>NC_135331.1:6517606-7799273 GCF_023851605.1 Tamandua tetradactyla | reverse complement strand
TTCATGTCCCTGGCCAGTGTCCTAGTAGTTGGCATCTAGACTCCACTCAGTTGAGATTCCCTTCTTCCAGAGCTCTCTGTGTGAAGAAAGAGTCCTTCTTCCCATCTTCCATTTCTTTTCTCTATTGATCAGCATCAATACTGCTAACTGCTGTGACAGACAATCCCCAGATCTCAGTGGCTTGTTCAGCTCTGTGACAGACAACCCCCAGATCTCAGTGGCTTGTTGTTCAGCAGTCAGCCAGAGGTCTCTGCCCCACACAGTCATCCAGGGGATAGCCCTCCGTTTTCTGGCTTCACTCTCCTTTACATACTTTTTGTCCTCTCTGTTCAGCCAGTGGGTGGGGAAGGAATGCCAGGAAGGATTCTGTGGGTCCAGTGTAGAAGCAGTACACATCCATCCCATCTGCATCCCAGTGGCCGGAACTTAGATGCGTGGCCATCCTAACTGCCCAAAAGGCTGGGAAATACAGGACAACCTTATCCTCTGGAAAAAAAGTAGGACTTGAAAACTGGTGGCCATCAGAAATGTTGCCACACTTTCCTGCTCCTTATCCTACTCCCTTTCTCTTGTATCATCTCCCTGTTCTGGTTCATCTCTGCATTAGTGTGTCTAGCTCAGGTGCCTGTGTTTTTAACTAGGTAGCAGGTAATCCCTCCCTCTTACAAAACCTCTTAAATTAGGTGTACCAACTCACTGTTCCTTGATTTACGAAGCCTGAGTGTTTGAAATGTTCCCTAAGTTAGGTGAGCAGGCATGTTCAATTTTATGTGCTCCACATGAGCATATATGTGTATGTGCAAATCCAACCTGAGTAAAATATAAACAGCATGAATAGTTTCAGAGACATATTCCAGTCTGAGAACCTATCCATCCATCCACCCATCTACCCTTCCTTACGTTACACATCCATCCACCTACCCACCCATCCATTTGTTCAAACAATAGTGAATGGGCCCACTAGGTACAAAGCAGTGTGAGACATGCTATACAGAAAGAAAAAAGTATAAGGTACAGTCTCTATCTTTGAGGGGCTTACAATCTATTGGGGAAATAAGAACTACATATATACAAAGCTAGCAAAAATACCAGGCCTATACACATGGAGACAAGTAGTAACCAAGCAAAGGAAACTTAGGCCTGCTTCCCATGTGCCTCTATCCCCCGTCCCGCCTTATGTAGGCAAGGCTTTCTTTTCCCAGGCCCTTCCGTGAATTTTCCTCTTCTTCTTCCAGTTTGTAACACATGGTTCCTTCCACTTTTCCCCTTTTATATCTCCGCTTCTTGTTCTCAGTTCTCCATGCCACTTCCCCTTTTTCTCTTTATAGAGAATACCTCAAGTTTATGCTGGCTTCAGGGCCTTTGAACCTTCAGTTCCCTCGGCCAAGAATGCCCTCCCTCAGGTTCTTGTCAGAGCTGGCCTCAATTTACTGTTCGGATTTCTTTCTAATTATTTCCTTTCCCGACCCCCGACCAGAAATCCACAGACTGGGGATCAAGTTTTATTTATTCATAGCTATATCCACAATGTTTGGCATATAGTAGGTGCTTAATTAATAATAGCTAATTGATAGAAGGACTGACTGTAGCCACTCCAAAAAGCTCTTCTCCCTTTCCCTTAGCATCTCAGAACTATGCCAGGAATTTGCTCTCAAGAGCATCGCTGGGCCCTTTCGCCCACCCTGCCCCCAACACCATGCCCTTTTTTTGGGATCTGGTACCCAGACTCTGCTCTTCCTAGGGCCCTGGACATGTCAGTAGTTGAGGAGCCTTCCTTTTGCTTACTTCTCGATACCCTTTGTCATCACTTACAGCTAAAACCACACACCCAGAATATTTGCCTGGAGTTATGTCTTCCTCGTGGAATGAATAGAGATGGTGTCTGTTTGCCCCTCCTCTAGTTGGGAGGGTGTCTCTGTGCACACTCACGGATACTCAAGTGAGAACAGTAGGCCCCTGATAACTGTGTTTCTCCCACTGTCTCTGCCAATATGGGGGAATGACTCCATGTTTGGCATCAGCTGGGGCAGGACTTGCTCTCTCTACTAAATGATGTTCAGCTCCTCTGGCCTCCCCTGGGCTCTTACCAGGCTAGACTTTGTCTCACATTATTTGAATATGCTAGGGTAGGGTCAGCAAACTTTTTCTATAATGAGCCAGATAATCAATATTTTAGGCTATGCAGGCCATGAGGTCTCTATCAGAAGAGGAAAACATAATAACCACAGCATCTTGCAGTGCCCTTTTGATATGAATCAACCAGGGTTTGTAGAGGTTAAGGCTTGTCAGGAAATGGGGTATCCCGCTGTTCTCAGAGCATATCCCCACAGATTACTTCTGAATTCTTAAAGGAACTCAGTTCTTTACACAAACTCAACCAAGCGATCAGACTTCGCATGATCAGTGAAGAGACCAGCTGACCTTACGTGCCCCTGACCTAGACAACATAACACTGACCATGTACAGTTCTTACAGAAATGTTTCTCCCAAATCAGGTCATGAGGAAGCATTCAAACAAATCTAGATCATGAGACTTTCTAAAAAAACAAATGACCTAAACTTTAAAGCCACCAATGTCAGAAAAGGCCAAAAAGACATGGGGACCATTCTAGATGAAAAAAATTAAAAAGATGTGAAGGGTCTAGATTTGACCCTACTTGTAGGCTAAGAAGTTGACCCCGTTCAGTTTCATGGATTCTGGCAGAAGACACAAAATTCCAGGTTCAGAGGTTTTATTACTGACAGCAGTAGAAGGAGCCAGAGTTCATGGTTTTCTTGTACAGGTTTCCTGAGCTCCACTTCCCCCAGGGCTGCTGACACCTGCACATGCAGCAAAGCTCATCACAGGAGAGGAATCTTGAGTTTTTATAATGGGCAGCCCAGCCTGCTGGATCTTTTCCCCAGAGGAGACATCATCTTTATTGTACCAGACAGTGAGTAGCCTTGCTGTCAGGGTCAGGTTCATGTGTCAGCTCGGCCAGGTGGTGGTACCTGTTTATCTGGTTCAGCAAGTGCTGGCCTGTCTGTTGCTATGCGGATGTTTCATAGAATTAAATCATGATCATGTTGGCAGCATCCATAGCTGATGCCATTTGTAATCAGCCAAAGGGAGTGTCTTCTGCAATGAGTGACATTTATTCTAATCATTGAAAGTCTTTTAAGGAGGATTCATAAGAGTCTCTCTCCCTGTTTTGACCGACGGGCCCCTCCTATGGAATTGATTAGACCATTCTTCGGAGTTCTCAGCTTCACAGACTGCCCTATGGATTTTGGACTCTATGTTCCCGCAGTTATGTGAGACACTTTTATAAATTTTATATTACCGGATATTTCCTGTTGATTCTGTTTCTCTAGAGAACCCTAATTAATATACATGCCTGTACTGGTTTGAATCTGTGGTGGACCCCAGAAAAGCGATGTGTTTTAATCCTCATTCAATATTGCTGGGTGGGAGCATTTTGATTGTTCCCATGGAGATGTGACCCCACCCAGTTGTGGGTGGTAACTTTTGATTAGATGATTTCCATGGAGGTATGTCTCCACCCTTTGAAGGTAGAGTTGCTTACTGGAATCCTTTGAAAAAGGAAACATTTTGGAGAGAGTCCCTTTTGGTAGAGCCACGAGAAAGCC
This sequence comes from Tamandua tetradactyla, assembly GCF_023851605.1. Classification (NCBI taxonomy): domain Eukaryota; kingdom Metazoa; phylum Chordata; class Mammalia; order Pilosa; family Myrmecophagidae; genus Tamandua; species Tamandua tetradactyla. The sequence goes on along the minus strand of NC_135331.1, from coordinate 7,795,643 downwards.
AGCAGACGCTGCCACGTTCGCCATGTGCCCTTCCAGTTGAGAGAGAAACGTTGAACGTCATCAGCCTTCTTGAACCAAGGTGTCTTTCCCTGGATGCCTTAAATTGGAGATTTCTATAGACTTGCTTTAATTGGGACATTTTCTCAGCCTTAGAACTGTAAACTAGCAACTTATTAAATGGAGCCATTCTGTTTCTGGTATATTGCATTCCGGCAGCTAGCAAATTAGAACAATGCCTTCTGCTTTGGAGGGAGATATGCTCTTTATTTTTTAAGGCTGTTTTCTGTACAAATATCATTGGAAAATTAGTCTGGAACAGAGAGCTGTCGGTGCCTGAGCTTATGAGGTGTACAGAAAAGTAGGAGACCCACGGAAAATTGTTTTCCAAAGTGACAACTAAATGCAGTATGAGATCGGTCCCAGATTGGAAAAGAAATCGTTTCACCCCTAAAGGACATTATCAGGATAACTGGGAACATTTGGGTGTGCAGTATTGATCATGCAATATCAATGCTAAGTTCCCACCATGTGCTTGTGGTACTGTGGTTGTACAGGAAACTATCTTTGTTTTCAGGAGATACTGCTGAAGTGTTGAAGAGTTCAGAGTCATGACGCCTGCCACTCATTTTTAAATGGTTAGCAAAACACAGAAACCACCAAATATATATATATAAAACACCAAATTTATGTATTATACATACACACAAGGAGGGAGATTGAGGGGGGCAAACACATCAGCATGTTAACAGTTGGTGTATCGAGGTGGAGGAGATGTGGGTTTTCATTATATTATAAAATAATATAATTTTTTGGTAATTTTATTTACAAAATAAAAATTTGGAGGACTCAGCATACCCTAGGACATTCAGCTGGCCTGGGGCGGCCTCCTGTTGATGTTAAGGACACTAGTTTCATCCCCGCCTTGGCTTAATTAAGTGCTCTGCAGACATAAATAGCTTTTTTTGTTGTTATTTACTCAAGCTTGCAGGAAGCTGGCAGAAAAGGCCTTTTCAGCTAAAAGCTCGTTAAACCCCAAAGGTGTGACTCAGCAAGCTTGCAGCCAGAGAGGACCTTTTAGCCTGGGGCTGTGAGGTGAGCTGGGCGCCCTGTTCCGGAAGGAGAGAGTGCATGGGCAGCAAGGAATTTGGGCCTGCAGACCCTTATACAGCCGGGATTCTTATTGTTTTACTTAGAGCACTTGGAATCCCAAGGTTGTTCAAGACACAGATCAAAATGCACTTTGGATCCATTTTGTCCCCACTTCCCTTTCTTCACGGGGCAGGGAATGGAGAGCTGGCTGTGTGCTTGGATAGCCAGCCTGTGCCTTCTGTGGGCAGGAGGGGGAAGCCCGAGAGCAAGCCCTGACTCCCAGGCAGACAGAAGCCCAGCAGAGAGGAAGAAGGCTCAGAGAGTACCCATGCTAAAGACGAAGCCCTGAGCCACCGCTGAAGCTGCCTCAGGTCAGGGAAGATGTGCTCCCCTGGGTCAGGGAGGGTGCCTGCTGCTTGGGACGCACAGGACCCAAAGTCACAGCTCGTGGTCTGGGCCTCTCACTTAAAGCAACTGCTTGTATCACATGACCTTATGAACAAACCTAGTGGCAGTTGTAAAGAGCTTAGGATAAAAAGTAGCAGTCTCTAGCCTCTCCTCTCTCTACCTCTTTTTTTTTTTTTTTTTAATATTTTTACTGACATATCTTCACATACAGATACATTCCATACATGGTATACAGTCAGTGACTCACAATATCATCACATAGTTGTGTATTCAACCACCATGATAATTTTTTGGAACATTTGCATCACTCTAGAAAAAGAAATAAAAAGAAAAAACCCATACATCCCATACCCCTTGCCCCTCCCTCTCATTGACCAGTAGTAGTTCCATCTACCCAATTTATTTTACCCCTTATCCTCCCTATTATTTATATATCTTTATCCATTTTTTTTTACTCATCTGTCCATACCCTGGATAAAAGGAGCATCAGACACAAGGTTTTCACAATCTCACAGTCACATTGCAAAAGCTGTATCATTATACAGTTGTCTTTAAGAATCAAGGCTACTGAAACACAGCTCAACACTTTCAGGTACTTCCCTCCAGTCACTCCACTACACCATAAACTAGAAAGGGATATCTATATAATGCATAAGAGTATCCTCCGGGATAGCCTCTAGACTCTGTTTGAAATCTCTCAGCCACTGACACTTTATTTTGCCTCATTTTTCTCTTCCCCCTGGCCAAGAAGGCTTTTTCAGTTTCATGTTACCAGGTCTAAGCTTATCCCTGGGAGCCATGTTCGATGTTGCCAGGAGATTTACCCTCTTGGGAGCCATGTTCCAAGTAGAGGGGAGGGCAGTGAGTTCACCTGCTGAGTTGGCTTAGAGAGAGGGGCCACATCTGAGCAACAAAAGAGGTTCTTAGGTGATTCTTTGGTATAATTAAAAGTCAGCTTTCCCTATCCTTTGCAGGAATAAATTTCATAGGGATGAACCCCAAGATCGAGGGCTTGGCCTATTGAAATTGGTTGTCCCCACTGTTCATGAGAATATCAGAAATTCTCCAAATGGGCAAGTCGAATATTTCCTCCTTTCTTTCCCGTCCTCCAAGGAAACTTTGCAAATATTTCTTTATTTACTGCCCACATTACTCTGGGATTTATCAGGGCATCACCCTAACCTAGACAAACCAACAAAATCTCACGCCCTATTCAAGATTCTGTGTATTTATGGAGTTCGACTAAACTGACCATAGAAATTAAACTTCCCTACCTCTGTTAACTCTTTCTCCTTTAAAATCTTCTAGTGGCTTCTTCCAAACTCCAAATAATGTTCATTTGCTTTTCTGTTGTTTCTGGATTCCCTAAATATAGACAATATCCATGGACTTTTCATTTAAAAGATAAAGATTTTGCTCCAAGTTCACCCCCCTCCTCTTTGCCTCCTAGTGTTTGAGGTTATATATATATATACACTACATAATTTTATTGGCTACCTTGGTCACTTTAACTCCATGGGGAGATAGTGAAGTACAGTGAGGAAGAGGGGATGCCACAAAGCTTGGGAAATTTCCCACACACCACACTGAGTAGAGGTATGCCTCAGTTTCACGCAGTCTAATCCTAGATACTTCATCCTTATTTAATCCTTTTATTATTATCCCCACTTTGTGGATAAGCACACTGAGGCACAGAGAGGCCATGTAGCATGCCTGCATCATGCAGGTGGCAGAGCCAGATTTGAACCAGGGCAGTCCGAGCATGCCACTGCAGGAAGACGCTTGTCCTCAACCCTGAGCTTGCCTGGGAGTAGGGCAGTGCTTTCAGCTTGGTCATGCCCAGTGGTGAGGAGCACCTATGCTCCATGGGTCCGATCGCCCTATGTAGGGGTGCATACCTCTCCTACCTGCAAGGGCCCCTCATCTGGAATTGTATGGAAGAGACCTACATGCAGCTTTTGCAGTGTGAGCAGGTAGCGCTGACCTCTTGCCAACCCAAACTCACACTGTGGGAATCGGGGGGCTTTTCTGTGCATTTTGACTTTAGCCCTTGGGAAACCCCAGCTCCTTGTTCCAGAGAGGCCCAGGAAAGAAAACTGAAAATTGGCTCTGTGCCTTTAGGCAAAACACGTAACCTTTCTGTGTCTCCATTTCCTCATCACCCTCCATATTTTGCCAATCTTTCCAGCTTATTATGTCAACCACTGAAGCTAGGGGAAGGGATGTGAGTCTGATTAAATAGACCAGCAGCCAATGTCTTCTGGGGCCCCTTCTGGGTGTGTTGAGTAAGTATAGGGTGTGAACTTGCTGATCAGGTAGTACAAGCCCTGCCTTGGGGAGCTTCAAGTCCATTTGGAAAGACAGGGAGTAGTGAACAGTCACCGTGTCACTTATCAGGATCTTTGCTTCAGTGCAGCCTGAGCTTTTGGGGGTCTCCTGCATCCTCCCTGAGGTACACCTGTTTGCTTCAGAAGGTTCTCTGCAGCCACAGAAATACCTCTTTGGTAGACATTGGGCCCTCTGCCCTACTGCCTCAGATACCTCATGATACAGAGGACCCATTGGGAGCCTCTGTAGCTTGATTTGGTTTTTGAAAAATGGAAGTTAAAAAATATATATACATCAGTAATAGATGTCAGGATCATTTGTGGGGTTCAAGTGCCAGTTGATGCATGTACAGAGAGGCCTTTGCACAGCTGCCAGGAAGGCACCATCCTGCTTGCATCCTGCTTGCATCAGCACTTCAGTGCTGGTTGGAACAAGTAGCTAATAGCTCTCAATGAAAAAGGTTTTTTATTTTTCTACGCCCTTCCTCAGACTCCTCTGGCCTTTCTCTCTGTGCAGTAAGCTCCCTGTCCCAAAGCAGCCTAGGAAAATCCCTATGATGCCAGGGTCCTGGGCAAGCCCCCAGGAGCTAGGGGTCACTGTGGGTCATCTTGCTTTCTTCTTCACCATGTGTAGTATAAAGCAGGTGACTTCCCCAGTTTGTGGACGACGTTGTCCTTCCTGGGGTTCGATATAGGAGTCTTCTTCCCTCTTCCCTTTCTCCCCAGCATGGGACATAAACTTCAGGACCCCTCGTCAGGACTACCCATTGCCCCTTTTCTATGAAACATCTACTTTCTCTGCCCAATTTCTCTTTGTCTCTCAACTCCCTTCTTTTTATTCCAACTTTTGGAAGCAGTTGGGATCACATCATCCCTGAAACCTACTTAAAAACCACTGTGGATTCCAATTGCCTGGTAGATAGTCCCTTTAGCACACATAACAATCTCCATAAACCCAGCGTCTGTGCCTCCTGTCCCTTCTTCACCCTGTGGCACCTGGCCTAGAACAGGCACCCAGAGATGGAATGCAAGAACTCCCTCCCACCACAGGCTCTTCTGGCTTCAAGCTTCAAGGTTCAAGCCCCCCTTCCTCCAGAGGCTGACAGAGAGAGCCTCCCACCCACCCGCTAGCCCCTGGCTCAAGCTACTTTATGGAAATTTTGGCCTTTCTTCCCCTCTTTGACATTTGCAGACCATCTGGCACTGTGAGAAATAAAATCTTTTACAGTACTGGCTTTCAGTGGATGGGTAGCTCCTGGCGTGAGGCAGTGGATCTGAATAGGTCAGAGATCAGGCCACTGGGGTCATTTGTGTGGGCCACTGTTGAGTATTTGACATTTGTAGCCTGGTTGTATTTTTCCTGCTGCCTGGCACATACACATCTTCAATATTATACCATGTGGACCAGTCCTTTTCAGGGGAGGTTGTTTGTGGGCACCAGAAACTTTTTCTGTCCAGAACCCAGTGGGCATACCCATGAAGTTGCTCCTGACAAGTGGGCTTCTGCAGCAAGCATGCCTGGCACAAGGGGCAGCCCTGCCAGGCCAAGAAAAAGGTGATGCAAGCGAGGCACTTCCCTTGAGCATATAATGTAAGGAAATGTCCAAAATACAGAAATCAAGCTAAATAACATTTCAGAGTGATATTTTAAAAATTGAAATTAATGCAAAAAAAATGAAGATGGACAGACTATGAAAGTTTTAAATAAAAATAGGACCCCCTCCCCTGTCCTTGCACCATCCTGCCCCTTATATCTCATCCTATTCCAGCTCGTCCTTGGTAGATGCTGCTGCCTGGGGGTCCTTGCTCTTTTCCCTTGATAAGAAGTAATGTGTGCTGGCCAGAGACTTTTCCCCAGGGCAACCAAGCTTCTGTGGGCCTGGATGGTTGGGCATTTGGGGAGAAGGTGAATCTCAGATTATTCATGCTCTAGAAGGAACAATGTCTACTTCTGTCCCTGGAGAAAACAGCAGTCCACTCACCCACATCGGTCCAAGTGGCCCAAGAGCTGAAAAAGGCCTGTCTTGCCTAAAAATTGAAGCAAATCAGAGTAGGTGGTTCTGGTTCTGTTTTTCCTGTAGTATGCTCCAGATATTCAAACCTCTGTAATTTGGTAAAAAACCTGCTGTCCAATGTTCTTTCCTTGTTGATATGGAAACAGTTTGTAAATTAACCTGACCGTGGGCCATTTCTTTCACCCTGTCCTCCTCTATGGCTCTCTTGAAGTTACCCGACCCTTCTCTCAGTTTCTAGAATGCATCACACTGTCCAGCTGCTGTGCCCTTCACCTGGAATGCCACTTCTCTGTCTAGGTTTTTTAGTTATTTTTTTTAGTATTGCTCTAGGGCTTATCCTTTATATTTTATCAGTATCAACTTTAGATTTATACCAGCTTAGTTGCAGTGATACACAGAACATTACTCCTATATAGTTCTATCCTCTTACTTCCTTCTTGTGTTATTATTGTTGTGCGTATTACATTTATTGTTACAAACCCAGCCACACATTGTTATAATTATTACTTTACTATCTATCCTCATTCCCTTAGCCCAAAACACCTTGGTTGTCACCCACCTCCTGTGTGCTGCTATTGGCAAACAACGTGTATGTATTGCACATATATTACACGTCTATGTCTTATAGGCCCAGCATTACGTTATGTTCAGATTATTTCATAAAATTCCTTTTTTAATCAGTTATGAGAAGAAAGAAAAATAAGCATTTTATACCGTCTGTCAGAATTACACAAGGACCTTTACTGGTGCTTTTTCTGTTCATGTGGATTCAGATGCCCTTCTGGGGTCACTTCCTTGCAGCCTGAAGAACATCCATTAATGTTTCTTGTAAGGCAGGTTGGCTGATAATAAATGCTCTGTGTTTGTCAGAAAAAGTCTTTATTTTGCCTTCATTTTTGAGTGGTAAGTTTGCTAGAGGCAGGATCCTTGAGTGCCAGTTCTGTTTCTTTGAGCACCGTGAATATGTTCTTCTTTGCCTTCTCGCCTGTGTGTGTCTGCTGAAAAGTCGGCTGTCGATCTCATGGGGTACCTTTATAAGTGATGAGCTGCTTTTCTCTTGCCGCCTTTAAAATAGTCTTCTTATCTTTGACTTTCATTACTATGGTATATGTTGGTGGGTCTGTTTTATGTGTATCCTACTTGGAGTTTGTGGAGCTGCCTAGGTGTGTATGCTGATTCTTTCCCCAGCTCATTGCTCAGCTGTTGTGTCTCATCCTTCAGGTCCGAAAATGTCACTTCCTCTCAGAGGTCTTCCCTGAACACACTATCAATAGCCTGTCTCTCCAATTACTCTTGGTTCCAGCAAGCTGTTAATTCCCTTTATTGAATTCCTAGCAGTTTTTTCGCTGGTGTGTTGGCTTACTCCCTCATCAGACTGGGTGTTCCCTGAGGGCAGCAGCCAGGCTGTCCTATTCATGGCCCTTTTCCAAGGCTAGACCAGGACAGGTGCATGGTGGGGGCTTAGTCAGTCTTGAGGTTCAAGGTGTTACTCCAGTTTGGGGTGTTGGTGAGCAGACCCCAATAGTGCCCTTCCCAGTTCCCCTTCTGGGGCCCTTATCTCTGGTCAGACAAAGGGGCAGCCTTTGTGTTTATAGTTCATTTTAATAACGTGTGTAAAAAAATATTTATATACCACATTTGCAGTCTTGCACGATCAATATTAGTTCATAAGCATAAGGTCATGGTAGTACAAAAATTATCCATAATCAGAATTAAGCAGTTACAGTATAACACCTAGCCCAAACTCTGTTAGGGATTGCTCCAGAAACATGAAAACGCAGGGCAAAGGAGGACAGATATGGGCTCCATAGGTAACCTGCAAAATAGATATTCAGGTACAGTTACAGGAGGGCTTCCGCCAGCTCCTTCCACACCTGCATCTTTCCCCTATCCTCTGCCATAACATTATGTGCTCCCATATTCCTCTTCTCTTCCAAGTAACCTGCCAGCATCTTCCACTCATGCTTTGAGAATTAGAGGTGGGACCTCCGGGGGGTGGAGGTGGGGGGTCTGTGAATGGGGGTGGGGAGAAGAGAGCTGGAACTACCAGGACTCCTTGTCAGTCATCTAATGAGAAAGCAGGAAGCGAGTACCCTTCACTTGGGAGGAAGCAGAAGAGGGAAGATGGGCAAGACCTTTGCTTATGGGCAGTGAGTCAGGTGCACAGAGGAACCCCCTCCCCTACCCCCAGGTTTTTCCCCAGTGCTTTCTACCCCGAAGGTATTGTGATTGGATTCCAGCCCAAAGGTCCAACACGTTAGCCTTGGCTCTCCCGGAACTGTAGAAAAAGAATCTATGTTGGGCCGTGGTGCTTTAGACCATGAACGAGGGGCGGGAGGAGGCAGTCCGGTGGGAGGGAGGGGAGCCAAGCGTCAGGTCTTGAAACCTGGTGGGCATTTAAAAACAAGAAACCTTGTTTCTCACAAAGTCGTCAGTTACAGCTCCTCTAAAAATTAGAGACGTTTTTCTAAAGCTGCTTTTATTAGAACTGAAAGAAGACTGCGAGAGCCTCCTGAGCCATAGCCAGCGTTATTAATACTCCTGCGCCCAACTTGGGGATCCCACAGGTCACCCCTTGGCGCCGCCGCAGTGGTGTCTGTTGGTGTGGGGGGTGGGGCGGTGTGGGTGTGTGAACTCACGGAAAGGAAACCTTCTTTCAATGGCCTGGGTTCTCCAGTCCCGTCGGCGCGGGCCGGGGCGGGTTGGGCCCGGGGCGGGGGGAGTGAGGGGAGGAGGAGGCGCTAGAAAAGGCGGCGCGGGCCGGGGAAGGTGCGGAGAGACCCGGCCGCGGCGCGCAGAGGCGAGGGCCGGAACGTGCGCTGGGGCGGGCGGCGGGGAGTGGGCTGGAGTGCGGCCAGCGGCGGCGAGCGGGCGGCGGGCCCAGCGTGGAAGCCCGAGCGCGGAGCCCGGCGCCCGACTGCCGGCCCCTCCTGGGCGCGGCGCGCACCGACAAGGCGGGCCGGGCGGGCGCAGGGGGCGCGGGGCGTGGGGCCTGACGCCGCATCTTCGCTCTGCCCGCAGGTCGCCCCGCCGCCGCCGCCTTTCCCGGGCCGCCGAGCGCGGTGGAGGAGCCCGCGGAGCCGGGGGCCCGCGGCCCGCCCCCCCCAGACATGGTGGGCCACCTGCATCTGCAGGGCATGGAGGAGGGCCTCAAGGAGAAGAGCCAGGAGGGCTTGTTGGACAGCCCCGACTCCGGGCTGCCCCCCAGCCCCAGCCCCAGCCCGCCCTTCTACTCCCTGGCACCGGGCATCCTCGACGCCCGCGCTGGGGGCGCCGGCGCCTCTTCGGAGGCCCCCCGGGTCGGTGAGGCCAGAACGGTAAGGACACGTCTTCACGCAAAGAGGGGCCCAGGGGCCAGCGGGTGGGGTGACGGTTGGCGCGCACCGCGCCCCCAGAAATAGTTCCTAAGCCGGGGCTAGGCTCATTTGCTTCCTTACCAGCCAAGAAAGTGTCGCAGGGACAGTCAAGCTCCCTAGGTGGGGGCGGTAGCACCCTAGATGGGATCCGGCTTGATCCCGGGATCTAGAGTCTCCTCCCTCACCATCCGCCCCTCTGTGGAGTGGTTTGCCTTACTGTTAGCAGTAGAAGGGGGTTTGAGTGTGTAGGGGGTAAAGGGCAGGGTCTGAAATTCTCAAAGAAGTTCCCTGTTCACTAGGTGGGCTTGGACCAGGAGAGGAGGTTGAAGCTTGCCGACATCCCAACCCTGGTCCCAGTGCCGTACCTGACTCGGTTCCTGGTTTGCTGCCCTCAGCCACGCGTGCCAACGTAAAAGCTTTGTATATGTGTTTATTTATTCCAAACCCAGACTGGAACCCATCCTCCCTGAGATTTGAGGGATGTTGACGTGGAGCTGAGGCGGTGCCTGGGGAAGGCTGGAACCCAGGTTAGAAAACTCTCAGGAGTTTCGTCTCCTGCCAGACTTTGCCAGCCTTAGCGCAGCATTTGGGTTTGCTCCGTAGGGACTGCTCTGTAGGGACCTTGTTTGGTGGTAGGACCTCAGACTGGATGCCCGTGGCAGGCTGGAGCTATGTGGGCAGGAGGGGGCACCTTCAGGACAGCAGGAAATGACAAGTTGAGAGGAACAGAGGTTCGAACAGTCTCGGTGGCATATCCCCATTCCTGCCTGTTCTCTGCACTCTGGTGTTTCTGCATGCTTTAGCATCTTATCTTTTCAGTGTGTATGTACTTGCACAACTGCAGCGTGACTCCACTTTCTTGGCGCCCTAGGAAATGCTCGCCGGGTAGTCCTCTCCCCAGCAGAAAGGAATCTTGCCCCTCTTGAAATCTAATGACTTGAACTTTTATTTGTGCCACCTTTGCTTCTTGTTGTAGTGGGTCCAAAATGCTGCACATTGGATTTGCTTTGGATCTCTTAAAAAACATCCATGGCTGCCTCTTACTTCCTAGTTAGTTTCATCTAATTAGTTGAGGGTCCACCTGGGTATCAGGATTTAAAATTTTCTCCATGTGATTCTGATATGTAGCCAAGTTGATTTGGATGACCTGGCTGTTTGCACCTAACTTGAATGTGCCAGCTTTCCTGCTGGGGCATCTCAGACTCGGCTCAGCAGTTTGTGGGTATTTGCAGCTGCACACATCGGGAATGAATTGCAATGGTGCTGAGAGAAAAGGGCGAGGGAGCCAGCCTGCCCTTTCTTCTTTGGATGACAGGAGAGCTCTTTCTTAGAGAGGGTTTTCCAGCCAGTCTCTCCCATCAAAGTATACCAGTGCCAGCACAAGAATTGCCTAGCTAACTTGTCTTGGCTCTTCTCTTAGATTTATATTTTCTCCTTCCCTGTAAGCTAGATGCCCACATGGAACTGTGCTGTCCTGATCTTCTAAGTTCAAAGGCAAAACCTGGGGCCAGTAATAATACTTGGCACTTAGCCCTTATCACATACCAGGAACTTCTCTGAGGCCTTTACCTGCATCAACTCATTTGATTTTCACAGCAAAATCTGTGAAGTATGCATTGTTGTTATCCCTGTTTTGCTGAGGAGGAAGCTGAGGCACAGAGAAGTTTAGTAAATTGCCCATAGTCACCCAGCTGATAAGTGAGGGAGAACCCAGGCAATCTGGCTCCAGTCCCTGCCCTTAAAAACCCAAATTCCTATGTACCTGCCTGGATTTAGATGATACTTTTAATAAAAGTAGAGGAAGTGTGCTAAGGACAACCTCTTCTCAGCCTGCAGGCCGGCAGCTTTGGCCCTGCCCACCTAACTGGTGACCAAGGCATAGGCAGTCCCTGTCCCCCCCCCCCCCCCAGCTCCTGTTACTGTGGTTTATCTGGTGTTTAACAGCACCCTGCTCAATGCTGACTCACCCAGAGTGCTTTCTAGGTGTAGGTGAAGGCAAAATATCAGGCTCTGACCTTCCATGTCTCCAGGGAAAGGGGCAGAAACCTGCCCTACATCTTGGAAGTGAAGGTTTCAAATGCCCAGGGAAGAGGCTAGTGGCAACCCAGGGACTGAGTTTCCCCTGGCATCCCCCTAGCATTGTGTCAGATGATAGGAGTCTGGGTTTCATCTAGGATTGTCCCTAGTGGGTGTCTCTTTTCTGATACCCTGGCACTAGTGCTGCCTCCTGGCCGGGGGGTGGGCTTAGGGTTGTTGGACTGTAGCCTCACTGTCCCCAGATCCCAGCTACTTCATCATCACTAGTTTGTCTGATGGGTCAGCCCTCACAGGGTCTCCCAAACAACCTGTACTTCACACTCATGTTAAATTTGTTCAAGCTTCACTTCACTGGGGACGTCACCCTCCCTCCACTTAGCCTTAATAACCTGCACTTTTCTCTAGTCAGTGCCCTGTTGGTGCGGGGAACCTGGGCACAGGCTGACTGCAGGATTGTGCCCCAGGATGTAGAAGGCTTCAGGGAAAAGGCTGGATGTGAATGAACCCCTCTTGACTGTGGGTTTTTCTTGCTCTCTCTGGAGAAAGGTGGAACATCCCTGATTACTCCCAAACCAAATGCAGATGTAGGAAACAGCCATTTGTCCAGCCTTTATCACGAAGTGTGTACCATTTGCCATGCAGTGTTTTGCACTATCGGGAACACAGTAGTGAACAAGACTGCCCTGTTGGAGCTAATGTGGTAGTGGGGGAGATAATCGCCAAGTTAAATATGGCACCCGGTATCAGGTACTGATCAGGACCATTAAGACAAAATACTAGCTGAGGGGTGGAGTTACTTTCTACAGGGTGGTCAGGGAGAAGATGCTTAATAGAAACCTGAAAGAAATGGAGTGAACTGTATGGTTACAGGAGTAAGGGGTACTCCAGTCCAAAAGAACAACAAGGGCAAAGGTCCTGAAGTGGAAACAAGATGGGCGTGTTTGAGGTCAGTCGAGCTGGAGCTGAGGGGGCTGGGGAGGAGGAGGGAGAGGCAGTCAGAAGCCAGAGCCCAGATGAGGGAGCTGTAGGCTAAGCTGAGGCAGAAAGTAAAATTCCATTTGGTCTTCTAAAAATGTATGGTGGGTGCATGGGTGGCTCAGTGGTAGAATGCTTGGCTTTCATGCAGGAGACCTGGATTTGATTCCCAGACCATGTACTGCCCCCCCCCCCCAAAATATATATATATATATATGGCGAGTGTAACATTTTTGTTTCCTAAATGGCATCATTAGTTCCTTCAGTTTCACTGCCCCCAATCAGAAACCCAAATCAGAGAACTCTTGAGAGAAAGAGGCCCTTGTGGAACGCACACAGTAGCCCTCTGGGTTTAAGACCTGTCTGCTGGCGGGGGGCCAGGCTCCCTTGGGTGATTCAAGTGGTAGGAAGAGTGGCTGCAGATGCCCACTGGGCCTGGAGGGCTTTGCCAGTCGGCCGCATTCATCCACAGATATTTAAACCAGGCTGGGCAAGGAATACAGCAGTGAGTAAGACTGACGCTGTCTCTGATGCCTGGGACCTCTGGACACCTAGACTGTCAACCTGAGTCTGGGGCAGTGTCTACTGTCCTTCCTTCCACCCCATCCTGCAGCATGGTGGGCATTTTGGATGGCACCGTGGGAGAATGCATGCTAGTAGAAGGGTGAGTGCATGTGTATGGCAGGCGCCCACCTCCTCAACTTCATATGGATAGTGGGGGGAACAAACTGACCCACCTACTGCCTTCGGGGAGACCACTGTTGCCATTTAGGATCATAGGCTGCATTCTCTGGGGTGCATGTTCAAGGGAACGGCCACCACTGCAGATGGGTCGCTTGTCTCTGGAAATGAGGAGGTAATGGGGTAACAGTGGTACGAAGAGGCAGATCTGGGCTCTCTCAGATGCAGAGATGGGGTGTTCTAGCCCTGGGCTCTGTCACTGCACTGCTCCTACCACACAGAGTCATCCTGCGGAGTCCCTGTTGGATCTCTCCTGGTTGCTCATACCTTGGGTATATTTCTGAATGGCACACCAGAGGATTTCCCTGAGGAAGAGGAGCCATTTCCCTGTACCCTGATTCTGAGAGATGCCCATATATGCTGGCTCTAAGTAGAATCAAGGGCAGGTGTCTTTGACCCGTCCTTGAAAATTTCCTGAGTACCCCAGGCACAGTCCCTTCTTACAGTCAGGCTGTCATCCCAGGGCTCCTGAGTGTTCTCATTTCTGCTTTCTGACTTGGGATGGTGTCAGAATAAGGGAAGAGAGGGAAGGCAGCTAGGGGGTTAGTGCATGGGGTTGGGAAGGTAGGATGGATAGATGGACATATGGACACATGGATGGATGAACAGATGGACCACGATGAATGGACAGATAGATGGATGAGTGGATAGATGGCAAGGAGATGGGGCCACCCCCCTTGGCCACCTTCCAGCTCACAGGTGTGTCCTGACCAGTGAAGGTGCTTGGGCAAGCTCAGGTGGAAAAGAGCCAGGTGTGTCAGGCTGGGGAGAGGGAGGAGCCTATTTGCAAACCAGGAGGGGCTGGCTGGGAGGAGGGTGTAGAGGGAAAGCCAGAACACTGGCGCCTCCTGTCAGCCCTTGTCTCCTTAATCCTGGGTGAATTTGCCTCCAGCGGGAATTCAGGAAAGTCTCTGACAGCCCCAGGTCTCTGTGGTAGGCTCACCTGTCTGGGAACTCAGTTTGAAGTGTAGCTTCCATGTGAGAAGAGGACAAATAGGCCCTCGCCCTGTGCAGGTGCTCTGGAAAGCGTGAGCAGTTGCTGTTTCACCTGCACAATGCCCCCAGGCAGGACTGGCAGCCACTCCAGCGAGGGTAGGGTGGGTGTGAGCATGTTCACCTCTTTTGCCTTCCAAGCTCCAGACCTCTCGGCCAGAGGTGGTCCATGGACCCCTGCTGCCGCCTCAGGTGACATCTGATCTGGGGAGTGTTTGCCTGCCAAGTGGACCTTCACAAGAGGAAGTCTGGCCTTGTTATTCTTTGAGTCCAGAAAGCAAGTCCCTTTAAAGAGGCCACCTGGGCCCTGTGAAATGTCTTTCTGGGGAGCGTTCTACAGCTCCAGTATTCTGAGTCTTCAGGGGAAGGGCGTAGCCCTGCAGTCCCCCACAAAGAGCTGTTTGTGCCTAGGGTTGGCACTCCCCTTCCCCCCTTTTTTGGCTGGCAGAACCTTCTAGGCCCTGCTTGCTTGGGCCCGACGGGGCCCCTGTTGGGGGGAAGCAAGCCTGTCCTGGAGCCCTGCTGGGAACCTGTGAGTCTGTTGTGTCTGTTTGCTCACTGTTCCACTACTCTGGGCACCAGACCTGGAGCCTGTACCGGGCCCATGATGCTTTGTGGCCCCTCAGGGATTGGCTTGGCCATCAGGGGTCTACTGAGGGTTGTGCCATGCTCCTTTCTCTCCCAGGTGTGCTGTGTTGGGGTAGGGTGGCGACCCTTAGGAAGGCCCCTCTGCGATGCTCAGGACTTGCTGTGAATACCAAGGCCTTTTATAAGAAGGCTAAGAATCCTTGATGCTTAAATGACCCTTCCTGTTTCATTTTCCTCGCGTCTGAGATCAAGGTTACCCTTAGCCCAGCACATAAACTTGGGTCCCAGATTACAAATGCATGCATGCCAAAGGCAGTGATGTTTGACCCAAGAGTATCCAGAGCTGTCACGGGTCAGCAAGGCCAGGAGCCTTGAGAAAGCCATTGCTGAGGCCCTGTATGGCTGTGGCATGGATGCTGATCCCCTGAGCCAGTGTGGGGCTGACCAAGGTTTCTGGCTCTCTCCAGAAAGAGAGAGCAGAATAGGGTGCTCCAGGCTCTGGACCTATCCCCTGCCACCTGCTCCCCCATTGATGGGCAGCCTGTCCCTTCCAGGAAGTTCACAGCTCCCCACACTTCTGGCCATGGCAGCTGTGGGCTGCCTGTGTCAGCTGAGCTGTGCACACACACACACACACACAGTTGTGCATACACACTGCTGAGCCTCCCTGTGCATCGCACCCTGCTGGGCCCTTGGCAGGCTTGCCCATTATCCTGTGGTACCAAGCTCCCAGTAAACAGCGCCGTTATCTTCCTTCGCCATCCTGTGGGCCATGTCCTGTACAGCAGCCAGGTTGGGGGAGAGTCTCCAAAGCACTGCAGTGTATTTTTACTTCCAGCTAGTGAGTGTTTATCCTCATCCTGGTGGCTCCTAGGGAAGGCACATGAATCACTACAGGCTGCCCTCCAGATCGTTATTCCCTCTGCAACCCTGTCCTCACTGCCCCCACCACCACAGTCAGCTCTTTTGCCTTCTTCAGAGGCCAGGGAGCCAGCTTGGCCTCCCCAGGCTAGAAGGGGGGGTCTCCTAGGCTCCTGGCAGGAGCTGGGGAGTTGGGGTCTTTGTACCAATTGTGGATCCCTCCGGAGAAGCAGTGGAAGGACGGTGTCTGGGATAATGTGTCTATCCTTCCACACTCAGCTCCTGTGGCCTACCACCTGTTTGCTGTCTCCCTGTATCCCAGGGCTATAAGGAGATACTGAGCTCCCCAGAAAACTGGCCAGCCTACGTCCCCAAGCATCCCTGATGGTCCCCCTGTCTTGGGATATGGCCTCAAAAATGGCAGCTGGCTTGTTTTACAGATAGGCAGACTGAGGCGTAGTGGGGAAGTGATTTAGAATCTCCTAGCAGGCTCTTGTGGAAACAAACCTGGGCTTCGTGGGAAACTTTCTCTGCTTCGTGGTGACCAGTGAAGTGGGTAGAGAGTGGCAGACCCCCTGGGTGTGCATGCCTACTCTGTGTACCCTACTGTGTGCCCCCCTCCAGCCTGAGCCCCCCCAGCGGCCCTCCCCAACCCTCCTGTCGGAATGTGACCCACTCTCACAGAGGCATCCCATTCCGATGTGCTGGAAAGTCCTCCCGGGGCCAGCAGCGTGCTTTCTTGGCTGAGGGAGGTGATTTCCTTGCTTGCTCCCCAGGCTGGCTGAATTCCACAGGGCTGGCACCGTTATTTGGATGGTAAAATAATCCTGTGGCCACAAAGACACAGCTCTGAGCTTCCGGACAGCTCTGTGGCCACCACCGTCTGCCCTTCGTTTCCGCCCTGGGGGCCCAGGGGAGCAGTCTTTGGTCTTGGCAGGGACTCTGGAGCCGCCACCCCCAGACCCGTCGGATGCCAGCCTACACCTCAGTTTTCACGCTTCTTGATGCTCTCTTGAGGCATTTCCAGCTTCGTCTAAGTTTGAGATGTTTTTCCAGTGGGGCTATTTGGAAAACAGTGCCCATGGCTCTGGCTTCCCAGCCTGGCCTGTGAATTGAGCCTTGTCTCCTTGCCTGGCAGCCGGTTGGGAGTGGGATTCAGCCTGAATGGGGCAGTTTTCACATCGAGGATCCAGTTGGGGGGCTGTCACGTGACCTCTGGAGGGTTCAGTGGTCTCTTTATTCTGGGTGGGCCTAGAGGAATTGTGTGTGCTCAGTGACAAGTGTGCTTTTGTCTACAGAGGAGTTCCTTCCCTTCTGTGCGTCTTGTCTGGGACGTGTGGAATGGTAAAACAAGTGGCAGGCTGGCTCTGTCTTCTGCCAGCCCTTCCACCTATGGTGGACGAAGAAACATCTCCAAGAATGATGGTGGCCTCGTTCACATCGCCTCCCGTGCCTGCTGCTGCCCTATCTTTGAACAAGGAAGGTGCTGGGTGGGGCCATGCCTCATAAAGGGCCTGGCAGACAGTCGGCGCTCCGCAGACAGGGTTGCCTGTTGCGGTGGACTCAGGGCTCTGCCCCTCATGTGGGTTTGGGAGAATGCTATACTTCATATCTCTCAGGGGAGACAGTTGTCTAGTCATGCAGTTTTCTAGCTCGGGTCAGTGTCAGCCCACCACTATGCCCAGAGAAGGCCGAGATGGTGTTGCTGCCTTTTCTTTCTTTTTGATTCAATCCTCTGAAAAAGTGAAAGCTTGCTTCTGGAAGGAAGGAGTGTCATGGTCTCATGACTCCAAGGGTGTGAGTTGTACCTGTCTCCGGGGCGGCCCCCATGGGGGGATCAGGACAAGCCACCTTTCATTCCGTGCTCCCTTGGGTCACATATCTGCTTGTACTGACTCATTCTGTCCTCATTGCTGCCCACAAGGCAGGTGCTGACACCCCTAATGGCAGAGACGAGGAGGCTGCGGCCAGAGAGGGGAAGTCCGTTGCTCGGACCCACAGTGAGTTAGTCTCCTAGGACTGCTGTAGAAAATGACCATGAACCGAGAGGCTTAAGGCAACGCAGGTTTATTCCCTTACGGTTCTGAAGGTCAGAACTTCTAAAACAGGCATGTCAGCTGGGCCGCTTTCCCTCGGGAGACTCTTGGCAGGGAACCCTTTCCCTGGTCTTTTCTGGGCTTTCAGAGGCTACCTGTATGCTGGGGCCCGGGGCCCTCCCTCCACCCAGCGGCGCTGCTGCCTCCACTCTGACTGTTCTGCCTCTTTCTGTCTTTTGAGGGCCCTTATGATTTCATCGGGTCCATCTGATAATCTAGGATATCATCTTCATCTCCAAATTGCTAACCTCCTTATATTCTGAGAGGTCGCTCATGCCAGGGTTAGCAGTCACAGGTGCTGGGGGCAGAGCCAGGCACCTCTGGGTGACTGTTCTGTCTGCCACATCCAGCCTGCAAGTCATAGTTGCCTCCTTGTGGGACCACTTTGGTCCCTGTAACTGCCAGGGAGAGACAGGGTCACCTTGGGAAAAGCTGCTTGGGTCTTTTTGGGAATCTCTTCTCGTTCTCTAGGCCTCTGTCCTTTCTCCCTGTGATGTTTGTTCCTTGTTCTGAAGATACCGTGGCTGACTGGGGAGGGGGCTGTGGCTGCCCCTTGTCCAGAGGCTGATGCCACCTTGGAACTCCCATGATCAGGGAGGGAAGAGCTACTTTGCACGTGTAAGATCTTGCCTTACGACAACACAGGCTCTGTGAGGGGACGTGGCCTCAGGCTGGGTCTTTTCCATAGCGACTAAATGGTTCCTGAGCACCCACCATGTGCTGGGGATTCATGAGACCGTCAGGTTGTGAACCACAAGGGGCTTGTGGTCTGGGGTGAGGTTGGGGGAGAGAACGGACACACACAAAGGGGTCATATCCATGGAGACTGGCAGATGGGAACTCCAGGGACCCCAAGAGGACAGGGAGATGATGCCTGAGTTGATCCTTGAGGCCTCTGGACCAAATGAAAAGAACTGGAAGGACATTCTAGGATAGGGAATAGCATGAGCCAAGGCACAGAGGTTTCCTGCGATCACGGCCCAGAGTCTTGAGAGAGCAGCATCAGAGGCCTGAGTGGGAAGTATGTGGAGTGCTGGGAAGTGTAGACATGAACCAGCTGTGAGGGGGACCCTAGGTCTGAGTGGGGCAGCCCAGGTGGGTTACAAGGTGCAACACAGTCGCACTGGTATGGGCGCCAGCAGGCTGGCATGGTTAAGGGAACCAGACTTCCAGGGTTCAAATCCTAGCCCTGCCTCCTCCTTGCTGTGTGGCTTTGGGCAAGTCCTGTGGCTTCTCTGGGCATGTTTTAGTACCTGAGAAATAGGGCTGCTGGTAGAACTCATGGGATGGTTTGTGAGGATTACATGAAACTATAGTGGAGTGCACAGAGCAGTGCTGGGTGGAGTTAGAGCTCAGAAGGCACCAGCAGCTGCTGTCGTCATCATCCAGGTGAGAGCAGCGAGGGCCTGGAGCTGAGGCTGAACTATTCTGACTGCAACCCTGTCTCTGCTTGACAATCCCCTGCCCAGTCCTGCCACTCTCATTCTACTTTGCTGACAAATGCTCCCCCAGTAAGTGACCTTCACGGATCCCTGAACTCCCATCTCAGTCTTGCTCCAAAACAGAAGTTCTCTCTGAGCAGGTGCCATTTAAACTGAGACCAAAGTAGGAGGAGGAGCTGGCCAAGGGGAGTAGGGGAGGAGGGTTCTAGGCAGTGGAACAGCACGTGGGGGTGGGGGTGGGGGAGAGAGGCCAGTGTCGTGAGCACTTGGGGCAGGTGGGGTGTGGAGAGGGCAGGGCAGTGGAGCTGGGAAGTGGATGGTGGCATATGACTTAGACGGGAGAATGAATGACAGTGGGCAGACCTCTTTTTGGCCTGAGAGGCGGGAACCCAGAAGAGATCCAGGGTTTCAGAAGTGAGTCTTTGTCATGAGAACCAGACTCTTAAGGGCTAGAGGGAGGGAAGACCAGGCAGAAATCCCCGGGGGCCTGCTGTCACACCCTGGGTGGGCTCGTGGGGCCAGTGGAGCCCCATGCCTGGAGGACTTACCACTTTTTTGACTCTTGGAATGGAGCCTTTTCCTTAGAAGCCTGATTCTGATGATAATTTTTGTGTTTTTGCTTCTTTCCTCCGTTCCTTTCTCAAGGGCCTGAGGGAGGGTGCTGGTCCATCTCACCTTGGCCGTGCTAAAGAACCCAGGAGAGAGGCTATTTCCCTACCCTAGGGAGAGGACCCACAGTGTTCAGGGAGCCTGCAGCCTCCCCGGGCTGTGATAGCCTCGGCTTCCATCTACACACTACCCCAGCAGGTCCCCTCCCACCCTGGTGCCTCCCCGACCCCGGCCAAGGTAATGAGCCGGGAGCAAAGCCAGGACTCACCAGGGGTCCTGAGTAGTGGCTCCAGGGGAGGCAGAGCCAGTGATGGGTGCTTTGGGGGCTTGTCCAATCTCAAGGACCTAGAAGTGCTGTCATTTTGGGTGGATGGGAGAGCATGGTAGGCCGGTCTGCTGGCTGAAACCTCACTGCAGGGTGTTAGGACCCTCTGAAAACCAAGTAAGATGAATATCCCCTAAACAGTGCCATCCACCGGAACTTTCTGTGCTGGGGAAGTGGTGTCTGCACTGCTCGGTTTCTGTGCTGGGGAAGTGGTGTCTGCACTGCCCAGTTTCTGCACTGGGGGAAATAGTGTCTCTGCACTGCCCAGTATGGTTCCTACTAGCCACTGTGGCTGCTGAGCCCTTAGATATAGCAAGTGAACTGAGGAACTGAATTTTTCACATCACATCACATGGGGCGTGATGTGGCACCAAGAGGTGTTTAGGAGGGTGTGCAAGAACCTTCTCTAAATGCTAGAATATTTGAATGTTTTATATGAAACTCCATGACTTCAGGGGTAGACTGGTTTAGGCCAATGAGGTAGGTGTCGAAGTAAAAAGGAAAATGGGTTGATTTTAAAGATGAACTAAAGTAGAAGCATGGGTGGAATGCAGATACAGCAGGGGCTGTGGAGAGGGCAGTGACTGAGTGACATCTGGGGATGTGGCCTTTGGATTGTCCCCTCTGGTTCGTATGAGGGAGGCACGGCAGTCTCAGCAGGTAGGGCACAGGAGGCGGCCTGGGGGCTGACATGGCCCCCGTGCCTAATGGGCTGGGCTTCTAGGATGCCTCAAGTGCAGGCCCCATGACCTTCAGGGCCACAGTTGACCCCCTTCATCCTTCAGATCACATCACAACCATTGCTTCCACAAGGAAGCCCTCCCTGGTTTCCTGTGAAAAGGCCTCATCAAGGCCGCCAGAGCTCCAACCACCTTTCCTTGACAGCCTTCACCACAGCTGGAATTGCAGTCTGTTTGTGGGAATATTTGAGACCTACTTCATGGTATAGGCAGCCCGCTCCAGGGCGTGAGGAGACCTCTCTTCACTGTGGTAAAACAGTACAGGCCCTGGTGCTGACACATAGTAGGTGCTCAGTGATTTGAATGAAAGAAACATGGCCGTGTTGGTCAAGCTGGCTTATTGCATTGGGTCCCTGGAGCACTCGAGGTGGAGATATGTAATTGCAGCAGAGGGGGACGGGGAAGGGGGCTGTGTGTGCGACAACTGCCATACTAGCATAAGTTAGGTCATGCTATGTAACAAACATGACTGAATCCTGGTGGCTTAAAACAGCTCAAGTGTCATTTTGGCTCTCACTACATACATGTCGTGATTTGGCCAGGATGTCAAAGCAGGACATTGTGTTTGTCAAGGTGCCAGGTGTCTGAGGCTGACAGAAGCTGCCACCTTTAACTGGAACTACTTGATGGTCAGTTGGTATTAACGGCTCCCACACTGGCCATTGAATAATCAGAGAGAGATAGGAGAAAGAGCTAGGGTAGAGTTTGCGGACCTGCGAGAGCCCCCATTTCAAGTCCTGGTATGGAGCTGCGTCAGAAGGATTCTGATTAAAGAAATGGAGTGAGTTATGGGGCAAAGTTGCCAGCAGAATCCCAGTAAAACTGCTAACAGCTCTTCTAAAAGCTTTTAGAGAAATTCCTGATTTCTTCTTCAAAACACCTGCTTTTCTAGACCCTCCCTTGGGCTTAGTGTCACTGAAGGACTCTCAGGTAGATAGAGGGACTTTCTGGGTAGTGGGGAGGGCCATGAGGCTGTGCTCGGGAGGGGCAGTCCCTGGGAAAGGCCCGGAACCAGGGAGATGGATGTTGCCCATGTTGGCTTGGGGCTGGGCAGGAGTAGGAGATCTGTATTTGTGAATTGGCTTGGGGCAAAGCGGGCAGTGGCCTGGGCTGGGGGGACAGGTGGGGCAGGGGGTAGGTGGGGCACCTGGGATACCTCCCTGAGAGGGGGGCTGGGGGCGGCACCTGACTGTATTTCCATAAGGAGTAGAAATGGAATTGGGGGGACAGACCAGAGAAATAACTTCCCGTGAGTTCGGCTGAGGGAGGATTTGAAGGGGCTCTTTTCTGAGGAAGCATTTTTATCATAGAATTCTCTGTTCCCACCTTGAGACCCTTCCTGTTGCGAGTGATAGAAAAGTAACTCAAATTGTCTTAAGCCACAGAATGAATTTGCTCTTGCTCACGACGGAAGACTCCTGTGTTAGCTTTAGGCTTGGCTCGATCCAGGCATTCAAGTCATGTTGGCAGGACTTGCTCTTTTACCTACTTTTTGCCCTGCTTCCCTCAGTATTGCTTCATCTCTGAATTAGTTCTCCCTGAGTAGTAGCCATCTGTAGCCACCGGCTGGTCCTCTACACGCATGGCCATCTCAGGGTGGCTGTCTCCATAGCTCTGGTAGAAAACCTGGGTAAGGTTCTCAACAGTCCAATTTGAGTCACAGGCCCTTGGCTGTGCCATGCATTGTCACTAAGGAGATGCTGGACAGGCCATACTGGCACCCATACTCTCCATCCTGAGGATACTGGCCCTCAACTGACTTCCTTTGCTCCTCTGTGATCTGATCACCTCCCATCTGTGTGTCTTCCGGCACGTGTCACAGATACAGATGTCCCAGGGTCTTTCTACCCTTCTGGGGGTTGCCTCCGTCTTGAGCTGCAACAAGAAGGTCTGGGAGGCCTTTCTCTAGGGCTTGGGGTCAGGGGCTTCCCAAGAGGGCTCGCTGTTGTTTGGGGTTTGTAGCGAGGCTGTTACCCTGTCTCCTTCTTGAGATGTCTGGGAACTGGGGGGCAGGCCCGTGGGTACTGAGCCTGGCCTGGAAGAGTGTCGATGCCCTCTTGGGCCCAGTAGGGAGCTGAGGCCACGTTGCCAAAGAGCCACATAACCCTGCATCTGTGACCCTCTCTGCAGCCCCGTGTCCTGCCCCGGAATCCCCCCACCCCCGAGATGAGGCCCCGGATGCTGCCAGTGTTCTTTGGGGAGAGCATCGAGGTGAACCCAGAACCCCCCCATGAAATCCGGTAAGTGGGGGTGGGTTAGGGTGGGTCGGGGTAGGGGACCAGCTCCTCTGGTGTTGTGTCCCAATGGGGTGCCCCCCTCATAGCTAGAGAAAAGACTGATGCTAAGACACCCACACTCCAGGGGCCCTCCTCTACCTCCTGCCCCCCAGCTTACATTCATCTATTGCCCCAATTACTTTCTTCTCTCCCAATTGGCTGACGGTTATTTTAAATCCAGCCTCACAGGCTAGGAACGTTTGGGAAGTGGTCACCAAAACCACTTTCCTCCCCTAACACAGCACCCTCCTCCTTGTCCTGCCAGGTTCCTAGTATCTGTAATCAAACCATACAGGCAACGTGGGCCCCCTTTTCCACTGTTTTCCTAAGGTGCTCTGTGCTTGGTGTGACGGGGGTGGGAGGTGGTGTTGGTCCCCATTGTCCCACACCTGGGTCTGGGTTTGAGATTTCAGAAGACCCCACGGAGCCTGTTGTTAGAGGGAGCCTTCCTTGAGGGGAGGGCTACTGGGGATCCCCGGGGTGGTGCTGAGGGCTGTGTGGGTCTGGCCCGCAAGTCCACGGGGCCCGCAGAGTGGATCTGTCTCCGTCCCACTGCCTCTGGCCCCCACCAGCTCTGTACCTAGTCCCAGGACACAGATGGGTCTCCTTTAAATTTTTGCTGCTAAAATGTACTGTTTACCTGATACAAATGCTAACCAAAGGTATATTATCAGAGCCCCCAGCAGCAGTGGGTGAGGGACACCTTGACTCTCGGGAGCTTTTCCTCTTGCCACAGGTGTTTACGGACCATCTGTGGTGACACAGCGGTGTATTTCAGCTCAGATTCCTGCCTACCTGGAGCTTTTCGTGTTATTTAAGAAACTTTTTAGAGCAGTTTACAGAGAAATCATAAACACAGTACTGAGTTCCCTTATACTTTCCCCTACTCATAGATTTCCCTATTATTAACCTTTTGCATTAATGTGGCTTACCTGCTAGAGCTGATGAGCCAGTATTACTATAATTATATTATTGACTAAAGTCTATGGTTTACATTAGGCTTCACTGATTGTGGTGAGATATTCTGAGTTTTATAATTTTTTTATCATGGTACCATCTTCAACATACAATTTTTTGGATGTACTTATCCAAGTTCTCTCAACACCATCTGTTATAGAAACTGTACTGTCTCAGTTGAGTGAACTTGGCTGCCTTATCAAAAATCAGTTGACCATAAATATGTGGGTCTGTTGGTTCCATTGATCAAGTCTACCAGTGCCATGCTGTAACTTTGTATTATGCTTTAAAGTCAGGCAGCGTGAGTCCTCCAACTTTCTTCTTCTTTTTCAAGATATTTTTGGATATCTGGGGTCCTTTGCCCTTCCAAATAAATTTGATGATTAGCTTTTCCATTTGGATAGAGTAGCATCTTGATTATATTTAATCTTCCAGTTCATGAACACGGAAAGTCCCTCAATTTATTTAGGTCTTCTTTGATTTCTTTTAGCAATGTTGTGTAGTTTTCTGAATACATGTCTGTATTGTTGGTTGAACTTATTCCTAGATATTTGATTCTTTTAGTTGCTACTGTAAAAAGAAATTTTTTGATTTCCTCCTTAGATTGCTCATTAATAGTATATAGAAACATTCTGATTTTCGCATGCTGATCTTATATCCTGCCACTTTGCTGAACTTGTTTATTAACTCTTAGTAGCTTTGTCTTAGAGTTTTCAGTATGATCTATATACATGATCATGTTATCTGTAAATAGTGAAAGTTTACTTCTTCCTTTCCAATTTGGATGCTTTTCATTTCTTTTTCTTGCCTTATTGCTCTAGCTGGAACATCTAGCATAATGTTGAATAACAGTGGTGATGGTGGACATCCTTGTCTTGTTTCCAATCTTAAAGGGGTCTCTCACCATTGAGTATGATGTTACCGGTGGGCTTGTCAGACTGCCCTTTATCATGTGGAGGAAGCTGCCTTCTATTCCTACCTTTCAAAGTGTTTTTATTAAGAAAGGATGCTGGAATTTGTCACATGTTTTATCTTTGTCAGTATGATCCTGTGTATTTTACCCCTTGGATTTGTTAATGTGCTGTATTATATGAATTGATTTTCTTGTGTTGAACCATCCTTTGGGGTTAGTTTGCTGTTCTTTCTCAAGTTCCTCCAGGTGTGCTGTTAAGTCCTCAATTTTTGCTCTTCTTGTTTTTTAATATAGGCATTTAGGGCAATAAATTTCCCTCACAGCACAGCCTTTGCCGCATCCCATAAGTTCTGATACGTTGTATTCTCATTTTCATTCATCTCCAGATAGCTACTGATTTCTCTCACAGTTTATTCTTTGACCGACTGGTACAGACTCGGTTATTTAATCTCCATATATTTGTGAATGTTCTCGTTCTTTAGTGGTTATTGAGATGCAGCTTCATCTGAATGTGATCAGAGAAAGTGCTTTGAATAATTTCGATGTTTTTAAATATATAAAGACCTGTTTTGTGCCCCAGCATATGATCTATTCTAGAGAATGTTCCATGAACACTAGAGAAGAATGTATAACCTTGTGCTTTGGGGTGCAATGACCTATATATATCTGTTGTGTCTAATTCATTTATCAAGTTATTTAACTTCTGTTTCCTTGTTGATCTTCTGTCTGCTTGTTCAATCTATAGAGGAGAGTGGTGTATTGAAGTCTCCTACTGTTATTGTTGAAACATCTATTGCTCTCTTCAGTTTTGCCAGTGTCCATCTCATGTACTTTGGAGTGCCTTGATTGGGAGCACAAACATTTATGATTGTTATATCTTCTTGGTGAACTGACCCTTTAATTGGTATATAGTCTCCTTTGTCTCTTATGATGTCTTTACATTTAAAGTCTATTTTGTCTGATATTAGTATAGCTACTCCTGCTTTTTTTGGTTACAACTTGCGTGAAAGATTTTTTTCCGCCCTTTCACTTTCAGTCTGTTTATATCCTTGTGTCTAAGACGAATCTCTTGTAAGCAGCATATAGCTGGATTGTGTTTCTTAATCCATTCTGCCAACCTGTATCTTTTAATTGGTAAATTTAATCTATTGACATTCAAAGTTATTACTGAAAAAGTATTTCTTGATTCCACCATCTTATCTTTTTTTATTTGTCAGATCTATATATTCTTTTCCCTCTTTTTCTTTGTATCATTTAAATTACCCTTAGTGGTACTCTTCACTTCTCTGCCCTTCTCCAGACCTCCCTCTCCTGTCTTTTTTTTTTCAGCTGGCAGAACTCTCTTTAGTATTTCTTGTAGGACTGGTCTCTTGTTGACAAATTCTTTCAGCTTCTTTGTCTGTGAAAACCTTAATCTCTCCCTCAGTTTTGAAAGACAATTTGGCCGGGTACAGAATTCTTGGCTGGAAGTCTTTCTCTTTCAGGATCTTGAATATATCATACCACTGCCTGCTCGCCTCCAGTTGAATAGTCTGAAGTCAGACTACTGACTCATTTCCCTTGTATGTAGTACATTGTTTTCTCTTGCCGCTTGCAGGATTTTCTGCTTCTCTTCAACATTTGACAGACTGATTAGTATGTGCCTCAGGGAAGGTCTGTTTGGATTTGTTATGTTTGGAGTTCATTGGGCTTCTTTGACTTGTATATTTATATCCTTTATGAGGGTTGGAAAGTTTTCCCCTGTTATATCCTCAACTACTCTTCCTGGCCCTTTAACTCCTCTCTTCTCCTTCTGGGACACCAGTGATTCTTATATTTGTGTGCTTTGTTTTGCCTGTCATTTCCCTGAGTTCCCATTCAGTTTTTTCTGTCCTTTTTGCCATTAGCTGTTTTGAGTCTTCAAAGCCAATCATTCTGTCCTCTATATCATTTATTCTTTCTTCTGTCTCTTCAGATCTGGTGTTGTGTGCCTCTAGTATGTTTTTTATTTGGTAACAGTCTTTAATCTCTTTGATTTCCGCCATTTTTCTATTTATTCTTTCAAATTCCTCTTTATGCTCTTCTACTGTCTTCTTGATGTCCTTTATGTCATTTGCTGTCACACTCATACAACTTTCTTAAGTAGAGTTGTATGAAGATCTTTGATTAGTTCCAACGTCTGTGTCTCCTCTGGGGTTTTAATCTGACCATTAGGCAGGGCTATATCTGTCTGCATTGTGATATGCTTAGTGATCTTCTGCTGTCTTTGTCGCTTGTAAGTATCTTGATTGATTTACTTTGGGAGTTGATTTCTTTCAGTAGTCTAAGGCCTTGTGTTTGCAGGATGATTGTACAGCAGGGAGCAGGGCACGGGGTGGAGCACTCAGTGTGATGATTTGCTTCAGAGCAGATGTAGGTGCAGGTTGGGGATGTTATGCTGATGCTGGTGAACGTGGGCGCCCAGCAGCCAGAGAGGATGTAGCTGTGTGGGTGCACCGGTCTGGGGGCGTAACCCTGGTGTGCACAGGACCCTTCGTGTGCATGCATGGAGCTGTGGCAGCAGGTTGGCGTTACACCTTAATGGATTCGGGGCAAATCTGACCCAGCTGCACAGGTCAGCACTTTCCCAGACCTGGGAAGTGAGGCTGAGTGCTGTGCACACGTGCGGTTCTAGGACTGCTGTAAAGTGTGGTTCCCAGAGCTGAATGACGTGATTGGGGGCCTGTGTGCATGTATGGGCCTGGGAGTGCCATAAAGGGATGCGCAGAGCTCAGGCGGTGCAGAGTGAAGTTGTATGACACTATGGGTAGGGGGGTGGGGTAGCTTAGGTATGGAAGTTAGTGCCCGCTGCCTTTATGGGCTGGTAACAGCCTGCAGGGATCAGGGAGGGGGAGGGAGTGCTCCGGAGGGGTGCAGAAGAGGTGGGATGGGCTGCACTTGGGGTGGGGGGGTGGGGCAGGTATGTGCACTGGTGGCTGGTGGGGTGGGGGCGCATGGAGGATGGGGAATGGGAGAGGGTGATGGGGTTCAGGTGTGTGGGGTGTGGGGTGAGTCACTGGTCACAGGGCTGCGCTGGTGAGGGTAGCGTGCCCAAGGAACATGGCCTAGCTTACTTCCTTGTCCCCGGCTCCTATCCGAGAGCCTCCGTGGGCTCCGCACCTCGGTACCAGGCCCCAGACTTCTGCCTCTCAGTTCTTGGCCTCTGCAACCAGGGCAGCCCCATGTGGTGCAGAAGGCTCTCCCAGGTCAGCCACACTCCCGAATTGCTGCCTCAGTTGCCCTCCTGTCCCTTCTCTAACTTTTCCATGGAGCAGGGCTAATTTTGAGCCACGCTTTTTGGCCGTCTTCCCGAAGTCTCCCATACGTCTTTAAATGTTCTCGTTTTCATTTGTCTCATTTACTGGTTTGTCTTGCAGACCCATAGATTAGGGTGTTGTTGAACCTTATGTATTTGTGAATTTTCCTGATCTCTGCCTTTATTGTTTTTCAGCTCTATTCCATTATGATCAGAGAAAGTATTTTGTACAATTTTAATCTTTTAAAATGCATCAAGACTTGTTATGTGCCCCAGCGTGGAATCTGTACTGGAGAAGAATCTGTGAGCACTTGAGGAGAATGTATATCCTGCTGTTTTGGGATGGCAGTGTGTCTGTTAGGTCTGGTTCATTTCTTCTGTTTCCTTATTGACCTTCTGTTTAGATGTTTTGTCTACTGAAGAGCGTGGTGCTATGAAGTCCTCCAATACTGTTGTAGAGACGCCTATGACTTCCTTCAGATTTGCCAGTGTTTGCCTCATGTCGTTTGGGGCACTTTATTTAGGTCCACAGATATTTATTATTTTTTCCTTGGTGAATTGACCCTTCTAAAAGTATATAATGTCCTTTCTCTCTTAATAACATTTTTGCATTTAAAGTCTGTTTGGGCTGATATAAAGTATAGCTACCCCCACTTCTTTTTCTTTTGTTAATGCTTACATTGAGCAGTTTTTTTCCATTCTTTAACTTATGTTTAGTAATCTTTGGAACTACTACAAGTCTACTGTAAACAGTATATAAATGAATCACATTTTAAAATGCATTCTGCTAATCTCTTTTGATTGGGGAGTTTAATCCATTAGCATTAAGTGTTATTACTATAAAAGCAGTACTTATGTCAACCAT
Source organism: Tamandua tetradactyla (assembly GCF_023851605.1). Lineage (NCBI taxonomy): Eukaryota > Metazoa > Chordata > Mammalia > Pilosa > Myrmecophagidae > Tamandua > Tamandua tetradactyla. The sequence goes on along the minus strand of NC_135331.1, from coordinate 7,766,756 downwards.
TTTATCTTTGGGCTTTTATTTGTCAGATCTATTTTTTCCTCTCTTTTCATCCTTTTAGTTCCCTTTACTGGTAATCTTCATTTCTCTACTCTCCTTCAGGCCTCTCCTGTCATTTCGTTTCAGCTGGCAGGGCTCCCTTTAGTATTTCTCCTAGGGCACGTCCCCTGTTCATGAATTGTCTCAGCTTCTGTTTACCTGTGAATATTTTAAACTGTCCCTCATTTTTGAAGGATAGCTTTGCTAGATAGAGAATTCTTGCCAGACAATTTTTCTCTTTCAGTACCCTAAATATATCATACCACTGCCATCTCGCCTCCACACTTTCTGATGAGGAATCAGTATTTGGTCTTCTTTGGCTTCCCTTGTGTGTGGTGGATCACTTTTCTTTTGCTGCTTTCAGAATTTTCTTTCTCTTTGGCATCTGACAGTCTGATTTGTATCTGTCTTGGAGTGAGTCTGTTCGGATTTATTCTGTTTGGAGTACGTTGGGCTTATTGGATTTGCATGTTTATAGCTTTTATAAGGGTTGGGAGCTTTCCAGCTATTATTTCTTCAACTATTCTTCCTGGCCCTTTTCCCTTCTCTTCTCCTTCTGGTTTACCCACGATGCGTACACACGTTGGGCAGTTTGGGCTCAGCATTAGGCTGCCCCCCCCCCCATGCCTGGGCAGAGGACTTCCACAGCGTCCTTGGGAAAGGGTGGGGCCACCTGCTGCTGCTGCTTTCAAGGGTGGGGATGTGTATCAGGCGCTGCGGATGGAATTACTTACAGTCTCTGACAGCGGTTCTCAGTCTTTTTGTCTCACACTTACCTGTATGCTTTACTCTCTTCCTCTGGTCCCTGGATCCCTAAGCAGTGGATTCAGACAGGTTATGCCTGGCTGTTCTCTGCTTTTGGGTGAAAAGTAGGTGGTGCTGCTCCTTTGCTGTCCTCCATTTTCAAGTTCCTCAGGAGCACTTTCTCCCCCTCTGATCCCTGCAGGCCCTTCTGCAGGCCGCACTTGGGTTCTGCCCTGGGCCTCTGGGGACTTGGGGCCCTGTGAGTGGCGTTATGGTCTGTTGCCCAGTGGGAGGTGGGAGGGATCTGGGCCACTGCCTCTGAGCACTTCCAAGCTGTGTGGGACCGAGTGAGGGTAAGGAAAGGGACTAGCCAGTTCAGGACGCTAGTCTCCTCCCTGATATTGTGCTCCTTCTTCGATACAGCATGTGTGGAGTCCTTCTCTACAGTTCTTAGCACATGAGATTTGTCTTTTCGCTGACTCTCTGGAGACGTTTTTTCAAAGAATGTCTCATGTTGTCATCTTGATGACATCTTCTCCCTCATTTTTGAAGGACAGTTTTCCCAGACAATTTCTGGCTGGCAGTTTTTCTTTTTCAGTACATTAAATATATTGTAGCACTGCCTTCTCACCTCCATAGTTTCTGATGAGAAATTGGCACATAATCTTATTGTGGTTTCCTTATAAGTGATGCATTGCTTTTCTCTTGCTTTCAGGATTCTCTGTCTTTGGCATTTGGCATTCTGAGTAGTTTTGTGTTTTGGAGTGAGTCTGTTAGGGTTTATTCTGTTAGAAATAGGTTGTACTCCTCCTGGGACTCGTATCCTTATGTCCTTCATAAGAGTAGGGAAATTTTCGGCCATTATTTCCTTGAATATCCTTTCTTTCCTTTTTACTTTGCTAAAACTGCTGAAATGCAGATAACATAAAATGGGCTAGTTGTTAACAGTGGGAATATATTAGTATACAAGCTTATATTCTGAGGCTATGAAAATGTCCAAATCCAGATGATACCTGCTTCCTGACAGCAGGCTGCCAGTGATGGGGACTCCTCGTCTGTCACATGGCAAGGCATATGGCGGCCTCCACTGGTCTCGTCCTTCTCGTCCAGATTGCTTGCTTGTGCTTCAGTGACTTCCTGTCTCTGTGGTTCTCTCTCTTTCTCTGAAGTTCATCCTCTTATAAAGGACTCGAGTAAGAAGATTGAGACCCACCTGGAGCGTGCCCCAACTGAAGTAACTTCATCAGAAAATCTCACCTACAGTAATAACCCTATAGTCGCAGGAATGGATGAGCTTTAAGAATATGATTTTCTGGGGTCCATAAACCTTCAAACCATCGCACTCTACCTTCTAGACCCTCAAAAGACATGTTCTTTACATATCCAAAATACATTCATTCCATTACAGTATCCCAAAAGCCTCACATCAATTCAGTAACAATATTAAGTATAAAGTCTCACCAAAATCCATTATGGGTGTGATCTGTCCTGGGGCACAGTTCCCTCTGCCTGAGGACCTGTGAAACTCTGAACAAGTTATCTGCTTCCAGTATACAAAGGAGGAACATTCATGGAGTAAACATTCCCACTGCCATAGGGAGAAATCGGAAGAAAAACCGGAATCACAGTTTCCAAATAGTCCTGAAACCCTGCATCCTCCATTAGATTTCTGCAGTCTGAGAGTCATCTGTAGTGTGAAGTCTTATCCTCCAGGCTCCGTGGAGCAGCACCCCCACCCTTCCTAAGGCTTTGTCCATTGTCCATGCTCTTGGCTTCACCTTCGTCAAGCGGAGGGATGGTTGCCAAAGTCTCTGCAATCCCCAGGGCACAGCCCCCTCAGAACACTGCGTGGTGGCCAGACTCTCCCCACTCCTTGGGGAATGAGCCCCACCCTCTCTGAACACTGGGGGATGGCAGCCGTCCTCCTGAACAACAGGGTGGATGGCCACCCTCTGCAAGCTCTGGGTCAAGCTCACCCTTTCTTCATACATGGGTGAGGCGGCTCTCTTCAACCGAGTTATCTTTGTTCCTCAGCCTTCCTGGTTCTGCTCCTGAAATCCCTTTTCCTTCAATCTGCTCTTTTTCGTCGGGCCAGCAGTGGTTTCTTCATACAGATCTCACACAAAAAAATGTGCTGGTTTTACGAGCTGTCCGTAGGGCTTGCAGCCATCAGACAGTAGGATCCTCAGCAGGTCCTTCCCGGACAACCGCGTCTGCAGGCCTGACTCCCGTGGACACAGCTGATGGCTCCATGTACGGTACCTCCTCACCTGGAGCCCTGTTCTCTGGGGACTCGCTTTCTCAAAGCTCAGAATTTTCCAAACCATCGCCTTCTGGTTTCTTTGTGCCTAGGAGTTCAGTTCTCAGCTTTACCCCTCTCCTCTCACGTTTTAGTATAAGCTGCTACGAGAACCCAGGCTGTACTTTCCACATTCAGTTTGGAAATCTCCTCAGCTAAATATCCAAGCTTATCACTTTCAAATTCTGCCTTGCATCCAACGTCAGGACTCAATTTTGTCAAGTTCTCTGCCACTTTAAAAGAACAATTGCCTTTATTCCAGTTGGCAGTGATCTATCTGAGGAAGTACCTTTAGCATCCATATTGTTATCAACAATCTCTTTAAAGCAGTCTAGGCCTTTTTTATCAAACACTTCACAATTCTCCCTGAATCTTCCCCTTACCCATTTATTAAAGCTATTCCAGCATTTTTGGTATTTGCAAAGCAGCACCCCACTCTTCTGGTACAAAAATCTGTTCTAGTTTGCTAAAGCTGCTAAAATGCACATACATAAAGTGGGTTGGCTTTTAACAATGGGAATTTATTACCTTACAAGTTTATAGTTCTAAGGCTGTGAAAATGTCCAAATCAAGGTGTCATCAGGATGATACCTGCCTCTTGAAGACAGGCTACTTGGGATCTTGGATTCTTCTGTCACACATGGCAGCATCTGCTGGTCTCTCCCTTCTCTTCCAGATTTTCTTCTAGTTCCTACTTCGGTGGCTTCCTGTTTGTGTCTCTCATCCTCTGTGACTTCTGAATTTCATCCTCTTATAAAGGACTCCAGTAAGACGATTAACACTCACCTGGGGCACGCCTCAGCTGAAGTAACCTAATCAAGAGTTCCCACGCACAGTAGGTCTACACCCACAGGAACGGAGTCTTTGGAAGAATATGATGTTCGGGAGTCCATTCAGCTTCTAATTGCCACAGCCCCTTTCTCCTTCTCCTCCTGGGACGTCCGTCACACACGTTTGTGTCTTTCATGCTGTCATTCAGTTCCCTGAGCCCCTGCCCGAATTTTCCCGTTCTTCATCTGTTCTTTTCGATTTCAGATGTTCTGAGTTAGGTCACTGATCCTTTTTTCTGCCTGTCTAAATCTGCTGCTGTATGCCTCTAGAATATTTTCACTCTCATCTGTTGTGCATTCCAGTGTCAGAAGATCTGTTAATTTTCTTTGCACGCTTTCAAATTCTTCTGTATGCTCACGTACTGTCTTAATATCCTTTATCTCTGTATGCTCACGTACTGTCTTAATATCCTTTATCTCTTTAGCCATATTTCCCTTCCTGTTGAATTGGTTTAGAAGACTTATTTGAACATCTTTGATTAGTTCCAAATTCTGTATCTCCTCTTTTTAATTTGTTCCTTTGACTGAGCAATATTTTGTTTCTTAATATAGCTTTTTGTTGTTGTTGTTGTTGCTGGACATCTGATTATCTTAATGAGATTGTCCTGAAGAACAGTTTCCCTCTCTTGTCTAAGATTTTGCTGTTAATTTGATTTCTATTAAAGCTTATCTTTGGCACTTGGCTGGTCAGTACTTTCCAGGGCCAGAGTCTCATGCAGGGGACACAGACCAATTCCAAAGGACCTAAGAAAAGGGTCAAGAAAGTAGCTTCCCAAGACTGCACTTTCCTACCCTGCCCAGCAGGTGGTGTCCTTGAGCAGCCTATTTCCCATGGACCTACAGAGGCAAGTTATTTTTCAGCCCTCTGCCCCTTGTGCTTTTAAGGCAGGTGGAAGTGATAGCAGGCGCCTGACTGGAAAGTGCTGTGGGACCCAGACGTCTGCTTTTGCTGGCCAACAGCTGGATCAGAACTGTCCCCCGTCCTCCACTGTTCCTGGGGATGAGAGCATCCCTGACTTTCCCAGTCTGCAGCAGGCTGTGGGGCAGTGATTCTTTGGGAAATTAGTTTTCATATAATTTCTAACTTAGAGAAAAGTTGCAAGGAGTATAAGGGCACCTCTGTGCCCATTACTCAGTTTCCTCAGTTGTTTATTTTGCTCAGTCAGTTCGTGTTTGCATCCTGTCTCTTTCTATATAGGTAGACAGAGTTTCTTCTGAATCATCTGAGGGTAGTTGCTGATACCTCCTTAACCCCTAAATAGTTTCAGTGTACATTTCCTGAGGACAGCGGTAGTCTCTCACGTACTGACAGTACAGTTGTCAAAATCAGGAAATCTGATGTTGAAACACCATCCACACTTGATATTCAAATTTCACCACCTGTTTCAGTAATGTCTTTTGGGATATTTTTTTTCCAATCCAAGATCATGCATTGCATTTACTTGTCTCTTCCTTTCCTGGCTGCTGTGACAAATAGCACACAAATTGGTGGCCTTAAAAGACAATAAATTTCTACAGGTTATGTTTTATGGGCTAGAAGTCAAAAATCCGGGTCTCGACAGGCCATGCTTTCTCTGGAGTCCTGTAGCACAGTGGTGCTAGCCTGCTGCCGTCTTTGGGGTGCCTCGGTTTCTCCTCCTGCACCCTTGTCAGGATTTCCTCTGCCTGTGAGGTTTCTGGTCCTGGGGTTGCATGCCCACCCTGACTCGGTGTAGAGCCTCCCAGCCACGGGAGCCTCACCTTCACTAAGACAAGCGTGGTTAAAGGTGGTAACAGACGGGTTCACACCCTCAGGAACGTCGATGGGGATGTGAAAGTGTCTTTTGTGGGGGACACGAGTCATTCCCCAAGAGGTGTCGTGCCCCTTTTGTCTCTAAGCCGGAACAGTCCTTTAAGCTTCCTTTGCCCTTCTGGACCTTGACGTTTCTGAAGCCACAGGCCAGCACGCACAAGCCCGCTGAGGCCCCTTCCCACGTGCATGGCGCTGCAGCCCTAATCTTGGGGTGACTTCACCTCTCTGCTGCCTTCTTCCCTCTCCAGCTGCAACTCTGAAGTCAAGTATGCCTCAGAGAAGCACTTCTGTGACAATGTCTTCTGCGCCCCTGTGCCCACCGTCACGGCCTACAGTGAGACCATCACAGCTGCGCCCAACTGCACATGGCGGAGCTACCGCAGCCAGCTGACCCTGGAGCCCCGGCCACGTGCCCTGCGCTTCCGGAGCACCACCATCATCTTCCCCAAGCACGCCAGGAGCACTTTCCGGACCACCCTGCACTGCAGCCTCGGCCAGCCCAGCCACTGGTTTGCCTCCAGTGTGCAGCTGGCACTGTGTGAGGACCCCAGCCCCTGCCTCCTGGGCACTGAGGTGCTCTAACAGGGTGGGATCGGCCCCTGGGGGTGGGAGGGGACAAGGGGCCACATGGCCAGGGACTAGCAAGGGACAAGGCCACCCCGACCCAAGCAGGGACTCAATAAATGCATCTATTTTATTAGCATGTGAAAGAGTAAAGGCAGTGTGAGTCCTGACTGGAGACTACAGGGACGGGGAGGTGGACCGTGAGCCCTGTGGTGGCTCCAGGCCTCAGCGTGAGGGAGAGGAGCAGGTGTGTGTCCGCGGTGTATGCCCACGTAACCTTGGCTGGGGGGCCTGCTGCAGACTGTAGAGACCTCTGCCACCCAGACCCCCCCCCCCCCATTCCTCCAGAACAGGCCTTACCAGGACGTACAGCATGATGGTGCGAGACCAGGGCTGGACGCTGAAGCCGGGGGCTCATGGTAGTTATGTTGTGAGGGCTGGTGGCCTAGGCAACACCTCAAGCCTTAGCTATCCCAGTGAACCGGGTCTCCAGTGTAGACGCTTTCGGTGTAGCCCATCAGAGCAAGGCTCTGAGCTTTAACAGCCGTGGCCCAGCTGTGGGGCCTTCTGCTCCTCCCTGCCCGAGCGGTGCCTGCAGGACTCGTGTCCCGCCATGCCAAGGCCTCTGTGTCAGGCCCCATGGAGCCGGCCTGGGTGGTCAGCAGTGCTGGCTGCTCACTGCGTTAAGGCCGAATCTGGACCTGGACGGGCAGGCTGTGCCATCACACTCGGGGGAGGGCTGTCTCCTGCCATGGGACTAGATGGATTCCACAACAAGTGGTAAAGGACCTGAACCTGTCACCTCCTCGATGCTGTAGGCTCGCCCTGAAGTATATGGGTCATGAAAAGAGGACAAAGGATAAACAGGCCTTGTGCTCCCCAGAACAGGCTGGGAGAAGCCCCTAGGCTGGGCTGCCCAGCAGCTGAAGGGGGCCCAGAGCAAGTACCCCAGAGGCTCTGCTGGGCCCCCTCCCTCAGTTGTGATGGACTCAGAGTCATGGGCTGTCCCTGTAACTCCTCCCAGGGGTGGAGGTGTACCTGGGCTTCACCTCCCTCCACGGAGGCATGGAAGGTGGCCTGGAGCGCATGTCCAGTAGAGGCAAAATGACCAATATATTTTTGTATATCTTCACAGATAGTGTCTTTTCTCCCCATGGTGATACTTTCTGGTTAACAGATAACTTAAGAAATCGATTGGATATCTTAATAAAATGGACCAACCCAAACAGGCTCCTCTTGTGTTTCTGTGATACTCAGACACTGCCAGAGGTGTAGGGAGGGCCATACTGGTTTTACTTTGTGGCCTCCCCTTCCCGCCCAAGGTTGGTTGCAGAACCCTCAGGGGGTCTCCCTTAAGCTCAAATGCAGGGCACGGAGGCATCTTCCAGGGCTTGGAGCTTTGGCCCTTCTGTTCCCTACAGAGCAGCCTCAGTGTGCACCGGCTCCACCCAGGAGTGCAAGTTAGTAAATACAGAGGCCCAGGCCTCACACAGGGGCTCGGATTTGAGGGAGGGTCTGCAGAGGAGACAGGGAAGCTGCATTTCCATGTGAATGCTTTGTACTCCACAGTCCGGTGCCCAGCACAGAGACCTGCGCCCTACCTGGTCCTGGCCAGCAGCCTCCAGCTGCTGCTTCAGGGCAGGCGGCTGGAACAGGAGTTAGAACTTGTTTCTGCTCCTCTCGCCCATTCTTTGGAGGGGCCATGGGGGCCGGGAGTCAGGAATGCAACTAGGGAAACACTGGGCAGCCACGGAATGTGCTGTCAATGAGTTGGAGAATCAGACTGACGTTTTCCTCCAGGGCTCTGGAGTTGGCAGGTGGAGGTGCGTGTGTGTAGGGGTACCTTTTGATGTAGAGACTTTTTGAGGGGACAGATCCTTCAATGGGGAGGGCTGCTGGAATGGAATTGCAGGGCTAATTGTGGCCTCCTGAGGTTAGAATCGTAGCCTGGCAGTGTGCAAAATAATCAATGCATTTACTTTATAAATAAAAGTTATATTACAGATACAACATTTTTAAGTGATATAAAAACATAATTCTATAAACTATTAATTACTTGATTTATAGATAATATAGTAAATTGATACACATAATAAATTATACAATAAACATAAAAAACACAAAACCCTATTAGCTCATTTATACAGGGCCCCTTATACTCCTGGTACTGTTAAGTACTTCACTCCTTTGTCACATCAGTCCTCTAAGATGGGTGGTACTTTAGTCCCAATTTACAGAGGATAAAGTAAGGCACAGAGGTTAAATAACTTGCCCAAGGTCACACAGCTAGTGTGAAGCAGAGCCAGGCTCTGCACCCAGGACCCCACCGTTAACGACTTGGCCACCCTGCAGGTGGGGCTCAGCCCAGACGGAGGACGGTGCCTAAAAGGGCAGGTGAAGGTCAGTGCCAGAAGGGGCAAGGACAGGTTCGTGAGGACATTCCTGGAAGCACCTGCCAGTCTCTGTGGACAAGGGAGACACAAATACAGCCACAGGAGCCTCAAGACCTCAGTCCCTGCTTTAGCGATGAGGTCCTGTATGCACCCTACTTAATCCATGCAAATTCAACTAAGCCAGCATGACTCTGAATCACAACTGCGACCATTCAAGACCCTGAAGGGAGAGCAGCTGGGCTTACCGGCAGGTGGGCAGGTGTGGTGCTGACACCAGTGGATCCAGGGAGCGTGGAGGCCCCTCGCAGCTCCCTCCAGGAAGGAACTTGTGAGGTCTGCAGGGAGCGGTTACTTGCAGCTGAGGCTTCCCCCACCCAGCGCCAGGACCTTCCCACCCCTGCAGGTCTCCTCCTGGCTCCTCTTCGCTCTGGAGCTCCCGGCTGGGCTGGCTGAGAGGTTGCTGTGTGTGGTCTGAGCTTCTCCCTGCCGGGTCCCACTTCCTCTTTCCCTTTTACCTTTCACAGGCGTCACCCCCAATAAACTTGTTGTACCTCTCCCTCTGTGTCAGCACCTGCCTCCCGCAGGACCCTGCCAGAACACCTGCCTTTGAGAGCTGGGGGAGCTGCGCTTTGCAGACCCCTGGGGGACCTGCTAGGGTGGCTGTGCCATGTACATAGTTTGCGCCTCCCACGACGGCGTGGGCCCTGCTTTTGCCCCCTCCTGCCGCTCATGAGCCCAGCCAGGGAGGAGGGGAAAGGGCAGGGCAGCTGCCTGCAGGGTCCTGAGGGCACCTGGGTTTCCTCTGGAGAAACTCATCTACCCTACAGGAATCTGGTGGACCTGGAGACGGGGCAGAAAAAGGCTCCAGTTTCGTCTGAATCGTTTCCCAGCCTTTAGGGACTCCCCGCACCCCAAATAAAGGCGAAGATGCTCATGCCCCTAGCTTGCCTAAGACACAGCCGTGTGGCCCAACACTGCCATCTGCCTGCCGGCGTCGGTGCTGCGGGCAGGCCAAGGCTGAGCCCTGGGGTGCACTGGTGCCCACTGCCCAGGTGCCTGCAGGAGGCTCAAGGACACCAAAAGTGACTCTCTGAGGTCACACAGGACACGGCCACCCCTCCCCGGGCTGCCTCATGGCACAGTGTGCAGGGCAAACTCAGGGCTCTGCCGAGACACTGCAGACACCACCCCCGCCAGCTGGGGGTCCTGTCAGCTGAGGGGTGGCACAGGGGCTGGCAACTGCTACTTCCAGTGGCCCTGGCTTTCTTAGCTGCCTGCCTCCCTGACCCTAACCCTCTGGGGGGTCATTCTCCAGAGCGGGCCTCTCTAGGAGGACTCGAGCCCATTTGCCCTTGAGAGGGGTGAGAGGCCAGCCTCCCTGTCTGCCTGGGTCTGGACGCTGAGGGGCAGGGCAGGGTGGGTTCCAGGACTGCAGATGCCCAGGCTCAGCATGATTCGCCACCCCAGAAAGAGGGAAAGGGCACAGCAGCCCCCTCTCCGCAGGAGCTGGCCTCAACCTTTCAGTCCTATGGCTCGGGGGACAGCGGCCCAGCCGGCAGCCTCCTTGGAGCTCCCGGGGACCCAGCTCCGCCCTTGCTGGAGCAGACCCTGCAGACACGCCTCCTCGGGGCCTTCCGGGGTGGGCGTCTCCCCACTGTCCACCCAGCTGGCCGGCTTTGAGGGACCCGCTCTGGGGCCCCTCACCACCTCCCCACACCCCCCAGCAGCACCCTCAGCCACTCTAGGAACGCTTTAGAGGCAGGGATGACCTGCCGGCTCTGTCAGGGTGGGCTCTCGATCTCTCCTTAGTGAAGGGGACACAGGAGGCCACACTCAGGCCCGTGGTGGCTGTGTCAGTGGGGAGTGGCTGGGGTGGCTCTGGGCCTACCACACCCGGCACCTGGAGGGAGCCCTCAGCCAGCTCCATGGCAGAGGCAGCACCCCAGGGTGGGGCCCACCTTCCTGCCTCTGGGCCAACAGGTAGTGGGCTCACCACGGCCCACAGCCTCCAGAGCACTAGGCAGCCACACGTGGGCAGGGCTGAGCGCGAGCCTCCCCACATCTGGCTCCGGCCCCCGGCGACACCAGTAACCCTCACCCAGGTGGGGCTTTGAGCTGGGCTGTCAGCAAGTGGACACGACTGTTGCAATTCTGGGGCAGGCAGGCGCAGAGGGGAGGAGGGGAGGAGGGGGGAAGGGTACGGGGAGGCCACGAGTGGCCGGAGAACAGCAGCACACATCACCAACAATCGTGACGCCGACGCCTCCAGGCTGCCTGCCCGGAAGGCAGGTGCTGGGGCCCAAGCGCCTGGGTCTTTCTCTGAGAGACCCACCAAAAGCACAAAACGCAACCTGGCTGCTGCTGGAAGACCCGCGCTGGTCAGGGTTCCTCTTTCTTTTCTGCCTCTCATTGGAAGCAGGTGGCACCAGCAGTGTCTGGGGTTCTCTCCCAGGGGCGGGGGTGACAGTCAAAGTATCCAGCCATGAGGATGGGACGCAGCCACAGGTGGGAAGGGTCAGGGTGACTGGTGAGTTGGGGGGCGACGCCCCTGGCTCCCCAGCCCCGGGCACCTGCCCTGCACAGGCTGCAGGAAACAACCAATCTTTGTGACTCGAGTATAATTCGCTTTTTAATTAGAACAACATGTGTAAATGACAGAATGCCACCGCCACGCACACATGGCGGCCACAGAACGCGCATCAAATTCATTCTGCCCAAGGAAGAGAGGGGGCGCGCGGGGGGCTGCCGAGCCGGTGCCCCCGCCCCCATGGTCCTGCAGGCGACAGCGACAGCATCATCAGCTGGCGATGCCCCCATGGGCCGCACACGCCCCTGCACGGTAAGCAGGGGTCAAAGCACAGCAGCACTACCACTGGGTCAGTCCTTCCTTGCGTAAAACATCTGAATTCATTGAAGGTATCAAAAATATACCCTGTAAACCAATACATCATTTACATCTGCCTTTCCTTCCCACCGCTGCGGCCACGGTGTGTGGAAAACACAGTCCAGTTCCTCGGCGCCCGCTCCCGGCCCCGCCTCGCCCGGCCAGCCTGTGGGGCCCGGGCCTGTGTCCGTCTGTCCAGAGCGCTAAGCGGGATGGGAGGCGGAGGCAGAGGGAGGGCGCGGGGGCTGCTAGCTCGGTTTTAGACTTTGGTTCCAAATGCGTGAAGGGGGAGGCAGTGGCGGGGGAGGTGCGTGGTCGTCCTGCTTTGGGTCCCTGGCCGCCCCGGCCCCGGGCGCGTGTGCCCACCACACGCCCACCGCGCCCCTCCCCGGCCCCGTCCCCTCCCGAGCACCAGGTAAACGTCCCCTGAGTAAGGTCTGCACAGGGCCAGCCCGGGGCGGGAGTCTTAGTTAAGGCTTTAGACAGGCAAGGATGCCAGCTCTGGATGGACAGACGGACGGACAGACACACAGGCGGACTCAAGGCCTCCTTCCTCGGTGGGGGAGCCGGCGGCCACCCACCCCCAGCCCAGCCCCTCCTGGTCACTCGCTGTCGGAGAGCGTCTCGTACTGGGAGCAGAGCAGGGGCTTGGGCTCCTCGTCCCAGGCGTGGTGGGGGCCGGCCAGGGGCACGCTGCCCGCGGGGAGCCCCGGCGGGGGCGGGGAGGCCATGACGCCCGCCTGTAGCCGCATGATCAGGGGGTTGTAGGGGAACGGCGTGGAACCTGGGGAGGGCGGGGAGACGCCAGCAACCTTGTGAGCAGTGGCCCCAGCCCTGCGGCGCCCCCTCCCTGCCACCAGCACCCTAAAGACACAGCTGCCTCGGCCTGGGAGCTGGTCTGGCCTGGATGTCTCGTAGAGAACATCTTGCAACTGTGCGACCCCCTCTCGCGGGGCCCCCACCCGCCAGGCTGCCCGGCCCCAACCCCTGTGCTCTGGACCCTGCAGCTGCTGCCCTCCCCAAAGCCTCGGTTCCCCACCACGCCTGGAAGGGACCCCATGTGGCCCTGCAAGGACTGCTGAGCCCATGTCAGCTGCCCCCGCCCCCTCCACGGCCTCTCGTCCCATCTCCGAGGGCTTCTGGAAACCCCGCTCTCTCTGGTCAGGGGCTGTGCAGAGGCAGCCTTCGCCCGACCACCCTGACTGCTCCACCTTCCTCGAGTCTCAGCGGACCGTGTCCCCGGGCAGCGTCTCAAAACGGGCCTGACCCACGCCCTGGCCTGCAGGAGCTGCCCATGGCTCTGCCCGAGTCCACGCCCTCCCCCCCCGAAAACAGGACCCCTGCTGGCCGCCCACCTGCGGACGAGGGCCGGTCCTCCCACACGCGGTTGGTGAGTGGCGTCCGGCGGTTGCAATCTCCCTCCGAGTGCACTGAGGAGACAGACGGAGGCCGGTCCCCGGATGCCAGGCCCGGGGCCGGGGACTTGGCTTTTCGGCTGCTGGGTCTGCCAGAGACCTTGGCCTTCCCGCCGCCACCTGCAGGGGAACAAGTGGGAAGGGGAGGGCGTGAGGCCCCAGCCCCCTGGAGCCCTCCATGGAGGGAGAACAACCCACCCTGGGGACCCAGTTTATTGGGCCCAGGCTGGGATGAGCATGGGACACTGAGGAGGTTGACCAGATGCCTGACCCAGCCATGTGCCTGGAACTCGGAGGCGCGTTTCTGGAGGAGACTGACCAGGAGGCAGGTTCAGCCGCTTGCAAAGCCCCTCAGGCTGCAGTGCGGCCCGTCCAGCCATCCAAACCAGCGAGACCCCAGCCACCCAGGGGTGGAAACCCTTGGTTCAGCCCTGTGACCCCAGGACTGGGCTGGGGCTAGGCAGTCTGCAGGCCCTCTCCAAAGGCAGGGCCCTGCAGCTAAGCCTGGGTGCCACGAGTCCACAAGCTTCCTGGAGCCTCAGTGTCCAGGCCGGACCAAAGGAGCCGAGCTCTCTTTGCTGCCCAGTGGCGGTGGGTGTTGACTGTGGGAGGGGCCCCTCTGGCTCCCCCAAAGCCGACACACAGACTGATCCCTTCCCATCAGGCCCGAGGACACCATGTGGGCCAGCAGACACTGAACCCCCAGGGCCTGCTACCAGGAGCCCAGGAGTCCCCCCATATCCACGTGGAGGAGGTGGGCCCTCACTCTTGTCTGGTCTCCCCAAGAAGATACAAGACAGGCCCAGGATGCCAGGGCATCTGGGGGACGTCTGTCCAGCAGGGGCGGAAGGCAGGGCAGGGCTCGGGCAGCAGGGCGGGTGGTTTAGAGAAGCAGCCAGCACCTGGGGCCTAGTGGGGGGGGGGTCCGGGCAGCATGGACGCTGGGGGCGGCGGCCCAGCTTCAGATTAGCAAACTCCAGAACATCAAACACACACAAAACTCAGGTCATAAGCTCCAAAGCTCAAGGGGGGTGGCCAAAGGAACATGGAGGGATGAGGATTAATGACACCAGAGGGGTGGGGGGACAGGGACTGGCCGGGGGGGGGAAGGCGGAAAAGGCCTGCCGACCTGGCGAGGTGAGCGGGTGGTCATTCCGTCCGTCAGCAGCGGTTATGGGCAGAGCAGCAGGCAGGCTGGCACTGGCATTCAGAGGGTTAAAAGCATTGGCACTGAGCGGTGAGTGTTCGTCCCACTGATCATATTTACCCATGAGTGCCTTTCTAATAATTGCCTCCAGCCCCATGTTGGTGCTGGCGTGCTCCTGTACCGCCTGGCTTCTACAGGTCATAAGGCCTGGGAGAGAGAGACAGACGGACACACAGGGCCGGGCCAGGGAGCCAGAGGGAAGGACCGAGAGAGGGTGAGAGAGGGTAAGAGAGGGGGAGAGGGGGAGAGGGGGAGAGAGGGAGAGAGAGAGAGAGACAGAGAGAGAAGAGAAGAGAGAAATACACAGTGAGCACATTTTGGCAAAGCAACATGTTTTCTCCCCTTTCCCCATTCCCCCTACTTGGGATGGCTGTGGGGGTGGTCTCTAACTTGGGTCCCTAAAGAGGGAATTTCTAAGGAGGTGGGATGGGGGAGGTCAGAACCAGCCCCCAGCCTCATTTTTTTCTGTCTTCTAGAAAATCAGAAGCCCCCTCACCCCCAATCCCAGCTGGGGCTGTTTACTGTTTAAACTCCCAGTGGCTGCAAAACAGAGGTGGGGTAGTGTGTGTGGGGATCAGCGGGCAGGGGCTTCTGGGACATGGGCCAAGCTTGAGCCTAGGGTTCCCTGGGGCTCCCTGGGGTTCCCTGGGGCTGGTGGGGCTGGGGCAGGAGCCCAGGGAGGGAGTGTGACCTGCTGCCTGCCTGGCCAGTGAGGCCTGGGCCGCCATCCCCGGTCCCCAACATGGGACACTCTCTCCCCTCCCAGGAGCCACAGGGTGTAAAGAGGTGCAGAGACGGGGGCAAGGACAGGGTAGCCATGCAGTTACCGCGCGTGCGGGGACAGGGCAGAGCTGAGGCGGCACAGGCCCCCCCGGGCCCACCCTCCTGCCCCAGGACAGAAGTGGAGAGCCAGCAGGCACCGGGGAGCCTTCCGCCACTCTCTGGGACCGTCTCTCCCCTTCCCTCCCCCCATGCTTGCGGGACCGTGCAGGGGTTGGGGGGGGCTTCTGCACACCCCGGGTCTGGGTCTCTCCCGGCCTCTTGGCTAAGCCAGACTCTGCGCCCAGACCCCTGAGGAGTCCCAGCCAGGAGCGTCTGCGGAGGCGGGTCCCGCATGGACAGCGCTGCTCTGAGCTGCGGCGGAGAGGCTCGAGCTGGGCAACCCGTGAGGGCTGTGAACCCCGTTTGTGACCGGAGGGCTTCGGCAACTTAGGAAAACATGTTTCTGTAGCAGTCGTTTTACTTTGCTTCCTTTTAGTTTCAAACTCATTTGCAGCCAGGGCTGCCCTCTCTACCCTTACAAGCTGCGTCTCTGCCACATCTCATCTGCTCTAAAAACAAGCCATGTTCACTAAGAAAAAGCAAACTTTCCAACCAGGGTGAGCACTGAAATAAACAAAAAAAAAAAGTACGCGTGGAATGAGGGAAGGTCTCGGGAACAGACGGGTGCTGGGTGCTGGGTGCTGGGCACTGTGGCCACAGCACTGCTGAGGCCCACGCCTGCTGCAGTCACAGGGGAAGCGACAGTTGCGTCTACGGTACTTTGCATATGGCACTAGAATAAAAACCCCAACAGAAAAGCGCACGGAACCACACAACACTGAACCCGAAGTTAAACCAGGGACTACAGTTAAAAGCAAAGAAGAAAAAAGACTCCCACATTCAGTGGAAGTGGTGAGGGGGGAGCAGGGCCACGCCTGTCTGGAGAGGGAACATTCCAGCAACGCCAGGCGCAAGCCTGAGCCTTTCCGGCCCAGCCCGTGGGCCCGCCACCTGACGGGGAGAGGCACTAAGGCCGGTCGGAAACGGGGGCCCAGCAGCAGGGACTGGGGGCCGCAGAAAATGTGTGTGGGGACTCAAGTGCTTTAAAAAAAAACACCTGAATAGAATTTTACATTAAAAGTTCCACACAGGGTGGGCCTCAGTGGCTCAGCAGGCAGAGTTCTCGCCTGCTATGCCAGAGAACTGGGTTCGATTCCCGGGGCATGCCCATGCAAAAAAGAAAACAAACAAACAAAAACTTCCACACAAACCTCAATCACGGTGAATTTCTATACGTACACACGCCTGCATGTCTACTACTGCGGTCAAGACTGAGAACATCCTGGACGCGTTTTCATCACTGGATTATTTCGAACAAAGCGTCTCCTCCCCCTTGCCTGAGGCTCAGGTGTACCCCAGGTGGGACCCTGCACCCACCCTGTGGCCTCTGGCCTCTGCTGCCCAAAACGGCTCACCACCCAGAGCTCAAGGTCACTGCACGTCCCCCAGAGGCCCAGGGGTACTGGTAGTCGGGGTCCCTGGGGACCCTGTGCTGGTGCCGGGTGATGTCCGCCAGAGCTGCTGCCCCGCGGGCTCCCTGCAGGCGGGCTCCAGTGCCCCCCAACTCTTTTCCCAGAGGCAGTAGAAATAGGTTCACCCCCAGTAGAAATAGGTTCACCCCCCACTCTGAAGGTTGGGGTCCAATCCAAAGGGCCCCCCAAATCCAAAATGTCTCACATCTTACTTAAGCTTAAAAACGCATCTTACTTAGCTTAAAAATGCATGTGAATTTCATGGTTGCCTCCATAAATACATCCGCGTATCATTTGAGGAAAACCAAGTCCCCCCACCCCGTCCGATTTTCAACAAGTGAAACTGATGCTCTGGCTACTAGCAACAGGCCCCCGGACTATGGACGCTCTGGGCACCCCTAAGCACAGGTCACCCAGACCCCCAAACCCCATCAGAGAGACCCAGCAACCACATGGAGAGATATTTCCAGATAGCCGAGCGTGGCGCTCAGACCCCATCCAGCATGCTTAGGGGCCCGTCCCTGAGCGCAGAGGGGGCGCTCCCCTGCAGGAGACGCTTGTTTCTATAAAGCAAACAAGACTTGCCTGTCTTTGGGCCTTTCTGTGCCCTCACGGCAAGGCTGGCGCAGACAAGAAAGAGGGGGACACGTGAAGTAGTGAAGGCTTCCTGTCCCCATGGCCATGGCCGGGGGGCTCAGCCTTGTGACCCCCAAGGCCCTGCTCTCTGAGACTCTTCCTAGAGTCCCACCCAGGCAGCCTGCCCCCACCCTGGGGAGCATCAGTGGTGAGAAGGGCGGGTGGCTCACCTGCTAGCTTACCTGCTGGCTCACCCGCCCCGGTAGCGGCAGGCATGTTGAAGATCTCCGTCCCAGGCTGGCCGACAGCTGCCAGGGGGGTGACAAGGGGGTGAGGCCATGGGCCCTCAGGGCGGGGAAAGTCACCTGCTCCCACCTGCCCCTTGTCTGGCCGAGGCCAGGTGCAGCCTCTCTCAAAGCAGACTGACTCAGGAGGCTGGGGACTGCCCGAGCTTCTGCCTTGCACAGCGGCTCCCTGGGGAGGCTGATGCCACTGGCCCATGGACTGCTCCAAGCAGGGCTCTGGAGTTTCCAGCCTGGGCCAGTGACTACTTGCAAGGTTTCAGGCTCTAGCCTCAGGAGACAAGCTGCTGCAATGCCCTTAAACTCCCCTGGCTACCGAGGATTCTGGTAGATTCTCCGTGCCTGCCCCTCAACCTCATCCCCGCTTTTCAGGCACTGCATGAAGGGTCGGGGAGCAAAACCAAGAGCTTGTGTCCCGCCACACAATGCCCCAAGGGAACCCACTGACACAGTCACTGGGAGCCGAGGACAGACAAGACCTGCAGATCGCGTCAGAGCCAACCCCTGGTGCCCGGGAGGGTGCTTGGGATGGCCCATCCCGCAGCTAGCCTTCATCAGGGACCTACCAGGTGCCAGGCACTCTTCTAAGTGCCAGATTCTGTGCCGTAAGCACCTGTGCGGTGACTGGCACCTAAAGAGAACCAGGATACCAGGATTCCCTGAGCGTGGGCCCTGGGCTGGGGGAGAGGTGGGCAGCGGGTCTGCTGAGCTCTGGAAGTGGCCCGTGGGTGTCTGTCACTCCCACCCCACAAGGTAGCCCACAGGCCCCCGCGCCTCCCTGCACTGCCAGGGGAAGTCGGCGGGCCCCTTACTGTATTCCGGTTCGTTCCGGTTGTGGGTGTTCAGCTTCTTGTTGATCTCCTGCTTCTTCGACTTGACCATGGCGGAGTTGCTCTCCGTCAGCTTGCTGAAGAAGGCCGGCGGCTGGCTGGTGTTGCCTGGAGATTTGGAGCCCATTCTGCTGTGAGGAGCAGACACCCCCAGGTCAGCTCACTCGGCGCTGCGCTTGCATGCTTTTAACGATGGGGAGCTCACCACCTACGCTGCCTTACAGATTTGGAACAAAACTTCTCCCAGCTATAGCTGTATCCTACCTCTCCTAGGAGACCCTGTCTTTTAACGTCTTATGCCTGGGGAAGGGGAAGTTAAGGCTGAAAATACACCGTTTTTATCTGGGACAAAAGAAAAGTTTTGGTAATAGCTGGTGTGATGGTTGCACAACACTGGGCCTGTAATTGACAGCACTGAATTCTCTATTTGAACATGCTTAAAAGGAAAATTTCAGGTTCTATATAAACTCCTAGAATAAAAGTTTTTTAAAAAAATGCAGGGAATTGTATAACACAGTGGATCCTAATTTAAATCATGGACTATAGTTAACACCACAATTACAGAAATGTGCTTTCATTAAAAAAACAACAGGAAAACCTTCTCTGCACTTTCCATATCCTTGGGCTCAGGATCTCTCTGGAGCCTCCCAGCCGCCCTTTTGGGTCACCTGTCCACCTGCCCCTGCCCAAGCCTCTGCAAAGAGCCTTGGGAACTGGCAGTGAAAACTCAGACCACCCGCTCCTGCCCCAAGGCCACCAGGCCTCGTTTCCCGCTGGGCCTCAGCTCCCAACCCTCTGCTTGGGTAGGTGCCTTCAACTCACTTCTGCTCACTCCCTGCAACAGTAGCTGCCTGAGCTGCCGGGCCCCAGCCCAAGGCTGCCACCAAGCTGGCCCTTCAGTTTGTGACGTTTTCTTAGTGGGTCTGGGTCTGATACGGTACAGCCGGGAGTGTGGCACCACCCACGTACCCGGGCTCTGGCTGCTCCCCGCCACGGTACAGCATCGGGTGCATGGCGCTCCGCGGGTGCCCAGGCTCCGACAGGCCCTCTGGCGGGGACACAGGCTCAATGCCATCCTCACTGCCACCCAGGACTGAGGTCTTGCTTGGCTCTGGAGACCTGGACGGAGAGAGAAGTCAGAGCTGCGGTTAATGTCGCTGGGGACAAGTCTGTTCTCTTCTCTGTGACTCGGTTTCTCCATCTGTGAAACAGGAGGACAATACCACCTGTGCTTCCCGGGGCTGTGGTGGGGACCTGAGCTGACCTAGATGGTGTGCTGAGACCCTGCGAATGGACACGCTCATCAGCTCCCACTGCCCAGCTTGGCAGCCTTGGCAAATGGTGTCATGTCGCTGAGCCTCAGTTTCCCATCTGTGCCTTGGCAGAGTGCCAAGGAAGACCCCATCTAAGGTGTTCACACCACCCAGCAGGGAGCACCCAGCCCTCGCCTACCTCTTGCCCCCTTCGCTGTGTGGAGAGCCGCGCGCAGGGGTGCCGTGGGCAGGGGGTGGGAGGTAGAGGTCGCTGGGTGCACGGCGGAGGTCCAGGACAGGACAGCTGGCTCCCGGGAAGGAGTAGAGCGGGGCGGGGAGGGGGGCACCGAGCTGCTGCGGGTGGTGCCGCGTGTAGTCCTGGGTGATGACCTCCTGCGGGGGGAAGAGGGTCAGGCGGCCCCAGCAGGGTCTTCCAGGCACGAGGGGCTACACTGAGCTTGTGGGGACAGAGCCCACGCTTGGGCCCTGGCCTCCCGGTGACCCCTGCCTGCCCACCACAACCCCATGTGCACAGGGTGGGGGATGGGGCTGGAGGTCTCAAACCAGCGGCCCTTGATGGGGTAGGTTTGCTTCACGGTGGTTTTTACTTTTCATGTTTTCCAGCCACTTATAGAATTAGTCACTCATGTCAAAAGCACAGGGAGATTCTACTTTTTAAACAACCATGTCTGAAAAAGCTCTGGAGCACAGGGTGCCCACCTGCACGGTGCCCCACTGGCGGAGAGAGGTGGCGGCTCCAGCACCCGAGGCCGAGACCCTGATGTCCCAGAATGGCTTGCCTTCGCCAACCCCCTGGGTGCCCAGGCCCTGCTGTCAGGACTCAGTTTACCCTCATAGCAAGGGGCTTTGCCCAAGGCCCTCTGTCCCCAAGTCCAGCCCCTGCCCTAGAGCTCAGGTGAGGAGGAGGGGGGCGGAAAAGAGGTAGTTACGCTGATGTGCTGGGCCAGGGTGACCACCCGTTGGTGACCTTTGACCCCCGGGGTGGGCTGCAGCAGTGGGCTGGAGGAGGGCTGGCTCTCGGGCAGTGGCCGCAGGTGTGGGAGGTGGGCTGCCTCGCTGCCAAGCTTCACGGGGCCTGTGGGCGAAGCAGAGGGGTTGGGGCGGGGGCATCTGCCCCAGGACAGCTGTCCTAGTCACCTGCAGATCTGGGTTTGAAGCCCTTCAGTGCCCAGTGCCTCAGTCTCCCCATACTGACTGTGCCCATCTCCGAGAGCCATGGTGAGGACCAGCTCTGGCCTGAGCGGGTGTGGGGGCAGTGGCCGGGGGGTACCTGGCTGCTTGTGGCGCAGCTCCCCCTCCAGGTGGCCCTTGTCGAGCTCCTCGAGGTGCTTGGGGAGCCCCTTATCGTGGGTCAGGCTGGGTGAACTCACGGGGCTGACGGGCTCTACCCCATCAGGGCTGTAGCTGCTGCCGTGGTAACCTGCACCGGGCGGAGGGGAGGTGAAGGTGAGGGAGCAGGCCTGGGCAGAGCCAAGGGGCAGGCCGTCCCCTTTGCTGACCCCGTCCCAGGGGGGCCCAAGGGGACCCAAGCTGGGGGAGAGGCCTGGGCTGGTGGAGGGAAGGAGAGGCCAGAGCGAGGAGCTGCTGGCTGACTGGGGGAGGAGGGACACAGCTGGAGGAGGGACAAGCCTGTGTGCACGTGGGTGTGTGCTGCGAGGGGGAGGAAAACACACAAACCAGGACCCACAGACCAAGGTGGAACAAGTGAGTGAGAGAGCGGTATGCAGAGGAGAAGGAGAACAGACAGACAGAGATAGAGTGCGGCTGGAAGGGTGGCAGGCAGAGGGAGGGAGCAGAGCACAGGGGGCAGGTGCGGCTGGGGATGCCCTGACCCCAGGGGCCCTGCAGAGGAGCCAAGGGTGAGGGCGGGGGTGGGGGGCCGGACCCAGAGGACCCTGCTTCTCCCCAGGCACGCCATAGGCAGCCAGCCAGGGGCACCGGGGCCAGAGAAAGGGGTCTCCTGAGACTCCATCACCACTGGAGCAGACCGGGAAATGGGGCGCCCACTAAGGACTCGGCTGGCTCCTTCTGGAGAGAGTGTAGGCCCCCCCCCCCAGGCTCCTCTCCCCGCCAGGCTCCTCCCTCCATCCACCCCAATTTCCTCTCAAACTAGATCAACACAAAACAGCAAGCAAAAGTCATCATCCCAAATCCCCTGCAGCCCCGCTCCCTGCTCCCCAAAATGAAGGCGCAAGGTAGGGAGATGGGTGGCACGGTCAGAGTCAAAATCAGATCCATTCATTCAAAGGGAAAAAAAAAGAATTAAAAAAAAAATCATGATAAAACGATGTGCAAATGATGAGGTGCCCCGAAACTGGGGAGAGGGCGTGGCGGCAGCTTGAAGATTCATCGGAGCGTGCAATCGACGACGGGGTTTCAAACCAAAATGCCAAAATCAACAAAAAATGGGGGGGGAGTATAAAAAGCAGAGATCTGCAAATATCTTTAGGCCACGAGACGGGTGGGTGGGCGGCGGGGCCGGGGATCTTACCGTCGCGAGGGGGGTCGATGGCCAGCGAACCTCCTTCTCGCGGCCCTTTATCGTGAGCAATTTGACGCATGATTATCGCGTCTATGAAGGTGGCCGCTGTCAGGGTGGTCTTACCCAGAGAACGGAGTTCCAGTTCCTGGATGGAAAAGGGTTTACTTTGAGTCTTTTCCCGGTGCAGGTCTGCGGCCAAGGCGGGGGGCGCCGGCTGGTCCAGGGCGGCGTGGTGGGCTGCGAGGCTCTTCGCGGGGGTGCGGGTGACGGCCGCGTGGCTGGAGCCGGGGGGCGGCAGGGGCCGGGGCTCGGAGCCCTTGCTGGGGGAGGCGGCGGGCTCGAGCCCAGAGCGGGCGGGGGGCTTGGCGAGGAAGGCGTGGCTGGCGTCAGCGCGGGGCCTCTCGGGCCGGGCCCCCCGCGGGGCCTCCTTGGGCAGCAGGACGGGCTCCATGAGGGTAGGGTAGACCCCGTCCAGGGCGCTGCTGAGCGGGCAGTGCGTGGCGGGTGGGAAGGTGGCGGCCGGGCGCACAGGTGAGGAGGTGGAGGTGGACCTGGGGAGAGCAGAGAATGGTCAGGGGGTTGCAGGAGCTTAGGTCGGGTCACTCCCTCCCTCCAGCACCTTCGATGAGTCCCCGTTAGGTGGGAGATAGTATTCAGTCCTCACTGAGCCCAGGACAAACCTGACCTCCTGCCTATGGCCTGCAAGACCCTATGGCCTCACCCACCAAATTCATTCATTCGTTTCAAAATTTTTACTGAATACCTACTGCATGCCAGGCTTTGTTCAAGACACTGGGGACAGAGCAGTGACTAAGACAGGCACAAAGGCCTGTTCTCGTGGGGCCTGCATCCTCGTTGAGAAGACAGCCTACAGGCATGTAAACAGATCAGTGAATAAGCCTATCAGTCGGGGGGAGAGAGAGAACAGCGAGGGACCTCTGTAAGGCAGGGCAGTCCAGAAGGGCTGCCCTAGGAAGTGGCCTTGGAGCTGGACCTGCTCAGGATACATAAGCAAATGTGGCACGCGAAGAGATGGACCAGCAAGGGCAAAGGGCCTGAGGGTGGGCCGAGGCTGGGGGTTAGAAACCAGCAAGAAAAGCTGCTGCGACTGGAGCTGGAAGGTAGAAAGGTGGGAAGAGCCCACCTC
This sequence comes from Tamandua tetradactyla, assembly GCF_023851605.1. NCBI lineage: Eukaryota > Metazoa > Chordata > Mammalia > Pilosa > Myrmecophagidae > Tamandua > Tamandua tetradactyla. The sequence goes on along the minus strand of NC_135331.1, from coordinate 7,743,687 downwards.
ACCCAGGCTGCCTCTCCCAGTCCAGCTCCAGGAGACCCCACTGGGCTCACAGAGACGCCACCTTCCGTCTCCTCTGCCCAGAATGCTCTCCCCTTCCAGCAGGGCCAACTTCGACTGCCCGTGCCGTTTATGTGCCCCTTGCGCCAGGCAGCCTTCCCTGACTGCTGCCCCAGTTTAGACTGTAAGCCCTAGGAAAGCAGGGCTTGTATCAACCAGCACTGTATCCCCATACCCAGCACCGGGCAGGACCCCCATTGCAGCCTGCAGCGAAGGAGGACAAGGAAATACATAATGTCCGACTCTCAGAGCAACCGCTCAGGTTAAAACAATCCTCATTTTGCAGGTGAAGAAACTGAGGCTCAAGGATTCAGGGAGCCTTAAACCCAGAGTTGTCATGAGGAAGTCCCAGGGCTGCTCCCAACCCCAAGTCCAGGCCCTGCCATCAGCTGCTGTTGGAAAAGGGCCTGTTTTCCCAGGGCACTTTCCATTTGGCTGTGGCCACTGTGGGAGACACAGCATTTGTGTACAGTGTCTCGGGCCCAAGGACCTTCATAAGCAGCCAAGTGTCCCATGTGCTGGGTCCTGCAGTCAGATAGGACAAAGCTGATTCTTTTGGGAAGCACTATCATTTGTGATCAATGGAACTGTGGTCGGGGGGTAGTTGAAGGTGGCCTAACAAGCTTCTTCCTAACAGACCCCTGGGTAAGGAGGGATACTGGGGTACTGAGGAGCTCCCCCTCTCCCCAGTTGAGGAGTCTTGGCCACAGTCCATGGAGTCTGTGTCACCGGACGGGAACCTGGGCCCCATAGAGGGGTGAGTGGACCCTGGGGACACACAGCTTCTGCCATGTTAGGGAGATAAAGAGTTCAGGCAAGAAGGCTCTCATTTCCTCCATCACCCCTGCCAAATCTGGGGAAGGCCAGGAAAATCTCTCCTCGCAGCCCTCACTCAGGCTCTCTCTACCCACAGATGCAATCTCTGAGCCAGACAATCTAGCAGTCCATCCACCCACCCAAGTACCTAACCATTTCATTCGCCCCCCTGCTGCTGCCTTAATGCAATCCTCTACCCGGCCACCTACCCACCCGCCCCTCTACGCCAACTACCCACGTATACGTCACCTCTTCGCTGAACCATCCATCATCCATCCTCCCATCCGCCCCCATTCCATCCGTCTGTCCACTCACCCACACCCCCTCCCGCCCACCACCGGGCCCTCTCCGGTGCCAGCCTGGCCCACCTCAGGACTGTGGGCGTGCTGGGCTCCACAGAGGTGATGATGCCCTTGGAGCCCGTGTTGTGCAACACGCTGGGTCTCTGCTGGATGGCGTCCTGGGTCCGTGGCGAGATGGGTGAGTGCTGGTGGCTGTGGGAGTGGGAGGCAGGGCGGCTGCTGCCACCACCCCCGCCACCGCCGCTGCTCTGCTCCGTGCCTGGCGACGGGCCGCAGAGTCAGAGGGGGCAGGCCACGTGACCCACGCCTACCCTGGGGCACCCTCGCAGTGGGGGGCTCTCTGAGGCCCTACCAGGTCTCCAGATGGGCGCGTGCTCCACTGTGGTGGTGGATGTGAGGATGGACTTCTCCCGCTCGCGGTCTCGGTCCCGCTCAGATGAGGACGCTGCAGTGGGCTTCGGTAAGTGAGTGGGGCCCCCTGGAAAACCAAAATGCCAGACACTTAGCCCCAGGCTCCTGTAAGGGCCTCGGCTTGCCTACTGGGGGTATGACAGAGAGAGCTGGGTGTCTGCTGGAGGATACACCACCCCCTTTTCTTAGGCCACAGCCTGATTGAGAGATGTGGGGCTACCTGGGGAGAGCGGAGAGCTGCTGTGCCGGCTGCTGAAGGGCTGGGGCGCGGTGGGCAGGTAGGCGAGGCGCTCCATGGCAGCGGCTGGTGTGCCTGCTGTCGGGGGCACCAGCACGGGCAGGTGTGGCACTTGGGACAGGTCGATGATGCCTGCAGGAGGAAGTAAGACAAAGGGGTTGGGGCCACCAGGGGGAGAGAGGCCAGGCTGCCTGCTAACCATGGCCCCACCCTGGCAGGGAACAGCAGGGGATGGCAGGGAACAGCAGGGGATGGCAGGGAACCGCCTGGCCTCCCTAGCACCAGCCCAGCTGGCAGGGCCCCTGCCCTGAATGCCCGCCCGCCTACCCCCTCGGATCCCACGCTGGACAAGTGGCCCCTTCCTCTGGCTGGCATCTCCATGTTACCTTCGTGAGCTCTTTCTGCTCTTTTGGTCTTTGAGGCTGTTAGGTCTAAGACCCTGTACCCAAGCCCCTCTGTCCAGAATGTCTAGCTGACTTTGATTTTTCTGAATGGACCTTGACAAGTACTTGGTCTTTCCAGGACATTCCAGAAGTGTTTCTGGAGGACACCCCTTTCACATGCACGTGCAAACCAACCACCAGCTGCTTACAAGTCAGGGGAACCCAAAATTCAAACAGCTCTACGTTTTAGTTTATTAATCAGTTTAAATTCCCAAGAAGCCTGTACATCAAGGGTATACACAGGTGTGTGCCCACTGTCTCGTGTAGATGTGCAAGATGTACACAGCAAACACACACCTATCAGGCGTCACGTCAGGCCCGAGCACGCACATCATTGCTCACAGCACGGGCCCGTCCACAGGCACACACACGTGCCCGGAGGCACCGCACGAGCCCACATCTCTACAGTGACCGTATCCCATCAGCTACCTACGAGCACACATGTGCACCCAGGTGTGTGTCCCCTGCACATATGCGTGAACCCGGGTGAGCCAAGGATCAGCTGACCCCGGAGGCAGAGGGCTGCCCACCCGCACCCGGCCCCACGCACCTCGCGGGCCGGCCGCGTAGTTGAGCGCCAGGGAGGACTCGCGGGGCGAGAGGCCCCGGAGCATATCAGCGCGCTGGGCCATGGCGGTGGCGGCGTTGTGGTGCATTTGCTGCGAGGTGATGTAGTCGTTGATGATGGTCTGGCGGTTCTCCAGGGCCGCCGTGTCGGGGTAGCCACGGATGAGGTAGGGTGGGTACAGGTGCGGGTAGGTGGGGTTGGGGGCCAGGTGCCGGGGCAGGTAATAGGCTGCGGCTGCCAAGGGAGGGGAGGCAAGGGTGAGGCCGGGCCAAGCCTGAGCCACCTACCTTCATGTGCCTGCTCCCAAACCCCGACAATTTCTTCCCCTTCCACACGCAGCTCCCCCAAACACCCCCACCACCCCCAAACAGTGCTGAGGACCCCAAAGAAGGAAAACATTTGCTTTCCAAAATACGTGAGTCCTACTGATAATGTTCTTTGGACTGAAGTCTCCCAAACCCAGGGCATCCAAAACGCAGACTGTTTATATGCCTAAGGGGTGCTTCCTTTTAAGAAAAAGATTCTGAGGTCTCGTCAGCTGGGAATTGCTCACACTCAAGCCCTCCTTCAAAGCACCCCAGAGCCCATTTGCAATTTTAAAGGCTATGATAAGTTCCACAGAGAAGAAATCCAACGAAAAATGTTCAACCCAGGATGTATGTTAGACTACTAAAGACAGCCTGCTCTAACTTGAACCTTTCACAGGACTGCAATGGACTCTCTCACTCTCCAGGCCTGTTTGCCCATTGAGAGGGGTCTCCAATGCCCAACGAGGCCCTAGTTCATGGTGACAAAATCCCCAGCCCTCCATGCACTGCTTCCTCCTTTGCTGTGGGACGCTGGTGATGCTAGGCAAATTACCTGCATCCAGTGGGATCCCGCGGGGAATGGAGGTGGGGTCAAAGGCCAGGGGAATGTGGCCGCGGTACAGGTCCACGCCGCTCACGCCACGTAGCAGGTGCTCATAGGGCGAGATGGGATGGGGGTGGTGCTCGGGCACGGTGCTGTGCGGTGACTTGGCGATCTCACGGGGCGTGGAGGTCAGCTTGCGGTCCTGGGAGGCCTTGCCAGACGAGAGGCTGCCTGTGGGGACGGGTGGAGAGCGGACGGCATCACACCGTGAGACCAAGCCATCCCCTAGGCCGGGGCCGGAGGGCAGTGTTCCTGGGAAGCCACTGACGTGGGGTTTTGGGGATCCCAGAAACCATGGCCATGCCTGTTCATTTATGTGTTTCATTCATTTCTTCATCTGATTGTTCATTTTTTTTCTTTGGGTTATTCATTCACTCATCTGTTTTTGTTTTTATTTTTATTTTTTTTAGCTGACTCGTATTTTCTTTAATCTGTTTACTTGTTCATTCAATCAACCAAACAACGTCTACAAATCCCTGACTATGTGCCAAGCCCTGTTCTGGAAGCTGGGACCACCCAGTAAATAAAAGATCAAAATCCTGGCACTTGTGGAGCTGAATGTTAGAAGTCAGACAAGATGCTAGTAGACAAGTAAGAACTTCAGAGGGAGAAACGCTCTGAACAAAACTTAAAAGGGTGACAGGAAACCCAGATGGGGGTTTGGTCTTAAAAAGCCTCCTTGAGGACGTAACGTTTGAATGGAGACCAGTAGGATGAAAAGGCACCATGGATAAAGACCTAAGAGGACGGATGCACCACACAGAGGCAACAGCATGTGCAGAGGCTGAGCCCGCTCAAGGACGAGAAGCGAGGTGGGCCAGCCCAGCTGAGCCAGGGGAGCTTCCGAGCCTGAGGGACAGCGGGCAGGGCCGGGCCATGCAGGGGCCCCAGGGCCAGGAGGGAACTTCAGATTTTTCTAAGTGCAGCAGGAAGTTACTGGAAGCATTTGAGCAGGGGAGTGGCATTATTGGATTTGAGATTTTAAAGAATTATCCTGGCTGCCGTTCGAAGGGTGGAGTGAGGCAGAACAAGAGAGGACGGGGGAGCCAGGTGGGGTCTCAGTGGCCTGGGAGGCAGCAGAGTCCCTCTGGCCATGGACTGGCTATGGGGGAGAGAGGGCCGCACTGGGATCCCGACCGCAGCTGACGGTGGGCAGTGAGGCAGGTTCCCGGGATGGGGAGCTCGCCCCACACCCGAGCCCCACTCACTCTCCTGCAGGCGTGGGGTGGGCTCCCGGGTGGTCACGGGCGAGCCGCGTGGGAGGTGGCCGGTGAAGGGCGCCCCGGGGTCCTCGTAGGCCAGGGGGCTCTGCCGCGGTTTGCCCAGCTCAGGCACGATGACCGGGGCCCCTCGAGTGATGGAGCCCCCTGAGCTGCTGGCTGGCCCCGGCCGGCTCTTCAGGCTTTCTTCGTAGCAGGCTCGCTCCAGCGCCCGAGCATCTGCCATCATGTCTAGCGGATGCACAGGCGGGAAGGTGCGGCCAGGGCTGCCGATGATGGAGCGCACATCGTGCTTTTTGGAGCCGGTGGAGCTCACACTGGTGTCATACTTGAGCGGGGTGCCCTGTGGGAGGAGGGTGTGAGCTGGGAGGCTCGGCCAGCTGCAAGGCCTCTCCGAGCCTCAGCCGCTTGTCTGTGGAAGGGCAGGGGTCTCCCACCGCCGCAGGGCAGGGAGAGGGAGGCTTGGCTAAACTTGACTTGAACAAAACCACTAGTGGTCCAGGGCCCCAGAGCTGAGAGGAGGAGCTACAGAAGGGGCCCAAAGTTCAGCAGGCAGCCCTCCTGCAAAGAGGCCCAATGCCCTCGTGTGGCAAACACCTTCCTCTCAGCCTGGGACCCTTACAGTCCACTCAACACTGGTCAGGGAAACTCAGCTGCAAAACCCAGTTTCTCAGACTCCATTACAGATGTTGACTCTATCCACAAAAGGCATGCTTTGTCTTGTGTCCATCAAAACTCTACTTCATTTAATTTTTATGTTGATGCTCCATTGCCTCCCAGTCATATAATATCTCTTCCTCTCCCTGTATTTGGGTTGATGGTCAGTGCTCCTTCTGTGGTCCTTTCTCCTTAGCTTCAACAACTCAATAAAACCAGCTTCCTTGGGGAAAAAAAAAAACCCGAGTTTCTCCCATGCTGAGGCTTGAGGCCTTGGGATACTGAGGCTGCGGCTTTTGTTTTCTCTGACCAGAGAGAGAGGCTGCAGAAAGGAGGTGGTGGATGAGGCTCTAAACCAGAGCTGCCAGGCCCTGGGAGAAAGCCCCACCCTGTTAAGCAGGCCTGGGAAAGACTGGATACCGTGGGGCTGTGTCCTAGCAAGCCACTAAATTCTGTTCAGAACACCTTTGCTACTTTCACAAGAATGGGAAAAACATGCTAATTTTAATAAAAGAACATTCTAGAATCAGATGCCACCTCCTGCTGACCAGTGGTAGACGTTTGCCAATGCCTCCAAAATTGCTGGGAGGCGGAAGGCCAAACGCTTCCCCTGGCATTCCATGCTCTCTCCACACTCCTGTGCCTTTGCCCAAGCTGTGACCCTCTCTTGGACCCCTCCCTGATCCTTGGCACTGCACAGCCAACACAGCCTCCCAAGTGGCCTCTGGATGGTTCCCAACTCTCCCTGACTCAAATCAGACCACCTCTGACCACCTGAAGGAACAGTGGCCCTTCGGTATTCCCACCGACAGGCCCCTCACATCCCTGGGGGGCTGGGGCCACGTGGGACACACCCCACTGCGGGGAGAGATGGACGTTAAGAAGCAAAGATGCTGCAGATTCAGGGTCATCTAGATCTGAGTCTCACAACTGCCATCTATTTGCTGTGTGACCCTAGATAAGCTGCTTTTCCTCTCTGAACCTCATATATATATTCAACAATACAACGGAATGGTAAGAAAACCACCCAAAACACTGTCAAAAAGATGCAAAGTCCTTAGGCAGCATGTGGTTCACAAGGATTCAACTTGCTACATTTAGCTCTGTGACCTCACACAAGCTGCTCAACCTCTCTGGGCCTGTTTCCTGACCTGAAGAATGTGGACCATGGGTACCAACCTTACGGGGCACTGAACGATTAAACGAGATCAACTGGAACCTCCATCATGAACATTCAGTACAGGGCAGCTGTATGACCTTGCGCAAGCCATGCAAAGTCTCCCCATCTGTAAAGCCCACAGTGGGCCCTGCAACCTCCACAGCCTCCACTGCCCCCTTCTGGGCTCCTGAGCCCGTACCTGCGTAATAGAGCCCTCCTTGAGCGGCCGCGGGGCCAGAGGCAGTTCAGGGGTGCACCGCAGCTCCTCACGTGGAATCTCGTGGATCGAGCGGCCAGCCTCCTTCACAGTGGCTACCAGGCCCTCGTGGGAGGGCTTCAGCTTCAGGGGCCCTAGGGCCTCCAAGGGCCGACTCTTATAGGCCTCAGCCACGTCCCGGGGTGGCGGCGGCGTGCCCTCCCGCTTCAGGAGCTTGGCTTCGCGGCGCAGGTAATCCTCCTGGGCCTCTACATAGGATCGCGGGATTCCTGCCAGGGTGAAGGGAGGTGCAGACCCTCAGCACCTAGCCCACCCCAACCCAGGCCTCCATGCAGGCTCTGGGTCTAAACTCCCTGGCCCTGCGGCCTTGAGCAGCAGCCTTGAGCTCCTTCAGGAGCGGTTTCACTGCACATAAGACCAGTAATCGAAACCAGCTCCCACAGGGTGAATGTCAGGTGAGATAATGTAACAAAAAGCACAGAGTTGGGCTCCTGGCAGTTGGTTCTGCCTCTGATCTGGCCCCAAAACTGACCTCTTTGCACTCGCACCTGATCTCTTCAGGCCTCAGTTTCCTTATCTAAAAAGCATGCCTGCCAAACCTCTATCTTCCCGGGGCAGTGTGAGCACACTGCAGAGGCTGAGGCCGACAGCTATTTTGCTTTCTCTTTTCATTTTCAACGCCATGAGAATCATCCTTGCTTTCTACTCCCAGACGCATGTGTCACACGTTTGTGTGGCAGGCTCCTGCCTGGGCACCTGTCCTGAGCTCCCACAGTGTTCCAGGCCCGTCTCCCTGCCCCACACCCCTGGACTTTGCACCCTGGGCTGGCCGTACCTTGGGTGATAGAGCCGCGGAGGTGGTGCTGCTCTTTGAGGTGGTGGGGGCTGTGCCGCTCGGGAGGGATGGCACGGCCCATGAGACCTGGGAGGGGGGGACACCGTCACATATGCCCCATCCCGGCCTCAGCCAGTGACAGAGCCCAGGGCCCACCTGCTCCTCCCAGGAGAACCTGCCCCATGGTGGCAACGGGGGATCAAGACACGCCGAGCAAGCACCCCACCTCCTGTGCCCTGCACTGTTCCAAATCGAGCCTCAGAAACCCCAGGCTCGGTTCTCATCCACAAAACAGGACCAGCTCCCCAGCTTTCTCAGGAAGTGGTGAGAGGGCTTTTCTTTATTGACTGTCCCTCCCCAATAAGCAGGGATGGGCCATGGAGCAGGCCCAGGCTTTCCAGGCTTCCGCGTCCCTCGAATGGAGAGCTGGGCAGGACACCCACCTTCGATGCTGGCTGCAGAAACAGCCCGACCGACCCGGCCCTCCATCATGTCGTAGGTGCGCTTGGGGGCAGTGGTCTCGTGGGCAGGGCCTGAGCTGCTCCTGCCATCCTCCTTGGAGCACTGGGACACAGACATGCCGCCTGGAAAATAAACGACATGCAGGGATAAGGGCCCCACATCCCTGTGCACAGGGCTAGGGTGGGCGGCGGGGGTCAGAGGCTGGAGGTTGACAGCAGCTTACACAGGCCCCATAGCGCCCTGCACACCCCAAGGCAGAGATGCAGGTCCGGGTGGGCCTTCCCCAGGGAACCCATGCCACTTGGTCCAGTCGGGAGCCTGCAGGCAGCGCCCCAGCAACCTGTCCCTGAGCCAGCCGGGGATAGGACAAGATACGTGGAGAGGAGAGGGAGGGCATGTGTCCCACGACCCCTACCCTTGCCTGCTGGGCTGCTCTGCCAGCCAGTGGGGGTGCCCTGGCCCAGACGTGAGATTGTGGACCTGTGCACACAGACACACCCACACACAGGTTACCAACGTGCGACAGGGACGTGCCAGCAGGCGCGCGATTAAGCCAAGACCAAGGCAGAGAGCGAGGGTGCAGGACACGCACAGCCATCCGTGTCCACCAGGTGGGTCTACGTGCCAGTGCCAGCCACCGAGGCACAGGAACTCTGTGTCCAGGGATGGGCTGGAGGGAGCCAGCAGTACCTGGGTTTGCGTGCAAGTGTCCAGTCACACCCAGAAAACATGTGCATGCATGTGCACACATGTGCGAGCACTCAGGGAAGCGTGGGGAAGGGAGACTTCGTGGCAGAGGAGGCCTTGCCCAGCCAGGTGGGCCCAGAGAGCATCTCCAGGGGGCTTGCGGACCCTGGACAGAAGGACGCAGGCCCCAAGAAGGCAAAGGCATGGGCCTCACCCCTCAGGCTGGGGGCTCCTCGAGGGGACCCTCCCTCTCAGGGCAGCTAAGGAGAAGCAGGATAAAGGGCTCACATTCCGTAGGATTTCAGCCTGCTGCCTCCTGGTACCCTCAGCACATAAACTACCCCACAGGCTGCCTGTGGCCAAGCCCAGCCCACAGATGGATGGTGTGGCTCTCTAACACTGTCTACTGCTGATGTGTGGACGGCGGGAGACTTTAGGGAAACGTGGAGACCCGGCAGCAGGGCCAGCAGGTTCACGCCACACAGGGTGGCGACCGGTGGGGGCACAGCAGGTGCCTCCTGCGGATCAACTGCTTTCTGGTTCGCCAGACCTCTGCGCTCCGTTACTAGCCTGCTTTCCCCTCAGCTGCCCAGCCCCAGGAAGCACGTGGGCACTTAAAAGCTCGGACTGCAACCGCTCTGAAGGCAATGGCGGCTGAAGAGGTCGGAGGCGAGTGACGGTGCAGCGCTAGCTCCACACGGCGCGGAGACGGGAGCACTGGGAGCTGCTGTCAGGGCCGTCCTGGCCACACACCACGTACTCGGCTCGGACCCGGGGCTGGCGCCTGATGAGGCAGCGTCTCCTGTCTCCAAGACCCGACTCCACTTAGCAGCAGAGAGATGTATGCCCACACGCAGTGCCACATCAGCTTCCCAGGATAGGGAGGGGCGTTGGGCAGAGAAGGTGGAGGGGACAAAGCTCCCACCGAGTGCTCAAGCACACAGCGCTCATGTGTCAGAGAGCTTCCGCCGAGGGGAAGCAATTTCAGCCCTGCAGCTGCCAGCTGCTGAGGGGGGACACCAGTTAGCGGCTTCTCTCTCCACTCTCCCAGCCCTGTGCTCCCACAGCTCCTTCCTTGCACGGTTCCTTGGTTTTGGAACCCAGAAACCCAGAAACCCAGAAAAGGACAGAGGGTGAGTGGCACCAAAGTAGAGACTCTGGGTGCAAGAGACGGCTCTTGCTCTGACTTTGGCCACGACCCCTCCAGTCATCCTGCCCCCTGGGCTGGGCTGAAGGCCTGGCAGGAGTGTGGAGGGAGTCGGCAAGGTGGCTCTCTGGGCCTCCGTTCTCCCCTGGAAACCTACCATGCGCCTGATGAGGTCACCCTCAAACTTGTTTCCTACATTGTGAAGGTCTGGGCAGAAGTGGGAGTCAGCTAAGGCCCATCCTTCACTTGCTGCTATTTTGCCTGCAGAGATGGGGAGCCATTACCTCTTCAGGGGTCACCCCAGCTTGGGCTGCCCATGAGCCACCCGACAGGCAGGGCACCCTTCTCCCCTAATCCCAGGCCTCCTTTCTGTCCCCTTAAGGCCCAGACCACATGGAAGGACTCCTGGACATCCTCATACCTCAGTTGTTTCATCTATAAAGCAGGAATAAACACCATCACCCCAACTCTGTCCATCACATGAGGCTCACGGGAGAGGGAGACCTCGACTTGTTCTCCAAGAACAGCTGGCTCCCCCTTCAGTCCCCACGAAATGGCAGAAGAAACTGCCACACCATGCCCTTCTCTACCCTCCCCTCGATCGCCTCCAGGGCTGCCAGGCCTGTGGTTTAGGGACAAGCTGAGCTGGGTGGGACGGGTTTCCTGACTCAATGTGAAGGAGGCGACTCCCCATCAGTCACGGACAGCAGAGACATTTCAGGTGGGTGTCCCAAGGGCAGGGCTTCTTTTGGCTCCTGCTGGGCCCCCAACCCTGGCATGTCGGGGCACCTGATAATCACCACCAGCTGGGTCACCAACCCGCCCTCTGGTCTCCCCCAGCTGGCCCCGACCCACTCCTCACAGCTCCTACAGAGGGAATGCCCTGGAACTCACCCTCGTAGGAGAGGACGTGGCCCTTCTTGCCCTCGTAGATGACATGGCCCTTGGGCAGCCCATCTTCCCGGGCGCGGTCGAGGCGGCTGGGGCTGTCATCGCCCACAATCCTGGTGATGGTGCCCTTGTAGAGGACATCGGCAGGGGTGCCCTGCGGAGAAGGAGCGCCCTGTAGCTGCGGCCCACAGCTCCCTGCTGGCCCCCACTAATACGGTCACGCACCCCTCCAGGTTCCCCCACGCAGTTCATAAGCACATGTTCCCCACCCCATGGGCACCACGTCTAAGCGGGAGCCAGAGCCCCCACAGGACACAGCTGGGCAGACTGAAAGCAGAACCACGTGCCAGGGTCCTGTTGTCTGGGTGGCAGAAAACATCGTGAGCACAGAATACATCAACTGGTTCATTCCTCCTGGTAACCTCACAAAGCAGCCATGGTTACCACGCCTGCTCGTACTGCACAACAGGGAAACTGAGGCACCAAGTAGCTAGGTGACTTCACTCTGGGTCACCTGGCTAGTGAGTGGTGAGGCTGGGACTTGGACCCAGCCAACCTGGCCAGGAATCTGTGTCCTCCACCTGTGGGGGGTTTGCCTTCTCAGAGCCTAGCCATGTAATCGTCAACAAGGACTAACTGGTGGGGACGCTAGACTCTGGCCCCCTGGGCTGTGCCTGTGCCCGAGTGTCATGCATTTCAGTTTCCCCCACCCAGGATGAGGGCTCTGCTCTGGGCAGAGACCAAGAATTGCAGCTGTAGAGCTGAGCTCATCAACCTGGGCAACAGTGACGCTCGGGCCAGATAATTCTGGTGTGTGTGTGTGTGTGTCTGCGTCTGTGTGTCTGTGTAGGGGGGCGTCCACTGGAGGCCCTGCCTCTCTCACCCACTCAACGCTTGGAGCCCTCCCCTCTCAGCCCAGGTGTGATAACTGAAAATTAAACTCATTCCTGGCTGTCACCCCTCCTCCAGAGGGCAGGAGCACCCTGGTCAAGCAGAGAGAGGATGACCGCAAGGGCAATGTCCCAGGACATGAGTGGGCAGGGATGCAACATGGCTCTGGAGTCAAAGCCTCTGGGGTCCAGCAGCCATGAACCTATTGAGCTGCTATGCCCTCTATGATGCTGCTTGCCCAAGTGACAGTTCTTAAAGGCAGCTGGCACTGACAAGATGTCCCCAAATCCCAATCCCCTGGCCTCTTTCTATGGTTTCAAGAGCCAATTTGATGGTGTGGGGTCCTACTGTGCACCCCACCCTGGGCCAGTGAACTCTGGGCATTTGGGGTCTCTGGTGGGGCTGGGGCAGCATATGGGACTCCCCGCTTCTGATGCAGATCCTGATCTCTGAGAAGGGGAATGGCAGAAAACACCCTGGATCTAAGAGGATCTCCCAAATTTTTAGACGCAAATCATATAAGTTAGGCTCTCTGGTGCATTTAAAACCCCTGTGCACACACAGCGTACATGGGTGCTAACCCAGACGGCAGCCCAGGGTACCCCCTTTCCAGAAAGCCCATGGCAGGGGAGCCCGCAAAATCCTATCAGGAAGGGTGCCCTCCTGAGGCAGCTGATACTAGCGCATCCGGCACCCTTCTCCTGGTTGACACAGAGGTTCCCTGGGGAATGGGTTTGGTCAGGGAAACCCATGCATGGGGGGTTCTGGGGCTACGATATTTTAGTTTCCCCTCTGTGGCCTGAACAAGGAACCGAAGTTCAGCAAAGCAAAGTGGTGGCCCCTGTCCTTTGGGACAATGCGCCTGACCAATTCCCAACACCCTGCGTCTGGCCACTAACACAGAGAACTGTTTGCCCAACACCTGCTCCTGGGATCAGAGCACACAATCTTTTGGTATCTATCCCAAAGACTGTTATGCCAAGGGAGGCGTGGGACCCCGGAGAGGGACAGAGAACCGGGCCTTTATCGGGCCTCCCGAGCTAGCTGGGGTGCCATCTGGGTGCCTGCCCCTGCCCACCGACCTGCACCTGTCCCCCCGCTCGTACCCACCCACACTGGTCTGCCTGCTAAGCAAACGTGCATGGCCTATGGACCGAATGCATCACGACCAACTGGCGAGCTTGGGGGAAAGTCTGACCCTTGCCTCCGTTACATGTTTTGGCAGCTACCGTCATCTGCCAAAATCAATCAAAGGGCTGTGAGTGTGACCTTGGCTGGGGTCATTGCCACCCAGGAATCTGGGACAGATGGATGCCAGGGAACACATAAAAAGTCAGACTTTTCTCCCAGAAGATTCATGAGAATCAGCCTGTAAGTGACTTTACCCAAGGGGAAACTGAGTCAGGGAAGGGCAAGCCCTTGCTGGAGTTAGCGTGTGGCAGAGCTGGGCCTGAGTGCCCTTGGCTGGACTTTCCCCCAAGCACCTGCTCTGTGCACCTGGCAGAGAGCTGCCTGCACAGGGCCCATGGCTTCACGACCCACAGTTTTCAGAGAAGACGTGGAACCTCAGTGGTCTCTAGTGCAGTACAGTTAAGGCCTCCTGGGTCAAGGCTGCCTCGCCCTGCACCATCCAGCAATCTGTACGCGTGTGCATGTCCATCTGTCTGTGCACCAGTGTCTGCCTGTGTGTACCTGCACCTGTGCCTGTGTGCGTGTGTCTGCATGTTTGTGTGCACAGGCCCTGCATTCGGGGGCACCGTGTTTTGGGACTGGGCACTGTGTGACCTTGGATCTAATCCCTGAGCCTCAGTCTTCTCATCTGTAAACTGGGGAAGAAAATAGCATAGGTCAGGCCTGGGGGTTTGGGTAGGGGAAGCAGCTCAGAGAGGGGAGGCCCCCAGGAGGCAGTGAGCCACCCCGAAGGCTCCATGGCCAGGGAGGAGAGGGCTATGCAGGTCATGGACCAATCAGGATCCCCGAGCCCTAACTGTGATCAGGGAAAGGTGAGCAGGGCGCCTGATGCAGGAGGGGCCTGTGAGCTGCCCCTCTCCAGGCGTCCACACAGGGTGGAGCCAGGGATATAGGCAATCCTGACATACAGCTGTCAACCCCACCAGCTCCAGGTGGCACAGGAGGAGACCTAAGTGTGATCTGGGGCTGAGGAGGGGGGGCGGTGGTAGTAGACAGGGCTCGGCTGACGTACGGCCTGTGCTGGGAGGGGGCCCTGCCAACACGCTGGCTGAGCCTGACGCCTTCTGGCCACCTCACTAGCTCTGCTCCAACGGTGTCTCTCCTGCTGTCCATGCCCCCGTACCACACAGCCTTGGCATACACTGTTCCCTGGGTCTGGAAAGCTGTTTCCTAAGGCTCCTGCATGGCTCCTGCCCTCCATTTGATCTGGCCCCAGCTGACATGTCACCTCCTCAGAGAGGGCCCCCAGTCACCCACCAAAGTGACCTTCCAGCGCCAGGTCCTAGGGCCCTTGATGCTCTAAAATGGTCCTGCTGTGTGGAGCTGCCTCCTCCCCTACAGTGTGGGTTCCTGGGAGAAGGTAGTCTCCTCTCTGCTGCTTCCTGAGCACCAAAGCGCCCGGCCCCAGGGCGAGAGTGTGGCATTCAGAGACTGGACTGCTAGTCCCAGGGCTGTCCCCCATGTCAGCTGGGCAAGAGGTGCTGGTCCACCGCCCCAGCCCCGCCCACAGCCCTACCCCAACCCCTCAGGCCACGGCCACCAGGACACCTACGTGGGTGATGGAGCCGCGGTGGGATCCAGGACTCTCTGCAGGTACCCGGGCGCCAGGGATGCCTTTGGTGATGCTTCCTCCCGGAACCGAGCCCAGAGACGTCCCTGGAAGACATGACAGCCAGGGGCTGCAGCCATTCCCCGGGCCCTGGTACCGAGAGCTACCCTACCTGAGCCCCTGCTAACCTACAAGACCCCCTGATGTCCCAGTGCAGAGGGGCTCCCCTGCCCCAAAACAGCAAAGCAGGCAACAATGAAGAGGGGCCTTCTGGGCCCATGGAGGGTCTGACACCCCTCGGGGGGTTCTAGATAAAGGGCCCTTAAGGAGTCTCATACAGCTCGGGCCCTCCTTGGAGCACAGGGTCAGATACTGGGGCACGGGGCCCATTAGAGGGGGTGGGAGGTGGATTCTGACCTGGCACCCATTCCCTGGCCCTCACCTCTCAGCACAGACGTCTCCTGGGCACTGGGCACCCCCAGGCTCTCCGGGGGCCCTGCTTGGCCCCGTGGGGACAGCTGCTCCTGCTTCACTCCACTGAAGGGTCCTGGGGGAGGCACAACAGGGGTGAGGCACATGCCACTGGGGGCAGGGACGTGGAGGGATTGCCCCCAGCCCTGCCCACCCCGGGAACCGAAGCACCTCACTCCCAGAGGATGCGGAGGCCTCCCCAACCTCTCTTGGGCTGAGACTGATGGGTGGGCCCCTCCAGCTGCTACTCCAAGTTCTGTGGGCCAGGGGGCCCCTCCCTCAACCCACCCCAACACGGACACCTAATGCCAAGCCTGGGGGGGCCCCGGACCTTACCCAGCTTCTTGGGGTCCATGGCGAGGGGCAGCCCCAGGGTGATGGGGCCCACGGGGGCCTTGGCGTGCTCTGAGTAGGGGACGTGGAGCTGCATCGACACTCCCTGGGGAGGCAGAGGTTGTGGGGTCACCAGGGCCGCCACGGTGTTCCTCTACCACACGCCTTGGCCAGAGCGCTCTCCAAGAGGACAGAGTGCCTTGCGTCACACCAGGTCCAAGAGGCCTTGCGCTCAAGTCCCTGCCCTGGGTGACCTCAGACAGGTCGGTTCCTCTCCTGGGGCTCAGGCCCTCACCTGAGAAGTGGGAAGCGCTACCTCATGTGCATGGCACACAGGAGAGATTTGGGGCAAAGTGCTCCATGGTGGGGCAGCAGTGGGGACCAAGCAAACCAATGCCAGCTGCTCGATTAAATGCCCCACATGTGTTGCAGGGAAAGTGAGGCACAAAGAAGCTAGGTCATTTGCCCAAGGACACCCAGTTTGGCCCCAGAGCTTGTGGGCTTGACAGCCCCATGGAGAGACCTCCCAACGAGATCAGTCCCCAATACTGCTGTGAACAGCAACTACTCAGGCCCCCCAAGAACCGGGACCCCACTCAGGAATCATTTGTCCCACAGCCCAATGCCTTCATTTTACAGATGGGAAGACTAAAGCTCTGCGAGAGGAAGGGGGCTGACCCATGATCCCCCAGCAGCACAGCCGCTCCTGGGGGGCTACCCCTTGTGCCTCACCTGGGAGATGGCGCCCAGGGGCCTCTCGAGGATGCTGGGGTGCTTGGTGGAGATGAGGGGTGGTGGGTTGGAGATGGTGGGTGGGCGTGGCAGGACGGGCCGGGCACTGTCGTGGAGGCCCAGGGGCAGCGAGTGACCTAGAGGGAGAGATCTGTCTGTCACAGGGCTCAGCAGAAGTCACGCCCCTGTAAGACACAGCTCCCAGGGCCATGCTGCTCCCCAGTCACACACACCCCTCTATCGTCCCTCCGGGCTGCATGCTCAGGTACTACTCCCCCAGGGAGGCCTTCCTCTACCCTGCCCCCAAGCCCCAGCTCTCCCTCAGACTCCCTAACCCTCTTGCTGTGCCCACTTTTCTTTCTCACTGTCCATTCCCTTCACAGGAACCAAAGGAATCTTTTAGAAAGTCCACTGGTTTCCACCCTCCTCTGCTGTAAACCCTCTATGGCTCCCACTGGCTTCACGGTCTTAATCCTCTGACACAGCTTGCAGGTCCCAGACCCTGCCAGTCCCCCAGTGTCTCTGGGCCCCAGGCTTCCTCTGTGGCAGCTTGACACAATTTCTTGAGCTTCTCCTGCTCTTTCCTGCCTCTGGAACTTTGCACATAAGCCTCCCTCCACTTGGCAAGCCCTTTTCCCAGTTCTTCTCCTGGCTCACTTTGCACACGACCCTTTGGGATCATTTCAGCTTGGTAAAGCCTTTGCTCGTGGCCCAGCCCACATCAACACCCTGGCTATGCAGCACCTATCACTAGGAGGGCCCAGCAGAAAGGGATTTGAAACCCAGCCTCACAGCCCCCTCCTGCCCTTCCCAGACTTTTCTTTCCATCTGTCCATTCTCTAGCTCTGAGGCTAGTGGTCTCACTTGAAGGCAGCTCCTGGCCAGGTCAAGCAGCTCCTGTGGCTACCTATGGCCAACTGCTTCGATCCCACCCTGTAGATTTTCCAAACCCAATAGATCCCTCCTCCTTCCCTGCACTGGCCAGGCCAAGACTCCCAGTGGGTCCCGCCTGCTACCACGGCCCTCAGCCGAGAGTGCTGAGCTGGCACACCTGCTGCCCATGACTGCCCTGGCTGACACGGGGTGAGTGGCTGCCTGTGAGACGCTGGGACACGCTACTCACCAGGTGGAGTGTAGGAGAAGGCCGAGGGATCAGGGGCGTGTGGGGAGGCCTTGATCACCTCGCGAGGGGGTGTGGGAAAGGGCAGGCCTGGCGTCCAGCATGGGGGCTCCACGGGCAGCTTCTGGCCCTCGCCTGTGAAGGCTGGAAAGAACACGGGCTTCTCTGCAGATGGTACAAAACAGGGCAATCAGGCTGTGCTCGACACCCCTGGGGAACCCCCTCTGTCCTGGCTGCCCCCATTCCACATGCCCACAGTGCTGGCCCTGGGCAGGGGCAGGTTCCTGGCACTCAACAACGGGGGGTTGAGACGGCCTGTGATCTATTCCAGAAAGGCCCCCGAGCCTGCCCTGGGTCCTAGGATCTTTTCCTCGGCACAGGAGTGTGTGTGTGTCTCGGGGAGTGGCTGGGGGTTCCCAGCTGAACCTGAGATCCCAGGGGACCTGTGAGGAGAAGGCACTCATAACCCCATAGGCATGCACCCTGTGCCAGGCAAGCCAGCGGCCTAGATGAACCTCTAGAGCAGGAGATGGCAGACCCCAGCATAAGGAGCCGCTGCCTCTACTTGGAAATATTGCTTTATTGGTCAGACACAGGTCCACGTTTATTTCCTGTGGCGGAGCGAGCAGTTGTGATAGAGAGCGTCTGGCTTACTATCTGGCCCTTTACAGAAAAGGTTTGCTTGAGAAAACAAATTGAGGAAGTCAGAAATGGACATGTAAGCTGGGGGGTGCAGGGTGGGGGTGGCTAAGAGCCCCAGTCCCCCTACCTCCCCTGCGGCCTGGAGGCAGAGGCAGGGAGCCCTGAGCCCAGACGCTGCGGGTGCTGCCTCTGCCACGGCAGCTCAGTTGAGCAAGAAAACGTGCCAGGCCTATGCTAAGCTTTCCACCAGTGTGGCCACAACAGTCACTGGGCAAGCACTTAAGGAAGGGACTTCTACCACACTCTGTTCAGAGAGGGAAACTGAGGCACAGACACCTCAAAGGCTTCATCCAAGGCCACCAGCAAATACTTGGCCAAGCTCCATCAGTACCTCCTGAGGGGGCCGAGTGGCAACTCGGATGGTGAGAGGAACACGCAGGGCCTCGTGCCAGGTGCGAGTCCTCTGTGGGGAGCTGTTCCAGGCAGCAGCTCGGCTCTTGGCCATGGAAATGGGCCAAATGCCAGACTACAAAACTGCTGGGTGGTGGCTGACTTTTGCCCAGGACAGGAGCCCCAGGACCGTCCCAGCAGGCCCCGGTCAGAGCCCAGATCTCCTGGGCACAGCCCAGCCCTGTTTGGGATTGACACCTGCCAAGCTTTTTTGGGCTCCTGACCAGGCTACGTGATTCTCAGCTGTAACAGCCTTCAAGAGCCAGGACTCGGTCTCGCTCTGCACCCTCATCCGGTGTCCCCACACTTGATTAGGCAGCAGATCCCCCAGATCTGCTGCAAAATCACTCCTCCCACCCTTTTCTCCCCAGTCTGTGGCCCCCTCAGTCCAGATGACCACCATGGCTTGCCTGGGGCAGTCCTGTGGCCTCATCAGTGGCCTCTTGCCTCTGGCCTTGACTCCTTAGAGCTCAAAGTGACAGATTTCTCCAAAACATAAGTCAGATTATGCTGTTAGTAACACAAACACACTTAAAATTCCTCCATAGGCTTCTACTGCATCTCAGACAAAGGCCACTCCTCACCATACCCTAGGGGACCCCCACTGCCCTCTCTGATCTCCTGGCCACCCCTTCCCTCACACTCATACCCACAGCCTCAACGTCCTCCTGGCTATTCCTCAAACATACCAAATTTGCTCCTACACGGGACCTTTGCACTTGCCAAGGCCCTGCCTGGAATCCTCCCTTGTTGAACAAGTGAGTTTCTTACTCATGAAAACAGCTCCACAGAGCAGGGGCTTTGCCTTGAATGTCTGCTGCAGTGTCTGGCAGGAGTAGGTGGTCAAGGAACACCCTGGCCCAGTTCCTCAACAGAGCTCTGTATGCTAGCCAGGAGGGACACCTGCCCAGCTGGTCGCCCTCCAGACTTCCTACAGCAGATGAAAGGCCAAGCGGGAGGTGGGCAGGGCTGGCTGATTAGCTGAGCAGCATCTGGCAGGCCTGAGGCACTGGTGGGAAGCATGGAGCCTTCCTCCTTCAGGGACAGACTTGCTCTTTGTCCTCAGATGGACACGTGGCACTGTCCTCCTCAACAGAAGCCCAAAGCCACAGGCCAGCCCAGCTTTCGAGAGAAGGAGTGAAGTTAAAACTGAGGTGGGCAGGCTGTTGGCTGCAGCAATGGCCGCCTGAGCCTGTCCCAGAGAAGGGTTGGGAATGCTACCTGCTGGTAAGGGGGCCAGCCTGCCACCGTCGGGCCCCTAGGTCAGCCAGCAGGAGCCTGGGATGAGCTCATGTGGAGAACCCCCAGGAATTAGCCCACCCACGCCTGCAGTGTGCCAAAAGCACCCATGTGTACCAGGCTGATCTGGGAAGGGGTTCCTTTCAGGAACATGGCTCGGCACCTCCTGAGTCCAGGGAGGCCGAGAGGAGAACCAGAGAATAGGTAACTATGCCCACCCTCTGTCCTGAACTTGAGCTTCATGTGGGACAATACAGGAGGCGCCAGGAAGTTGTTCTAACCCAGCTGTGTGGGACATCGCCCCACAGGCCCTCCAGTGAACCGGGTGACCTCAGCCCCGGCCCCAGAGCTGCTGCAGAACAGGCGCTGTGCCTCACTCAGAGGTCTAGACATACACGTTTGGCCGGAATCACACCAAAGCAGAGGCTGGGTTGTAGGGAGGCTTGTGTGCCTGCATGATGCATCTAAAAATTCTGGAAAAAACCTGCCAAAAAACCTGAGAAACTGGGAGATTTCACATGACAAGATGGATTTCTGTCTTCTCTGGGAGAACAACTAACTTCAGGCCTGTATTCTCTATGTGGCAATTCTTGGCTGAGGCTGACGTTTCTACCCACTTCAGAAAGAACATGAGTCCTCCAGTTTGTCACAGTCCCCGCCAGACCCCTACTGCCTTATGCCACTTGTTTTGCTCACAGGTGGGTCACCTTACCTGCCCTGCAATGCAGACTTGGCATTTGCAACAGCTTTTCTCAACACACACGTATCCCTTACCCTCCCTGTTGCCCCTCTCCCGCTCAGTCATGGCCGCGCTTACCCTCCTTCTCGGTGGGAGGCCCGGGGCTCCGGCTCTTGCCCTGAGGGCTGCTGTTGGGCTGCGGAGGGGTGTCACTCTCTGACTGCTGTAAGTGCTGTGGTGACAGCAGGGCAGGGGGTGCCGGCTTTGGGGGCACCACGTCCTCCCGGGGAGGCTCATGGACTTTGGTGACCTGACAAGGAAGCAGAGGGAGGCACAGAGGTCAGGAGGAGCCTTCCGTGCACTACTCATGGGATGAGCATGGAAAGCAAGGCCAGAGGACGCAGTAGCGGCTTGCCCCAGGTCACGAGGCTCACGCAGCTGCAGGGCAGGGCCTGGTACAGAGCAGATGAGGCTCCTCGAAAGGGGGTCTGGCCCCTGTCTTCCACACAGCTCCCTCCCAGTACCCCCAAAACCCTCAGAGAAGTGGAGATTGAGAAAAAAGGCTATGCCCAGTCGTTGGACCTCAAAAATTCCCGATCAACACCCCAGCCTGACAATTTGGGTTTCTCATCCAGAGGTCCCAGCCACACTGGGGAAGTGCAGCTCTACCTCCTCAGAGACAGCCACCTTCAGCAGGGGTGGGGGCACCACCAAGGGCCCTCGGCTTGCTAGGAGAATTTTCTGGGTTGTGGGGAAGGGTACTAGGAGGTCACAGATCAAGTCTGGACTCCCCTCCGCCAGTGTGGGGCTCAGGAGAACTCTGCTGAGGGGTGGCCACACCAACCCTGAGGGCACTGGACTGGGAGAGTGGAAGGGAGGACGCAGTCTGTAAGCTCCCGGCCCCTGTCCAGCGCCCCACCCAGTGCACTGGGCAGCAACTTAACCTCCAGCACTTCCCGCCCCAGCTCCACGGGGATTTCTCCAGGAAACAGGAGTGGGGAGGGAGAGCGAGGCCACAGGTGTGGGCCTCCACCCACCCCCAAGCTGTGCACCCCGGGCCCGGGCTGGACTGACTTAGGGAGGAAAAGGGGTTGGTGCCCTGCCCACGGGAGTCCACTCACGATGGGGGGGATGGCAGCTGCCCGCTGCTTCAGCTGCTTCAGGTCCAGGGGCTTGTGGGGTGAGGCGCTGGCCCTGGTCTCGCCAGCAGGGGTGAGGAGGCTGGGCCGTGGGGACAGCAGCCTGTGAGGGAGGAGAGCGTCAGGTTAGTGGCGCAAGTGGGGGCACACAGCCTGTCCCCCTTGCCTCTCCTGACTCACGCCCTGGGTGATGGGTGCGGACAGGGCTGGGCAATGCCTGACAGAGAAGCTGGGAGAAGGGAGTTGAGTGACTAGGACCCCGCGCTGGGTCTCCCGAGGGGAGGAGGTAGCTGCCTTGCAGCATGCAGCTCCCCAGGCCCATCAGGGACACCCCAGGGACAAGGAAGCTGAGTAGAGGCAGAGGCCTGGGCCAGAATGAACCATTTGACAGTCAAGGCTAGGCAAGGCAGCCCAGATAAGCCCAGACACCACGTATGGCCCTCTGACAGCTGCAAGGAAACCAAAGAATTAACCAGGAGATGGTGCAACTGCAGTGTGGCTTCCTTGAAAAGTTTAACGCAGAACCACCACATGACCTGGCAAGTGCACTATTCAGTGTATGCCCAAGAGAACTGAGCAGGGACTCAGATAGGTATCTGCTTCCAAGGTTCATAATGGCACTGCTCACCAGAGCCAAAAAACAAGGCCTAAGCGTCTATCGACAGAAGAAAGGAGAACCCGTGGCCTGCCCCACAAGGGGACAGGGACCAGCAGTGAAAAGGACTGGAGCTCTGTTGCGCGCTGCAACCCAGAATGACCTAGAGGCTGGGACGCCCGGTGAAAAAGGGAGACACAGAATGCTGTCGTATGACTCCACCAGCATGAAATATTCAGAACAGACAAATCGACAGACAGACACAGAGCAGAAGTCGGAGAGAGGTGGGAGGACTCGGGAGTGACTGCTAATGGGTGCAGGGTGTCTTTTCTGGGTGATGAAAACAGCCTGGAATTAGATAGCAGTTAACGGTTGTGCAACACCGGATAGCGTGGAGACCGCTGAATTGTATGATACATGAATTATGTTTCAATAAGGCTGTTGTGAAAAAGACAAACAGGCCGTATATGCAGGCCCTGAAGTCAAGGGCTGATACATTAGCTATGTTTTTCCCTGTGAGAGTAAAATGATGTCATTTGTTATCGTTTATAAGTATGAAATACAAAAACATCTTGTTTAAAATATTTAAAAACTAAAATACAAATGTTTGTCTTAGTAGGAATATCATCTTGGGTATGTATAAAGCATATTTTTACAATACATATAAAGTGCAAAGTGTTTGTGTTACACTCAGCTTGTCAGAGAATTGGGATTTCTATGGGCCGTCCCCTATCCCCTCTCATGACTCGGTTTCCCTACGTGGGGCTCTCAGACGGGCAGGGCACCACCTGGGGCATGCACACAGAGGCCCAGACCCCTCTTCCTTGAGCCACAGCACCCCTCCCCCAGTGACGCAGGGGTTGTGAGAGCGGGGGCAGGAGGCCTGGGGACAGTACTTTACAGTTCACACGCCCCAAGAGTTAGCGAGGCCCCGCAGGAGGAGGGAAGGCAGGCAGGGCAACGCCTGGCCCTCCCGAGCCCCTCATCCAGGCGGCTGGTGAGGGTGCCTCCATGGCCCTCCCTCTGCTCTCTCTCCTTTGTATTCTGGAAGACAGCGGCTTTTATTTCCTCAGGAGGAAGGGTGGGGTGTGGGCGCGTGGGGCCTGGCACCGACCCGGCTGGGCCTGGGGAGGGTGGCAAGGAGGCGAGGGGGCGGGGGGGGGGGGAACCAAGGCCACGCCCGGCCATGGTTGGGAGTTCGGGCTGTGGGTTCAAATTCTGCCTCTTGGTGGTACCTTAACCGACCTGGGTCACAGGCCCTCACCTGGAAAACAGCTGACAGCAGCCACGACCTGCTGCAGGAGAGCTCAAACAAAGGGAATATAGGGGCAGAACTAAAGACAGCGATGATACAATCTCATTACCAGGGGGAGGGTGGAGTTGGGGTCAGGGACTTGCAGGGAGGAAATCAGGGAAATTTGATTTCCTCCATCAAATCCCACCAGTAAGATCCTGGCTATCAAGGTCCCAGGCCCCTCGTTACCCTGCGCCACCCATGGGCTCATCGCTGCCCAGTGAGCATGAGTCCAAGAGGCCCCAAGGTCCATGCCCTCTGCTGGCCAGCTTTCCCTCCATGGTGGGCTCCAGGCACCCTTCGGTGTCACCTGCCAGTTGAGGGAGAAGGTGAATGACGGCCCCTCTCTGTCCCCCGCTGTCCTTCATACACTTATCACACATTTCCTGTAGGCTGCTCTCACCGGGACACAAGCGCCCGAGCCAGGGTCTCACCTGTCTGTGCCCCGTGTCTCCCAGGCCCACAATCGATCATTTAGGGAATGGAGAGCACCTCCTGCAGGGCCCTCTGGGGGTTCCTAAAGCAAATTCAAGGGAGGGCAGCAAACTCTTCATCGAGCATCTACTGTGGCTGGCACCGGCTGGCATTTTATGGCTATTAACTCCATTATTCCCACAAGAAGGCAACCAAATGGGGGTCTTCACACCCAGCATACAGATGAGAAACTGAGGTGTGGGATGAAGCCTTCTCCTCCTGACCCTGCCAGAAGTACCAGGTACCTTCTCTGGGAAACGGACCAGAGACGAGCAGCCCGGCACTCTGAGATCAGAGCCATAATCTCTGGTTGCCTGCCAAGAAAACCCTTGGGTGGGGCTGCTTCACAGAAAGTGCTGGAGAGCAAAAAGGAGGAGGCAATATTCACCTTTCCCCACCTCATCAGGACCAGACAGGGGCCAGGATGACAGCCACCTTCTGTCTGTCCAGAGCCGCAGCATGGCCACTGCTGGGTGCAGCGGCGGGAGCAAGGGCAGGGAGCGGGCAGCTAGGACGCGGGGGGGCCCAGGGACCCACCCGTCCTGTAGGCCCTTCCCAGGAGGCCCAGGCCCGGCTGCCAGGGCGGGCTCTGACGCATCTCGCCTGCGTCCTCCGGCGCCTGCCTGGCCCTGCGCGGTTGCGGCTGGGGGAGGGAAAGGTAGCGGGCCAGCAGCCAGGAGGAAGAGGTCAGCAGGCTGGCCCGGGTCCAGCCACACTCGCTGAGAGGGCAAGGCCAGCCCTGAGGGTGGGGAGGCAGCCCCGGTCACTGAGGGCGTGACAGGCCAGGTGTCCTGACTCCCAGCCCAGTCCTCTGGCTTCCTGAGGGGAAAATGCTAGAGATTTAGGCAAGAGGGTAGAGGGAAGCCAGACCCAGCTAGAGGAGGGAAGGACAGGTCTCTGGGTAGGGATGTCAGGGGAGAAGGTGAGAGGCTCCAAGCGCCCAGAGAGTAGCCGTGCCTCCCAGCTCTGAGCCTGAGCAGGCTCCCCACTCAGCAGGGAGGTACCCATGAGCTCAGCAGCTTCCAGCTAAGGCAGAAATGTGTATTTCCATGACACTGTCCTGCAGCCAGCAGTGGGGGTGGGGGGGCCGTCCGCCCTGACTATAACACCCAGGAATAAAGGGTGAGCGGATAAGCCAGCCCCTGGCTGCCCGCCCTCCCCAGCAGGCTAAGCCAAACATGAGCACTGTTTTCCCCAGCTGCCCACCAGGCAGGGAACTTAGGACGCTGCATCCTCTGAAACCCGCTAGCCAGGTTTCTCCCTATCAAAGGATCACCGCCAGGCTGGTTGCTTCTCATCCACACCCGGGGTAGGGTTCCTGCCAGTGGGGATCCCAGGGACCCCAAGCACGAAGCAGAGGTTCGCGCAGGCCTGCCTCCTTTTGTGGAGCACAGAGACCCAGGCACAGCTGAATGAACCCGATTTTCATATGAACTGTTCTGGAACTGACTGTTTCAAAGAGCCCAAAGGGGGGGTCA
The DNA here is from genome assembly GCF_023851605.1 of Tamandua tetradactyla. Classification (NCBI taxonomy): domain Eukaryota; kingdom Metazoa; phylum Chordata; class Mammalia; order Pilosa; family Myrmecophagidae; genus Tamandua; species Tamandua tetradactyla. The sequence continues at coordinate 7,718,388 of NC_135331.1, read as the reverse complement.
CGGAGCAAAGGAAAGGGCTCCCTGTGAACCGGTCGGATCTGAAGGTCAGATTTTCCTTCCTTTTGCTCTGCCCTGAACTTTTCCAAGAGAGGCAAGAGAAGAAAACAGACCACACTGTTTTCAGTCAAAATAAAAATGACCCGCCTGTCTCACTAGAAAACAATCCCTCCAGCGTCCAGATGTGAGCAGGGAGCGGCCCCGCCCTCGGCCACCCGGGTATGGCCCTCACTTGGGCGTGTGCACTTTTGTTCTGGGCAAGGGCATCAGGTTCCGGAAGCATCTGTGCTGACAACGGTTAAAATTCAGTTCCCAGGGCTGAGGCGGGGAAGCGGGGGCAACAGGCACCCCACACCAGGAACAAAGACAGGTAGGAGAGGGGAGGGACAAAGCTCTGATATTTTGGGGCCCAGGTGACCCCAGAGGAGGAAAACTCCCCAAGAACCTCTTCCTCCCAAGAGGGTCTGGGCACAGTGTGGGCCCCGGTGCGTGGAACAGGAAGTGCCTTCAATCTCTCAAATCTGTCTGCTTTTCTTCTTCTCCCCTGTGCTGCCGGAGCAGGCCCTCTGCCGCCTCTCTCCCCACCAGGAGACCCGCCCCGCCCAGGGGTCCTGGGGACGGTTTCAGACTGTAAATCCCATCCTGGCCTCTCAGCAACAAAGTTCAAGTTCTTCCCGTGGCATTGGGAGTGACATGCAGCCACCACCCCTCCAGAGGCTGGAAAGGACCCAAGTCGCACCGCCAGCTCCTCCCACCCTTCCCCTCACTCCACTCTCCTCGTCAGTTCTCAACTCACACCTAGTAGTGCCTGCCTCTGGGCCTTTGCACGTGCCGTTCTCGCTGCCTGGCACACCCTCCCCCTAGATCTTGCCATGGCTGTCTCCTTCTCCATGGGTGTCTCCTCCTCTGTCTGGAGCTCAGCTCCCTGGAGTCCCCACTCCCAGCCCTTTCCCCACATGCATGGCGCCTGCTCCCCAAGGGCACGCAGAGTCGACTATTCTGCGGCTGTGTTGGCATACACTCGGTGCTCAGGAGCGAGTGTGGGATGAACACACGGGAAGCCTCCTGCCTGGCCTGGGCCACCAGGCCACCTGCTCACCTGTTCTTGTCGCCCCCATCGGGCTCATCCACCTCGTCAGCACTGCAGGTGGCACTGGAGTCACTGTCCTGGGGGGCGCCCGAGCCCTTGGCCGTGGCGGGTTTGCTGCTGGGACCACCGCCCTCCTTCTTCTCCGCCTTAACAGGCCCTTCAGGCATGGGCTCCACACTGGGCTCCATGCTGTTGGCCTTGTCCAGAGCCACCTCCTCGCACTCGCTCTTGACGGTGGGCTCATCCCTTGGCGCCTCTCCAGGGTCTTCTGTCTTACCCACGCCCGCTGCCAGGTTTTCTGCCACAGGGGGCTTCTGCTCCTCCCCCTCCTCGGGTGGGGGGGCCACCACAGCCTCTTCCTCCTTCTCCTCCTTGGGGACCACAGGAGGGGGGGCAGGGGGCGATGGGGATGCTGGTGGGGGCGTGGGCGGGCCAGTGGCTTCGGGGGCTGGGGCAGGCTCGGTGGGGGCTGGGGTGTCCTCAGGCAGTGGGGTGGGTGGCTCAGGGGGTGGTCCGTCAGCGCCCAGGGTGGGCGGGGGCTTGGTCCCATTCTGTCCAGTGTCCTTGGAGGCCTCAGTGTGGGGGGAGGGGATGCTCTCGGTGTCCGAACTGTTGTTGACAGCAGCTGGGGGAAAAGAGCCAAGATGGGGTGAATGGTGATGGGGGGCAGCCATACGGGCAGGGTGCTGCCAGGGAGGATGGCACACCTGGCCCCTCAGGTGGGCCCAGGCCCCGTGTATCCCAGATGTCTGAGGCTCCTACCTGCCTGGGAAGCCCCTGCCTGGTGGCCCACCCCACAGCCCAGCCCCTTCCTACTAGGTCTCCCCTTGCTTGTACAGTTGCCTTCTCCCCACAGTGACCCTGGAGTTCAGCTGCCTCGTTAATGTCCAGCCCCTGGGACGTGGGCAGCTGGCGTGGGCTATGGGCAGAGGCCTCCATTCCCACGGTCTCCTCGTTCTCATTTGGGCGCCAATCCTGCTTCTGCCCCTCCTTGGCTGCACAGCCGTGGGAAACACAGGTTACCCTTGGGGCCCTGGTCTCCTCGTCTGTGCAGTGTAGATCAGTTCTTAGAGCACAGGGTTGAGTAAGAGAGTGAGAATGCTGGCACAGAGTGAAGGCCTCAGGTCTACCCGACCTTCTCATGTCACCACTGGCAGCAGGAGGTGATGGTGTAAAAACAGCCAGGGAAGTGGCACAAACTGTACTCTCTTTCTCTCGCTCCAGGTACCTTGTCTATGGCAGGTGCATGGGAAGTACTGATGGAACATAGCGGGGTGAGGGGGCCTGGGCGCCAGTCCTGGCTCTTTAGCCTTAACAGTATTCCTGGTAACCTCTTTGAGACTCAATTTCTCTCATTTTTATTAAAGTCTCTGTACTTGCGGTTACAGAAATTAACCAGCTAACAGGCACAGGGAGAAACGCTAGTGAAAATCAACAAAACACTCTGGCTGGGCACTGTGATCTGTGCGAGCATGCCAGGAAACAGCATAGGGAACAGACACTGAGCTGCAAAGGGGAAGAGAAGCAGCTGCAGCAGCACCGACAGTGGTCCTCGCGGTTAGAGGCATGCTCAGGAAGGGAGGCCCCTCGTGGAGGACGGGAACCATGGGATGCCCTCCCCTGCCTGAGCCCTCCCACCCCCAGGCCAGCCAGCCACATCCCTACCTGGGGCACCGCATTCCCCTCTGAGCACCTCATTCCCAGAGGCACGTAAGGCTGGAAGGAAGTTAGAGAAAAGTTAGAAGCAAAGTGGCGGCAAGAAGCAGGGGAGGGGAGGTAGGAGGCAGATGTGGAAAGGCAGGGCTGGCAGAGTTTCTTGGGCCCGGAAGCTCAGCAGGTAGCAGGGGAGCACAGAGGAGCTTCCACTGGCTGCACAGCCCACCCTGCCCGATAGCTGTCATCCTCAGAGGGATGGAACCTCTCCCTCCAAGCTCTGAGGTCCTCAGCAGCTAGGGGGACCACAGCATTCCTGCCACTGGGCCCATCCATGACTAGCAGATAAAGGGGTTCTTTAGGGTAAGAAGTGAGTCTTGACTACTCCTGGGTGACCTTGGACAAGACACTGGCTTTCTCTGGTTCTAGGCTCCCAGGCTGTCTCTAGGCCCTGACCTCAGGGGCAAGTAAGGCTACAGGGAGAGGCTTTTGGGGCTGCCCACCTCTGTCTCCTTCCTCAGAAGCAGAACCAGGCTGGCAGAGGCTATCACTTCCAGAAGAGATACCAACAACAAAGGGTTGGGGGTGTGGTGCCCTATGTGCAACTCTTCACGCACGGGACACCTTTATGTCTCAAGAGCCTCTGGGCTCAGAACAGTTATCACCCCCCATTTGCAGGGAAGGAAACAGAGTGGCAGAGAAAGGAAGTAACTTGCCCAGGGCCACAAAGCAGCAGGGAGGAAGAAAGCTGGGATCAGAACCCAGTGCCTGTGCCCTGAAGTCAAGCGTCCACCGCTCCAACCCAGGCCGACAACAGAACGTGGGGAGGCCCACGCTGCAGCTCATGGACAGCGACTTCACCTCTGGAGCCTGGGCTTCTTCTCTGACAACAGGGGCGGCTAAGGCCTCGCTCTCTTGGGCATCAGGATGCTTGTTCACAGCCGAGGCTCTTAGGCTGCAGTACATGCTAGGATCGCCCAGAGGACTGGGAGAGCAGAGTGCTCGGCCCCAGCCCCAAAGCATGTAGGGCTCAGGAGCTCTGGGTGGGGCCCGAGAATCAGCATTCTAACAAGTTCCAAAGGATGCTGACACTGTTGATTGTCCCCACCTGGACTACTGTCCCTGAACACAGGACAGGGGCTTTGCACAGAGCCTAGTGCCCGGGAGGGGCTCACAAAGTAGTTCCTCTTCCTGTACACCCACGGGGTTTCCAAGTCAGAATCTGGGACCCCAATCAGACCAGCAGTGTGACATCAGGTCACCTCTGTGCCTCAGTTTCCTATCTGTAAAATGGGAGTCACGACAGCACCTACTCCATAGGACTCCAGGGAACATAAAAATCAATTTATGGCCATTGTTATTCTGACAACTGTTATAACTACTAGAGACACTGGTGGGCCAAATGGGTTCCTTCCTACTCTGGGTGCAACAAAGCACTTGCTGCCCATCCCTACGGAGGGATCTGTGGTGATGCTGGGGGCTGGCCAGGTCTTCTGGAACATTCCATCGGGGTGGCCTTCATCCCCCAGCAGCACATTCCCACTCCTTGTAGTTGTACTCCCAGCCCATACTGGTATGGCACTCCCAGCCCACCAAGCGCCTGATCCCACTGGATAGTCACCCACATCTAGGACATCTCTACCAGGCCACCCCTCCTCCAGGAAGCCTCTCAAGAGCTCTCTAAGGTTCAAAACAGCCCATCAGGTCTTTCCTAAGACTGGGACATGGATCTCTCAGCTGGGCATCCTGGCCTCACACATTCGGGGGCACAAGAAAGACAGGTCCATTTGATGGCAGAGACATGGACTGACAGGTTCAAGGTCACACAGCAACACTGTGTGAACAGTGCCACTCCAGGTGAATGGCTCCCCTTGCTCTGAGCTGTAAGGTGGGTGCCAAGAGGCTTGCTTGGGATCATCTACACTACTGGTCTCAACCTGTTCAGGGCCACCAGGGAGGGCTACAAGGAAACCACAGAGGCCTCTGGCCAGACCAGCCCTACCCCCTCCCCAACCCAGAAGAGAATGCCCCTCATTCACCCAAATGGGATGGGAACCCTACAAAAGTGACGTGGAGCTCACTGCTACACAGTCCTTTTGCTAGGAAGTGTCTGCTCTCATTCTAAAACTGAGCTAAAGACTGGCTTTCTTTAATTTCCCCACCAAGCCTGCCTCTGGCCCACACTGGCAACCTGGAGGATATTTAAACACGGGAATGGGTTTCTCCTCCTGCACACACTGGCCACCCTTTGTCAGATCTGGCCTGGAAAACCCAAAGCTGGCCAGGAGACCAGACTCATGACCCCAGAGCCAACCCCAGCTGGAGACAACAGTAACCGAGTGGCCCAGTTTTCCATTTTTCAGCCAGGAAGTGGGATTCAGGCTATCCTGCAGGCTGGTAGAATTTGTATTTATTTGCAGGCCTGGCTTACAGAACGAGGGAATTGGCTCACACCTTCCTTCACCACGTTGGCAGAAGCTGGGGAGTTTAAACAAGGTGCCAGAGGCACACAGGGCAACAGGAAGAGAGCCCAGACAGGGGGCGGGAGAAAACAGAGGTTCCATTTACCACAAATTCGGGGGCTCAGCTAGGACTGCTCTCGCTAGGGAGACGGAAGGAGAGGCAGAGACATTAGCCAGGCAGGGCTTGGGGTCTCTGGGGATATCATGCTACTGGGGGAAGGTCTAGACCCAGCTTCATCTTTGAGAGGAAAGGGAAGTGTGGATGGTGGGGTGGAGGGTCAAAAGTGGACTAATTAGTGATCAGAAGCACAGCGTCTGGAGATGAACAGCCCATGTTTAATCCCAGGGTCTACAAAGACACTTATCACACAGGTTGGGCTCTAAAGTTAAGGGGACACCCTCGTGTGGCTGAAATCCTCGTCTCACAGCTCAAACCCGTGCTTACTGTAATGGGCAGAACTGCCAGCACAGTTTAAGGCATTGCTCGCGCTCTCTCTTTAGCAGTGCTGACGTGGTGGGAGAATCATCTAAGAAAGGTGAAGACGATACAAATGCGTGATACCTAAGGGTCCCGAGCCAAGATATTTAACTATTCTGAGCCTCAGTTTCCCCATATTTAAAACAGGGACAATAATTAAAGTGACTGTACAATTCATCATCCAAATTGGGACACTCAGGAGTAAGAGAAAGCACTAGAAGTAATCATCTAACTTTTGAAATATTTATCAACCAACAGGTTGAGTCTACTTAAAGCCATAGTCTTAGAAGATGGTTCACCTTCAAAATTAGGTGTTTTCCACTGAATGAAGCTGCATCTGAGCTATAGTTCTTTTTGTTTGTTTGTTTGTTTGTGTCTTTTGTTTTTTTTTCTTTTTCCTTTTCTTTTTTTATTATTATTTTTATTTTTTTCTCTATATTAACATTCTATATCTTTTTCTGTTGTTTTGCTAGTTCTTTTCCTAAATCGATGCAAATGTACTAAGAAATGATGATCATGCATCTATGTGATGATGTTAAGAATTACTGATTGCATATGTAGAATGGAATGATTTCTAAATGTTGTGTTAATTTCTTTTTTTTCTTTAATTAATAAAAAAAAAAAAAGAAAAAAAAATTAGGTCTTTTCTAAAATGTGACACCAGACCTGAGGGCAGGACAGGACCCGTTGGCCAGGCTTTGGTGGACATGTGCCCCAGCCTGGGCCAGAACTCACGATGGGGTGGGAGGACTGGATAAGACCGGGAGCCGGAGACTAGCGCCTGGTACTGGGAAGCGAGCTACTATTGCTAACATCAACATCATCATCGTAACAGGTAAACTTGTGCCAAGGGATGTTCTCACCCCCACGGCAGCCAAGGCCACACCGAGGAAGGACCCGGCTGTTTTGGGGCAGGGGAGGCTGCTGATGTCAGCTGCTGCCGCGCCCTCATTCCCCGGCGCCAGGCCCGCTAGCCCACCTCTGGCCAGCGCCAGCCCTCACCTTCGGCCTCCTCTACCATCTCCTCCTCGTTTCCACTCACGCCCGACGCTTCCATCTCCTCATCCTCTACCACGGGTGGGAAGGTGGCCTCCTCACTGGCTGCAGCTGGTGCTTTCTTCTTTTTTCTCCGTGCGTTCCTCTCCTTCTCCTAGAGCACAGGGACAGTGGCAGGTCAGGGCCTGGGCTGTCAGCCTAGGGACTCCCTCTGCCTGAGGACTCAGCACAGCTGCGAGGGACAGCAATCCCGGCCACTTGGTCCCGAAGGAGACCTTCCCCTGCTCGCGCCCTGCAACAGCGGCCAGACTCGCCAGGGGTTATTTTTACCAAGGGTTTTATCCTTCCATTGCGACCCAAATACTCCCTGGGCCCACTATGGCCTGTCCATGGCCCTGACCTCCTTCTGGGACATGCCTGTGCCTGAAGGGCCTCCAAGATTGCTCCGGCTACTCTTACAGCCAGAGCAGAGTCCACACACTCCAGGACACCCTACCAGGCTCAGTCAGGATGAAAGCGCAGAAGCAAGAGGACCTTTTCCTTATACCTCTCCTCTGCCCCCACCGAGCTGGGGGGCAAGGCTAGTTTGGGAAGTCCATTTTATCCCAGTTCTCTACAAAGCACCTACTTGGTGCCAGACCCTGGGCAGCTGCTAAGGACCAGCAATGAACAAAGCAGACAAGACCACCTGCCCTCAATGGGCTCCTACACAGGAAGGCTGGTAACATGCAGATCAATTCAGAGGAAGTAGGAAATTTAGGTGGCTTTGGGTTTGGTGACGACTTCTATACAAGTCCAAGAGTGCGATCCATGAAAAAGGAAATTGAAAAGGTGAACTTCATTAAAGTTAAAAACCTCCACTCTGCAAAAGATACTATGAAGCAATTGTGAAGACAAGCCACAACCTGGGGAGAAAATACTTGCAAAGCACATACCTGATAAAGGACACATATCTAAAATATACAAAGAAATCTTAAAACTCAAGGGTAAGAAAACGAACAAACTTAATTTAAAAACAGGCAGAAGTCAGGGCCAAGAAGGTGGCAAGAGATGCTCCAGGTTGCCATTCCCCACAGAATCTATAAACTAGTGAAAATTGGCAGAGCCATCTTCCTTAAAACTCTAAAACACAGTTGGAAGGTTGCAGTAACTGGATGCATACCAGATCAAGAAAACACAGCATTGAACATGGGAATAGAAGCTGATGGCACCCTTGATATTCCCTCCCTGACTCCTTTCTGGCTTACCTACTTGGAAATGCTTTAAGACATAAAATAGAGTGTGTACGTGTATGTGTTTGGAAGGGGTGTGTGTGTGCGTCTATTTCACAGGAAGTAGAAAGGGCATGCAAATTCCTGTAACTGGGGAATTCCTAAGGCTCTTGAAGAGACCCAAGCCCAGGACAAGACACAGGTTCAGCAGAGATGGAGAGGCCCCTGTACTTTACTTTTGTCCAGGACTGATCTTTTTGATAGGCAGGCTAAACTCTGAAGGAGAACACCAGCCCATGCAGAGCCAATTTGCAAAGACTGTAAAAGGTGGTTTTTGCTTTGGTTTGCTTGTTTTTGTTGGCTCTTGACACTCAAGGAAATCTCTGTCATACTGGCTACAACTTAAGGAACAGACAGCTCAGGGACTACATCCCAGAGTTAACACATTAAAATATTAAAATGCATGTGTGCAACTAAAGACAACAAATCAAAGAAAGAGGAAATGATGGCCCATTCAAAGAAACAAGATAAAAATTCAGAAACCCTCAACAAAGGAGACCAGACTTTGGATGTACAAGACAAAAACTTTAAAAAACAAATTTTTATTATAAGGAGATAAAGGAAAACAAGGAGAAAGAACTAAAGGAGATTAGTAAAATGATGAATGAACAATATGAAAATCTCAGTAAAAGATAGAAAATTTTAAAGGGAACCAAGCAGACACATAGGAGATGAAGTCCATAATAACTAAAATGAATAATTCCTCAGAGGGTTTCAACAGCAGACTGGAGGGGGCAGAAAAAATAATCAGTGAACTCAAAGATAAAACAACTGAAATGATTCTGGTTGAAAACCAGAAAGAAAAAAGAATGAAAAAAAAGAGACCTGTAGGACACCATGAAGTGTGCTAATATATGCATTATGGGAGCCCCAAAAGAAGAAAGGGACAGAAGAATACTCAAAGAAACAACTGCAAAGAACTTCCCAAACTTAACAAAAGACATTAATATGCAAATTCAAGAAGCCCAATGACCCCAAAACAGGATAAACACCAAGAGAATGATGCCCAGACACAGTCAGACTAACAAATGCCAAGGATAAGGAGAAAGTTCTGGAAGCCACAAGAAAAAAGTGAAGTGTTGGGTGGTGCAACGGTGGCTCAATGGCAAGAATTCTCGCCTGCCGAGCTGGAGACCTGAGTTTGATTCCCAGAGCCTGCCCATGTCAAAAAAAAAAAAAAGTGAAGTGTTATGTAAAGGGAGTCCCAAGAGGATGAACCACCAATTTCTCATTAGAACTCACAGAAGCAAGAATGCAGTAGGATAAAATATTTAAGTACTAAAAGAAAACAACTGCCAACCAGGAATTTTATATCTGGTGAGACTGTCTTTCCAAAATGAGGGAGAGAGGCAGACATTCGCAGCTAAACAAAAGCTGAGGGAGTTCATTGCCACTAGATCTGCCCTCCGAGCAATGCCAAAGAGAAGGGTCATGCAATAATGGTTCCAAGTGTCATAAAGAAATAAGACCCCTGGCAGCGGTAACCATATGGGTAATTAAAAATGCCAAAGTTACTTTATTGTGGTTTTTGGTATGTTAACTCCACTGCTTACTTCTTACCAGGTTCTAAAATGCAAATGCATAAAAAGCAATGACAGACCTATGGCTTGGAACAGACAATGCATAAAGACATAAATTGTAATAAGTACAACAAAAGGTTGAGGGAGCCTCAGTGTTGGTACATGCTATTGAAGTTAAGTTGGTATCACATCAAATATGGCTGCCACAGATTTAGAACAATTACAATTATGACAACATTGTTCCCATCAATTCTAACAAGGGTACCAAACTAAAGTAAAGGAAAAATTGTGCATGCGTGCGTGCGTGCATGTGTGTGTGGTGGAGGGAGGGAATAAAAAGGAACTCTACATATTTTTATGCGTAATTTTTCTGTAAACCTAAAACTTCACTAAATAAATAGATATTCATATATTTTAAAGTGTATATCAATACATACATATTAAAAAATCAGCAAAAGATCCAAACAGACACCTCATCAAAGAAGATACACAGATGGCAAATAAGCACATGAAAAGATGCTCACATCCTATGTCATCAGGAACTGCGCGTTTACAGGGAGATCCCACCATGCACTGTGAGAATGGCCCAAATCCAAAACCTGACAACACCAGATGCTGACGATGATATGGAGCAACAGGAACTCGCACTCACTGCTGGTGGAATGCACAACGGTCCACCCCTTTGGAATTCAGTGTGACAGTTTCTTACAAAGTTAGACAGTGGGGTGGAGACCAGGACTACGAAGAGGATCAAACAGGGAGGGGTAGCAGAGAGGGCGGGCCAGCAGGCAACCTTGGACAGGTCAGGAAAGGCCTCTTGGCACGGTGAGTAGAGCAGAGAAGGGCTGGGGGAGAATGCCCCAGGTGGAGGAGCTCAAGGCAAAGGCCTCAGTGGAACGAGGACTGAAAGGCGGCCTGTGTTGCCGAGCCTTTCCCTGCCTGGCCACCCCTACCCGATCCCTGGTAGCCCCTGCACCCCACAGCCTGGAGCCAGGTGTGCATGCTCCCAGCTTGGCACAAATATCAAACTGTCCTCTGATACCTCCTGTCTCTCCCTGGGAGTCTATCCAGGCTGTCAGGAAAGATGTCAGGGCGTCTCTCTTTCCTCCCCAGGCAGAGGGCTGAGAACGCACCTGCTGATTGGTGCTAACTGGCAGTGTAGAACAGCCCTGCTGGGCTTGCTCACAGCCATCAGCAGCAGGAGTCACAGTGTGTGTGGAGGCAGTGCCCGCTGCAGGTCTGGAGGGGACTGGGGAATGGACCCTAAGAAGGCATCCATCCAATGCAGATGGTGTGGCAGGAGGGGTCACAGCCTAAGCCCTCTGGGGTCTCCAAGGAAGAAGATGGAACTGATGACCTTCCCAGAGGGGCTGACAACTCTCCATGAAGCCCCCCACCCCAGATGCTTCTAGATACCCAGAAAAAGCCACCCTACATCAAACGACAGGGCAGCCCACTCTCTGGGACAATCTCCAGATTGGAGGGAGGGGGGATCTCAGGTGTGCTGTCCACAAGCCCCAGCCTGGGGGTGGGACTACTTCATGTCCTGCCTTCTTCCTAAGCAAATGGGGAGCCTCTGAGAACAGCAGCTCTGAATGCAGGAAGGAAAAGGAAGCACCTGCTCGCCCAGGTGCAGCTCCCAGGACGGAAGGACCTCAGCCGAGCCCGAGCTTGAGGTGATGCTAGAAAGCTGAGGGGCATGTGGGTTCTGTGGGTATAGCCAAGGGTCCCCTTCCTCCCCCATCTATTTTCAGCACGACCCCAGGGCTGGGCGGGAGGCTTCCCTAACTGGGACCAACGGGAATGCTTGGAGCTTCCCATGGGCATGGCTGAGATGCAGGACTTCCTGGGGAAGCCACTGAGACCCAGCAGCCAAAGCCATGGGGTGGTTAGGGCAGCAAGCTGGTATGGATGAAGCTAGGACTCAGGGTCAGGGATTATACCCCATGCCTCCACACATGGCCCAGCAGTGGGAGGTGCGCTCAGGATCAGGAATGCCGGCAATACTGTTACTGAGAACCAGGGCTGACAATTACTGAGCACCTAATACGTGCCAAGTGCTTTTTTAGGTATCAATTCACTGGGATCGGTATAATTGCCCTGAACAGCGGGCGTGAAGCCCCTGTTTCAAGTCCTTGGGCTTCTGAAGACCCTTGGAATAACTGTCTGTCCCCCCCGACTCCCAAGTCCTCCCTGCTCCCAGACAGCACCTTGTGTTCTTCTAGACCTGGACCCCATTCACCTCTTCCACACTGGCCTCCTTGTGCAAACATGCTAAGTCTGCTTCTGCCACAGGCTCTTTGCATTGACTGTGCCTGGGATTCCCTTCCCACAGATATCACCATGACTTACTTCTTCTAGGGCTCTGCTCAAATATCACCCCCTCAGAGAAGTCTTCCCTGATCACCCCAACTAAACTAGCCAGTTAGCCAAGCCCCAGCCTACCTACCAGTCACTTCTCACTATTTCCTATATTATATCATGTTCATAACAAAATCTGAAATTATTTGCATGTTAACTTGTATGGTACTTGAACGCCAGCTCTGTCTGTTTACAAATGTATTCTTAGCACACCCAGAACAGTACATGGCATACAATAGAGTATCAGTAGTTACTTATTTGGGAGAATGAACTTGAGACTCCAAGACACCAGCTCAGAGGGCCAAAGATACCTGCCCAAAACCACACAACTCATGAGCTGAGGAGCCCAGATTTGAACGCCATCAGGTTCAAATACTTCCCTGCTTGGACCATCTCCCTCCAGACACTGAGGTCTGTGCAGCCTGGAGAAAGAGAAGGCAAGGCTGGGCCTCGGCTGAGATGGAGACACTGAAAAACTCAGAAGCTGAGCCCCCAGGCCTGGATCCACAGATGGGAGGAAAGGGTAACCTTCGGCCACAAGGAGGGAGAGGAAAAACCTCGGAGAAGACAGCGATGCCAAATGTTACATAACCTTGAGACATGAACATGCTTAGCCTGCCCGCTCCCACTTCCTGCTGATGTCGCAGCGGGCTGGGACTGGGGCGGCATGGGACGGACGCCCGCTGACCCTCTGCTTCCCCTCCTTCTTTCTTCCTGCGCTGGCCAAGGGTGACATGCCTTCCTGAGCTCCAGACGGGGTGGGGCCAGGAGCCAGAGGTGGCCACTGCTGTTCAAGGGTCTACAGGGACCTGCCCCACTCCCAGGGACTGGAAGGCCAAGGGATGGGTAGGACACAGAGGCCACCGGGTTCCGGGTCCCACTTGAGTCCCCCAGCAATGGGGAACTCACCCCTGTGCCGAGGTCAGCCACTATCAAGATGGAGGAGACCACACTGAGCCCCAACATCCGGTGACGTGTCTCCGCCTCTGGCAGTGTGCTTCCTCTACAACCACTCAATATCTGTCTGCCCCTCCAAGGCTGGCCAGGAACGAACCGGCTTGGCACTCCCAAATCACTGGTTCTCATTTGACAAGTATTCAGCTTGGCTCCCAGCCCCCAGGTCTTGCCCTCCCCTCTGTATGGCCCCCAGCATGACCCAAGGGCCCAGCCCCCCGACTCATTCTACGTAAGCCACATCTATTAACACAAAGAAGATGCCCACAGAGAAAAACAGGGTCTCCTGCAGATCTGGGTTCAAATTCCCTCCATTCTCGCCAGTACCTTACCCCCTCTTGGCTTGACCATCCTCACATGAGGATAAAGGCCAGTGACAGTAACTCGGGAGTACCTCACAGGGCTGCAGTGACCCCACCCTGGGCCCCAGGAATCCCCTCCTGTTCACACCTCTTCCACAGGCTGCCAGCACCACTGCCTGCCCTCCAGTGTTCAGAACTATGGGTCTGGGGAACGACCCTCTCATCAGCTTTGGCTGTGCCTCGCTCAGAGCAGATCCAGGCTGGGCCCCAAGGAGGGGATCTGGGCAGCCTGTGCAAGGGCAGGGCCCACCCCACCCTCATGCCAGGAACATTTGGTCCTTTGCATAAAACTGGTTCAGGGGCCTCCCCCTGCATGGCACCTTCCTTGGGGCTGTCGTCTGGGCCCTCCTGCCTGGACATCGTTCCTGGAGAGTCCCTCCAGCTTGGTACCCCAATCCCAACCCCTGGCCACCAGCCCACACACAGGATCCAAAAGGACTCCCTCCCCTGCCCAGCCACCACCACCTGCCTCTCGGTTCACACTCTCACCAATTCTCCCCCTGACGCTATGACGGCCCCCTCCCCAGTCCTGAATCCATTTCTGCCTGCCCAGCTGTCAGGACAAGTTACAGGAGCCTAGAGCCTGGCCCTGGGTTGCTCCATGGCCCAAAAGCCTTCAGTGGCTCCCCACTGTCCACTCAAGAAATTCCTAGCCTTTAGGGCAGGTGGGAAAACCCTACCCCGCCTCTGTCTTTGGGCTAAGCTTCCCAGGATGCCTGTCGCTGCTTTCCTGGCATACAAACCACACTGAAAGATTTGCCAAATAAGCCATGATAATGCCCAACGCTTTCAGGGTGCTGCCCGAGGGCCCACCTCGTCCTCTACATATGGGAACTCGCTTCCTTCAACACAACCCCACGGATTAGGGACTCTTCCTACCCCCATTTTACAGAGGAGGCAAGTGAGGACCTGAGAGGACGCTGCGGCCCTAGTGGCCACCAGGAAGTTGGTGGCAGGCCGGGGTGGGGACCCACACAGCCCTGGGGCCTGGCTCGCAGCACTGTGCTAGGCTCCTTCTTTGAATGACTGAATGAACAATCACTTCAGGAGCAGATGCCTTTGCACTGCCCTGAGGAAGGAGAGCCCATGAAGAGCTAGGAGTGCCATCACTCATTTCAACTCACATAGGCCCGTAAGACAGGCAGTGTTGTGACCCTCATTTTATAGTTGGGGAAACTGAGGTACAGAGTGAGCAAGTCAGTTGTCCCACGCCACAAGGCATGTACCAGGCCGAGCCTGGATTCAAACACAGAATCGCCCTGGGTTCCACCACATCCCAGAGAGAACGCCTTGAGCACCCTTGAGAAAGTGGGGGGGGGGGGGGGGTGCTTTCAAATAGCAGTGAAAACTATCAGAGGAGGGACAGGGGCAGGGTTGGTGCAGCTGATCCTGGCAGAGCCTCCTTCCTAGGTCCTGACTCATCCAATCCTCATGGGAACTCTTGCAGTAAGTACTGTTATTCCCTCAACTCACCGATGGCTAAACTGAGGCTCAGTGGGGCGAAGCCAGCTGCTTAAGGTCACACAGTGCTAAATCATCAAGCTGGGACTTGGACCCACTCTTGTCTCTTAAGCCGCACTAGCAACCTTGCTGGTGTCTCTGGCCCCCCAACCTAGGCTCTCACATTTGGGTTTCTTGGAGCTGCGGGGACGGAGGGGGGCAGGTTTCACCAGGCACGCTGCCCTGAGGGGGCCTGGGAAGAGTGGCCGTGGGGCCAGGAAGTGGTGTGAGGAAGGACAGTGGTGCCCTAAGCCCTGGTAGCAGGGGAGGCCTTGCTACCTGGAATTGGGAGCAGGTGGCAGGAAGGCAGAGGAAGAGGACCAGGGGAATGGGAGGAGAGACCTGGAGGAAGAAGAGGGAGAGAGGAGGGAGCAGGAAGAAGCTTTCTGCACCGTGGGAGATGCCCTATCTGGGGCCCTTGCTCTGGGGGAAGAAGAGCCTGCCGGCACCCCACCTGGTCCCAGCCAGTTCCCACCCCTCTCTGCTCAGCCAACTTCTCTGCTCTAAGGACTTCACTTCAGCTGTGCTCCATGCTCAGCATCTCACTGGGCCTTCCTACCGGCCACAATCAGAAGCACTGGAAATTCTGACAAAAGGCAGAGCTGTTGTACACAAGGGGGCACTGCCTGAAGCCCACCAAGCACCAGGACTAGTACCAGCGAGGAGGGAAGTGTTAACAGGATGCGCTATTTAGCTGGAGAGATGGGGCAGGGGGAGAGGCCCAATCAAAGCACAGACCCTTTAGCCCACCCGTGAGTTCCTGGGAGACATGGGCAGGGGAAGTGCCGGAGACTGTGATGCAGGGACGGACTTCCCTGGGCGCCTGGAGCAGCCAGCAGCTGCTCACACATGTGTTCACTAGGAAGCCACACAGGACAGCCGGGAAGGGAGTCCTACCTTTTGCTCAGCGCTCCCATCTCTAGGCCTCAGTGGGCTACATGGGGGAACAATTCAACTCTGTGTGCCGGGGGTGGGCTGCACACACCTTAAACCCAGCGGGTGGCAGTCTGAGCAGGGGGGTGGCAAGGGGACTGAGGGGGGTGGGGGTGTACGTCTCTTGTGCCTCCAGATCTAAGGGGAAACACACAGCCTGGAGATTAAAAACATGGGGCCCTGAGTCGCAAGGCCCTGAGCTCCAATCCCAATCTGGCCACCCACCTAGCTGGGCCTTGATTTCCCCAACTGCAAAATCATGACAAGGCCTAGCAGGTCACAAACGCACGAGAAAATGAAAAGAATGAAAGAAAGAAAAGAAAAGGCACAGAGGCTACCCCCAAATGGTCCTCAATTCCCAGAAACAGCTGCGGAGGAAGCAAGCAACTCCATAGAGACCGTTAACACGCCTGGCCAGGCGAACCCCCCCTCCAGCCCCCCTGGAACGAGGAGAGGCCTTGGGCTGCCCTCAGCCTCAGGAGGCCAGGAATGGGCTGCCTGCTCCCCACATTTGTCCCTCCCTCTCCGGTGGGGTCAAGTGGGGTGGGGGAGATGTTCGCCCGGGGTCCATCTGCCTCTGGGCCTCCATTCCAACACGCTGACGGCCACAAATTCCTGGCTGAGTCAGAGCCCGATCTGCTGGGCTCCTTCTCTCTCCACACCCTAAGTGCTGACGGCCCCCCAGAGGTGTCTGAGCGCGAGGGTTGGGGCTGAAGAAGGGGAGGTGGGAGGGCAGGACGGCGGTGGGCCCTCAGCCAGGTCGAGTAGAGGGGAGGGAGGAAGGGAGGAAGGGAGGGAGGGAGGGAGGGAGGACCTGAGCAGCACACTGCCTGCCCCCACTATCCAGCCACGGTATTTACAGCACTGATCAATTCCTCCAGCCTTTAGGGTCTACTGCCGGCCAAGGGGTCCTAACTGAGGCATCTGGTGTGATCGTTTCCCCCTCCACCCCCTGCCCCAGCCCCGGATCCCACAGCGCAGCTCTTGCCCCAGCACTCCCAAGGCCCACATGAGGCCCCCGCAGTCTGGCGGGATGCCCCAGGAGATCTGGGGAGCCAACTGGGCCCCCACCCGAGTCCATCCTCTGTTCACCCCTTTGGGGGAACGCACCATCTTCAGCTTGTGCTGCTGCAGGATCTCATCGAGGTTCTGCCTCTTCTTGTAGTTGAAGTAGAAGTTCTTGCACTGCGACACGGTCTTGGAGCCCACCATGCGGGCGATGGCTGACCAATTCCGGCCGTGTTCCAGGAGACCTGTGGGGGGTAGGGGGGCGGCAGGTGAGGGGAGGGAGCCAGCAGGGAGGGCACCTGCAGCCACGGCCTGGGAGCCAGACAGATGATGCCTAGCCTGAGGCCCTGGAGGGAGACGAAAAGGACAGGTGACCCAGCCCCTGAGGAGAGAAGACAGCAAGGGGCTGCCCAGGGGCTGAGATTCTGGTTCTCCTGGGTTCTAGGCTGGGGAGCAGTGAAAGGATCCCAGGTGACAGGGAGTACATGTCTCTGGTGTACCCCAACAAGGCCAACACTACAGATCCTAAGGGTGAGGGCTGGCGTGCAGAACACGGCTCCCCTCCCCCAGGGCCCCACTTCTCCTGGCCCTCCTCGGCTGGGTGGAGAGCTAGGCTGTCGTGACCCAGCCCTGACACTTGCCTGCAGCTGCAGACAAAGGTCTCGGGAGACGGCACTGTTTTCCGGCCTCACCGGGCCAGAGGATGTAGGGAACATGGTGAGCGGGGGCCCAGGGGTAAGCAAGAGCCGGAGTGAGCAGGGCTCAGGGGTGAGGGGCCCAGGGGTGAGCAGAGGCAGGAGCCTCTGTAGCCAGGGTCACAAGGCCCAGAGCCCGCATGGACACCTGAAGGCCCACCCTGGACTCGGTGAGTGCATGCAGGTGGATCTGGGAAGATATACTCCAGTGGCAGGCGCCCATCTTTGGCTATACTCATCTCTGCTCCCACCACATCGGAGCCTCACAGACTCATGAAATGGAGAGAGACGTGAGGAATTCTCCCAGCCGGGAAAATTCCCTTCGGCTCCATAAGCTCAGGTCAGGGAGCTGATTCCAAAGCCCCAGGTACCTGACTGGGCAGAAAAGCAGCCCCTGCCATCTCTGGTAGCAATGCCCGGGGAGATGGGCCTGGGGCTCAGCCATCTGCATGCATGCATTCTCTCGGCCACACATACACTCTCTCGGGCACACACACACTCTCTCGGGCACACTACACTCTCTCAGGCACACGTACAATCTCTCGGGCACACTCTCGGGCACACGCACACTCTCTCGGGCACACACACTCGCGCTGGAGGGCAGGCCACTCCTAAGCCTGCATCTTCCCGGTAGCCTGGCCTCGTGGAGTCCTAAGGCCAGTGCCTTCTGAGGCTGCAGGGAGAGGCGGTGGACCCCAGACATGCCCCCTGGCTCCATCCGGCAGGAGCAGGTCAGCTACCCAATCCCAGAGGGGGACTTTAAAGGACTTTAACCAAACAGTTCCTGCAACCAAGTTTCAGGCCGTTTGAATTCAAGTAAGCTCCAAAGAGGGCTGCAGCTCAAACTTTGTAGGGAAGGGGAGCTAGGGAGATGACAGTCTCTGTTTCGGCGTTTTCTTAGATTCACTCATTCATTCAGTCAGTCACCTGTCTGCCAGCAGCTCACCATGTACAAGGTTCTGAACAACAACAAAACAACACCCACAAACCACACAGCATGTTGCCAAGTGACATGGAGTTTTCAAACCTCCTCCAAAAAGACGATTCAGTCTCGCCTTTGCTGCAGAGACCACGACAGCCTCCTGCCCCCAGGGTGGGCCACAGTGAGACTCAAGGGGAGACAGTCGCCCCAGACCCACAGGGCCAAGGGGCAGCGCAGGGAGGGGTGGGAGCCCTGAGTGCAGGGAGGGGTGGGAGCCCTGAGTTTGTGCCCCGGCCCCCTGGGCCTGGCGGGTGAAGTGGGGTGGGGCCGGCTGACAGGCCACCTGCTCGCCCTGCACCGGGGCCACGTGGCCGGCAGCCTCCTCAGGCTCCTCAAGGACAGGCGCGGGATCGAGTGTGAGCCGCGCCGACCTTCCCCGCGCAGCGCCAGCAGCAGCTGCCACTTTCCAGAACCCAGCGCCACGGAGAACAGGGACGCGTTTATTTATACTTTCCCAGCCGCGGCCAAGAAAGCCTGGGCAAACGCCTGGGGCTGCGGACCCGGAACCCTGACTGGGAGGGGGCAGGGGAGCACAGGGAGGGCACAAGAGCTCAAGCGGTGGCCTGGCCCTGAGGAGAGTGACATTTCCAAACTAAATAAACAAATAAGGTGACTGGGAGGAGGAGGGGAAAGAGGAGGGGGAGAAGAGGGAGAAGGAGGAGGGGGAGGGGAGAGAGAAGAAGGGGGGAGGGGAGGGAGGGGGCGGGGCCCTAATTAACTCCTTGTGGGAGTAGCAGAGGCTGACAGGATGGGGTCACACGGTACTTCTAGAAAGTGGGTGGTTCGTGTAGGAGCCCTAGCCTAGGGAGTCAAATGCCCTGCCCAGAACATGCCATGTGGTTCTTTCTGCTCTCTGGGTCTCGGTTTCCCTAAGTACCGGTGAACAGCCAGGGCAGAAGTCCCATTAGGGCTGGCTAGGAGTCCCTGGGGTGGGGTGGGGACAGAGAAGGGCAGGAGGGCAGACAGGGGGTGAGGCTGGAATGGACTTCCCTCTGGTTCCTGTTCTGGGTACCCAGAGGGAAGGTCCTGGCACAGAGAGAGCACCTTATAGCCCACCATGCCTCTAAGACTGCCCCAGACCGGACCCAGGCTGTACACCCCAAGCACATTCCAATGGAGGTACCGCAGGCACCTCCCCCAAACTCAGGCTGGGGTAGGACACCCATGGATGCATAGCAGAGATACAATCCTGCCCTCCTCCAGGACAGTCCAACCCGACAGCCAGGAGGACCGGGGAAAGGGGCTTAAGGGACAGGGTGTGGGGCTGGGGACCCCCGGGGTCCAGCACTCCAGGGTCTCCTGCACACAGCTGTCCAGCCTCCAAGCCTCAACTTCCAGATGGCCACCTGGCAGTCCCCGTCATCAACACCTACCTCCCTGCCCCACCTCCCAAGCCCCTTCCCCAGGGCCACTCACTCACATCCTCTCATCTGCGTCTCCCCCTCGGCCAAGTTTTCCGGAAACATACGGCTGGAAGATGCTCCCGGGAGCGAGTGAGAAGTGGGCTGAGAGGCGGCAGGCAGAGGGTGGCGGCCGCGGGCTCGGCCCAGGGCTCTGGCTGGCGTCTGCCGCGGCTCCGGCTCTGTGCTGCCTCCAGCCTCCCGGGTCCAGGGGGCGGGCGGGGGAGGGGCGCGCGGGCGGGGAAGCAGCTCCACACCGGTGTGGCTCCTCCCGCAGCCCCGGCCACCTCGGAGCCGTCTTGCCTTGTTCCCCCCACCCCCGCCCCTGGCGGCTGCGGGCGGGGTGCCCTGCTGCGGAGGGGGTGGGCGGCGCGGGAAGCTGTCAGTACGTACGGGGTGCTCTGTGCCAGGCGTCACCAGGGGCCACGGGGTGCCCAACCACTCTGGGCACCACCGCGCCCCCGTGAGTCCTTCTCAGTGAGGGGTGCTGGCGGGGGACCCCAGACCCTCCTCGGCCGGCCGGGCAGAGCCCACAGCCCGATGGGCAGCCGTGCCCACCCGCAGCCTGGCCGCCGCGGCCCTGGGCTAAGTCTGAGCCTTCTGCTGCCCGCCCCAGCGAGACGCGTCAGGACTGAATGTGACCTCCAGACGGAGGCTCCAGGAGTGGGCGGGGGAGCGTGGCAGAGGCCCAGGTTCAGAAGGGGCGGGCCAACTTGGCACTGGCGTCCCCCCTCCCTCTCTCCCCATCCGTGGCTGTGGTGGCGGCGTCAGCAGCGGTAAGAACAGATGAGGGTTCCAGAAAAACAGAGCTTCTCCACCCCCGGCAGACGGGGAGCAAACAGATTCTTCCGCTGTCATCCTCCCTGTGCCAGTTTCACCTGCGGTCTGCCCTCCCATCAGCCTCACACTGCCTCAGTCAAGCCCTCTGCAGGGGACTCGGTGGGACTCAGGGACCTGGGACAGTGAAAAGGGGGCCTCGGTCCCTAAAGCACCCACTGGGCTGTGGGTGGGCAGGGCCAGCTTAGCATTTGGGGAAGGGAGTTTAGCATCTGCGATTCCTCTTCTAAGTACAAAGGAGACCTCCAACCTCCAGGGTGGGGGAAGGGCTTGGGGTCCCCAGAGGGCTCTCTGCCTTGGAGGGTCTCCAGAACTGGCAGCCCTTTACTTCCCACTTCGGCGACATCCCTGATGACCCATCAGCATGCTCCTGTTGCCAACACCTGCTACGGATGTACCCGGCAGTGCTGGGCGGTTGAAAGTTAACTGAGCTGAACTTTGGAGTTACATCCAGGTCACGACCGATTTCCCTGGCTCTGGGGTCACTGGCCTCCTTGTCCCTTTAACCCTTGGCCAGTTCATCCGGCCCATGGAGCCTGAACAGCACCAGGCATCTCCACGGCCCAAAGCTCCTAAATCTGGAACCCTGCCCCCACCCCTCCCCTGGGTCACAATGCCAGGAGGACAGCAAATCTTAAGGTGTCAGGACCAAAGACCTTCCTGCTGGGGCCCTTCAACCCGCCTGCCACAGGGAAGGCCGAGTCAGCTTTCAAGGTGCCCATCAATCATGCTGCTCCTCCTTAAATCTTCCAACGACTGTTGGAAGCTCTTGCAGTAAAATCCAAAGGCTCCAGTATGGCCTGTGAGTCCTGCCCACCTGACCCCCACCTCTCTCCCTTTGCTCACTAAATCCAGGTCCCTCAAATATGGCCAGAACATTCCTGGCCCAGGACATCTCCACAAGGATGATTTGTCCCCCTCCTCATTCAGGCTTCATCTCCAAGCACCCCCCTCTCACCAGCCAGGTGGGGCCCCCTCCTCCCCACCCCAATGTTGCCCGCCACGGCAGATGCTGCCAATGCTTCCTGTGGTCTGGATTCCCTGACCCCACTTCTAATTTCTAAGGAAGGCGTTTCGCTCTGAAGAGTCAGGAGGCCGTAACTAGGAAGTGTAATTGGCCAAGACAGGAAGCTGAGCCAGGAGGCCTGAGTCACATACTCCACACGCAGGACGCCAAGGAGCACGGGTGGCCGCGGAGGGGGTGGCCAGAGGGGCTCTGCCGTCACGGTGAGCTGCTTCCTCTGCCTACCAGGGCACCCTGAGCTATGTTCAGGAGAGCAGAAACTCAGCCTGCTCAGCTCAAGTCCAGCCCCCAGAGAGGCTTACATCCCCACTGAGCCCCCTCCTGGCCCACAGAGCAGCCGGACATACCCCACATCACTATGCTCTCAGGTGTCTGCCCCAGGCAGCTCTCTCATCAGCACCCTGCCCCAACTACCACCCTAAAGACAAGTCAAAATAAACTGGGTGGGGGGAGGGGAGGTCACTAGCAGCACCGTCACAGCCCATCTGCATCCTGGGAGTTTCACAGCTGCTCCCTCTGGAAATCACACCCTCCTCCCCCAAGAGACCCACTCCCCCCACTCAAGGCAGGAGAGTCCGACCTGCAGCTTCTGCTTCCTTGGTGAAGTCTTGTGGGTAGCTCATGAGAAGGGGCATGTCGAGGCTAACTGCCCTGCAGCCGCCGGTCTCCCAGAGACACTCCAGTGGGCAAAAGGGAACTCTGCCCACAGCATGATCAAAGGAGGGAGACCCACAAAGCCAGGCCTATGCTGTGCCACTTCCTTATTTCAGGAGCTCCAAGCCCCAGGTGGCTCAGACTTGTTTGGCCCTTCAGGGGGCAGCCCTGCTGGGTACCGCCAGGGGGCACATCAGAGCACCCCCAACTCCCGCTGTGCCCAACATGCCATCGGGAGACTGGCAAGATCGACACACACCCGAACCTTTGGTGACCTGCCTTTTTATTTTAAAAATAAATCTCTGAAAAATAAAAAATAAAAAATAAAAAATAAAAAAAATAAATCTCTGTACTTGCTGTCACCTTAATGTGAACAAGGCACAGACAACAGTGTGAGGCAGCTACGTCACCTCCCAACACGTCAAAACAGATATCCGCTGAGATACAGAGCATTGTCTTCATATGACCACGCCTCGCCTTCCTAACTACTCTGGGCAGATGCTGTGCTCCACATTAAATGTCCATTCTTCCCACAGAGCTGAGCGATAATGTCACAGGGCCACCCTGGCTCTGTGCCCCAACCCCGCCACCAATTGCTGGGCAAGCCCAGGCGCTAACTCACCCCCTGGGCCTTGTTTTTCTCTTCTGCAGCACAGAAGCCACATGTGTGTAGACACATGCAGTGCCCACCTCACAGAACCCTTGTGAGGAGGAGGCGAGGCGGTCCTTGTAAAGTAACCTCATGCCAGGCAGAAGTGGGAATCATTATGCCACATGGGTCCTTCTCCAGCACCGCCCAGAAAGCTCATTTGTGGGTTGTCCCCCAGGAGTGGAAGGTGGGCTAGTGGAGACTTGGCCTTACCTGCAAGGGTGGTGATGAAGAACAGGAGAGGTCTCAAGTCTGGCCCTGGGTCTGGCTATATCCTTGAGATCATGCAGAAGCCCCAACTTTCTCCTGCTTCTGATCTGTCACATGGACTGTTCCCAAACATCAGAAGTATCTGGGTGGATCTGGAGAGGGCACCTCCCTAGCTGCATTCCTCCAGGCCAAGGGTGGTCACATCCCCCACTGAAACACTCTGGGGTACTGAACCCCACCTGTCTCTATAAATGGATCCTCTTCAAATACCCACCCCAAGTGTTGGCCCCATCTGCTGCCAAGCCTCTGGCCCCCATTAACTAGCCCTAACCACTGGACCACACTGCCCCATGAGCCTCAATGGCTATGCCCCAGCCAAGCACACAGGCTGTTCCACTTTCATGGTTCCTGGGTGGGAGCAGCACATGGCATTGATAACAGATGTGTACAGGTTGGTTCCCACTCCACAGGCTTCATGGCTGGGGCAGGGGTGGGGGCTCAACCCCCCATTCCCAAGCCTTAAACTCTTTATCAATAAAAACAATTAAAGCCAGCCAGTAGGTGCATGAGCAGTAGGTCTGCCTGAGTTCCAGCTAGCTTTTCGGGGCCTGCCTGTGGCCGCCATGCCCAAGCCCTGAAGCATCTTCCACCCTGGGGGTCACTCATCCCTCACCTCTGCCCTTACCAGGCAGGCTGCTCAAGGTCAGGGAGGGGCTGGAGCTGGGCTGGGGCCCTCTCCTGGTCTGGAATGGCTCAGCTAGGGCTTCCCTGGCCCTTCTAAAAGGCTAGTTCCTTGCCTGCCTGTGAAGAGGGACAGGGGGACTGGGAATATCTGTAGGCAGAGCCCTGGGCCTCCTGCTCAACTGCATCAAGACACCAAGCCAGGCTGGGCTGACCTTTCCCAGGGGAGCAAGTCACACAGCCTAGCCGAGCACTTGCCCGATCCCTCCCGCCCAGCATGGCACTGGGCCCAAGGCAGACAGCCAGCTCCCTGGGCTGCCTGGTTCCTGGGGACGATGCTTTCTGCACATGCTCAGTCCCCACCCAATGTGAGCGCCAGGACGGGTAACCCTGACTCCACACACACAAGGGAAGGTGACCACCTACCCCTTAATGGGCCCCTCTGCTGTTGGTGTAACAGCCAAGTTCAGACTTATGTCTGGCAAGGCCAAGGTGCTGCTGGCCTCTCCACCCCCAGCCACTCTCTCCATCACTTTCTAGGTTTTGACGGCCTCTCACGGGAACACAGTCCCCAGGCCTGTGCATGTGCTGGCCAGAGCTGAGGCCTCCCTGTGGCTTGCCTCCCTCATCCTCACCAACACCTTTCCTACTCTGCAACTAGAGGGCCTGGGTTTGAGTCCCAGGTCCACCTGAAACAGCTGAATGGCGGGGTAGCTCACTTCACGGGCTTGGGCCTCAGTTTCCTTGTCTGAGTACAGGCACTCCTAGCACACCTGCAGTTGCTACAGGAAAGATGAGACTTACTATCAGTAGGGAATCAAGTAGCACCTGCACCAGCTCAGCAGTGTTTCTCAGCATCCATCATTAGGGATGAGTACAGTGGCTGTCTGCCCAGGGCCTCCTCCAGGTGTTCGGCCAGTCCTGTGGCGCTGCCTCTTAACTGTCATCTGACACCTGCACCCTGACTTACAGACGGAGGGTGCCGAGCCAGAGAGGTGCAGGCTCTTGCTCCAGCCCACATTCTTATACGAGGTGGAGCTGAGCTGCAAGCTCTGGTCGAAGGGCTCCAGAGTCTACATGGAGCTCAAGGAGTGTACTTCTGAGCACCTTCTGTATGCTGGGACCATACATTCAAGGGCTCAGTATCCCCTTTCCCCATCCCTAGCCTCGCTTTAGAGAATGAGGGAAACTGAGGCAAGACAGTGAAGGCCATGGTCACATAGATAAGGTGCTGTCTGCAGCTACAAATACTCAGTAGACCTAAGACATCACCACCCAAAGAGCTTTTCCTGTTCAGCCTCACTCAAACCCCAGAAGCTAGGTGATGCTCTAATTCCTTCTGTACAGATGAGAAAACTGAGGTTCAGTGAGTTTGACTAACTTGCCAAAAGGTCACAGAGCTAGAGAAAGCCCAGAGGCTGAGATCTCGTAGCTCTGGCATGGGGGACTCTACAGCTCAGGCTTCCAGGTAGGGCTAAGTATTCCCTGATGTTCCCATGCCTCAAGGCCCTGGGGACACTGAGCTGCCCACCAGCCCAGGTCCCTGAGGGAAGGCCTGAGTACGGCTTGCCTCTGGGTATCCCAGCCCTGCACAGGGTGAAGGAGAGACAGACCATGTGCCTCAGGCACAGCTGGCTCCTGGGTTTTTTGCAAGGGCTAGGCAGGAGGCATGGGGCCCTTCCTGGCCTACACACTCCCACCCTGCTGGGGAGAAGGAGCCCCTGGGGCGGCCAGCACCTGCCTTCCCAGCCCTGTCCACCATCACTACATGGGATACGTAGCCATTAGCCATCACCGCGAGCAGTAATTGTCAAGCTGGCCGCAATTCATGGTTGACAAGCATGCTGGAGGTCACTGCATTATTGCAAATGTCACTGAGCAGGGCCACAGGATGCATGGTCCAGCACTGAAGCCAAAGGGGATTTCCTGTGGGCACTTGGTGGAGGGGCAGGACCCAGGAGGAGCTCACTGCCGTCAGGACCTCCTTGATGGCAGCTACGGAGCACTTCCACCCCAGCCTGGTGAGTCAATCCCTGGCTGTCACCCCAACCTCTGGATATGTCCTTCCAATGGGAGAAGGAGCCATCAACTCCTGATTTCCAGGCAACAGGAGGGCACTGGGGTGGTGGTGACAATGGGAGACAGCCCGAGTGTGGGGTGAGAAGGCACAGGGCCACAGCACATCCATGTGGAGCCCCTCCTGCCACCAATGAGCGATCCTCTGGGCAACGTCACTGCCAGGAGGCCAGGGACTTCGGGGTCTTGTTAAAAACACATGCAATCTTCCATGAATGTTTGCAGTAGCACTATTCTCAGTAGCCGAAAGGTGCAAATACCCCAAGAGGCTATCAAAGAATGGATCAACAAAACATAGCGTGTCCAGACAACAGAATATTACACAGCCACAAACAGGAATGGAGTTTGTGCTATACGCCACATGTGGACGAACCCTGCAAGCATGTTGCTGAGTGAAGAAAGCCAGACATAAAAGGTCATTTACTGTATGGTCTCATTCACATGAAAATCCAGATTAGGCAAAGCCAGAGAGATAGAAAGCAAGCGAGCGTGTGTGTGTGTGTGTGTGTGTGTGTGTGTGTGTGTGTGTGCGTGCGTGTGCGTGTGTTTAATGACTGCTCAGGCAAGTTTCCTTTTGGGGTGATGAGAAAGTTCTGGAATGAGATAGGTGATAGTTGCACAACACTGTGAGTTAATAAATGCCACTGAATTGTTTAACCATATAAATGGTTTAAACGATATTTTATGTTATATGCATTATACCACAATAAAAAGGGGGGGACCCCTCACACAACTTACACATTCTCCTTTACACCCTGCTACGAAGCTCACCCAGGAAACCACACAGTGGACACCACAAGGTGGCCGCTTAGGGGGCTGCCAGGCCCCTGTGCCCTGCCAGTTTCAGACAGTGCCTGCAGCCCCCAACTATCACTCCTTGGATTCCCAGATGTTGGAAACACAAGCTGCACTGATCTGAGGGTGCGGCTGGGGCGGGCTCTTCCTATGACCTGAGGGCTGGGAACATGGCAGAAAGAGGAGAGGCTGGCCAAGCAGCCCAGGGCCCAGGCAGGACTGCAGGGGGCAGGACAGCAGGCCTGCAGGGGTCTTCTCAGGAGGGGGCAAGGCCCACTGTCCAAGGCGTCGGAGTGCAACCTCCCGGGCCCTCTGTTCTCATGCAGGCCTGCCCCATGATCCCCGGTCCTTGGCTCTGAAGGCAATTTGTTTCCTCTGTGAGTCACGACCTGGAGCTCTCTGCACAAAGCAGCGTGGTCAGAAGGCAGGGCTGCCGGCAGGACCCGGGCTGCCTCCAGGCTCCTCCAGGACCCCGTGTAAGCCCCTGGCCTCTCTGAGTCTCAGTCCTCTCCCATAAAATGGGGACAGGTACAGGACCTGCCTTTCAGGGCTGGAGATGAGGCCAATGTGAGTGAGCACGCAGAGCCCCGGCATATTCCAGCCAGGCTGAGGAGTGGGAGAGGGGGCCTCTGAAGCTCTGCATGGGAGCCAGATACCTGAGTGACAACAAAGGCCCTGCAGGTCTCACTGACCCTGTGACCCTACATGGTGGCCGCAGCAAGCCCTATAGGCACCCAGCAGGGTTCCTGGTTCTGCTGACACAGCCAAGAAGTGCTGGCCATGGAGGTGACCACAGAAGCCTCCTCCCCAGGCTACGCGCCCAGCACAAACTGCCTGTTTTGGAGCAGTGGCCTGAGGCCATCCCAGGGATACACTCTGGAACCCAACCAAGCAGCAGCACAGACCTGTTTTCCAAAGGGTAAAAGTGAGGCTCTAAGGTAAAGAGAGCACGCGGCCAACACTCCAGAGCTGGTCCCTTCCAGACCACACCACAGCCCATAGTCAAGGCCAAGTATGTCAACAATCTCCCCAACACACAAGCTTCAGGAGTCCAAGCTGGAAAAGCCAATGCAAGTCACCAGAAATGTCTCACCTTTCTTGGCAGTTTCCATTTCTTCCTCAGTCCAGCGAGAACTCTCGTTCATCTCCATCGAGGCTGCAAAGGGAGACAGGAACTGATCAGCAGCAGCCCAGAGTGGAGCCTTCCCCACGGGGGCTTCTCTGCCCGTCCAACTCCAGGGGCTTGAGCCACGACCCAGGTGCCCCTCCTCTGTGACCCCCATGGCACTGTCTCTTGAGCACTTATGCTGGGCCGGGTCCCTGTGTCCACTTGAGTCCCACCTTGACACCGCTGAGGTGGGGATCTGCCATCACCCCATTCTACAGAGGGGGAAACTGAGGCTCAGGCAGTCAAAGGCCTCGACCTGGAGAGCTGCCTCTGCATGCCCTTCCTTGGAAAGGGGGCACATGCCTGGGAGAGAAGTGACCTGTAAGCACCATGCACCTGGTGGGCAGGCCTTCATCTGGCCATAGACTCTCTTTAGCTGGGCAGCTCTCATCATGGGGACCAGGCTGTGCTTTGTAGGGTGATATGCAGCATTGCTGGCCCCTGCCCGCTCGATGCCAGTAGCTGCTCTCCTCACACTGTGAGAACCAACATATCCCCATACATTCCCAAATGTCCCCCAGGGGGCAAACTCTCCCTAACTGAGGACCCCCGCTCTAGAGAGTAACTAGCTTCTCTCTCAACCCATCCGATGCAAAGGGGGACTTCTCAGGTTATCCAGGAGGGAGGGGGCTGGCCTCAGGGGTATGCAGCTGGGCTCGGTGTTAGTTTGGAGCTTCTCCTCAGGTCTCCCCAGATGGGCCCTGGACCTTTCCTGTAAGGAGTCTGCACGAGAAAGCAGCGCCAGACCATCAAGTGAGCACCCGATAAGTTCCGGCTGGCTCATGGAGGACGCCTGGCAGGAGACGGACACATAAACCAACAGCTCAAGCCAGGAAGGGGACGTGGCACCCACCCCACCAGCAGTCTGCGTCAACCCCCAAGCTAAAGCAGCCCCAGCCTCCCCCCAGCCTACTCAGGCCTCACCCAGCTACACAACCTCGGAGCTGTCCTCCTCACTCCCCTGGGACTCCAGAGGGAGGCTGCGAACGCCTGAGCTGGGTGTGTGTATGTGGGTGGCGGGGACCACCCATTGGAGGACCCAGGATTGCACTTCCCATCCCCCAGCCCAAACTCCAGCATCAGCCTTGGGGGGCTGGAGGAGTGTCCCCAAAGACCAGGAACACCAGCAAGCTTCTGAGGGGAGCCCTCTGCCCTGGATCCCCAGACACACCAGCACCAAGAGGCAGCCAACAAAAGCCTATGTATGAGGGCTGCCAAGGGTTTGTGGCTAAGGGGGCAGGGTTAGAATCCAGCTGACTCCATGACTTTAGGGAGACAACATACCTTTCTAGACCTCATGGAACCCATCTATGAAAATGTCTAGACCACCCATCACAAGGAGGAAGCAGGGACTGATGGAGGTGACAGGTGTCCTGCACACAGACCCTAGGGGGTACAGGGGGAACTGAGGTGCCACCCTGGGGAGCAGCGCTGGCAGCCGGGGTGTCAGCCTGAGAGCTCAGGAACCCAGGTGGGTCTCCAGAGGTGGGAGGGCTTGATGCAGATGGCCAAGATGCAGAGATGACAGACGCACATCGGCTGCCCCCCTGTGGCTGGACACGAGAACTGCTACTCTTTCCATGGCTCACTCTGGCCTGCACCCCACTGGGGAGAGGGGAGTTTGGGGAATGAACACTCTGCTGAGCAGGAGAAACTGAGGCTCAAAGATGTCTGCTAAGGTGGGAGTCAGGGTGGGCAGTTAGAGCCCATGACCTTCTATGCGAGGACAGCCCTGTCCAGGTCCTAACAGTTGCCATGTGGAAATGCCAGCCAAGTTCGGCCAGGCCTTCTGATTTAATAAATGAAGAAAAACAAAAACAAAATGCATGATCTGGGCCTTTGTGTGAACTTCTCCAGCTCTGGAACAATTAACAGCTCACAGCTCCTGAGCCCTCCATTGGCTGAAGCACCATTCTCTTTCTAGGCTCTTTCCACACAGAAACTCACTTAAGCCCCCACATGACGGATACAGGCGACCCCTGTGATTTTTTTCCCCACTCTACAGAGAAGGAAAAGAGAAGTCAAGGGGCTCAGCCTAGGTGACACAGCAAAATCAGTAGCAAAGCTTGAAATCTGAACACCCTGAATCCATGCTTGTAAACACTAAACAATCCAGACCCTCAGATGTTGGCAATTAATTCAAATTTCATCCAACTTAACTGTGGGCAACACAAAACATGTGTGCGTGTGTGTGCTGGCTGGGTGTGGCCCGAGTTGCCAGTATCCAACCCAAGTGGGGGTGCAAACTCAAGACAGGGTCAAGGGGAGGCCCGGCCCCAGGTGCACCTGGCCACCACCGTGGGTGCTGTGCAAACACACAGTAGGTGCACAGTAGGGAACTGACGTGGAAAGGGAGCCCTACCCTCCACAGCAAAAGGTCCTGGAGAGCAGAAAGCGATCTGCTCCCCCACAGAGCTAAGTTAATAGGACGGGGGCAGGGCTAAGCAAACCAGAGGATGCTTTGAAAATGCTGGGATTGAGATCCAGGAGAAGAGAGGGAAAAGGGAGGGTCTTACTTCTAGAGGGGCCCACCCCCTGCCCCGATTTGGGGGCTGAAACTAGTAGGTGAGAGGATAAGAGGCCTGAGGAGGACTGAGCCAGGCTCCAGCCCAGCTTCGAATTAGTCTTCTCACTCCACAGGACTCTGTCTGCTGAGAGGCAGGGCAGAGCCCTCCAGGCCCCAGGCCTCACCTTCCAAGCAGGAGGCTGGGAAAGGGGTGATCGGAGAAGGGAGGTGCTTTCCCTGAGGGTCTCAGTGGAGAGGCCTTCAGACTGGGATTCTGGAAGTGGCAGCAGGTGAAGGGGGCAGCAGATGGTGGGCAGCCCGGGGCCCCCCACCCAGCTGAACCACCCAGAGGCAGCCTCCATCCCAGGATGGGGCCAAAGAGCCATCCCATATATAACGTCCAGCAACCTTGCTATCCAAGTTTCCACCCACCAGTTCATTCATTCAGCAACTATCTAACTGTTCTGGGTTCTAAGGGAGAGGATGGGCCTGGGACTCACTCTCCATAGGGCCGGTGTCCCTGAGGATGGACACTGCCCTGCTCTCCTTGCTTCTCCAGAGAGGGCCAGAAGAAATGGACCCCCAGAGCCTCTTACCCTAGACCCCTGGCTTCTCTGCCCAGCATGTAATGATTCATGCAACCTTTCCCACCCAGGAGCTCTACCCCAAGAAGCCCCCCAAAAGTACACATGCCAGAGATTACCATCCGTTTTACCAACTAGGCCCAGAGAGGGCAAACAGCAAAGCTATGTCACAGAGTGGCAAAAGAGGGGAGGGTAACACCATTCATAGAGCACCAACAAGAGCTAGGAACTTTGTATCATCATGTGGCAGGCAGAGTTGTCACCCTCATTTAGGGATGTGACACATGAGGGTGAGGGAGGTCAGGGACTGGCCTGAAGTCCAAAAAAGACAGCCGGAGCTAAGCCCTGGACCTGGAGCCCTGGCTCTGAGCCCCCCTCTGTGCCTCTGGCATTCCCAGCCTCCCTGCCTTGGCCACCCGACTCACCCAGCTCGGCGCTCTGCTGAGGGGTGATGGCCTCCTCGTTGTTGGCCTCATTGGCCATCGAGCGGGTGATGCGGCCCTTGCGTCGCCCCTGGCTATTGGCGGTTTTGCGGCCTTTGGAGGCCACCGCCTCCTTCTCATCATTGTCCTCCCCGGAGGTGTCGTCCGTCTTCTCCCTAGAGTCAGAGAGGGGACACAGGGCTGATTTCACATGAGTCAGAAAGCCAGACGGCATTTGGAAGAGATCTTGTCTTTAGCTGGATGTGCACCAGCTGCCAGTTCTTTTGTATTAATCAGCTGGAGAAAGACTAAGAGCTGGCTGGTAGCAATCTGCAAGGCTTCTTTATTCGCCAAACAAGGTAGTACAGCTGGCAACTATCTGCAATATCATTTTATTTACCAAAATAGAAGTGTGAGCTGGTAGCTCTCGAGTACTTTATTTGCCAAATGAGGGAATGTGGACTGGTAGGCAACGAGAAGACTATTTTATTCACCAAATGGGAGGTACTGGGAGTTTTTCTACAAGGATGCTTTGATCCCTCCATAGGGGTAATGGCTGGTAGCGATCTGCAAGATCATTTCATACACCAAACAGAGAGATGCGGTCAGCTATCTGTCTGCAAGACAGTTATCTGATTAACTGAATGAAGGTACAATACACAAGGCTGCTTTATTCCCCAAAGAGGAGATACTCCTGGAGAGGCTCCCTAAATGGCAGTACCCTGGCTTTCAGTATCATCAAGGGCCACTCTGCCTTCAGGATGATAGCAGGAGACACCCCTGCTGATTGTAGCAGGCTAAGTGAGATGTGGGGGGTGCACGTGGCCTCAATACCCAGAGCTGGGGCTTTCTCAGAAGCCACCTCAGGAGAGTTTACTGCAGGGAGGCTGCGATTTATCACCTCTGCCTTCCCATTCATCTTCCTGAAAGGGCCAGGCTGTAACCGGCTGGAGACAAGAGGGGAGGGGGAGGGAGAGAAGCCAGATGTTCTCTGAAGCTGCCTTCTGGGCCCATTACAGGTACCTGGCGCTAGGTCTTGCCCACCCGCCCCTCTTTCTCGGCAATGAATCTCCAGCTGGCTGTGTTCCTGGGGTGCAGGAGGCTGTCACAGCCCCCGAGGCGAGGCTGTGCCTTGATCTGCAAGAACTCACACTGACATCGATAATTCTAAAGGTGAGAGCGGCTGCCTGCCTGCATACCTAGTCCTTCCACAGAGCTCCTTTGACGGCTCCCCCACCCAACCCCCCTTCCAGCACCTCAGGAGACTTGGTCTAGGAGGGGGAGGGAGATGAGAAGGCAGAGAGTTCCAAAGTCATTGCCTGGATTTATTAGCTCAGGAGTAGAGCTCAAATGAGCTATCAGTCTCTCAGGTCTCCAGAGGGTTTGCAAGAGAGAGAGGGAGAGTGGGAGGAGAAGGAGGGAGGACAGGAAAGAAGAGAAGGAGGGAGATGAGCAGGCTTCCGGAAGGGGGCTGTCAGAGACAAACAGAAGCAGAAAAAGCCTCCCTTCCTGCCAGGCAATTTGTAGATGCCAAAACGCCACATCCTCACCCTCTACCGAGGGGTCTCCCTGACCAGGGCCTGCAATTTGGAGCTAAGCACAGACAGCCACTCCCACCCCCTTGGGGGACAGCCCCAGCCACCCCAGCTGGCCTTACTTGATGAGCTCCTCCTTGTCGTTCTCCAAGTCGGCTTTATCCTCCTCCTTCTCAGCCTCCTTCTCCTTCTCCTTCTCCTCTTTCTCCTCCTGGTTGCTCCGGGGCATCTGCTGTTGCTGCTGCTGTTGCTGTTGCTGTTGCTGCTGCTGCTGCTGCTGCTGCTGCTGCTGCTGCCAGGCCCAGAGGAGGGAGAGAGGGAACAACAGTGAGGCAGGTGAATCTCCACACCTGGGCTGAACGTGAGCAGGGGAGAAGGGAAAAAGTATTGAGTCAGCCCAGGACAAGCTACAGGCAAAGGGCACTGCGGGGAGCTGGGAGACTGAAGATTCAGGGACTGGTGGTCCTGAGCTGGGAAGGGGCTGCAGGAAGGTGGGGTACTGCTGCCCGCAGGTCTGGGGAGGCAGACATCATGGGATGAGGTGTAAAAAGTGCTAGTGCAGGTCATTCGTGGTTAGAATTCTGCCCCTTCCTCTTGGTTGCTGTTTGACCTTGGATGAGGGACCTCGTGTCTCTGTGCTCCTGTTTCTCCAGAGTCAGGAGCTGGGATCTTTAAATAAGAACACCCAGAGGGAGGCACCCTGGCCGGCCTCAGGTAGGACAGGGTGAGTGGGGAACCCCAGCCCTGTCCCTGACAAATTTCAGGCCCACTCTCGAAGGCTCAGTCTCCAAGTCTGTAAGATGGGAAGGTAGTAGAATGATCTCAGTCTTCCACAGCACCTGGACAGCAGGAGCCAGGCCTGTTTGAGGGTAGGTGTTGCTATGGCAACAGCCCAGCAAGACTTGGTCCCTCCCTTACACCAGCCCCTGGAGGAAAGAACAGGAGGTCACAGAGACTCACAGCACAACTACCCACCACCAGGCTCCCATGCTAGTGGGCTGGGAGGGCTCAACTAGCCGTTCAGCCTCCCCTCCCCACCCCAGCACCTGCACCTCTTGGCCCTCCTCCACCTAGATAGGAGGAAGTGTGAGCACCGAGCTCCTTTCAGCCCCGCCTCCTGGCTTCCTTTCCATCCCGCCTGATTTCTTTTAAAGCACATATATATTTTCCCAGCCACCCCAAAGCAGGCAGCTCCCAAGCCAGACCCTCCTTCCATCCCCTGAGGCATGTGAGAGAAAAATAAACAACTCAAAAAGGCCTTTAATGTGAACCAGGGCACAGTCATAGCAGCCCTCCAACGAGGAAGAGGAAGGCCAAGCAGATGGATGCGGCGGGGAGGGGACGGTCTCATTTCCCCCCACGATGTATGCACCCCGCACTCAGGGCTGTCTCTGTCTGCGCCCCCCTCCTCGCCCTCTTCTGTAGCCTGAACAGTTATTTAGGATGTGACCATGCAGACTCTGCCCCCTCACTTGGGGCCATGCCCAGGGCCTTGGGACCCAGCCCCTGGGGGTTCCTCAGTCCTGTGGGAGACCAGCCTTGGATCACAAAGAGGGTTCCGCACCCACCGAGGTCCAGACAGCGGGCCAGGCCCCTGCACCACGCCCAGCCCACCGCTAATGCCACCATGGCCACCAAGGGCCGGTGCCCAGGACGGACAGACACCGCCCTGAGTGCCTTCCCTTCCACAGCCTGCCGAGGCCCCAAAGGGCACTACAGAGGAAAATGCGTTGACATCCAGATACCTCCTTGAAGGCCCCCGAGGCCCATGCCTCTCGAGCACGTGGTGCATCAACCAGCCAGGCTCCCTGAGGGACCGCAGAGAACCACGAGGACGAACATCCAAGTGTCAGCACCCTCCGTGGACGTCCGTGGGGAACTACCCTGTCCCCACACCAGGCACTCTGCAAACTGTTCCCTTTAATCCCCACCCCCCCACCGCAGAGGGGAAAATGCAGTGGTCAGTACCTCAGTCCCACAGGGGAGGGGCCTGAGGCTCAGACAGACCACAGGGAGGCAGGCAGGGCTCCACCATCCTCACCCCATCCACCAGAATCTGGGCTTGGGGCTCAGTGGCTGCCCCCATGGCACCCCCTGGCCTGAATACTCACAGCCAGCATCACAGACACTAATAACAACTGCCTGCATCACAGCACCCTGTGGAAGATCCTGTCTCCTCCACCTACTTCTATTCTCACATTTTATAAAAGGGAAACTGAAGCAAAGATGATATGTAACAAAGCTGGAGCACCAGGATTCAAACCTGGGACCCAGCTTGGTCCCAACCGCACCTCCACCCACCCCCACCTGACCTGGCCTCCTCCACGCACCCCTAAGGCCTGGACAGTGCCCCAGGTCAGAGGCCAAGCCCAAGCCCATCTTGGGGAAGACTCACAAGCCCCAATCACAGCGTTGGAACCTGCGCACACTTCCCTTATACCCCAGCCAAGTGTGTAACCCCAGCTGGCAGGCCCCTGTGCCTGCTCCCTGACAAAGCTCTATACCCTACAGGGCAGAGGAGGGAGACATCCCACAGCAACTCCCACCAGCCCCCCAGGGGCCACCCTGGGCTGTCCACAGAACCCCATGGGCAGTACCTCCCTGTGGCCTAGACTTCCCTGCCTGTGGAAGGGGCTGCCCCGAGCTAAGGCACCCAGAACTGGCAGAGGGGAAGGGAGAAGCACCAGGCCAGCCTTCCCACACCTGCTCAGCCTCACAGGTGGCACATGCATGGGGACAGATGGATTTAAAGCCGCCCCTGCTTACTCAGGGAGGCTTAGGGGGCAAAAAGGATGTTTCAACACACAGTTCCTACCATCCCGGGTGCTGGGGGGAGATCTGCTCAGCCAGCTTGGGGCTCTGGAGTCTTCCGTGTCCCAGGAGCGCCGCTTGGCCGGGATTCGGCTCATCAGGGCCCCCCTGGGGTCGGAAAGCCGGGCCGCGCCATCGCTGATCTACTTGCTGGGTCCCCAGGCAATTTAGAGCCTCGGGCTTTAAGCAGCGTCAGATGCATGTCAGGATTGCCTCGGGTAGCTCATCAATGAGCACATGTGAGGCCGCACCCCAGTCTTCTAAAATCAGAATCCCTGGGTGGGACCAGGTTATTCCAACAGGAAGCCACATTTGAGAACCCCTGCTTTTGACTAGGGCAGGGTCATTAACTCTTTCTGTAAGGACCAGATGGTAAATAGTTAAGGCCTTGTGGGTCCCATGGTCTCCGTGGTAACTATTCAACCCTGCCCTTGCAGGATGAGTGCAGCTGCAGCCAGTACAGGAACAAATGGGCATAGTTGTGTGCCAGTAAAGTTTTATTTACAAAAGCAGGTGGTGAACCACATCTAGCTAAAGGCGGTTGTTTGGACACCCCTGCATCAGACCAGGGCTACTCCAACCCCCCAAGGGTCTTGGTAAATGTAGACCCTGACTCAGTGGATTTGGACTGGGGCCTGAGTCTCTGCATGTCTGACAAGAATTTGGCCAAGGTCAATGTTGCCAGTCCCTGACCACATTTTGAGCAGTGAGACTTTCGGGTCCCTGGTTTGCAAAGCACACACAGGCAGGTGTGACTGGTGCAGAGGATGTCCATGGAAGCCTCTCCCCTGGCTGAGAGATCTGGGAGAAGCAGCATGGCACAGAAAGCTAGAAGCCCAATATTGCCGTTAGGGCTCACGAGGGGAGTCATGCCATCTACCACCCTGATGGCAGGCTTTGTGTCCAGTGCCCCAGTTGCAGCACAGCTCTGCGGAAAATCTAGCCCAACCTGTGGCTGGCCAGAGCCATCATTCGAATCCCAAAGGGACCTCTGCTTTGCAGTGTGAGTACAGGGTCCCACTGATAAGTCTCACATGTGGCCAGTTTCAAAAAGGCTGTAACTCCAAAGCTGAGCTGTGACCAAAGCCCCAGGCTGAGAGCCGTGTGGAAGATAGTATTGGTCACAGCAGCAGATGCTTTCTGGGCACACACAGGAGCCAGACCCTCCTCTCACCAGACCCTACTGCTGGTTTACTGAATCCTCCCAGCAGCTCTGGTATTGGCCCTGTTCTACAGATGAGAATAGAGAGGCGCAGAGAGGTTATGTAACTTGCTCAAGGTCACAGGGCATTTTCCAGCAGTTCCTCCAGTCAGGACTGTCTCCCATCCCAGGCTGTGGGAATCACAGACCTCTCTCTGCCCCTGCTCATGCAAAGTCATGCCACTCCCCTGTTCATTCCCTCCACAAGCATGTTCTGAGCTCCCAAGAGGGACACCAAGCCACAAAAAGATGCTGTACCTACCACAGAGTTTGTGCTTACGTTGGCGACAACAAGAAATGATGAAAGGACAGACGGAGGCTCTTTCTTATGATCAAAAAAAATTTTAAGGGCACCGGCATAAGTGATTCATCCTGGCCCTGGGGGACAAGGGAGGCGGCTTCGGCAGGACATGCAGCCTTGGAGCTGCGTCTCGAGCACACCGAGCAAGGGCACTTCTGGGGAGGTGCCAAGCGGCAGGCATGGACCGGTTGGAGGAGTTGGCCCAGCCTTGCAACCGTGCAGGGAAATGTGGGCTTCCACCCATCCTAAAAGCTGAGGGAAGCCTCTGAAGGCACTTCTCAGAAGACCACAGGGTGGGCAGGGTGACCTGGTCCTGCCGATGTTTAAGGATAATTCAGAAGCAGATCAAGGGAGGGATATGGGGACAATTTCAGGAACTAGGGCAGCTTTACTCCAATCCAGCTAGAACCTGATGAGATTTAATCCTCGTATTTTCAGCTCTGATGTTATGAGAACTTCCCGGAACCCAGCAACACCCACTGCGCCGTAATTGCATTCATTCGTTCGTTCAACCAGCATGTTACTGAGCACCTACTATGTGCCAGGTGTCCTGCAAGTGAGTCCCAAGAGGGTCTGCCCTTGTGACACCTTCTATATCCTGGCAGTGGTAGGAGAGGGATCCCAGGAGGCTGGAGTGAGGGGGATCCCAGGAGCCCAAGGCTGTTGTGAGAAGTGGGTACAGGGGTCAGATCTGAGACTGAACAGCTGCCTGCTGCGCTGTGGCTAGCAGCCCCTTCCTGGCCCTCCGCCTCTGCCCCCACCACCCACCTGTCCTTCCCGGGAAAATGCCACCAGAGAATGCTGCTTAGTCCAGGAGGGATGTCTTTTTATAAGACACACAGAGGTGTGCTGGAGCTGGGTTGTGAGGCTAAGGAGAACAGACTTAAATTTCAGGACTTCTGCTTGGCAGTTGTTAAACAGCCATTATTAAAACCTGAAATACATAGCTGTGTTGTTCAGTAAATTATAAAAAAAAGACACTAAGTACTCAAAACTCATTACTTCTTCATGTTTTGAATACATTTTGCTGTCACCTAGGTTCTCGAGGTGGGGTGGGGAAAGGATGGAGTTTATATAAAAACGGGCTGTGCATGTTCTGTCCCAATTCCACATTCAGTGGAACTGGCATGGGTAGTCAACCCCAGGGAAGTCCGCAGATGCAACACAGCAGGGCTTCCCTTCTCCAGGGAACTGGCTGTTGAGCATTTACAAGCTGCCACCGTGTGCAGCCGCATGTCAATAGAACAGGAGTGATGTTTACACAGGCATCTGGGCCTGGGTGCTCTGCCTCCACCAGCACGAGAACGCCCAGGCGGCCATGATGTGTGACTGGGACAGCCACAGGCCTCATCTGAAATTGGACATCGGATCCTGTCTCTCCTGGTGGAAAATCAGTGGCCCCCACCTCCAGGCTGGCCCAATCTCCCTGCCACCCCTCCCACTTCCCTAGGGCGACTCTCCCCTGCTCTCTACTTCCTCCTGGCAAAGGCCTTGGGGCCTTTGCCCTCACCATGCCCTCTGCCTGGGGTGCTCTCTCCCAACTCTGCCAGCCCAGGCCCTGCTCCTGGCTCAGGGCAGAGCTGCATGACTCCTCTTTCAGAGTCGGCTCTCTAAAAGTGGGCCTCCCTCCCTCTGCTGGCCCCTTGACCCTAGCTTACTCTTTTTATAGCCCTTAACAACCGCACCTCAAATTACTACACAAACTGAATTGTGCTTCGCCCCTCCTCCCCACATCTGTGTCATTCCGGGGACCTTGTCTTGCTCACTGCGGAATCACCCAAAACTATGACTCTGTGAAGGCACTACAAAATGGACTGCCTCGAGCTGCCGTCCTCCCAAGGACACTGTGCTGGCTGAGGTGCCTGGACAACATGAGTGACTCCTTGGCAGTTCAGCTTGACATGCCCCCACACGAGGCCTACCAGCCCCCGCTTCTCACCCCCTAGCGTCTGACTGATCCACTGCCACAGGGAGGACTGTGCAGCAGCTCGCATTTTCCATCTCCTTCCATCCCTTTGATGTGGTCTGCCAGGGACGGGGCTGGCAGGGAGCTGCTCCCCTTCCCAGGCCACCTGCATCAAGGCCTATGGGAAGGCCACACTCATCTTCTCCCAAAACAGCAGTGCAGCTTGCTCTACCCCATGGGTACAGACTTTCCTTCCTCGTGGGAGCCCCTCTACCAGCTGCCACCCTGAAGGCAGGGTCTCCCAGGGGCGTGTCCATTGAACTGGGGGCCTGCCAGAGCTCCCATCCTGCTTCTCCCCCTTCAGTACAAGCCAGGCAGGGAATTGGGACATCTGCTCACCTCGGCCCTAAATCTGGCCACCACACCGCCCATCCCAGCTTGCCCTCAGCATCACACAAAGACTGCCACCTCCTGTAGGCCTGGGGCCCCCAAGAAAGTAAAGGCACCCTCTGTCCTGCCCACCCAGCCCGGCCAGGCACCCTCTGTCCTGCCCACCCAGCCCGGCCCAGCGAGAGTTTGGGACGAGATGGCCGGCGTGCTCACACTCACC
This sequence comes from Tamandua tetradactyla, assembly GCF_023851605.1. Taxonomy (NCBI): domain Eukaryota; kingdom Metazoa; phylum Chordata; class Mammalia; order Pilosa; family Myrmecophagidae; genus Tamandua; species Tamandua tetradactyla. Next base: position 7,678,756 of record NC_135331.1, on the reverse strand, counting down.
CTCACCCAGCCTGGCCTTCCAGATGGCCCTGCCAGACTTCACCCGAGTGAGCTGTCCAGTGAGTTCATCGACTGGCTGGAGACCCAGCCAGGCCCTGGAAAGCAGCACTAGGGGCATGGCAGCTGGCTCCGCCCCTGTGGACCAACATTGGGCTAGTCCAGCCCAGGAGCGTCCTTCCCGGCCACACTGTCCCCGTGCAGGCTGCCTGAGGCACAGGAGCCCCTGGAGTACCAGCAGCCCAAGGACGAGGCCACCTGACCCTTCATAGGGAGGCTGGGAGCGGGGGGATTGGAGACATGTGGAGATGGAAGGAGGGTGGACACCTAGAGAAAGATGGGAGGGTGGCTGTGGAAGGGGAGAAGGGGAAGAGAGACATACACACACAGACACATAGAGCCAGAGCCAGAGCCATATACACAGAAGCAGGAGACAGAGAACAGGAGAGACAAGAGGGGTGAGATGGAGGGTGCAGTCAGAGATGAGAGCAGGTACCACGTGGAGCGGGGACTTGAGGCTGGCGAGAGCGTGGCCAGCAAGCACAGGCAGCCAGAGCAGCACCATGAGGACATGGCCCCCACCTCCCAACCTTCCACCCTCAGCCGGAGCCAGCTGGGAAGACAGGACAGGGGCACAGGGAGCTGTGCAAAGGCTTTCCTATCCCAGTGTCTTCCCCAGGAAGAGAAGGCACAGAACATGCCAGCCACACAGAGACCCCAACCAGGCCCCCGCACCCCACAGCTCCCCTTTCCTGGCCATATGGGCCATGGGGACGGAGGAGCTCCAGGATACTATGGGAGAGAGAATGCACACAGGGAGCCACAACAGTCAGCCCAGCATTCTCAGCCTCCCTGGTGATTTGCATAATTAAGTTGTCAAGTGACCACAGCATTCCTGGGCTCTGGTTTTGCAATTAACCGGAATAACGTGGCCCCTTGGTCTGTGCGTCATGGGCTATAAAACCATGGTGCCCATCACCCGGGACTCCTGGTCCCTCCCACTACCGGTGATTCACTCGGGGCCAGGAAGCTAGGATAGGATGCTGGGGCCTGTTGCTGACCCTACGAGCTCACCAGGTCACACGTAGCCTGGTTCTCTGGGGCCAGGATGGAGGACATGGGGGTCAGGTTTTTACTGCCAAAGCTAAGATGTATGCGGGTCCCGTAAGAGTGGGCATGAAGGGGGCTGGCATTTCATAAAGCCCGCACCTGGGCCTCTATCCCCCATGGTCAGGAGAGAGAGACACATTCAGCAGCATCCGGAAGGGGGACAGCCAAGACGCACCCCTCGCCTCCAGCCAGCCGCAGAGCCAGGCAACAGCTAGATGACTTCCTGGGCAGGCCCTGCTCTCATGGAGTAGCCACAGTGATGGACAGCTGGGAATTGGAGCCCAGAGATATCTGAATGGCCAGCTCCTTTCATTAAAGATTTTTAAGCTCCACTTTTATAACCACCATTCATTCAAAATCCAACCATTAAAACAATGAGAACCCAAACCACTTTGGTTCAGGGTGAGCGGCGAGGGTCTGTCCCGCTGGGCAGGGATGGGCAGTCATCAAGGGCCAGGGCCTGGGCCTAGTGGCTTCGACAGGGTGGGTGCGGCACAACTAGCTAGACAGATGGTGGCAGTGCCGGGTGCACACGCTGCCCTGGAGTACTGGGGCAGATGATGTCCCTTCAAAGCAGAGTTTTGCAAAGAGGGAGGTGCACAGCCCGGCAGGGACATGGGGCAGGACCAGCTCGACCTCTCCTCCAGCCCCTGCAGGCACCACTGCTCACTCAACATCGGGCCCTTTCCTGGGAGGCCCACTGCCTGCAGCCAGCATGGGGAGTAGGCATGGAAGACCCAGCACGGAAGACTGACTTTGGACACCCGGGAGGGGCCTGTTTCTGCCCCAGAGCCTGCCGTAGGGTTCGCTGAGGCTGTCAGTTAGCCTGCCTTGACTCGACTACCCCTTTCCACCCTGCTCCACCCTCTCCCCTCCTCAGGGGCTGACATTTTGTGGACAGTAGTCCTCAAGGCATGGGCTTTGGACCAGAAACATAGGCTCCACCCAGGGAACTGGTTAGAAATGCAGGTTCTCAGGCCCCCGACCTCCTGTGGGGTACAGTCCAGTGATGTATGTTTTCACAAATATTCCGGGGGATTCTGAAGCTTGCTCAAGTTTGAGAACTACACCAACCACCTACTCTATTTCAGAACCCCAGTTCAGGGAACCCAGCCTAGGACATGGGCCCCTGTAATGCAGTCCTGGGAGCAGGAGGCTGGGAGGAGGGGGCCACAGCCCGTGCGAGCGGACAGTTGTGAGCCCAGCAGAAGGTGGCCTCAGGGCCGGGATGCACATCCCACTGTCAGCATTGGGGTCCCCTTTCCTCCCCAGATGCCGGGATTCAAGGCTGGAGGCTGCCACGCTCCTTTTCCCTCACTGCCCGTCTCAACACCACCCAAGGCAGGGACAGAAAGGGGATGGGCAACTCAGGGGCATCAGAGGCATCTTCCTGGCTGTGGAGTGTGAGGTAACAAGCTCAGGAAACAGGTGGCAGGGGCATCAAGCCTGAGGGTGGCCATGAGTGGGGAAGGGGTGAGGGTGGGCACCCTGTGCACAACACCTCAGCCGTCATGCCTGCATCAACGGCTCTTCACCAGGACAGTGCAAAGGGCCCCAAGATGGGCCAGGCGTGGCTGACCGCCTCCTCTGTTTTCCTGAAGGATTCCGGTCTGATGTGCCTCCCAAGGGAAGGGTCTGTGACCAGGCATGTGGTAGGCACTTAACAGATGCCCCACCGTGAACATGCACGCGCTAGGCATCCGACACCTCTTGGGCGGGCTCGACCACCGAGAACACAGGCAGGCGGGGGTGCCCACCAGAGTGGCCTCTGACCTGCTGACAAGCTCAGTGGCCACACACGCTGGGCCTAACCAACAGCCACGGAAGTTGTGCCACGAGCATAGCACCACAGCCTCACTGGGTCCCCCATGGGCAGCCTCTGCAGCCACTGGCAACCCAAGAGAGAGGGGGATGGCACAAGGCTGGGGGCCACTGAGAGAGTCCACTGCAATGACAAGGAGAGGGGAGCCGAGGACAGAGAGACAGACATGGCCCCTGCCCAGGAGCAGCATCTCCTCAGAACCAGAGAACTGGACAGAACAGAGAGGAGAGCCACAGTCTCCCAAGAGAGGGACTCACAGACGGACAAGAACAGAGGGAGACCCGGGGTGGGAGAAGAAACATAGCTGGCTCCAGTTGCCTGCCCCTCCCCACTGCCTGGCTGCCCCTCCCGGGACTTCACCCACTACCCCCATTCCAGGAGTGTCTCACCCCGTGTCTGGAGCCCAGGGACTCACACACCCAGAAGTAGGGCCTTGCCACAAGGCTGTGGCCACCCCGATTTGACAGGGCCCAGACCAGACCAGATCCGGGAAAATCCACAGACCACAAAGTTCACATGGGCAACCCCGAGGAACTGTGAACCTGGTCACAACACTGGAAAACGGGATGTCGGGGGCCTCCTTGGCGCCGCCGGCCAGAAGTGCTGGGCCTGTGTCCTGCACCTGTCACAGAACAGCAGATGCCTCAGCAGGCTCCTGAACATCCCTAGGCCCGTTTCCTCCTCCATCCAGCAGGACAGCAGCCATGCCCCCCATCAGAACTGCTGGCTGGTTATCCAAGTAGATATGCGCTGAGCCCCCCAGGAAAGGCCCTGCTACTATTACTGCTGTCATCGTCACTGTTGGCCCTGAAATCACCCCACCCCTTAGGGGCTGTCCCCTCCCACTGCAGGCCCAGCACCCCTGGAATTCCATCCAACGGGGACCCAGGGTCTCATGGACTCCCAACGCCCCCATCCCCTACGAGGAGCTGGCAAACAGAGACTGAGATGACCCGAGCCTGCGTCCTGAGCTTTCTAAGGGGACAGGCGGGTGGGGGAATCTGACCGTGAGCCCACCGGGAAAAAGCACACCACGGATAACTCAGCCTCCGTCCACCCAAGAAGGCAGCCACGAGGATGGGACACTGCAGCAGTTGACGCCCCATCCCCGAGGCTTCCAAGGCCAGATCCCTCATCCACTGGGGATAAACCGAGTATGCATCTCCCTGGGGCTGCCTGGGAGAGAAAGGGGCAATCTACCGGGTTGGAGGGAAGGGGCTGGGTTCCTTTTACCCAGAAGCCCCCACGAAGTGTCAGGGAGAGAGAGGAGTGGACAAGCCTCCTGGGCAGGCTGGGAAAGCTGGGAGTCAGGGAGGGACGCACGGTGCTCCGTGGCCTTGGCTTCCAACCTCAGTCCAAGGATCTCAGCCACCAGGTGGCCTGATAGAAACAAAGCCAGGATGGAAAAGCCATCATCTGAACACACTCTGGGCCTCAGGCTTACCCTCAAGACCACAGTTTCCCCTCCATTCCTATTTTCACCCAAAATTTCTGGATACACTGAGAAGGGGGATGCTCGGCTTTTCTCGTCTCCCTGACAGAGAAGCTGCAGGTTGTTTGCTCACAGGATTGGCCACCTGGAGACATTCACTGCCTGGAGTCCACCCAGCCATTCACCTGCACACGTCCAAGCACATGCCCAGGTCCATCCCATGTCAGGCTACAGACAACCCCGTCCTCCTCGCCAGGAGTTTTATCAGCCGGGGCAAAGGCCTTATAAAACCAAAGAGAGATACAGGAGTCTAGGCTGCTCCAGTCACGGCATCTCAAATCAAGATGGGCCACGGGGCCTGTCCCTGCAGTTTATGACGCTATCACAGGGCAGAGAGAAGAGTTACGGGCCCAAAGTCTAAGCTCAGGACCAAGCCATTAAGTCTGTATTTATGAAAAGTGTTGGCAAGGAGAGGTGCGGGCAGCAGAGCTCTCTCACATGGAAGTTGCTCTAGGCTTCAGGTGTAAATCTCTGTCCCTAGCAGGGCCCTGGCTGAGCCAGCACCCCTGAGCTGCCCTAGCTGGTAGGAGGAGGTGGGAGACCCCCTGAGACATGTCCCAACTCCAAAGGAGAGACAGGAGGACCTCCCCATTGCTTCCATCCATCTTTCTGTGAAAGGCCGAGCTCAGGAGGAGGTGTCCATCCTAGAAGAACCCACCAGAGATACCTGCTGGAACAGATGGTATAACTTGTAGAGCAGGACACACTCTCCAGGCACCACGACTGGCCCGGGGTAGTCACACGTGGAAGGAGGAGCATGACTTTCCTTGGCTATTAAACAGGACCAGGCTCCTCAGTACCTCCCAGACCTGCCGTGGCTTCTGGCCCCCATCCCCAAGCTCCATCATCCCCTCTTAACCTCTCCCCTCAGCCTACCTGCCCTCAAACCCAGCAGTCCAAGAGTAGGGGCTGAGAACAGATTCCCAATGCAAGATATGAAATGTCTGGCCAATAGAACAAATTTTGGGGACCTACAATTTAATAATCAGGCAATTTTCAGGTAAATCGAGACCTCCAGCTCATCCTGAAAAAAAAAAAAAAAAGAGGAGATCTAACAACATAGGACTGCTTGGCAAGAAGCAGATGGAGCTGAGGGAGGACAGTTTGCTACAGACCTCAGTATTCCTTACTGCCTCACATAGGAGTTGCTACTTATTTCTCCATTTGCACTATTGTTTTCCATAGGGGAAGGAGATATTTCTATTTATCCATCAGAAATGAGTATAAGAATGTTTTTCTCCATTTCTTCATTCACTTAAAGCTCCAGTAGGTACTGGGGCCCTGGTTCCCAGATCTCTGAGCTTCCTGCTGCTCCCAAGGTCACCACACTCTCTCCCACACTCCCCGGCTTTTGCACTTGCTATTTTCCTGCCTGGGACAAGCTTACCTCCAGCCTTGTCCACCCAAAGGTTCCTCCTCCACATCATCTTTGGTGCGACAGGGACCTTCCCCCAAGCACCATCCCCAGTGGCACCTACAGCCCCTCAAGCAAACCTCAGGAGTGTTGGTTGGGGAATGCTTATTTACACCTGGCCATACCACAGCGTAGAGTCCCAGTGCCCAGCACACAGCTGGCACACAATAAATGACCAACAAGTGGAGGAATCAACCAGCTACGCTTCTGCAGCTAAACGCAAAAGGCAATGTGACAAGACCAGAAATCTGGAGCTTTGACATCCCTCATCCTCCTCATCTGGGGCTACCTCTTCCCTAGATGACCCAACACACGCAGTCTACCCACTTTCCTCTGTGCAAACACAGCTCTCAGCACAGGGTGACAAGGAACTAGGACCCACCTCTCCCCATGTGACTCTGAACTCTCTCCCTCCAGAGCACCCAGCCCAGCCACTAGCACGGACCTCTCGAGCCCACCCTTGTTGGCCCCACAAGGCAGTGGGAGGGTCTTGGGAGACTAGTAGAGAACCAGCATACAGCAAGTGCTCAACAAATGTTGGGCAACATTTGTAAGATAAAAATAAAAGCTTTATTTCATTCTCTATTTTACCAAATTCTCTACCACTCCCTACTACCTCTCACCTTGGCATAATTACAGTCCCTGTCTGGCACTGAGTTTTTACCTCTCAGTCTAGAAAATTCCCGAATATACTTCAATTTCTAAAACACCACGGCCAGGTCCTAGGAAGTGAATAGCTCCAATCCACTAAGCCTCGGTTTTCCCTACCTGTTAGATGGGAGGACAGACTGGCCAACTGGCTACACGAAATGGATAGAAGAATCCTGCCCGCAAGCCCAACACAGCCACCCTCCAAGGACCCACACCAATGTGGCTGGATGCTCAGTGCCACAGTCATCTTGATCGAGTATTTGAAACACAGAGAGGGACTATTTCTTCTCCCTGTCAGAGGCCCTGCCTCCCTGTTTCGATTGCATGTGCGTTAACGGGAGAGCAGATCTGGCCCCACAGCCCAGTCCCCTGCAGCAGGAGGAAGAGGCAGAGGATGCTGGCTGGGAAGGAGCATGGACTGACCTGATGCACGATGTGGAATTTCAACCCCGAGTGGGACCCCTCAGGAACGCTGACTAATGGCCTGAGAAGGAGTAGGCAACCCTGGGGTTCCTACCCTCCCATCCCATTCTAATCCAGGCTCTATCACTCCTTCCTGAGCTCCCCCAGGCTGCAGATCTTCCCAGGGAAGGACAATCCTCTGCTCTACACCCAGCATCTCACAGCAGCTCCCCAACCCCTTCCAGGGTCCCGCCTCCCAGGACCCAAACTCACTTCCCCACACAAAGCCTCAGCCTCCGCTCAAGGCGGTTCTCCCCAGCCCAGAAGTGAAACCCTCTCCGCCTCCCCAACTCCAAGCACTCAGCAACACCCCTTTCAAACGCATGCCACTGTTCTCCATCATCTTGAGTTACCGAATGCTTTTTTAAACCAACTCCCTCCTCTGACTCAGGGGTCAGCAAATTCTTTCTGGAAAGGGCTAGAGAGTAACTATTTTAAGCTTTACAGCCTAGACGGTCTCTGCTGGGATTAGATTACTCAACAACTGCCACTGTAACACGAAAGTAATCATAGATAATATGTAAATGATGGGTGTGGCTATGTTCCAATAAAACTTTATTCACAAAATCAGGTGGTAGGCCAGACGTAGCCCACAAGCCATCATTTGCTGACCCCCTGTTCTAACTTAAATAACCCTTCAGTCTCGCCCTAAGCAACACTGCCCCCAAAACTGCAGGTTGAAGTGCTGTTTATTTCAAATATGTATTAAGTAAACACACAACACTATCAAAGTAAAAAACACAGGTTTGTGGATCACCACACCTCATCATGAGAACCCAGCCCTTGCCATGAGCATGTGACCCTTCTGATGATGGGGACTACAAGTCTCCAAGCCACGGGTTTCCAGAACTTTCCAGGTTGAGAAGAAGAGCAGCCATTTCTCCCCAGCTCTCTTCTCTGCTATAGGGATTGACTTGCAAAGGCCAGGCAGGGTGAGAGTCTCCCTAGCGCAGCCACCCTGAGGGAAGCTCAAACTGAGGATATCAGATGCTAAACCATGTGGGGATATGGTGGCAGAGCGACCACCAAGCCACTGGGGAGCCAGCTGCCATCCACACTGGAAGCCAGTCTCTGAGCATGCTGGGAGCTGGCCGCTAAGCACGCTGGGAGCCGCCCCTGAGCATGCTGGAAGCCAGCCTCTGAGCATGCTGGGAGCTGGCCGCTGAGCACGCTGGGAGCCGCCCCTGAGCATGCTGGAAGCCAGCCTCTGAGCATGCTGGGAACTGGCTGCCAATTACGCTGGGAGTCAGCTGCCATGCACACCGGGAGCTGGCCACTGGGCATGCTGGGAGCTGGCCGCCAAGCATACTGGGAACCAGCCACCCATCGTGATGGGAGCCAGGGCTGCAGCATGCCCTGGGACCCCACCCGCACCCCTGTCTCTCACCTGGCTCTTGCCACGGCGCCGGTAGCTCCGCCTCACCAGGCTCTTATAGTTCTCATTCTTCTTGGTCAGATAGTAATAGAGGACACACTCAGCCACTGTCTGCCAGACAGAAAGAGAAAAGAACCCTGAGTGCTGTGCAGGGTGGGTGATCGGAGCAGGGACTCGGAGCCAGCTGCCGGGTTCAAGTCCTTCCACCTGCATGCTGGCCTTTCCACCTGCTGGCTAAGGGACCCGGCGGGAAAACCTAACCTCTTTGTCCCAGTTCTCTCATTTGTAAAATGGGAACACCAATGGAACATACTCACTGACCCCGGAGTCATTATGAAGGCAAAGACATTAACATAGACAAGGACACCCAGCCCCCTGAATAGTGCTCAGCACCAAATACCCTCTAGAAGTGCTGTCTGTTGTTGCTGTTTTGTTAATGATAGTGATGCAATTATCATCTGCTATCCCCCGAATCTGGGTGGGACAAGGCCTTCAGCTCTCAGCTGGTAAGCTCAAAGCCTTCCCCAAACCCCAGATCTGTGGTCTCTAGCCTTCTCTCTCCTACCACTTGGAAGCCTTGAACAATCTCTTCCAAGTTTCCAGGAAAAGTTCCCCAGTTCATCGGGACTGACTCATGACCCCAGTCAAGACTAAATCTCTTGGAATTTCTTTATCTTCTCTGCCCTGATCTTATCAACGTGGATCTCTGGGTGCCACTTGCTGGGTAACTGACCCACCCTTTATGAACCACAGCCGCCTCGTGGCTGAATGGGCCCAGTATAGGAAGACAGTCTCAGAAAACAACTGGAGGAGTCAGCAAGCTGATACCTACCACCTGTGGCAAGAGTGGCTCCAGGAGACAACCCTGTAATGCCAACAACTGTTCCAATAGGATGTAAATGGTTCTGGAGCCCCTGGAGGCAGCGCTAAACCAGGATCTGGTCTGGGCAGAGGGTTGGTGATCCATGAGGTCTGCTGGATGCAGAAGGGGGCTGGGCCTCAGACCCTCAAATGTCCTTAAGCAAGGCCACCAGCAGCCCATCCAGGGCAAATAATGAGAGGCTGTTCCCAGGTGGCCCCCAGACTAAACCTGGACCACAAACATGACCCATGCAGCAGTCAGAAGCGAGATTTTATAATTAGATGCCAATTCTGCAAATCAGGCGACGTGGGTGTCTGGCCTCTCCTTCAACCCTTCAGGGGTCATCCTGCGCTGAGAGACAATGACCTGGCTCTAAGCAGCATCTGTCCCCTTGCACCAAGCACAGGCTGACCGGTTCTACCACTGCCACCTGTCCTTAGCCTCACTCACTGTCAGGTCATGCTGGCCCCCGCAGGCCTCTCAACTGGCAACCCCCTACCCCAGAGACTCACTTGGTCAAAGAACACCAAAAGTTTACCTTCTAGTACAGAGAGTTCTGATTCCTTCCTTTCCAAACAGCATCACCCAGTTACCAATTTCTAAAGCACCCTTCTTCCAACTCCAGGGAGCCTGAACCCCAATTCTGCTGGGTTGCCCACACCCCTAGCGTGGCGTTGCTAACTCCAAAGAAAGGCTATTTAAAGAGCTTGTCACTCCACACTGGTTTTTCAGGCAGGGAGAGATTTTTTCCTTCTCATCTCTCTCCCTCTCTGATCATCAGCTCGTTAAAGGGCAGGTGTTGGGAAGGGCTATCCTTTCAAATGGCCCCCTGGACCTTGCTCCTGGTTGTCCCCATCCTCCACCTCCCTCCCCCATTAACAGAGAGTCTACAAGCCTGTGGGCTGGGCAGGGAGGGCTTTACCAAGCGTGGACGGCCCCTGCCTCTGAGAAATATGATTTAGGAAAAGCCACTGAAATCCCACAAAGCAGCAGCCCCAAAATGTAAAACCACGTGTAGATATAAGCTGTGGGAGCCCTCTGACTTTATCCTAATGATGCCAGAGGGCTCCAGTGTCCAATTGCACGTGTACAGTTTCACCCAAGCCCCCCCACCCCGGCCCCTCCTGCCCCACCTGTGGCCTCTACAGGTCCAGCCCAGCACAGCCTTGTGTGTGAGCAGATGGGTTTAGCACTTTGGCTTGAAGCCTATCTGCCAACTGGGAGCTGGAGCAACGAGGGGAGCTGTCTGGGACCTGGGTTTGGTGATTGAGGGCAAGGTGGGGTTCAAGGTCAGCTCTATGAAGATTTGTCTGAAAGCATGGGGACTTACTGACCACACACTGGGCTTGAAATCAAGAGTGTCAGAGATCACAGTGCCAGGCAGAGGGACCCAGCAGGGTAATTCTGTACAGTTGCCGGAGGAAAGCTGCTCTTGTTTGTAAAGCCATGAGAGGGAAACCAGGTGCAGCATTGTTTCTAGAACCCAATGAAATTTGCAGGGAAGTCCAATACCACGTGAGGGGCCGGAGGCGAAGCCAGAGCACTGCCCCCAGGAGGCCTGCCCAAACCCCCTCCTGGGGTTTCACAGGTGCTCAGCGACCTGATGCTCCACCCCCATGTGCCAGATCTGGGGTGGAGTCTGTTACTGCTTCAAAGGAAGGAAAGGAAGAAAGGAAGGAGGGGAGGGATGGAAAGAGAGGAGCCCAATGGCCAAAGCAAGGGGTCACGCAGGCTGAGGCCTCGTGGGCAGGGAGGGCCCTTCACCGGGAGCCCAGCAGCTGCCACATGAGGGTCCCGGGGCAGGGCAGCTGCTGAGCTGCAGGGCGGAGGCTCACCTTCCTCTCCAGGAACGACGCGATCAAGCCAAAATTTTTTGGATGCTGCATGAACCTGTGGGAAGAGACGGGCAGGCGTGAGACCGGGCGGAGGGGGGCTTCCCTGCTTGGCAGCGCGAGCTCACAGGCGCCGGCCGTTGCTGCCGCCCCAGCTTGCGGGCACCACCCCACTCGGAGCAATTAAACCCAAGGGGGTATGGGAAGGGCTGTGGCGGGCGGGGTGGGGTGGGGGGGGGGGGGTAAGAGAGGGCGTTCCTTGGAGTGAGTCACTGACTTTAGCGCCTTTGAAAATATATTTGTTTGTCCTGCTGGAGGCGGCTTCCAGGAAAAATGAGGACATTACATGGAGCTCTTTGGTGGGGCTTCCCCCCCTTTTAAAATCTGCTTTGTTTCTATCTCCGGCCGGGTCTGGGAAGCTGGACCTCACCCACAGCACCCGGGGCCTGCCTGGGAACTCGACAGGCCCCCACCACGAGGTCACAGCCCGCCAGGCTGCTGGGCCTCCCTGGCAGAGAAGGCAGCAGAGTCTTTCAGTGCCTGCAGGGACGCAGGGAGAAGACAGAACAGCCAAGGAGGCGGCAGGAATGGACGTAAGCTGGAGGGGGCTGGCGCGGAGTTGGCGCCATACCAACTGGCTTCCTGCACAGCCAGGAGAGTTACTGGGAAAGCGCTGGGCCAGGCTGAAATGTCAGGGCTGGAAGAGCAGGCCAGCAGTGGGGGCGGAGATGTGGGTCACGGCCTGCCCCAGGGATGCTGGGTGAGTCACTGGCCCCTGCCCAGCCTGGGCCGCCATCCCCATGCCACGCCTCTGCCCTGGGGCCTTCTGTGGGTAGAGATGGCTGCTAGCACAGCAGGGGCCATGGGCTCCGACTGAGGGGCTGGGCACAGGCCCCAGGCTTGGCCCTGCCTGGCCCTCCAGATGGCCAGGCAGGAGGCCCATGGGCCCTTCCCCTGCTCCCCAGCCAGTCACTGGGGAACCCAGAACAGCCCATTCTCCCCAGAGGAAGCAGCCAGTTGCGGAGTGGCAGGCTTCCCAGCCTGGGATCCTGCCTCAGGCAGCTTGCAAACCCCAAGCCAGCCTAAAGACGTTCTCTTCCAGACAAGGAGTCTTATTCTTCCCTCCCCCTTCCTGCCCCAGTAACATTTCCTGCCCCCCCACCATCCATCAAGGGGCTTCCCCAAGCAGAGAGGGGGCCCCTGGGAGATGAGGACCCAAACTTGGGATTGAGATTGACCTACACCTGTTCTGATTCCCTCCCTCCCACCTTCCCTCCCTTCCCTATATCCCCGAGCAACATTTACTAAAAACTGATGGATTGGGCAATAGAGTTTTTACTGTGATGGGAAAGCATCACTGCTAGACCCACTCTGCAGATGAGGAAAATGAGACTCAGAGAGGGGGAGTGGCTTGTTCAAGACCAAACAGACAAAAAGCAGCAGAGCTCTAGGCTGTTGTTCTGCGATTTTCAAAAGCCGTATGAGTTAGAAATTTCTTTGAAATTACAGGACCACCCCACCCCCTCCCTGGAAGACACACGGTGCCAAACTCCGTCACACCCAGGACCGAAGCTAGGCCAGCCCTACAGTGACAGATACCAGACGCCCAGGTCCCCTTGGATTCAGCTCCCTGACAGGTCTCAACAGCAATATGCAATCTCTAGAGAAACAGAAGCCACAGAAAATACCCTAGAAACCCCTCTTTTTTAGGAAATAAAGATATCCTAACACCAGGGGAAATTCTGAAGATCTGTAATGCAACAGCAATTCCTAGCATCTGTGGCTATTCTTTAGTCACTTCAATCATTTAAAATTGTAAAATACGTTATAGGGAGACACTGATTCAATCTTAAAACTACCACGTGGACCAGAGGGAAGACCCACACCTGGGCCGTGGAGGAACTGGGGTTCTTCTGCATTTATGAGCAGGACATGTCAAACCCCAACACATCTTGGAGTCTCCTCCCTGAAAGATTACTCCTCATTGCAGGTCATAGGAGCCAGGTAATGTGTACACGAGGGCTCCTCATGCCTTCCTCGGTTTTTAGGTGTTTTAAAAACCTTCCATAAGTAAAAGCTACTCGCAAAAGCATTCTCCACCAAAGCTGCTCCAGGCACCTCTAACCCAGTGCCAGGGGACTCGGGACAGGCTCACCAAGAGGCTACTTGCAAAGTAAGAAGAAAATCAAACTGCCATTGGCCGGTCATGGGTCCCTGCTCACGGTCCAGCTTCCTAGACCTGCCCTGAGGCTCCCCCTGGCAGGGCGGAGGAGACCAGCATGCCCTGGGGACTCACTTCTCCCGGAAGGTCTCCTTCTCCTGCTCACTCCACATGTTCATGACCTGGCGGTCCTTGTACACCTTCATGGGGTCATCCATGAGCCCATTCATGTTGATGAACTTGATGCGCTGCTGGTCGGCATCATACAGCATCGGCGGGATCACAGCCAGCTGGCGCATCTGCTTCTCCAGGTTCTGGGGGGAAAACAGAAAGCTGAGAGCCTAGGTCAGAGGGCAAGGGGGCCAGGGAGGGGCTCCTGCCAGCACTGGGCACCCAGGTGAGTGCAGAGCGCATGTGGTCAGAGTCGAGTCAGACAGGGAAGAGCTGAGGCCCAAGAGAAAGAGGAAGCTGTTCTATAAAACACTATTAGCTCCTGCTCTGGGGAGGGAGAATTTAAAAGCTGCCCCAGACAGGTTTACGGTGGGGAGGGCTATAAATTATGTACAGAGAGCTGCCTGGCCTTATCTGCAGCAGGTGGGGAGCTGTGAATCTTCTCTCTGGAAAGGCAAGCGCCATAAAACACTGCAGGAGAGATGTGCAGGCCAGCTGGGCCGAGCGAGCTCAGGAGACCAGAGGGCACACAGGCAGGCTTGGGGAACAGTGGCCTGTCATTGGTGGGAACAGAGTGGGGCAAGGAGATGCTGCCTCGCTCTTGGAGCTTGAGGAAAACTGCAGGCATACTTCTTCCCCCAGCCCCTCCACCCACCCTGTATCCTGGCATCTGGCTCCTTTGAGAATGCCCACCCAGGATGGAGCCTGCCCAGCAGTCAGGCCGGCTGGCGGTGATACATCAGGATGGCCTCAAATCCCTGCAGCCAGTCCGGAGGCAGAGAAGGCCCGCCCCAGCCAAGGTCAGCTGTTGCCAAGCAGCCAGCTACCCAGCTTCCACCATCCAGCCTCTTTATTCATGCTCAGGACTCCCAAGTGGGGCTAGGGGGGTTGGGGGGTGAAGTACACAGGCAGTCCAGGCCTCTGACCCCCAGCACCCGGGAGCAGCCCTGGAGCCCTGTGCCCCCACTATTCTGCGTGGCCTTGAGACATAACAGCGGCAGACCCACAGAACATGGTTCGCCGGAGCAGGAGCCAGCTCAGCCCCACTGGTGGTGGCTGCACCTGTCCTTTCTAACACGTGGCACATGCTCAGACTGCTGGAAGCTCCTGAAGGATGGGATGGATGTTCTCCTCTGCCCAAGCCCCTCTCTCACACTGCCCAGGGAACCTCAAGTCAGTGTCTGGCTGGTCGAGTTTGAAGTTTCTCCCCCGTTTCCTTTCCAGCCTTTACCCCCAGGCACTGCTCCCTCAACTTCCCCGAGCTCTGGCGGCTGCAGTATCCTGTGGCCAGGACCAAGGAAGTGGGCCTCTGGGATGAGGGGTAACTTCCTCAGTCCAGAGGCTACACACTGTGGCTGTCACACCAGGAACCCCTGGGAGGGGCTGCCCCCTTCTCCTCCGTGCATCTGGTCTGTGGGGGACATTACCCAGCCCCGGCACGATGGAGTCCTAAACAAGCCCAGCCCCAGGCCTGATGGCATATGTGAGGTCACATGGCCATGGCCATGGGAGATGGCTTTTTGAGTTCCACACTCAGTCACTGGAAACAAGACGTATCAAAAGAAGTTTTAAAGTAAAGGTTCTTTTAAATGGCCAGACAGTCTTTGAACTCCCTGCACCAAAGTCATATGCATAAAACTCAGGTTCCTGGTGGCCACATGGTCTGCATCAGCATCTCAGGGAGGAGGGCCTGCAAATCTGCAATCTAAACAAGCACCCCCACCCAATCCCCACCCCAGGACTCTTCTGTCCATCAGATCTGAGAATTAGCAGCGTGGAGTAGCAATACCCAACAGGGTGCTCTGTGATGACGGAGACGTTCACCACCTACCCTGGCCAATATGGGAGCCGCCAGCCACATGTCCACTGAGCGGGAAGCGTGGCAAGTGAAGGGGAGGAATCAAATCTTTCTTTCTATTTCATTTTAATTATTTAATTCTTGGTTACTGTCCTGAGCTGCAGTGTGTTAACTTCCCATCCAAACAAGGGCCCTGGAGAAAAGCCCCCATGAGAGAGGTGACCCCTTCTTTTCTGCGTATCTCCCACTTGTGTTGGGAACATGGGGCAGGCACTGTCATTGTGGCCATTTGACCTATAAGACCTGGAGGGACAGGCTGCATCTCTCCTTCCCCAGGAGAAAGTGTTTTTGCCTTCTGCTTGCAGGACACTCTGACCCAGGGGCCACAGCCAGGACCACCGGGGTTGACCCAATCAGCTAGGGTGGTGCCTGAGAGGAACACAGGCCATGTTCAAGCTGGAGGGCAGGGGCTCCTGCTCAGATGTCCTAGCTGGGGATACCTGCTGTACTGGGACTTCTCCATCTGCCCCCATCATGCCCTCGACCCCGGCTCTGGGCACCAGGAGCCTGACCCTATAATCCCATCACCCAGCTAATGGGGAGCCTTGGAAGAAGGCAGGAGGAAGGAGAAGCAAGAAGTAGGGGGACGTATTCCCCAGCTCTCTCCCCATGTGGCATCACCAATCATGCAGTAGCTGGGACACTTCATGACGGTCAGCATCTCCCCCCAAGACCCCCACTCCCTCCACCTCTCCCTACAGTCCTGGGGGCAAGTAAAGGCTCCCCACTATTGCTAGTCACTGTACCTCGGGGGTTCTGCCCACATTTGGGTAACAAGTGCCTTCGTGACATCACCCAAGATGAGGTCTGTTTCCTGCCAGGATGCTGACACACACGGTGGGGACACGGGGGACGGGGAGCTGGGCCAAGAGGCGGGGCTAAGTACTCACCTCCTGCTCCGAGAGGCCATCGATGATCTCAGACACCTCATGCTCACTACGAGCAGCCGACATGGAAAGCCCGCTGCCCCGCTGGCCCACCCTACTGGAGAGCAAAAGGGACATGCTCAGGACCAACGCCAGAGACAGAGGGCAGGTGGGCAGAGAGGAAGCACCATGGGCCAAGGGCCCAAGGCAGGCCTCGGAGCCCCACGCTGACTCAGGAAGGCCAGGGCCCAGGACCTTGGAGGCTCAGTGCCATGCTCTCTCCTAGGACACCCGATAAATCCCAGCCACACTGTCTAGGCTCAGCGTTGTAATCTGTGCCTCTATTTCCCCCCATAATGTGGGGCTATAAGTGGCCCTGCTCCAAAGGTTACTGTGGATGAGGTATGGATTTTCAAGCGCTTAGAAAGTAGTAAAAGCAGCCACTACTCTTACTACTGAACTATCACCTCGGTTGTGATGAGAGAAACCACAGCTTCCTGTGGCTGAGCACCCACTGCGCCACGCCCTTGGGAGCAGCTCACTCAACCCTCACAGCCAGCAAGGAGACCAGGACCACAAACCCACTCTCCCAGCAAGGGAGCTCAGACTCAGGGGCCTTCAGGGGCTACGTAGGTCACAGCAACAAATGAAGCTGCCTGGTTCGAGGCCAAGGCCAGCCAGAAAGGCACTGAAGTTTCAAATTAGTGTGAAGGCCACACCAGCTCTAAGCAATGCAGCCGAGAGACTGCCAGGGCGCCCGGGGCCCACGGTGGAGACCACTGGTCTGCCTGTCTCTTACACGCTGGATGGGCCTCCTCTGACCACACCTCCAGTGACCCAGACCCTTGGCCCCTCTTGGTGGAAGGGAGGGAGGGAGGGTGGGAGGGCGGGACTTGGGCTGCATGGGGCAGGGGGGCGGGGACTACCCGGCTCACCTCTGCATGCGCTCCTGCAGCTCACGCTGCTTGCGGATCTCAGGAAACTGCTTCTCGTAGTACTCGCGCACCTTGCTCTCTTTGGCCCTCCGCCGGGGGTTGTTCTCGATACGCTCCACCTTCTTTTCCCAGGCCTCCATGAGCTGGTCATAGCGCTGGCAGAACTTCTGCTCCTGGGTGATCATGGGGTTGGGCACTAAGGGGCTGTCCCCATGGCAGACACCTGCCTCCTGTGTCCCCACTCCTGACCCATTCTGCAGATACCCACGCAGGAAGAGACTCACGGACACACACATACACACACAGGTCACAGGCAGGGACAGACTGACACAGATAAACACAGTCACACAAAAGGCCACACATAGATAGACACATGGCCACAAAGACAGACACACACACACGGTCACACAGGGACCCACAGAGCTGGCCCAGCTCAGGCAGACCCAGAAGAGGAGTGGGTCCCTCAAAAAAAGCCCTGGGGCGGGCCGCGGTGGCTCAGCGGGCAAAGTGCTTGCCTGCTATGCCGGAGGACCTCGGTTCGATTCCCGGCCCCAGCCCATGTAACAAAAACGGAGAAACAGAATACAATAAAACAAGAAAATGTTTAAAAATGTTTCCCTTTCTTCCTTCCTTCCTTCCTTCTATCCTTCCTTCCTTCTCTCTGTCTTTCCTTTAAAAAAAAAAAAAAAAAAAAAAAAAGCCCTGGGCTCCCCAAAGGGTACTGACTTCCCCTGGTCCTCAGAGACGTGCTGCCCAGCCCAGAAGCCCTCAGGCACATGTGGCTGTTAAGTTTAAATTGTATAAAGTTAAATAAAATTTAAAATTCAATTTCCTCATCTAACCAGACACATTTCAAGTGCTCTGTGCCTACTGCGTGTATTGGGTAGCACAGAAGGAGGACACTCTCACATCACAGGACGTTGTACTGGGATGGCACCGCTTGAGGGTGCGTGCTAGGCCAAAGGGCAGCCTTGTGGCATCTGCTTTCTAAAGGTTTCTCATTCCCCAGCCACTGTCGCAGGAATGCTCCCCAACCCCAAGGACTAGTATAAAGACCCAAGCAGCTTCTAGGTAGAAAGATATATCATTTGTTTGTGTCCTTAAAGAAAAGATCCCCTCTCCAACCCAGAACATGGCAGTCTGGCCCCTTGACTCCAAGGTGACAGGGGCCTCAAGCCGGTAGGGGGCATCAGGCTGCCCATGAGATTCCAGTTCTCCCATCTCTAGTAGCTGCAAATGGACAGATGGCTCAGTCTGGGAGTTTCATATGAATGCCTGCTCAATGCTTCGGTGCAATCAGAAGCCCTCTCTAGTCCTCCGCCTTCCTATATTTCAGCTTCTGACCAAGGGCAGAGACCGCCACTCACAACAAGCCAGCAATGTGAAGGGACCTGGTAACCACCAGACTACAAGGGGTGCTCAGGCTGGTGTCTGGGGGCTTTGGAACTCAACCCCAGCTCCTAGGACCCCACATTTAAGTGGGGTAGCTCCAAGAACCTGTCAGAGACCAAGGGATGGTTCTAATGACAGGTTACGGCCCCTGGGTATGTGGACCACTGACAGCCAGGGTCCCAGTGGTGAGCCAGAAGGACAGAGAGCACCTAGCAATGCCACCAGTCCAAGCAAAGGACTCTCCAGCCCTCTCAACCCTTCTAGAAAGTCTACAGTCTGATGGGTGGGAGTGAGAGAAGGTGCAGACAGGGAAAAGGTGAGGAAAGTTCACCAAGACCCAGCAGAGTAAAGAATGTTTCTTGTGGTGAAGAACGGCAAGGCCAAAGCCAGCAGGGCCCCTGGCCAGCTACAGGGTCTTGGGTTCTCCACGTGTCCAGTGGAAGGCAGGCAGGGGCAGCCAACAAGATGTTCCCAGCTCTGTCTTTAGCCCTTGCAGGGTGCAGGTAGAGCAAAGAGATATGGGACAGGATGTCCATGAGGGAACATCCAACAATGCTCCCCAACCCCAAGGACAGGATAAAGACCAGAGCAGCAACTCTGTCGTCTGACCAAGAGAAGGAAGTCCTCCTCCATGTCTAGCCATAGTGCAGCCTGCTGTAGCCTACACCAACATCTACCATGCTGGATGTCCATTCAGTTCACCAGGGAACCAAGGGTGCTGGGCACCAGGTGATGACGCACCGCGGATGGCTCCATCCCTTTCCCTGGGCACTGCTGACTGCTTATCAGGGTATTCCCCAAGAGTGGACCCGCTCCAGGAGAGGAAATAGAATATACACACTCACTGACACACACTCGCACATACATACACACAGGCACACTTTTGCATGCAAACACTCAGTCTCACACATGCACACACACGTGTTCGTACACACACGCACACACATACAAGAGGCTGGAGCACAGCCAGGCCAGTGTGCAAGGAAAAGGAGCAGGCGAGCTCACCTGGGACCACAGTGAGGGAGAGCTATGGAGATAAGTCCCGCCCCAACCTCTTGCTCACTCTTGCCAGAATTTCAGAGCAGTGACAACAGTGATGGCAGTAATTACAGCAGTAGCACCAATGCACTCACACTGAGTGCTTACTGTATGCGGGCCCCAGGCTGAGTCCTGTCCATGTACCCTGCCCTCCTTTCTTCTGGACCCCTTGCCTGGGCCATTCACCCGTTTTGGGGATACCTTCTCGCCTCTAAATGCAGAGCTGCATTCGTGCCAGGCCTGGAGGGCAGCAAGTTGCAAATTATGGCTCTCTTGGGCCCAAGCTCCTGCCAGGCTGGGGTCACCCCTCCCCTGCCCCCACCCTCCATCCATGGCCCTCTCCCCACCCACCACAGCCCAGCCTCCAGGGCATAGGCCCCACTTACAAACCTTACAGGGTCCTCCCCCTCCAGCCGTCTTCTTAGGCTGCCATCCCCTTGGCCCCACCTCACCTCTCCTTCAATCCCCCGGACACCTCCCCTAGATCTCCAGCTACACCACCCTTTGCCCTAGAATCCCCCTGCCTCTTGGGGTGCTTCAGGGCCTGGACTCAGGAACCACAGTACCTGGGTTCAAAGACTGACTTCACCATTTCCCAGTTGTGTGACTCTGGGCCAGTTGTATACCCTCTCTCAGCTTCAGTTTCCTCATCAGTAAGCTGGGAGTAAGAAGGCTGCAGTCTTCACAGGACTAAATGTGTGAAAATGCAGGAAGCACCTAGAAGCACCCACAGAAGCACTTTGCTGGGGCCACTAGTCACCTGCACACAATCTACTGGCTCAGTTCTGTACGCTGGGGAATGGGGACTGTGTCTCAGCAACTCAGAGCCCTGTACACAGTAGGTGCTCAACAGTGGCAAATCAGGGATGCCTCTGATGCCTTCTAGTCCCATTTCATCACTTAGCTATCACCCACTGTCTGCCGCAGACCTACTAGGTGCAGGGATGAGCAAGGCCTGCCTCCTGGGCTGGGAGAGCCTCTCTGGGAGCAGGTGCTTCTTGGAGGGCAGCAAGGCTGTGACCCCAAAGCTGGAGAAGAGGCCAGGACACCGAGGGTCCTTATGGAGGCTTCCTCCTCAACAATGAGAGAAGGGCCAAGGGTGCAGGCCTGAGAGGAACCCCTCCATCCTCCAGCAAACCCAGTTCTGACCCCCCAGAGACCCCCAGATTGGAGCAGCCTTTACCGCTTCCCAACCCCAGGAGTCCCCTAGCAGCAGCCCCCACCCAGGCTGCCTCTGTCTCCATGGGGTGGACCTTCCCGGGTTCTCCCCAGTCTCAATCCACCCCCGCCACCTTGTCACCAGTCCGTGGCTTGGGAGGAGTCGGAGGCTTCATCCCCAGCCATGAGAAGGTACCGAGAAACCAAAGGCAGGCAAGAAAACTCCAGTGCCCTGGCACGGGCCACTAGTTTGGAGGGACTCATGTCCTTGACTGCTCCAGTCAGAGCCTTCAGGAGATGGTCTGAGAAAGGGCAGTTCTCTCTGGCTCTAGAAGATTCACAGCTGCTACAGGAACTCGGGTACCATAAGGGAAACCAGCTTGTCAATGTATCAACACACACAGCTGGAGAAAATGGCACAAAAATGAAGGTGAAACCTGATCCAACTGCTCCTGAGATCCATACCTACGAACTTTTACAGCTGTACCAATTCTTTGGCTGAAGCCCAAGTCAGCTTCTCTAACCTACTGAAAAGAAGCCTAACTCGTCACCCCCTCCATCACTCAGGCCCAACCTCCTGTAGTGAATCAGTGATTTGCATGGCCACCCTAAACCACATTGCAGGTGTTCCCTCATAGCAGCTCGCCCTGCCTGGGGCGCCTTCCCTGGCTGGGGTACAGGACTGTGCAGTAAGCAGCAGCAGCCACCAGCACTTTCTATTTTGATTCAGCTGCTGCCAACCAGCACAAGGAAGGGGCCTCATGTCTCTCTGTGCCCTCATTTCCCTGAGTGCAGACAAGGCCATGGTGGTACTGGAAGGCCTTCTTTCTAAGGAAGAAGGGACTCTGCAGTCCTCGCCACCCACCCTCAGCCCGCCCTAGCCCTCCACCTTTCTCAACAACCCTCTCTCTTCCTGAACAGCCCACAATGGTTCCTCTGATGAGCGTTTAATACCCAATTTTCCAGATCAACATTTTTCTTTCTTCCCAGCCTGCCTTTCAAAGGGGCTCGAATAAGCCACCCTCCGAGATGCCTGCTGAGAAAGCCCTTCTGGGTTGGAAAAGGAGCTGCTAAACCAAGTCCCCTGACCCTCGTCACAGCCTCCCGGGGTCAGCCATTCCTGAGCCCGGCTTTACCAAAGCAGCTGTTGTTTTTTTCCCCTTTCTCTCACTGTCCTGAGCTTTCTTTTCAAAGCCTGGACACTCGGTAATGGGGCAGCTGCAGCCCCGGGAAGGTCCCAGCAGGCGTGGCCTGAAGTGGCCTCAAGTCTCTCCAAATTCTGGGGGGGGGGGATGGGGGGGTGGTGGTGGCAGGGAAGCCTTACCCATTGCTTCCGAGCGTGATTTCTCCTCTTGAAGTACAAGATTAGCTTTTTCCGCATTGCCTGGTTTCTATGCAGGAAGGAAAGAACAAATGGGGCATGTCAGAGAGGCAGATTGTCAGGTAGTTTGTCCCTTCCTGTGATGTTTTCTGAGGGTGAATCCCAAGTTCACCCACTGACTGGTTCCTGGTGAGGTTAAAAAAAAACACCTGTAGCCCCTCGGAGAGTCACAAATCGCCAAGACATGTCCTTCCTCACCCCCCACCCTGAGGCGACCCCACCAACATTCAGGCCAAGGCTAGTTTTTGTGGCTCCCCCCCTCCCCTAGAGCAGCCACCACCCACAGGTGCGTCCAGCTTCCCCTCTGCCTGTCAGCCACACCTGCCCATGGGAAACAGGCCACAGACACACATCCACAGCCTCAGACAGATGCAGGGGACACAGCCAGCAGGACTGAGACCAGAGACCTGCTGCCACTCGGAAGCGGGGTCTCAGGTCTAACCCTGGTCCCCCCAGGCCACCTCCTGTCCTCAAGTGCTGAGCTCTGGCTTCTAGGCACCCTGCCCTGCCATGCAGGAGGTAACCCAGGCAGGCAGGGAGGGGCTGGGGAGCCAGCGTCTCACCCTGGGGGGCAGTGGGGCCTGGACTGAAGCCAGAGAGCCGGGCCCTCTTGGCGATGCCCAGCAGGTCTTGCTCAGGACTGCAGGCTCGAGGGCCATGGCAGGTTCCTGGGGAGGATGCAGGCAGCTCAGAGACAGAGAGATGCAGAGACAGAGAGAGGCTGGGCTGTGGGGAGAAATCGAGGTCCAGCAAATGAGAGGGGATGAGAGCAAGACCCAGAGAGGAAAACTGAGAAACAGAGAGAGACAGAAATGCAGAGACAGAGACCCAGAGGGACCAGATGGAGAAGCAGAGGGAGACTGAAACCAGAGAGACAGGACATGGGGAAAGGAGGGATGAAGAGAAATGGGGCTGGAGAGAGGGAGGGGTGAGAAGAAAGCCAAAGGGAGATGCAGAGAGACTGAGGGCTGGAAAACAAGAGATAACAAGAGCAACCCAGTGAGAAAATCCGAGAGGCAGACAGAGAAAAAGAGACAGAGATCCAGACACAGGGGCTGAGACGAGATTCAGAGACTAGACAATATTGCAAGAAAGGAGCAGAGACAGATGAAGACAGAGATAAATGGAAAGAGCCAGGGAGGATGAAGCTGTGGGTTGAGGCCCCTACCCTGCTGCCCAGTGGCCCAGCTCGGCCACAGCCCCCACAACCTCCAAGGCAGGGTGTATCAGTCTGTGACACACCCGTCACACACAGGCCTTGGGCGCCCACTGTGCCCCTGAACCTGCCTGCTGCAATCCAGGCCCGGCAGGAGCACCCACTTCACTGCGGAAGGGTTCCCCAAGTTCTCAGCTGAGCCCAAAACCCATAAGAAGGCAAACCTAGTGCATGAAACCGTCACAGAGTCTCCGTGTGCTTTGAAAAGTATTGCTTTTTTCTTTCTTTGCTTTGTAAGAAAATGTTAAATTTAAAAAAAAAAAAAGGCTAGTAAGGCAGTACCACTCCTAGGGACACACCAAAAGGAAACGAGACTGGTACTCAAACAAATACCTCTTTACCATATTTATTGCAGCACTGTTCACAATAATGGTGAAAACAGCCCAAATGCCCATCAGCAGACAAACGGACAGACAGAGACAATGGAATAATATCCAGCCATAAAAATAATAAAGCACTGATACATGCCACAACACAGATAAACCTCAAAAACATTATGCTAACCGGAAGAAGCCAGACATAAGATGTCACATATTTTATGGTTTCATTTGTGTGAAATATTTACAATATGTATATCCATAGACAGAACTCAGGGAGTGAGGGAGAAGGAGACGGGGATAAGCGTTTCACGGGTACGGGTTTTCTTTTAGAGTGATTTAAGTGCTTTGGAAGTAGATGGAGGTGATGCTTGTACAACACTGTGAAGGCACTAAATGCCACTAGACTGTTCACTTCAAAAAGCTACATTTATGTTATATGAATCTCCCTCAATTAAAAAAAGAAGGTTTTTAAGAAAAACCCACAAGAGCTCAGAAGTTCCTCGGGGCCTTGTGCCCCCTATGTCAAGGCTCTCACCTGGGCCACCCAGGACTCCACCCTGGGGTAGGAAAAGGACAAGAGGAGAAAAAGCCCAGGCCTGACGGACCCACAAGCCCCCCAAACACCCCGCCTCGCAGGCAGGAGGGCCTGGGTTCATTAACCCTGACACAGGGAACCCGGGGAGACCCCTTCTCTGCCCTCATGCTCCCGACGGTGGACACCCCACCCCCTGCCCAAAAGGGCCTTGAGGAGTCAGCCAGAAGCACCTCCTGAGCTGGTGCACCCCACCTGATCTCCCAACAGCCACAGACTCCTGCAAGAGGCCGGGACCCCCGTTCTCTGGTCTCAAGCCCCCAAAACACTGATGAACTAACCTGGACCTGCATCACCCCTTGTAATTAGGAGCAAAGGGCCACAGTAAGCATGTGGGCTCCTTGTCCTCTCTAGGGCCCCTCATGGGCCCCCAGGTGCCACCCACGTCCCCACAAGGAGATGCCATGCCTGCCTGGGGATGGCCATGGTGGGGGGCAGGGGGCAATTCTCAGCTCCGAACCCAATATGACTACTGTCCTCATAAGGAGAAGAAATCTGAACCCAGAGAGAGAGAAGATGGACACATGAAAGGCAGAAAATCCCTGGGGTTACCAACATGCCATCCTATACATGGCAGAGGGGGCACACCCTGCTGACTCCCCGATTTTAGACTTCCAGCCTCCAGAATGGTGAGAGAGTAAACTTCTGTTGTCTTACACTGGCAGTGGGTGGCACTGCGCTACAGCAGCCCCAGCAAATGAGACAGGCACTGAACAAAATCTCAGAAGCTCGCCAAGCCTCAGTGTCCCATTCTACAAATGGAAGCAACAGCATCCTGTGTTCTTCTCAGCTGTTCAACAAATACTCATGGAGCACCTACTGTGCGCCAGCCGCCACTCCAAATGCTGGGGCATGACAGGGAATAGGAGGGACCAGTCTCTGGCTCTCTCAGAGGTGATACTCTAGAGGCCATACTAACAACAAATGGGAGAACTAAGGGAATTCTGCATTTGGGAACTTAAATGGGGCGGTAAGGAAAAGGGAGGACATAGCTATTTTCAATCTAGAAGTTCGAAAAGGACTTGCTGAGGAGATGGCCTTACACTGAGATCATCGCAGAGTCCCAGGTGTGGAAAGATCAGAAGGGAGGACACTCAAGGCAAGGGCACAGCATGTGCAAAGGCCCTGAGGAGGAACAAACCCAGAGCATGTGAAGAGCAGACAAGAAGGTTCCTGTGGCTGGAGTATTTCAAGGGAGGAGAGGGAAGGGGCGAGGTTCGCAGGGACCAGCTGTTCAGGGCTCTGGTAGGCCTCAGTCAGAGCTCTGGGCTTCAAAAAGCAAAAGAGGGATAGCTCAGTAGCAACAAACATCCCAGCACCGAGATCACAGCTTCCAATCCCATTTTTCAATAAAAGGAACCTGGGCTCCTTGGAAAGGACTCCAAGGGCCAGGACAGGGAATACACAGATAAGCCTGTAGCATCTTGCTACAGAAAGGATGTGCTAAAAAGAAATGTGTCAAAAGTATATTGAGCCAGCCCAAACAAGCTTCTGATGGGCCCAATTTGAGCAACAAAATAAATAGCACTAGCACTAGATTACAACCCAAAGAATAAAATAAACCTTGGTGAGTCCATCCTGTTATAAATAAGTGACTGATTAAATAAACAAATGGGAAGAAGGGACAAATCTTCCCTAGAGAAGAATTTCAATTAATAAATGTAGAAGAAATATTGGAAATAGAAAAACCACCATTAGAACACCAGGTGAGACCCCAATGGATGCTAAATTAGTTGACAAAACTCTAAAGAGAACCAGGAAATTTGCACAGTTTCAGAGCATTCCCCCCAAAAATACTCTGTTAGTCCCTGTGGTGTTTTCCATGCATCCACAGACTCTTTGATACTGCTCCCTCCAGGAGGCAGAGCTTACCTGCCCTCCCCCAGGGAGTGGGCTTCTAACAGATAAGTACGGAAAGGGGAGAAACCCAGCAGACACTGCCTGAACTAGGAGCTCAAGGCCAACATCACCATAAGCCTCAGAATGACACTGGGGAGCCCTGCTGAGACGTGCTGAGAAAGTCACATCACCTCTGCAAAATCCATCCCCCAAATTCATAACCCCAGTCTAATCATGAGAAAACACCAGACAAACCCACATCGAGGGAAAGTCTACAAAATACCTGACCAGCACTCAAGGTAAAAAAAACATGAGGACAAAGGAACTGTCACACCCTTCAGGGGACTAAGGAAACCAGGCAATTAAATGTAAGGTGGGACCCTGGAACAGAGGCAGGACATTAGTAGGGAAACTCGGGACACCCGAATGAAGCCTGGAGTTTGGCTGACAGCAGTGTGCCAATACTTAATTGGCAGGGGGCAAGGCGTGTAACAATTGTCAACACATCACCGTCCTCTCGCTGCAAGCTGACAGCGACTCCGGAAACGGAAAGCATGGTGGGGACGTGACATGTGCGCCCGCCTCCACTCACTACCTGAGGAAAAGCGACAAGAGGGTATGCATTCTCTGGCTGATCTGGGTTTCCATCCAAAGCAAGCACTGTGCCTGGCACCCAGGGCACCCACCCACTGCCAAAGAGGACGAGTGTTGAGTCCACAGGTGGCAAACTGGCACAATCCAGCCCACAGAGAGGGTGGGGCTTGGACTACAGTGCTTTCTAAAAATCTTGAATTTGCTGCCAGCATTAAAACCAGGAGCTGCTGTGGAAAACACTGATTGTGAAGCTTCTCTTGACAAATCAGGCCTTCCAGCCACATTCTCTCACAGCTACAAGCTGGGAGCTGAGGCCTAGATGCCGCTTTCAAAGGGTTGAGAGCACTCCATGCACCAAGTGCTCCTCTTCCTGGCCCTCCTGACTCAGGTGACTCACCTTCCCACCCCTGCCACATGCATGAGTTTTCAACCCCCTAGACACTGGTTTAGGGTGTCCACTCATTCAGCATTCTCCCAGCAAACATTTTTTGAGTGTTTCTTTGGTTCTAAGCAGTGTTTTTAGAATAAGAGCTGCAAATAGCTTATCACAAACAAATCTTCCTGTTATGCTTCTGTTCAGGAAAAAAATGAAGAAAACAGTCTCAAGAGGGCATTGGAGGGGCTGATATGGTGACTTCATTGGTGGAGGCAATGGTAGGGTACAAAGGGTACCTACTGTGTCCTGGAGAACTCAGGGTTTCAAAATCCACAACCTGTAAAAACAATGTAGGTCTCCCTGCCTGACACTGGACCATAAAGAGAATCAGGAACTAGGAGGCAGAGAAAAGGAGGTGTACGTAAAAGTTCAAGGAGAATATGACAGGACCCTGGGTGGACCTATGGGGTTCTGGAAAAGGGAAGCTTGGAGCAATAAGGGGAGGCTTCCTAGAAGAAGGGAGGTTTGAGCTGAAATTTGGAAGAAGCTGAGGACAGATGTGGAGGGCAGAGGGAAATGAGAAGAACGCTGGATTCCAGGGGAGTCAGGGGTGATGGTTAATTGGGGGTAAGGGAGGTGGGTAAGAAGGGGTGTTCAGGGGGGAACCAGACCCCTAAACATTGGGGAACAGTAAGAGAGGCAGCTCATGCAGAGACCAGGATGCTGCCCCTACCTGCCTTGGGGAAGAGCCCGCCCCATCAAGAGAAACTGACGGTCTCAAGCCTCCTGCTTGCTGGGCACCAAGGACCTTCCCTCAGCACCATCCTGCTCTGCAAACCACTCACAGACCTGAGTCAGACACTCCATGGTGACCATTTTACTGATAAGCAAACCGAGACTCATAGGTTCTGGGACGTGACCAAGGTCACCCGGTTAGCAAGAAGAACCACCTGGATTAAAGACAGGAAAGGGAATGAGGAATGGATGGAGACCAGACTGGTCTAAGAATTTGGCTGTATGACCTTAGGGAAGTCACTCAATGTCTCTGAACCTCCAGAGCAAGTCCACAGAGACATTTTAACAGGAAAGTGGGTCCCTATCCACCTGCACAGCCCCAGGACTGACAGTTCCAGTCAGCCAACCTCAAAACGATGCAAGAGGAGGAAAGAAACCGAAGAGCAGGAGAGCAGCCCCGAGAGGCAGTCTTGGAAGAACATATGGAGTCAGAAGGGATGAAAGGAATAAGGCCAGGGAAGAATGAGCGGCTAACCATCCAGCAGCCGGGCCCCAAGGCTCTGCAGGGGGTGGGGTGGGGTGGGGTAGCCATGGTACAAGGCACCCAGGTGGGACCTGTGGCCCATCCACGAGTCCTATCCTTGAGGCCCCAGTGAGTACAGCTGCGAACTTTCCTGGCAAGGATTGCAGAGGCCGGGGCCAGTTCCTGGCACAATGCCCCAGTCGGGCCTCCCTGGGGCTGTCCAAACCAGTGATGGGCTGGGGCGGGAAGCCTGGCCCCTGCCCTAGCTTTCCAAGGTAACCCCACAGAGCATGGGCAATTGCCCCCAACCCATCCATGAGTTGGGTGGTGAAGGGAAAGCAAGAGAGATGGATATAGGTGACTTCCATACATCTGAAATTGCCAGCATGCCATAAACTTGAGCATGAAATGAACTATCTTGTGTAGTCTAGCACTCAAACGCAGAGAAATTAAAGGACAGCAGCAAGGTCCACCCATTTGCTCACAATGATGGCAGTAGGAGAGAAGGGTGGGACAGGCAGTTTGACCCAGGCAAAGGATTCCCAGCATGCAAAGTAGGACCCTCCTACCTGACCCAGCTTTACCCATCTTAGTGCACTTATCGTGCTGTCCTTACATTTTAGACATCTGACTATTATCCGTCTCCACCACAAGAATGTCAGACATCACTCACTGCTGTCTCCCCAGGGCTCAGAACAGACGCTGGCACGTAGTAGATGCTCCATAAATATTTGTTGAATGAATGAATCAATCAACCAGATATAAAACAAGTAGAACTAAGAAAGGAGGCTTACTACATGTCTGGCACTGAGCTCAGCACTTAAGGTGTCATAGGTCATCAAGTCCTCAGCAAGCCTATAAAGCAGGGTATCTTTAAGGAGGGGAAACTGAGGCCCTAAAACAAAGGCACACAGCTAGTCAAATCTGCAGTCAGAACCATGGCCAGACCTGAGAGCCAGACGTCCAGCCACACACAGGGACAGGGCTTATAGGGGCCTCCCTTTCCTGGTACAAGCACTATGCATATGGTGGTTTCTGATGTTTGCCACATGCAGTCACAAAATGCTAGAACCAAAGCCAAGAAGGCATAAGAGATACATTGTGTTAACTGCCTGAGCTCTGCAGCCTTTAATGTGCAGTGTTATCCATGTCTGACTTGGTCACCTCCCAGTGATGGGGGACTCACTGCCTTCCTTGGCAGCTATTAACACCACTGCTTGGTTTTGCCTTATTTAGACACAAGTTCACTCTGTTGAGTTCCACCAGCAGATCTGACTTTCACCTTCCAGAGCTGCTGAGAAGAGTATTTCCTAATGACCCCACCCCATCTCTCTCCATCCGTGCCCAGCTCTGCTCCACTGCCCTCAGGTGCTTGGGCCTCTTAGAAAATGGCTTCAGGTTTGTTCTCACCGGACAGAGCCCTGCATGTAGTATAGTATATTACTAGTAAACTGTCAATTGACGAACTGCAAAACAGTGGTCGAACTAATTGTTTTTCATGCTCTAAGTCAATTTTCCTCAGTATTTTTATACATCGATCTCATTTATTGCACCCTACCATTTGTTCTTCCCTTACCCTATTTTCACTCATCAATACTCTTCTCCTAGACCAGAGAGCACTCTGAAATGTGAATGGAAAGGAGAAGAGTCTCTTGTGTTTTGATTCTGAATGGAGAGGTATGGCTCCTGGTAGGGTGGAGGATAAAACCTGACTCTCAGATACTAAGGACACAGACGGTTGGGAGGAGGCTGAGTAAGGACCTGAGATACGGTTTTATACTAGTCTCCAAAAGATGAAGGAGACAGAGAGTATGAGACAAAATGACAGACGACCTCAGACATGGTACGGTGGCCACCACAGGGTCCTGGTGAGCCGCCCTTGACCCCAGCCCAGGAGCACACGCTCTCTTCCTTCCCAAGCCCTCCAGGGCACACGGCTAGTCCCACAACCCTAGTGGAGAAAAGTCCATCTGGGGCCTACCCACAAGCTCTCAGAGACCAGGCAAATCTGCCCCACACCCCTCAGAGCCAATCACCCAGCACAGGCTCAGAGACACTACACTGCCACCTAACTGACACCATCTATGCCCACCCGAAACCCAGCCCATGCCCCCTGGCACTGACCCAGCAGCACCTAAAAGCCCATGTCCACCCTGTGTGGTGAAAGACCCCCCTCCCCATCTGGATCACGACAATGCTCTGCTCTTTTTTCACCAAATACAATCTTTGCTTACCTCACTACTGACTACCACCCTGAGGTTTTAAGCCCATTCTTTCATCTCTCCAGGTCGTCACCAGGGCTCGACTCCAGCACCCATGCTGTAGCTGTAGCTCCACCACCACCACCACCCCACCCCGTCTGTGCCTGCCTCAGATTCAACGACAAGCAACTCACCCTCAGTTACGATAGCTCATCTCTGGAATGCACGGCACACAGCATGCCAGACCCCACACTGAGCATGCTAGAGACCCAAGAATGAATCCCCACAGCAGCCCAGGGGGCCGGAATACACTGAGCCCCATGGCACAGCATGGAAACCGAGGCCTGTTCAGGACTGTGCCCACATCACACAGGTCCATGGGGAACCAGGACGGAGACCCAGGCAGCCTGGCCTTAGGATCCACACACGAGGCCTGTGTTAGGACAGGGGCCTTGCCTACCCCCCAACTACAAATGCCATTTGGCAACATTTGGAAGGTTCCAGAAGAGTAACACCCCCTCCAGCCTGAGCTCCATGTACTGCTGGGGGTCCTTCTTGGTCTGCAAGGACCACAATAGGGTCTCTGCCATGTCTTTGCTGAAATCACGGTAGGATGAGCCTGGCATCCCCCCGACCCACCCATCTGTAAGGTACATGAGGTGGCTATCAGGTCTGGTCACTGGGGAACCCACATTGTTCCTTCTGCTCCCTGCTTCCCAGGCCACCCTTCAAGGCCCAGCCCTAGATCGGGCTCAGGGAATAGCAGAACTCACAGTCAAAGGGGCCCCAGAGCACCCCCTCCCACCCCACACCGTGGCTTCACCGTCCCTCACAGCTCCAGCAAGGGCCACATGAAGCACACAAACGGGGTTCCCACCAACTTCACAGAAGCCCAGAGGCACCCCACCCCCAGCTGGTCACCACTGAAGGCTTCGGGACCCCCAAACCTGCTTCTGCCCTGTCTGCCCTGTTACGGTTTGCATTATGTCCCCCCAAAAAACACATCTCCCCATGAGTGCAACTTTATTTGCAGATGTGATCTGCTGAGATGAGGCCAGACCGGATGAGGCTGGGCCCTGATCCAACATGACAACCAGCGTCCCTATGAGAAGAGAATTGGACGCAGACCTAGTAGGACAGACAGCACAAAGGCCACGTGAAGACGGAGGGAGCAGCGACCAGAGCGATGCATCTGCAAATCCAGAGATGCCAAGGACTGCCGGAAAGCACCAGAAGCAGGAAGAGCGGAGGAAGCCACCTCCCCCACAGGCTGCAGAGGTTGTGGGACCCTTCGACACCTTCAATGGAGCTTCCGGCCCCCAGATCCAGGAGACAAAAATGTCTGCTGTCTTGAGTCCCCACCTTTGCAGTACTTAGAAACGAAACAACCCCATCTCAGAAAGCAGCTTCCCCATCCTCAAATCCTCAGCCATCCTTGGCAGCACCCCTGATGTCCCTTTCACCGACTCTCCACACCCTGCCCCAGAGGGCCCCACAGGGTCCAGTGGCATCAGGGCCACCTCTGTGTGCCCAGACAGCCTCCATTCCCACCACCCCCCAGACCTCACCTCGTTCCTAAGGCCACCAGAGCAAGCTTTTGAAACACACACCTGGTCACACTGCCTCCCTGATCAAACCCAGCACTGGCTTCCCTGCGCACAAGGGTAAGACTCAAGTCCCTTAAGGTCCCGGGGACCTGGCCCCCTGCTCCTCTACTGTGCCTCACCCCCTCAAGTCATGCTGCCCTTCTTGGTCAGCCACAGGGCCTTTGCACTGGCTGCTCCCATCGCCTAGTTGCCACTCAGCCCCCGAGTATGGCACAACTAAGGCCCTGCCAGCTCTCCTGGCTAACATCACCCCCTCACTTCCTTTCCCCCCAGCTGCTTACTCTCTCTTCCCACCACTGTGTATTGCTGGTAGTATGTTTTTTATTTATTTCATTTATCCTGTATCCCCACAGCCTGACTAAAAGTTCAGTGAGGACAAGGATCTTTGATTCACAGCTGAATCCCCAGGATCTAGAGACAAACCTAGCACATAGTAGGTACTCAGTAAATGTGTGAATGGATGGACAAATAGATGGATGAATGGATGGACAGATGCTCCCACAGCCCTGACTCACACGGAATACCCTACCTTCATTCCCTAAACCAGTTGTGACAAGGCCCCAAAAGCCCCTCCCCCTTGCCTTCTCCCACCCTCCTCTCCGCCTCCCCACCCCCAGCAGCAGTCCCAGGCAAGGCAGGTTCCAGGAAACTGCAGGAAGGAACCAGACAGAAAAGCAAACCATACTGAGCTGGGAGAGAAGTGGAGCCTGGGCAGCAAGATGCCCCCAAGGCTGGACAAGAAACACAGCCACGTATGATGTGAGGATCTCAGAGCCACTCTGGGGCACCTGGGTGCAGAACCCTGGCGCCTTCGACCTGCTGTAGGGCCGTGCAGGACATAGGCTCAGAACAACTAGGTGCCTCTGATGCTGATGGGGCAGCCTCAGCAGGCTGCCAAGGACTCCACCCAGCTACAGAGGTTTCCTAGGGGGTTCCAACAGGCGCTGGGAGCCACAAGAAAATGGCCAGGTTGGTCACTGGCCTATGCCTGAACTGGTCACACCACACCAGAAACTACGGCAGAAGGGACTTCTTGTCAACTAGTCTAGCACCAGAGGACCACTGGGAAATCTGTATACCTCCATGGATGAGAAATTCACCACTGCACCTATATTTTATTCATCCATCAAGCCCTCCTACATCACACATGAGAGGCCTGTACCCTTGTACAATGTACAAAAGGGGACAGCTCAATGACTGTGATCACAAAGGGTCTCTCGCCTGCAATCTAACCCCTCCCAGAATGCTCATAACCACACATTCCTCAAGGGGAAAAGTCTCTGCCCCTTTTACTTTCCAGGTTCCCAGATCACAAATGGGGTTATCCCCTCCTTAGCTCAGGAGACTATACTCCCATGAACCCCAAGATCAAGCCAGCTTCCTTCCAGGAGCCACACTTCCGAAACCTCACTCCTAGCCTGAAAACACTGAGCCACCAGCTCCAGCACAGCACCAGTGTCCCCGCCACACCCAGCCCACCCACCCAACCACACGCAACACTTGAGGGACATCCACCCTCCCAGCTTCCAACTGGGAAAAGGGCCCCCATCTCTGGGATTCATCATGTTGAACAGCTTCCCTTCTCTGTGCAGATCTCAGGACCTTTCCTGAGGCCTGTGCTCCAGAGCCCAAACCTTGAGGCCTCTGCTTATCCCAGGGCCTCTTGTCAGCACCTGGGGCACCCCAATCTGCTGTCCACCTTGCCCAGGCCTGCACTGGCCCTGGCCTAGCACTGCCTGGCCCAGAACCCTGCCCCCAATCCAACCTCCTCCTCTCAGCCCCTAGCCCTGGCTGGGAGCCCCTGATGAGCACTGGGCACCCACATTCCACCCCAGGTCCCCTGAGGAGGGGTTGCCTGAGTACTCACATTTTGATGTTCTCATGATACTGCCGGGTGTCAGAGGGCTGGTTGTACAACGGCTGCAAAGAAAAAGAGAGGGAGGCAGGTGAGAGGCAGGCATGGGGCGTGGGGATGGTCACTGGCCATGATCCACAACCCCCTGCAGAGCTCAGTGGCCAGAGACCCATCTCCACCTGAGTTGGACAGTCCGCGCTTCCAGCATGAAGGAGGCATCCACCAGCGTGAGCAGTCAGCCTCCAGCAGGCACAAACACAACAGAGGGATCCAGGAACGAGCTGTCACCCTCTGGGCACAGGGGTGAGTACTGGGACCCCCTGCCAAGGTCGTTAAGGTTGCTCTGCAGGGCAGTGGGCAGAGCTGGCTGTGGGCTTCACAGTCCTGGAGTCACTGTCCGGAGTGCCCCAGGGACAAGCCCACACATCCCCAGGGAGCTGACACAAGCCACAGCCCCTGAACTGGGAAGACTACTGCTCTAGCTGTCATGAAAACCCATGTCCACCACACTGCAAGACACCACTTCATACCCACAGACCAGCAGAGGATGGAAAGCCAAACAATGCCAAGGGTCGGTGAGGACCTGGGGTAACAGAAGGGCTGTGCCTGGATCCACGCACCCCAGAAAGCAGCTGGCTACATCTGCTAAGGAATGCAGGTGCATGTCCCCAGCCCAGCCATTCCACTTCTGTGGGTGGCTAGAAAGGCTCGGTGCTGGGTGCCATGGGCACAGACCACGCCTCCTACCAACAACAAATCAAAGCTAGGAAGTGCCCACCAAGGCCAGAGCGGATAAGGAAATCAGGCCTCATTTATATTATGAACACCATGCAGCAACGGGGAATGGATAAACTAGACCCACCCAGGGGAAATGGACAAAGTTTCACGATGGGCACACTTTGAAGAGGCAGGTTGCCGCAGGTCTATGTAACACATGGTTTACGGCGATGTATTTAATTACTCGGTGTCTACAATGGGTCAGGCCTTGAGTTGGATGCCGCATCTCTCTGCACCGCTCGGCAGGCGTTGTGGTGAGGGGCTAAGGGCATGTGCCGGGCTTGAATTTTGGCTCTGGAACTTTCTAGCTGGGCGGCCCACGGACAGGAGGAAACAGGGAGATGCATGTGAGGCCCTGGCCCAGAACCTGGCAGACGGAAATGCCGGAGAAGTGCCAGCATCTATAGCATCACCGGGGTGCAGTGGCTCTGTTAACGGCCCAGGTTTTTCACATTTCCCCGTACCCACACTCTTACTTCGGCTAATGCTATGGTAACAGACTTGAAAAAAGCAGAGGCATGCAAATGCGTGTTTGTGTTTCTGCTCCCTCTCTTGGGCCCCTGCCCCTGCCGAGAGAAGAAGCCTGGCCTGACCTGGTGGAGGAGAGTGGAGCTGACCCAGCTCAGCCCCAGCTAGGACCACCAGTCAACCCCCAGGCTGCCACATACGCATGGGTCAGTCAAGCCCACAGCAGCAAAAGTACCCAGCAACTAACTCCTAGAGTCTTAAGCTGCTAAATTTGGGGCTGGTTTGTTACAAAGTGGTAGCAAACTGATAGAATTATTAGCCCCATTTTAAAGATGGAAAAACTGACTCCCCTATAGATTAAAACATTTGCCCACAGCTAGGAGGAGACGGACTGGAACTAGAACCTCATCTCTCACCTACAGCCCTGGGAAGTGCTCTCTGTGGCTCCCTCTCTAACTGGGCCTCCATGTGTCTGGGTGTGTGTCTGTCTGTCTCCTGTTGAAACAACACACGCACACAGCAGGAGCCTCCTGGAGCAGTCAGGTACCTGGAGCTAGTAGGAAAGCCAGGTACAGAGTGGAAGAGGCCAAGCAGCATAGACCCAGGGCTAGGACGGGGACTCAGAGTCCTGGAGCCCTGCGCAGGCTGCTGGGCGAGGAAATGGAGCACATAAGGCTCTGCCTCAAAGCTCTCCCCTGAGATGGAGCCTCACACATCTCCTGACACCCCAAACATTCTGGTGACCCTCAACTGATGGGGGCCACCCAGATAGCTCAATCACAGGCCCCAACCTGCCCCCTTTCTCAGGGACAGGCCACCTGCCCCCGATGGACAGGGAGGGCCTTCAAGGACAGGCCTCCACGGCCCTGGGGAGAGGCTTCGCAGGTGGCTTTAGCTGATGCCAATGTCACCTTTCTCCCAACACCCCCCAGGCTCCCACTGTGGCAATTCACCTTTGACCTCAGGCAATCCCAGGCTCTAAGCTCAGCTACTCTCCTGGGTAAAGAAATGTCACCCCATGGCTGCCACAGACTTTTTCTCCCCCCATACTGGGTCAGGCCACCCTCCCAAGGCTTCTCTGTGCCCACAGAGGCGGGGAAAGTGCACAGGGCAGCCTGAGGCAGAACTCACTACAGAACTTTCCAATGGAGAGAAGAACTAAGACCTTCCTGAAGAAGGCTGAGAATCTTCATCTCAGGGTGAGGGGACCTGCAAAGATACCCATGCATATTTCAAGATGGTGGGCCTCTGTGTGTTTCACTCAGGGTGGCATTGCACGGATCCTTCACGTGCCCCAACAGGCAGGTCAACTAAGGGCTGGGCAGGCGTGGGCATGGCTTCAAGATACAGCTTCCAGGAACAGACCTGACCTACCCGTGACCTTGGACAAATGACTTCAATTATCTGGACCTCAGTTGCCTCATCTGTAAAACAGGCAGAAAGCAAAGAAGACGAACCTCCTACGGCTTCCAGGTAGCCCAGGAAACATCAGCCTTGTCACTCTGCCTGCTGTTGTTAAAGACAGTGAATGTCAAAGCCTTCACAACTGCAGGGGGCCAGGAAGGGGCTGCAGGGGCCATGAAAAGCACAGACCGAAGGAGCGAGTGGATGGGCAGAGCGGGAGGCTGCCTCTACCAGGCAGGTTGGGCTAGAACAACAGGGAGGGGGTCCCCTCAGTCCAGGGCCCTGACCTGCCAAGCGGGAAGGGAGGGAAGTCGTTCCAGTGCTCAGCCACCTCCCCCTGCTCAGGACAGGAACAACCCTCCAGGCAGCCTTCAGGACTGGAGAGAACAAGGAGACAGGTGGGGTGACTGCCTCTACTCAGGAGGCTCTCACTGGGCATGCCTAGAGACCAAGGAGACCCTGGGAGCCAGGGGAAGACTCGGGTCCAAGCAGTCTCAGGGATGCTGCGCGTGACCATGGCAGTGAACCCCTCGGGCAGCCATCTCGGAGGCACCTGAAGTGAACCGGGAAACCACAGGGAGGCTGGTCACCACTGGGCGGTGGGCCACAGCACAGAGGGGACCTCCCTGACCCCCATCCTCACTTCCTGCAGAGGGAACGGCAGAAAAACCGGCACTCCTTTGGTCAAGGCTTCTGTCCCTGCAGGCAGGTCCCAATATGGTGGCCACAGGGTGACCTTCAACCTTCCAACCCATGGAGCTGGCGGGACACAGCTTCCTCCTGCCTCTCGCTACCTCACAGGTCCCAACTCCCTGCCAGGAGGACACAACACAGAAGAGGGAAACTCCCTACCACAGACACCCGAGGATCTGTGGGCTGCGGGGAGCCAGGGCTGGTGGCTCAGGGTCCACACTTCCTCACGGGAGCCTCAGGCCTGGCCCTCACCTCCTCGGTGCCTCTTTCTCCTCCTCTGAGATGGGGCACCACGAAGCAATCAGAGGACACAGCGTATCAAGGGGAGAGGCGTGTGAAATCAGGAGGTGTGCCCAAAAAAAGAGGGGGCACCTAGTGAGAGAGAAGGGGGGTCCCCTTTGGGCCTGTCTACAAGCCAGCTGGCAGGGTGACTGAGAACAGCCAGGAACCCCGGGAGGATGGAGCTGGTAATAAATGAGGTGTCGGCCGAGCCCTGAACCCGCGGGTGACACCACGTTCTTAAAATAACACCTCTCAACAGGAAGGAAACCAAGTGACTCAGAGCAGAGGAGGTCGTGGCTGCAGCTGCGCACACCTCCTCCTGCCAGGCTCTGCCCCAGATGCCCGGGTCCCACCGGCCCTCCTGGGACCCCGCTGGGGAGCAGACAGTGGCACTTCCTGTGCTATTTCCTTCCTTCCCAGCACAGATTTCTCCCAAGGCCCAGGCCGCCCTCCCAGTGAGCTCACCGGGCACCCCACTGGTCAGTGA
This sequence comes from Tamandua tetradactyla, assembly GCF_023851605.1. NCBI lineage: Eukaryota > Metazoa > Chordata > Mammalia > Pilosa > Myrmecophagidae > Tamandua > Tamandua tetradactyla. The sequence continues at coordinate 7,640,811 of NC_135331.1, read as the reverse complement.
ACTCACGATGTTGGTGAAGAAGCCACTTCCATGGTGGCCAAGTGCTCTCTGGTTGTGCTCGGAGGCCGCGGGCTGGAGGCACCCTGGGACCTGGAGTCCTAGGGCTGGGTACAGACCCGCAGTAGCCCCTGCCTCTCGGGGCCACCCCCACTTGCAGGACATCTCTTGGAGTGACAAGACAGAGGGCTGACCTGGCTGCCTTGCTGGGTGGCCGTGGACAAGGCATACCCTTCTAGGGGGGCCCCGTCTACAACACCAAGCAGCAACACCACCCTGAGGCCTGACGCGCGGAAGGGGCCATGTCCCCGTGAGCCCCCACCCCCTTTGAGCTCACACCCCCCACAGCACCCAATAAGGACCACCAGGCAAAGGCTTTACAGACTTGATGAGGTCTGGCAGCCACACAGCTACTGGACACTCCAGAGCTTGGCCATCTGTGCCCCAGCCCACACAGAGCCTTTGCTCTGAGACCCTCAGACAGGGGCTGACTCCCTCACCCTCAGAGAACGAGAGAAGAAATTTTTGTCCCCTGACTCCAAAGCCCCTGAGAGCAGTAGGCCCCCGGCTCGGTTCCCACCGACACTGGGGCCTGTAGCCCTCAGCCTCCAAACACAAGCACCTCCGATCGCTTCCCCACCCAGGGAGTCCCAAAGACTAATGAGATCACAAAAGGGGAAAGGGGAGCCTTGAGCCCAGAAATGTCTGAGTCCGTCCTCCAATCCTGATAGGCTTTTGGGAAAAGGGGAAACTAATGCAAGAAGCAGCTGCTGGCAGGCATGCAAGCGGCACAGCCACTTTGGGAAACAGTCTAGTAGTTTCCCCAAGTCATCAGACATGGAGTTACCACAAGACCTGACAATTCCACTCCCAGTGGAACTGAAAACACTCAGCTACTCATGCATGTACCCAAACGTGCAGCAGGAGTCACAGGAGCCAAAAAGTGGGAACCACCAAAGTGTCTGTCAACTGGTGAATGGATAAAACCAAAGGGGTCTCTCTGCACAGGGGACTATCATCCAGCCATAGAAAGGCATGAAACTCTGATACCTGCTATACTGGGGATGAACCTTGAAAACGTTCAGACACAAAAGGACAACCGTTACGTGGCCCCACTTCTATGGAGTATCCAAGAGAGGCAACTCCGTAAGGACAGAAAGGAGATGAGAGGTTCCCAGGGGGAGGGGTGGGCAGGGGGTGGCAGGAAGAGGCAGGTGATGGGCAAATGGTACTGATTTCTTCCAAGGTGATGAAAATGTTCACAAAGTAGCCTTGGTGATGCCGGCACAAATCTGTGGATACGCTCAAACCACGGATGTGTGCGCACTTGGAAAGGGTGACTTGTCTGGTGTGTGCATCCCTTCTCACCAGAGCTCTTTAAGCAAAAGGTGGCAGCAGCTTGCTAGTGACTTTCTAGAAATCAGGCACAACGGGGGAGCAAGAGCCCAGGCTCGGGGACCCCCAGCCACAGGCAGACCTTGAGGAGGCATCTGCAGGCCAGGAAGAAGGCAGGCTAAGCCCTCAAGCTCACCCCAGGGGTGCTGGGCTCCAGCCACCTATCTCCACCCACTGGGAGCATGGCACCCAGCAGCAGGCAGGCGGCTCACATTTCCCAGGCTGGGGAGCAGCCCTCGCTGCAGAAGACAGAACAATCTGGGGAGAATTCTGAGGCACAGTAGCTGGGCTCCCCTAATTCCCACTGCCCACAATCGCTGAGCCCCAGGCTGGGGGCCAGGGGAGGTTGGGTTAAGTCAGCGTTTGAGAGGCACCATTTTCCTTTACCCTCAAAAATATTCTTGGAGCAATGCCCATGGGTCATACCCATTTCACAGATGAGAAAACCAAGGTTCTGGAAGGCCGGTCCCTTTACCAAGACCTCTCAGCAAATCCACAGAGGAGCTAAGTTTAAAGTCAAGCTCCAAACATATGAGACTTTATCTCTACCCATGAACACACAGGCACACAACACCAAATGCCCCAACACGCGTGGGCCTTATCTCCATCCTGCGCACAGACAGGTCAGCCAAACCCCTACCGTAGCTGACCACTGCCCTCCACAGCTCAGGGTCAACCAGCCCAGAGGGGACGTGGGCTGCTCCTGGGCTCTCACTTGCTCCCCTAGGGCTGAGACTTTGCCTTCACCACCCTCCACCCAAGCTGGGGGCTCCAGAGGCTGCAGCTGGCCGGGGCAGGCTCCCTTGCCTCGTGTCTCTGATGACACACAAAGGGGAGGGGCATCTGAGAGAGAAGAGGAGAGTCTGCCGCCGACAGGGAACCTCCCAATCAGAAAAATGTCACTGGGCACAGTAACGACCACAAAAAATAACAAGGATGATAATGACGGCAGCTACACTTGGCACTCACCATGGACCAGGCATGGTTCAAAGTGCTCAACACAGATTAATCTAGCAATCCACACCTCGACCAGTGGCCTTGGGACCAGGTATCAGCATTCCCCCTTTCAGAGGAGGAAACCAAGGCACAAAACAGTTAGGAACCTGCTGAGGGTCACACAGTTACCAAGTGGCAGACCTGGAGTTCACCCAAGGTATCTGACTGAGAACACGGGCTTTTGGGGCTGAGTTAGAGCAAATGGGTGGCCCCACCTACTCCCCTAGCCCAGTGCGGTCCACCCATCACTATCTGCCAGCGCCTCTTATCAGGGGGTGCATTTCCTCCCTCCTCGGACGAAAGTCACTCAGGGCGGCTCTTGCCAATCGGTGACTTCCTCTTCCCAGCCCCCCTGCCACGCTGCCACCTCTCTGGCCCCCATCCACCAAGGCTCCCACCCTGTACCCCAGCTCACCAGCTCCACCTGGGGCCCCAGGCCTTCCAGAATCCGATGTGCAGCTTCTGCCTTCTTCTGCAGGCCGAAGGAGAGGAGGCGGAGGGGGGAGAAAAACAGAGAAGATTATAAATAGAGGCCTCAAGGAACAGTGGGCAGCTGCCCAACCCCACACTGATCCACAGCCCAGGGGGCGGGGAGGGGGCCAGGAGGCCTGGGTCTCCCCACTCTGAGCCTTCCCCAGGCTGGAAAAGGAGCACAGAGGGGCCTCGACACCCTCACGGCGGCCTTGGCAAGCCCTGCCAAGTTTCGATTTGCACAAACGCGCCTGCTCCCTGGCGCCGGAGCTCCCCTCCCTGCCCCAAGCCCCCAGGCCCCGCTGCCCGGGGCTCAATGGTTTGGGCACACGCAGCTCCTCGCAGGCCCACGGCCCAGACTGCCAGGCCTGCGATGTCTTCCTTCGTCTTGGAAGCTGGTTGGGTTGTCTACAATTACCTCAGAGCTGGTGCAGCCAGCGAGGGAGGCAGGGAGAGGAGGAGGGAGAGTGAGAAAGAGACAGTGAGAGATCCCCTTTCTAGGATTCCTATGTTTCAGATCACGTGCTCTCTCCGGGCTGCCCCAGGGCCTCCCCGCCTCCCTCTCCACCACACAACCCAGGACTCTATAGGAAAACAGGAACATGTGGCAGAGTGGCTTGGAGGCCACTGATTCAACAGGCTGGGCCCCGGCCCCACCCCAGGCCCCCAGCCCCCAGTCTGGGACCACGGGGCCTGCCCAGAGGAACTGGGGCTGCCAGGGAGACTGGGGGCGCATAAAGACAGAGGGGCTGGGCAGGGCGGTTTCCCGGGGATGGCTTCCAGGACAGTAGGGGGTAGGACTTGGGCAGGTCTTGGCACTACCAGCCAAGCTGTCCACAGACACTCAGACTCTGCGTGCTGGAAAACAGGGCTCATGCAACACTGTACGTGGGGACAGTCAACACACAGGAGTCCCACTTGTGACCCAGGAAATGCGGGGCACACACGACTCGGCCGAACCTGGGGAGTCCATTCAATACTTGGCGTGGGATCGGGGGGACAGACCAAGCAAGTCATCCTCAGAGCATCAAAACCATCCCCTAGTGATCTCCAAATCCAGACCCCTAGGAGAGGGGGGTCCCAGAGCCTCAGGGAGTGTGGAGGGAGGTGGAACCAGGGGCTCCACCTCCTCGTGCTGAGCGCCAGCCTCACTCCTCTCGCATGCAGGTGGGTTCACGCTGGCACCTAGAACTACCTCTGCCTAGAGCCTACCCAAGAACAGAGTTATGCTCTCGGCCCCCGTTGTGAGAGTTGGAACCCCAGACCAGCAGACTCAGAGTGTGGCTGAGGCCAGAAAAACAGGTGTGTGGGGGGGTGTTATTATTTAATAATATCCATTTTATTGAGCGCTTACTGTAAGCCATGGTTACAGTACACTGTGTACTTACTTTTTGGGCACACAGCTTTTCCTATTAAAACGTCAATCCCACATCAGCATGGTGAGAAGCAGGTAAAGAAGCCTCTTCATCTCACAGATGAGGAAAGTGAGGCACAGAGAGAGGATGAAAGGAAGATTCTTCTGATCTCCAAGCCCAAAGGGAGAAAACTATAGGTCATGTCCCATCCAGGGACCTGGCATCTCATGGGCAGGGGGACAGGTGTCCCCTCAATGGCCACCACAGCCCCAGGTGTACCCACCACACAGCAGTTTCCTGATGGCCAAGTCTGTCCCTGGGTATAGGAAGGTCAGGGTCTGGGACCCAGGTGGGGACCACAGAGGGGGCTCAGGAAGCCTGCACCAAATCAGCAGCAGTGGGTTCACCCTCAGCCACAAGCCTCCAGAGACCAAAGGGCAAGAAGGAGACTGTGCCTGACGTGCCCAAGCCACAGGGACCCTCAGGCTGCTGGTGCACCCTGCACAGCTAGCTCTCCATTCATGACCCTAAAGGCCTCCCCCAGCCTCCCCTTCTGAGCTCTATAAGGCTTTTAAGACCCAATCAATATCCAAAAGGCGATGTGCCTACAATTTATCCAGGAGAAATCTGCCATAAATTCTGCAGACACTGCACTGCTGGAGAGGCAGGATTACAGCACAATAGTCAAGGCTGTGGGCCCTGGAACCAGCAGCCTGGGTTCAAATCCACCTACAGGCCGGGTGGACTCAGTTTCCTCATCTATAAAATGGGGAAAATAACAGCCCCCACCTCATGTAGCTGTTACAAGAACTAAATGAGTTGACACATGAAGCACTTTAAAATCAGGGCCCAGTGTTTCAGTGATAGAATGATCCCTTTTCATGTGGGAGACCCAGATTCGATTACCAGACCACGCACCCAAAAAAAAAATCACGGCCCAGCAAACAGCAGGCGCTATATAAAGGGTTGGTGGTTGTTATTATTACTGCTGACAATAATAACAATGGCCCCCAGTCACAGCAGCCTGCTCCTGCCTCTGGGCCTTGGCATATGCCCTTCCCTCTTCATGGAATGCTGTTATCCCCATCTTCACATGTTCCCACTTGCCCCTGGTTCAGGCTCAACTCAACATCCTCTCCCCAGAGAGGCCTTCCTGACCCACTCCACCCAGCCATCTTTCTAGCAAGCATCTGGTCAGAAGTGCGTCTGCATTTCACTTGCATATCTTGTCTGCCCCTAGAATATCGGCTGCATGAGGTGCTGTCCTCTGCTGGGTCCGCAGTGCCTGGGACTCAGGAAGGATCTATATGACCAGACCGTGGATGATAGACTCCCCTGCTTGGGCTCTCTTCTGAGCCCAGGAGATATGAACCCCTTCTCCAGGCCCCCTGCCTATCCCACAGCCCCAGTGCATCCCCACTGGAGCAGATGAGGCTGGGACCAGCTACATAGCCCTTAGGTCCAGCAGGGCCCGGCCCAGGACTGAAGAGCCAGGGCGTGTTCTCTTCAGAGCCGCAGGAAAAGGTCCCTGCAGGCCTGCCCTTTCCGAGGCCGTGGGAGAGGCCTCTCTGCATCTGTCTAGGCTGGAATCACTAAGCCTCTCAACAACCCGCCTGGGGGGTATGGTCACTGCCCCAACTTCAGAGGTGGAGAAACTAAAACTCAGAGAGGATACCCAACCAGAAGTGGGCCAAGCCAAGATCTGAACCCATACAATTCTAGGCAAAATCCCAAATCCCCCTACTTAAAGATCTTTTTTCCCAGCTCAGCCAACTCCCTTCCACCTGGAACCTCCCACCCTCACCGACCCCAGTATTTCCATGGTTACCCTCTGCTCATTTTTCCTGTCTTCCCCCCTCAAAGAGCACTCCCTCAGACTGTAGCACCCTCCTGCCAGCTCTGAGCTTAGCACAGGGCCTGCCCTCCAGCAGGCACTGAGACATTAGCTCCTGTCTGTCCCTGTCCTCATTGGGGCACAAGGCCAGCTCGCAGGGGGGTGAGGACATGCTGTTCAAAACTGAACTGACCTGCCCCGAGGTTGAGCAGGGAGGAAGGAGGGGCTGCTCCAGTTGGAGGAAGTCCAGGATGGGCAGACACCTGCTGGCTGTGAGGTCAGAGGTCCAAGGGAACCAGGTGTCCAGCCCCAGTGTCCAGCAGGCCCTGGCCCCAGCTCAGCCTCTGTCTTATATCCTCCTGGTGCTCAGGGGTCCTTCCAAAACCCACGCCTCGCATGCAGTGACTGCCAACTTAATAATGCTGGCTCAATGCCTTGCCCACAGGATCTCATTCATCAAACCCATGAGCATTTCTGGGCCTAGGTCGTGCCCCGCAGTGTGTAGGTGGGGAGACAGAGCCACAGGGGGACGCTGTTCCCTCCAACACCATGCAGGAGGTGGAGGAATGCAGATGCCATGCTGGGGGTGTGATCTGGAATGGGGGAGGGTTGGCGCTGGGCTCTTGGAGCTGCCGGGGTGGGGTGGGGGGCATTCTGCAGACAAGGAGGGTAAGCTTGGGGCTTAGCCAGCGCAGATGGTGGAGCCAGGTGTGGGCTGGGGCACTGGATTAGGACTTCAGGCTCTGGTCCTCTCGCCCCAGAGGAGAGCTGCAACCATATGTGTATGTACATGTGTGCTCGTGCATACACGTTTGTGTGCACGTGTTGGTTATGTGAGCATGTGGGTGTATGCATGGACATACGTGTGGTTGTTTAAGTGGGGGGGGTGTACACAGCCGTGGTGTGTGCACGTGTGTGACTTGGCCTGTGAGTGCATGTGTCTTGAGCTGCATTTACACATCATGCATTTGCATGTGTCCCCATGGGTGCACACGTGGTATCTCATATGAGTGAATGACAATGTGCACATGTGTACACATGGGTGTGCATAAGCCGGTGTGCAGGCAGGTGCAGAGTTCTGAGTATATATATCAGGCATACACCCACAGTCCTGTGGAGTCACAGTGCCCGTGGGCACCTGCTCTGCAGGAATGATGGCCTTTTGTGCCCAGACACAGCTTCCTGGGCTCTCTGGCGGACAGGAGGCCTGGCTACACAGACCTGGGGACCCTGGAGGAGTGAGACCCCAACCCCCCATTTGCAGGGAGAGCCCTAACTCCATGTGCCACCTGCAAGAGACCCTACAACAAGCAGAAGCCACATGTGTGCTTGTCAGGCCTCTTCCTCTCAGCCTGGGCTCTGGGTTTAGCCTCTGGAGTAGGGCTGGGTCGCCTCAGGCAACTGGCTTCCCAACCCCAGAACCAGCAGCTTCTCTGCATGCTTGAGGTCAGAACTGAAAACTCAGCTCCCCAATGGCCAGAGCACAGGAGGGGACACGGATGTTTCAGCCATATCATGAGAGAGGTGTCTCAATCTCCGTCCTCAGGGTGGGGTACCCCAAAAGGGTACATGTTTCATGCTGCAGTTACTGGTGACAGAAACAGTCACTTTGGCCCTACTTACCTCCAATCGCACTGCAGCAAAGCTTTATTCTCAAGATGCTTAAAATCTAAGACCTGACTCAGACCTGATTCTCTGACTTTCTGCAGAGAATCACTCAGCAACCAGAGCCCTCTGCTTTCATGTATCCTGCCTCTTCCTTGTTTTACGAATGCACAGAACCATCTCCATCCAGATCCTTCTTCTATTTGCCAAAAGTTCCCTTTCTTGCAGAACAAGCCCAAGTGTTGCTTCCACCACGAAGCTCACCCTGACTGGCCCACCCTCCAAGACTCCCACTGCCCTGAGTTCTGCTGTACCCACCATCTGGACCTCGCCATTTGGCCCTTATCTATTCATTCTGCACTACTGTTTCACCCAAACTCAGTGTGGGTATCGCCAAACCTCCACCTTCCACCCTCCACACACACCTTTGAAGAGCACTCAAAAACCTACTGCTCACACTCCTGCACTATGACCCCTCCAAAGCCCTTCTCCGTGCCGACAGCCCAGTGCCTCCCCGGCAGGCCCTCCCGCCACTCCATGTGTCCCTGCCTCTCTGGACGGGCACCAGCCCTGCCTCCTGTTCCCCCCACTCTGGCATAGCCTGCCTGCACCCTCCCCCTCCTCACTTTTCTCCTCTCTTGTTCCCCACCTGGGTGCACCTGCGCTGCCCCTCCCACCCAAGTGGCTCCTGGAGGAGCCGAGCTCAGCTGACTCCCCCAGCCCGCATGCCCATTGGCGCCTTGGCAGTGTGCTCCGAATAGAGAGTGAGCTGGAGTTCGGTCCTCAGAAGAGCCAGGCACGCCCTGCCCAGCAAGGACACAGCATTTTCCAGCCAGCACAATGTGTGGAGGCAAACCGTTGTCCACCACCTCTCTGAGAAATCATCAGGAAGGAAGGAGGATTAAAATTTAATGCTATTGATCACCCAAGGGACAGTAAATTCTGGCTGCTCCTGCCAAAGTCAAGTGCAAGGCCTCCTGCCAACCCAGCTTCCCAGTCTCTTAGCTCAGCCCAGGCAGAGGAAGGAGCCCCCGCTGACTCCCCACAGGGACAGGGGTCAAGTCTCCACACCCCGAAAACCAAGACCAGGGAGAAGGCCACTGACCCACCATCTCCCCTTCTCTCTTGCCACTAATCATTCATTCAACAAATATTTCATGAGCATTTACCATGTGTTAGGCAACATTCTGGGTGCTGGGACACAGGCAGGATACGAGACAAAGACCCCTGCCTTCACAATAAACAGAACAAGTGAAATATATGTCAGATCCCACAGGGACAATGCTCAGAAGGAAAACAAGGAAGGGGGAAAACGGGTGCTGAAGGGGTCTCAGGATTACATGGAGGGTCAAAATGGGCCTCACCAAGAAGGGGACATTTGAGCAAAGACCTTAAGGTGGTGACAGTGAGCCCATGAATGGCACAGGGAGAGGAGCGCCAAGCACAAGGAACAGCAGGTGCAAAGGCCCTGAAGCCAGAGCATACCTGAGTGTTTGAGGAAGAACCAGGAAGCCAGTAGGGCTAGAACAGAGGTAGGGGGGAAAGGAGAGGAGAGAAGGGGAGTTAGGGGCAGTTAAGGTACAAACCCTTCAGATCAACAGTTTGCCCACACACACGGTGACCTGGGGTACAATTCTAACTATGTCCCCCAAGGTACATCCCCATTGCATGCAAGAGTGGCAAGCACAGGGCAGGTGTTCAGTGTGTAGCTGCTGGCTGAATGAAAGAACAGTACAGTGTGATGCACTTAGCCGGACTAAATTACTAGGCTCTGAAGAATCAGGAACCAGGGCTAAGTCTCAGCTTCAAATATGAAGCCTCTGGGGAAATCACCAGGGCCTTAGTTTCCTCATCTCTAAGTAGGAGGAGCAGTGACTCCTGTGCCCCACCCCCAGGACACCATCGGGCTGGATGCAGTGCAGATGAGCAGAGAGACCCAGGCTAAGGCACTAGGGGAGATGTGCTAAGAGCTCTGGAAACCTGCCTGAGCCTGACCAGCATGCCCTCCCATCTCTGATATCCTCTTCGGAGATGCCCCTCCCCTATTCTCAGTCTGCGGGGTGGGCAAGGGACACACTCCACCCCCAGAGTCCAAGGCTGGGTCTGAGATCCAGCCCTACCTAACCTATCAGTGTAATCAAATCCCCAGGCCTCGGAATTGGCTCAGAAATGAGCACGTGGCTCCAGCCAGCCACTGAGTGCCAAACCGGGGCTACCACCAAGACTATCTGTAAAGAAGCGCTTCCTATCTGCCCTGAAGAGGGGGTGGCAGAGCCTGGAGCTAGTGGCAGCCACTTTTCCATATCCTAAAACCCTGCCTGAGAATGGCATTGGGAGGAGATACTAGACAGTTTCATCTGAGCACCTGGATCCAGCCATACCTGAAGCAAACTCCCACCAACTTTTCATTACAAGACTCAGTTTGAGCTGAGTTTCTGTCTCTCACATCCAACTTTAACTTACCAGAACCTACCAGGAGTACCCTTATAGTTTACAAAACCTTCTCACCACCATCTCAGCTATATCAACTCCATGACCTCAAGAAAATGGCCAGAACCCAGGAGCAGCAGAGAAAAAAGACTAAACCACACAACCCATTAGGGCATAGGCTGGACTGGAATCCAAGGTTCCATAAGAGGAAAACTGAAGCAGATGAATCAGATGAAGGTTGCAATTCTGGTGGGGAGACTGCACTGAGTAAGAACTGGGAGGCGGTTGCTTAATTGGTATTGGGGGGGAGGCTGAGGTGATCAAAGAGCCAATTCGATTTGTGTCCACAGCTCCCTGGGAGAACGTGGTGAGACCCAGCTGGGGGAGTGGGGGTGGGTGAGGGGTGGGGGATGGGGGATGGGGGGACCTCAAAGTACTACTTAGAAGAAACCATGCTGGGGAGGGTGACAAGCAAGCTCCCTATAGGGAGTGGCACAAGTCTGCACCTTTGAGTCCACCTGGCTGGGGAGGGGCCGAGAGCTGCAACCTGCCAAAGATCTCAACCCAACCCAACACCCCCACCCCCACCCCCCACCCCAGCCAGGCTGAGACCCCAGCAAGGTTCAAGGGCACTACGGCAACATCTTGAGCAGAGCTGCTAACTTGTCTCCACAGCTGCTGGAGAGAACTGTGTCTGCTCTCCCACCCAAGGACCAGGGAGGTGGGCAGAGGTGCCCACTGGGGTGACCCTCCCAGGATCCCTGCCCCCATCCTATACACCAAGGGCTCCAGGAACCAACTCAATATTGGCTCCAGTTTGCAACCTCAACACTCCCTTGTTGTGCAATCTCAGGCAGCAACACTTCCCTCTCTGAGGCCTGGTTTCCTTAACAGCAAAATGGAAAGAATACTCCTGTTTTGTAGGTAAGGATTAAATGGCATCATTAAAAATACAAACAATAACAAGGAGAAGAAAAGAGCAATGACGCCAACAACCACGTCACAGCAGCTAACACCCGCTCAACACCAGATGCTGTTCTGAGGGCACCCCAAAATGCCCTACTCATTACACTCCACACCAGCCATGCAGGGAGGTGCTGTAAGGAGCATCATTCTGCAGGTGGAGAATGTGAGTCACAGGGAGGTTAGGTAAATTCCCCAAGGTCACAGGGAAGTGGCAGGGTCAGGATTTGAACACAGGACACCTGGTGCCCAAGCCCTCAATGCTAAAAACAGGTGGCACTAGGCTCTCCCACTGTTACCATGGTATTAGGGTTACTTGGATGAGGGAACAGGGCACAAGAGGGTGGATGAGGGGCTGCAAGGCCAGCATACAGTCCCCCTCAGCATGCTCAGTCTCACCCCAAATCACACTGCTGCTCCAAGAGGAGGAGGCGTAGCCAAACTGGTTGACCTGGTAGTTTCCTACCTGGAGTTATTTCAAGTAGCACCAACCATGTGTTCAGAGGCCCCCGAGCAGCCACCAAGACCCTTGGGGCCCTAGATGTCCCCACTCACCCTGTACTCTGGGAACTAATCCAGACAGGGGCAGATTCCACAGCAGGGGCAGCTGGGGAGGAGGGGGACCAGAGGAGCTGAGACAGGGAGGGGAAGCCCCCTATCTGTCACACTTCACTTCACCTCAGCACCCAACCATCTCTAGGCCTCAGTTTCCTTATCCATAAAACAAGGATGTGGGACTGAACAGCCACCAACTCTGAGCACATATGGGAAAAGTCAACTTTCAGGTATTTAACCTAAACTCGCAGTGGCCTGATTGGGATACCAGGAGCTCACGGTCTTACCAGACTCCAGGTTCTGCCCCGAGCAGTTCGGACCCCTGAGGTCCAGCCCCTGGCACCACATTGCCCTGGATACCCCTCATCCCTCCCAGGGTCCCCAGCTGCCTCATTGCCTGCTACAGACCCTGGCTTTCTGGATTTCAGCCCTCCTAAAGGCCCCTTCCAACAAAGGCCAGGACTACAGAAGCAGGTGCTGGTGCCTAGTGGCCCACGGGTTCAAATTCCAGGCCCACTACTTCCTGGCTGTGTGGCCTTGGGCAAGTTACTTAACCTCTCTGGGTTTGTTTCCTCCTATGTAAAATGGAAACTGCCATATCTACCCTCCTAGGACCACTATATAAGGAATTGGTCCCCTGCCTGACAGAAAAAAATGCTCCATTAATGTTAGGTTTATTGTGACTATTATTATGATTATTTTCTGCATTATAGATATTTCTTCCAGCTGTCTAAAATGAGGCCAGCTCCAGGCCCCCAGATGATCCACTGGCCCTGGTGCTCCTCTGCCACCAGATGCCCACATTTTCACTCTGTGTTTTGCAGGCTGGAGCCACAGCCCACACTCTCGAGCACACATGCTCAGACAGGACTGCAGCCACACCAAGCTGGGTCCCCATGGCCAGCCCTTCCCGACCTGCTCACAAACCCCAGTCTCTGGGCGGCGGGTTGCTGAGTCCCCAACTCTGCTCTGCCATTCTGCAGACAGGAACACTGAGGCCTGGTGAGGGAGCAAGCTCCTTCAGGATGACACCTCATTCTACTGACAGCCAGAACAGGGTGGGCAGCAAAGGGCAGCTGCCCAGTAGGAGGTAGGGGCTCTGGGAACCCAGGGGCAGGGGGACATACCCGGTTCTCGTCATAGATGATCTGCACAAGGCTGCGGTGCTTGGACTCAATGGGCGGCGGTGACACGGGCTTCTCGGGCTCGGGTGGCTTGGCAGCCTCCTCCTCCAGCTGTTGCTGTGGGAAGCAGGGAGGGCATGCATCATGAGTGGGGCGGAAGGAGATGCAGGCACCCCCACAGTAGCAGAGCAGCCCCCTCACAGCCTGGACTGGTGGCCGCACACAGGAAGTCAGGCTACTAACCATTTCCTGTGAGTCAGCCCCAGGGACTCAGCACCCTGGAGAGGCCCTACTCCCTTGGAGAAGGGCCCAGCCCACAGGCCAGCACAAGCCTCCAGGCTCTGCAGCCAGACCTCCCTGATACAAAGTCCATCTGCACGACTTCCCAGCTGGGTAAGGGTAAGTGAGCAGCTTCAACTCTCTGTGCCTTAGTTTTCTCATCTGTAAAAGGGGACTGACCACTGTGTCCCCCTCACAGGGCTGCAGGGAGGATTAAATGAGCAGGCCCATACACAGCACACCATGGGGGCTGTGAGTCCCACCACTGCTGGGGAGGCCAGGGAGGCTGGCCAGAAGGGGACCCATTACTTTCCTCATCTGGAAAACAGGGTAACTAAAGCACCTGCCCTGGAGGGTGGGTGTGAGGGTCAGAGGAGCTAAGCAGGCAGAGCACCTGCACACAGCAGGCACCCAATAAGCAGCCTCTCATCATCTTCATCACTATTTCTATCTTCATCATCTGGCCCATGGTCTTTACACTGGGTCACCCACCTTCCTCCAAACATCTCCATAAAGGGTGTCCTTTCGTGGCACTGTCTGCTTCATACCAGACCAGAGAGCCTAAAACACTGGCTCAAGGTCACACAGGAGGCCAGGCCCTGCCTGCAACCAGACAGGGCACATGAGAGGCCCCAGTACTACTTTTCTGTTCGTAAGGTTCGCATCCTACATTTGATCAGGGGGCTGACAGTCAAGAACCCAAAAAGGTGGCCAAAGGAGGGCAATGCAAAAAGAGCCAGAAAAGTCAGAGTCCTGGCTCCTGCAGGCACAGTGGCCTGGCTGGTTACAGAGTGAAAAGTTCTGCCAGTTGAACCAAGCTGCCACAGCCCCACAGCGATGTCTGGTGGTGGCCCATGGAAGAGCAGCCAGCACCTGGAAAACGTGGCCACCCCACAAAAGTACATCCAAACGCAGCCAGAGAAATGAAAGAGGCACACAGCTGGAAAGGGTGGATGGAAGGGAGGGTCTCTTCAGTCAGTAAAGGCGGTCCTTTCTCAGTCCTCCACAAGACACCTACAGTGATCCAGCCAAGAAGGTGACTCAGAACTCTGCTGGGCCTGTGTTCAAACAGCTCCATGGCTCATGCGCTGTGCAGCCTTGGGCAGGTCATTTTCCCTCTCTGAGCCTCAGTGTCTTCAGTGAGACTAAAGTAAGAACAGTACCCGCCTCCTCGGGCTGCATGCAGGTGAAAGGAGATAATATACAGAGGTGCTGGTGCCTGGCAGGGCTGCCTGTGGCTTCTGCCCTAGCCACAGACATGCACACATGAGCTGTAGCATCAGCCTTGTCCCAAGGCCAGGGACAAAATCAACGACAGACAATATATAAACGAATGGGGATGGCTGTTCCAATGAAATTTTAATTACAAAAACAGGAAGCAGGCTGCATCTGGTAAGCAGGCCTGTGGTTGGCTGGCCCCTGGCAAGGAGCACGGCTGGGGTGAGTGCCGCTCAAGAGTCAGGGACAGCTTCCTGTGCAGAGGACAGCTGAGCCACAGCCAGAGGGATGCAAAGGAGGGAACCCTGGAGGAGCTGTGGAAAGGTGTCTGGGCAGAGCGAGTGGCCAGGGCAAGGGCACTGCACTGGGACGAGTGTGGCAAGGAGAGGGGAGGAGAGGGTGCACGGCCACCCTGGGAGGGGTCAGAGCAAGGCCATGGCAGGCTGTGGGGGCTGGGGTTGTGTTTGAAGAGTGGTGGGAGCTTTTGAGTTGGGACTGGATCCCAGGACCTCCTGGCTCAGCATCCCCAGATTAATAGGAGCCCAGCGTACATAACCTGGTAGACTCCATGACAGCAGGCTGGAGGAAGGTTCTGGGTGATGGGCCATAACCTCCGTCTCAGAACCCCAGAATCCAGCTGGACTTCTGAGGTCCATGGTTGCTCCTGCTTCTGGGTTCCTGAATTATTGTTTACTGGATTTCTGCCAGCCACACCAACTCACACACTACCCCCTGAGCTGTCCTGGTGTCCATTGTGCTTGGAGAGCCTTTCCCAAGGTACCCAAGCCCATCATCTCTGCTCCTAGGGAGGCCCCAGCTCGGGCACTGTCATACTGAGCTACTGCAAAGCAAAGTCCCATCCTGCCAAAATCCATAGCCACCAAAGCCCATGAAACCAGGCCACAAGCAGAATGGACCCACCTACCCAGCCAGAGAAGGGTTTGGGTTTCTGGGCTGATCACTGACCTTAAGGGGTGGAGATCCAATAGGCCACCAGCTAAGGGGGTAGGAGAAAGGGGACACATGCATGGCCACTTAGTCCCCACATGCAAGTACAATTACATAACCAGCTCAACACTGCATTGGGTACTGCCAGGCCATGTGGGGAAGGGGAGGGGCCTGTGGCACTGACCCTGGGATGGGCCACTGGGTGCTGCCCCAGGGCATTGGCCAACCAAGCAGAGGTGGCAGGATGCTGCTGCTCCAAAGGCATCTCCACTCAGGGACCCCTGGGATACCTCCAAAAGGGACCAGGATCCTGACCAAAGGGCCCTCTCATTGCCTGATATCAATTACTTCATTCATTTATTCATTCATTCAAATACTGATTGAACACCTCCTCTTTTCCAGCCACGTTCCAGGCACTGGGGGCATAGCAATGAAAAACCTGGACAAAAACCTCTCCCCTCCAAGAGAAAAGACAATAACAAAAAAGCCAAAGTGCACCCCAAATCAGAGAACGATGAGTGCTAGGAAGGAAAACAGGCAGAGAAGGGAGACAGTGAATGATAGGGGAGCAGGGTTTTCAGAAGGGGTAGCTAGGGGAGACACTTCTGAGGAGGTGAACTCCAAGTGAAGCCTGAAGGAAGAGAAGGAGGCAAACATTTCAAGATCCAGGGGAAGAGCATTCTAGGAAGAGGGGACAGTTTGTGCAAAGGTCCCGGGTGGGAACAAGGCTGGAGTGTTTGAGAAGCCTAATAAGGCTGGCACTGCTAGAGCAGTGAGTGGGAGAGAAACAGGGCGAGAGAGCAGAAAGGGTTCAGGGCAAAGCATACCAAGCTGCAGAGTAAGCCAAGCAGCAGGGGCACACTAGCTCAACGTCAGGATCCGTCCCAAACAGCCACAAGCGCGTCAATCCCCATGGTCACCCACAGGGAAGGTCCCAATGGCCTCAGGTCACAGATGAGGAAACTGAGGCCCCAAGAACGCCAAGGGCTCTGGGTGCCCCTGCCTCCTCACAGGGACAGCACAGCATGGGCCAGATTGGGGAGGATTCTTTTCCACTGGTGAGGGGCATGTACTGCCCAAAAAGAACTTCTCAGGAGCATTCACAGAAACCCTGAGGCCTCAGGGGCTAGTGTCGAGGCAGGTGGCTCCAGGGGAGGCAGGGGCTGGAGGGAGATGGGGCCACCAGGAAACATACAAAGGCAAGGGGTCTTGCAGGAAAAGACTGACTTGAGCCAAGTCTAGGGAAAAGGCAGCACAGGCAGGCAGTTAGATTGTTTCTAGAAACCTGGGGCTTGAATTTCCAGGATGTCAGCCTGCTAGCAGGTTATCTTCCTAAGACTCACACCCATCCTTGGAGAGCAAAGCTCTGAACTGGAAACCACAGATTCCTTGGACAGCAGGGGCTGTTGCCCCTGAAGGAGAAAAGCCAGCCCTCAGCTCTGTCCCCACATGCAAGGACATTTCTTACCTTTAACAAGCAAATGTCCTAAGACCTCCCTCTATGCACATGGTCGCCGCATGCTCTCAGACAAGCAACCACTCAAGTAGGGGCAATGGAGCCCCAATGTCTGGCTCCAAAGACCAGCTTGGGCATTTCCAAGCTGTGGGACCTCAGGCAAGTTGCATCAGCTCTCAGCACCTCCATGTCTTCATCAGTGAAATGGGAGAAAAACTGACACTCACCTCTCCCCAGTCACTCATGGTGGGGATTAAATGAATCGCACTTGGGAAGTGCACAGCTTGGTCCCAGGCACAAGGAATGCTGTCAATAAAGGTGCCATTGCATGGCTACTGGTGACCTCAGGGGTGGGGACAGGACCAAAAGTAGGAGGGGGAACTATTTTCTCCTTGACACCATTTTTTCACTTTTGCATATATGGACTTATTTTAACTGTAGACCAATTTCCTCCTGACAATCCAATGAAGTGGATGGGTGCTGGGTCTGGGCCCATTTTACAGATAAGGAGACTAAGGCCACATGGTGGGGGATGGGCAGAGCTGGGAGGCCCAGACAACTCAGATTCCAGAGCCAGGTGGTACCAGCTGATAATCCCATGTTACAAACAAGAAATGCGAAGCACAGAGAAGTAACTGCCCAACCCACATAACCAGGAAGTTATAGAAAACAGATTTGAGATAGCACAGCCTGGCTCTGAATCCTGAACTCCTAGACGCCATACCTGTGCTGGGCAGTACAGCAGCCACTAACCACATGTGGCTATTCAAGCCTCAATTTAATTTAATTTAGCTAAGTTAAATTAAAAGTTCAGTTTCTCAGACTCGCTCATACATGTGGGTAGTGGCTGCTATATCAGACAGAATAGGTTTAGAATATTTCCATGACTGCAGAAAGTTCTACTGGGCAGCGCTGCACCACACAGCAGTCTTATTTAATAAACGTAAAAGGCATAAAACAGCCAGCACATGGGCAGTGCTCAGTGCATCATTGCAGAGCCACCTTGCCCCATCAGGCCTCCTGCCTGCACCTGCTTCTTCTTCAGCTTGGAGATCTGCTGCTCCACCATGGTGATCTCGCGGTCCACACGGTCCATGCTCTGGATCAGCTCCTCCTTGGAGAGTCGCGGAGGCACAAGCTCCAGCTCAGAGTCAGCATGAGGGGGGCTGGGTGGAGATACTGGCTCCAGCTTGCCTGTCAGGTTGCGCTCCTGTGGCAGAGAAAAGACAAGCAGGAGGTCAGTATAGGGGCACCCCCAGGCAGCAGCCTCCTGCCCCAGGTTCCAGTCCTGCACACTGGACTTCTGCCACAAAAGTCCCCACAATGCAGCCGCAAGGTTGCTCTGTGGTCCTGCCACTCTGCCTTTGTCCCCATGGGTCCTGTCCTCCTTGCCAGGTACACCCTTCCCAGCCCTTCGCTCCATTCCCAAAGGTCAGAATCCCTTGCATTCCTCCAGATTTGCTTCAAATGCCGCCACCTACATGAATGTTTTCTCAACCTCCCCTTTCCCCATTATGCACTCCTCTTACCCCACACATGTCCTCCTCACCAGAATCAATGCCCCAAGAGGAGAATCCAAGGCCCTACAACCTCTATTCTCCCCAGGCCTGGCCTCAGCAGGCCCATTTATTCATAAGGCTCAACCCAAACAAGCAGTGACAAAACACTGTAGACACCACAACACCCGGCTTTGCAGCAAACATACATGCAGATACCATGAGACACTAATCATATACGTTGGATGAATTACAAGGTATGCGTATATAGCTCAGTAAAATCTGCAGTTAAAAAAAGTAAACGTGTGCTCACACAAGCACGCAGACATACTCCAAGATGGGACATGTAGATGGTGAGAGTAGTTAAGGAAGAGGGGATGTTCACCTTTTTTTTTAGTTTATGAGTATTTTCCTTCACTGGGGATTGTTCTTTGTTTAATTTTGAAAACATGCCAAATGAACAAAGGAGCCCTTCATTTGGCTGCTCCCTGACTCCACCATTTGAACAACTGAAGTTTACGAGCATGGAGCTGTGCCGGGAGGGCACGGGGACAGGGACATAAAAAGCACAGCCTCGCCTCCAGGACGCTCTCCTCTGGAGCCCGATGCCTGGGTTCAAATCTCCGAACAAAGTACTCCCTGCTTCGATTTCTTCATCCATATACTGAGAAGATAACGGTTCCCACCTTCCAGGCTGCTGTGAAGCTTACAAGCACGAATGAGGGCAAAGCGCTCAGCTCGGGGCCCAGCATCCCTAAGTGCTCTGTAAATGTTGGCTGTGACTGGCCCACCCCAGACCCGGGCTCTGGGCCTGGCGGCACAGGCATATCCCAGCCAACCCAGCCCCCGTCTGTGCCAGCAGGCAAGGCCAAGCTGGCAGCTGCTGGAGGAGCAGGCCCCAGGAGGAGCACCAGCGCAGCCTCTCCACCCCCACGCAGCTGCCACCCACAGCACACAGGACACATTATTCCCTGGACAACTGTGGCCTGAGGGCCATTCAGAGCCCCCTGTCGTGAGCCTAGCAGACACTGTGCCAGCTTATGCCCACTCTCTTGACCTCAGGGCATCTGCCCCCTTAGGAAGCCCCTGCCAAGGCCCAGATGGTCGCAGGATCACATTGGGTTTGCCTCTGGCCTCAAGGGGTCCCTCTGAGACATGGGGGAGCTAGAGTCAGGACGCCCCCTGGCACTCTCCACACTTAGACCCTCTAGGAATGCAGAGAAGGCCTTAGTACCCCCAACTCCCCACCTCCATGCACCTCTAGGTTACCTTGCACCAGGGACACCCTAGGAACTAAACCCGGGACCACTCTCTGCTCAGCCCATCCCAGTCCTCAGCACGTGCCACCTCCCCACCCACTGGACCCCCAGCATCTCTGCAGGAAGGTTGCCATTTCATCCTTGTCATACAGATGAGGAAACCAAGGACCCCGAGTCATGTGGCTGGCAATGCTCTAAGCCAGGATGCAGCAAACTTGTCTGTAAAGGGTCAGGGGATAAATATCTCAGATTCTGCAGGCCAGATAATCCCAGTTCCAACTACTCAATTCTGCCATCGTATTGCTGAAGCAGACACAGACATGGTCGTGTGCCAGTAAAATTTAACTTACAAAAACAGGCTGGGGATCAATGGGGCCTGGGGGTCGCAGTCTGCCAACCTTTGCTTTAAGCAATCCCTACATGGTGACTCATGTGATGCTCACAACCACTCTGGGAGGTGAAAACAAGACTTCTGCCACTTCACAGGGGAGGAGACTGAGGCTCAGGCTCACCCAGCCCCTGGCTCGGTGGGCACAGGCACAGGATTTGGTCTGGGCTCTCCAGGGGCAGGCAGAGGTCACAGCCAGGCTACAGAGGTTCTCATGGGAGAAGCAGGGTCCCTGCTACACATTCATCACACAGAGCTGCAGGGCTGGGCCTTCTCGGGGCCCTGAAATCACACCCAAAACTGCATGGATGAACAACTCACCTGGAAAAACACCTGGAAGAGCGTCTGTGTCTGTACACGTATGTGCGTGAGTGTGTGTGCGTCCTCCCTGACGGGAGGCCTGAGCTGGCGGACACAGGAGCCCTGACCCCACACACAAAGACAAAGGCAGCTTGTGTTTTCCGGCCTCACAGGGTCTTTGCACAAGCTGCCCCCTCTGCCCTGAGTACCCGGCTCCACATCTGTGATGGCTGGAACTGGCCTCACCCACCCCATGCCCACGCCCCAGGCCCTACCTGAGGTTCTACCCCACCTCTACACAAGCTCATTGCCACAGCCCTATTCGCTTCTCAGGGCTTTTGAGACAAAAGGTGATGGTGAAACAACTCGCGTGGCCTAGCTGTGTTACCTGGTACAGCTAATGTTTCCCCAGCCAACCTGCTCTTCGCTCGTCCACCAGGACTGAGAAACAGGATAAATGGGACAAGAACAAGGACTGAGGAAGCAAGGGCTTTGGGGCCAGGCTACCCCAAAACTGCGAGACCAAATCATTCATCCAATTCAGAAATAATTCTGAAAATAATTTCCGAGGCTGGTGGGGACAGCACAAGGGTTAGAAGAAGCAGTTGGCAACCACTAAGAACTGCTGGAAATGTTGCTGGAAATTCATTTTCGTTAAAATCTTGATGGATAAAGGCTTTTTCTCCTGTGGGGTTTAGACTGAACCTTCTGGGGACTCAACAGTTTGATCCCTTGGTCCAGTTTAACTGTACAGTTTATCCACTTTAAGTGTACAGTTCAAGGGCATTAACTACACTTTCAATATTGTACAATCATCACCACCATCTATTTGCAAACTTTTTCATGACCCTGAACAGAAACTCTGTCCCATTAAATGACAGCTCCCCTTTCCCCCTCTTCTCCCAGCCCCTGGTAGCCTCTAATCTACTTTCTATCTCTACTGCTCACTGCAGAGATTTCATCTAGGTGGAATCATACAACATCTGTCCTTTTGTGTCTGGTTCCTTTCACTCAGCATCATGTCTCCAAGTTCATCCCTGCTGCAGCTCGCGTCAGCAATTCATTCCTTTGTAAGGATAATATTCCATCGTACGCATAGACCACATTTTGTTTACCCGTTCATCTACTGATGAACACTTGGGTCATTTCCATCTTTGGCGATGGAGAACAATAGCTGAGTTCCTGCTTTCAACTCTTCTGGGGGGTACACATCAAGAATTCAGACTGCTGGGTCCCATGGTCGTTCTATGTCCAACTTTCTGAGGCCTTGCAAAACTGTTGGCCATGGCATCAGGTTTGGCTTCATTCTCACCAAAAAGGCATACCCAGGTGGCAGTTTCCCAGGTATGGGACCAAGGGATCCAACCACTGAGTCCCCAGAAGGTTCAACCTAAACCCTAGAGGGGAAAACATGTCAGTAGATGGCACTTGGTGTCATTTTCGCAATCCAATGCCCCTGATGTAAAAGTTCACACCAACCTCAGAGCGAAATGCTTACTATGCAAAATTAAAGACATGGAGGCACCTTGGGATCCCCCATCTCAGCTCCAGGAAGAGCAAAGTTGGTCTCACCATTCCCGTAGTCAGCTCCCCCAGGCACAATGATAGATTCCAGGAAGGGCAGGGGGCACTCTCAAAGGCAAGGAGGAAAAGCAGCTTTCCCCTGGAGCTGTGGAAAGGGAAAGGGTTCCCTCTTTCTGCTGGCATTGAACCTGGGAGGAGGAAGGCCAGGACTTACAAGCTGCCACCTAGTTTACACACCAAGGCCATGTAAAAGACAGCAGAGCCAAGAGATGGGGAAAGAGCGAGTCCTGGAGATACCACTTGACTCCTGGATCAAGTTGCACCTGAAGCCAACCCACTCCTGGACTTTAGTTCTGAGAGCCAGGACTTCTGCTTAAGACAGTTTGATTTGGGTTTTCTGCCCCCTTCAGCCAACAGATCCCAACAGACCAAGGGACTTACAGAAGTGGTACTGTTTTTGACCATTCTAAAGTTCCCTAAAGTGAAATTTTATGAATTCTAAAGGAAACCGCTGAAGCCACAGGACTCCAGCAGCTCAAAAGCAAGGAAACATTAATAAAACAGACCACTTTCATATGAAAAAGGATCAGGAGAGGGGAGTGTGGAGAGAGTCAAAAAAAAAATCAAATTCCTGTTTCATGCATGCAGCTGAATACCACACAGCAGACACAAAAAACATCTGAATGCTTTCAGAATTGTTTCTCCTGAGTTTTTTCGCCAGTCCGGAATTGCTCAGATTTTCCGAAGCTCTCAGCCTGAAGCAATGACAACCGCAGTTCAGCCAGGCCCCAGCACTGGGCCCACAGATCCCCCCAGCCCCACAGGGTCCGGGAAGGGGAAAGAGACACCCCCAGAGAGAAACACAAAGACAGGGAGAGTCCGAGAGACACAAAGACAAAGACATGAAGATGGACAGACAGAGGGAGATATCCACAGATGGAGAGGGGGTCCCCAAGCAGAGGGAACCCCAACAAACAGGGGGACAGGGAAGACCAAGGAGAAAGGGGAACAGAGCTGCTGGGAGACCTGGGGACCTGTCAGAGGCACCCCTCAGAGCCCCGTTCTCTGGGGCAGATGTACCTGCGAGGCAGATTCCGTGGGTGACGGTCACTGAGGAGAAAATCGAGTGGAATGCTGCCTTCCCCACTGCCATCCCAGACCCGCTTTGGGCTGAATTGGGTGTCCCTCCTACCTCCCCCCATCCTCCACAAAACAAGGAGGGTGCTGACTGGTATTCCAACAGGGCCGAGCAGGCAGAGGGCAGGGACTGGGGGCAGGGGCCCAGGGAGCTGCTCCCCCACCCCAGCTCTCGGCCCGAGGGTGACAGAGAGAGAGCTGCGCTGTGAAATGGGGAGAAGAGCCCTGACTTCTCTGCCCTAGTCTGGTCCCTGAACCCAACCCACCTTCTCAGGCCAACCACCCTGCAGCAAGAGGCCCCGAGAAAGCTCAGGTACAGCCTCTGGCCAGCCAGAAGCCTGGAGGAACCGCTCAGCCTGACCCCACCCCGCCCGGCAGTCAGAGGGGCTCCCAAGGCTGCTGGGGACACCACGACAGAAGCCTGGGGCCCCCAGTCAGCATTCCTGTAGGTCTGCGCTGGCAGAAGGCAGGCTTCTCTTGGGTGAAGTGGAAGTCGCAGGGAGAGGCCCGCAGCACACCATATGCCATTCATCCTCGGCCCCCGCACAGCCTCCCCCTGAGAATAGCTGGGCTATCTTCAAGAGCAATCAGATGAAAGGCCCTCTTCAATGGGGTCCCTGGGGCCCTGGAGGGTGTGGCAGCCCTGCAGGGGGACACAGGTATGAGCACAGCCCCTCCCCAGCCACCCCCAACCCACCCTGCAAAGGT
Source organism: Tamandua tetradactyla (assembly GCF_023851605.1). NCBI lineage: Eukaryota > Metazoa > Chordata > Mammalia > Pilosa > Myrmecophagidae > Tamandua > Tamandua tetradactyla. The sequence goes on along the minus strand of NC_135331.1, from coordinate 7,617,373 downwards.
CTATCCTGGGCTTTACTGGAAGACAAAAGACTCCCGGGAATGAGCAGGCTCATGGGGAAGAAGATATGTGCTCCAGGTGGGAGGAGTGGCGGGTGAACAGGGAGTGGACGGGTTGTGTGGGGGTGAGAGCAGTACGGGGTGGGTGAGCAATGAATGGTTGGGTGCAAGGCTGGCTGGGCGGGTGTAGTGCATGGCAGGTAGAAGTGATGGGTGAGGGGGTGGAAGGGAAGGTTGCAGGGAGGTCTGGCAGGTAAATGGATTAATGGGTGCACAGACACATGAACCAAGAGCTGGATGACGGTGGGAAGGGAAGGTGGGAAGCAGATCTGGGTTGGGAAAGACGGGAGAATGAGCAGAAGGATGCACAACTCTATGGGGAACACAAGGAAACAGGTACGTGGGGGGATTGATGGAGAAGTGGGTGAAAGGCAGATAGGTAAATGGGGCAGTGAGCAGGAAAAGGGGTGGTATGCTGGGTGGGTGGGTGGGTGGGTAGATAGACAGGTAGATGGAAAGAAGGATGGGTGGTGGGTGGATGGAAGGGCAGGTGGAAGGGTGAGTGGGTGGGATGGGAGGCAGGGAGGGAGGATAAGAGGGTGGAAAGGTTGGACGCAGGGAGGAAGACGGACGGATGGACGGACGGATAGATGGAAGGGTAGATGCGTAGGTGGATGGATGGAAGGATAAATGAAAAGAATGAAGGATGGAGGGTAAAGGAAGGAGTGTTGACTCATGGGTGAGGGGTGGTGGCTGAGGCCCCAAAAGCCAAGGCCCCCTCCCAGCCAAGGGTGGGGTGAAGGGCCTGCCCAGAGCCTCCAGACACCCCTGCATCGTTCCCAAGCCCAGGCTCCCATGTGGCTGCCCAAGCTCCTGTCCAGAGAGATCCCCCTCAGTGACCAGCAAGGACCCCCAACTGTTCCTTGGCAGACACAGTGGCAGCAGCCTCAGCATGAGCTGCCTCTGGAGGTCCCTGCAAAGATGGCCTTAAGTGTCCCACAGTTCAGGTCCGGGCAGGGGGCAAGGCAGCCCAGACACAAAGGCAGTGAGGGAAGGAGGCAGGAGGCTCAGCAGGAGAGGGCACTTCAGGAAGAGGGCATGCTTGAGGTACGGCCAGGACCCCAGTGAGGGTGAAGCAGGGTGGTCAAGGGAGCACAGGGAGAGACAGGAGGCAGGGTGATGGGGCCGGGCCCTGTGAGGACCATGCCTTTCTGCTGCATGAGCTGGGAGTCATGGAAAGGCCTAGAGCACAGGAAGATATAAGCTGCTATCTTCCCCAGATCCCCCCGGCACTCTGTGGGATTGGGGGGGCGTACCTGCGGCAGAGACCACGGCAGAGCCATCAGGATTTGCTGATGGATGGGAAGTGGGGAGGCCCTGTGGGGCCGCAGGATGGAGCTAGAGGGGGAGGCCTGGGAGGGAGCAAGGGGCCTGGCAAAATGGAGTTTCAGGCACATTCAATCCAAGGTGCTTGTGAAGTGACCCTGCTTTTCCTTGACAGCTGGGGTCGTCCCTGCCCCAGGTACGGGGTGGGGGGGGAGGCAGAGCCTCCTAGGGCACCACACTCACATCCCAGCACCTGGTAAGCAGGTATCAAGGCCACGAGGAAAGCAGAGGATAGAAAGGGGCCGGGGTACCCCTAGCCTCCAGGTGCAGGACCCCTCAGAGTCACCCCCGGGCTGCCAGAAAGCACACTCAGAGTGGGCAGCCAAACGCAGGGACACACATGAACGTGAAGCTGCCTAGCTCCTTCTACCCACACCTGGCCCGGGGTCCCTCAGGCAGATTAGTGCAACCCAGCCTGGTGCAACCTGGTGCCTGAGGACTGGCTGGCTGCTGGAAATAGGAAGAATGACTACCAGCCTGGCCGGGGGCTTTCCCAGGCCCAGGCCTGACCTAGCACCATCCCTGGGGGCCAACCTTGTCCCAACTCACTCCAGAAGAGGCTGGGACCCCCACTCCCCATTTGAACCAGCAGATACAGGACCCCCAGAGGCCTCAGAGCCTGAGCTGTGCCACTCACAGGCCCGAGTTCAAGACTTGGAAGCCCATCTGCTGTGTGAGCCTCACCCCAGCACTGATCAGACCACAGCACATGCTCAGCTGAAGCTGGAGGCTGCCTGGGCACCCCTAGCAGATCGCAGCACTCTCCTCTGTGGCTCCCTAGGACCCTCCCCATCCCTCACTTGCATTTATGCCACAGCAATACAAAGCCAGACTGTGGCTGCCTCAGGGCCCCTGTGCTTGGTGCTCCTATCACCTTCCCCAGCTCTTCCCTTGCCTAGCTCCTCACCCTGTGGCTGCCTCTGCCCATACCCTGCACCTTCCCTTCCCCCCAGCTCACTCAGCAGCAGAACCCAAAGCAGCAGAGCAGCTACAAGACTAGGGCCAGGCCTTACCTTGGCCAGGTCCTCAGAGCCTCCAGGCTGCCCCGCGGCCAACAGAGGTGAGGGCCTCAGCAGGGGATCAGGCAGCAGCTCCAGGCGAGGGCGCTTGCTCTCAATGAACTCCATCTCCGATTTGCCCAACTCAGGCAAATACGAGTGGGACTCAGGTCGCAGGTGCAGCTCCTGGGACCTGCGGGAGGCACATGTACTTGGCATCAAATGGGGAACCGAGGCTCTGAGAACCCCAGGACTCCACCTGACAGCCTGAAGGCCCTGTGCCCCTCCTAGCCAAGCACCTACTGGGTCCTATTCTCCCGAGGCTAGTGCTCCCAAGAGCCTGCAACCCAAGGCCACACTGCAGGGTGGGTCCCAGACCCAGCCTTGCCTCCTTTCCGCCAACACTCACTGACTGCATTTACAGGAAAAGGTTGCAGCAGTGCTGACAATGGAACCCCCTCGGTGATATTCTGCTCCCTTGCCACACAGGGTGGTCCCAGTGCCAGCACATCGTCCCCTCCTGGAACTGGCAGAAACAGACTCTGAGCCCCAGCCCAGACCTCCTGATCTAGACAAGATCCCAGGGTGATTTGTGTGCACAGCGGGGTTGAAGAAGCACTGTGGGCAGATGGCAGATAATTGAAGCACGTGGGCCGCCATTCCCTTATCACCCACCAGGCAGATAACACTTGTCAGGCACAGCACTCTGACAACCGCATTCCTGCCTCTGGGCCTTTGCACTTGCCTCCTATCAGGCTACTTCCCTCTTCCTCCTCGGGGAGGTCATACCCCCCACCAGCTGCCCGGTTCTCTTTTCCTTCCCAGCCCCTAGATGTGCTCGTCATGCCGTACATGTGTGCTGGATGCCCCCCAACCCAGAATGCCAGCTCGCAAGGGCAGGGTCATTCATCCGTTCGGTTCAGCACCGAATTCCGAGGCTTGGCACTCAGCAGGTGCCCCATCAGTGTGTGAAGACTGACTTAAACCCACCACCCACCACGTGAACAAGGCCACCACCCTCTGTGCTTGCTGCCCTGGAAGGCTGTCACACCTGGCTCTTTCCAAAGCCGAACCACAAGCCTCCGTCCCATCCACGTAGGACCTGGAGATCTGCAGGTGCAAGGTGCTTGGCAGGAAGCATGCAGGTAAATAGGGCAAAGCCCCAAGAACACCCAATGTGGCTCCTCCTGAACCTCCAGGTGCTCCCGCCCAACTAAGTCTAGCAGCCCTACCTGCTCCCAAGAGAACTGCAGCTGTGGCTTCCCCATCCGTGGCCTCCCCTTGTGGCATGGCCTCCCCTCCGTAGCCTCCTGCTGCAGCCCTAGGACACCTCCAAGGATTTCTGGCAGCACGGAGAGGCCCAGGCCTGACCCTAAGCCCCCGTCCTGGCTGAGTTAACACGGACTGGCCTCTAGCCTGGGGGCCTCAGCATTCTCACTGAGAAGGGGGCACGAATCCCACAGCTCAAACGTCCCCAGCTAAAGCTCCTGGAGGAGGGAGAAAGGACTTGACCAAATGGCCCCAGAACTTATACCCTGAGAGCCCGAGGCCAAAATCTGTCCCCTAGACCAGCTCTGCTAGAAGGCCTTTAAAATCCAAATTCACTGCCAATCTGCAAATACATGGAGAGTTTCGTATTAAAGCAAACATGCCCAACCTCTCCAGAAAGCCAAGTGATCTGCCCATCTCACTCACGTGGCTGCCTGGTTACAGCATGAGGTGGTGGCTCCCCACTCCCACCCTGTCGCCTTCACCGTCCCCGCCTGGCCGAGGGCACATGGCCCACTGACCTGTCTTTGCACCATTCTCTCTATGAGCCACCCCACAACACACAGCTTTGTCCCATTTTACAGAGGGAGAAACTGAGGCTCAGATGGGCCAGGGACCTGGAGCCTGCACTGCTGGCAGGAGGCAGGGGAGCAGGCACCCCAACAACCACTACCCCTGAGATCACTGTTGCTGTCTAAAGGGGCCTCTGGCCCGGGGCTGGCAGGCAAAGACTGAGCCAAAGCATCCACGAAGGGCCATAGAAGCCCCCAAAGTGGAAGTTCCCCTCCCAAGGCCCCCGCAGCCTGAGGTCTGCCAGGCTGGGCCCCGAGGGTTGCAGCTCCCACTCTGCCCAGCCTCCCTGAGCTGATGGCCCCTCTACCTCTGTCAACACCCGCCAGCTCCGCTCTCCAAGGGTGCCTCCCCCGGCCCCCACCGAGGCCTTAGCCCTGCAGTGCTGGGCAGGGAGCAGCAGAGGTTCCAGAAAGATGCCCACAGATGCTGCCCACTCAGAGCACCTGTGAGCACAGTACCTCCCACCGTCAAACCTCTGAGTCCATGGGAGGGTGGCCATTAGGGTCGAGAATCCACACAGGACCACTGGTGCCCTCTCTCAATACTCACTCCACCTGGAGGCACCGAGGGTGCGGGGGCCCATGGAGCAGCTTCCCCTGCAATCCTCCCTGCACGCAGCCTGGGGGATCTTAGAATGGAAATTCTATCCTGGCCCACCCCAGCTTACAACCCGCCCCCCCTCGCTCTCCTCTCAGTCAGGGTAAAGCACCCACAGAGCCTGGCCCCTGCCTACTTGCCCCCTCCTCTCCCAACCCGCCCCCTTGCTCACCCACTCCAGGCCCCCGGCCTCCATGCCTTCCTGCAACACACCAAGCCCACTCCCACCTCCGGGCCTGGGCACGTGCTGCTTCTCTGCTGTGTAAAGGCACTTCCCCAGCTCCCCCAGGGCCAGGCTCCTCAGCAGCCAAGCATCCCTCCTCCCAGTGTCTGTCCTGGCCACCAGCTCCACCAGAGACCCTCTCCCACCCTGCCCATTGGTCGACATGTCACCCCTGTGACCCCTTTAATGGTACCTGCCACAGCTGGAGCAATCCTGGGTGTCGTTTACAGGGCATCTCCTCCAGGTGGCCAGGCCTGCCTGTTCTGTGGCCGCCTTGTGCCCATCACCCGGAATGGTCCAGCATGGGTTAAGTGCTCTGCGCCTTAGCTCTTATGTGCTCACTGTCTCAAGCACCTCGGGGCCCTGTTCAGCCCCGGCCCCCCTCACTAAGGTCTCTACCTGCCACCTTTTCTCATTCCTTTCCCATAGGGAAAATGCTCTGCACCTTCTCCTGCCAGCTGCGGGATGCAGGATGGGAAAAGAACCTGGAGGAAAGGGGGGAGGGCAGGGAAGCAGTGGGCACTCCATTGCATCAACATGGCAAGGCGACAGCAACTGCTTACTTCATCCAACACCACCTGGGTGGTGCTGAGCAGGTGCTTGTAGTTGAGGGTGAGGGGCCATCAGCCGACCTTACTCATAGGAGGTGACCCTCCACCACAGTGGTGGGGTGGGAGTGGGGGTGGGTCATCCCAACAGGTAAGAGCAAAAACCGAGGTTTCTAAGAGAAGAAATTCTGCCCTGAAATGGCAGGAACTGCTCCTGCCTGAGTGTCCACCAGGGCTGCCCTATGGAGTGCAGACCTGCCAGCCAGCCCCACCTGCACATAGGCCAGTTGCTCCGAATACACCTCCTGGTAGGCAGCTCCCCTAGAATGTTTCTCTGTAACACCCCCACAGACACCCCCCTCCCCCACCCAGCTCTGGCCCCCAACTTGGTGTTCTCCCCCCAACACAGGGCCTACCAAGGGGCCATGGCTGGTGGTCCAAGGCCCAGGCATCAGCTCTGCCCATCCCGTGTCCTTGCCCTAAGGCAGGGGCCACACCAGGACAAGGACTGCCACGTGGCCAGCACGCCATCCTCTACAAGTCTGGCCTCCACAGGAACCTCAGGTAGCAGCTCTGTGGGTGAGCAATCCACGATCTCTCCTCACCTCTCATTCCCGGGCTGGAACTCGGACAGCAGGGAGGGCCTTCTCCTCTGGGGCTGGATGATAGAGCCGGGCGACAGGTGCGAGGAGTAGTCCCGGGCGTGGTGCTGATACTCCAACAGCCCAACGTCCTGCAACGAGACGGGAAGCAGCCGGTGAGTGCACCGGGCACAGCACAACCAGAGGCTCTGGACAGTCCATGGACAGCAGCCCCTGCCCCAGCCCCACTGCAGCCGGAACAGGACCCTCACCTAACCCAGCCCCACTGTGGCCCAGCTACATGAATTCGGACAAGCTGAAGAAGCTGTCTAAGCCTCAATTTCCCCAAGCCAGGGGGATCAACTTGGAAAATGCAGCACAACAAGGATTCAGCTACTATCTGTAGAAACAGAAATGTGTAAAACGAAAGCAGGAAAAATGCTCCACCTACATGTCTATCAAGAGGGAAGTGGGGGAATAAATAGGGCTGGCATGTGAGTGGAAAGGCATAACATCACACGTGAGACAGGCGGCAAAATGAGGAAGGTCCAGGTTTCAAAACAAATCGCCGTCCATCAGCAGAGGAATGGATAAAATGTGGTCTGGCCATGCAATGGAGTATTACTCTGCCATGAAAAGGAACAGAGTTCTGATTCTACCTACAACCTGAAGGAGCCCTGGAAAGAATATAAGCCGAGTGGGAGAAGCCAGACACAAAAGGCCACATACCACCTGCAGGACATATCTTGAATACGCAAATTCTAGGAGACAGAAAGTAGATCAGAGGTTCCCAGGGGCAAGGGGGAGGGAGAATGAGGAGATGCAGCTTAATGGGAACATAGTTTCTGTTTGAGGGAATGGCATGGTCATGGTAAGGGATGGCGGTGATGACACTGTACACGTAATGAATGCCACTGAAATATATGCTTAAAAATGGTGAAAATGGCAAATTTTATGTTATATGTCACCACAATACAGTTTTCTAAACATCCAACCTAGGAGGTACATGTTGGGTCTTTCTTTTAAAAGTCGACACATCCATAAGCACAGATCAAAGGCAGGAGGACAAACCTCAGGAAAATCCCTCCCTTAATAAAATGACATCTGTTATTATCCTGGGGAAAACCAAACAATAACAAATTAAATGTATCCCAACTGTCATCTATACTCTGATTTCAGAAATACTAAAACATTAAAAACAAAAACGAGCCTTTCAAACAAGGAAACAAGACAGGTTTCACACATGATCCCAACTGATTAGTTCTGTCTGCCTGGAACATTCAGTGACACAGTATGTGGTAATCAATTATTGATGTCTGACATGGTAAAGGACAGGAGAGAATGGGATTGAAAGTTAGTTATTTTCTTCTTGGCATTCGTTCTTAATTTTTCCCTGTTTTCTAAAAAGTTTCAGTATTTCTTTTGCTGGACAGTTTTTTCTTTGTTTTTTTTTCCCAGCAGTTATTTTTGCAAAGAAGAGATGGCACCAAGTAGATTTGTTAAGACTGTATCAGTTCCAGACCCTACAAAGCAAACAGATCAGAGTCTGGGAGCCCAGAAGCTACAGAAGGTGAGTGTCTGGGATCAGCAGGGACCCTGCCAACCCCAGGGGATGGTAACTTTGAGGGAGACCCCCACCCCTCACCCTGGGCAGCCTGATGCACAAATAAGAAGTCACAGGCCTCAAGCCTGTAGGCCTTGGTTTGTACCTGTCACTTGAAGCCTCTGTACTTCAGTTTCTTCGTCTCTGGAATGGATGCCTGGCCCAGATGGAAGGCCTCTGTACCTCTGTAAGTTAATCCTCCTTAACTCTCTGGTGGACTTCCCCCAAGACTGGGGCCAGCTTCCAGAAGGCAAAGAAGGCTGAGCCTTCTCCCACACCTCATGGTGTGTGGCTCAAGGCCCAGGGCATGGGCCCTCGCCAAATGGGGGTTGCGGAGGAGAAGGAAAAAGATAGGAGGGAGGGGAAGCCTCTAGGCTCCCACCAGGGAGGCTGCCAGGCAAAGATCTCTTGCACACACACACATTCAGAGGTGTGAGCAGAAATCAGCACGCCTTGCAGTCTGCCAGGGAGAAAATTCTCTCCCCCAACCTCACTCTCTTCTGCATAAAAGCAAAATGAGCAAAGAGGCAAAGAGGTAGGCAGTCCAATCCCTTGGGAGAGGTCGTCGGCAAGATGGTGCTGACAACTGCCAGCAGGGGCAGGAAGAGAAGCAGGCAGCACTGTGGGAGGCCCCAGGGTGGAGGGCTGTGGGAGACCCTGTACACACACTCCCCAGCCTTAGCTTCCCTGTTTCACAGCCACGCAAGATGAGTTCATGGGAAATCCTTACTGTGGGGAGAAACTTAGTAGCCATGTTTGGGTGTCCAGGGGCTCCCCCCGCATACACGAAGGTGTATGAAAGCTCAACAGGAAGGCAAGAATGGGGGTGACCCAAGAGAGGAACTGGCGCATGGAGGGGTGAAGGGGGGCTCATGGTGGTCACATGAGCCTGAATACTCCCAGGCTAAAATCCTCCCAGTCCACCCCAGAGCAGGGGAAACGGTCACACGACACCATTACTGATAGACCACGGTGGTGAACCGTAACTGCCAACACTCACAAACTGCCCACCCCAAATGCTTCTATACGGCCACTAACCTGATCCTAAAACTCTCCCATGAGGCGGGCATGTGAGCAGCCCCAAGTAAATAGGAGGAAACTGAGGCACAGAAACGACAAGTGACTGGCTGGGGCAACACAGGAAGGAGAAGGGGAAGTTCTGAGAGGCACAAGGGAGAATGAGCTGCCTCCCTCCCCGGACCCAGCCAGGCCCTGATAGCAGCCAGACCCCCCACCCCACACTGGTCCACCGGGGGCAGGAAAAGCACCTACCAATCAGAGGCCTCTGGGAGCCTGGCTCCAGCCATAGGGCCTACGAAGCTGGAAATGATGCTGCCCTTAAAACTGCACCGCTCAAGGTGGGCCACAGTGGCTCAGCAGGCAGGGTTCTCTCCTACCATGCCAGAGACCCAGGTTCGATTCCCTGTGCCCACCCATACAAAACAAAAAAAACAAAAAACAAACAACTGCACCCTTCAAACTCCCCTCGAGCAATAGGCAATTTCCTGGAAAGGGAATCCGGGCGGGTGCCTCCTTGGCTGGGCCCCACAAAGGGAGTGGTGCCTGAGTCCCCTAGGACAGAGGCGCAGGGGCATCGGCACTAGAACCAAAAGGCTGGATCCAGATACAGGGGACTGTTAAAGCAGGGGCCTGGGTGGAGTGTCTCTGTGGCTGGGGTGGCAGGGATGTGCTCCCTCCTCCCCTCCCCTGCCAATGGCGTTCCTCAGCCCAGAGGAGCCAGGGCCCAGCTTCCGGCTCTCCTGTCCCTGGGCAGCCCCCACTAGGGCTCAGATGAAAGCGCTGTGGCATCCCTGCTGCAGGTGGACAAGCCAAGCTGGTGCCAAGGGTGATGTGAGCAGCCCAGTGTGCTTAGCTAGGTGGGGGCCAACAGGGACTCAGAGCCCAAGTGGCAGTTCTTTCAGGCTCTGGGGGACCTGCCATCAAGGAAAGCTGTCAGAGGCCTCTGCGGACAGGGGTGCCAACCCGGGAGCCAAGTCTATAGGGGCATGTGTGGGGGTCACCTAAAACCAGGCTCCCTGCCTTGGTTCCTGGAGGGGCAGCCCCCACCCCGGCTAGTACCCAAGGAAGCAGGACACTGCATGCCCACTGCTGACTCATCCTCGGAGCTGTGCCCCCAGGTGGGGTGTTTGTCTTTCTGTGCCTTGATTTCCCCTTTCTCTGCCCTCCATCTGTCAAAGATTTAAGGAGCTCAAGAAAAAGGAGGCATCTGGCCCCCTGCACATCAGATGGACTAGAAGGAGGGTTGGGGGTGTGGGATCACCAGTGGGGTCTCTTTATCACCCCAGTGCTCACCTCAAAGCAGCCACAGGAAAAGTGACTCCAGCCCAGGGCACATACACCCAGCAGCGAGACCCCCAGGGGCCCCAGAATACTTGTTCCTGCCTTTCAGGAGACAGGCAGGGGTTAAGTGCTGCCCCCTACCCAACCTGGGCAGCCCCGGGTTCTGCCACTGTCCACATGGGCAGAAACACTCCTTCCAGTGGTGGCCAGGCACCCGGTGTGGCCTCCCTGCCTGGAGGGGGTGGTGACCACTTGGTCCTGTCCAGCCCATCCTGCATCACCAACAGCACAAGGGGAAGACGGAGGTGACCTCAGAGGATGGGGAGAGGGCCCAACTGGGGAAAAGGCAGGAGGGGAGGTGGGAGGGGCTGGAGGAGCTCCAAGGGCCCCCCAGGGCTGGCCTTCAGGCAGGAGGTAGGAGAGGAGTAGGAGCCCAGCAAGGAGAGGAAGAGAAACAAGAGGCAGCCAGCGGCCCCCAGGGAGCAGCTGCAGTAACAGTTAACAACAGCAAGCAGCACAGTGGCTGCCTGTTCCCAGGTGCTGCTCTAGAAGCCTTCCACAGATCATCACCTCCTGTTGATCCTCACTGGAATCGAGAGGTGGGCCCTCCTGCTTCCCCATTTCATGGAGGCTAAACTGAGGCTCAGAGAGGTTAATCAGCGTGCCCCGTTTCCTCACCTATAAAACATTTCCTCGACTATAAAATGAGAGAATCCTAGTACCCACTACAGGGTGATTAGGAAGATAATGTAAAACTTTATGCATAAAGGGCATTGAACACCAAGCCTTTACCTAAGTCAGCACTCAATAAAAGCTCTTATTTTTGTTGTTGATGATGATGCTAAGGATGATAATCACAATAAATGTTAATTTGTTCCCAGGGGCATATTCCTCAGCCCTGGGCACACAGTTGGTGTCCAATAAAGGCCTGATGACACAGGGCTCAGATCTCCGATGCTGCAGCCAGGCTGCCACGGTGCCAGGAGCTTGCCTTCTGGCAGCTGTTTAATCAGGGACCACTGTTTCATCTCTCCCAGCCTCAATGTCCTCATCTGCAAAGTGGGGATGATAAAGCAAGCTGCTGTTTCACTGGTCATTGTGAGAATGCAGTGAATCCATCCAGGGCAACCATCTCCCAACAGTGCTCCCATTAGTTGCAGCCAGCTCTAAACAGCATCCGGGGGGGCCCTTGTCTCTGGGGCTCTCCCAAGCTGGGCCAGTGAGTTCAAATGCAAAAATGTCCCACTCACTTATGGAAATGCCCTCCCACACGTTTCCTCTCTGCCTCTCACGTGGAGGGACCGCAGCAGCCAAGCAGGACAGACACACGCACACACAGGCCAGCAGAGCCAGCTTCTGCCCTCCTGCGCTGGCAGAGCTTCCCGGTCCCACCTCCCCACCCACGGCCCTGGGAGTCCTCTGGGAAGGAAGCACCCAGGGCCATAGCTCAGGAGGTACCAAGAAACCCCAACAGAGCAGAACCAGAGGCCCATCCTCACAGCTCGGCCAAAAGCGAGAGGTGAAGAGAGGACATGAGGCTACTGCTCAGGACCAGGTGAGGAAAGATTACAGCTGAAAGGGGCCAATCCGGGACACATGTGCAGGCAGCAGCCCAAGAAGCTGAGAAGGGGGAAGCTCCCCAGTGAGTAGAACTATCGCCTTGGCACCCTCAAATCAGGAATTCAGAGGCAGGACTGGGGTGGGCCCTGCTGTCTTCAAGCCATGAGCCACATCACAGGGATAAAGACAGGGACCATGGGGAGAGGATCTGGGTATGGGGGGAGGTACTGGAGTGCCTGGAGGAAGCCACCCAAGTTCTAAAAGAAGACCAGCCCAAATAAGGCAGGACTGCAAGGAATGTGTATACAGCAGGTGCTTTTTTTGGTGGGTGAATACCACTGGCGTGCAAGAGAGAGCAACAGAGTCGTCGAACCATCTCTGAGAGTCAGGGACCCCAGTTGGGCCTGGCTCCAGGGCTCCATCTTCCCAGCTTTAAATGAGGCCTACAGGATTCTACCAGCTCAGGCATCCCGCCGCTCCCCGTGGCTCCCTGTGGCTCCCCGTGGCTCCCAGCAGGAAGGGGTCGGGGATCGTGGGGAACAGAAGCGGGGGCAGCGAAGGTGGATCCCAGGCACAGTCCTGTCACCCCCTTACCGTGTGGGGCCGAGCAATCTGCACCGGGTAGGAAAGGCCATGAGGCGGGTAGCGGGGCTCAGCAGCCCGCCACGTCTGTGCCACGGGCTGTGTGGACCCCGACATGGTGGCGGTGTCCGGGGGTCTGGTGGGTCCCGGCAGGCACTCTCTCAATCACCACCTAGGATTAAAAGCCAGCCGTCATCGTCCACTGGAGGGCTGCCCTGTCAGAAAGGACCTGTGAGCAAAGAAGAGAACAGAAACAGGATCAGAGGGTGGACAACTGGAGCATTCAGGGGCATTTTGGCACCTGCCAGCACGCTCCCTGTCCACTATCGAGCAAAAGGAGGCGCAGGGTGGCATTCAAAGCCCCTCCAATCTACAAGGCAAATCCCACTGGCCCAGCAGCTGCCCTACAAGCCACCTAAGGAACGAGTGTATCCCCCACTGTACTCCTTGGCCCTCTCCCAGCGGGCATAGGAGACCAAACTTCCGTGGGCACTGCCCTCCCCATGGGCTGGATGTCTCCCAAGAGCCACTTGGCCCACCCAACCTCACCCCACGTCCTCGGGGCAGGGGGGGGGAGTGGGTTTCCAAGCCACCGGGACAAAGTTCTCTGAAAGCACCTGGCAGCTCGGGCACGCAGCCACCAGGCCTGTCCAGAGGCCCAGCCAGCAGGGAGGGTCACACAAGTATCTTCAGCAAGTCATAAGCAGAGTTGGCTCAGGTGGAAACATGGGTCACCATGGCCCTGGGCAAGGCCAGGCCTGCCCAGGCCTCCCTGTTGCCCACTACAGGAGGGACACTCTATGACGTGGGAGCAGGACAGATGGCAATTTGGCACAGACGTGACCTTGGAAGGGAAGGGGGGCACTGGGAAGCTGTGATGGATTGAGTCGTGCACCCCAGTGTGGATATGGTCTTGGTCCACATTCTCATGGGTGGGGACCCATCATAAATTGGATCACCTGAAGCTTTCCTCTGGTTAAGGTGTGGTCTCACTGAATCAGGCTGGGCTTTAATCCAGATTACTAGAGTCCTTTATAAACAGAGCAAAAGTCACATGGAGGGACAGAGAAGCCACACAGGAAGCAGCAAGAAACTGGAGATCAATAGAACCCAGAATAGAAAGGAGAAGATGCTGCCATGGATCCTGCCATGTGACAGAAAAGCCAAGGAACCCCAGGGACTGCTGTGCACCAGAAGACACCCACCTGGGAGGAAGCCAGCCTTGCAACCTCTGAAACCGTGAGCTGAAATGTTTCTGTTGTTAAGTCAACCTGCTGTATGGTATTTGTTTTAGAAGCTGGGAAACTAAAATAGAAGTGAAGAGTCACACGGGAGGAACTGCTGCTGGCCTGGACGAGAGCCCGCTGGGCCCTGCATTCTGAGCTAGAGGGTGCCCAATCACTCCTGGGGATGGGAAACAGGGCCTCCCACCGGAGAGGAACCACTGTGTCCCCACTGGAAAGAGTCTCAAGAAACTGGCCAAGATCAGTTTTTCAGGTGGGAAAACTGAGACCAGGCAAGAAGAAGGGCTCATGTCTCAGTACGGAGCCAAGGGAGACCACCTTTGCCAAGAAGCTTCCAGAATCCCCAGCCTCCCCAGAATCCTTCTCCCATATCTCTGCCAACCTCTACTCTATTCCATCTGCCTGGAGTTGCTCCTAGCTCCCCACCCATGCCCTGATTCAGAGTCCAATGTTAGCTCAGCATCTGCCCATATCTACACCTGCCCCTCACCAGCCACTCAGAAATGGCATGCCCATCACCCATTCCAAGATGATACCATGGGGCCCACCACCTGAAGATGCCCATGTGCTGGAGGGCTGAAGGTAGGCCTCATGTGGTTAAAGGGGCCGGAGTGGGTAAAGAGAATTCCCTGGGGCTCCCTCTGTCAGTGCATTCGCTCACTAGAACATCGCACCCTCACTCCCACCCCAAGCTCCCTGCAATTTCATCATGGTGACTGACCCTCATCTCCCTGCCCAGAAACTAAGAGTTGTCCTTCTCCTGGGCGGCAGACACCCTGCACACTCTACTGGTAATCTCACCATTGGTCTGATGTGGAGGAATATTGGGAGAAACGATCAGGGTCAGGGTAGTTGAGGGGAAATGAGAGCCCTCCCCACCAACCTGGGGCCCTGACTGAACCCCCCACCCCATCCTACCCCTTTCTTCTGCTGTTATCAACTCGACTTTCCTTTTAGGAGCCACTTCTCCCTTCCCAGGCTCCAGGAATGGTTACATGATGCAGGCCTGGCCAATCAGATCCCTACAGCTTCCCCCCAGATCACTGATTGGCTAGGGGATGGGCATGTGACACAATCTGAGTCCAAGAGTCAATCTTGGGTGTTTTGCTGAAAGAACCAGAAAAGTGCTCTCTCTGCTGGGCAAGTGGGCTGGGAAGACAAAAGCCTGGAGTTCTCAGGGCCACCGCATAGCAGGAGCCTGACTGGGAATAAAGACTGCCGACAAGAAGGCAGAGCTGGAGGGTCCTGGTGACAGCGGATCACAGCCTGCTCGTCTCATTTAAGGGAGCTGAGGCATTCCTTCTGTGTGCCCAAGATGGGTTTCTGCCACTTGTCACCAAGAGCTCCAATGCACGTGGGGGAGGAAGGAGTCACAGAGGAGGCGATGCTTCCATTGAGTGCTGTCAAGCCTTCAAACACTAAGCAGCCAAGAGATTCTAAAGCCAAGCCTGATGCACCTACAACCACCACAGGAGGCTACCCATAAGGATTTTTCCCAGGCACCAAGGCAGGATGTACCATGTCAATTTTATGAGCACAGGATAAAGTCCTGGCTCCACTGTCTCTGAGCCAAGTGGCTTATGGAAAATCACTTTCCTTCTCTGAACCTCAGTTTCAACATCTGCAAAATGGGGCAATAACAGTCCCTGTACTGCAGGGTCAACATGATAATGATGAACATACTCGGTGTTTCCCAAGCACCAACATTCCCAGATCACCTCACTATTGTGGACACACTTGCCTACCCTCAGTCATAAAAGTCCTATCATTTACTTAAGAGTTTTCTTCAAAGCAAGTCACTTTTCTTTACTTAGGCATACTTCTAAGTGCCTTTACTTAGGCATTTACTTGGGCATATTCCCTAAAAGCATCCCACGAGTGCGCACTACACCCTAAGAAAGCATCCATCAGGTGTCACACACATAGTACATGCTCAGCAGAGAGGAGCGACTATTCTTACTACTATTACTAGTAGCACCAATGAAGGATCAACATCCCAGATACAAAAATGCTATTAGGTGAGAAGGCAGAGTTGCCCTGCCTAGCCCCAACGAGGGTGAGGTGGCAGCTGTTCTGCAGCACAGAGACTGGAAACTAGCCTTCGAAGAGGGCAGGTGTTGCTGCAGGGACTGTACTCCATTCCCAGGATTCCCCTGGCTCTAGCTTGTGTCAAAGCCCTGCTCATCTCACACAGCTGAGCAAAATCTATTTCATCCTCCCTATATCCCTATAGGTTCTAAGCAATTCTTCCAGCCCTCCAAGGAAATGAGCAGCGAGGGGTCTCAAGCCATGAGCACCTCTTCCAAGCGCACCAAGGGCAATTTCCAAATTACCATTTAGTTCTGAGTTGTGTAAGGCAACCCACAAAGAAGTCTAATTTGCCCACAGCTGTCTTAATCACCTCTGCCTAATGAAACGTCACCTGGGGGTGGCAGGCCTCGCAAGATGGCCCCCGGCAGACAGGGAGGGTTTGTACCCTTCCAAACCACTCCTAGAGAAGCCCTGGCCACAGCCCTGGGTGCCTCCTTGTGCCAAGGCCCAGGGCCTGGCTGGCTGCCTGCTCCCAGGATGCCCACCACCAAGATGGGCCCAGGAGCCCCTGCTGCCCATCACTTGGAGACCTCTTGCCTACCCAACTCACTGCGAGCTTCAAAAACCAAACTTCCTCCCCTCCCAACCTCAGCCACATTTGTGGCCAACTCAAAAAACAAAAATTAAGCTTAGACTCTTCACCAGAGAGGCCTGGAGGTGAGTGCCAAAGACAGGGGTGGGCAGGATGTAGGAGACCTGCTGGCAACATGTGGGTCTCAGGCATCTGGTCTGGCAGGTTGGGAAACCAGGCCCCGACAGGTCCCGGATCACCATGGGGTTCATTTGTTTTGGGGGCCAGGGACAGTAGTCAGCAGTCATGCACCTACAGACACATGGGGCTCCCACAGCCCGCTGAACCCACCCTTGCTGCTGAGGATTCGGTGTGAGCGAGGAGGCAAAGCCAGGCCCTGGAGGGTCTCAGGGTCCCAGCAGGGCAGAAGGGGGCAGTGACTATGGTTGAGAAAGAAGAACAAGAGGTTCCAGAAGTTCAAGTCTAACTCAGCCTTGGAGAGAGGAAGAGGACAGCAGGGAAAACCCCTCCATGAGGATGAGAGAGAGCCAGGGGGATAGGGGGAGAAGGAGAGTAGGCTCGGGCAGAGGGGAAGAGGTCACCAGGGCACAGAAGGAAGACTTGGCACCGCATGTGGGACACATTTCGTGGGTTGGGGAGGCAGGGTCACACCTGGAGAGGGAGGCGGAGGCAGGCAACAGGAGCATGGCAGGGCGAGGAGACGGCTAAGGGTTAGGGTGTCTTCCAAGTATGCCCTGTGAAACAGGGAGACCTGGGAGGCTACTGCAAGTATCCAAGCGAGAGAGGATGCTGGTGGGCTGGGGTGGGATGTGGGCAGATGGTGTGAAGGGGGAAGGAGACAACAGCCCACAGCTGCCTGGGACCTCCATGCACCGGCTCGGGTGAAGGGCCTCATGGCTCTGGACCTCAGTTTCCTCGGCTGCAGTGGGAGGAGATGAGAGTTCCTATTCCACTGGCCGGCACTCAGTGCCTGGTAAACTTCGGGGACGCAGTGGGGCAAGGTCAGGCCTCGCATGAGAGAGACAGGGTTTCCACTTTCCCCAGGGGCCATTTCTGAGACTCAAAGCCCCAGCCGGGGACACGAGAGGCTCAACCGCACCTCTCCGTGTCCAAGACACAAAACCACAGCCCAGGCACCCTCCTGGCCCCACTGAGCAGTCCAAAGACAGGCCACACACTCCACAAATGGCCCAGGGGAGCATCCTACCCATCCTCCACTGCGCAGTGCTGACACCTCATGAGCTGCCCTTTCCCACACCCACCCAGGAGGAAGTCCCTGCAGCAGTGGGCGCTCACCTGCCTAGGGAGAGTCCTGTGGGCTGCGGGGTCTGACAGTTCTGCCAACCCTACACTCCCTATTCCCACCTGCACAACATCGTGGGGGCTCATTCAGACACAAGAAAGAGCTCGCTGCGGTACAACTGGCGCTGCTCCCTGCTGCATCCCCAAGGCCAACCTCAGCCCAGGGCCAAAGCAGGCGCTCAACACATCTTTGATGAGTGAATGAATGAATGAATCTGTCCGGCAGAGGCATGTGCCAACAAAGCAATGATGTCACCATAAACTGCCATGCCTGCATCTGCCCCCTGCTCCATGGGCAGAAGGCATCTTCCTGGGGGCCTGAAAGCTTCTGCAGAGCTTCCTGCACCCCTATCCCTCTCCCACTGCACACAGACTGGCCCCAGTTGCACGGGGGCACATTCCACTGATGTCCATGTTGTGAGGAGAGTGGGAGTTAGGGCCAGGCTGGCCTGGTCTTGGAGAATGGGAAGGAGGGGGACGTACTTGTTGGGGGGCCAGGAACTGTGGAAAAGAGGCTGAGAGGCTTAGCATCCAAGATGAAAGGCCTACAATTTTCTTGGACCCAGTGGGCACTGATACTGGAACCAGTGGTAGGTGCGGAAGCTTCCAAATAAAAAGTCAGCCTGCCAGGCAGACACCCACAGCCTCCACAGCACTCGTACACACACACACACACACACACACACACACACACACACACACTCACACTTGCTCATCAGAATGTCCTGGGATGGTCAGGGGTCCCGGCAGTCTAGCTCACCATTGCCTCTCCAAGCACTTAGAATGGTCTGTGGCACACAGTAGGTCCTTGACAAATATTTGTTATGTTCACTGCTGAATTTCCTGCAAGTGCCGTGCTGCCTAGTATACAGTAAGTGCTCAATAAATATTTGTTTTTTCCATCACTGAATCCTCAAAGACAGGCACGGTGCTTGGCACACAGTAGGCATTTGACAAA
Organism: Tamandua tetradactyla; assembly: GCF_023851605.1. Lineage (NCBI taxonomy): Eukaryota > Metazoa > Chordata > Mammalia > Pilosa > Myrmecophagidae > Tamandua > Tamandua tetradactyla. Next base: position 7,599,028 of record NC_135331.1, on the reverse strand, counting down.
CATTTGCTGAACAAAAACACACCAGCCAACCTGGCCAAGGAGACAGGAAAGGCCACCCAGGGAGCACTTGAGAAAGAAGCAATTCTGGGATGTGAAATGAAAATGTTGCCGAAACTCCTGCTAGAATTAATCTGACTGTTTACACTTTGTGTTTCTAGTTTTCGGCATGCTGTAAAAATTAAGGAACCAGCCAAAGATTTGATGGCCACCTTTAGAGACTCCTGGACCAGGCATGTGCTCAGGGGTCCAGCTTTCAAGTGAGGCACAGAAGGCCCCATGGGACGCAACATGGGTGAACCCCACCCACCCATCCAGAGGTGCTTCCAAGGCAAACGTAAACAGGGCAAAGACAGAATCCTGCTCCCTGTCACAGCACTCGCTTCTCCCTGAGTCAGCCTCAATTTGCAAGCACCTACTGTGTGACAGCTGTTGGGGACACAGCAGTGATTAACAGACCGCAAATCCCTGCACTCATGGAGCCGACATTCTAGTGGGGGAGAAAAAAGGACTTATAAGACGTTACAAGGTTAGTACAGTGAAGAAAAACAAAACCAGAAGAAGGTTAGGCAGGGAAAGTGGAGAGGGGGATGTATTTCAATATGAATGGTCAGGGAAGGCCTCTAGAGGATGTCATTTAAGTAAAGGCATTAAGGAAGGGAGGGAGGAAGGAAGGAAGGGAGGAAGGAAGGAAGGAAGGAAGGAAGGAAGGAAGGATGGAATAATGGATGGGTAGATGGACAGTTGGAATAATGGATGGGTGGATGGATGGATGGATGCATGCATGCATGCATGATGGATGGATTTTACAGGAAGGAAGAATAGGTAGAGGAATGAAGGATGGGTGGGTGGATGGATGGACAGATGACAGATGAAAAAAGGATGGATGGATGATGATGGAGGGAGAAAGGAGGGATGAGCAGATGGGTGGATGAAGGTTGTAGATGCCTGGGGGAGGGTGTTTCAGGCAGAGGGGACAGTAAGTACAAAGGCCCTATGGTGGGGTGGTGCCTGGTGTTATGAGTAGTATGACTGGGTGGAGTAAGCGAGGGTGAGGGTGGTCAAAGCTAAGGCACAGGGGTTGTGAGGTCATGCAGGGCTTTTAGGACTCACGCTTTTACTCCAAGAGAGGTGGGAAGGACGTCATTGCAGTGCTTTGAGCAGGAGTGATGTGCACAGTCTCCTATTTCAAGCCCACCCTAGGGTCTTTGTATTAAAAGGAAATTTTAGCTGTGCTCTCTTTTGTCAAAGAGCAATCAATGCAGGCTTTGTGTGCTCGGTGTCGGTAGCAGGGCCCAACTGCAGCCTTAACACCACTGAGGCCACCAGTCACTGGGGTCCTGAGAAGCATGCCTCACCCTCACACCCAGGCAGATTGGTGGGAGAAGACTGGCCTCCGCCCCTTGCCCACAGAAAGGCCTATGGAGGAGCCCATTACCCAACCACAGCCTGTCCTTGGCTCTGCCCGAAGGTCAGAGGTCTAGAGTGGCCGAGGATCACCTGCAAGTGCTGTCCACAGGGATGAGACCTGCCCACTCCCCAGGTTGGGACCAGGCAAGACGAATCCAACCCAAACTCCTGGTCTCCATCCCATTTCCATCAACCAGAAAATGATCTGGGCATCTGTGCTATGCAGGTGCTGAAACAGGCACCGGGGCCACAACAGGGAACAAGTCATAGGAAAGCAGCCCACGCAAAGCTGACAGCTAGGGAGGGCCTGGGCCCCCAGGTGAACTGCCCATCCAGGGATGAGACAGAGGGATGGGGAGAGAGTAGAATGAGGATACATGGATGAAGGAAGGATGGAGAATCATGGGTATAGAAGGGGTAGAAAATAGACAAACAGATGAAGGCGGGATGGGTGGATGAATAATGAATGGACGCAGAAAAAATGGAGGATGGATGGATCGATAATGTAGGAATAGAAAATGGATAAATGAAAGAAAATTCCATGGATGGATGGAGGGATGGACAGGCAGATGGGGGATGGAGGGATAGATGGAGGGGGTGAGGATTGGCACAGAAATGCTTGGAGGAGGATGGACCACAGTGGCTCAGCAGGCAGAGTTCTTGCCTGCCACGCCAGAGTCCAGGTTCAATTTCCAGTGCCTGCCCACATAAAAAAGAAAAAAAAAATGCATGGAGGGGGAAGGGAAGGAGAGAGGGGGAGGGAAGGAGGGAGAGGGGAGGAAGGAGGAAAGGAGAGAGGGGGAAGGTCTACCACTGCTCCACTTTCCAGGGTTTGGGCCTCACATTTTAAACCAATCCCCATAGTCACGTGTACCTTCATTCCACGAATATCCCCAGGGCTTCCCACATGCTCCTTGCCAGCCATGGTGAGGGCCATGGATCAGCACGTTCACCCCACAAATCCCAGGCAGGCACAGCTGCTCCCCAAGGTCCAGCCAACTGGGCAAACTCCAGAATCGAATCAGGGTCTCCCAGCCCAGCCTCCCCTAGGACACCACATCTCCTCTTCAAGCAAAAGCCTCCCCCGAGAGGGGGAGGAAGAGAGGGAAGCTGGACAGACTCAGCCTCGGAAACACCCTCCCTGCAGCGGGGCAAGGATTTACCGCCTCAGAGCAGCATCGAACCCCTCACACCACGCCACACCAGCCAGGCAACAGCCAGAGAAACTGAGTTTTCTCTGCACCCAGATGCTGGGTCAGGTACCACATCTGCTACCAGCTGGGAGGTTTTCCCCAGGAGTGGCTTCCCTCTCTCTGCTCAGCTCAATCAAGCCCCAGATACCATCTTAGCAGAGGCATTCTAAGGAGGGATTTCACAGGAAAGCCCCAATTTCTGGCTTCTCTCAAAACTGAGGCTCTGTCCCCACAGAGCCACAAGCAGCTGAAGGCGGACAGGGGCTCCCACACTGGCTGGACACACTTCCCCTTGACCAGCTACCTTTATTTATGTCCACTGCCTGGCCGCTGGATGCCTGGCTGATGAGATTCAGTGATGGCAGGTTCTGTTCACCTCGTTCTGCCCAATCCAGCCTTGCACCTCCTGCCTCCACCACCACCTTCTGCAAACCTCCCTGGACCCCAACCCCAACTGACTTCCCATAATGCTCTCTCCCTGCCACTCACATGGACTGAACTCCAGGTTCCGTGACCACCTCTTCTCTGGCTCATCTCCACAGAAGACCAAGCTCCTTGCCAACACCCGAGCCCCACCTGGGATTAGGTGTGCAGTGGGTGCAAAGGAGGTGCCCAAACCCTAGAGACTCAACTGCTCAACCATCCCAAAGGGTTTCCACTGCAGAGTGAGGCCAACCCAGGTTCAAATCTTATCCCTGTTGCTTATGTAACCATATGACCTTGGGCTTGGCATCACCGTCAGGGGGTGGTTGGAAGAAGTCCCATGGAAAAAAAGCTCTACTCAGCTGCCAGCTCATCGAAAGGAGGTGACCACCCACAGCGAGGCTAGGCAGTTGTTACCATCACTGTCCTCTCTCTGCAGGTGGAAAAAAGGGGGTGCAAGGAAGTTAACTAACCACATGATGGCAGAGGGAGGCCCTACCTTGGAAGGTTTCACAACAGGACCAGGGAGACCCCCTAAAGATGGAGAGATTAACAGGCTTTCCAGAAGGGTGACTTGAGCCCTGCCAAGTCTCACACGGAGAAGAGCTGCCCTCCCCAGCCCTGAAACCTTGGCCAGATGGCATCTTACTCAACACCCCCTCTAGTAGGTAGGGAAACTGAGAGCCAAAGTGGGTAGGGAACATGAGTAAGGTCACACAGCATGCTGATGTCACATGGCCAAGCTCACATCCCAGGCTAGAGGCTCAAGCTCACAGCTGGACCTCACAGTGTTTCATCTACACTCATGATTCCCGATGCCATGTTTCTTGAGTCCACAATTCCCAAGGCCACGTTTCCTGAGTCCAGGATACCCAAAGACAATTCCTAAGACCATGTTTCTTGAGGCCACAGTTCTCTAGTTCATGTTGCCTGAGTCCACAATTCACAAGACCACACTTCCTGAGGCCATAATTCCCAAGGCCACATTTCCAGAGGCCACAATTCCTGGTGCCACATTTCCTGAGTTCATAATTCCCCAGACCATGTTTCCTGAGGCCATGTTTTCCTGCATCCACAATTCCCAAGGCCACAACTCCTGAGCACATGAGTACCAATGCCACATTTCCTGAGCCTTTCCTAAGCCCACATTTCCCAAGTCCTTATGGTTCAGGCATCTAGAGAGGTGGGCAGCTTCCCTCAGGCCCCACAGGGGACAAACACACAGCAGCAAATGAGGAAAAGAGCATCAGGTTCCACAGTGATGACAGGGGCCCAGGACAGAACCTCTACTGAGTAGTCTGGCAGAAGGAGCATGTGTGAAAGACCTCCAAATAGTATATCCTGTACCAACTCTCCAGGGAAAAACAGAGGCTTGGAGCAAAACAGACCCCCAGCACCTACCCCACCCCTCACCTACCTTAAAAGCAGCCTCAGCAACTGGGAGAACCTCCATCAACCCCCCGACTCTCCTAGATTCTTCATCAAGCCCCTCTAGGCCCCATGTATACCCCTCGGCATTGGCAGGTTCTACCTCAGCTACGAATGACAATACACACAAGGCTCACAACCACCATGATTAGCCCCTTTGACAGATCAGAAAACTGAGACTCCCTTGCCAAGGTCACACCCATCCCCAGTCCTAAAGCAGCAGGAAGGGAAGTGGCATTGGTCAGAGTGGCCCATTTCTGATTGCAGGCTAATAGGTACATGTGTGCCTGCTGGGTTGCCACCAGCTTGGCCACCCGGCCCTGCCTCCCCTACCACAGCCGGTCTGCTCGGAATCGCTTCCTCCTTGGCTCCCATTTTTTTCTTTTAATTTTAAAAGGAAGAGAGGGAGATAAAGCAGAGCCATGACAAATCCTGCCTGCACACCACGCTCTCAGGGTTCTGCACGAAAACCCTTGACGAGTGAAGCGGCCCTCCCCCCTGGGTATTTTACAAACATTACGCCTGATTTTCCCTGGCTCTTCCTCATTAAGTTCTGGGCGCCCCAGGAGGGACGTGTTTTCCATTAGACCTAGCTCCTCCATCTGGCCTTCCAAACAGCAATTTTCTCTGCAGAGGCAAGGAGGGGGAGAAGAAAACCCAGAGAAGAGGCTGACTTCTGGGCGGCAGGAGAGGGGGGCGTGGGCACCAGCTGTGTGACTCTGGGCAGGCTGCTTAACCCCATGCCCTGGGGCATGGGCAACAGGAAAGAGGCTGCCTCCAGAGTGAGGCAGCAGTAATGAGCCCCAAGCTCTTCAGGGTTCAGAGTGTCCTCCAGGCACAAGGTGAGGACGCTAGAGGGTGGGTGGATTGTCTTATCCAAGGAGCCTGGGCTTCTAACAGACAAGGAGCTCAGCTTCCTGGGTCTTTGTACATTTCACCGCCTGTATGAGAATAACCAATCACAAGAAGCATACACAGGTCACAGAAACACACTGCCTACAGGGAGACCACCCTGATTGCCAGCAAAGGGCCGGAGCTGGGCTTCTGTTGCTCTGTGCTGCCTCCAATGCCTAAGCTGCCCCCATTAAAACAGACTGTGGTTCCCAAGGGCATCCAACCCCTGGCAGATCCTCATGGCCAAGGCCAAGGCCATGGCCAAGGCTCCAACCCCCTCCTCTGAAGGCCCCAGGGCCAAAGGGTGACTCACAATTCCCATCCCCCAGAAATGTCTGATATATGGAGCCCCTACTGGGCAGCTGCCTCCAATCCAGGCTAGAGGGTTTAGAAGGGACTGGGCACAGGGAGGTGGCTGACCCAAAACTTCTGCTCCTTCTGATGGGCTCCAGGACACTACACTCCCACAGACAGCCCAGGCCAGGTGTGAAGACCCTCTCGGCCCAGGGTCTATAGTCCCCTCCCCACCCCCCCTCCCCTCGTGAAGGAGGCACCTCACCAGAGTGGAGGTGCAGCCCCTAGATTCCCACAGACTTCCCTGTACCATCAACATCTGGCAAGTGCATTCACAGCTGTGCAGCTGCCGGAAACACCTCCTCCCTTCACCCCCACCCCGCCCCCACACATGCAGGGCCCGCAGGACCACTGAGGAATGCATGAGGTCCAGAGAAGAGCTCAGCCACCCCACGTGATCAAGGACCAATGTGTCTGCTGCATTGGTAGCAGCCCCCACAGCCTCCAGTGGGGAGCCCACCCACTCCACAAGGGCCTTTAAATGCAGGAAACCAGCAGACGCCCCCCCACAAGCCACCCAAATACCCACGCCAAGGCGCAAAAAGAATTCACTTTTTATCAGCTGCACCGATAATGCACCAATATGGACCCACAGAGGACATTCAAGGAAACCCCCGGGCAAGATGGGGGGGCAGGACTGATCAGTAAGTGTTTAATGTAGGGGCAGAGATCAAGAATCACAGAAAAGCCCATGGCCCCCGTGGCCAGGAGCTCCAGACAATGAACAACTGCTCCAGTGACCTGAAGCCTCCAGGTGCTCTTGGAGTGCCAGGCTGGGGGTGGGGGGACCACAGGGAGAGGCTCCTGGGCTGGAAGTAGGGAGGGGTGAAAACAGACTCCCCCCACCAATTATACCAGGGCCAGGCAGGGACTGTGCCGAGGAAAGGGGCATCATGGGGTCTGGGATGTGCAAAAGGGCACAGACCCAGTAAGAAGGGGGCAGCAGTGGCTCAGCCCCAGCCCAGCACCACCAACCCATATTGGGACCCGGGATGGGGGAGGAGGGGAAGATGCCAGATTCTTTCAAGCAAAGCAAGAAAGCCTTATTTTGATACGTCTCCCGGTTAACAATTTTCTTGGGGAAGAAAAACAAACAAACACTGAATACAAACCTCATAAATTAGACTGGCATCCAAATACGGCCCTCAGGCTGCTAGGGCGTGGCCCATGGCTTATGACTGATCAATTCAGTGGGCCCAGCAAGGGGTGGGGAGGGAGTGACAGCAGGTGAGAGGCGGGAATGTTCTCCAGGTGGGACCTGAGAAGCCGCCGACAGGGAGGGGGTTTCCACCAGAGCCCTGGATAGAGAGGCCCACCCTTCTCCAGGGAATAGCCAACCCGCACAGCACCCCCCATCCCAGCAGGGTACACACTGGATGTGAAAGGGATGGCCGACAGGGACCCCATCTTCCGACCTGGCTCCAACCCCAACACATGGCGAACAGCTGCTATTGTCTGTGCCAGCCCAGCGCCCCACTTCCCTTTGGGGAACCACCCCACTAGCTGGATCAGCCCTGGTGTTGGGGAAGGTTGGCCCCCACTCCCCAGGTCTGGCCAATCAGCATCAGTCACAGAGGCACTGGCTGTAGCTTAGTGCTCAGGCTGAACCAATAAAACTCACTCACTCCTTTGGCTAGAATTTTGGAAATAAAAAGCTTTCCTTCCACTGGGACTGCTGAGCTGCAATGTTAGTGTGGGGTTGCCTCAACACTTGAGCCCCTGGATCAAACTGTGCCTGAAGCTTCCTTTGAACTTTTCAGTTCCTTGAGCATCTTGTGCTCAATGCAAGAGAAGCTGGGATTCGGCCAATTGCAATCAAGAGACCTGATATAGCAATTCACCTAAAGCCTGACTTGTAAACCCCACAAATCTCCCTGCAACCCAGGAGGAAGGACCCAACCCAGGAGGAAAGGGCCAGGCACAAGCTCTAGGCAGGCCTTCACCCATGAGAAGGAATTGGCATTTGTTCCCATCCTGAGCTGTCAGTGGTTCTAATGGGGGAACAGGAATGCAGCAGGTGCTGCAGATAAAGCTGCTTCCCACCGCCAGACTGAGATCTGGGTCACCCCTCTGCAGCAGGCACACCCCCACCAGTCGGCTGCCCCAGCAGTAACCAGAGCCTGCGGCTGAAGGAACATCCTGATCTCTCTCGGAAGGAACATCTGCTACCTGGATGCGGGACCAAAGGCGCTGATAAAGGGAGGCCAGCTTGAGCTGGTCCCGTGGCCCCACACTAGGCCAGAAGAAAGGGGCATTGTTTGTGGCCAGAGGCTATGGAGGTTGCCAGACGGGTCTGGGCCAGCTGCTCTCGGGGCTGGTTGGCTAAAGCTTCAACCAGGAGCAGGTGGGGGTCCAGAGTTCCCACCTGCAAGCACTTCCTTCCCCATTCATGAACCTCTTCTCCCAACCTCCACGTGGGTGCTTGTTCACTGTACAGATGGGGAAACTGAGGCTCTGAGGGGTAAAGAAACCTGTCCAATACCCACAGCCAGGAATGAGGCCATGGAAATATTAACCAATGCTGATTCCAGCTCCTGGGCCTTGGGCAGTCACTACTTTCTCACCATTTGAACAGACCTAAGATAAGTAGCCCAAACATCATCACAGCTGATCACCAACACAGCGCTGCATTAGATCACCTCACTAACTCATCCTACATCCCTGGGAGGTGGGTTCTATTATTACCCTCACTTTACAGTTTAAGAGATTGATGCACAGAGAGGCTGAGTAGCTTACCCAAGGTCACACAGCCAGCAAGTGGCAAAATCTGGATGCAAACCGGGCCTGTCCTGCCCAGCATCTACCTCCTGATCATTACGTCATCGGACCCCATCACCACCACACCCTGCCTCCCTCCCCGGGCTGGAGGAGGTCCCCACCTCCCCAGGAAGCTGGAGTTCGGGCCTCACAGCCCCTAGTCAACATCCCTGCTCACGGCACCAGGCCTAAGTCCCACCAGTCAGAGGTACCCAAGGGCCACTGTGGATGGGAGCACTCAAACCTCCCATCCCAGCACCCCAGAGCAGGGACAGCAGCAACCTTCCTCCTTCAGCCCCATGCTCTGCCACCTTCCTCATCAGGGGCCAGAATCCTGGTTCCTGACATCCTTGTTGCCTGTTCCCCATCTCCCCATGTCTGTGTGTTCCAGCACATGGCACACAGCAGGCACACAATAAATGCTTGAATCCTTCAAAGCTCTAAGAACGGAATCACAGACTCTAAGCGGACTTTCAAAGACCACTGAGGCTGAGAGCGCAGGATTTGGGGTATGGTACACAGTGGGCACAATTCATCCCAGGCAACCATGTGACCGAAAGTGTCAGGTAACTGATTCCACGTTTACACTGCCTGCCACACAACAACTGTCAATGTGACCAAACACACATGCCCACTAGCCATGGCTGGGACTGAGAGGCTGGGTCACCTTCACCAGGTAACCTGCCCACTCTGGCCTCAGTTTCTCCATAGTCAAGGGCACCTGGTAAACAAGGAGTACTGTTGGGAAGATGGCTGCAACCCCGGAGCTCAGTGACCAGACAGGCGGGCGGGGAAAGGGCACCTGGGGCCTGGGGAGGGGGCCTAGAGTGGCCTTAAGGAAGCCCCCTCCCTCCAGAGGCAGACCCACCTTAGCAGGACTGCCGAGGCAGGAGAGCAGGCAGCGGGTAGTGCAGGGAAGGCTTCTGTGGATGTGCGTTCTGGGTGAAAGGCAGATACCCCTCCTTTCTAGAGGGTCCAGACTCCTGGGGCCAGCAGAAGGTGGGCCAGCAGCCCTCAAATCCCCTTGGAAATGGCCGGTCACCAGCTTCGTCCCCCAGGGCTGCCGTAACCAATGACGATACACCGGGCGGATTAAACAACAGCATGCCCTCTCCCCAGTTCTGGAGGATGAAAGGGGAAAGTCTAGCTAGGGACACAGCCATAGCCTCTGGAGCCCCGGGGGAGGGACCCCCACCTCCTCCCACTCTGGTGGGCTCAGGTCATCCCTGGCTCTTGGCCGCATCCCGCCTCCTCCTCTGTGTCTCTTACAAGGACACACGTCACTGGATTTAGGGCCACGGGGTGACCCAGGGTGACCTCATCTCAAGGCGTTTTCCAAATAAGGTTGATTTTGCAGAAGGGTGAGCACTGGGCACATCTTTAGAGGCCCCACCGATGCACAGAGTCAAGCCAAACACCCAGGGTTTGTACCCAGCTTGCTCCATGGGGGACCCCATGGCAGCCGTGGGCCTGGAGCCTCCCTTGAGCCTACAGGAAGCCAAGGGGCTTCACCCACACTCTTCCAGGGGAGGCCAGGCACAGGACTCACCCTTCGCAGGTGGCTCAGAACAGGCCCCACATCAGCCTGTTGCCCCTTCACAGAGTATATTTGTCCCCAGGGTGAATCCACCACTTACAGCCTCTGCAGGGAGGAAAGACTGCTCTCCGCCCAGGGCCCTGGGGCACCCCAACTCCATGCACACAGGCCCAGACACCCGCCCCCAACCCCGATGCCCAAGATGACATCACGGGGGGAATTAGGTCAAGAGCCAAGAAGGAGACTGGATCCAGGGACAAAGGTTCGTTGCCATGCAAAGGCCAGGCTGGGAGAAATGGGTGGGCTGTGGACTAGACAGCTGGGGGACGCCCAGCTTCCGGCCCACTCAGAGAAACCAACACCAGCCCTCTAGAAAAGTCTGGGCAGTTCTGGGCCTCCAAGCTGGACAGAACAGCACTTGCTCTCAGCCTGGAAGATAGTCCCCTCTAGGTCGGTCCCCAGAACACAGCACCTGCCTCTCGAACCCGGGTTCAAATTCTGCCTCCTCGGCAGCCAGGCACCCTCTCTCTAAGACAGGGGCTAGCAGAAGAGCCTCTGGGGACAGGACAGGCAACCACTTCTGAGTGCCGAGTGTCACGCTGGGCCCAGAACAGCACAAACACTATTTCTTCGTCATGCTGTGAGCCTGCAGCTGGTCTCTGGGCAAGCTGCTTACCCTCCGAGGGCCACTTCCTTGACTGGAGAGGTCAGGACAACTAAACTGTGCAGGAAGCTCGTCCAGCCCCCTCCCCACCCCGTCCACCCTCAAAAACACCCTGCCCCCACCCTGGGCTGAAGATGCACAGCTTCAGCCATTAGTGAAATGCAAATTGAAACTACAACGAGATACCACCTCACACCCACTAGAATGGTTTTTAAAAAACTGAAATTAACAAGTGTTGGTAAGAATCCTCACACATTGTTGGGGGGGATCTAAAATGGTGCAGCCACCATGGAAAACAGTTTAGTGGTTCATCAGAAAGTCAAACATAGAATTACCAAGTGACCCAACATTTTCATTCCTAGGTGTTACACCCCAAAAAAGTGAACACAGGGACATGGGCAGATAATTGTATACCAATGTTCACTGCATCATTCTTCACAGTAGCCAAAAGGTGGAAACAACCCAAATGTCCAACTGAAGAAGGAATAAACAGAACATGTTCTATCCATACAATGGAATATTATTCAACCATAAAAAGAAATGAAGTCCTTATACACATGAAAGCATGAAGGAAACCTGAAAGCATCACACTGAGCAACCCTAAAGGACAAACACTGTCTAATTTCTCTTATATGAAATCCTTAGGAAAAGCAAATTCATGCAGACAGAAAGCAGAGCAGCGGTTACCAGGGGTGGGGGGATGGGCAGCTACTGCTCAATGAGTAGGAGTTTCAATTGGGATGATGGGAATGGCCTGGAAATAGGGAGCAGTGAAAGTTACAGTCTTGCCAATGAACTGAATGTCAAAGAACTGTCCATTTAAATGTCTAAAATGATTCCTGTTATATATATATCTTTTACCACAATTAAAAATTAAAAAAAATTAATTGGAAAGAAGGACGAGCAGGACCAGAAAAATGCATAGCCAAGAGGACAGAGCAAGGAGGAGCAAGTGCTCAAAGAGTGGACTGGACCACAGATAGAATTAAGGCCAAGTTTGACCTCGGGAGCTGCTCCAGGTGGCCTCGGAGGAGGCGGGTTGGGCTGAGAGACTGTGGGTTCTGAAGACGGTGAGGGGCCCAGAGGTCTGGGCTGTCTGGCTCTCACAGGTCATGACCCCAGCCCCTGCTCCAGGCTTTGGGCATACAAACGGGTAAGACAGAGAAGAGGACAGAGGCCCAAAGAAGGCGAGAAACTTCCCCAGCGTCACCCAGCCAGCAAGCAGCAGAGCCATCTCACAAGGGCCCCGGCTCAGTTTTAGTTGCAGCTTCAGCCCTTGTGCGGATCAACTGACCTCTTGAACCTCATTTTCTCATCTGAGAAGTGGGGTTCACAAGCCACCCTCCCCTCCCATGACTGATGCTAACAACCCCAATAGCAGACCCTGCCGGAGTGCTTCCACCATTCCATGTACTTAGGTAAGTATTAGCTCATTTAATCCATAAATGAACCCTACCAGGTACCAAGAACCACCCCCATTTTACAGATAAGGAAACTGAGGCTTGGAGGGCTTAAATCACTTAAGTCATCACATAGCTACAAAGGGGCAAAGTTGGAACTGAACCCAGGGTAGACTGGTCCCCAAGTTCCTACTATTTTTTTTTATTTAACACTTGATTTTGAGACGACCACAGAGTCACCAGCAGCTTAAAGAAATCACAAAGTGAGATCCCAAGGTCCCAACTTCCATTCCTCCAGCAACCCCCGATGGTAACACCTTATGCACCATCGGACAGGGTCCTAATCACGAAGCTGGCATGGATACAGTCCCTCTTCTTCAGAGGTCACTAGTTTTACAAGCTTCCACTTCTGCATGCTGTGTGTGTGTATAGTTAGTTCTAGTAAATATATGTTGTGTAGATTTGTGTGACCGCTGCATCACTGGTGGCAAGCCTATGCTCTGGACGGGCAGATGTGGGGTAGCCACATGCAGCTCTGCAGCCTGCCGAGGTGGAGACCAAGGTCCTGGGGGACGCCCCACTGTGGAAGCCATGCTGAGGTCCCTAGGAGAGGCCCAAGGACAAGCACTCTGCTGGCAGTATGAATGCTGGGGAACTGCCCACTGGCTCCTGCTGGCCCGAGAAGAGTGGGCCCCAACCAACCACCAGAAGGCCCCCAGATGTCACTTGCAAACCTAGGACTGCTGACCCCTCGACAGTAGGAGTGCAGATCACAGCGGACACTGTTGGGGCCCGCAGGCACAGGCCCAGCTCCCAGGGGCCACCGACTCAGGCTTGGAGGCAGAATGCAGCAAGACGGACCCGAGTTGGGGGGCCCTGGGGACCCTGGTCCAGGCCCAGTGAAGACAGAGCTCGAGGCCTGGGGAGGCACAGCCTACCCACTCTCCCTGCTCTCTGGGGTGGGTTTCCACATCTGTGATCCGCGAGGGCACTCTGCAGGCAAGAAAAGAAACCTCCATGAACAAACTATCACCCCACTCAGAGTGCCCTCTCCACATGCCAGGTGCTGCAGGGCCCTTTGTGGGTGCCCCTGGGCTCCTCCTGCAGGCACCTGCAGGCCGGGCTGCTGCTCGTAAGGCGCAGGTGCAAGAACCAAGGATCAGCGTGATCACGAGACCTGCTCAAGGTCCCATGTCAGTGAAACATCAAGTCAGGGCTCGATCCGCTGTCCGGCCACTGCAGCCTCATATACAACCTCGCCCCAAGATGCCACAAATTTGCCTACGCTCTGGCCAGGCCTCAAACAGCCACTGCAGCACCAGCTAACACTGAGCAGGCTGCTGGGAGCCTGGCAGCCCATTCAACAGCTACCCTAAGCCAGGAAACACCTTCCAATATGGGAACTGCCAGAGCGTCCACTGGCCAAATGGGGAAACTGAGGCTCAGAGATGCCATCAGACTCATCCCAGGACACACAACTGGTAAGCGTGCAAGCTGGGGCCCCAGAGCTCCCCATGAGACAACTGTTTGTGTGGCTCCCACTGTTGCCCTATTTTACAGACAAGGAGACTGAGGTCCGCAGGGGTGGGCAGGGGGCCAACTCACCAGAAGGCATACAGCGTAGAGAGGGGCAGAACCAGGATTCAAACACAGGCCTGTGGCTGACTCACACGGCCATCTGAAAGCCTGCCCACCTCACGAGCCACTCCCGCTGCCTCCAAACAGTCCTGGCACACCCAGACCTCGGAACAAATCACTCCCTCATCCCCTCTGTTTGCAACTGAAGGCTCCTTGTGAGCTCGGGAAGCCCTTCCAACTTTCCAGTGTTTATCCCAGCTCCTGGCTGCCAAGTCCCTGGGCAAGCCTGGGCCGGTGGCGCTGATTTCAAACCAGACACGGGCACGAAGCCAAGCACCACCTCAGTGGGAGCGGGAGCCGGGGCCCAGCTCAGCACTTCCTGCACCTGGCTCCCCCTTCCCAGCCTCGTACCCTGCAGAGACACTTCCCCCAACCCTTACAATTCCCAAGACCCCCAACCCGGCTCCCCACAATAAACCCTGAAGAGAAAACACCCAGAACACCCAGATGCCTCTGCTCACCAAGATCTCCCAAAAGGGATGGAGGGGTCTGGTCTGCAGCTCTGGAAAAAGGAACCAAGTCCCCAACCCACAAATCCACTCCCACCACAGAGCCAGCCAAGAAATCCTCTCCCCCGACCCGGCCCGCCCTGGCCTGCCCAGGGCCTCTCGGGGCTCTTTTCCATGACTTCAGCAACTCTGTCCGATAAGACAGCCTGTCCCATTGTCCCGTTGCATCGAGGCCTGACAAACGCCCAGCCTGCAAGGGGAGCACCCAGCCTCCCCCACCAGCTGACCAGTACACATGCAGCCCAGGCCTGGGGCCGCCACGTCCGGCAGGCAGCCGGACTGGGGTTCCTTCCAGAAAAGTCTATCATACCAACCCCCCTGCCCAAGAGCAACCCCTGCACGTGTTGAGAGCACAGGGCCCTCCCCCTGGGCCATGCCCCCCCACCCCAGTATGCATCCACCCATACTGGGCTGGGTGCCCATGCTGCGCCTCCCTGCCCACCACCCGGCAACTTCTCTTACCCAAGCACATGACCAGCCTTTCGCTCACGTCAGCTCCAAACACAACTTGCAGGAACTCTCCCACAAAAAAAAAAAAAAATCAGAAAAGTACAAGGCGCCAGCAAGTGGGTCAGTGGAGTCCACACACACAAATTGTTCTATTGGCTTCTGGGAGACACACCGCGTCCAACGCCAAACCCATCCTTCTTCCAGAAGTGACACCCGGGAGAGGGGCGACACCCGGGAGAGGGGCGGCCCCGAGAGCTGCTGGCGACGCTTCCCGCGAGACTACAGCCTCCCACCCGGCCGCGGGGGCCCCTGCAGCAGGGCCTGGCCCCCCCAGGCCTCCAGCCCAACACCCCTCAATAAAGGGGTGGGCTGAGGCCCACCCAGGGTCAACCTCCAGGGTCACCCGCCCCCACGGCTGGGTTGAAAACGAGACGTCGAGCCTCTGGTGAGCTGTTGTCAACTCCTGCCACCCCAGGTCTATAAACACAGAGAATTACATAAGTCCACTCCTCCTGTTTGGGAGCCAAAAGTACGCGCTTTTTCTCCCAGCCTTGGCAGTAAGTAATAATTCCTCATCGCCATGGTAACCCTGGCGGGCTTCCAGCAGACACTCAGGAGCTGAAACACTGTGAGGCCTTTTTATAGCTCGGCTAGAAAAACCTCTTCACTGTTCACAGTGAAAGAGAGCTCCAGCCACTGCTCCGGTTCCTTTAACCCGTTTATTTCCACCCATCCTGGACCATCCGCCCTGGAGGCTGGCCGGGCCTGTGGGCTTCGTCCCCTGAGCAGGCGCTGGAACCGGCCCTGGGGCAGTCTGAAACCAACGCCCCTGCCCTGTTTCTGCCTGGTCCTCAAATCCTCCAGGCAAATGGTCCCACGGGTAGGCCCTGCCCTGAAAATATTTCTATCCTGCTTTTACTCTCAGGCAGAGAAAAGATAAGCCCCTCGCACTGACACTTGATCTAGGGTGATCTCAGTTACAGGCCCACAGGGGGTAAAAAGGCACACACTACACACACAAACACACACACACACACACACACACATACACGCAATAAAGGAGGCTTAGTGATCAGCCAGGGCGCCCAGACTTGGGTCCAAGTATCTGTGTGACTCAGGGACGAGTCCATGCATCTCTGGGTGTCAGGTCCAGTCTGAAGAAGGGGCAGAGAGTACCGCTTATCCCCAGCAGGCCTGCCTGGGGGTCAGGGGAAGCTGTCCAGTTCCCCAGGAAGCAGAAGGGCCCTAAAAACAGGCTCCAGCCTTAACTGCCCCAACCAGCAGCCAGAAGTCTGGCTCAGGCAAGGAGATGTTGGCCCACGGTGGCCTGCTGAGTGACAACAAGGGGTCCCACCCGCCAGGCACAGAAGGGAAAGGCAAATGAACATAAAGTTCTGGAGGCCAAACCAAGCTCGGAATATCACAGAGAAAGAGAGGGCCGGTGTGGCCAGTGTGCAGCAACTGCAGTGGGGAGGCTAAGAACGTGAGGCCAGTTTGCTCAGAGGACTGGAAGAGGTCAGGGGACCTTGAGCAAGCTACTTAACAGCATAGGCTGGAGCCTCCTGAGATAACAATGCTGTGTGCTCGCTGCTCCCTGGTGAGCTTACCTGTTCAAGGTAAGCATGCTTATGAACTCCCAAACACAGAGAGGGAAACAGGCCCAGAGAGGTTAAGTGACTTGCCCAAGGTCACACAGCTGGAAAGTGGCAGAGCCGGGATTCAAACGGTGGAACCTGGCTTGTATCCACCATGCCTCATAGCATAGTCAGCAAGGAGCCAAGGAAGGGATTAAGATCAGATTTAAGTGTTATAAAAATCCATGGCCCCTGGACTAGTATAGCAGGGGGACCAGAGTAACCCAAAGGTGCCAGTGAGGAGGCTGCTGAGGCCCCCACAGAGGATTTTCAAAGGCTTGAAGATATCTGCCCTCCAAAGTCAAACGTGGACACTTTTATATCCCAACAGCTTCTTCTATAGATGGGGAAACTGAGGCACAGGACGACGTGGGTGATAGAAAGTCATGCTTCAGGCCAACAATCCAAACACCATTGCACCCCTGCCTCTGGCTCCCACCCCGGAAACTAAAGGCCCCGCCAGCAAGCAGCACAGTCAGGACAGAGGGCTTCCTTTAGTTCTTTTGCATTTCTTTTGGACACAGACCTGTGTCCAGACCTCCATCCAAAGCCGGCCTCAACTCAGGAGGAGCTCCTCCAAATTCCCACCGGAGTCACTCTAGGCTCTGAGCAGCCAGGCGATAGTAGAGTGACTTAACGACAACGAGGAGTCATCAAACACCAGAAACGGCCACGCGCAACAGCTTCTACACAGAGCCGGCCGCCAAAGCTGAGTTCATGTTCCAAGTAAACTGATGTGTGGTTATCCGCCTACCAAAATAACTCCTTAATACACAAGTGCTGTGGGTTCTATCCTGTTTCCACCCCAAAGAAACGCTGCCTGTGAATGTGTCCTGAATTGAAAATCAGGTCCTTGCAGATGTCATCAAGTGAAGGTGAGGTCACAGCATCAGGGTGGACCCTACACCCAATGCCTGGCATCCTTAGAAGAAGAAGGAAGTCTGATCCGACAGGCACAAGAGGAGAGACACCACCACGCAATGGGCTGTCGCTGCCTACAAGGATTGCTCCGGCATCCACCTGGAACCAGGAGCGAGGCCAGGTACAGGTTTTCCCTGTGGTCTCGGGGACAGCATGGCCCTGCCTACACATCGCTTTCAGATTCCAGGCCTCCATAAATGTGGGGGAATACGTTCCTGGAGTTTTAAGCCCCTCCCCGGGGTGCATGGTTCCTTGTGCTGGCAAAGAATCGGCTGGCAGGCAGCCCATGGTACTTTGAAAAACATCCCTTGACCATAACTCACCACCAAGCCACTTCCAGGGACCAACCCACTGAAAGGCGCTCTGCAGGGGGCAGGGAAAGATCAGTAATGAACTACAGGCCATGCTGTGAGGATAGGTGGGGGTCACGAAGGAGAAGGGGGCCTGAGCTAAGCAGCCTTAGGGGGAGCCCCACTCTCCAGTTCACCCACCCGCCTGCCCACCAAGCTCAGGGTCAACAGAAAGTCTGCACACGGGGCCCAGGGGACCTGAGCTGGGTGCACAGCCACTCAGCTATGGGGAATCCCACTCACTTCTGCCCCTTGGGGCTGCCATTCCCTGGCCTGGCACTGACCTATGTCTGGGAGCAGGGGAGGGTATGAGGGGGAAAGAAGGAGAAGTAGAGGGAGGGAGAGGGAGGAACACAGAAAAACAGAGAGAGACAGAGAGGGAAGAGACAGAGGAAGAAAATGGAGGGTGTCGGACTGTCTTTAACCTCATCCTCACCCATCCTGTACCCCATCCTCCGGGACCTGGGGTGAGAGCCTCCCCACCTCCCCCGGCAGCCTTGTTTTCTCACCTGCAAGGCCCTGTACAAAATGCTTTGAGTGGCTACATAACCCCCCCAGCCCAGTTTACTGCTTTCCAAAAACAGCATCCACCTCTTGGTGGATAAGGGCCCTCACTCCAGGCCTGGAGCCATCTGACACTCAATAAGCATCCATTGAGCCGCTGCTGTATGCCTTGCTCTGGGCACTGAGAATTCAGCAGGGAACAGGACAGAACATGCCCTCATGGAGCGGCATGAGAACAGGCAGGGACAGCAATCAGTGATCTAAGGCAGGTGAAGGTTGTGAAGACCAGCAAATAGAGGGGCACAGGGCATGGCATTGCTTTGGGATGGGGTGGGAAAGTGGGAGGGAGCTGGGTAAACACCCAAAGAGTGGCTGGGGCAGAAGGGCTCACCAGGGCAAAGGCACACAGTGGGGCCACCCCTGGTGTCCAGGGAACACCCAGGAGGTCGTGTGGCTGGAGCTGACAAGCCATGGAGGGTGGCAGGGGTGAGGGGAGACATGCCCCGGATCCAGGTCACAAGGACCTCAGGGGCCACTTGGAGGTCTTCGGGCTTCAAGTGCGATGAAGATAAAACTCACAACTCCACACCCTAGGGGGCTAAAACAACCAAAACCTACTCTCTGGGCTCTGGGGACCAGAAGCCGAAACCAAGATGTGGGCAGGGCCACACGCCCTCTGTATGCCTGCCCGGCCTCCTCTAGCTTCCAATGGCCCCCAGTGCCCCAGGCTTGTGGGCGCGTCACTCCTGCCTGTGCCTCTGCCTTCACGTGTCCTTCCTCTCTGCACGTCTCTGTTTCCTCTCCTCTTCTTCTAAGACACCTGTCATTGGATTTAGGGCCCAGGATGACATCATCTCAAGGTCCTTAACCAATGACATCTGCAAAGACCCCATTTCCAAATGAGGTCATGAGGTTTCAAGGGGATATATCTTGGGGGAAGGGGGGACACTATTCAACCCACTACGATGATCAAGACTCCCAATTCTGCAGCATCAAACGCCCCGAAAAATCCTTGGAGTCCCCTCTCCAGTTTCCTTTCCCATTGATTCCCGGCTGGAAGGGCTCTGGGCATCTCCTGGCACACACCCAGGGGACCGTGCCACTGTTCAAGCTGGAAACAGGCTGGGGAGACCCCAGTGGCTGGCCCCCTCCCAACCTGAGCCCAGTAAAGAGAGACCTCCAGCCGCCGAGATGACCCTGCCCTATAGAGGGACACTGAGACCCACTCACGGGTACCTCACCGCCAAGGGACCTCCTGGGTGGAGAGGCCAAAATCATGCCACAACCTTCATCTGGAATCTGAGACTCCCCCAAATCAAAATGAATATAGTCCCCCATCCTTTCCTTAATCTAGTCACAGGGATCTCCCCTATAAGAGCATCAAATCTAAAACCTTGGCCGTGATGGCACAGGAAGCACACAGTCTTCTAGGGCTATTTGGCGGTGGGTATTGGTTTTTTTTTTTGTAAAAAGGGGCCACTTCCACCCACAGCAGCTGTGAGCTGGCAGCTGGTGGGACTAATTGCTCATCCAAGACTGTCTTCCAACTGCAGCACCATCCGGCAGCAAAGGCTCTCCCTTTTTCCATGTGACAGGCGTGGAGCAACTGGCAGGGATGGTGGGCTAGGGGGTGGGTGGCCGCCTGCTCTGGGACCCCCAGGAGACTACTCTTTGGACAACATATTCAGGAATGCTCCCGGCCACGACAGGCTGCATCACGGGGACCTGGGCATGGAGGGACAAATCACAGCCAGCCCAAGGTCACATACACTCCCAATGTGCCAGGAGTGGGGCTCAGGGCTTCTCATATGCCCCTTGGCTCCTCACGACACTGCTATACTGAATTATTAACCCCGTTGTAGAGATGGGGAAACTGAGGCGCAGAGAGGCAAAGTGACTGCCCAAGGGCACACAGCCAGGAAGTGGCAAAATCAGGATTTGAATCCAGGGAGTCTGGCACCCGAGCCTGACTTAACCGACTTTACTGTCTCTTGGTGGGGGTGGGGAAGGGGGGAGGTACCACTGAAGATATAGCATTGTTCTCAGAGGAATGGTTATGTTCACAGGCCCCAGTTTTTGGAAATGGCATCTCCAGAGGCAATAAAAAGTGACTTTTATCCAAAGAAGTGAGTTTTGGGCTCTCTGTGGGCTCACCAAGTCCCACAAACCCTAAGACCTTCTGGTACATTCTATGAGACATTCTGTCCAGATCACAAGAGGCAAAATACTTTGAGATAAAAATCACAGTTAAGAAAGGCTAACAGGCAAGCTTTGTCCGGCCTACACAATGTTTGTAAAAAATTGGGCCATCTCTTATAAAATCCAGATTTCTAGCTTCTATTGGAAAATAATCAGAATATCCGGCATGCCTGTTGGCCACAATCCCCATCCCTCCCTTTCATCTGCAAGGACTCACTCAGTGCTTTCCCTTCCCCTTTGCCCACCTCCCCGGGTGCTGAAAATGCCTGAGCATGAGCTGAAGGCCTCATTCAGTACAGAATTGGAAAAGAGAAAAGAGTTTCATTCCTGAGGCTCCAGGTGACTCTCCTTCCCTTTGGTTGGCTAAGCGGCCACATGAACCTACCTGAGAATGAAGCTCACACAGAAGGAAGCAGAGCAAAACAGAGTCGAATCCCAAGGCATTGCCCGAGCACCTGGATCCAGCCATGCCTGACTGAACTCGTCTTAGGCTGGACTTTGCTGTTACGAGCACCAATCAAATTCCACCTGTGACCTAACCCAGCTTGAGTTGTGTTTCTGTCACAGCTTGGGGGTCCTTACTAATTGTCCCTGATTAACTGCCCTAAGGCCTCACCTCCAATACTTGTCCAAAGAAACCTGTCCTCACCAAAGGCTACAAGGATCCCACTACAAGGCATGGGTTCCTAGGGTCTTGCACTCTACGCTCTCTGGTCTCAACACTCATCACACTCTCCCTTTGGACACTAAACTCCTCAAAGACAAAGATGATATCCACCTTTTCCATCATTCCCACCCCAGTGACCAACAAGGGTCTGGAACATTCCACGTGGCCAATAAACATAAATCAATAAGCAAAAGAACAAGAGGGAGACACAAATGCCATTAAGCTTGCTTTTGGCCTGAAATTTGAAAAATGGGCCCTGCTCTGAGATTTATAGACCATCCTTGGATCCAGGGGACCACTGCCAGTAGCCCAACACTCCCCCTTCACACGCTCTGCAAACCCAGAAGGCCACACTTCCGCCTCACACACTCTGCCAACACAGCCTGCTTGTTACTGCCTCAGGGCCTTGATGCCTGCTGCTGCCTCTTCTGGAAGCTCTTTCTTCTTCTTTTCACACAGTTGGTTCCTTCCTGTTATGCAGGTCCTGACTCAAATGCCTATGTCCTCAGAGACCACCTTTGATCCCTCTACCTGAAATGAGCCCCTGATACCACAGCCACCCCTACCCTCTCACACTGTTATACCCCACCCAGACTGCACCCCACTTGTACCGTTTGGTTTTGCACAGTCCATCTCCCCATCAGCCATAGGTGTGGCCCTGGCATCTTGTTTGCTGGGTCTCTCTCACCCACCCACACCAGGAGGCCCTGGTAGCACGGAGGCAGGAAGCAGAACTCCCATACCCTGTCCATTCCCACCCAGAAGCCCCTACCCCGCCCAGAGCAGCTGCCACATGCTTGAAGGTCCTACGTGGAACATGGAGCCTGGCCTGTAGCCCCCCACCAGGGCATCAGGAGGGTGCAGGCAGTCCCTCACATAACCAAACGACAAACAGTCTGAAGTCTGGGTTCGAATCCCAGCTCCATCAGCTGCCAGCTGTATGACCTTGGGCAAGTTACTTAGTCTCTGTGTGCTCTCAGGTTTCCCCACCTATGAAATAGGGATAATAGATTCTAGCTCCCAGGGCTGTCACAAGGAGTATATGAGTGAATGTCTGTGGCCCATTTAGAACTCAGAATGGCATAAAGTAAATGTTCAGGGACCATAAGAAATCAAAGTTAATAATGACAATGACAATGGCAAACTCTTACATAGCACTAAAGCAAATAAATTGTCAGGAAATGCTAGCTCCTGTAATAAATTTAGTACTTGCTCATACCAGGTCCTGTTTGAAGCACTTTACACATATTAATTACTACTAGGTAACCACTCACTATTCAATGAGCTTGTTTCAGCTCTTCCAGGCAGCCTCCTTGGATTGCTGTCACCCCCAGGAGCACCAGAGAGACACACAATTCTCTACGTAGGGCTCAGCTCAACTACCCTCTGTGCCCTCCCCAAGGCCCAGGGAGAGCCTCCACCAAGATACGAGCCTGAAGTCAGCAGAGGGTAGATGCACGTCCCCACATTGGCCCAAGTGGTAGCCCCTGCCAGAACCCCAGAAAGGCCCCATCTGGTTCCATGAGCGCAGCCTGGAAAGTAAAAAGTGTTCCCTCCCTGACATCTGGAAGGGGTGACTCTTTGGTGGAGGCCCAAGCATCTCAAGAGCTCAGGCCCCTCTGTAGGGTCGGGGTGTTCAGAGAAATGGGGGTCATGGTTAGGGGGAGAGGCCTGGACTCTAGCTGGGCACCAGGGTCTGCTGCATAAGGCTGAGACCACCCCACCCCACCCAGCCACCCCATCCCTTTTGTCACCAAATCCATTTCCCATATTCTCAGGTTTCATGAGATACCCCCAAGGTGGGTGCAGCCTGTCTTCCGGCCTGCTAACCTGAAGGAAGTTTGGGCTCGCCAGTTCAGCATGCTATGGCCACCCAGCAGCAAGGACAAGGCCAGCCTGTGGCACATGTGGCTCCCGTGGGCTCCTCGGAGGGGAGAGGCAGCCCCACCACACCACGCCAGGGACTTCAGAATCCCCAGTGCCACCAGGACTTCAGAATCCCAGTGCCACCAGCCACCAGCTGTGCAGTAGGCATGCCAGGCCCTCCACCTCCCTTTCCTCATCTGTAAAATGCATCTAACAATGATTATTCTACTGCCAGAGGCAGAACAAGGAGCACCTAAAGAGCCAGCTAATCAGGGCTATATGAAGAAAGAGAGAAGCTCTAGAAAGAAGCATTTCAATTTCAGCAAATAAGCACACATTGTCATTAAGAGAATAGAATTTTATTTTATGGCTCAGAAAGGTTTCAATTTCAATTTACGGCATAACAGAAGAGGGTGATGTGATCTTTCCAGCACGGAAGGCTCCTGAGGCCTGGACACCTTGGGTCGGGATCTCCCTCGAAGGGCAGTGCTGAGGCATTTAATAAACAAGAAGCCTGCACAGGGTGCCTAGCAGGGAGTGAGAGCTCACCATGCAGGCGCCACCCGTCCCACACAGGATGACCTGGAGGCCACGGAAGGAGGGTGTGGCAGACAAGGGTACGGATTCTGGGGAGGATGGCTGTGTGACCTCAGGCAAGTTGCTTAACCTCTTTGTGACTCAGTTTTCTCATTTCTAAATTAGGGATGACAACAGTGCCTACTTCTAAGGGATTTTTGGAGAATTACATAAACTATAACACATAGGGTGGTTTCAAGCATGCCTGCCAGGAAAACTCTTATAAATGTTGTTACTATTACTGTTGTCAATGTTGTTTGCTGCAACTTCAAAGCTGGCTGCAGCATAAAGGCAAATCCTGGGGCCAAAGGCCAGCTTCACAACCCACCAGGGATCCCCCACCACCCGGGCTCGCAGGGAGCCCCGAAAGGTAGCCCCTACCTCCTCCCTCCAGCTGGGGGAACGGACTACCATCAGATGGGAGAAGACACATGTCAGAGCCAAAGATTAAAAACAAGTGCAATTATCGGGCAGGCATCCATCCATAATTATGAATTTGATGTAATTAGGCACCCCGCTAACTTCATTACTTATTTATTTTCGGGATTGCTTATTTAATTTACAGGCCTTCTTCCCCGAAAAGCCATCTTGGCTGACACCCCTCAGGGGAGGAAGGAGGAGGAGGCCAGGAGAAGCCCCTGCCCTACCTCCGCCCCTATTTCTGGGCTTCCATCTGTCATGCTCCCACCTCACCCCTAAATAGCCCCCCGGAAGGCCTGAGTGATTTTGCCCAAGATGAGAGGATCAAGTAAAGGCAGGTCCTCAGCAGAGTTCAGGCCTGACATTCCCTCCCCAGTGCCCAGCACCGCATACCAGCGTCTACCCAGAAGGCACGTGCCCTACCACGCCCTCTCCCTCCTGCAGAGGACACCCTGGGAGAGAAGGGGTGGCCTTGGCCCCGGCACCAGCTCGTGGCATGACTCTCTAGACTGGTAAACACATCAGGGCAACTCATGGGGCTGGTCCCTTCAGGGCAACTCATGGGGACGATAGAGCACACTTCACTCACAGTCACATGTTTAGGTGACCCACCTGGCCTCTCTAAGCCTCGGTTTCCCCCTTTGTAAAACAGGAGTGTTGAGAACACAAGCAGCTAGCAAACCCTGAAAAACCAAGTGCTCCTACCCAACAGACCACCGTGGGCTCAGCCAACACAACACAACAAGCAAAGGCAGTCAGAGGTGTAAAGACTAGAAAGGAAGACAGAGCCATAGTAAGCTCTCCCAGAACATAGGAGAATTCAGCCAAGTGGCCAGACATGTAATATCAAAAAGTAAACAAGCTTTGCCAAAACATAGCAATAACTGAAGTATAGTAGAACGTATACTAGAACTCACCAGAATGGCTAAAATTTAAAAACTATTGACAATATCAAAGTACTGACAAACATGTGGAGTAACCATTGCAGGTGGGTATGAAAAATGATACAGCACTCTGGAAAACAGCTTGGCAATGTCTTATCAAGTAAAACATACACTTATCATATGACCCAGATCCCCTCTCCGGTATTTGCCAAGAGAAATGAAAACATGTTAACAAAAAGACTCATATAAGAAGGTTCACAGCAGCTTTTATTCATAACAGCCAAAACCAGAAACAACCTAAATTGTCCATCAACCGGTGAACAAATATACCAGCTGTCGCGAATCCACACAGAGACACCACTAAGTAACAAAAAGGAACTACGGATACAGGCAACTGACACATGTAACAACACAGATAAATCTCAAAAATATGCAGAGTGAAAGACCAGTCACAAAAAAAAAGTATACATTGCATGATAATGGCAAATAAAATTCTAGAAGATTCTAGAACTTAAGATAACAAATTAGTGGTTGCCTGCAGTGGCAAGAGGCGATTTCTAGCAAAGGGTTGAAGGGAACTTTTTAGAATGATGGAAATGTTCTGTAGCTTGATTGTGGTAATTATGCGAATGTATATTTCTCAAAAGAGATGGAACTGAACGCTTAAAATGAGCGCAGTTTATTACATGTTCATCACACCTCAATGACATTCATTTTTTGAAAGTATAACAGAAAAATATAGACATCTGTATCAGCACCAGTGATTCCACTTCCAGAACCCAGGGACCAGCTCTGCTGATATCTTACTGGCCCTCAAGTTGCCCAAAAGTCCCCAACTTATGAGTGCTGGAGGAGACCAGTCTGAATCCCAGTGTGCCCCTTCTCACACATCATTTAGGTTGATCACCTGCCTCTCTGCCCTTTGGAGTCCATACCTCTAAGTGCAGGTTTAGAGATAGAATGTTCCTTGTTTCTCAGAGGATTATCCAAGTACAATCAACCAAAGTGAAATTAACAGCTACAGGCCCTGGCATACAGCAGGTGCCTCATTATTGCTGTTTGAAAGCAATAAACTGACAAGCGATTATAGACCCAGTATGAATTCCAATTCCAGGGCTCAGCCAAGGCACTTAACTGATGCCTGCTGTCTAGGACACAACCCAGCTAGGGGCTCTTTGAGTTCCACCCACCCCATCCCTCTCAGGAGGGAAGAGACAACGGATGGGGAGCCCTCCCGGGAGGGGGCCCTGGAGTAGCCCGAGTGTGCCCAGAGAGGTCATTCCCTGAAAAGGACATCTGTGGAGCAAGGCATCTTGGGGGCTCCAGCCATCATGACTATATTAACTGGTGCAGGGCAAAGGTCACCCAGAGCCCCAGGGAGAAGAGTACAGCCAGAAAGAAAAAAGATAAGGAGGATGTGGAGGGAGTCAGCCGGGATGGGGGTGGGGGGCTTTGGCGCCTGCTCACGTGCCCCAGATGAGGTGGGGGGGGTGAGCAG
This sequence comes from Tamandua tetradactyla, assembly GCF_023851605.1. NCBI lineage: Eukaryota > Metazoa > Chordata > Mammalia > Pilosa > Myrmecophagidae > Tamandua > Tamandua tetradactyla. Next base: position 7,572,855 of record NC_135331.1, on the reverse strand, counting down.
GCGGCAGGCGTCCCTCGGGCCGATTAGCGCAGGCCGCAGGCAGACACGCTCAGCTGTCAGCCTCGTCCTCCCAGCCACCATCAGAGACACCATTAATTGCTGTCATTTGAGGCTGGCCTATGGGGAGAAGGAGGAGAGGGGGAGAGGGAGAGGAGATGGGAGAGGGGGAAAAGGAAAGGGAAGGAGGGGGAAGAAGGAGATGGAGCAGGAGGGAGTTTGGGGAAGAGGTGGGAGGAGGGAAGGTGGATGAAGGGGAAAGTGGGGAGGAAGAGAAGGGAAGGAAAGGAGGAAAAGGAGGAGGAGGGAAGAAGGAAAAAGGGGGAGGGAAGAAAAGTGGGGGGTGAAGGAGGAGAAAGCAACTAGGGTTGGGGCGACGGGCAGCTTGCCCAGGGCTGAGCATTCTTGGCTTGGAAGCAGAGCAAGGACGATGTCCCTGGAGAGAGGGGAAGCCCCGCAGCTCTCCCCATCAACCCCAGGCCAGGGCAAGGGCAGTCTACCCCGTGCCCCGTGAAGCCGAGAGAGTCCCAGAAACGAGCTCCTGCAGGCACATCGTCCCTGGCAACCCACCAACCACATACCCTAACCCCAACCACTCGGCTGTCAGGGGCAGACCTGCTCAGCCTCTTCCTCAGGTGTTCAGAGAGCCCAGGCGCCCCCGCCCTTCACAGCCCATCCTGCATTCTGATTTACAGACCAGCCCCAAGCTGGGGGCACCCACCTCCCCTCCCTCACTTCCCACGTGAAGAAAGTGCCCAGGGAGGTTCCAGTTCCGGGCAAACCCCACTTTCCCACCTGCATTCTGGGGCTTGCATGGAGCCCCTCACCTCAGACGCTGGAGTCTCCTGCATCCTGACTATGTGGGTCTAAGCCCACACCTGGCTCAGGTGTGACGCCCCCGAGGACCATCCAGTTCCTGTCCCCGCACATACACCTGCGTGCTCTCCTGGGGATAAAGCCAGGGCCCGCCTCCAGGGGTCATCCTGAGCAATGCAAGTGCAAGCTGCTGTGGTCCCAGCCATCACCGGGGCCCAGCCCCATGGCCATCACCTTCCCTTCCACCCCTTGTCAAGGTTTTTTCCAGATGGGCCTGCACCCCATGCCCCCACTCAACCAGCCCTCCCCAAGTTGGGTGGGTGGCCCCTCTGGCAGATGCCAGAAAGCTTCCAAGCAGCCAGCCAGGAGATGCGGGCAGTGGGCTCTCTCCTGGGGGAATGGTCAGAGCACCTGCCCTGCTCCCAGGCCCCTCAGCAGTGCGGCTCCAGGGCCACCCCTGCCCCTCGAGAGACAGGCTCTGTCTGAGGGTCCTTTCAGGGCATTCCCAGGACATGATCTAAGGCTCCCTCAGCGGGGTAAAGGAGTTCCCACCCCCTAGCCAGTGCCCCCTCCCCCGCCTGTCTGCCTCCTTCCCCCTCCACCTTGATGGATGGCCCCAGCAGAGGAAGCTAAGTGCTTGCAGACAAAAAGCCCTTTTATCGTCCTCGTCCTCGGGTGGGCCACTGGCATGACAAGCAGATAACTCAGCCACAGGAGGAAGGTTCCCCATTAGGCCTGCAAGGCGGATTGATGGAGGAGTGAGAGGCGTTGAGGAGGAGGAGGAAGGAAAACTACCCTGGGCACAGCCACCCTCCAACTTCAAAGCACCAAGAGCACTGGGGTAAAACCTTGCCCAGCTGGCCACTCCTGGAGGGGACCTCCACATCCATCCCCACTAGTGTCAACCCCGCCTCCCCCGCCTCCTAGATAAAACTCACTGCGTAGGCTACTGGGCAGAGGCTCAGGAACAAAGGAGAAAAGGAGAGAAGCCTCCCCCAAAAAATCCATACCCAGGTGACAGGCCCAGAATCCTGCAAACCTGGAGGTCCACTCTAAGCAGCCTCAGGGCCTTTGCATGGACTGTGCCCTCTGTCCCCACACCCTTTCCTCAGCTCCCTACATGGCTCTCTCCCTCCCCACTTTCAGGTCCCTGCACAAATACCACCTTCTCAGGGACCCACCCTTATCCCCTCTATTTGAAACCACAACTCCCAACCCCTACACATACCCCAAGCACCTTCTCTGTTTGTTTCTTTGCCCTGCCCCCCACTTCCCACCAAATGACACACGCTCTTCCCATCTGACCTATTTATTGCTGTTTATCATCAGTGTCCCCTGGAGAGTACACTCCATCAGTCTCATTCACAGCTCTCTCTCCAGTGCCCAGGACAGGGCCTGACCCACGGAAAGTACTTAAGAAACAACTGCTCACGGTTTCCGTGGTAGAATGCTCGCCTGCCATGTGGGAGACCTGGGTTTGATTTCTGGCCTATGTACCAAAAAAAAAAAGAAGAAGAAGAAGAAAGAACTGCTCAACTTCTGAATGTATTGGAGAGAAGAATGAAATTGGAGAGCAGCCAGTCACGAGTCAGAACGTGCTGGAGACCCGCAGAGCTCAACCTCCATAAGCATCCGGGGCCTCATCATCCCTTTATAGATGAGGGAACCAAGGCACCAAGACATCTCACCTTCCTGGGATTCACACACAGGTCTGTGGGATGCTTGTCCACTGGTAGAACTGCCTCCAGAGCCCGAGCTGCCCCTCGCAGGAGGCCGGCGCCCACACTCCAGACAGCTGCACCCTGATGCCCGCTCCTTCCTGCACAGGCAGGGACAGAGACTGGGCCTCAGCCCATGCCCCAGGGGCCACCAGGCCACGCCACCACCTCCGAGGCATCCTCCAGCTGCTTTCCTGCTCTACCTAAATCACCCTGACGTGCAGAGGGGAAGTGGTGTTTCCTTCTCACACCCACAGGGTCTCCAGGGACGGCAACGCCCTTCCCAGGCCTGAGTCAGCCGGGACGTCCTACCCCCAGCAAAACCCCAAGTCTCTGGGGACAGGCACAGGACATGGGGAAATGGGCTTGCGGATTCAGTTCCCTCCTCTGCAAGGCCTCTCTGCTGCTCAAAAAACCCCACGAAAATCATAGCAACAACCTACCATCACCAACATATCCATAGTGCTCACTCTGTGCCACAGACTTTTCTAGAAACTCATTTGATCTTCACATATTCCAATGTGGGGGGTGGGCAGGATAATCTTATTACAACCCCATTTTAGAGAGGGAAACTGAGGCACAGGGAGGGTAAGGGGCATGTCCAAGGTCACTCAGATAATCAGTAGCAGAGGAATATTCATGCTCAGGCAGCAAGTTTCAGAGTGTTCTAAAGCTCTACACCTCTTCAGTTAAAATATAAAATAAAAGATGCCAGGGGGCAGTCAGGCTAGTCCATGAGTTCCCACCTCTAAGCCTTTGCCCATAGTGGCTACCTACATTGAACCTGCCTTCCCTCTTCCTTGAACCCTACATCCCAGTCTTCTAGCTCTCTGGACTTTGAGGGATGTATAGGAGCTCTCTGAGGAGACCCCTGCAGCTGAATTTTCCAGGTGGAAGGTGGGCCATGACCATGGACCTGCCTGTTTTGGGATCCAGTTTGCTCAGCGGTGACATAAGCTTGCTGTGGGTGGTAACCTGGCCATCCCCCTGAGAGCTCGAGAAAATGTTTGAGTCCATCTCTGTGCTTCCAGCTGAGAGGCATGGGACAGGTGGCCAATCTGTGCCTCAGTTTCTCCATCTTGTGGAACGTTGCTGTAAGGGTCCCAAGTGGGGTATTACATGACATGCATGTGGTGACTGTTCGCTTGCCGACCATCTCTCCCGTGCCAGGTCCTGGATTAACCACTGAACTGTCAAGCACCAGCAGGAGATGGGGGCTGCTGTCACCACCAGTTGACAGATGGGGAAACAGAAGCACAGGAAGATGGAGGCACTCGGCCTGGGTGCACAGCGTGGAGGTGGTAGTACCAGGACTAGAATCCAGGCAGCCATTTCTCCTGCTGGGCACAATGGCTAGAGCTGCCCAGCCCAAGGGCTTCCTCCAACACCAGGCTCATCTGTGACTGCCCTCCCCAAGTTGCAGCCCCCATGAGAGAACAAAGCAACCTTTGCCCAAGGAAGCCCAGATACAAGAGGAAAGCCACGACCCCACGTCTCCACTGCCGGGCCTCCTTCTTCCAGGCATCATCCGGAAATCACTGCACTCCCTCAGCCAGAAAGTAAGTCATCCCCAGGGGACCCTACCAACTCTCCAGCCATTCCTCATTCTGTGCAGCTCTGGGTCACCAGACCCCCCCCCCCCAACGAGGCCACGCTGCCCACCCTCCCTATCTGCCATGAGGAATCTGACTCCTCAGCTACTTCAGAACCCCTCCCATGAGAAGATCCCGGCATGCAATGCCCCTGGGGATGGTGAAGTGGGGAGAGACGTGTGCCTACCAGAAACTGCCGCCAGCCACATTGTGTCCTCAAAGACTCTGGGAGACCTGCAGGAAAGAAAACAAGGCTTGTTATTAAATAGTGTAGTTTCCAAAGCAGGACCACGTCAACAGATCAGCAGAGGGAGGAGGGTACCTGATGGTCTGGGCACAGAACATAGGCACACTAGGATAGTCATTTCTCCACGACAGTCCTAGGAGACGGGCAATGTTTTCCCCATTTGACAGAGAGAGAAACAGAGGCTCAGAGAGTCCAAGTCTTTGGTCCCAGGTCTCACAACTGGAAACTGACAGGGCTAGGGCTCAATCCAAGGCAGCCCACCGTCCCTGGCAAAGCCATCAGAAGGTTCCAGGTCCCATACCCCAGTGTCACCATCACCATGAAACTGCCCAGAGGGCCCATAAACAAGAGGGCAGGCTGACAATGGAGGGAAGAGGGCCTACTATTCTCATTCAAGAATTTCTAACTGAGTCACAACACAGAGTCAGGAACAGTTCAGCGAAAACTAGTATCCAGTACAGGACACTCAGAAATAAAAAAGAAAAAGCCAGTCAACCCAACAGAAGAATGGGGAAAGACTGTAACAGACACTTCACAAAAGAAGATATGCAGATCGGATATGCTGATCAGCACATGAAAAACATCATCAGTCATCAGGAGCATGCAAACGGCTAAAATTAAAGACTGACAATACCAAGTATTGGTGAAAACATGGAGCAACGGGAACTCATAAACGGCTGGAGCGTAACATGGTGCCATTACCCTGGCAGTTTCTTATAAATTATAAAGTTCAACAGCCATTTACCATCTGAACCAGCAATCTTCCTCCTAGGTGTTTACCAAGGAAAAATGAAAATAAATGTCTACATAAAGACTCGTACATGAGTCCTTATTCATAATCACTAAAAAAAAATTAGAAATAACCCAAATACCCACGGACAGGGGAACAGATAAACAAGTGGTGGTACGTCCACACCACAGGGGAATCCCCCACCCTAAAAAGGAGCCGACTACTGGTATACACGCCACACATCAGGCTGAGTCACAGAAGCCAGGCTCAAGAGGCTGCATTCTCTATGGTTCCATTTACCTGACTCTGGAAAGGAAAAGTCCACATTCACATGCAAAGAGTAGTCTACAGAGACAGCTGGTCAAGCTGTCAAAAAGTGCGAGACCCAAAAAAGTTATCAGGACAGTGATCACCTCTGAGGAGAGGGAAGGCAGGTGACTACAAGGGTGTCCCTTTTATAATTAATTATTCATCGATACATAGGCATGCATTTATATTCTTTATCATGTTAACTTTTGCATGAAAAAAAATGAGTGAAAAAAGTAATACAGAGGGCAGAGTGCTGGACTGCGAGTGCAAGCACCCGGCCATGGTCCCAGCTTTCCCACTAACTGCCGTGATCTTGGTCAAGGGCCCCCACCCAGCCCTTTCTGAGTTGTTTTCCCATCAGAAAATGGGTCCATTACACGATTGTCTCCCAAGCCCACCCACTCACCAACATCTCAGCCTCGAATGGACCTTGGAGGAGCCCCCCATTCACCCCACACCGGACCCCTGGGACCAGAGGTTGCTGGGGTCAAGGCCGCCCGCTCTCACAACGTGGGGAGCTCCAGCCCTGCGTTCTGTGGGTATGTCTGCAGGGCCAGGCTGTGCATGGTGAGGGCTCTATCTGGCAGCTGGGCTCTGGGAGCCCTGCCCACTCTGAAGCCCCCTCCCTCCCTGGGAGGCCTCCTCCGACCCCACAGGGCCTTCGAAGGGGCAGCTGCAGGCGGCTCTGGGGAGAACAAACCCGCCGCTTCTTCCCTGCCCTTTTCCTTTTTTTAAGTTCTTGTTTTTCCCCTAAGAGGCCCCCAGGCTTGGCACTTGGTCCTGACATCTGCTCCAGAGACAGGCCCCAGCAGGGAAGCTGGGAGCAGGGAGGGCCCAGGCAGGCCTCCAGGCCGACCCCAGCTCTGATGCCCAAGGGCTCTGTAGGCAGCCTCTGCAGCTCAGAGGTCTTCTTCTCACTTCCTCCCAGCTCCAGCAGCCCATGACACACTGACACATGCACAGGGTCCTGGGCAGGGTCAGGGCTGCCCCAAGGCCACCGTCCAGCCCTGGGGGAGGTTCAGGGAGGCCCAGCAGCACAAAGGTCCAAAGGTGTGGGGTGGAACCAGGTGACGGCTAAGATGGGGCCTAAGGGAAGAAGGAAAGCTGGCCAGAATCAGAGACAGAGCTGCAGGTAGAGGGGTGGCCTGGACAGGGCCTAGGAGGTGGGAAAGCAGGCCACCTGAGCAAGAGGGGAGGGGCGGGGGCTGCTTCCACAGAGCCTTGCTCTAGGAAGCTGGGCTTATTCCCAGAGGGCAGAGACCCCCTTGTGCAAGAGAGGAGGGACTACCTCCTATCTTAACTTTGGAGAGTGCTCTCCAGATGCCACACGGAGAACAGGTGACAAAGGTGGGAGGGGCTACTGCGATGGGGTGCATGGGCCCAGGGCGGTGGGGGGGAGCAACAGAGGGGAGGAGGGGGCGGGATGGAGACCTTTAAGCAAGTGGAGGCATTGAGCAGAGGACAGCAGGCCAAGGAGCCAAGGAGGTGACGCTCAACTTTGTGGCCATGACATCTACACAGGTACCCTGGACAGTGGGAGGGGGAGGGGGTAACAACAAGTACTTTCTGAGCCCTTTCTAAGCTGTGACCTCATCCAATCCTCACAACAGCCCTGCCTAAGGGATTGGCCCAGTCTCCTGACCAGGAGGCAGAGGTTCAGTGAGGGGCAGTGACTCACCCTAAGCCACACAGCGCAAAGTGGCTGAGCACATTGGAACCCAGGCCCAAGCACTCAGGCACAGAGGGCTGGGGCCCTGGGCAGGGTTCCCTTCTTGGGTGGGATGGGGCTGGCCGCAAGGGGGAGGTGGCCGCTCCGGCCCCTGCACCACAGACCCACCAGGGTGGGTTGGTGCTCAACACCTTCCCGGGCACAGCCATCCCAAAGGGGCTTCTCTGGGGCCTGAAAGGTCTTGCCCAGTCCCTTGGCTCCAGCCCCCCAGCTCGGGGGCTCCTCATTGAGGTGATAGATCTAGCTCCACACCTAGCAAGTGGCCAGCCCTGCAGCCCCCCTGGCATCCCCCACACCACGCAGGCTGCCTCACTCACATTCACTCACACTTGCCTAAGCTTGCTCACTTACTCTCACTCACACTAGTTCTCACTCGGTCACACATATGCATTCTTGCTCTGACTCGCTAACTGCCTCAAACTCACTGTGTTCACACCCCTTTACACTCACAGTATTCACACTCATGCACTCTTCCTCATTCACACTGTTTCACGTGTCACACACACTCGTTCATACAGCCCCTGTTTGCACACTCGCACTCACCCCTCCTCAGTCCAGAAAGGCCCGGTGGGGAAAATAGGCCCCCTGCTTTCTCCGCCTCCCTGTGCAAGCGTTTCCGGCTGCAGGCCTGTCCTGGCGCAGTCCACCAGCAGCTGAATCCATCCCCAGGAGGAAATGCCTGCACCCCCCCACCACCCGCCTCCTCTCCTGGGGGCTGGCGGGACTCATTCCCAGCAAAGCAGATGTGCACGGAAGGGACATTCTGCCAGTGCTGACCATGCGTCCTTCCCCAGAGCCCACCAAAACCAAATGTTCCTCTGCTCAAGTGCGTCACTGGCTCCCCACACCCTCCGGGCTAAGAGGCGACATATTTGGACCCTGGAGCTGGGATACCTGATACCAACCCCCTCGCCAGACCCCAAACAAGCTCCGTCAGGCCCAGCACCCATCTTCTACTCTCAACTCAGTCAAATGCACCTTCCCCCTCCTCTCTGCCACCAAACCCAACCTGTACTCCCAGAATCAACACACCACCTTTTCCTCCTTCAGGAAGTCCACTCAAACACCCCAGCCACAGCAGCCAACTGGACTTGTCCATTTTGCCACGCCCAGAGACAGGAAACCACCAGCCCAAGGACACACAGCTGCAAGAAGGCAGGGCCAGGATCAAAGCCAGTGCCAGCCACCCTGCTTCGACTGACACATCGTCAACCGCTTGGTCAGCAGACAGCAAGGGAGCCCCAGTTATAGCCATGAGTGCGAAAGGCAAGGGCTCTCGGGACACATATATGCACCAGGACACCCAAAGAGATGAGCAAAACGATTTCAAAGAGTGTGCACTGCTGCACACAAGAGAGGACTAGATATGAATGCCTGGAGGGGGATTTATCTTTACCCAGGGAAGTCAGGAAGGGTCTCCCTGTGAAGGGGTCACTGGAACAAAGACCCAAATGTCAAGAAGCAACTAGTCATGCAGAGATAAAGAGTAAGAGCATTCCAGGTGGAAAGTACAGCAAGTTCAAAGGCGTGGAGGCGGGAACCAGCTGGGGGTACTAGAGAATGTAGAAGCAGCCAGCAGGGTGGAGGGTGGAGAGCAAGAAGGAGAGGGAGCCTCTCCCTCGGTTTTAAAAGTAGGACCCGGGTGAGGCATGGCCTGCAAGAAAATCTCTAAGGTAATCCCCAAGGGCCCCCTGGAGGCAGTAGGCTTCAGCAAGCAGAAGGATGAGGAAGATGACCTTTTCCTGGCCAGCCTTAGCCCTCTTCCTGCACAGGAGAGTCCTTCCTAAAAAGCAGAACCAAGGGTCCTCGGTGACAATGCCTGGCCAGCACCTCAGGGCCTTTCCCACCAGGCCCTGCCCATGGCCACCCAGGGGCAAGGCCCTGACCCTGCTGGTCCCTAAGTTCCCGGTCACTTCCTCTGCACACTCCCGGGGGTGAAGGGGAGGGGCAGACTGTGAAAACCACCCATGATTGCACAAGCCATGCACAGCCCAAATCCTCCTCTGAGGCCAGCAGCCCTGGGCAGTGGCCACCCCAGTGTACCCTTGCGGTGCCCTCACGAGAAGCATTTTTGAGGTATGGAAAGGAGGGCAGGTGTTGATGGAGCACCCACAGGGTGGACGGGTGGGACAGGGTGGGAGAAATGTCTACCTGGGTTCTAATCCCAGCCCTGCAGTCTCCATACTGGGCACCTGAGCCAAGTTCCTCCATCTCTCTGTGCCTCTGTTTCCCCACTTGTCAACTGGGGGTGACAGCAGCACCCACCTTCTAGAGGTGCCATGATGAGTCAATGGTTAATCCAGTGAGGCCCTTAGACAGGACCTGACACGTGGGAGGTGCTTGGCAAGTGAACAGTCACCATGTGCACCTGCCATGTGTCAGGACCCTCATCTCAACATTCCACAAGATGGGCAAACTGAGACAGATTGGCCACCTGTCCCATGCCTCTCAGCTGGAAGCACAGAGGTGGACTTGAACCTTTTCTGGACCTTCTAGCAGGCTGGCCAAGTCCCACAACAGGCTCATGTCACAGCTAAGCAGACCAAGTCCAGAAAAAGCAAGCCTACAGCCATGGCCTATCTAAAACATTCAACTGCATGGGGGCTCCCAGACAGCTCTTACACATTCCTCAAAGCCCAGCTCCACTCCGCACCCCCATAAATAAGCCTTTCCTGATGGTCGAGCAGGCCTTGGCCCTCACTGCCACCCACCTCAAAAGCTCAGCGTGGTCATCCACCAGCAGAATTTTAAGCTCTGATGAAAGGGCTACCTCATCCATCACAGGCACAAGGCCTGACTGAAAGCCAGATGCACAGTGGGACCAGATGGCCCAGGATCAGTTCAAAGTCGATGCGGCCAGACACAGAAAAGCCCAGCTGAGAACACAGGGGGCCCAAAACTGTGGGGTAAGACACCCAGTAGGGTTGGCAGAGGCCTGCACAAAGTGGGCCCAGCCAGCTCACAACAGGCCCAACCTGGGGAATGGCACATAGTAGGTGTACCATGAGACCCCACATACAGAGGTAAGGCCCAAATCTGTGAGTACTACCCAGCCCCCTTCCAGACAAGCCCCCCAAACCCATTCCACACCTATGCAAGTTCCATCCATGCTTACGAGCCCAGTGACCCTCCTCCAGGCAGCCCTTACTCCCTTGAACTCGGCACCATGCAATCCTGCTACAGTCATAAAACAACACGGACGGCAATAACAACAACAGTGGTCTTACCCAGACTCACAGAAGGTCTCATCACTCATTGCAGGCCCAGTGCTCAGTCGCTATCTATTCACTGCTGTGGACTTTACTGTCTGCCTTTTCCAGATGAGGACACTGAGGCACAGAGTGGTGGTCACTTGTCCCATGGACACACGTGCTCTTCCCCTGCATGCGTTACCTGAGTAACAGCGTGGCCCTTGGCTGGCTCAGCCACCCCATCCCCTCAGTCCCTCCCAACAGCCTATCCCCCAGCTCAGGGATAAGCAAACTGGGTCCCAGGGTCCTGTTTCTGCCCATTTTGGCTGTGTCCCCGGGGCTGAGGGGCTCCCCATTCTCTGCCTCTGTCCCCCTCCCCCAGCCAGTGCACAGGCCAAATGCAAGGCGAAGGAATGGAGCGATGGACCCTGGCCGGCCCTGGGCGCCCCCTGCCCCAGGAATCACCTCTAGCTCACAGCAATGTCAATGAGCCCCCGAGGGCTAGAGCCAGGCCAGGACCCTCAGTGCTGACCTTCGGACACCTCAACCCCTAGGCAGGCACAAGTCACAGCTCCACAAACGCACCAGGGCCCAGGGGCCCCCCCACCTGACACTGTGAGGAAAGGGAGGCGACCCCCCCCACCACCTCCACAAGCCTCTACATGGCCAGCAAATGGGAGGAGCACCAGGCCAGGGTGGACAAGCTGCAGGGCGTGCTCTGCAGAAGCCCCCAAGCTGACCCAGGGGTCCCCTGCTCCAGGCACTGTCCCCCCAGGGTATGGCAGCCCTGGAAGCTGCCCCTGAAGGCTGGCATTTGGAGACCTCACAGGCAACACGGCCAAGGTGCCCAGGAGCTGGAGCAGGTCAGGGCCGAGGCTCTGAGGAGGGGGTCATGGCCCTCCTGCCCAACTTCACACTGGACAGCCCAAAGGGGACAGGGCCAGGCTCAGGGAGTTCTCAAGGTCCCCAAGTCCCCACCAACAAGCGACTGCTGGGATGGGGGTGTCGGGACAGAGGCTCTCTCCCTCTCCCACTCTCCCCTCCCCCAGGGGCGGGGCTACCAAAACAAGGCCAATAGGGTGGGCGGGACTTGAGTGCATGGACAGGGTGAGGAGAGGACAGTAAGAGCAGGTGGAGACAGTGGCCCCCTAAGGGGGAGCACATGGTCTATCCAAGGGGGGCTCATATCACCCATCTGGGGGGGTCACCCAGCACACCCAATGGGGAGACACAGGACCCATCTGGGGGCAAGGGATACACGGCCAGGAGAGTGTTTAAGAGCAACCCTGACCTCTACATCTGCCCCTCCTCCAAACAGCCAAGTTCATCTATCTTGCATTCAATTTGGGGCACTACAACAGAGGAGGGCCCCAACCAGAAAAAAACAACCACAGTGATCCCCCAACAATAGAGCCCCCTGCACATGTACTGCGTGTCAGGCCCTGGACCACCTCTGCAGCCCTGTGAGGTAGGCAGTGTCCGGACCTCATTTTCTGGATGGGGAAACTGAGGCCCAAGGAGGTTCAGCCTGAGACGGCACAGCGAGCGAGGGAGGGGCTGACAGTGCTTGAGCCCAAGCATGTGACAAGGGCCTCCATAAACAAATGGCCCCTCTGTCCTTGACTGCCCCATCCTGTACCCCCTCCACCCCCAATTTGCTCTAAAATATGCATCTCAGAAACCTCCGGGCCCCTCTCCTTACCTGGGGTACAGGGCCATGTGCAGAGACAGAGGCAGACAGAGCAACTAGAGGTCAGGGAGGAGCTGGTATCCACCCAACGGTTTCTGCAGGGTACAGGAGGGCAGGGGAGGGGGGTCTGGCTCCAGGCAAGTACAGGAGCACAGGCCCAGCAGGTGATGGAGGAGAGACCCAGTGGAGGTTGGGGGAAGGGCGGGAAAGGGGGCTTTGTCTCCAAGACCTACAGAGGCCCAGGACAGGAAGCCTGGAGAAGCCAACTGTCGATCCATCTGTCTATCCATTATGCGGTCACCTCCAGCAGCACCTACAAGCTGAGGGGCCTGGAGCCCACCCTCCAAGGCTAGTTGCGTTCACAGGTTAGGACTTCAAATCTCACCCGTGCTCGCCATTTTATAAACCACCAGCCCAGAAAGCTGCACTGATCTGCGATTGGCTCCCAGGCATCATCTCAAACCCCCAAGCAATTTGACACCCCTGATGATGGACATCCCCTCCCCAGGGCCCCCCCACGGGGCTGGGAGATAAAGAAGCGGCTACTCTGAGGAATGGGGTGGAACCCAGAAACTTCCAGAAGCCCCTCCGGGCCTCCTCCCCACCCCGCAGTCCCTTCTGGAAAACATCACCAGCTGATGCAGTTTCCTTCCTAAGATTAATTCACAGCCCCCTAGAACACAGAGCAAGGACCCTGAAACTCCCCCTTCTTCTCTCCCCTCCCTTACAGGCCTCCCATTAGATGTACCCTACACATCACAAGCTCAATATCCCCCATCCCCCAGCCCAGCCCCCTGACCCAGGGACTGGTGCCCACCTCTGGGCTCTCAACCACTCAGACTTGGGTCTTAATAACTCTGAGACTGCTTCCTCAAAAATAAAGGGAGATAGTAACAGCAGTGGCTAAACCAACCAGGCTCAGGCTCAAACCCAACCCTTCCATTTTTTAGAACCTGGGGCAGGCACCTTGCTTCTTTCAATCTCAGTTTCCCTATCTGTGGAATGGGGGTGACGCCAGGGGCTACTCCGTGGAACTGCTGTGAGGCCAAATAAGAATTGCACACAGCAAAGGCGAGCTCAGGCTCACCACTGGGATCCACCAGCCCCCCAGCCCAGTCCCACAGCCCTACATGGACATCTCAGGTGGGCAGGAGCAGGGGAGATAGAGGGATTCAGGGCACCCATTCTTTGTTCCAAGATAACGCTGGCTGACCCCAGCACACAGATGGGAAAAGCGAATGGCAGTGCAAGGTGCCTCCAGCTGGTCCCTGAAACAAGCGAGGCAGCCCCAAAAGTTCTGGGAAGCCAATGTCCCCAGGGCCAGAACAGTAGGAGGGCCCTGAGTCAGAGACTGGGGAGAAACTGAAAACAGGCCCCACAGCCCCTGCCCCCACAGCCCCTACCTCAAGAGTGCACTGAGCAGGATCCCCTGCCCGGGGCCCTGACTGAGAAAGTTCCAGCTTCTGCAGTGTGGCCCGGGGTAGAGCAGCCCCTCAGGCCAGCAGGTGAGCAAAGCTGCATCCATGGAAGCCAAGAAACAGGTTCAGCTTCTCCAAATCACACCAAACACACCCAAACTCGCCCCCGTCCAGCGCCCATCGCCATCCTGGGCAGGGAGACAGGAGAGCCAGATCCCGGGCACAGGCTTTTTCTGCTGCATGGCTCAGCTCAACCTGCAGTGGGGCCACGGAGCACAGCTCCTGTGACCTCAGGACCCAGCCTGAGACTGGTTCAAATTCTGGCCCTATCACTTTCTAGCTGTGTGACCCTGAGGATGTTACTTAACATCTCTGAGTTTTCCTCCTCAATCGCAAAAAGAAAATTCGTTTCCCAGGGCTGTCTCAGAGGCTCAAGGAGAAAATGCATGTCAAGTGTGTAGCACACAGTAACGGCTCAATAATTCTGTTTTTTAGTTCCCAAAGTGTTCTTTTTTTTGCAATTGAGGTGAAATTTACATAATACAAAATTCACCATTTCAAAGTGAATTACTCAGAGGCACTGAACACATTCATTCATAATTTTTTGTAACTACTCCCCCTATCTAGTTCCAAAACATCTTCATCACCCCAAAAGAAAGCCCCTACCTGTTTGCAGTTACTCCCCATTCCCCCTGCCCCCCCCGCCCCGCGCTCCTGGCAACCAGCAATTGTCTGCTTTCTGTCTCTCTAGATTTGTCTTTTCAGGATATGTCATACAAATGGAGTCATACGATATCTGTTCTTTGTTTCTGGTTTCTTTCATTTAGCTTAATGTTTTCAAAGCTCATCAACTCATGCCATGTATCAGAGCTTCATTTCTTCTCAAAGCTGAATCACATCCCATCGTATGGCTAGACCAATTGTTTATTTTTAAATAAGAAAAATAAGTACATTATAGATAATATAGAAATGTGAGACAAGGTATGTAAAGTAAACATGTACATGAGACAATTTTAAAATCTGCAAAATTATAAAATAATCATGATTATGAGGACATGGTATCTGGCAGAAAGGAGGGGACCCAGGAGGCAGAGCAGTGACAGGTGAGTATCTGACATTCTCTCCCATTGGGTCTCCTCCATCTGTTCAAAGTCCCCATAGGACCATCTGGGGCCTCCAGATTTCCAGCCTGCCATGCTATGTGACCCTGGGCAAATTCCTCACCCTCTCTGGGTGCTTCCAGGGAGGCTCTTAGGGCCTTTGCATCTCTGACACTTGCAGTTTTCAGAATCCCGGCTTCTCTCCTGGCCCAGAGAAAGGCAAGAGGTCGTGAAAGCCAGATTCTGAGAGCCCAGCAAGTATGGGCACAAACCATCTTGGCTGATAGGCCACGCTGTGCTGGTGATGGCCAGGACAAACAGCACCAGGATGCAGAGACCCTCCCCAGGGGCACCTCTTGGGTGGCAGAGACACAGATGAGTCACTAAGGGGAACCTTGGTGTACTCAGCCCTCCCCACCTGGGGCATGGCCAGGATGCAGATTTCCTAAGGCCTGTGCTCTCTCAGCCTTGGCACTGCTGACATTTGAGGAAATAACTGCTGTGGGGGTTGTCCTGTGCACTGGAACACACCTAGCAGCATCTCTGGCCTCCACCCACTGGATGACAGTAGCATCCTTCCCAGCTGTGACAACCAGAAACATCTCCAGACATTGCCAAAGGTGCCCCTGGGCACCAAAATTGTCCCTAGTTTAAGAAGCGCTGCCTGTGGCCACCCCCACCCCCACCCAGGTCTCCCCAGTTCCACCCTGATCTCCTAAGGGCCTCGCCACCTCAACCCTGGGCAGCGTGGATGCACCATCAGAAATCAAACCCTCTGGGCCGGCCCACCACTCAAGGGACCAACCAGGGCCTGTGTCCAGGACTCCTTCTCCACCCCCTCTCCCCCGGTCAGGCCAAGGCATATCCGGGCACCAACGCAAACCAGCAGGTGCCAAAGCACCTGCTAGTGCCGACACCGTTCCAGGCACCAGGGGGGAAGCAGTGAGCTAGAAAGACGTGACTCCTGCCTCCACAGAACTGACATTCCAGAAGAGGAAGTAAACAACAGACAAGTGAACAAATCAACAGAGTAACCCCAGAAAGGAGTTACAGATAATAAATGTGGTGCTGTGACAGAGATGAGGGCTGCTCAGATTGGGGGGTAAGGAAGGATGTCTTGAGGGTGACAGTGAATTGGGACAAACAGCTGATCTCTCGGGGAAAAGCATTCCCGGTAGGGAGGAACAGCAAGTGCAAAGGCCCTGAGGCAGGAAGGCCTGTGGTTGGGTAAATGGGGGCCTCACCAGAGAGAGCGTGCTTTATTCTCAGCTCAGTGGAAGAGAATGAGGTGTTCGGGCCAGAGGCTGACGTTTCCTCTTCCTCCCAACAGGATCCCTCTGGTTGTAACAGGGAGAACGGATGGCAGGGACGTGAGTGGGTCTGGGGGACCA
This sequence comes from Tamandua tetradactyla, assembly GCF_023851605.1. Lineage (NCBI taxonomy): Eukaryota > Metazoa > Chordata > Mammalia > Pilosa > Myrmecophagidae > Tamandua > Tamandua tetradactyla. Next base: position 7,556,927 of record NC_135331.1, on the reverse strand, counting down.
GGTGGAAGCTGCCGTGGTGGGGGCCAGGGGAAAAGGTGGTGAGGGAAGGGTCACAGGGGCCTGTCCTTGCTGCCTTTGTTATTACTACTGATTTGAGGATGGAGAGAGCCTCAACAGCAGTGACCCCATCCCCACAGCATATTATTTTTACCATTATCATTATTGTTTCCTCTTGGGGTCATGACCGCAGGGGAAGAAGCCATTACAGTGGTCCTGGGCCCAGAACATCTTAGAAAAGGGCAGGGATGTTTCTGTCCACCCTGTGACCTGCACGTGGCCCTATACCACAAAAAAGGCCCAATCCTCAGAAGACCTGGCTGTTATGGAACCTGACAGTCTTGACCCGAAAGCCAGCTTTTCTTTATGTGGCTTTCATGTAGTGCCAGGACTGAGGTGCCTCTGTTCTCACATCCCTCGAGTCTAATCTTACTCATCCTGAGTGGGCGCCGGCAGTGTCTTCCTTTCATTTCCCTGCAAGTGACAGTCAGGGCACTGCACTGATTATTCACGAGCTGAAGTTCCAAAGAGCAAAAGGGGGTTTCCCAGGATACGCAGTAAATATTGCCAGGGGCTGTCGGGACGCTGTGTGGTGCTGGGCAAGTAGCTACCCTCTCTGAGCCTCAGCGGCCACACCAGTAAGCCAGGGAAACAAGCCCTGGAACTAGGCCAGAAGACAATGGCAAGGGTTGGATGAATGAACACCGCATGTGCCTGCCACTACCGGACACGCAGCAATGGGCACACCTCACTCCTCCTTCCAGCCCCGGCAGGCCACAGGAAAGGCCAAGGCCCCCAGTGCAGGGCCCTGGCGGCTGGGGCTGCAGAATAAAATCCAGCCCTCCTGGCTTGGGCCAGGTGGCTCATCACCTGCCCAGCTTTGTTCTCAGAGGATGAGATAAGCCGCCTGCTCAAGTTCACGTTCAGGATCAAATGATCCCACTTAATCCCCTTAGGGATCTCCACGGAGCCAGCTCCTTGGGACCTGGGGAGGAGGGCAGCTGAGCAGGGTAGGCAAGGAGAAGGCGCCACAGGCATCCTGCCCACACCCCAGCCCCAGCCAGCTGCATGAGGCTAACCTCAGAGGCGCGTGCACCAGCCTTCGAGGCTGCCTACAATCCCGGTGTCATGGCTCACCTCCCCAAAGACCCCACTGTGAGCCATGCCGGGCAAAGTGACTCGTTCATCCAGGGCACCCAAGAGGGAGATGCTAGTACAAACCCCACTCTCCAGAGGGGAAAACAGACCCTGCAACCCTCAGGACAACCACTGCCCCATTTCACAGGGGATAAACCAAGGTAGGGTGGGGCTTTAAGTCACTACACCCCCAATACCAAGCAGAGATAAGTGGGCAGAATGTCCTACCATACCTGGGGGGAGGCCCTGCTCACCTTGTTCCCGCCATGTCCCTGCACACAGCAGGTACTTAATGGAATCATCTGAAATCACCACACCTACATGATGGCCAAAGGCTCCAAGGAAATCCCTTCATGGGGCCTCTGCCCTCCAGACATCCCTCTGCCATCCTATCCTGTAACACAAGGGGTTCTGGGAGTGGAGTGACTGTGTCCCCCAAGCGACACTGGACAATGTGTGGAGACATTTTCGGTGGCACAGTGGGTAAGAGGTTCTCCTGGCATCAAGTGGGTGGAGGCAAGGATGCCACATGGCACAGCCCGCACCACAAACAATCATCTGTCCCAAACGCCAACCGTGCTGAGGTTGAGCAAAGCTACTCAACTGCACCTACTGCACAAGTACCCTTCTAGGAGACGAGGTCACAAGACCCAGAGAGGGGAGATTCCATGCCCCAGTCACACAGCCACTGCAGGGCCCTCAACCCAGCTCCAAAGGACTCGGGGTCCCCTCAAGGACTCTGGTCTACTGGGTATGGAGTGGGCTTCAGAATCTGTATGTTCCATGGTCCTTTTTCCCCACATCACTTCCTGGGGATCTGTTTTAGATTCCTAACTGCTCATACAACATAAAATAGAGTGGTTGAACAAGGGGTATTTATTGGCTCAGGGTTTTGGAGGATAGAGGGCTTGCTTCCCCCCCAGGACCAGTATCTTCTGGCTGGACAGCAATTTTGGGGGTTCCTTGACTTTTTGTCACATGGCAATGCACATGGCAGTGTCTTCTCCTTTCTCTTCTGGGTTTTTCTGACCTCAAGCTTCTGGCCACTCCCACTGGTTTCTCTCCCTGTGGCCTTCTCTAAAAGACTTCCAGTAATAGGATTAAGACCCATCCCAATTCATTTGGGGACAGCTTAGCTAAATATAACCTCATTAAAAGGTCCTATTCACAATGAGTTCACACTCACAGGAATGGATTAAAAGTAACAACATGCCATTCTGCACTGCAGAGCTCCAAGCCACCACATTTGTGATGGCTTGTGTCAACTTGGCCAGGTTATGGCCCAGCTGTTTGGTAAAGCAAGCACTGGCCAGATTGTTACTGGGAGGGCATTTTGTAGATGGAATAACATTATTAGTTCATTGACTGCATCTATGGCTGATTGCATCTACAATCAACAAAGGAGAATGGCCTTCTGCAATGAGAGGAGTCTCATTCAATCAGAGGAAGGCCTTAAAGGGAGAACTAATACTTCAGCAGTCAGAAAGAATTTCTGTCTGTACTTCAGCCACAACTTCTCCTGGGAAATTCATCAAAACCTTCAGAACTAAATGGATGGATGGATAGACAGAAATGGCAAAGGTGGTAAAATGTTAAAACCGGTGGATCTAGGTATCTGGTGGGGACAGGACTATGATGGAATTTCGTGTATGGGATTTGTATTATTTTTGTAACTGTCCTGTAAGTTTGAAAATGTTTCAAAATTAAAAAGCTAAAAAACACAAAAAACCTTCAGAACTCCCATCTTGCAACCTGCCCTGTGAAATTCAGACGTGCCTATCCCGACGGTCGTGTGAGCCAAGTCCTATAACAAATCTCTTAATACTTACAAACATAATTTTATATCTATATCCTGTCTATTCTGTTTCTCTGGAGAACCCTGTTAATACAGGGGCTGAGGTCGGAGCTGTTTCTTTAAATTAAAACCCCCACAGACTGAAGATGCTGAGTGTCTGCTGGTCCCTCTTTGCAGGATTGAAACGTGGTTGAATATTTACTCGCTGGCTTTTTTTCCCCTTAATTTTCCAGTTTATAGAGAGTACATTTGTTCTGCTTCTAAAAAAAAAAGTCTTTTTCATAAAGAAAGTTGTCAAACCACACGCCCAGCCCGGCCCTGGGGCAGTTCCTGCCAGCAAGGCTGAGGCACAGGGGGTCCCAAGACCCCACTGGAGAGTCAACAGAGCGCGGCCCCAAAAGAGCACCTGCTGGAATCATTTGGAAGAGCCGCCATGGGGGATCCAGGGACGAGAAGACAGTGCGTGAGCACACCGAGACGCTGCCAAGAAGCTTCCACAGCAGTGCTGTTCCTATAGCAAACTCCGGAAACCCAAGTGGTCATCGCCAGGGGATGACACCCATCACGTCACATGGTACCCTGGCAAAATACTCTCCAGAAAGTCAAAGCAACCAATTCTAACGGTACCAGCCCAGTTCAGAAAATCATATAAAAATAAAAAGTTACAGTTAATGGCTCTGTTCTAAATGCCACAAACATCACCTTTTAATTCTCACCACCATCCTACCAGGTATACACTATTCTGTTCCCATTTTACATACAGGGAAACTGAAGAATGGAGAGACGCAAAAACACGACCAATGACACCCAGCTGGCAAGGGGCAGTGGCGGGATGGGGAAGCTGCCCAAACCCCTGTCCCTGGCCACTCCAGTCTTCTGCCTTTCTAAACTCAGAGAAGAAATGACAAGGTCAGGTCATTTAAAAAGTTGGCAATATCCAATCACTTCTGACCCACAAAACTGGCAGATTCATGTGGCCTGAGACTGCAAACTGCACGGCGGTGCACAGAATGGGGGGTCCACGTCCGCTGCCCAAGCTCCAGCGCAGGCAGGCTCCAGGCCCCGCAGGGAACAAGAAGGTGGGCCAGAAGAGTACACAGTAGAAGTGGTGGCCTCTGGAGAAGGGCATTGGGTGACCTGGCCATCACCTGTAACATTCCCTCTGTAGGAAGCAGCCTCCCTGTAGCTTCCACCCAGCACACGGCCCCTTGGACTGATTTCGGCCGCTTGGCTCCACCTCATCCCTCTCCCATCTCCCTGTGGTGGACTTGCTGTCCCTACCCCACCCCCACTTCCAGCCCCAGACCTCCCTCCAAGACCCCCCTACCCCGATCCAGGAGGATCCTCAGGAGCCACCTCAACAGGAAAACCTGTCCCCGCTGCTGGCTTACGTTTCATTTCATTGCAGGCATTGGGCTTCTGGATGCAGGCCCAGAGGCCTTCAGGGCAGGAGGTGTGGGTCATTTTCTTCGTCTTTTCATAACCCCGTGAAGGAAGTGGCACAGCACTGCCCATCAGCTCCCAGCTCTGAGAAGCTAAAATACCTGCCTCTTGGGAGCAGGGCCACGGAGCCAGAAACTGTCCGGCTAATCAACCATAGCTCGTCACAGGCGCAGGCAGGCTGAGGACACACTCCCTCGTCCATCTGTTGGGGCCAGGTAAGCTCACTGGGTTCGCAGGGATAAAAAGGAGACCAGAAAACAAAGGAAAAACACACACAGACATCCTAACCTCATGCCACCTTTCTCGCCACCCAAAGACTCCAGATGAGCACATCTCTTCTTCAAGGTATTCCTTCTGCATCTTATTTTCTCATCGGCTCAGCCCTTTGAAGTTTGCAGGTCTTTCTCACTTCAGCTGTGTCCCCCACCCATGGCCCAGGGTCAAGGTGAAGAGACCGAGATGTCACATGATTCCCAAGGTCACAAGGTACAGACACGGCCACCACGTCACCCACCCCTTGGCTCAGCTGTGGGATGCTAATTCTCAGGGAAGATGCCAGGTCTCTATAGTCACCCACAATTGCTACAACAAAAAGCACCATCAGCGCGAGGCTTAAAACAACACACATTTATTCCCTGACCATTCTGGAGGACCAAAGTCTGATCCGGGTCTCACTGGATCCTTTATGTGGACAAGCCTGCAATCCTCTGGAGGGTGCTGGGGAGAAGGCATGTCTTTGCCTTTTCCAGGCTCTACAGGCCCCCACCCACACTCCTTGGCTTACAGCCCCTTCCTCCATCTCCAAAGTAGCAGCAGCGCACGCTCAGATCTCTCTCCGGCTCCTGCCTACCTCTCTGACTTCTAATGCCTTTATGACACAGGGGCCCACCCAGGTATGCAGGATAACCCCCCCAGCTCAAGGTCAGCTGATCACCAACCTTAAATCCATCAGCCACGTAGACCTAACATATTCCCAGGTCCTTGGGGAATTATGACAGGGACCTCTTTGGGGACCATTACTGTGCCTATCCTGGGCTCTAAAACACTCAAGGGAGCCCCAGCAGCAGTTTATCGGGGTCTGTGTGACTCAGTCTCTCCACTCCAACGTGGCAAGAGCAGGCAACCACCTCCATCACCTGTATAGTGACTACATGTCCCCAGTGCTACTCGATCTAATCTCTGATGAACACGTGAATCAGGCCTGCAGCCCATCACTAGAGGCTTCCCTCTCCAAGTCCACAACAAGTAACTCATCAGTCAATATTGTCTGTGACTTCTTTTTTTCTGACCAGCTCCAAAGTGCCCTAATGTACATCCCACACTCCAACAAGAACCCTACAGTTCCCCACGTTCTGGGCCAGCAGTGCTGCTGGCAACCCCCAAACCCACAGCATCTGCAACATCTCAAAGGGTCATCAGGGAGCCTGGCCCTGGAAGGCTTCGCAGCACATAACCAACCCACAGCCTGGCACCCAGTCTCTGAAAAATGTCAACAGTACGAAGCAGCACTGGCACTCACTACATAGTCAGTGTCCGGCAGGAAAAGGGACGGTGTTAGAAGGGGCTAAGGAGGAGAGAGGCCACCAGTGCACCTGGCAGCAGTCACAAACGACGTTCCTAGCACAGGTGAGTGCCTCTCCCTGCTCCACAGCTGTGGAAGCCCACGTCCCAGCCTGCCCTGACTCAGGCCCCCCATAAAGGTACAGCCAGGGACAAACTGAGCCCCAACTTGCCTACGTAGGCCCAAACAGGTCTCTCCACCCCCTCACCTGTATAATGACATTCACACTATTAGCATCATGACACTACAGAGGACAGTGTACAATGAAATGCTTTCCTTTGGTGTCTCTCCTGTCAGGGGCTCTGGACGTGGCATCACTAGTATGTCACAGCTGGGGAGTCCAAGGCCCAGGGAGGTCATGCAAAAACCATACAGCAACCCAGCAGTCCAGATGCATCTCAAATGTCCACAGTTCCCCACATACACACACAGCCCACCCCCACCAGAGCCTTCCAGGCAGCCCTGCTGGGTCCCATTCCCTCCTACACCCCTCAACTGACATCCAGACAGGAACGCCTCTTGGCCCCATCCACCCACTTCTCATTGCCAACCAGCCCCCGGTACCCTCCATGCCTCCTTTGTGGCCATCCAACACCCACGAGGTGCTCTTTACAACACCGGGGGCACAGAGGCGGCCAGACATATGCCAGGGGGTGCTCAGGGACCCAGCAACCAGCTTGGCCTTCAGGGAAAAAGAGAGCACAGCGAGAGCCCAAAGGTTACACAGCAAATCTGCAGGGCAACCTGTGGGTGTACACGCACACATCCCCCTCAGCACTCCCACTGGGAGAAGCACCGTTCCGGAAGGCACAGCGGCAAGCAGGGCAGACGCCAGAGCCCAGGTGCCGTGAGGATGCTGCTTCCTGCCCACTGCTGCAGCTGCTATTTATAGCAGAGCTGGGAAAAGCCAAGATAGACTGGGTCAGCCTCCTGCACAGCCGAGCCTGCCGTAGTCGGGAGCCTGTATGGGTGACCTCTTGGAGGGCATAGGGGTAGGCCAGGTCCAGGAAGAGATATGGGCCACAACATCCAAGGCTGATCACATGGCAGCCTCAGGATTGTCCTCAGAGACCCCCTCAGGGTCCACAGTCCAGGGAAAAGGAGCTGCCAGGAAAGGCCAGTGTTCAGCAGAGCTGGCCAGGCCCTGCCGTTGACAGTCAAGGTCAGAGCTCATGAACTGTGTGCACTGACAAGGGACGTCACTGCTCTGTTACTCAGTTTCCTCATCTGTAAAGGGGGGCAGGGTAGAGGATGGAAATAAAAGGGCTGGCCACATGGGGTTACTGTGAGGCTTACATAAGCCAAGACAGGAAAAACTGTGGCCGAGCAAACACCCATGTGCCCCCTCAGGGTGACCTCTGCCAGGGTAGAGCCCTCCAGGCCACCCCTGCCCTGCCTGACCCAGACACCAGACACCACGGGTCAGAAGGGGCCAAAGTCGCCCACACCCCGGACACCAGTGGATGGACTGGCTCTCCCGATTAAACTCTCTGACATTTGCACACTTCGCAAAGCTTGGGGGATCCAGGTAAGTGGTGGGCACTACCGAGGCCCTAGCCAAGCCCTCAGCTCCCAGTCGTGTCCTGGGCACAGGGCAGCTGTGATGACAAACAGGACATACCTGTCACAAGCGTTGGCACAGCCCAGCCACACCCAGTTATCATCACAACAGCCCTCACTGGGCACCCTAATTTGCCCCACTCCCCTACCAAGCCTGAATACGGTCACTGCCATTTAGCAGATCCAGAAACTGAGGCACAGAGCAACAGGAGGACGTTGCTCAAGGAAGGGAAAGGGGTGTGCAGCTTTCTCTGAATTAACTGGGTGTCCTCTCTTGCCAAACTCAGGGTCTTGGGGATTCTCCCAGCAGACTGCCCCAGGGAGCTGGTTAGGGACCAATTCCCACCAGAGGCATTGTTCACGCCGATGGGAACACAGGCTTCGAGTCCCTCGCAGGCACCTGGGGTCACCTGGCCCTGCTGTCCAAACCTTCCTCCAAAGTAAGACAAAAGAATATCCACATGGCACAGAGGACAATACCAGTGGCAAGAGTTTGTCCAAATGAGTTCTTCTACCTCCAGACCCCAGGCGCTAAGCACCTTCACACACTCGCTCAACCCTCACCACCCCCACCGAGATAAAAACCCTGGTTAGCCCCCACTTCACTGATGGGGGAAACTGAAGCACAGGGAGATGACATCACCAGGATGTCATTCTCCCAAATCCTGGCCACTTCAGGCCCTGCTGTGGCATCCCCCAGAACTTGGGAACCAAGCTCTGGGCGGCAGGGGCCAGTCATGGCTACCTGGGGGAGGGACGGGAAGAGAAATGTCTGAAGGTTCGGTACTCAGGGAGCAGGAGAGGCCACTAGTGAGGGCAAAGGATCAGGTGCAGGGAAGACAGAAGGACAATGGAGACAGGACACATATCCTGGGCATCTACTGTGTGCGCAGCACCGTTCTACAACCTGGGGTGCGGGGGGGAACAGAGACAAACACGCCTGCCCAGGGACCATCCATTCCAGCAGGGGTGGCAGATAACAGCAAGATGAAGAGGTACAGCCATAGCTGACTAGACAGTGACATGTGCTAGGAAACCATTAAAAGTCATTTTAAATAAGGTGATCAGAGAAGGAGTCTTCAACAGAGTGACAGTTAAACAAAGATGACAAAGAAATGAGGCGAGCTACATAGACACGAGGCAGGAGAAGGCTCCAGGCAGAGGGAATGGCATGTGCAAAGGCCCTAAGACAGGAGCATACCTGATGCATTTGGGAAGAAACAGTAAAGAGGGCAGTGTGGCTGGAAAAGAGTGAGCGAGGGGGAATGGGCATGGGAAGGTCAGAGAGGGAATGGGAGGTCGGCATGCAGAGCCCCAAGGGCCAAGGCAAGGATTTGGCTTTTATGCTGCATGAGATGGGAGGGTGCTTAGCAGAGGAGGGACAGGAATGACTTGGGTTTAAAGGGGTCCCTGTGGTTGCCTCCTGGGGGGAACAAATGGTCGGGGTGACCGGTGAAGAGGCTACTACAATAGTTCCAGTAAGCAATCCTGCTGACAGTGGACACAAGAGATGAAAACAGATTAAAATATATATAAGCAGGTAGACGATGGCATTTGGTGGGTTGGGGGGGTAGGGGGATGGGTAAAGGGGTTGACTCCCAATGTCCCCCCGCTGACGTTCTCCCTCGGGTTTAACAGGCAGACGTTACCCAGGGGCTACTCCGCACATAATTCACATGAAAACCTTGACCCTATGGACCTGGACCAAGTCCCCAGGCTTTGGAGGTGGCCCCTGACTCCCACTGGGCTCCAGAGAACAAATCTCAGTCACAGACACCCCCTCCAGGGCCCACGCTGGCAGCAGGCACTCCTGATTCAGACAAGGCTGGCCCCGTGGCCCGGGAGAGAGGCCCCCAAAGCCCTGGAGAGCGCCCCGGCCCCACCTCTGCCCAGCAGGCATACCTTGTTAGCCTAACGAGCAGGGCGGCAATGCCAGGCAGGTTGCCATGGCCACCAAGACACCACCAAGCACTCGCACCACTCCCTGAGGGTTTGCAGCGGGCACCACGGGCTGGAGTTCAGCCGAAGTCCCTCTCCCCCCAGGGCTGGCTGCTTAGACCATCTCCCTGGAGAGGCCCCCTCAACCACAGAGAAAAACCAAAGGCCTGCACCCACCACCCCTCCAGGCCCTCCCCCCACCCACCCAGACCACAGTACTGGGAGCTCACCCAGCACCAATATGTATTTATAATAATGCATGCTGGCCACTGTCAGAGCCAAGCAAACATTACTGCATTTTGTCCTCAGAACAAGCCTACAAGAGGGTGCTAGTACCCCCCATGATGCAGGAGGGAAACGAAGGCACAGCTCAGGTAAGTGACTTGTCATCCATGAGCAGCAGCAGGGAGGCCACGAGGCTCCACCATCCGGGCCTCAGGCCTGAGCTCGGGAGGTTCCGTGGGCTGGAGCCCTGGATGGGGGGAGAGACCTTGCCCACAGGCTGCAGGAATGACCCCTGCCTCCAATGGCCTCTCGGTTCCTCTGCCTTCCCCACTCACTGTGAGGTCATCATTGTCACCCAGCACCTTCTCACTGGTGGGTAAACTGAAAGGAGCTTTGGACAGAGGCTCCATGACTTACCCAAGGTTGCCCAGCCCAGAAGAAGTAGACCCAGGACTCACACCCAGAACCTCTGGCTCCCTCAAGCCCCAGACCACAAACCCAGGTCCTAGGAAACAAACCAAACCAAGGAGATGGGGGCAGGGAGCCTTAGCCACCCCTCCTGCAGGTTAGACTGACCCTGAGGGAGTCACCCAGCTCCCAGACACAGTACATACCAGCAGAGGCAGGTGGCCCTGCCTGCAGATAAAAGCAGAGGCATCTGGAAGCCTCAGCAGCCAGCCGAGGCTGGAATGAGATGCCCCCGGGGTCCTGCAGTTGGGGGAAACACCCATGGTATGGCCACCACAACAATTCTGAGACCCCTGGGCACCAGCGTTCCCCAGATATGGACAAGCCACATTCCACCCCAGATCTGTGAGCACGTCAGAGCCCATCTCACTTCCAAGTGACTCTGGAAGGGCCCCACGGGACCCCAGAAAGACAAGCATCTTCCGAGAGTTCATCTTTTACCATTCTGGTGGCTCACTGGCATCTTCCCACATCTGAACCAAGATCAGCAACCCAAAACCCTGTTTTCACTCCCCAGGGCTGAGCCCACCAGCCACACATAGGCAGAGCAGGGAGAACAAATATGAAAACATCTTGCCAAGTGTTTTCCTGCTCTACACTCCTCCCTTCGAGAGCTGAGACAGCTTTCAGGAATGCAGATAAGATAAAAATCACAGCGCAAGGTCAGGGCAAAGGGAAAACTCAGGAACAAACTAATCTGAAATCAGGACAAAGTAAGTAAAAGCAAAATAAAGACTAGTGAGTGCCCAAAGTGGACTGCAAATTTGGCTCTGAGCTTCCTAGCAGCCAAAGCAAAGTGGGAAACAGGATGAGTTATAAGTTGCTTCCCAAAACTTATGAAAACTATGTAGCACCAAACAGAAGTGCTACAGCAACTACATAGCACCATACAGAAGGTATTATCACCTCATGGGAAAATCACCCCAATTGCCTGCTGCCTTAACTTCACACCTTGCCTATTGCATACCACGACAGCAAAATTATAACCTTGAACATGGACATCACTCAGCAAGAACAATGACCCAGGCCAGAAAACCCTCAAAGTCACATTCTTCAATTTCCTCGACAGTGAAAACCCTGGAAGGCTGCGGTGAAGTCAAAAAAACAAGGCAGCTCAATATCAAGGGTTGGCAAATGTTTTCTGTAAAGGGTTAGATAGTAAATATTTAGGCTTCGGCAACCTATGGGCCTTTGTTACAACTTACTAAACTCTGCCATTGCAGTAGGAAAGCAGCCAGAGACAAGAGGTAAAAGAACGGGTGTGGCTGCATGCCAATAAAACCTTATTTGTAGACACCAAAATGTAAACTTCCTATCACTTCACATGTGACAAAATACAACTGACCTTCTGATTTTTTTCAACCACTAAAATGTGAAAACCATTCGCGGCTTGTGTGGCAATGGGCCAGATTTACCTCATGGGCTACGGTTTGCTGAGATGATAACTGGGAAGCAGGGATCAGGAATCAGAAGGGGCCATGCCTTTCTATTGTACTCTTTTTTTCTAAACAGGTCCATCATATTCTTTTACAAAAATAAGCTCTTAAAAAAAAAAACAGTCCAAAGCAAGTAGTAGCAGAGTTCCAAGGGCACGACTCTTTTTGCGTTTTGCTATATTTCTCAAATGAAAAGTACAGAGCAACATTAGCCCAAAAAAGAGTTAATCTATCTGTGCCTGCACAGGAAGATGTCCACGATGAATTAATTCATATCAGAAAAACATACGGAGAGATGAGCCCGTTATGGAAAGCAGACACTCCGTGCACATATGCACATGCAGAAACAAACAAGAGGCCGGAAAGGATGGTCTCTACCAATCCAGGAGTCCCCTGGGCCTGGCTGGGTCCACGGCCCACACGCCAAGGTCTTCCACCCAAGCTCGGCCCCAGGAAGTGAGAACTGCCCACGTTTACACAGACCTGGAGCTGCGTCCTGAGCTCAGGAAATGGTGGGAAGGAAATGGGGAGGCTGGCCAAAGAGCTCCCCTGTCGGGAGCGGGGGATCTGGGGGTGTTATAGCAAAAAGAATGTGAACACACAGCCAGCAGCCAGACAACAGGCATCTTGGACCTGAGTCAACAGAGAAAGCAAGGCACGAAAGCAGTGCTGACCAGTAGGGACAGTGACCACTCGCCACGTATGACAAAGTTTATTAAAATTAGATTAAATTTAAAATTCAGCTGCTTGGCCACACTAGCCACATTTTAAGTGCTCAACAGCCCCATGAGGCTGGTGGCTACGGTACTGGACAAAGCAGGCAGAGAGCATTTCCACCATCATGGAAAGTTCTAGTGGACTGGGCTGCCCCAAAGGATAGTGGGAAAAGCAATGGATGGGGAGGGGGGACACGCATAACATTAAAAATGTGGACAAGACGACATAGAGACAGGATGAAGGAGCCTTAGGGAAGACACTCGGGGCTCTGCCTCTGAAACAGGACCACAGAAGGGAGATGACCCTCCTAGAGGATGCAACTGTACTGACACCATGCAAAGAAAAAGCACCTGAAAGGGGGGGAAAGCAGATACTAAGAACTCAGCCCCTGCTCCAATCCATAGGACCTTACTTTATCATCTGGCTCTGGGCTGTCCAATTACGGGACCACTAGCCACATGTGGCTATTTAAATCTAAATGAATTAAAATTAAGTACAACTCAGTTGCTTGGTCGCACTAGCCACACTTCAAGTACTTAGTAGCCATATGGAGGCAGGTGGCCCTGGTACTTGGACAGCACAGACAAAGACCATTTCTAACATGACAGAAAATTCTAGTTGACGGTGCTGACCCATCCTCTAAGAGAGGCATTATTTTCCTCTCCATTTTAAGAATGAGGAATCTAAGGTCAGTTACTTAACTCAAAGTTCAGTTATTAACTGGCAGGTCCAGGATTTGAACCCAGGTCCAACTTCATAAGAGCCCACAGTGCCTTTGTCACAAGTGGAGGGGATGCTGTAGCCCCTCCATTCCCACAGGACACCTCCCCTAGCCTTCCCCCTAGCCCTCCTTCACCTTCCAGCCCACCCAGACCTCCAAATGCTCCAAGAGCCAGACAGGCAGGGAGCGAATGAAGGCACACTGCAAATACTCAGCTTTCAAGGGCAGCAGTAGGGAGCTGAGCACACCTGCGAATCATCTTCACCAGTCGCACAGGAAAGGAGCCCACCACTTTGGGGGAGGGTTACAGGCCCGGACTGGGGGCTAGGGTGAGGGCACTTTCCGTCAGCTCTTTAGAGGGGAGCAGTCCAGCCTGCCCGGTAGGTAAGGACACGGGTTCACAGTATAATTTCCACAGGAAACTCTTCACTCTCCTACAGGGCAAGCCAACATGGTACCGTGAGCTCCCATGCCACATATCGACCCTTTCAATCCTCCCTATGACAAAAGTCAGAATCAAAGTCATCCCCATTTTAGGGATGAGTAAACTGAGGACCAGGAAAGTTAAAGTAATTGGTCCTGAGTTAAAATGCTTAAGACATTTACACTCCTGCTTCCTGCCCCTTCCTGCCCAGTAGGGGGCACTGCGCCCATTTTACAGGCGAGGATTCTCCATCCCTGGTCACACTGCTTATAAAAGTGAGCCAGGACTTGAACTCAGACCTCGCGATTCTAAATCAGCTATCCTCCTGAGGATCGCAGGTGAAATACTCCCGATCTGTCCTGGGCTGTTTGTTGGGGAAAACTCTTTAGGTATCTGTGAACCATTAGAGCCTTCCCCAAGGGCGAGCCCAAGCCCGACTCTGCTCAGCTCTGGGTGAGGATGGGGGTGACGGGGTGGGGTGGAAGTTCCCAGGCTTGGAAGGTTCTGCTCTAAAATAGGAATAACAAAAACAGTGGTTTTGATGATCCTAAGCGTAAGTCCCATCAGGATGAGATCTTGGGCTAGCCTTGCCCCTCATCTGTAAAATGGGAATAAAGCTGTCACCCACCCCATGAGTTCTTAAGGCTCTAAAGAGCCTCCAAGTATAAATTACCCGCAGGGCCCTGTGCCAGTATGCCGGGCACACCAGGCCACAGAACTCATCTGATGCAGCTTCCTGGAGCCCCATTATATGCTATGCTAAATAATTCAAAACCACGTTTTCATTTCAAAATAAACACAGCCGTGTCACCAAGGCGAATGCCAGATTTGCATGAATGTTTAAGATAAAATGGGAGACTTCAAAGAAATACCAGGCCTGCTACTGGCACTGCTCCCTATTCCCCCCTTCCCAACCCCAGGGAGAATAAGTTCCTTGGTCTCCTACCCCCTGTGCAGCCTCCTGCAAAGGTTTGCAGGTGCTGTGCAAATAAGAGGCTTAATTCCCTTATTTGTATCCTCTGCAAATAGGCATCTCTACAAAGCAGGCCTGCGGCAAATTCTTGCTGCCCTGTCATGACCATGAATAATCCCCGGTCTTCATTCTTAGTCCCAGGGGCAAGCTGTGTGACCTTGGATAAATTGCTTAACCTCTCTGTGTTTTAATTTCACCATCTATAAAATGAGTTGATAACAGCCCCAACTTCCTAGGGGGATCATGAAGATTAAATGAGTGGATACAAAAAGGGTCCAGTGCCGCCCTGGTAAGGACTTAGTAAGTACTGGCTGCAGATATTACTGCTTTACACATAGTATCTCCCAGTTCCTAGGCCAAAGGTCACTTGACAGGCTGGAAAGTCTGTTCCCTAACTCTAAGCTTCCCCAAAGGATGCCCAGCTGACCCTTCCTAAGCATCAGTCCCTGGGAACCCCACATACTCAACTTGGAGCCAAAGGCCTTCTAAGAAGATGCCCTTGATCTGGCCCTCCTCAGGCAGTAGTCCAGGCTTGGGTCCCTCCCGGCCCCCTCCCCTGGGTCCGTCCAGCTGGACTTTTACCAGCTCCTATGAGCTGTTCCCCTTGCAGGGAGCCACAGCTCAAGGGTGTCACCTGGGGAGGCTGCTGTGTGGCTTCTGAGACATGAAAAGGAAACAGAGGAGGAGGGAAAAAACACACACAAATACAAGTGCTCAACCCCCTATTGTCAGCGGCAGCATTTGATGTCGGGGATTTTCGGTTCAGAGAGCTGCAGGGAGGGGCAAGAGCCCCAGATCCCCTGCTAGAAGCATCGTTCTCACGGCCAAGGCCCCGAGCAGCCCCCTCTTCAGTTAGGTCTAGGTGGAGGTGCGATCCCCCACCAATCTCAAAGTCAACCACCAACTCCTCCACCCACAGGCTCAGGTGGGGGGGTGGGAACACAGAACAAGGAACACCCCACCTGCCATGGGAGGGCAGGGGTTGGGGGGGGAACCGGGCCAGGCAGCCTCTGCCTCCCACCCCAGTGGCAAGCTGCTGGGGACCAGGACTTCTGGGGCCGCCTTTCAACAGCAGCGGTTGGGTGTAAGGGGTGCCAGTCCCAGCTCGGAAAAGCCCAGAGAACCCTGAAGCCCTCCCCAGCTCTGGGTTTTCAGGCAGCTAAATTCGTGTTTGCAGAGCTCTCTGAAGTCTTCAAGAGGTGGTCTCAGGATTATTAATTGGGAGGAAAGAACAGATTATGCCAAATCAATCTCTGTAGGCAAGCCCTGGTGGAGAGGGGAGGGTGCCCCACAAGGGGTCTCCCGCCCCCTCCATCCTTCAGCGGGCCTGGCAGCCCCATTACCACTTACATGGATTTATCAATAGCATCGATCCCCCAGCCAGCATCAAGAGCTCAGTGGGAAGAGGCCAGGGCTGGGCTTGCCGGCCCCGCCCCCACGTCTGGGCCCACAGACTCCCTGGGCACTGGGCGGATGGCAGTCCAGTTCCAAACTGGGACATGGCAGGCAGTGCAGGGAAGAGACGGCAGTGGCCTCCGCTGCCTACTCACTGCTCCTCCTCCCAGGCCCTCCGAGCTGAGTCTTGGTCTTCAAATCTGTTCAAGGGGCTGAAGTCACCTGCCCTTTTCCATCCTCCTGGGGAAAGGGGAATGCTGGGGTGGCCCAGACCCCCTCTTCACCAGATCCCCCCACGCCCCAGGCAAAAAGAAAAGGACCCTATTCACCAGATCCCCCCATGCCCCAGGCAAAATGAGAAGCACCCTCTCCTCACCCCCAAACCTCCTGGCAGTAAGGTTTCCAGGCGTGTGGATTCACAGCCAAGTTTTAGAACCCATAAACAACAGCAACGAGAAAGTAATAATAGTAACACATCTGAGTACCATACCAGGACCACGACATTCAGTTCCCACAAACCCCTTAGGAAGTTCATCCCATTATCAGCCACACACTGCAGGTGAGGGAGCCAAGGCCTGGGGAGATTAGGTCATAGGTCCAGGACCACACAACCAGCAAAGGGCAAAGCAAGATTAGAACCTGGGGACTTAGGCTGCAGTCTGTGCTCCCGGGAGGCTGGGGATCCTCCCTCACGAGGAAGGGGGCCTCTCAGGGATTCTTTCTTTCTTGTATTGCTGCCCCCACCGCCCTTCTCCCAAGAAGGCCACCCACAAAGCACACAGCAGTGCCCTGGGGGGCCTTCGCTGCTCACAAGGGGCCCTGAGCATCCCTAGTCTCAAACCAGCCCCAAGGACCCAGATCTGGTTTAAAAGGGCAAAGTCAAGGCCACTGAGAACACATCCCAACATGCCCAGGAGAAGCCCCCACTCCAGCCCTTCGCGATCCTCTCCCCTCTCCCCCTGCCTCCCTCACACATCCTTCCTCCAAATCTGCAAAAGGGGAGAAAAAAAAATAATCGAAATAAAACCAGTTCTCACCAACAGGGGGAAAGGAGGAGGGGGAGGAAGGGAGGAGGCTCAGCCGACAGAGCCTATCCGCCCCCGCTGCCTGCACCAGACCCTCAGGGAGCCCAAGAGCGCGATAGGCGACGGGAGGACACTTACTTCCCAAAAAATAAACCTACAATGTCAAAATAACGCCGGGCGCCCCACGCTAATTGGGCCCCGGCGACAGCAGCTCACAGGTACAGCGTGTCTCTCCCGCCTGCCTCGCAGCCCGCCTTCCCTCAGGCTCTCTCCTGCAAGCACCCGGGGCGGGGAAGGCGCTCCCCCACGGGTCCCCCACTCCCCGCAAGTGTCTGGGGGCGTTCCCCACAACACTAGGGCCTGGGGCCTGCTGGTCCAGCCCAAGTGGGATCAGCTCTGAATTCCAACTTCCCAAACTAGTGGCATCCCAAGTATCCGCACAGCCTGGGGGAGGGACCAAGAGGCGGCCCAATGAGGCGTCACCAGCCGCGGGAGGCAGGCCCAGACACCGGGAACACCGACCCGCGGGGGAGGGGGGAACAAGAGGCGCCGTTCCCGGGGGACCCTTGCCCAGCGTCCCTTGGCCCCTTGCCCAAGAAGAGACACGGTCAACCCCCCCGGGGCTGGCAAAGGAAACCCCTACGAGCCCCTCCACAGCATCGAGTCAGGGGGTTGGGGTGCTATCTCCAGGGGCGCCCCCAAATACGCGCTGCTCGCTGCAAAATGCGCAGTGTCGCCCCCCAAGTGCGGGGCTGCTTTCTGGAGGGTGGGGGCAGAGAAGGACGCATGGCAGCCATACCCTCAGGGCTGAGGCGCACGGTGGGGGCACCCTGAGTGCTTGCAGGGTGCCCCCCCATCCCTCTCCACGCCACTTCCCTCCTTCCCGCCCCCTCGCTGGGGACCTGGAGTTCCCCTAAGTTCCCCGGCGCCCTCCACGCACGCGGGCCGCAGTTTAGACAGGGCGTCTAGCTCCGCAGCAGGCCACCCCACGGTAGCGCCAACTCGGGAGAGCAAGGGCCCCACCAACTCCGCCGCGTGCGCGGCCCGACCCCCCCTTCCACCCCCCGGAAGCGCTCTCCGCGCCTCCCTCCGGACCCCGCCGGGACCCCCAGCCTCAACTCACCTCGCGGCGGCGGCGCCCGGGCTCGGAGCGCGCTCGGGCCGCCCGGGCGCTCAGGCAAGTGGCGGCGCCGCGCGGGCTGGGGGCGCGCAGCAGGCCCGGCCTCCGGCCCGGGCGCAGTCCTCCCGCCACCGCCTCCTAGGGCGCAGGCCCGGGGTCCCCGGCCTGCAACTTGGCGCGCATGGCGGGGCTCAGGGCGCGGGCGCACGACTCGGGCGGGGCGCGGGCGGACGCGGGGCTCGCTGCGGCCCGGCCTGCCCGCGGCTCCGCGCTCCCCGGCGGCTGTAGCGGCTGCGGCGGGAGGGGGAGAGGGGGCGGGGCGGGAGCCGGGGAGGCGGTGGCTTGGCCTCTCGGCTCCCCGCTCCCCGCCCGCACCGACGCGCCCCGGCCCGGCCCCCTCGGGCTCCTTAAAGGGCCCGCGCCACCTCCCGGGCCCCTGCGCGCCCCACTCCCCAAAACGCGCGCGCGCGCACACACACACACACACACACACACACACACACACACTAGGGCGCGGCGCCGAGTTTCTTTTTGGCAGCTTCCCAAAGGAGGAAGGAGGGGCAAGGCGCCTCCCCATCCTGAACCCCTCCTCCGAGGGCCTGCACGCCCTCCTCCCCAGCCCCAGATACTTTACTGGAATCGCGTTTCAGCTATTAAATTATAACTCAGGAGTGGCCAGTGGATGGCGACGGGGGCGCACGGGGAGGGCTACACACAGGGCCTTAGAGACACGCATACAGATACTCAGGGACGACACGGTGCAGCTCCGCACGCACTAGGATGCAGAACTCTCATCAGGGGACACGATCACACGAGGCCACAGCCTCGCAGTGACTGATCTCGCCCAGAAGGGCATGCTTGGAAACTCAGGACCCCCCACAGACATGAGCACAGCCTTAAATATAAGACAATATATAAGCCTTAAATATATAGACTTAAATATAAGATCACACACAGATAAACACTGGGACACACATGGTGTCATGAAGGCAGGGAATTCTAATACCGTGTTCAGTGCCATGTCACAGTATCGGTTATGTGTGTTGTGTTATGTGAACACCCATTTGGGGACATTCTGGCACACAAATGCATACACTTGTGGGACACACGCCATGCACATATTCTGGTCTGGAGTCTTGCCATGCACCCAGGGTCGCAGACAAGCACACACGTGCACACACACTGCACACCCAGCCATGCACACGCAGGCACACATAGCTCCGAAGGACTCCCTGACAACAATCATGTCCTCACTTACCCTCCTCCCCTCCTGGTTTGCCCTCCTAAACAGGAGTAGGGAGGTGGTCTTTTTTTAAATGCCAGAAGGCACTGAGAACCCCAGGCCTGGAGTCTCCCCCTCTCCTCTTCTGCTTTCCCCTAAGATGTTGAGACTTTTTTCTTTTTTTTTTTTTTTTTTCAGTTCAACTTTCCTTTTTTGGAGCGACGTCTCAGCAGATTCAGTTCTGCCATCTGCGAACATCTGAGAACCCCCCAGGGGGAGCGGGGAATGGCTGCGGTGGGGCGGCTGCCAGGCGGTTTCCAGGGGCCCCGGTGGCCTCCTGCCAGGATGCAGGGGGTGCCTACCTCCCCTGTAGCAATTTGTCCTCTTCAGTCATCCTGAGGCTGTTTGTGTTGCAGGGGATGGGGAGGGGAGGAGGCCTGGAGCTGACAGAAACTTGGAAAAAGGGAAGTGGGGTTTGGGGGCAGGCAGTTTGCAGTTTGGAGCAGGAGGAGGTCATAGGTCAGTGAGCCTCCCCCTTCGTGTTCTGGCCCCAGCAGGTCCAGCTCTGCCCAGTCAGACTGTGGGAAGCCGTATGCAGAAAGTCAGACCTGCTTAAGGAAGGCCTGCCCCACCCCCAAGGGAGGGAAGGGGGTTCTCCCAAATGCCCCTCCATGCCCCCATATCACCTGAGAACTCTCCCTGGGATTTGCATTTCAATGAAGAGATGCAGAGCTGGGATTTGGTGCTGGGGAAGGAGGGTTCCCAGTATCTTCAGGGGTTCCTTCTCCCAGATTCTTGCCCCCAGGGGCAACTCACAGGCTGTTGCTGAGGCTGCAGGCCTAGGAGGGGTGAGGTAGGGGAACTAGCAGATTTATGTCCCTGGGGTCACCTGGAAATACCTCAAAGGTCTGCAGGCTGCTCCCTGTCTGGGTGCCAAGTAGAGACAAACTGTTCAGGCCCCTGGCCTGACCATGTTACAGAAGGGATCCCTGAGACCAGGAGGTTTGCCCTCGGTTTTGCCCACTCCTGTTTCCCCCAGTTGTCAGCTGGAGTCATTACTCTCCGTGGGGTTCAAAGCCCTTACCACAGGCCTTCAGGGGCCATTTAACTAACTCTTTCCAGTGACCCTCAGTCCTGGTACTCACCCCACATTCCAGAAGGGGTAATTGGGGCCCAGAGAGAATAAGAACCTAACTAGCTGAAGTCACTCAGCACCCAGACTCTGAATGGGGGATGGTAGCTGAGCCCCTGCCCACCCTCCAGTCCTCAAGAGACCCCAACAAGTACCTGCTTTGCTGCTGGGTTCTGAGCAGTAACCACTGGAATCCACACGGAACTAACTGGAACGGCAGCTTAGAAATCCTATCAAAGAACACATCCCCCCACCCCCAACAAGCTCTCTGAGGAGACCCCAAATCTCTGGGATTGTGAGTTAGTATTATTGATAGCTGAGAGCTTCCCAAATGGAAGACTTTCAATATACCCATTTTACAAGTGGGTAGACTAAGCCTAAGTTAGGGGCATCACCCAAGGACTTTAGGTCAGACTGAAACTGGGGTGGGGGTAGTGTTGACACATGGAGTAGTGTTGACACATCCAAGGGGCTCGGGCCTCACTGGCCCAAATTCCACCCTTAGGCTATGTCCCCACTGTCATTCAGCCATTTCCTCTTAAATCATTGACCACAGGGCCTCTGTACTTGCTGATCCTCTGCCCAGGACACCCTTCCTCCAATCTTCTATCTCCAGGTGGTAGCTCAATGTCACCTCCTTAGAAAGGCCCTCACTGACCCCCTATCTGAAGAACACCCCCCCCCCCGCCCAGCATTCTCTAACCAATCACCCTATCTGTTTTCTTCACCATGGATCACCATCCAAAATTATTTGCCACCTTTTCATTGTCTGTCATCACAAGAGAATCAGCTCCATGCAAGCAAAGACCTCATCCACCCCACCAGCTCTCTGCTATATCCTCAGCATATAATAGGCATGCAATAAAAATGGGTTGAGAAAAGAAATTAAAAAAAGAAAAAGAAAGAAAAGAAAAAGGTTGAGCATGAATAAATGAATGAATGTAACACAGGGGGAAAGGTGGCTGGCTGGTGGGCAGTCCCCAGCCCTGGAAATACAGAGACAAGTCAGAGTGCAGGCCAGTACCCTTTCTTTCTAGAACCTACTCCCAGAGTACATTTGAGTGAAGTCTTTGTCATTGGTGTCAACCTCTAGGTAGATAGGGGGAGCTCCCCAGGTACCAGCCCAAGGCCTGACACCCAGGAGATGCCCATTTGGACTACCTGAGCTCAGAGGGACAACCACAAGCAAAGGTCCAGCAGCTCTGGGGGTGGTGCCCCAGAAAAATGCTTCCTGGGAGGGCCTGGAGAACTAAGGGTATTGAGAGGGTCAGACACTCATGTAAGGGGGCAAGGAGGGTGCAGGAGCCCTAAGAGCCCCATACCGTGAATCAGAACACACTTAAGAAAATCCTTAATTCTTGGGGCCTCTTGGGTCACTGTCAGTGACAACCCAAAAGATGCCCCATGAACATCCGCGGGGTGGACCTTGCATGTGCGCCCAGAACTTGTATGTATCGTTCATGCTTTGATGCGCTTTGAAACAGGCCTGGCAAACTCAAAAGCCTGCAGGGCCAGGCAGGAACAGCAAACCGGAGGCTGGAGGGGAGGAGAACAAGGCACACAGCCGAGGCCTGCAGCACACCCCAAGCCTGGCCCAGCCATTCACAGTCAGCCTTTGTTTAAAATTCCAGTGCAGCCAAAACAAACACCACATTCAGCAGGGGGCGGCCTGTTTGTGACCCCCACAGAACATCAGGTCCTGAGTTCTCCCCTCAGCCAGCACCGGTTCCTGCCCCGAATGGAGGGCTAGGGTGGGACTTCATAAACTTGCTTGGTGGAAGGGGATCCTCTTTCAAAAGTACAAGCAGACCTAATTTCAAAAGGGGGTCACAGCTTTGCTCATTCGATATATATATATTTATTAAATGCCTACTGTATGCCAGGCACTGAGGGAGACAGCAGTGAAGGTGACGCAGTGCCAGCCCTGAGGAACAGACGCCCAGTGGGGAGCTGGCATTTGAAAGAAGCACACTAAGGAAGGCGCTCTCCTGAGTCCTGCCAAAGCTTTACCCAGGAGGTCACTGGGACCCCATCCCCCTCCCTCTTGTGCTGCACAAAACTGCAGCTGCAGCGTCACCCCTGCTTCTTTGGTGTCTGCACCTCACTTATGACAGCATTTGCATTTCAGCTGGGAACATGATCATGTCCCTCTCAGATAGGCATGATTATCTCTGAAGATAAACAACTCGCTTTCTCCAGGGCTGAATTTCTGGTGTGTTCTCCAGCCCTGTGGGCATCTGCTTGAATCTCGGCTCACAAGGCCAGTGGGGCAGACACTGAGAAATGCACGGTTACGAAGACGTGCACAGTCAAGGAGGAGACACCCAGGGAAGACGATGGTCTCACAGACTTACCCAGGACCCCAGAGTGGTCATCAGTGGGGCTTGCTATGTGGGTCCTAGGCAGCCCTCCAATGGAATGGTCGGCAGCTCTGAACAAGAATGAGCACACTGTGTCTTCTGATGGGGGCAGATTTCCAAGATACATTGTTTAGTGCAAAAGCAGGTACAGGACTGGGTGTGCAAGGTGGTACCTTTTGTGAGAAAAAGGGGTGGGTGCATGGGAATAAATGTGCATAGACATGCTTGTCTATGCATGGGTACTTCTGGAACAATATTCATTCTTTGGTTGAATGTTTACTGAATGCCTACTTTGTGCTACACATCTCGCTTGATGTGGGGGGTTAGAGGTTCTGTGAACAAGGCAAAGTCTCTGCACTCATGGAGTTGACGTTCTAAAGGGGGAGGTGCATAATTAGAACTAAATTAGTGTATTATACGCTGTAATAGAAGGTGGTAGGTATGCTGAAGAAAATAAATCTGGAAAGGCAGAGTTCACAAAAGTGAAGAGATAAAGGAAGACCTCACTGAGAAGGTGACACTGAGCAAAAACCTGGCAGACATATCTGGGGCAAAAGTGGAACGATCAGAGGACACAGTGCAAAGGCCCTGGGTTGGGAACATGCCTGGCACATTCAGGAACAAAAAGGCCAATGTAAGAGGAATGGATGGAGCGAGCAGTGGGGAGGAAAAGGGTATGGTGGGAGCTGAGGTCAGAAAAGTAACAGGAGACATGAGAACTTGATAAGTGGGAGTTGATCCCAGACCTGTCTGATTCGAATCTGCAGATTCTTTCAACTTGAACTTGCTTCTCTTTTTCTAGGACCATCCTCCTGGGTGTGTGTTGGGTCTCACAGCCCATAACCTTCACACATGCGTTTTTAATCCTCTGGCAGGGAACTGGGAAGTGGGGGCTGAGGTAGAAGGAGACTTGTTTTGACCATATTTTGTATGGCCTGGACTATTTAAAGATAGTCTTTAACCTATTTAAAAGTTCCTTTCTTTCCCTCCTTTCTGCCTTCCTTCCTTCCTTCTTTCCTCCCTCCCTTGCTCCCTCTCCACTCTCCTCCCTCCTTTTCTACTCCCCTCCGTCCCTTCCTTCCTAGCTTGAACATCTGGATTTGGATATCCCTGTGCTTCTGGAGTCCTTCTAGAAATTCCAGATCTCTTTTCTGGCATCTTGACACCCCACTTGCTATTTCTCAGCCTCCCTAAGAAGGTCAGGAATTAGATCCTGGTGGCCAGACCTCCAGTGGGCTTGGGAAAACATCAGATGCCCCAGTCTTCCCAGGTGGCTCAAATGGTGGAAGTGTCCTCACCACATCTATTCCCACCCGCAGGCATCCCTGCATGTGGGGCCAGAGCTTAGGGCCTGGTCAAGGCCTAACTCAGAACCCAGAGGCTGCCTGAAGGCAGTGAGGCCTGGGGTCTTAAACCTGGGAATACGTCACCCCAGGCCTCCTTTGGTCTGCCTGGACTGAGCCAGTGATGCTTCTCAGATTATCAATATGGTAGGGTCTGCTCTGGCCCTCTGGGACACCCCCAGGAAAGATTAAAACCCAGCACTGCAGGTGGAAATTTTATGGGGTGGTGAGACCCTGGAGGAGGGCCCCAGCAAGAGAGAAGCAAGTTAAAAAAGAAAGAATCTGCAGTTTTGAATCAGGCAGATGGGGCTCCACTTCCAGTCCTGCCACCTCGTTCAGTCGCTGGCAAACATGTACTGAGTGTTGACTGTGAACAAGACCAGAACCCAGCAGCAAACACACTGGCATGGGGCCAGGTTTTTGGATAGATGGGTATAGGGGACTCTGCAGCTGGGCTTGCCCCAGCATCCATCCCTCCCTCCTCCTGGTCTACCTTCCCCGGGCAGCAGATGACAATAACCATGTTTAGAGACTCCCTTGCAGCTAAAGTTTCCTAAGGATTTAGTTTTCAGACATTCATTTGTAATGCTTGAATTTGGAACTGAGTCTGGAGTGGGGAGAGAAGGCCTGAGGCAGCCACAGTGCTGTGCAGAGTGCAGCCATGGGGAAGGTTCTGGAATTGCCGTCTGTGGGGGCAGTGCCTCATTCCGAAGTGGCTTCTTGATGAGGCAGGGTCTGCAGCTTCCCTGACAACCCAGTTCTGCAGCGTCTCAGCGTCAAGCACTTCAGCCATTTAATATCCTGTATTGAATCCCTTCAACCATTCATAGTAGAGTCTCTTCCCTGCAAGACTGAGGGAGTCACAAACCAGGAAGTAAAGAAGAGAGAAGAACATAGTTACAAATGGTGGTGACTGCCAGAAAGAAAGCAACTAGAGACCACAGAACTGGAGGGAAGGGAAGACAGCCCTGAAACTGGGCCATCTGGGAGGTCCTTCCTAAGGAGGTGACATTTAAGATGACACCCAAAGGTTGAAAAGGAAGTAGCCAGGAGGTGAGGAAATAGCATTCTAGGCCTAAGGAACAGCAGGTACAAAGACCATATGATGGAGAAAAAACTCTCCATGTGTTTGAAAGAGAAGATCCAAGACCAGAATGAGGATGGGCATATCAGTTTACCTCCCTGAGCCTCAGTTTTTCTCATCTGTAAAATGGGGGTAGACTCCCTGCCTGGCCAACTTCAGTGGGTGGTTGAGGAGATTCCATGACCTAGTGCAGCTGAATACCCTACAGACACCAAGGGTTCTTTCAGAAGAAAGAATGTGGTCTGAGCATTTTACAATTATTGATCTAGAGAGGCATGCAGCACGGTGGTTAGGTGCACCCACCCTCACCAGACTTCCTGGCTGTGTGACTTTGGGTATGATGGTTACTCAAACTCTCTGAGCCTCCGTTTCCTAATCTGTAAAATGGGGAACATTAACAGATCCTCTCTGGCAGGGTTTCTGTGGAGACTGAATGGATTAACATGTGCAGAGCAGGCAATGCCAGGCAAGTGGCAAATGCTTTATCAGTATAAGCTATTTGCTATGTTTCACAGAGTCTTCCAATGACCTTCTACGATCCCCACTATACAGATGAGGAAACTGAGGCTCAGAGAGGTAAATCACTAGCCCCAAATCACACAGCTGGGAAGTATCTGAGATTTGAACCCAGCTTGGTCTGACTCAGGAGCCTTCTCTGAAGCAGCCTATGAGATCCAGGTGTGTCACTGTTTGCACTGTAATTTCCACTATTCAGACAAGGCAGCCATGCCAACGATGGAATGAACATCCATGTGAGGTGGGGGGCTGATGTCCTTGTATCCCAAAATAGGGCCCCACTGGCCCTGTAATGGCACCTTGTATGTTAGAACATTAACTGGAGTCTGGTCGATATGAATCATCATTACCATAGTACTTGTCACCCCAAGAACAAGCAGCTTCTCCAGACCATGTTGGAGGACAAGAGTGGAAGTACATGAGGGGAAAGAAAAACAAAAGAGATAAGAGTGGGGAATGGGAGAGGGCCCAGAGGGGCAACCCTGCCCCACCCCCTATTGTCCTCCTCCTTACTCTGCTCCAGCCACACTGACCTTCCTCCTTCTTTCCCCGACACACCCATAGCCCTGTGTCAGGGCCTTTGCACTGGCCATTTCCTCTGCTTGGAATGCTTTTCTACAGATGGCCCATGGCTTGTTCCCTCACCTCCTTCCTGCAGGTCTTTGACAAAATGTTATCTGACCTCTCTTTCAAAAAACCATGACGCATTCCCCAAAGTGCTCAACCCTCCTCTCCTGCTTAATTTTCTCCATAGAACTTATCATCTTCTAACATATCTTTTATTTATGTACTTTATTTTCTGTCTCTTTCAATAGGTATAAAAACTCCATGAGCCCCTGGGCCTCGTCTACCTTCTCCACTGGTGTATCTCCTCGAAAGGCACGTGGCACAGAGGAGTGTGCTAATGAAATATTTAGTGAGTGAGTGAATAAATATCAGCTTTCCCATGTGATAGCCAGCTTCCAAGATAGCCCCAGTGACCTCCGCCTCCTTCCTGCTGCGTGGCAGACCCTCCAGCTCTGCATCACCATGCGGAGCTGTGGGAAGGGCAGAGGTGGCCCCGAGCTGGGTACTGTGGGCTCTGTGGCTCAACCTGCTCTTGGGGAAGCCAGTGGCCAAGTCACAAGTTCCCTCTAGCGTCCCGTGGAGAGGCACCCATGGCAGGGAGCAGAGGCCTCCCACCCATGACCACCACTGACCTGCCAGCATGCGAGGGGGGCATCTTGGATGCGGTACCCCAGCCCTGGTCAGCGCTGTGGAGGAGGCAGAAGTCCTGGCCACCATCTTGGCCCCTACTTCATGACAGAACCACCCACTAGGCCGCTCCTGAATTCCCAACCTACAGAAACTGAGAGAAATACATGTTTGTTGTTGCGTTAAGCTGCCAGGCTTTAGGGCACATGTTATGTAGCCACAGATCACAAATACACTGAGACCAGCATGATTTGAACCCCAGCTCGGCAAATAAAAGCTGTGTGGCCTCAGGCCAGTCACTCCATGGCTCTGAGCCTTGGTTTCCATTTTAGTAGAAATGAGCACTGCACCTTCCCACCTGGCTGCCTCCAAGAGCTTTCGGTGGAAGAAGTAAGCAAACAAGGTAACACGGGTGAAGAGGCTGTGTCTGAGGCCGGCCAGGGCCCTGAGCCCCTGTGAGCCACCTCCTCATCTCGGACAGGCAGGGCTCCTGCTTACCGAGGCATCACTCAGTGCCAGGCCCTGAGCTGGGGGTTGACGACAGCAAATCCACAGAGGGAAGGCCAAGTACTAGCCCCAATTAACAGGGAGGAACCCAAGGCTGGGAGAGCACCTACCCAAGGTCACACAGACAGGAAGCAGCAGGCAGGGTTCAAATACAGGTCTGTTTGATTCTAAAGTCCTGTGGCAGCATTATGAAGGGCATTTCATGTGCCATCTGAGGATTTCCGGTTCACAGGGTGCTTTCCCCAGCCCAAGTCTCTCATCTCATTTCACTTCATTCACTGGGTGGCTCCAGCATCCAGGGATGCTGGGGAGATGGCATAGAAGGAACTGGTCCAGCTCCTCTTCCCCTGGGGTCCAGCCACAAGATCACACTTCCCAGTCTCCCTTGCGGCCAGGTGTGGCCATGGGGCCAAGTTCTGGCCAATGGAACGTAGGTGGATACGAGGGATGCCCCTTGTAGGCCCGGCCCATCAGAATCTCCATACAAAACTTCCAGGTTCGGGCGGGCCACGGTGGCTCAGCAGGTAAGAGTGCTTGCCTGCCATGCCCGAGGACCTGGGTTCGATTCCCGGTGCCTGCCCATGTAAAAAAAAAAAAAAAGAAAAAAACTTCCAGACTCCCTCTCCAAGCCGGTGACTTTGGAAGCCACATGCTGAAAGTATCAGAGCCACATATGGGATGGAGGGTTCCTGGATCACCAGGTGGAAAAGATGCCCACCAATCAGGAACACGCACTATGTACTTTACGTGTCTGCAGTAGGTGGTGTTATTTGCTCCCGAACCTTCCTTCCCTCCTGGCCCTTTGCTCTGGCTTTCACAGGGAGAGCACACTCCCTACACGCCAACTAAGACCTTGGCCACATGACTTATGGAGGAAAACAACACTCACAAGCTTAGTAACAAGGACTCAAGAAGCATCACGGGGTTCCACGGCTCCTCTTCCCTTCTGCCTTTGTCACGAGACCAGTTTATCCCGGGAAGCCTCCGGTTCTAGAAGGAGGAGGCCATGGAATCTAACCCATGGCTTTGAATAAAGCCCAGCAGAGCCAGTCAACCCACAAGGGAGAAATAAATGCTTTTACTATCAAACCACGAAGATGTTGGAATTGTTTGTTATGCAGCATTATCTCAGCAAAATAATAATAATGATGATAATAATAATAACCTAATACCTAGTGAGAAATAAATTTTATTATACTAAGCCCCTGAAACTTTGGGGTTGTGTTTCCCAACAGCTAGCCTATACAGTTCTATAAAAAGGCAGATTATTCTGGAAAGACCTTTAGAGAATCTTGAATAATCAAAAAGATTAGCCAGACCAGTAGGCTCAGAGGAGAGAGACCAGGCATGGAACTGTCTCAGCAAAACCTGGTTTGTAATTTTCATCCACAACATCTCATGGTGACTACCGGTGGTGTCCAAAAGGCAAGGGAAGAAGCTAAAGAGGCTCAGAGATGCAAGGGGAAGTGGTGGAGCTGGGACTGAAAGTCCATCTCTTAACTCAGCAAACTTTTGCTGAGCACCTACTATATTCATTTCCTACAGCTGCCACAATAAACTATCACAAATGGGGAGGCTTCAAACAACAGAAATATATTTTCTCCCAAATCTGGAGACCAGTAGAAGAAAGATGGGCTCCTCTGGGTCTCTCCCTGGCTCTGGAGGTTATCAATAATCCCTGGTGTTGCCTGGCCTACAGTTGTGTCACTCCACTCGCTGGCTCTGGCGTCACACGGCCTTTTCCCTTGTGTGTGTCTGTGTCCAAATCTCCCTCCTCTTATAAGGCCACATCATTGGACCTAGGGCCTGCCCTAACCCTGCATGACCTCATCTTAGCTTGATGACGCCTGCAAAGACCCTATTTCCCAATTAGGTCATATGAGGTGGGAGGTGGGAAACCACTTTGGAGGCCATAGCCACGAGTAATGACAAATGTCAGGATATGGAGAGATATGCAGGAAGGAGGGAAGGGATGCCAGAGTGGTGCAGGGCTCCCTCCCATCTCCCAAGCATCCCAGCACAGAGGAGGGACCTGCAGGGGCTTGGCCTGGAGACAAGTGTGAGCCGTGAAAGGGAGTAGAGCCCATTTGTACATGTAGAACAATTTGCTTTGGCAGCGATGAGGAAGAAAAGTGTGGATTTGTTTTCCCTCCAATCCTTCGGAGCAATGTGTAGAAAGGCCCACACTGTGGGGTCAATATAAGTCCTACCTGGCTATCGGGGTCCGAGAAAAGCCAACGAGGGGTGTCCAATGCAGGGCTGTCAGGCCTGGAAAGTTCAACCTCCTCCCATTATCTTCCTTAACCTTCCCATGCCTCAGTCTCCTCCTCTGTGAAACGGGTATAATATAAGCTCCTTCATCATGCAGTGGTCCTGAGATTTAAGTGAGATTCTGGGTGTAAAGCCCTTCGCACAGTACCTGGGCCCCATACACTCAACCACGACTCTTTTGATTAACGGACACTGGGATGGGAAAAGTTGGCTAGGTTGAAAGAATCAGATGTGGCTTCCTGGCAGAGACAGGGCTAGGGCTGGGGCTGGGACTGGAATCTCACAGAGTGCCAGGTTCATGCTTGAACTTGCCACATCCCTGAGTCCCCACGAGAATCCTCAGAGGTCAGCACAGTTGTTACCCCTTTTATATGAGCTGCTATAACAAATGAGCACAAACAGGAATTTAGAACAACACAGACTTACCGTCTTAAGTCTCAGGAGGGGGGAAGTTTGAAATAGATCCCCAGGGCTGAAGTTAAGGTGTGGGCAGGGCTGTGCTCCTCCCAGAGGCTCAGGGGCAGGGAATCTGTCCCAGGTCTATTCCAGCTTTTAGAGCCCACCTGCATTCCCTGGCTCTGCCTCACTCAGACCTCCACTTCTGTCCTCGCATCTCCTCTCTGATCCAGCCCCCTCCTGTAAAGACCCTGGTGATCATCTTGGCCCACCTGGAGAGCCCAGGACAAGCTCCCTACCTCAAATTCCTTAACTTCATCACATCTGCAAAGTCCCTTTTAACATGGAAGGGTCCATCTTCACAGGTTCTAGGGATTCAGACATGGACGGCTCTGGGTGCGTGTGTCATACTTCTCCCTGCCACACCTGCCACACACATATAGCAAGGTGAGAGAATGTGTCTAAGGTCCCCTGGTTGGCCTTCGAAGCCAGCCTACCAGACTGCAAAATCTGCAGTTGCCACCATTTTGGGATTCCAACTTTCCCTCTGTTTATTTCTGAGCCTACATTTGTGCACTCTAGCCACTCCAGCTCATTAATTTATTTAACAAATATTCCTTGGGCACATATCCTGTGCAGCAGTGTTTCAGGCACTGGAGCAATAGTGACAACCAAGACAGACAAACATTCCTGTCTACACAGGTGACAGTTGCTCAATTGTACATGTTCTGACACCTTCTGCTTCAAATAACAGAAATCCAGCTTAAATTGAATTAAACAATGAGAACGCTTAATATTTCACATAGCAAGGAATCAGGAAGAGGGATGGTTCAAGATTTGGCTTAATTAAGCACCACTTACGGTCCTCCAGGTTCTTCCCTTCTTTCTGGTTTCCTGCCCTCAACTCTGTTCTCAAATTTCAAATCCCCTCTGGTAACAAAATAGCTGTCAGTGCTCCAGCTAACACATCCAGACACAACATCCAGTGTATAAAACAGGAGCCTTTTTAAGAACAAGAACCCTTTCTCTGAAGCCCACTGCAGCCTTCTCCAGTCTCATTAGGCAGAACTTGGTCCCATGCCCATGGCCTAACAAATCTCTGCCAAGAGATGGCTGAAGATCAATCCAATTCCCCAGAGTGGGGGACATGTCCCTTTTCCTGAGTCATATGGGAAGGCACAGACCCTCACAAAACCAAGGTTCCCGTGGAAAGAAAGAAGGGGAGAATGGCCAATTGGTGGTGAGCACAGTGACTGCTAGGCTCTCAGGGCCCAGGGTGTGGCCATACATGGGATAGGCTCAAGCACAGGCACATGGGCAGAATGTCCTGGGTGCGAATCCTGACTCTGCCACTGTCCAGCAGAGGAACTCTCTGGGCCTGTTTCCTCATCTGTAAAATGGCAGCAGTAATGGGACCTGTTCATGGGGTTGTTGTGAAGATAAAATGATATGATGAGTAAAGCCCAGAGGGATACTCAACAAAGTATAGCAGTTACTATCTTTCCTACAGCCTATTTCTCAGGCAGGATCCAGAAATTCTTAGTCCATTGCCTTGATTATTCTGTGGCGACAGGAGTCCCCAAACGTGGCTGAGTAAGGACAGTAATTTGAGGAGCCCCTGCTCGAGGAGCCCCTGGGCACGGGGGGGGGTACCTCTATCCCCACTATCTTCATCAGCCACCATGTGGCAGGTGAGGAGAGTGAACTCAGTAGAACACAGCAATGGCCCAGCATGCAAGTGGGGGAACAGAATCTGAAGCCGGGACTCCGGACTTCAAAGCCTTGCCTCTACTACAGCTAACACATCCTACTGCAAGGATGGTGCATGGGGGTTAAATTGTGCCCCCCCCCCAAAGATATGTAGAAGTCCTAACCCCCTGCATCTGTGAATGTGACCTTTGTTGGAAATAGACTTTGCAAATGGAACCAGTCAAGGATCTTGAGATGAAATCATTCTGGATTAGGGTGGGTCTTAAACCCAATGACTAGCATCCTTATAAGAAGAGAAGAAGACAAAGAGAGAGATGCACAGAGGAGAAGGCCACGCAAAGGCCGAGGCAGAGAGCTCAGTGGGAAGCAGGCACCAGCCAGGCAGCACCTAGGACAGCCGGCAGCCACCAGAGCCACCGGCCAGGGAGGAGCTGCCCCTAGGACCTGCAGCAGGAGCCTGGCCCTACCCACACCTGAATCTCAGATTTCCAGAATTATGAGGGAATAAATTTCTGTTGTTTAAGCCACCCACTTCGTGCTCCTTTGTTACACAACCCTAGAAAACTAACACATGCTGCAAATTCGGAACTCTTCAGTTCGGCCCGCAGGTGTTTGTGAGCACCATGGCATGCTTTAAACGCCAGGGGACTTCACATGAAAATATGGCTTCTCTTGAAGAAATGGCAGGACCTGGCCATCCTGGGCCTGTAAACAGGGTACCTGTCCTCTGGTTCGTGCCCTGACCTTCCTGATGCCAGGAGCATCTGAGGTTGCAACCCTTGCCCTATGGTCTCACCCAAAGACAATTCCCAAAAAGGAGAAGAGTGCTGAAACCCCACCTGACCTAGAGGCGCTAGGACTGCTGAAGTTACAGGGCAGCTGGTCACCCTGCAGGAGAGGTCACTGCACTGTGCCTCCTGGGCTGCAGCCCTGCCCTGCCCTAAGACTGGGAGGGGGCCTCCCCAGCAAGTTGCCTCGGCTAGCATCCCAGTCCTTGCTGAGCCTGGGCCATGGGAACTGGGGCTCGTCCCCTCCCTCACACTGCCAGAGCATGGTTTCCTCCTTCTGTCCTGCCAGGACTTTGCAGGAGACAGGACCAGATTTAGAATGTGCCAGAAGTCAGATTAGCAAGCCAGAGAGTCTCCCTCAGGGACAGGGGAGAGAGCCTTCTGGGTGTCTGGGTGGGGAGAGAAAGTCTGAGGCCTCGAGGCTGGGTCCTGCCCCAGGTGCTGCAGGGGCTGGGAGGGCTAGGGGTGGTCTGATGTAGCTGGGGTGCTTAGGGGGGCCAGAAGCACCAGGGGAGCCCAGGGAGAACCCAGGGGGGGCTGGGAGGGCAGGTGAAGGAAAAGACCTATATAGGTGGGGTCAGCCAGGTCTCAGGCCACCTGCTCTAATAGGGAGGTTCTAGGTTGGGCCAGGGAGATAGCAGCACCTGGAAATAATCCCCCCAGGAGTTGCCTTTTATCTCAGTGGTTGCCTGTCTCCCTCCTGCGGCTGGTGGTGGCTAAGCTGGTTCCACCAGGTGCTGACTGCATCTTCTCACTGCCCGAGGCCAGGCGCTCCCTCCAGGCCTGAACCCCTGGAGGTGCCTGACAAGTGCAGACTAAAGGGAGCCTCTCGGGCTTGAACTCTGGTTCCCCTCCTAGCTGCACCTGCTCAGCCTCTCCGTCCAGTTCTGCAGCATCTTCCCAGCCTCTAAAGAAGGCTGGGGGCCCCAGGGCTCACCCCTCTGAGCACGCCCTCTCCCTGCATCCATCTTCTCGGGGGTGACGTCTAGAATCCTAGCTTCAGCCTGGATCCCCACTGCCCCCAGGAACTTTGGACCCCAGCATCCAGCAGCCTGACAAGGCTAACAGGCAGCGCCAATTCGCCATGGCCAAACAGCGTCGCCCTCCCCCACAGCTTCCCATTCCCACAGATGGCAGCTCCGGCCTTCCTGACACTCGGACCCAGCCCTTGTAGTCCTCTGCTACTCCGCGCCTCCTCACACACCCCAGGTTCAATGAGTGAGCAAATCCTGCTAAGGAGACTGACAGAGAATCTCTAGCATTGACCTATTCTCTCCTCC
Organism: Tamandua tetradactyla; assembly: GCF_023851605.1. NCBI lineage: Eukaryota > Metazoa > Chordata > Mammalia > Pilosa > Myrmecophagidae > Tamandua > Tamandua tetradactyla. Next base: position 7,523,189 of record NC_135331.1, on the reverse strand, counting down.
ACTGTCTGCACCCTGGTCCAAACCGCCCCTACACCACCTTTGCCTCGTCTCCCCAACTCCAGTCCTGCCCCTTCCCACCCATCCTTTCTCTGCAAACAGAGTTCTCCAAAGCATCAATATGAACATGCTACTCTCTTGTCCACAATCTTCAGAGGCTCCCCAGAGCCCGGAGCATAAAGTCTGACCTCCTCAGCTGAGATTCACACGCCTCCCTTGTGTCCCAGGCAAAGAGAACAGGGGGTGCTCCCCACACTTGCCTTTCACTGGTTCCCCTGCCCTTCGTTCTTTTATCCCAGCTCCCCTTCTCCCAGGCTGTGCTGTCCCAGCCCTCAGGGAGGAATCCCACCCATCCCTTAAGCTGCCTCCTCCCTGTAGACAACTCCCTCCCAACCTCCTCTCTGGCTCCAGCTCAGGGCAGCCCCACTGGGCAGCCCTTGTCTCTCTTCACTGGATTCCTTATGCCACCAGCCCTGGATGGACATGGCTGGACAGAGAATACACACACACACACACACACACACACACACACACACGGCTTCCCTTGGCCCACAGATCCTGCACAGCCTACCCTGTCTCCTGCCCCCTCCCCCTAGCTCTCTCCCCGCAGCCAGAAGGACCACCTCTGGGCCTCAGTCTGGCTGTGTACTCCGCCTGGCAAGTCCTCCCCAAGGTGACAATGTGCTGAGAACCTCGTACATCATCCAGGGCCTGTTTGAACACAATTTCCTTAGAGGAGACTGTCCTGACCCCTACACCAAAACTAGTAACCCCGGGACACTCTCTCACCTTCCCTTGCAGTGTCCTGTGCTCATCATGGTGGGCACGTTATTGTCCATATGCTGGCTAACTGATCCACTATCTGACTTCCTCATTAGAACAGCATTCAGCTCCCTGGTGGCCCGGATGTTTGTCTGTTCACTGCTGGGTCCCAAGGCCTGGCACAGGATAGGGGCTCAGTATTTGTGAAGTGAATGGTGTACAATGAATGAACAAATGCATGACACACAGGACAAACACACATACACAGACCCTTACACACTGCCTCCCCCAACACATACACGCACAACAGCACCCCCATCCAAGCAGGCTGGAAATGTCTAAAGGATATTTGTTGAATGAATGAGTAAATCAATAAATGGGGAGAATAGTAACAATAGCTAAATTAATTGAGCACTTGCTAGGTGCTGGAAGCTGGTCTCCACTTTTCATTCATTACCTCATTTAATGATGTTATAGGTAGATGCTCTGAGTATCCCCATCTTACAGGTGAGGAAACAGACAGAGAAAGGTTATTGCCCAATGCCACACAGCTGATCAGCGGTGAAGTGGGGACATGTTCACGTGTATTCTGCATAGACATGCATCATAGCATCTGCATGGCAACCGGAGCCCCCCCAAACGGCCCCTCTCTCTCCTCCCACCCCAGCTGCATGGAGCCTCCACGCTCCCAGGAGGTAAGTCTGGGAAGTGGATCTTACCTGTAGGCCCCCAGGGAGCCTTTAATCCTTGAGACCCTTGGCCCAGCCTCTCACCACTTCCATTCTCTCACTAAAAATTCTTCTGTTCATCTGACACATGTTCTCTGAGTGCCTACTTTGTAGCAGGCTTATGACTTGGAGGTACACTGGTGAGCTCTCCTGGCTACTTGTCTTGAGACCTGGCATGCTGTTCTCTCAAGAACTCAAGTCTCCTCATCTGTAAAATGGACTCACACTTGTCCCCAGAGTGGTTTGCAGGATTCAGGGGGTAACATTGGATTCTGGCAATGGGGGAGGCTAATGTGTACATAGCTGAGGGGCTGGCAGGGCCAGATGCCTTGGGACAGCCCCCTCCCCAACCCGCCAACCCTGCATGGCTACTAAGAGCACAGGGAGACTGCAAACTTCAGGACAGTGGTGCAGGATGGGGCTGGCGTTTGCAACAGTTACTTGGGGAGAACTACTGAGAGGAAGGTGGAACAAGGGGAAGGGATCATCTTTGCCTGCCTGGGATTCCCAAACAGTCTGTATCCATGATTTCTCAGCAACTTGTGCCCTGGGACGCCAGGCAGGAGAACAGCAGACAGGGACTGCCACCCTCGGACATTTACCTAACAAAACTATAGTCAAGTTTCACAACAGCAAGTACAGCTGGTGAACGCTCCTGAGCTGACAGGCAAAGTGAGCAGACACCTGCACTTACTGGACTTTTTGAATATCATCACTCGCTGGGGAGTGCTGGAGGAAGACATGGGGAGGGGAAGGGCACAGGCATCCAGAGGAACAGGCTGGGGTCCTTGATGCTTCTCCTGCTGTGGGCAAAGGTCCCCTATGACCCATATCACTCCACTGGGCACAGCTATGGTCCTTAGAACAAACTAGTGTAGCAGGCAGTTCAACCTAAGGGTCAGAGGAGGGAGACTGGGGCATGGATAGAGAATTCTGTGAAGACTTACCAAGAAGCATCAGTTCATTTAAAAATATTTTTTGAGTAGCTATTGGGTGCCAGGCTCTGCTCTAGTCACTGGGGATACCACAACGCACAAAACAGAGTTGCCCTTCCCCCCCCCCTCACCCCACACTCGTGGAGGTGAAGGCAATAAGAACATCGATCCATATAAAATATAATGTCCATGAAGAACAATAAGCAGGTTAAGGACAGAGAGTGATGGGTGCTGGGTAACCAGGGAGGCCACTGTGCAGAGGGGACATTTCAGTCACGTGGAGTTCTCAGACCTTAGGAAAAAGCATTTCAGGCAAAGAGGACAGAGGCCAAGGTGTGGGGAGCCAGGTAATCAAGGCACAAGGACCACAAGGTGGGGACAATTTCTGATGATCAAACAGCAGAACACAGCAACTGAGTCAGCTGCTCAAGGTCACACAGCTGACCCCTGATTTAAACCCTGGTCCCTGCGTTCTGCAGCTGTACTTGTGATTGCTATGGTTACACCAGGTCAAGGTAGGCTGCAGGAACAGGGGAGTGTGTCCTGCTTGGAGGGTCACTCCAAGAGCTACAAGGCCTGTAGTGGGGCCCTGGGAGAGGCCACCATGGCCAGGCCACTGCCTCACCTCCACACTGCAGGAAAAAAGCAGAGCAGCACTTATTGGGCGCCAGGCCCTCTCATATCACATCTCTGGGTGGGGGAGAGGGAATGTTTTAGTTTGCGAAAACCACTGGAATGCAATATATCAGTAAGGGAATGGCTTTTAAAAAGGGAATTTATTAAGTTGCAAGTTTACAGTTCTAAGGCTACAAAAATATCCAAATTAAGGCACCAACAAGAGGTTACCTTCACTCAACAAAGGTTGATACCATCTGGAACACCTCTGTCAGCTGGGAAGTCATGTGGTTAGTGTCTACTAGCTTTCTCCCCTGGCTTCTCGTTTTATAACGATTTTCCGGGAGTATTTTCCTTCTGCATCTCCAAAGGTCTCTGGCTGTGTAGGCAATCAAGATTTTTTCAAAACAGTTCCCCCTTAAAGGGCTCCAGTTAGCAATCCCAACTTGAATGGGTACAGACACATCTCCACGGAAACCACCGAATCAAAAGGTATCACCCACAACTGAGTGGGTCACATCACCATGAAAACAATAAAAAAGATCCCACCCAACAATATTGAATTAGGATTAAAGAACATGGCTTTTCTGAGGTACATGACAGTTTCAAACCAGCACAGAGGGAATTGATGCAACTGACCCACTGGAGAAATCAGGAACCCAAAGCTCAGAGAGGCAAAGGGACTAAGCTGGGATCACAAAGCTCAAAAAGAGACCCTGGTGGGATTGGAGTCCATGTTTGCCCTGAAAACCCAGACACCAGTTGCATCAATTAAGATGCTTTGGACTATACGTGACAGAAAAACCCAACTCAAATGGCTTCAGCACTCAGCCATATGGTCCTCTATACCAGGAAGTGGGGTGGGGGGCTTCTGACCCAGTGAGGTCCTCACGGACCCAAGGTTTTCTGCCTCTTTGACCTGCTGTCTGGGTGCTGACTCCCTGCAGGCCAGGGACAAGCAGGAGGAGCAGTTCCGAGGTTCACCTCTAGACACTGAGCCAGAAGAGAGGAAACATCACCTACCCAGGGTTCTCCCAGGAGAAAGGGAATTGATCCAGAAGCCCTGCCCCAGAAGACTGTCCCCCATACCTCATTGGCCAGAATTGGGTCACATGCTCAATCCTGAATCAATCTCAGGCAAAGGAGATTGGATCAGGATCAGACCAATCAGGGCCTCCCTTGGGCTGGGGATAGGCTCAGCTGCCCCCTCCACCCCAGGCCATGACTGGGGTGTGGCAGGGGTGGCACAGGTGGGAATCCTGGCACAATTCAGGTGTTCATGCTGGGTCAGAACGGGAGGTACCCACTCCAGTTTTTCCGGAAATATAATATCCACACTGTGATGGCACATGATATGCTTTCAGGTGGTTCATGAGTGAATCTTTTTGATAATTATTAGTTCTTATAACAGTTATAATAAAAGTATAATAGAAGTTATAATAATTTTATTCATGGCAAGTGGTACTGATTTTTTAATAGCTATATAAAATAAAGTTAAGCCTCAAAAAGAAAGGAAGTAATTTTCTTACATCCAAGGGAGTGTGTAAAATGGTTCAAACTCTTTGAAGAGCTGTATCTACTAAGCCTGAACATATGCCTACCCTACAAGCCAGCAATTTCACCCTCAGATAATTTATACCCATGAGAAATGCACCCATCTTTCCATAAAAAGATGTGTACAAGGGTACCTACAGCCTAGAAACTCCTTAAAAGTCCAACAGAAGAATGGGTAAATAAATGGACATATTTGCATCATGGGATACTATTCAGCAATGAAAAAGGATGAACCACAGTGAGACACAGCAACGTGAGTGAAATCTGACACACAAAAAAAGTCCAAACTGTAAGAGTCTATTCGTTGAAGGTCCAAAACCAGACAAAACTAATCTACAGACAGAAGTCAGGATAGTGGTCACCCTTGGAATGGGGGTAGGGTGGAGGGAGGCAGTGACTACCAAAGGCACTAGGGGAATCCTAAGGGGCTGAGATTGCTGTTTCCTGAAGTGGTTGCCAGTTAAGGAGTGTGTTTGCTTTACAAAAATTCTTTGAGCTGTACACTTAAGTTTGTGCACTTTGCTGTACTATGATATACCTTAGTAAAAAAGTTCTAAAAAGTGAAACAATTTAAATAAGAGTATCAGTTACACAGTAGAAACAGTGGTGCACTGGTGTATGAATAAGTAAAGGCGTTTCAGGAATGACTGAAGTCTAGAGATTTGTATGATGCTATCGTGAATAGCATGCCTATTTTTGGTGGTTGGAGTTGAATGAACAGCAAACACCTGTTATTGGAAATGCAGGTTAAAAGAAGATGCTTAGGAGAACAGATGTTATACAGAGTACTATTTGCTTAGAGGTCATTCATTTAGCATCAGTCGGAAATAAACCTGCCTTGAGTTGCTGAGATGGTTCCTTGACTTCCCCTCTCTTTGGAATAAGCTTTAGGAAGGCCCAGCCCAGTCTCAGCAAATGTGAAGTGTGCATACTATCCCTTCACCCTCTGCTGCCAGGGCAGACATTGCTAACCGATCACAGCACTCCTGCCCACAAAGTTCAGATAAAGTCTCGAATTCTTTGCAACACAACATCAAAGGCAGTTGCTGTCAGTGTTTGTGGCTGGCACTTGGGATGACACTTAACTGACTTTCAACCCCTGCCTTAATTTGGAGGATGCTAAGCCATAGGTACCATTTCTACCAGGGGAACACTGGGGAGACTCACCATCCCCAGCAGAGAGCTTGGAAGAGAAAAGGGAACTTCTGAGACTGGTGCTCACACCCCATGTGTCCTGAGCACCGTCTCTCCAACCTGCCAGCCCATCCATAGCTGCCTTCTCTGAACCCCTCCTCCTTCTCTCCCTAATAGCAAAGCCTCAAAATACAGCCTTCTCTTCCATGTGGCTACAGTGCAACACCACATATAAGCAGATCCCATAAAAGCATGGGTAGACTAAATTGCGTGCCCCAGTTTGGACATGGTCATGGCTTTGATTCACATTCTGGTGGGTGGGGACCCACTGTAAATAGGATCTCTTAAAGATGTAACTTCAGTTAAGGTGTGACCCAAGTGAATAAGGTTAGGCTTTAATCCGGATTATTGGAATCCTTATAAACAGAATGAAATTCAGACAGAGAGAGAGAAAGCCATGGAAAGTTACAGAAGTTAACAGAAGGAGTAGACATAGCCACATGCTTTGCCATGTGACAGAAAAGGCAAGGACCAAAGATCACTGGCCACCACCTCCAGGATGCCACAGTCTTTGGGGAAAAGGCATTGCCTTGATCCCACCTTGATTTTGGACTTCTCCCAGCCTCAAAACTGTGAGCCAAGAAATTCCCCTTGTTTAAACCACCCCACTGCATGGTATTGGTTTTAGCAGCTGGGAAGACAAGAACCATCTAGTCTTCACGGGCCCTTTTCCATATCAGTGGAGGGAAGGAGGGTGGGGAGATAACAGCAGACTCCTATTGGCTTTGGGATGATATTCAGGATTCTCCCCCATGCACAACAATGGCATAATTATAATTTGACAGGCTGTGTTTTTTGCCGGATCAAAACTTACTACTAGTGACATTGAGTGATTCCTTAGGAATTCCTTCTGTTCCATTAATTGCATCTCAATTTTCCTTCAGGGAACCTTGACTCCCCAACTGGCTAGCTGAAAAAAATATATCTAACATGATTTCGGTGGCAAATATAGCCCAATTCTGGCAATCAGAGTCAGGGTGTTGTTGAGAATTAAGTATAAGACCCTGTCCAGGCCAGTCAGAGTTAGCTCAATGTGCCAGTCTGAAGCTATTATGTACCCCAGAAAAGCCATGTCCTTTAATCTTCATTCAATGTTGCTGACTGGGATCTTTCTGATAGTTTCCATGGAGACGTGATCCATGCAATTGTGGATGATAACTTTTGATTAGATGGTTTCTATGGATGTGTCTCCACCCATCAAGATGGGGTTGCTAACTGGAGTCTTTTAAGAGGGAACCATTTTGGAAAAAGCCACCAGAACTGACAGAGCCAACAGAACAGACAGAGCTCTGGGAAGCCACTGAAGATTCTTGGAAAGCTAACAGATGTCACCATGTGCCTTTCCAACCGAGAGAGAAACCCCAAGCATCATCAGCTTTCTTGAACCAAGGTATCTTTACCTGGACGCCTTAATTTGGACATTTTTATAGCCTTGCCTTAATCTGGATATGTTCACGGTTTTAGAAGTGTAAACTTGCAACTTACTAAATTTCCCCTTTTAAAAGCTGTTCCATTTCTGGTATATTGCATTCCGGTAACAAGCCAGCTAGAACACTCAAATAACTGGACCTGTCAGGTGCCCCTTTCTGCTCACGTTGTCAAATTGATAAGATGTAATCCAACAGCTGTTGGTATCATCTTACCTCCATTTGGAGAAATTAAGCCTTAGAATGAAACCAACACAAGGGAAAGCAGGTCCAACAAACAGTGGATACAGATTCCAAATGTTACTAGCTATGCCTGAAACCTGACACCCCCAGATAATTCTGCAAAAGTCATTTTAATTATATTTATTTCCCTTGCAACCAAAGATTCTTAACTAATATCGACTATGAAAACAAATCTACCTATAAGTAGACAAATAAGCATTAGGGGAAATGGCCTAAAAACACATGGGCTAGAAATAAATATTGCCAGATAGATAATGCAGATAGAGAAAACACAAAGCAGATAATCAAGAAATTAATAAAAATTCCCACTATATAAAAGTGATAAAACCACAACGGTACAGAACCTTCAGGAAGCCATCTGGTCTACCAGAGTAGTCTCTGCCCCTCTAAAGAGGAAACGACATTAGCCAACACAACTTAGCTCAGTGAACTTGTGTTAGCTCCTCACGATTAGCATTTTCTCTCTTAAATAGTCACAAGCCATCTGTGTAAGGCTCTGTTCCAGAATTTCGCTTAGAGCTCTTGCTGTCAGACAGACCCCCTCTGGGGATGTCCAGAATCCGTATTATTTTCTACTCAGGAAATTATGGTCCTTCTGCATTGTCAGGCTCCACTCACCACCCCAGGGATTTCTCTCAAGCTGTCTTTTCCTGTCTCCTGGCCAACCAGGAATTCAATCCAACCAATCTTCCTCCCCTGGGATTTGAAAGAACATTTGTCCTCAGTGGCAAAGGCAGAGCTGCATCAAAGATGAGTGAGTCAGTGTTTTTCTGGTTGTAAGACCACATGACCTCTGGGCAGCTGTCTTTGACCTCTCATTATTTCCCCTGAATTTCTTACATCATTTAAAAAATTCACCTGGATAGTTAATTACTCTTCTAAAGTAACAATGCATGTGATAAAAAAGAAAGTTCCAACAGATCCAAAGGATATACAATAAAAAATCTGCTGCTTCCCTGCCTTCCAGTCCCCCACTTACCCTTGCAAGGACAGCCACAGCTATCAACTTCTCTTCACCCTTTTAAAGATATTTTGTGCGTACTCCAGGATGTGTGCATGCACATGTATGTGTGTGTGTGTGTAAGCCTCCTCTGCCTTTTATGTGAGTGTGTGGTAAAATACACATAACACAGTTTACCACAAGTGCCAGTTCACACATTCATAATGTTGTGCAACCATCATCTACGTTTATGCCAAAACGTTTTCATCACCCTGAAGGAAACCCTGTGCCCGTGAAGCAGGTGCTCCCAATGACCCCTCCCCAGCCCCTGACAACACACATCTGCTTTCTGTCTCTATGGGTTTACCTAGTCTGGATATTTCATCTGACTGCAATCATACAACGGGTGGCCCTTTGTGTCTGGCTTCTTTCATTTATACTAATGTTTTTAAGGTCCATCCAGAATGTAACATGTATCAGTGCTTCATTCCTTTGTGTGAATGAACACTACTTCATTGTATGGACATGCCACAACTTGTTTATCCATTCATTCCTTGATGGACACTGAGGTGGGTTCCACCTCTTAGCTGGAGTGGGTAATGCTGCCATAAGTTTTTGCACAGGCGTAAATTTACAGTCCTCCTGGGGGTCTACTAGGGGTAGAATTTCTGGGTCATATGGTAACTCTATGTTTAACTTACTGAGTGACTGCTTTCCACAGAGACCGCACCATTTTACATTTCCACCCATAACGCTTTCACCAGCCACTGGCAGACAACCAGAGCAGCTCAGTCTTCTGCTTTTTGGCATAACGCTGTAACAAATATCCCCAGGTCTTTACGACCATTCCTCTGATTTTTATCATTTTCTTTCCCGGAGGCAAAAGCATACCCTCCCTGCTCAATTCTGCCCTCAAGAGGCTGTCCCCTCGGCCATCCACTCACTGTGAAAGCACAGCCTCCACCCAACACCCACGAGCATCACGGGTATGCCTGGGCCCTCCCCCTGTGCCAGGAGGAGTTCAGGCGTTTTCTCCCCTTCACTTCTCCAGGTGACTCCATGAGGCAGGTTTGCTCTCATTTCTCAGGGAGGAGGCTGAGCACGGAGGAGTCGCTTGTCCAGAGTTCCTCAGCCAACTGTGGAGAGGACAGAGCACCAACGCCAAGGGCGTGCGGCTCCCAGGGCCGTGCCCTTCACCTCTGGGCCTCTCCTGGCTTGGGGCATTGGAAACAGGCTGCTGCACCCTCCTGGTTTTCCCAGGACCTTCACTGCTAAAGCCTGGGAAGTTTACAGCAAATGCCCTCCTGGTCTTGAAGGCCTGTGGCTCTGGGATTAGGGACCCGGGCTCGCGGGGCTGCCGAAATGAGGTCCCACAGCCTGGGCAGCATAAACATAGACACTGGCTCTCTCCCAGTGCCAGAGGCCAGAAGACTGTACCCGAGGGGACAGCAGAGCCTTGCATCCTCTGAAAGATGTTGGGGGACCGAGGGAGAGGGGTTCCTTCCTGGCCTCTTCCAGCATCCTTGGCTTCTGGCAGCCTCTGTCCATTCTCTGCTTCCTCCATCTTCACAGGGCCTCCTTCCAGGGCCTGTCTCTTCTCTTCTTCTTATAGGGACCTCAGGATTTAAGGCCCATCCTACTCGGGTCTGACTTTATTTCAACTGAAATTGACTTTGGGGCTTCGGGCGTGTCCTCACCAAAGTGCCTGGGAGTTTCCCTGCCCAGGAGTTCTCCTCCGGGGATGGCTGCTCAGCCATGATGGGGGTTAGGGTGGGAGCATATCTCCTGGGGGAGGTCACAATTCATAACAGGGACACACGGCCCCACCCCATCCACTCTGTCTGCCGCTCCTCCACTGGCACGGGAGCCAGGCGCTGCCGTCATGGGCCTGGTGGGCCTTGAACCCCCACCCTGGCCCCTCACTTCCCTGCCCCACACTCCTGCCTACACAGCCCCTGTCTCAAATGTCCCCTCTCCTTCACACAGCCCTAGCTGGGCATTTGCACAATGACCCATAGCAAGGCTATACAAAGGCCCTTCCGTCAGAGCTGGGAAAGCCCAGCCAGGGTGGCTGCGTGGAGGGCAGCAGAGAACAAGCCAGCGCTGGATCTCCACCAGCACGCGGACACCTACACTTCTTCACACACCCGTCATGCATCTCTGGGCTGGAAGAATGCATGCAGGGTCCAGGAGTTCTAAGGCACCTGCCTGGGGATTGGCGCCCAGGCGAACGTGCTAAGTAAACAACCCAGTATGGCGACACAGACTATGTCACATTCATAATAACTCTAAACAAGCCCCTCGAATGAACCCCCAGCCCGGGGCACCCTCTCCTCCTAGCCCCAGGCCTCCCACACTGTACTTAGTTTATTACGGGTCACCTCGTGCTCAGAATCTTTCTCTTTATTACTGCAAAAGGCATTGAAGAGAACGACTAAACCACAGCCCCTAATCTGATTGCCAACCGGATTATTGCCAAAATAAAGATATTGCCAGGGGTATCTTTATTTTTCTAGGTGCCCAGCAAAGCTCCGTGTCTAGGTCACCCACCCCCACGCCCCTGGCTCTTGACTCTTCCCTGGTGGTGGTGGGAAGGGCTGTCACAGTCTCAGGCCATCAGAACCAGTCAGGGGCACTGAATGGGAAAAGGGGGGCCCAGGAAGCCCCCCAGGAAGGGGGCTCAGGCGTCCTGCTCCTCTGGCCCTCTGGCCTCCTACCTTTTCTTGGCCCATCCGTGAGGTCAACTGTGGTCAGGGGGTCCCCAGGGGCTTGCTTAGTCCTGTGGCACACACTGCAGCTTCCCCACCCACAGCCATTCTCCCTGTCCTTGTCCTTGAAGGGAGAGGCTGGTATTTCAGCTCCTGGCTTTCCCAGTGCAGGGAACCCTGCAGATGCCCTGCACTACTTCCCTTGGAGAACTTTTCCAGCCTCTCTACCTCCAGTCCCCAGGTTCTGGGCTCTTGGGACACTGACCTTTTGTAGAGGACTCACTCTGGGCTCATGGTGCCTGCTCACCTTCCTGCACAGGCGCTAACCTCTTCCAGGTTGTCCACCAGGCACTGCCTGAGCATAGAGTTGGACAGCCCAGCTCCTCCACCCAAGGGGCACAACTCTATGGTTTGTCATGCTCCAGGGCTCCCTGCGGGGCAGGCTGAGGCTGCAGCTCAACCTCAAAGTGCCCCTTTCTTTGCCAAGCTTCTCCCCTCTCCCATCCTGCTTCCCTACACACTTACAGATTCTCCCAGGAGCCTTTCCTCTGAGAACGACTTGCACAGCAATCCAGGCTTTGGGGGACCCTTCTAAGGAAGCCAACCTAAGATACCTGCTCTAGGCTGGGAGTGGCAGCGTGATCTGCTTTGGTAAATGGAACCAAGGGAAGTCTGGTGGGAGCTTCTAGGGAGGATTTTGGATAAAATGGGCAGGTGAGTCAAATGAGAAGCAGCAGATAGAGGGATTCTGCAAACTGTAAAGTGCTATACACAGGTTAACAGTGCTCATTGTTGCAAGACTTACTACAAGAACTAATAAAAAAAATGGCCCTTGGAATCCGATTAATGGAAGGAAGGAAGCAAGGGAGGAAGGGAGAGAAGAAAGGAGGGAGGGAGGGAGGGAGGGAGGGAGGGACGCAGATCATTTCTACTCACTCCTGTCCCTGGGAGAGATGTTGGCTGCTGAGACATGATTCCTTCTTAGTCCTGTCAATTTCCACAAGGGTTTGGCAATCCCACCCCCAGCTCAATTGATCTTCTTTAGTACTATCAATATTTAAGTATCCCCCAAAGTACAGAGGATTCAAAAATGATCACCCATGTATCCACCTCCCAGGTTTACGAAAGTTCGACCTTGGCCATAATTGCTTCAGATAAATTTTTAAAGCAATAGAACTTCATTGACGCAGATAAAATGTGCCAGTTCCCTTCAACAACCACACTCCCCTCCCTCACTCCCCAGAAGTAAGCAGCACCCTGGAGTCTCATTGCAGATTTCCTTCCAGCTGTTAGTACTTTTCTTCCACTCAAATGTAGCCATATACAGTTTACAGTCTAGTTTCACACGTTTTAAAACTTCACCTAAGTGGTATATTATTGCATTAATTATTCTGTAATTAGTACTTCCCGATCATTATTATGTTTCTGCATTAAGCCATGTTGATAAGCATGGATCGAGTTCATTCCTTGCCACCACCACATTGTATTCCGTTAGTTGAACAAGTCACCTATTGATGGACATGGATCATGTTCAATTTTTGCTGATTACAAACAAGACTGCAATGAAAACCCTTTGGGCACCTGCTCAAGAGCTCTCTAGAACCCAGCACCCCTTTCAATAACACACATTTGTAATGTCTCCTCTACTCCTGAAATGAAATTCATGATTGATAGGAACCACTGCACATAGCACTACTACCAAAAGTTCACACACGAACACACACACACACGATGACCTATCTGAAATACCAGGAAAGTAATCTGTCATAAAAAGACAGGCGTTTTCTATGTCAGATCTCAAATACGACCACTCCAGAGACAGAATGAGGTAAGCCGGATGCTTGCCCTCCATGTAGCATCACCGTGAAGCCTCACGTGCCAGCTGATAGGTGCGCTGCGCTGGCATTTCCCTTGGGGATGTGATGTCCCACGGTGGCACCCAATTTTTGGCCTAGTTCAGAACAAAACTGAGTACAATCTCCCTCAATTTACACATTCATCCTGTTCCTAAAAAATCTGGTACACACCAAAATCCATGCCCCAAACACTTTCAGTTTACTTATACAACACAGTCAGGTTCTAGTCTGGGCTCATTATAAAACAGGGTTTCACACACACAAATAAATGAGTGGAGTTTTGAAAACTGGGTAGGGGGTGGGCCCATTCTATTTTTAGAGGACAAAAATTGAGCACCCCCAGCCTCCATCCACTCAAAGCCCACAGCAACCCCCAGTTACCACGAAGATCAAAACCGCTCCCTCCGCAAATTTCCAAAACACCCCCCACTGAGAAGTCCTTCTCAGTGAGGCTGTAATTGCTGGGTGGTAATTACTGGGTTCAAGTGGTCCTTAGATCTCCCAACTCCAGGCTTGAAGGGCAAAGACAAAGAGCTACTCTTGGGGCTGCAAACCCAGGGGCATGTGATCTCTCTCCAGAGCCCAGAGGAGAGGACAGTGTTTATGACAATGTCTTACTCCAGAGTCCCTCCCAACCCACACCCAGCCAAGCTAGACCTGCAGGGCAGCCACCCAGTCCAACTCAGAGAAACTTGCATCACCCAGAAGCAACCCTAAGCACTGTTGCCTGCGATTCTTATATATCCCTGAGTCATTTATAAAAAGGCCATCACTGAATTGTATTTAATACAATTCAGCCATCACTCTGGAGGGTATGACTTTGCAGTCACAGGTATGGATGTCACTATAAACAAACCTTTACAAGATTACTTTAAAAAGTGACATAATAAATGATTACTCTGTGGAGCTCATCAAAAGTATACACCCACCACACCAGTGAAACAACCAATGGCCTGATTTATGTAAAAGGGTGCCCATAGCTGGGGATGACAATTCCAGTGGCTGCATCAAAAAAATGTCATGTCTCAAAAGTTCTGGACTTATAAGGCAAGCAGATGGGATCAGCCAAACTCTGATGACTCAAAAATGTGGATGTCAAAGATGTGGGTGGAGGCTTTGGAGAACATTATTTCACTAATAAAAGCATGGAACAAGAGAAAATGTCCCTTAATGCATTATATTCCTTATATAATGTGTGACTTTAAATGGGTAGAAATAGGCATATATAACTCTATTACTAATATAAGTGTGCAGGGAAACATTTGACTGATTAATTTATACCCCAAAAGTTTTACATTTAAGTTCATCAACAAAAATTGAGGGAGTATCTTCTCATTGGCAAAAATGGGAAGTTAACTTACATTCGGGCACAAAGCAGACTTTTTTCAGCACACCAATGAATAAGACAGATGAGGTCTCTGCCTCCAGGAAGTTGGCATTGCATTAAAGGGAGAGAGATGGTAGACATATAAATATAATATTATGATAAGAGCTGTGACAAATAATAAAGGAGAGCAAAGGGGAAAGAAAGACAGGGATAGAATGACCTGAGAGGCACTCCTAAAGAGGTCACACGTGAACAGAGACCAGGAGAAAGTGCAGAACTGAGACTTGTGAATATCTTGGGTAAGAGAGTAGCTGGTAGAGGAAACCGCAAGTGCAAAGGCCCTGAGGGAGGACCAAGCTGGCCTTGTTCAAGAAACAGCAAGGGGCCAGGATGACCAGAGGGAAGCAGGGGTGGGTCAGAGAGCACTGGGTCCAAATCATATGGGGCCCACAGACCAGGGAGAGAGATGGATTTTGTTAGTCCCATAAATTTGGAGTGCCTTTGAGCTGGGTAGGAGGTGGTCTTCCAACATTCTAGCTCTAGGACCTCCATCCACAGCTGGGTCCAAGTGTGCCCTTCCATCCTTCTCAGGGCCTCTGGGGTAGAAAAATTAATCCTGCCTCACACCTTCTATACTAGTCTGAAATTGTTAAATACCCAGAAAAGCCATGTTTTCTTTCCTAATCCAATCTGTAGAGGCAGGAATATTGTTTAGGGTGGAAACACTGATTGGATTGTTTCCATCAATGGTTGTGACACACCCAGTTGTGAGTGTGACCTTTTGATTAGATGTGACTCTGCCCATTCAAGGTGGGCCTTGATTAGTTTACTGGAGTCCTCTAAAAGGGGAGACATTTTGGAGAAAGCCCAGCGCTAACAGGAGACCCAGACGTTTGGAAATGCAGAAAGAAAACGCTCCCAGGGAAGCTGTTTGAAACCAGAAGCCAATGGACCAGCAGAAGATGTCAGCCACATGCCTTCCCAGATGACACAGATGTTCCAGACCCATTGGCCTTTCTTGAGTCAAGGTATCTTTCCCTGGATGCCTTAGCTGGGACATTTGTATGGCCTTAGAACTGTAAACTTGTAATTTAATAAAATTCCCTTTGTAAAAGCTGTTCCATTTCTGGTATATTGCATTCTGGTAGCATTCAGCAAACTAATCCTGATTAGCAAATGAATGCTACCTTCCTTACCTCCGTGAATGAAACAGCCAAGGGCCCTGAGAGGCCACAGCAAGTCCCAGACGACAAGTAAGGCCTGAGTATCCCCAGCTCAATCTGCACATTACAACTCAATTCTGTAAACAAGAACTTATTAAGCACCTCTTGGATACAAGGCCCTGACCTTGGCTTGGCATCACATGTAGCCAAGCCCTTAACCACACTTTTTTGTGGAGGCCAAAGCTAAGAGCCATCGCAATCACCCCTTGTGTTTTTATGGCCGAGGGAAGTTTCATTTTGCTCTCCTCCCAGGCTCACATCCCCTGCGGGTCAGGAAGACAATATACTGAACCCACTTGGCAGATCAGCCAGGCAAGGAACTGTCAGATTGCTGGGGTGGGAGTGGGGACACCTGAGGCCCCAGAATCCAGCTCTCCAGATCAACTTAGAGGTACAAGAATCCAGCCACATAGGCGTACAGGCAGGACTTCTGCACACCAACCTGTGCGCCCCTATTGTGAATCCTGTGTCTGTCCTCTGGAGGCTGATGTGGACGGGGCTGGCTTCCCGCATAGCCTGCGCAGCTGCACGGGTCTCCATGCTCAGAAGTGCCCCACACTTGGTTTAATGCTCTGCTGTCCCACTTTTGAAATTCTTAACAAGTTTTGAACCAGGGGCCCTGCATTTTCATTTTGCACCAGTTCCAGAAAATTATGTAGCCATCCCCGAGAGGGACCCCACCCTAGACCGACACACAGGGTCCCTGGCAGCCAGCGGGGGTCTGAAATGCAACCTGGGCTCAAGACCCCAAATGCTGAGGCCTGCACACACCCTGGCCAGAAGCCACTGGAGACATCGTGGCCTCCAAGCCGCTGCCAAAGAATCTTCTGCAGAAATTGAAGCCGCTCGACCGTGCGTGAGGTGATGTCTGGTTTTGATTAAAAATCCAGAGTCACTCATTAACTGGCACCACAGACAGAGTCAGAGGCCCTCCTGCTGTAAAAATCTCCTGCCCTGGCAGACCCGCCCGACCCTGCCACCTGCAGCTCCTACCGGAAACCAGGAGCCCCTGGTCTGAGGGCCATGGAGCTCGTGGCGGGGGTCAGCCAGCACAGAGGCCTGCGGTCCTAAGAAGCAGCATCTTCCATTACTAAGGGCTTCTCTCCATGCTCCCTCCTCTCCCAGCAAGAGCAGGTGAAGACCAGGTACCACTTAAAGGTACCAGGAGAGCCCACGAACCTTTCCCCAACTTGGCCACTGGGTCTGAAATTCCACCACTAAAGGCAGTCTTTCATTCACTCCTTCGCGTGAAATCTACACTTTGCATATTTTTGCACTTTCCATATGCAGTGATATATTTATTAGTCTGTTTCTGTCCCAAGACTGAGTGCTCTCAGGGACAAAGTCCATCCATTCATTCTTCAAGAAACCAATTATTGGCCCCTCCTGTATTCCTGGCACTGGCTGGAGCCAGGATTTTGGCAGTCTTTGGATCCCTAACACTAAGGCCAGAGCATCCCCTTGGTTGTGCCCTCCACAATGAATGAAATAAATGAATGAGTGAAATTTACATTCACATGTATTGAGCCCTTACTATATACCAGGCACTGTTCTAATTGCTTTACATATATCGCCTCACTTAACTCTCACATAACCCTGAGTTGTTGTGAGCTATCATCATTCCCACTTTACAGGGGAGGAGACCAAGGCACTCAGTAACTTCATGTCACTTCGAGGGCCTCCCACATATGTGCATGCACACACCTATGCACATGCCTCAGGAAGCTGAAAACCAGTAGATTCACAGGCAGGCAGAGTTCAGAGAAGAATCAGCAAAATATCTTGAATCAGTGCTTACTTCCATTTAGTTCTTGAGTTCTAATGACTGTTTATTCTCATAACTGTCTAATTTGTGTGCTGAGCCTCCCAGTTAGAGAACAGTGCCAAGTGGCTCATGTTTGTGCTCTGGTGGGATATCACCATCCACTCCTCACTTATTAATCAAACAAGGCTCACTCTTCGGAACCCCCGCCTCCTGCTGGCATCTCCCAGGTGGGACCTGCTGCTCGGAGGCCTCTGAGGCCCCACCTTGCCTGCAAAGATGCCTCCCCATCCTTCCCTCCCTTGGGATGCAGCTGCCCAGTGAAGAGGCTCAGGCCAGACTGCAGAGTCGTGGGAGACCATACAGATGTGGGACCCCTGGATGGGAAGGTGGATGAGCCATCACAGATGGAGAGAGAGAATCCTGACCAGCCCCAGCCCTTCTAGGTGGCCCAGCTGAGGGGCCAGGCCATGTGGGTACAACCCTGCAGGGCTGGCCAGCCCCAGCTAACACTACATGGCATCAAGATACACCACCCAGTGTGGGGCCCTGCCCAAACGGCAGCCTCACGAACAAAAAATCGGTCCTTGTTTTAAGCCACTAAGTTTTGGGGTGGTTTGTTAGCAGTGAGTGATATCTGGAACCAGGGGTGTGGCCAGGTGGCCCCAGATGTTGGGAGAGGGGGGTGGGGGGCTGACCTGGCTTCAGCCCTACCATTGAGACGAGGAATGCTGGGGTGGCTGGGAGAGGCTGTGGAAACTCTCAGAAGCCGCAGAGATGACCTTAAATGGGGTCAACCCAAGGTTGCACCCCATAATGCATGCATTAGCACTGGAACAGAAGAGGAAGAAAAAGATTCCCAACAGAGCCTCTGCAAGCTGCTGCTGTAGAGCTGAGCTGCTGGGTGTCCCGCAACCCAGGTGGGAGGGGCAATGGGCCATGCGTTGCTCTCTGCCTAGGAGGAAGACAAGTGCCTTCTGCTCTCAGGTCAAGGGGTTTGAAGCAGTCAGGACTTCTGGGACTCAGATCCAGGAGTGAGATGCACAGAAATGGTACACAGTCACCCACTTATGCTGGAGGAGCCCTAAAGAAGGACCATTTGCAAATGTACAGATTTGCCTTCTTTAACCACTTTTTATGGGTCCAGTTGAAAGAGGGGTTATTTGAGTTTCAAGAGGAGACTATGCTTCATGGAGACCATGCTAGCGCCACCAGTAGCATCTCTCTGCAAACCGCCCTCTTCACCTCCTGTTTTCCAGACAGGTGTCAGAATAACAGCCTTTGGGCTACAAGGGAAGTGTGAGCACTGGTGCTAAGAGGGTCTGACTGCCTGAACCAGAAGGAGGGAAGGAGGAAAGTGGGATGACAAAGGCAGAGGTGTGGGAGGGAGTTGACAAATTTCTGGGGGGCCTGTCAACTGGGCTGGGGCAGGCAGAGCCCTTTGTCCTTCCCCTAGAACTCAGCCTCAAGGTTGGCAGTGAACAGGGCCCTCCCCTGCTGCTGGGCCTTTGCATCCGCTGTCCCCACCACCTGGGATGCCATCCTCCCACCCGCCCTGGCCTGGCAGCCTCGTACTGCAGCAAGTGCTATTGATTCTGCTTTCCAAGAATACTCCGAAACTGCCCCTTCCCCCCACCCACACAGAGAACACCCTGGTCCCAGCCACCCTTCTGTCTGGCCTGAAACCTTGCAGTAGCCTCCTCTGTGTTCTCCCGGTCTCCACTCTGCTCCCTTCCCCCACAACAGCCAGAAGGATCCTTTAAAGAACTACACCAGGCCTGCCATCCTCCCTCAAAGCTTTCCCATCCTGCTCCTAAACAATCCTCATTTCTTTCCAGGGCTGAAAAGAGTCTCCATGATCTGGACCTGTCAGCCCCATGATCTTATCTCCCCTCCCTCTCCCTCCCCACTTTTACTCCAACCCACTAACCTCCTCCCTATTCCTCAAGCACACCTGAAGAGATTACACCTCAGGGCCTTTGCACATGCCATGTCTTCCACCTGCCCCCTTGTGCCACTTAGCTACATGGCTCTGTCTCTCTTTCGCTCTTTATACTAGTCACTGATCAAATGTCATCCACTCAGAGAGGTCATCCCAACCACCCTCAATAAAATAGCCAAGCCCCCCTCCCCCAACCTGTACCATCTCTCTGCACTCCTCTTCGGGGGGGAGATTTCTTCTATGGCAGAGTTACCCTTAAAACCAAACTGCTCAGACAGGCACTCATCAAAGCAGTTGTTCCATTTCTAGGGCGTTATTCTGCAGAGAGGCTGCCCAGGGCACAGAACAGGGCTCAGATGTATGGATGAGGACGTGCTCAGCAGGGCTGATGGCAGATGCCAGTCCCGCATGCGATAGAAGGGTCATATCAGTTACTGAACTTCCCGACAGTAGGACACAGCAGCCCTTACAGAGAATAAGGCTGCCCCGCCATCGGGGCTAAGAGCAATCGCCAAAATCTATGTTCCTGTGTCATTTCTGTTCTTGCATTTTTTAACCAAGGGATCACATACACCCAGGAAAGAGCGCAAGCACTCATTTTTGGTGTACAGCTTGATCAACTGTTACATATTTCCTTTCTTTTAACAGACTTAATTTTGAGATGTTTCAGATTTACAGGGAAATTAAGAAGATAGTACTGAGTGTTCGCATGCAGCTCAGGCCGTTCCCTCTATTATTTCCCTATTACTAGCATCTCTCATTATTGTGATTCATTGGTTACAACTGACAAACCAACACTGATATATTATTATTAACCAAAATCCACATCTTATTTGGATTTCTTCAGTTCCATCCTGATAACTTTTTTCTATCAGGAATCCCATCCAGCATATCATGTAACATTTAGCTGTCATGTCTCCTGAGACACTTTTGGGCTGTGACCATTTCTCAGACTTTCCTTGCAAATGACATGGAGAGTTGTGGGTTTTATAGTTTTTTTTTTTAAACGTAACAACATAAAAACATGAACATCTTGCTATATGATCATTCCATTCTTGGTATATAAACAATAACTCACAATATCATCAGATAGTTGTATATTCATCACCACAATCACCTCTCAGAACATTTGCATCAATTCAGAAAAAGAAATAAAAAGAAAATAATTTGTACATACCATCCCCCCTCCCCCTCCTGATACCCGATTACCACCATTTCAATCTACTAAATTTCTTTTAACATCTGTTCCCCTTATTATTTATCTATTTTTAATTCATATATTTTACTCATCTTTCGATAAGGTAGATAAAAGGAGCATCAGACACAAGGTTTTCACAATCACACAGTTACACCGCAAAAGCTATATCATTACACAATCTTCTTCAAGAAACATGGCTACTGGAACACAGCTCTACATTTTCAGGCAGTTCCCTCCACCCTCTCCATTACACATTAACTAAAAAGGTGATATTTATTTAATGCATAAGAATAACCTCCAGGATAACCTCTCGACTCTGTTTGGAATCTCGCAGCCATTGACACTTTATTTTGTCTCATTTCTCCCTTTCCTTTTTCGGTCGAGAAGGTTTTCTGAATCCCTTGATGCTGAGTCCCAGCTCATTCTAGGATTTCTGTTCCACGTTGCCAGGAAGGTCCACACCCCTGGGAGTCATGTCCCACATAGAGAGGGGGAGGGCAGTGAGTTTGCTTATCGTGTTGGCTGAGAGAGAGAGGCCACATCTGAGCAACAAAAGAGGTTCTCTGGGGGTAACTCTTAGACCTAATTTTAAGTAGGCCTAGCCTAACCTTTGCAGGGTTAAGTTTCATATGACCAAACCCCAAGATTCGGGGTTCAGCCTATTGCTTTGGTTGTCCACACAGCTTGTGCGAATATCAGGAATCCTCCACTTGAGGAAGCTGAATTTCCCCCCTTTCTAACCTGGAGAGTTGAGGATCCCTGGCCAGGACTTTAGCAGAATGTCCCTTAACTGGGATGTGTCTGCTGTTTTTCTCACGACTAGACTGGGATTACAGGTCCGATGATTTTTTTCAAGCTATACGGTCAAGGGTACGAAGTCAGGTGAGCACAGGAGACCAGGGAAGTTATTCTGAGGCATATATTTCTACCTACATGTGTCTGCTTCTGCTTGTGTGTTCCTATATCAGCTTTGGAAGAACCCAGAAGAAACTGGAAACCATAGATGCTTCTGGGATGGGAAATTAGGATGTGAGGATGATATAGGGAGAAACCTGCTTTACACCATTCACCAAAAAATCTTAAGCATGTGTATATAAGAGTTTAAAAAAAAAGATAAATAAAAATAAAAGGTGCCTTTCCTGCTCTGTGGCTACAGGGGGTTCCCCTACCCAGGCCAGGCCCGAGCTGCTTGGCATGTTGGCAGGAGTTCTGGAGGAAGTCACCATGGGAAAAACAGGTCAGCTGGCTGCGGCTTCAAGGAAGGAATGACAAGGGGCCACCTGGGACCGAGGCCACTTCCCACCTGGTCTCTATAGCCCAGATGTGTGGCATGCGGGAAGTGGAGGACATGAACACCCAGGGATGTGTCAGGCACAGCCACAGTGAGCCCCTGAGCAAGCAGCTTTTCCTATGCCTCAGTCTGCTCCCCTATGGAATGGGGACACTAAGCGTGCCTGGGTCCCAGGGCCATCATGAGCGCTAGACGTGATAATGAATGTCGAGGGCTTAGCTCACACCTGGGCTTATGATACCTGCTCTTCACACTGAGAACAAAATCAACACCCTCCCCTGGTCCACAGGTCCTGGGTGCTCTGCCCCCACCTGTCAGACCCCATCTCCTTCCCACCTACCCACCCCCCACCCCTGCTCACCCTGATCCACCCACACTAGCCTCCGAGCTGTTCCGGAGTCCTGTTCCAGAACAGCTGTTCTGGGTCCTGTTCGGGCCCAGACCCCAGGGATGTAGAATAGTGGCAACCTCAGGCCCACTGTGCAGATCCTGTCCTCTCTTACCAGCCCTCCTCTCTCTAGGCCTCAGTTTCCCTCATTTGTAAAATAGCTTTTAGGCACCTACTTTGTCACCGGTGGTGAGAGGCCTAAGAAAAAGATTCTCAGCATCAGGCTTAACACAGAGTGAGCATTTGGTGAATAGGAGACTTGGTCATGCATAGGAACCTGTCCCCATGGGAGAGGGAAAGGCAGAATGGCTGTGCCTCCTGCTTGTATGTCACTGGCTTAACCTGCTTGGGTGGAAAGTTTGGGTTCAGATTCCAACCTGCCTGCTTGCTGGCTGTGTGACTCTGGGTAGGGTATTCCACCACTCTGAGCCTCAATCAGCTCTTCTGATTGAGCAGTATTTATTTATTTACTCACTGTATAAATATTTCTTGTTGTGCCTGCCATCTGCAGGGCTGTTTGAGGAGCTGGGACACAGAGCCCTCCCCATAGATGTGTCCTATAATGCCAGAGAGCTTTAAGGGTACTGAGAAAATAAAGGATGGGGGGAGGTGAGAGTGGGAAGGGAGGGGGCCTAATGAGACAAGGCAGTCAGGGAAGCTCCGCCAAGTGACACTGAGCAGAGAGACCTTAAGGAGAGAAGGGGAAGAGAGCCCAGGTGCAGGGAAGAGAGCCCAGGTGCAAAGAACAGCCAAAGCGACACACAGCAAGGAACTGGTTGGCTGGAGCAGAGCAAGTCAGGGCTAGAAAGGGGTGGGTATGGGTGTGTGCTGGTTTGAAGGTATTTTTTAAGCCAGAAAAGCCATGTCCTTTAACCCTGATTCAATATTGTAGGTTGGAAACCTTTGGTTAGACTGTTTCCATGGAGACTGACCCACTCAATTGTAGGTGTGGTGTTTTGGTTAGATGGAAATGTGACTCCACCCATTCAAGATGCGTCTTGATTAGTTTACTAGAGTCCTTCAAAAGGGGAAGCATTTTAGAAAAACCTCAGACATAGACACTTGGAGAACAGTTGCTTTAGAGCTGACAGAGACACAGATATTTGGAGATGCTTGGAGTGCCAACAGAGAGAGCAGATGCCTAGACATGGATGTCTGGAGACGCCAGAGCCCAGCAGATGTCGCCATGTGCCTTCCCATGAGATGCTAAACAAGCCAGAACCCAGAGTTGTGTCCTGGAGGAGCTAAGTGAAGGCCCACAGATGCTTAGAGAGGAAACCACTGGCATCAGAAGCTGGAAGCAATGGACCAGGGAACAAGAACCAGCAGATGCCAGCCACGTGCCTTCCCAGATTGAACTTTCTTGAGTAAAGGTATTTTTCTCTAAATGCCTTAGGTTGGACATTTTTATAGCCTGAAAACTATAAATTTGGAACTTTATAAATTTCCTTTATAAAAGTCAACCCATTTCTGGTATACTGCATTTTGGCAGCATTAGCAAACCAAAATAGGGGGATAGATCATCCAGGACCTTGGGACTTTTGCAAAGACCCGAGATCTCACTCTGAGCTGGGGAGCACTGAGAGTGGATGTGACGGGATTAGTCAAGTGTGTACACTGGATCTCTTGGCTGTGGGGAGGAGACTGGGCTGCCAGGAGAGCAGGAAGAGGCTACTGCAGTGGTCCTGGCACATGGTGGTGGCCTGGACCAGGGTAGAGCCCACAGGGGGAGCAGCGGCAGGGAACATGGCATCCAATCTGTGGTCACCATTATGGTTCAGCTGCTGGTCACTTGCCCATCCCAGCCCTAGTGTGTGGGCTTCCTCTGTCCCCCTTCCAGAAAGCTCCACTTCCCACGGATTCTCCCAGATTCCTAGTTTTTGTCTATTTTCTTTTTTAAAAAATTTAGGGTCTGGGCCCTGATGACGCATGAGACCATCCTTCAGCCCCCATGGCAGGTGAGAACACTGCCTTTGGCCTCATCTCGGGCACTTCGCCCTTTCTGAAGTCACTTTAGGGAGAATTCACCTCCATTTTCATTAGGATGTGAATGTTCACAGCAGCTCTACTCATTAGCACCCAGAGTGGGAACAGCCCAAATGTCCATCGGTGAGTGAGAGGAAAATCAAATCCTGATCTCTCCAGAGTAACAATGAAAAGGAATGAAAGACGGACACCTGCAGCAGCAGAGACACATCTCAGGTACGTTGTGTGGTGCAAAATAGGCCAGAGGCTACAGGGCACATGTCTTATGAGTCCATTCATACGAAGTTTAAGAACAGACAAAAGCTAACCTATGTGGGGCAGAAAGCACAGCAGTGGCTTCCTGGCGGTGGGGATAAAAGGGGAATTGATTGGGAAGAAGCAAGTGGGCAGCATCCAGTTTTGTTTTGTTTTTTTGAGATATAATTCATACACCACCAATTCACCATTTTAAAGTATTCAATTCAATGGATTTTAGTGTATTCACAAGGTTGTGCAACCATCGCCACTATCTAATTCCAGAACATCTCATCACCCCCCAAAGAAAACTCCCATTCTCCCCATCACCCCCACTCTCTGGCAATCATACATCTGCTTTCCATCTCTAAGGATTTGCCTTTTCTGGATATTTCATATAAATGGAATCATACAGTATGCGGTCCTTTTGTGCCTTGCTTTTTTCACTCATCATCATGTTCCCAGGGTGAAGAATGAAAAATGTCATTCTTTTCGTGGGTGAAGAGCATTACATTACGTGGACAGACCACATTTTGCGGATACACTCACAAGTGGATGGACATTTGGTTTGTTTCCAGTCTGGGGCTCTTATAAGTAATACCGTAATGAGTAGCGGCGTGTAAGCTCGTGTGGGTATATGCTTCCAGGTCTCCTGGGTAGACACCAGGGAGTGGAATTGCTAGGTCTTATGGCAATTCATGTACAGCGTTTGAGAAAACTGCCTGTTTTCCAAAGTTCCTGTCAGAACTTTGGCAAGATCTGGAACAATCTAGAAGATTCTGTTAGCCCCCTTTTCCTTTTTAAAACAAATGCCTAAGGAAAGATTTGTTATGTTTTCAAAACAGATTGAATGGATAACACCTGTATGTGCCAGAAGGAGTATTTGGGTGGCTTTGCAGGGGCATGACGGGCAGACTGAGGGATTTGGGCTCTGGAATCCAACTAAGTTCACACATCCCACAGCACGTATTCCCAATGGGCCTTTGGGTGGCTCAAGCACTCTGAGCCTCAGTTTCCTCCCTTGTAAGGCGGGGACCCTGGTGTGCTGTCCAGAGGGCTTACACACTGCTGAATGTAAAATGCTGAGCTCAGCGCCCAGCACACAGAAGGCGCGCTTATAAACTACAGTTCATGTGTCATTTCTACCAGAAGCAGCCCCCTCAGGAGGGGTGACACAGAGGCAGGTGTCGGCTAGGGCAAAGGCTCAGGCTGGTGTCTGGAGCCCTACTGAACACATACTCACATATACACACAAGCCCACAACTGGGGAAAGGGGAAGGACTCAGGGTAGGAGCAGATGTCTCTTGTACTTGCCATTCTTACTTCTGTTTCCCCCTCCCCTGGCACCGGAAGGTCCCTTTAGAAAACCAGCCATTTCCTCCACTCCCAGGTTGGGCACAACATAGGTCTGTCCAATCAGAATTCTCCACGCCTCCAGTCTAGTGGTTGGTTCAGAGATGGGCATGTGACCCAAACTCAGCCACTTAACAGTCAGCCATGGAACTTTTTCTGGTTCTACATGTATAGCGGAGCTCTCCTTCACCAGGGATGCTGGCAAGGATGAAAGTTCGCTGGTCCCTGCTGGTGGCCACCTTCACTGCTATCATGGAAAAGGTGCCAACTCAGAAGAAAGCCAAGCTGAGAAACAGTGAGAGACTGAGTCTGACAACATGATTCAAGCCCCTGGATCCAGCCATGCCTGAAGGTACTACCCCTTGATATTTCAGTTAAGTGAGCGAATAAGCTCTCCAACTGAATTGGGGTTTCTGTCACTTTCAACCAAGAGTACTGACTAAAAATGCAGGTGACAGGTAATATACATTTTCATGAAGGCAGAAACTCTGGAGATTGGCAATAGATGTGTTCATCAGGACACAGAGGTGTAATCTTCCAGCAAGTGGTAGCAGAAGTGGGTAGGTTTCACCCACTTCTACTACCTAACCACTTAGAGGAGAGGAGAAGAGAGGACAGGCGCATCATTTGTAGCTACATGAATTTTTTCTAAAGCAACTTTTCTGAATGACTGTTTCCTTCCTGTGCACAGATGTCCTAGGCATACCTGGAAGAAGATGGGTTAGAATGTGGAAATAAGAGCAGAGCTGGGGCCGACTAGGGAGGACAGCAGCGTCAGTTAGCAAATGGAGTTAATGAGCCGTGGGAGGGAAGGGTCAGGGTGGGTGCGACACACAGCAGACACTCAATAACGAGCCCCTCCCTTCCCCCCCACGTCATTCTTTTGAGTCTCCCCACCAAGTGCTTAATACAGAGCTCTGCAATGCTGGTGGGCTGGAGATTTGGCCAAGTTTAAGGTCAGACTTGGAGGGAGTAGAGAGAAAGCATTTTTCACAAGGTTTTATTCTGAATTTGGGGGGTAGGAGTGTAGAAGCCCAAGGGCCACATGGGCAGGTCAATAGTAACATGCCTGTGTATTAAGCGTCTGCTGTGTGCCTGGCACTTTCCATCATGGATTCATTAAAATGGAAAACAGATCTTGCTACTTCCTTGCTTAAATCCTTCCAGTTGCTTTCCATTTGCTCTCAAAACAAAATCCAGATTCCCCCAGCAGCCTACACGGCCCTGTATAACCAGGCCTCTGCCCTCCCCTCCTGTATCATTTCCTCCTGCTTTCACCATCATGCTCAATCCATTCCAGCAACACCAGCCTTCTTGTTCCTTGAACATGTTGAGCCCATTCCTGCCCCAGGGCTTTTGCACATGCTATTCCCACTACCTGCATACTGGTCCCTCCAGGCATGGCTCAGCAAAGGCTTTCCCTGAGCTTCTTCCTCACTCCCCCAGGCTAAAGTCACAGTCCCCTCTCCTGACACTCTTTATTACATCACTTTAGTTCCCCCGACTGCATAGCACTCCTCCCAAATATTCATTCTCGTTTGACAAGGACACAGACCTTCTCTCTAGCTCCCTGCTGTCTCCCCAGTGTTTAGCAGAAGCTCAAGAAATGCTGATTGGATGAATATGTGAACCCCAAAGCTACATTTTCCAAACAAAGAAACTGAGTCTCAAGGTCACACAGCTTATAAAGAGGTACCAAGAATCAAACTCACGTCAGCTTGCCATGTCCCCGCCTAGAGCCCCTAAGGGAATAGGGCAAAGCTCTGGGAGAAGTCTGGCACTCCCTCAATTTGCTCCCATGGAAGGAGCAGCCAGTGGGAAGGCAGCTGGCTTCCCCGGGAGGTACAGAGCCTCCGAGTCTGACTCACCAGGGCAGAATTAATCTGCCTCTAGGCTGTTCTGGCTCCAGTCTCAATGAGGTGGTGATTGTCACTCTCATAGAAGAGGACACCTCTTGCCATGGCAAGGGGGATGTCACCAAGGATGTGCTTTCCCGAGCACAAAGGGGGTGTCAGGAAACACCCACAAACTGGCGGCAGGAGCACGAGACCGTGGCCATACTCCCTACCTGGGGATGGGTGCTGGGAGGTAGTGAGATTCTCTGGGCAGTCACAGCCTCCACCGGCCTAGGTGTGCTGAGGCTGTTCTCTCTTCTTTCTCGAAACAGAGGAGGGTGAGTAACATCTTCTGCTGTGTCTGTTCTCTGCCTGCATAGTGCAGGCACTTTCATGCCCCTTAGCATCAGGCCTAATGTGCAAACAGGGGACACTGAGCCAAAGAGAGGGAAAACGAGGGAAGACCCTTAGATGGGGTTACCTGGGGCTTTGGAGGCTGAACTGGCCTGAATTTAAATCCCAGCTTCCCCACATACCAGCTCTATGTCTCCGGGCAAGTCATTTTAGTCTCTGAGCCTCAGTGTTCTCATCTGTAGAATGGGGGCAGTAATAGCTTTCAGAGCAGACACTCTTTTTTTTAAGTAAACAATCCACGGTTTTCAGCATATTCACAAAGCTGTGCAACCATCACCACTATCTCATTCTACAGCATTTTCAATTACCTCAAAAGGAAACCCCCTATCCATCATCAGTCACTCCCATTTTTTCTTGTCCCAACTCTCAGACTCTGGCAACCAACAATCTCATTTCTGTCTCTGTGTATTTGACTCTTCTGGACCTTTTATGTGAATGGACTCATACAATGTGTGGTCTTTTGTGACTGACTTCTTTCACTTAGCATCATATTTACAAGCTTCATCCATGCTTAGCATGTGTCAGAACTTTGTTCCTTTTTATGGCTGAATCACTTTCCACTGTATGGGTATGCCACATTTTGTTTATCTATTCATCAGTTCATGGACATTTTGGTTGTTTCTACTTTGATTATTACGAATAATGCTGCTATGAACATTCATACAAATTTTGGTATTGACGTATGCTTTCATTTCTCTTGAATATGCGTGCCTAGGAGTGGAACCGCTGGGATACGTTTAACTTTCAATGTTTAACTTTCCGAGGGCCACTCACCTTTCTAAGGTGTATTTGTGCAAATCAGAAGGAAACATTCTCTCTCGGTAGATGTGGTCTGCACCAGGCGCCCAGGCTGGTGACAGAGTGGAGGCTGGATCCCAGTCTCCGCTTGCCCTTATGCAGTGCACAGCTTGCACAACTGGACTTTATGATCCCGATAGTTTCTAATTCTTAGAGTTGTGAGGGGGTTTAAATGAAATGCTCTGTGAAAGTTCTTAGACTCATTATTAGTAGGTACTCCAATAAGGAATAACTAGCATCTTTCTTCCACTCAAGAACAGAGGGGGCAAGTTTCCTCAATGCTCCTGAGCCCAGATCTCTCTGCTGAGCTCCAATGGGAGAGGTGAGGCAGGAGACTCTCAGGCTGTGCAGATATGCCCTCTGCTGACCTGTGTTCCCACTCCAGCTGTGTCTGGTTGCATGTGGTTGTGCATAAACTGCAGATGTAATTAGTTAAGTTAGGATGCAGCCAGACTGGACTACTCTGGGCCCTAAATCATTCTAAGTGAAAGAGAGGATACACACAGAGGTCCACAGAAAGGTGAAGGCCATGAGAAGACATAGGCAGAGGCTGGCATGCTGAAGCTGCAAGCCAAGGACCCCCGAGGCATGCCACAGCTGCTGGGAGCCAGGAGCAAGCAGTGGACCTGCGTCTCCCTCAGTGCCTCCAGTGGGAACCAGCCCTGCCCGCACTCTGGTCTCAGACTTTCAGCCTCCATACCCAAGAAAGGATAAATGCCCATGGTTTTAAGTCCCCCAGGAAGTAGGGCAGGTATCATGCAAGGCCATGCTGGTTGCTGAAAGGAGCAAGCCCAACACCTACCAGGGCTTGGGCAGGAGAGCTGCCTCCTTCTCGCTTCCAGGAAATTCAGAACAGCCAGGCGTGCTTGGCGAGTGCCTTTCCTCCATGCAAATTTTCATTCTGGGCCCACGCCATTCTCCCGTTTGCATAAGCTTTTGATTCCAAGGGACAATAGGGACAAATGACCCTGCGTGCCACGACTGGGGACCCTCCCTGGTAGTCTGCCCTGGATGGCATTCCAGCCCATATGCCAAGGGCTTCAGTTTCCACACTGGTCACGTGTCATCTTTAACTCTTGGCTTCAGCCCCAGGTTTTGGGGAGTAAACCTGTTCCATGGCCCTCCTTCCCTGCAGCCGGGCCCCCTGTGCCTCTCGCCAGTGACCTGTGTTCTCATCTTCCCTGCGTACTCCTGGTGCCCAGCACAGCACCTGGAACACGGCAAGAACAAATCAGTATCCAGTGAATAAGTAAATTAATGAATAAATCCTATGGGGCAGGATGGGTTGTTGGCAATTGACCCGCCTTCCCTGAGCCGTAAGCCCAAGGGGGCTGTGTAGTTGGGTGGTGACAAGCAGCCATTTGTCCAGGCCCACCGGTCCCAGGCACCTGTCTTCTGTAGAGCACATCCTTCCCTCTCTTGATTTATAATGTTTTTTGGACGGTCATAAAGGATGTTTTTATTACAGTATGATACACATCATGTAAACTTTACCATTGGCGGCATTTCTTACATTTGCAGTGCTGTGAAGCCATCACCATCTAGTTCCACAACATTTCCATCACCCAACAAGGGAATCCCTTACCCATAAAGCAATCACTCTTCCATTGCCACCCCCTGTCCCCGACTGCCTCTGGCAACCTCTAATCTTCTTTCCATCTCTATGGATTTGCTTATTCTGGACACTTCATAGAAACAGAGTCATATCTTACGTGTTCTTTATTTCTGGCTTCTTTCATTTAGCATTTCAAGGTTCGTCTATGTTGTACATGATGAACTGTCATACATGAAGCAGTATTTCATTCCTTTTTATGGCTCAATAATATTCCATCACATGGATAGCTGCAGTTTGTTTATCCCTTCATCTGTTGATTCCTTCTTTTGGTTTTTCTGAATAATGCTGCTATGAATACTGTTGTGCAAGGAGCTGTCTGAGTTCCTGTTTTAATTCCTTTGCTGTACATACCTCGAAGTGGGATTGCAGGTTGTATGGTAATTCTATGTTTAATTTCCTGAGGAACTGCCAAACCGTCTTCCATAGTGGATGCACCATTTTACAGTCTCACTAGCAATGTATCAGGGCTTCAATTTCTCCATATCCTTGCCAGTGCTTGTTATTTTCTGTTTTTGTTTTGTTTTTTTACTACACCCATCCCAGTGAATGTGAAGTGGTAGCTCATTGTGGTTTTGATTTGATTTCCCTAATGACTAATGATGTTGACTGTTGATAAATAATTTAATCCTCAGAATAACCCTAGGAGCCAGGTGCTACTATTCTAGTCATTTCCCACATGGGGAAAATAAGGCCCACAGAGGTGAAGTAATTTGCAAGGCCCCACAACAAGTGATGCAACTGGAATTTTACCTGAATTTGTCTAACTCCTGTGTGTTCTCTTTCATCCACTGGTACAGGTTGAACTGTATCCCCCAAAGAGATGTTGAAGTTCTGACCCTCAGAACCTGTGAATGGGACCTTTTGGGGGGTGGAGGGTCCCTGAAGATGGGATCAGTGGAGATGAAATCAGACCAAATTAGAGTGGGTCCTGATCCAGTAGGACTAGTGACCTTTAGGGAAAGGAGAAGGGACTCAGGCAGGGAGGAAAACGCCTCGTGAAGATGGGGTCAGAGATCGGCATCTGCTGCCACAGACTAAGGAGCACCAAGGATCGCTGGTGACGGTAGAAGCGTGAAGCCAGGAGGACCCTCCCAGCAGCCTTCAGAGCCAGAGTGGCCCTGCCCACACCTTGATTTTGAACTTCTGATCTCCAGAATGTGAAGGGATCCATCACTAGTATTTAAGTTGCCCAGTTTGTGGCATTTTGTTGGGGAGTCCTGGGAAAGCCAGGCACCTGCCCTGCCCTCGGGTGAAGGAGCTGGAAGGTACTGCTGGCAGATGAAGCTACCGTTGAGGGTTGTGGGGATGGTGCTATGTGACCTGGGCCAAGTGTCTCACCTCTCTGAAACTAGCTTCCTCCCCATAAGGTGGGGACATCAGAGGTTTATAAGCTGAGTGTGGAACAGGGCAGACTTATGAAGAAGCAGTGACCACCTTGGGGATGGGGGGGCGGTGGGGATGGAGTAAGATGGGGGGAGCAGGCTATTTTAGACAAAGAGTCAAGGAAGGTTGCTCGCAGGAAGTGGCATCTAACCAGAGACCTAAGTGAAGTGAGGAGAGCATGACAATATCCAGGCATAGGGAACATCCAAGTGCAAAGGACCTGGGGCGACAGTGGGTGTGGTGGATGAGAAGAGCAATGAGGAGGCCAGTGTGGCTGGAGTAGAGAGAGAAAGACAAAGAGTAGAGGGAGTGATGAGGTCAGAGAGGTGACAGGGCCAGACTGTGGAGACCTTCTCGGCCGAGCCAGGGACTCAGCTTTGACTCTGGGTGAAATGGGGGTGACTTATATGCAGAGGAAGAGGCTCCCTGACTTTGATTCCAACAGGGTCCCTCTCACGGCTGTGATGAGAACCAGCTGAAGGTGGATCAGAGGTGGGAGAGGGTGCCCAGTGAGGAGGCTGCAGTGCCAGTCCAGGCAAGAGTGGCTGGTGAGTGGGTGCCAAGGTGTTAGCAGAAGGATGGAGGACAGTGCTTAGACTCTGGGGAGATTCCAAATGGGGTGTTATGCTACCTTCAAGGAGTTCATGGTTCTGGTGAGTCAAGAGTATCAGATACCAATCTCACCCTATTTTGGTTTGCTAAAGCTGCTGAATGCAATATACCAGAAATGAGTTGGCTTTTAACAATGGGGATTTATTAGCTTATAAGATTACAATTCTAAGGCCGTGAAAATGTCAGACTCAAGGCATCAACAGGACGATACCTGGACACTGAAGACAGACTGTTGGCATCCAGGACACCTCTGTCTTACGGGAAGGCACATGGCCGGCATTTGCTGGTCCTTCATTCCCAGGTTTCATTGCTTCCAGTATCTGTTTCCAGTGGCTTCCTCTCTGAGCTTCTCTGGGGCTTTTCTCTATGGGCTTCTAGTAATTTCCTCTTTCTTAAAGGACACCAGTATAAGGATTAAGACCCACCCTGGGCAACTCCTTGATTGAAATAACCTGATCAAAAGGTCCCACCTACACCCACAGGAATAGATGAGGAGAACATGGTCTTTTCTGGGGTATATAACAGCTTCAAACCACCACAAATCAACTCAAGGTGTGAGGAATACAGCACCCTTTATTTTCTTCTGTTAGTGAGCCGATTTTATTTCAAACCTCCAGCCCATCATGTGGAAGGAACTAAATTCCACCCCTCTGGGTCTGGGGTGGCCTAGGGGAGGGCCTGTGACCCATTTCTGGCTGATAAGAAATTAGGGGAAGACTTCTGGCAGCTACTAGGAAAGAGAGGTCTCACTAATAAAATGAGAAAGACATCAGAAGGGAAACTTCTTCAGTTTAGCTCTCCCCTCCACCCCCACCCTGCTTCCTGCGTTTGGAAGTCACTGTGTGAGGAAGTTATGTCTGGAGCTGTGACAGCCCTCTTGTCATCATGAGAAGAAGGTCAGAAGACCTGCAGAGTTGTCAACCCTGTATCACGATATTGAGGAAGGACTATACCCACCTGGGCACTGCCTACTTCCCAATATTGCCCTAAGTAAACAATGAATGGCCTTATGATTTAAGCCACTGTTAGCCTAGTTTTCTGTTTCTTGCAGCCAAGGGCATTCTTAATTGATTCAGTATTCTCTTGCTTCTATAGACTTGGTGATACGGGGTTTGGGAAAGAAACTTTGTGTGGACTCCTATCCCTGCTCTACCTTGGTCAGCTGGGTGACCTCAAGTAAACTGCACCACCCCCCGGGGCCTCCTGGTTCACCAACTGCCAAATGGTGACAACATTGCTATGTGCTTCTCAAGGGATACGGTGTGAGGCTAAGAAGGTACAGGGTAGCAATAGGTGCAGGGAACACGGTATGGGATTCATCTGTGCTATTCCATGGGAAGTGGGATGGTCCTTTCACCCTGGGGAGCAATAAACAAAGCCCAGCTGAGGATTCAACCTGGGCAGAGGTGGCTGTCCCTGGTCATGGCCTTGGCAGCTATGGCATCTTCTCCACCTGACTGAACTGCAGAAGCTGCAGAGGCCTGGGACTGCTGTCTGGGGAAGAGACATCCATCTAATGTTGATTTGGGATTTTATTTTTCCTTCCCCCTTAACAAAAACGCTGAGCATTTACTTAGAGCAGGCTCATAAATTCCCAGCCATCACATATCCTTCCAATTGGAAAAGAGTCAAGCGTTCCTCTTTGCTGAGTTCAAGGTTGGCCCCTCTGTTCTGCTGCTGTCAGGATCCCCTGGAATGAACCCGAGTTGCTGCACTGCGGGAAGCCTGGGGTTGGCAGGAGTGAGACTGCCCCCTTCCAGGAAGGGCAAACGGAGGCTGGGAGATGAAAAGATCACTTAAATGGGTCCCCATTACCCAGAAGAGATAAGACAACCTCACAAGTGGCCTAGAGTGGGGTGTGGGCTGGCAACTTTGGTCTTATGAGCAGGGCTGAGTCCATCTCCTGGCTGTCTGGACACCAGGTTAGCAATCTTAGGTCCATTCCCTAGACACCGCAACTGAGGCCCAGAGAGATTTTTGGGGGGGTCGTGGATACAGCAGCAATGCCCCTAAAGTAGAAGATTCCAGGTGCCAGCTCTTATGGATTGATACAAGTTAGTCTGTAGCAGGATGACAAAGTGCTCTGGCATTAGGCATTGAAGTGCCCCCCTCCCTATGCCTCGTTCAATTACTCTTCCTCTCAGTCCCCAATCTCAGCATCCCAGCCATCCCATCTTCTCCAGGGACTTCTAAGATCCTTGAGAAGGTGACTCTGAAAAGTGCTTGCATGCTACTAATTCTTTTTTATTTTCTGTTGAGGTTGAATTTACATAAACATACAGTTAACCATCTAAAGTGTACGACTCAATAAATTTGGGTGCATTCCCAGCATTGTGCAACCATCACTGCTCTCTAGTTTCAAAACTTTTCATCACCCAACAGAAAACCTCCTCCTCCTCCACAATCCCTCCTCCCCTCCCCCAGCCCCCAGCAACCACTAATCTGCTGTCTCTACGGATCTGCCCATGATTGACTACTTCTTGTTTTAAAAAATGATTAATTAATTAAATAAATCCTAATGGGATATGAGCGAAAGCAAGGATGTGGGAAATAATGGGGAGGTGGCAGAGAACCAGGAAGCATGATGATGGGCAGGGGTCCACGTGGTGGAGAGCACTGAATGCTGAGGACTTTGGGCAGAACTGGGAGGCAGAAAAGAGCTGTGGGGGAGGGGCAGTTCCGTGTTGAGTGTGAACGCTCCACCCTAGCCAAACACAGGTCTCCCTATTGGTCCCCGACCATGCCTAGTTGGGTCCTGCCCCAGGGCCTTTGCACTTGGAGTTTTCCTTCAGATTGAAACCCTCCTCCCCCAGATCTTCAAAGTATGGCAGGTTTCAGGTTAAAGGTCACCTCTTCAAACAGGGCACCCCCCCAACTGCCTTTCTGAAACAGCCCCACCCCTTCTGTCACTCACTTCCCCAGCATCTCATTTTATTGAATTTCTATCATTTCTTCCTGCCCGAAATAGCATTGCGTGTTTGCTTACGGTTGGCCTTTCTCTTTTACTGCTGTATCCCAGTTCTTAGAACCATAGGATGAAAAATGAATCAATGATTGAATGAGTGACTAAACGACAGAGCTGGGTGTGGGGGAGTTATTCGAGGCAATGACAAGCCCTTGGTGTAGGGTGCCCTCCTGCTCCCAAAGCCCCTGCCAGCCTCTGCCCACACTCATGTGCGGCTAAATGCTTGCCGATCACCCCTAGTACAGCTCCACTCTCCCCCCAGCTCTGTGCAGCAGCAGAACTGGGAAGCTGCTGCTCCCTGCCCAGGAAACACTTGGCAAAGGCTGGGAGGTTTCAGAAGGGTAGGGAGGGGGTGGGGATGCGAGGCAGGTACACCACACTCTTGGATTCCTGCTGGAGAACCTTTCAAGAATGCAGCATTTTTCCCCAAAGGCCGAGGTCAGCCTCTTGTTGGGGGTAAATTCCTCTTGGGTAAATACCTAGGAGTGGAATTACTGGCTCATGACATAAAACTTTGTATCAAATTACCATGTGGCAGAATACTATTTCTAACCAATGTCCATTTAAAAAAACAACAACACAACTTTTTATTGTAGTAACACATATGTGACTTTAAATGTCTCATTTTACCCACTTTCAAGTGTACAATTCAGTGGCATTAATTACATCCTCCATGTTGTGCTATTACTACTAACATTCATCAGCAAAACTTTTCATCACCTCAAACAGAAACTCTGTACCCATTAAGCAATAATCAACGTCCTTTTGATCCCTTCTTTGCCCCTTGCCCCCTTCCCTCTTGAAAACTAGACCAAGAGTCATCCAATGCCTCCGGGGAAGAACAGTTAAGTAGACAAGCATAGGAAAGGCTGTTCCCTTTCAGAAGCTAAAGCTTTTTAACTGCAAGAACCTGTCCTTTTGAGCTTTAAAACCTCAGCCATGAAGAGCTCTGGATATCAAGTTTACACCAGCAATGACAGATTGGGGAGAACCGTTTGTAGTGATAAGACAGCTGATCGACAGCCCAGGGGGGCTGCTGGCTCCTGGGCTAGAAAAGGGCAGCAGGGGATGCGGCAGAAATCTTCAGCTGTCCAGCAGGACCACTCTCCTTGGGCAAACAGAGATGGCACTTCCCAGTCTCCTTTGCTGTGAGGCGAGGCCATGTGACCAGGTTCTGGCCAAGGGAAGGTGAGTTAGGTGATAGGGGCAGGGGCGACCTTGCAGGCCTGGCCCTCTGAACCTCCCCTGTATGCTCCCCAGTCCCTTTCTTCTTTCCCCAACAGGAGGCTGAAGCAGCAAGGAAGCCCTGGGGCATGGGAGAAACCACAGTTGACAGGAGGCTGAGTCAAGAATGAGTGAGGAATGAGAGCCTTTCTCTACCTAAATACCCACCCTGAACGCCAAATGGTTATGTGGGGAGGAAACTCTGTTGCATTAAGCCACAAACTGGAGCATTTCTAAATCAACAGGACTCAACCCAAATGCTCGCAGGACTTGATGGTTAATGTAAGAGAGAGGAGCATGTTGAGTATAAGGCAATAGAGAATGGTGGCGACTGTGGCAAATGGGAGCCCACACTCTATCTAGAGGAAGAAGCCATGTGACGTCCCCAACAGTTAATGGGAATATGGACCCAGTGGCAGAACGCCCAACTTTTCTAGAGAAGCTGGAAAATTAGACATGTGCAAAACATCCTCTTCATCAAATAATAGTTATTTATCCAAATGGCATTAAAAGTACTACACTAGCTTGAATCAATGCATATAGAGCTAGAATTGGTTTATGGGCCACCAGTTGGCAACCTATGTCCATTTATCCAAATAATAAATATTTATTGAGCACTTACTGCATGCCAGGCACAATTCTAGGCCCTGGACAAAAGAGATAAAGGGTGGAGGGGAGGGGGGCAGGGGCTGTGTTGGGAAGGCTGGGCGTTGCACCTGGCCTGGGCTGGCATGCAGGACGCTGGTTTTCCCCTGTCCCCACCCAGGTTGTCTGCACCATGAAAAAGCCCCTCTCTCCTGGTACTGCAGGGGTGGCCCAGCAGCCTCCAGGTCTTTCCACAGATTTACTTGGGAAAACTTTCCCTCACATTTCAGGATCGTTAAACTCCAAGCTGAACGCTAATTACCGTGCCCTTGAGCGAAAATGTTAATCTAGAAAACATAAAATTATAATGACTTACTTGACATAATTGGAACAAACAAGATGAGCACGCAGGCGGCAAGCTGCAGTGTCACCCACATCAACCCGGCTGGCGGGGGCCCAGGCAGGGCCCACCTGGGCTGGAGGCAGCGGAGGTGGGTCCGCGCCCACACCTCTCATAACTGGGTTTGTCCTGAAGCCCCGCTTAGTGCAGAGGGTCCTGGGAACAGTGACAGCCCCTCTCCGTGCCCCTTGTTGCCTTGCCTGAGAAATTGGGCAGATAAGAGCATCTACCTTACCACGTGCCACCTGAGTAGTAAATGCTGAGCATAGTGCTGAGCACACAGCAAGTGCTTGGCAAGTCGTTGTTACTGTTGTTAATGAAGCGAGAGTCCCCTCTCTTCCACCCTACTGTCCACCCTGCTGAGGTGGGCACAAGAGGAGGTGGCAGAGGTGGGGCGAGGGAGGACACTCCACCTGCACACCTTGACCTTCCTTCCTCTCTTCTCTTTATGCAGGCCTGTTCCACGCCAGAGTTAGCCAGAACTCCCTGCCTAAGGGGAGGCTACCCTGCTCCTTCCTGCCAGGCAGAGGAGAAGATTCCAGAGAAGGGAGGAAGAAAGGCAGGTATGCGGTAACCTCTTGATAAGAGACCTGAAAGCAGTTATTGAAGCCCATGGCGCAGTTCCTCTGGGTCAGAGACAGGGGTAGGTGGTGGGAGTCCCAGCAGCCATGCATGCACACCCAGAGACCATGTACATACCCAGAGCCCTTGCACACACACACCCAGAACCCATGCACATACACACCAGAGCCCCTACATACACACCAAGCCCACATATACACCCAAAGCCCATGCACACACACCCAGAGCCTGTGTTGACACACCCAGGACCATGAACACACCACAGTCCATGCACACCCCAGAGTACTGCACATATATCCAGAGACCATGCACACCCCAGAGCACTGCACATATACCCAGAGCCCATGCACATACCCAGAGCTCATGTGTACACACCCAGAGTCCATGCACTCACACTGAGAGCCCTTACTTACACACCCAGAGCCCATGCCAACACACCTAGAGGCCATACACACACCTAGAGCCCTCACACAACTACATATTCAAAGCCCTGTACACACACAGACCCCATGCACACACATCTAGAGCCCCCCCCACACACATCCAGAGCCTGTGCCCACATACCCAGAGCCCATGCACACATCCAGAGCCCACGTACATATCCAGAGCTCATGCACACATACCCAGAGCCAACATGCACACATCCAGAGCCCATGAACACACATACACAGACCCTATGCACACACCCGAACGCCATGCACACACACCCCGAGCCTCTCATGTTTGCACTCAGCCCTGAGTTCTGTGATGGGAGAACCGTATTGGTTGGGAAGCTTAAGCCTGCACGTTAACAGAAAACCAAAGCCAGAAATCCTTAAACCAGGGATCAGTGAACTACAACCTATGAGCCAGCTGCCTGTTTCTGTAATAAAGTTTTATTGGAACAGCTCAACTACAGAGTTGAGCCATTTCAGCAGAGACCAGAGGACTTGCAAAGCCTAAAATAATTTGTCTGACCCTTTACAGAAACGGTTTGCTAACCCCTGGATTAATCAGTAGGAGAAGACTATCTCCTCATATGATGAATGCCCAGAACAAGGGTGGCTGCATAGCAAATCACCCCCCAACTTGGAGGCTTAAAGCAACCACAATCACTTCCTATCTCAGAGTATGTGATCAGGAACTCAGGCATGGATCAGTGGGATGGTTTGGCCCTCAGGTCTCCCATAGGCTGCCGCAGAGGGTGTCGGGGACTGAGGCTGGGCCCCTGGCTCCCTTATTACCTATCTGGCACCTGGACTAGAAAGTCCCAAACAGATGGGGCTCCTTGGGCTTCTCTCTCTATCTTCAGAGATCTCTGGGCAGCACCTGCCCAGCCCACACCTGGCTCCCCCAGTCACCACTAGCATGAGCTCAAGCAAGGCCTCTAGTCTCCCAGGGCCTCAGTTTCCCCATCTGTATTTCATCACAATCAAGACATGTGGACTGAGAACTACACCGTGATGTTGTGTACCACTAAGGCAGAGAATGCTGCTGTCCCCCTCAGAGGATGCACTCAAATCCTAATCCCAGGCCCTGTGTGGGTGGGGGCTCATCTTCCAAGATCCTGTGTGGCTAAGGCTGAACGAGTCAGGCTGGGCCTACACCCCATAGGACCAGGGTCCTTATGAACAGAGGAAATCTGGAAACAGAAGCAGAAGCCACAGAAGGAAACAGAGGACACAGACAGCCATGTGACAGTGGCAAAAATTCACCACCAGGAGGTCACCACCAGAATGTTGCAGGTCTGGGAAGAGGGTTGGCCTCCCAAGACCTGGATTTGGGAACTGCATCCTCCATACTGTGAGCCGATGGATTTCCTCTCAAGCCAGACACTCTGCAGTATTTTGTGGCAGCAGGCCTGGCCAGCTAAAACAGTCGCCATGTAAACCCTGACAATTTGCCACTTCTCCGAATGTGTTTGCTTTCAGCGCCACAGACAATGGGCCCCTGAGATTCGAAGGCATGAGACAGGGCCTGCCCCGGGGGGTCAGCACGAACTGGGTGGCTACAGCAGTGCCTGGCATGCACTGGCACCAGACAAGCATGTGTGGCTGGTATTTTGACTGGGCCTTCTCTGACCTTCACTCATTTCATGGTAAGGGGGGAGAAGAGGTACCATGTTCCCAAAGGGGAACTGATCTTCAGGCTCCTGCTGCCCTCCCTAGGAGAGATCATCCTCCCAGAGGCCACCCTGTCCCCCACCCCATGTGGCCAGGTGGGCTGTCCTCTCTGCTCTGAAGGAGCACAGAGGAGTGGACCCAAGGAGGCCAAGGGCTCCTGCTTGGCAAGACTCCAGAGAGCTCTGCCCTGGGCCTTGGCCCATCTGGATGTGGGTCAACCCAGGTATGACAACCTCCAATGACCAGGCTGTCCCCAGCCCGTGGGGGCAGTGTGACCATAGCAGTGTTTCAAGGTGAATGGAAAATCCCCCACCAAAAAAGAGTAGAGAAAAGTAGTGGAGTAAGTTATTCTCCATTATCTGGTTAATGTGGGAAGCATTGAGAAGCCTCATAGGGCAGTGCAGGCACAAAAGTTCTCTTAATACTTTAAGGCCAGAGTATTTGCTCCCCCACAAAGAGTCAAAATTTGACTACCAATAATTAGAACAAACATCTATGGAACATTTATAATGTGCCAGACAGTAACTGAGCACATCTGATATGTATCAGTTAACTTTCGCTGCCTAACAAACCACCCCAAAATGTGTTAGCTTACAACAACTAACATTTATAATTAGTCACGACTCTTTTTGTTGGCTGACTGGTACTTCTGATCTGTTCTGGCTTGGCTGGGGCTGGGAGATTTAGGATGGCCTCATTGACATGTCTGGCCTTGGGCTCAGTGCCAGCTAGGGCAAGGGGATGCATCAGCTTTGTGTGTCAGGTGGTCGCAGAGTTATCAAAAACAGGCAGGAAAGAAGCCCCAGCATTTTTCCAGTCTTTGCTTATATCACATTTGCTAATGTCCCATTGGCCGAAGCAAGTCACATGGCCCAGCCCAGATTCGGGGGAGGGGGGAAGGGGTTGGTTCCCCTGCTTGATAGGAAGAGCTTCCTGGTCATGTGACAGAGGGGTGTGCATACAGGGATGGAAAGCATTTGTGGCCTGTTTTGCAATCTACTATGAACTTTTACCTCATTTAACCCTGACAATAATGTTTCCAGGCAGCTGCTATAGTCCCACTTAACAGATGAGAAGACAGAGGCACAGAGAAGTTAAGTAACTTATCCAAAGCCAGTAAGTAAGAAGTAAAAATGTGAAACCAATCTGGCTCCTGAGTCTACACTCTTAACCACTGCACACGTTGCCTCTCTGACGGGGAGATGAGAAGTGTGTATGCACGTGCACATGTCCAGGTAAGGGGACGGGGGGGACAGGCTCCATTTATTTTGGTATGGGGTACTGGGGTGGGAGAAGGGGACTGGCTTCTGCCTTTATCACAGTACCCAGTGATAAAGTACCCACAGTACTCTGACTACTCTAGGCCCACAAATCCTCCTTCACTCATTGAAAGCCAGGACTCCCCAGGCACCAGGATATGGTAGAACCAGACAGACAGGTCTCTGCCCTCCAGGAGTTTATCTTCCAGAGCAGAAAGACAACCTGCAAACACTCCATTGTAATGTCAGGAAGACACTACAGGAAGAAAATATAGCAGAAGGGGATGGGCAGTGAGAGATGGCTTCAGGCTATTTAGATAAGGAGGTCAGGGAACACATTTGGTGTGAGAGGGGACCGATAGAAAAGAGCCAGTCCTGCAGACATCTGGGGAAAGCAGGGGAGTAGCATGTGCAAAGGCCCAGAGGCAGGGTTTGAGCAACAGAAGGAGGGAGTGAATGAAAGGGAGGAGGGAGTGATTGGAAGGGAAACGGGGAGAATTCGGGAGAATTCAGGTCGCTGGACTCCCAGCTTACAGTCTTCCCTTAAGGGAAAGGGCATATCTATCATTATGTCCTTCCTAGAGGACCTGGCTAAGGGGCAATGTTCCACAGACATTTGTTCAACAAATAACAGGAATTTTTAAGTAAAAAAGAAAGCAAAAAAAGAGAGTTTTAGCTGCAATAGGTGAAAAACAAGTTGAGTGTGTGGAAAGAATTTCATGACATCCAGGGTTGCTAGACATTTAGAAAAGTTGCTAAGGGAAATTTTCAGAGTGTCTTTCCTTGCAGAATTCTAAAAATAGTCCTGAAAAAAAAAATAACAGTCCTGATTAAGTATCTATCTGCCAGAGGAGGTGCCCGCAGTACATGCGTGTATTACTCATTCACCGTTGACAAGTGTTTATTGAGCATCAGCTATATGCCA
This sequence comes from Tamandua tetradactyla, assembly GCF_023851605.1. Classification (NCBI taxonomy): domain Eukaryota; kingdom Metazoa; phylum Chordata; class Mammalia; order Pilosa; family Myrmecophagidae; genus Tamandua; species Tamandua tetradactyla. The sequence goes on along the minus strand of NC_135331.1, from coordinate 7,480,827 downwards.
AGTGTAAATCAGTCATTGCATTAAAGAGTAAAAATAACAGCCAGAATCTGTGTATCTACATCTATTAGAGATCTTTGGCTGCAAGCAACAGAAACCAAGTCCAAAACTCGAACACAAAGAGAGTTTGGGAAAGGATATGGGGTGGCTCACTAAAATGATGGGAGAGCTAAAGAGCTAGGCCTGGAGAGGGCAGAAAGTAAGCTTTGCATGCCAAGCCATCTCCCCTGGTGTGAGTCATCTCCCAACTACTTCTATGTTTGCTGTCATACTCAAAGTTTGGGATGAGAGGGGCTAGCTGGGCTCACTGGGGTCACCTCTTGGTCAGGAGGAGATGGGGCCCCTCAATTGTCAGCCCCTTTGTTTTACCTCAGATTAGCTGGGTTACCTGCCAAAGCTATTTTGACAGAGTGCGATCTCAGGACAGCAAGAGTGAGGAAAAAAGGCTCCTGAGTTGGCCACAGCTTTAGATGAAAACACAGCTGGTTATCTACCAGCTCCCATTTCTCTTTTGTCTTTTGTTGGGCAGAGCTGCTGAGAAAGCTGGAGCCCACCTTCCAGGCCCAGGGCTTCATCTCACTCCTGAAGAGGTCTGAGCAGCCAGCCCCAACATGCAGTGAGTCAAGTTTAGCCTTTGGGACTCCCCTTTGCAGGTATATTGGTTATCCAGTGCTGTGTAACAAACCACCCTAATACAGGCCCACTTAAAACAACTATTTCTTATCTCACAGAGTTTCAGTGAGTCAGGAATTCAGGAGCAGCTTACCTGGGTGGTTTGGCTCAGGGTCTCTCGTGAGGCTGTGATGAAGAGGGTAGTGGGCCTGCCATCACCTGAAGGCTAAAGGCAGCGCTGGCACATGGTTATGGGTAGGAGTGCTATGGGTTATCACGCAGGCAACAGAAGTGTTCTGACAACATGGTGGCCCACATCCCTGGACTGATGGACCCCGGAGAGAGTAAGGCAGAGTCGCAGCGCCACAGCGTGGAAACTGTCATCGCCACAGTGTCTTACTAGCTGTACAGATCAGCTCTAGTCAGGGTGGAGGGGATGACACGCTGTGTGTTTACCAGGGGGTTGGGGTGGGGGGAGGCGGGAACGACAGGGAGGCCAAGGCAATAGCCAGCAACTCATAAGAGGCCCCTGCCTTTGAAGAACTTCTGCTCCTAAGGGTGGGACAGAGAAGCAAGTACCCCAGGGCAGAGTAGCACAACTTCAGAAGCCATGAGAGGTGTCGCCTGTTGAGTTCCCTGGGTATCAGACCCTGTGTCAAGTTCTTTATGCATCTTAAACCATGTGATCCTGGGGGAGGTACTATTTTCACCCCCACTGCATGCATGAAGAAACCGAGGCACAGAGAAGATAAATACCTGCCCGAGGTCATATCACCAAGAAATGCTAGAGGTGGGGCGCCAACCCAGGCGTCTGGGTTTCCGAACCCCGGATTTTCACCATGACCTGATTCTGCCTGGTGGTTCCTAGGGAGTGGGGGAAACCACAGCAAGCAACGACCCGCGCCCAACAGATTCGCAAAGATGAAAAAGTCTGAGAACACCCAGTGGTAGCAAGAGTATGGGCAAGGGAATCAACGTGCGCACGAGCGGGGGTGAGCTGGTGCCACCGTTTTGGAAATCAGCATAGTAATTACTACTAAGATGAAAGATATTCATTTCCCATGACCCAGCAATCCCAACTCCTCGGACTATATTCCCAAGAGAAATGAAAATATGCATCCACACAAAGACAAATGTTCCTAGAAGCTTTATTCACGGCAGCCAGAAACTGGGGGGAAGAAAACCAATGTCCATCAACAGATAAGTGGATAAACAAATTGTAGACTGCAATTCAATGGGATGCTTTTCAGCAACAGAAGAAAACAAAGTTCTGAGGCACATAACACCACAACCAGCAGATCTCAAATGTTTGCTGAGCAAAAGGCAGGAAAGAAGAACACACTGAACCACTCTGCTTTTGTAGAAGAGGGAAAACTATAATCCACAGCGTTAAAGACACATATTTGCACAGCAGAACCACAACACAGGGAAGCACATGGGTATCACCAAAGCCAGGTTGGTACTTAGTCCTGGGGGACGCAGGGAGGACACCAAAGAAGGGCAGGCAGCCGGCGGTGGGTAGAATGCAGATTCCCGGGCACAGACCACATTTTCTTTCTTGATCTGGGCACTGGCTCGTGGTGGTTGCTTTATAACTACCTTCCCACTAAGGCATTCCTCTGGAAGTGCAGTATTTCAAGAAAAAGAGCATGGGGCCTGGAAGCTCCACACTCACCAGTTTACTTTTTTATCAAAAAGTGCTGGGCCTGATGTGGAAATGCTGGGAAGCCTGGGAGAGCCAGACAGACCTTAGACCCATCATTACACAAATGCCTGCAGTGTGATTCCAGCTGCATTAAGTCAACAAAGGAGAACTGGGAAGGGCTGTAATGTGCGGGAGGAGGGAGACTTGGTCAAGGGGGCACACGGTGATAGGAGCCCACGCTCCCCTCTACTCCCCGGACACATCATTCTGCGTGCTTTACTTACTTCCCTCACCCAATTTTGTCAGCAACCCTAGGAGGTAAGTACTATTTCTGTTCCCATTTCACAGAAGATAAATCTGAGGCACAGGCAGTTTAAGTAACTGGCAGAGCTGGGATTCAAACCCATGCAGTTTGGCTCCCAAAGCTCTAAAGCCTGACCTAGTCTGCCTACCAGAGGACACAGCCTTTAAGGTGAGGCCTGAAAGATGAGTAGGGATTAGGTAGCCCAGGAAGGCAGGGAAGAGCATTTTTTTAGCAGAGGGAACAGCATGTGCTAAAGGCCAGGATGGAAGTAGCTAGGGGTGCAGGAGGGGCTGAAGGAAGGAAAGGATGGATGGAACACAAAGAGGGGGGCTGCAGTGGCCGGCAGGAGCCGCCTGCTGAGCCTCAGGGGCTGAGCAACTAGCTTTGGGGCCCACCATTCCTGAGTGCTCCCTGGTTGCTGCAAGGATTAGATGGAATAATATTTAGTGGGTGTTCACCCAAACTAAATCCTTCCCCCTATCCCATATGAGTCCCAGGAAACAGCTTCCAGTCACAGAGCCAAGAACATGACCCATGTAACAGGTCCTGCTTCCCCAAAGACCCATCAGTCCCCACGAAGCCATTGCATTCAGCTCCCCCAGGGGCTCTAGAGGCAGCCTCCCCAGGCCCTACTGGAAGTGATGGAGGCAACATGAGCAAGCCCAGCCCTGCCTCCCAGAAATCGATCTCTACCTCGCCCACACCACTGGCCCTGCCCGGGGAGGGAGCAGCAATTTGACGTTCATACCCAGAACTACACACCCACTAATTAGCCACCAAGGCCCTGTGAGTGAGTGGAGATGGTGGGTGATAGTTCCTGTTTAGTAAAAAGTGTCATTTCAACTCTCTCTCTCTGCTTTTGAAATTCCCTGGTGATGGCAGAGATCGGAAGAAAGAGAACGCCCACAGAAAGGCATGCCTGGGGTGTGAGAAGCAGCAAGTACACACACACACACAGGTGCGTGCAGATGCCATGCACTCACGTGGCTGGGCTCCCCACACAGATACTCTGTCCCAGGGTAGCAGTGGAGAGCTGGGGCTGAGGGGCCACGAGGCCCTGGGTGCCAAGTCCTGCCTCTGCCACTTGTCAGCCAAGTGTCCTGAGACAATGAACTTGACCTCTAAGGATCTCCAATTCTTTGACCATAAAATGAGGATGGTGTGCTGGTCATTCTCCATTTGCCCCTGCAGACCCACTCTTGCCCTCTTCTAGCTTGCTCTGTACCTGCCAGGGTCAACTCATGCAGCTTGCATCAACTCACGCAACAGACTCTCTACCCACTGGCCTCAGGCTGGGTTGGCCAATGGGAAGCACCAGCAGCAGACAGGACAAGAGAGGTGGGGGTATTTACTCCTGCAGTTACCTGCCTTGCAGAGCTAAGGTGTGGCAGCAGGCAAAACCCTCTCTTGAAGGTCCCAGCTCCTGCTAGGCAGACCTTTCCTTTTGTCACCTGTATGAATTTTCTAGGGATCCCATAACAAATGACCATTTAGTGGCTTAAAACAACATGAATGTATTCTCTTACAGTTCTGGAGATCAGACACCCAACACGGGTCTTGTTCGGCTAAAAATGAGCAGTCAGCAGGGCTGCGTTCCTTCTGGGGGCTCTCAGGGAGAGTCCACCAGGCTTTTTACAACTTCTAGAAGCTGCCCACATTCCTTGGCCCATGCCCCCTCCCACCAACTTCCAAGTCAGCCACACAGCATCTTCAAATCTCTGACTCTCTGACCTCCTGCCTCTGTCACCTGCCCTGAAGGGCCCCTGGTGAGTGCATCAGGTCCAGCCAGCTAAGCCAGTATGGGCTCCCCATCGCTAGTTGCCTTACACGGAACCTTAATTCTCTTCAACCCTATTACCTGATGTCTTCTCAGCCCCAGAGATTAGGATGTGGACATCTTGGGGGTCATTATTCTACCCTCTGGGGCTCCCATTCCACTCCTTCTCCGGTGCCAGCCCTGGGGCTGTATCTCCCCTTTTTGTTCCCTCAGCCGGGTCCACCTGCTGTAAATCACATCCTTCCTTGCATGTCTTTAATGATCCTGAGCTGAGCTGTCTCTTGCAGGGTCCCAACCAGTGCAGATAATAATACACTTGCCTGGGGGAAGGGGGACAGTCAGCTCCTGACTGATCTGGTGCAAGAGCAGCAATCTTGTGCCATGAGGGGATGACAGTAAAGATGGCAGAGCACAGAAATGGAAGGAGCCTAAGTCTCCAATGACAACAGTGGGCTTATCTGAGCAGAAAATCTTCAAGAGGAAAATTTAAGAAATACCTTTTGATTTCCCTCAAAAACCACCTTGGCAAATTGTGACCTAGATAATGAGAGTAACGGAGGAGGCAGCATGGTGGAACAAATGTAGCAAATGCTGAGGAACCTGACAGTGTTGTGCTCAAATCTCAGTTCCCCTACTGATGTGCAGTGTCCTTGGGTGACCCCCCTCTCTTGGTTTTCATCTATAGGAAAGCACCATGGCAGAGACCAATAATTATCTTCTAAATAGTCACTTTCACATTCTCCTTTAGTAACAATTCCACAATGTTTAGCTGACCTACATTTTCCAGCATACCTTGCAATTAAATATGCTTCTATGATTAAATCTGGTCACTGAGATGAAGAGGGAAGTATTATGAGGGGCTTTCAGAAGAATGACTCGGTTGAGAGATGTTCTCTTTCCTCCTTTCTGCTTCCTTGAACACAAGTGTGATGCTGGACTTTCAGCAGCCATCTCGGATTACGAGGAAGAACCTGGGTTCTGGGTAACTATGAATCCACCATAGGAGCTCTGAACTTCTGGGCTTTTTTTTAATGCAAGAGACTAGGCCATGGGGTGTCTGAACCACTTACAGTGAAAAGTAGTTCCTAACTGGTACACACTACCTCATATCAATGAGGGGTATAAGCTGCTTGGAACTTTGAGTGTCCTTCTTTTCATCCCAAGAGTGTGTTGCCTACAGTACACAGTCAGTGTTCACTAACAGCTCCCCTCCTCTCCCAGCAGATGCTGCAGCTCCACAATCAGCATCCTTGCACCCATCATGGCTGTCAGTCTCGACATACTGCATGTGCTGAGTTTCCCTTTACACAGTGCCAGACTCCAGTCACGGCCTCCAGGTGTACTCTGGCATTTACAGACCAGGTCAGGGTGGTCCTAGCCAGTCTCTCTCAGTCTCCCTAAAGATCCTTGGCCTGACCACTTGGCCATAACCTCCCCCCTCCCACTCCTCCTCACCTACGCCCCCTGGTCTGCCTGGTTATGTTGGCCTCTTCCTTCTCCTGACGCACCCTTCCTTCTTCTCTCTGCTTACCCAATTCTGATCCCTCATGACTTCATTTTGCATTTCTAATAGGGATTGCTAGCTCAAATGCCCACAGGGGCCCAGAAGCTAATGAAAATGAGAGAAGCAGGCTGCGGTGGGGAAGATAATAGGAAGTGGTGGGGTGTGCAGGAAATGAGAGCCCAAGCTGGTCAAACTGCTGGCTGAATTTACCTTGGGCAGGGAGCCTGAGACCTTGGGTGCTTCATGTACCATATTCACAGAGATTCTCACCTGGGCTGCAAACCTACTTTGCAGATGAGGAGGTTGAGGCTCCTGAACGGTCCCTGCTCCTAAGGGGCAGAGCTGGGGGTTTGAACTGGAGAGAATCCACCATTCATCCCAGCATCCTGGCCCACACAGCTGCCCGCTGGCCTCATCAGTCAGCTTCTCACCTGGGGAGGGGCCATTGGAGAGCCATAAGCTGCCCACCCCGCAAGAGAGAGCAGGAGGGCCTGGGTCTGAAAAGATGACCAAAGAACAGTTAAATGAGAAAAACATATCTCAGTGGTGGGGGCCAGCTCTGATGGTGCTGGTGGATGCCCAGGGGAGCCAGGACTAGAATGCAGGGCCCTCTCCCCTGGCAGAAGTATAGTGATCATAAGCTCAGCCTCGACAGCCAGACTGCCTGGGTTCAAATGTTACCTCTGGCAGTTACAAGCAGAGTGACCACTGGCAACTTACTTTGCTTTCTGTGCCTCAGTTTCCTTATCTGTAAAGCAGTAGCTGAGCTGAGCCAAAGGGGCATCCTCCCCTGATGGGCCCAGGCATGAATTTGGGGGATGTTTGCAGCTCAAGGATCTTGGGAGAAAACAGTTTCCTCATCAACTGTGCCCCTTCTTCCTCCTCCAGGAAGCCCTCCATCCATCACTCCATTTCTCCTGGTCTCTTGCTCACCATCTGCAACACCTAGGGAATACATCGCTCATTTGCTCAACCATTCATCTGTCCATCTGTCCATTCATTCAATCCACCAAATAGTCAATCACCTGACCAATTCACCAACTAATCAGCCAACCCACCAATCATGGGTGGTGTTTGCTCCTGGCCTTCCCAGCACCCTCAACCACCCGTTCTGTCTGCAATAACCCCATATTTACTTTAGGACATCCCCTCCCCCATTCTGAGAACCTGTCATCTGGGTGAGCCTCCACCATGGCCCTTGGGTACAGCCTCCACTCAGGCGTAAGCCAACTAGAGCCTACATTCCTCTAGCCACAGTGATCAATCTAGAGCATACACATGACCCCAAGTCGTCGAATTGGAGTGACTCTCAGTGCTTGTTAGAGAAGCAAGGAGACCCCTTTACTTTTGCTAGATTAAACCCAGAAGCAGGGAGAAGGCCCAAGGGCTGCCAGCAATTCAGAGGGTGGCGGGGAGGACAATTGGTCTGGTAGCCTTTGTACCAGCCTGATGTACAATGTGCTCAGTGAGCCGGAGATAATGTTCTATCAATATCTCCCAGGCCAGGGTTTCTACAGAACCTTATACATTTCTCCAAAATAATAGATTCTGAGGTCAATACAATCAGGGAATGTCTCCTACAGATCCCAAACACATATTTGAATGTTAAATGCCCTGATAAGTCCTGCAGTTGCCGTTTGTTTCATCCTGCCTTTCCCAGGTTTATTTGAGCACTCGACTCCCTCCTCCCCCATCCTCATCCCACCCCTTACCTCTGCTTTTCATCACACCTACTCATTTTCCTAAGCACACTCCAGGAAACACGGATCCAGCCCAGAGCTTCGCAAACTTTACTATGCCCACAAATCACCTGAAGATTTTGTTAAAAAGCAGATTCTAATTCAGCTGGCTTGGGGTGGAACCGTAGATTCTGAAATCCCAGGTGAGCCTGCCGTGCTGGTCCTGGCACCACACTTTGGGAAGCACAGCAATAAAGTTCTGCTGGCAGCTCTTCATTTTACTCCCTTCCTCAGTAGCCCAAGTGTCACAGAGAGGAGACAGCCCTTAGCCTGGCTAAGTCAGATTCAGGTCCCAGCCTCACCTCTTAAGACTGTGGGACTCTGAACAATCCCTTGGCCTCTCTAAGCCCCCATTTTCAGGTGACCTCGTTAGACAGTGGCTGAGAAGGTCACAGGAAAGATAGGATGAACCAAGGAATGAGAATGTCAGCCAAACCTGCTCTTTTGTACAGCTGAGAAAACAGGTTCAGAGAGGTTAAGCAACTTGCCTGAGGGCATGCAGCCAGGAGGCAGCAGCTCTGGCTTCAGATCCATTGCCTTAGCTCCCTCATCGGGGGTTGGGTGGTAAGGACTGGGTAGGATATTGGGGTATGGGGGTGTGTGGGGGGGTAAGGACAAGAATTAGCAATGGTATTCATTGTCATTTTTCTGCTATCAGCCCCACAAGGGTCCTGGGCCCCATAAGGTACCGTCCATCACCATCTGACTGTTGGACCTCCAGCCAGGAGGCTGAGATGCTTTCATCCACGGGGTCACAAGTGGCTCTGGAGAAGGCCTGACTGATCCCCTTCCTGTCAGTCCCATATTTGCCCCTGGTGAGGGCCTCCTCCCCCATCTACAGTGAAATCATCTCATTAGCATCCCAGGCTGAGATGATGAAGTCACTCTGGCAGGCTCCAGCCACCCTGGTCAGCTTCCACCTGCCCAGGCCCCTTCCCTGTCTGCATGGGAGTTCAGGCCAGGAAGGCGCCTCACCGTGGACTTTTGGCCTTTGGTCCCTGCACTCCCCACCCGCCCAGACCTGGATTGGGCAACAGAGGGTCTGTGGGGTTAGAGTCACCAACACGTCCCAGTTTGACCGGGACAGTCCTGGCTTTTGCACTCAAGTCCCACATTCTGGGCCAACGGGGGCCGTCGTGAGCCTACCCAGGGCTGTCGATTCTCTTCTCTTTTCCTTCTGCTTGGACGAGGCCCCCTTGCTCATTGCAGTTTCCACACAGAGCAGAGATGGGGCTGTGCCTTACTGCCTGGGTGCCCTGGCCCGGTACCCCTACCTCCACCCTCCTGGCAAAGCTGCCAAGTGACTTTAATGGAGGTAAGATGGAAAGGGGTCAGCCCTTCAGGTCCATCCAAGGCTTACGCTTTTAGAAATCGTCATCCTAGCCATACACAAAGGGGACCTCGTTTACAAGGCAGAGTGAGTCCTGGGAGAACTCTGCAAGCAGAAGAGGCCACGGATTGCATGTTGGTTACTGACCACTGTGTGCCACCCGTACGGGGCATGCGTTCCATTCATCCTCGTTACAACATGTCATTACACCCATTTTAAGATGAGGAAACCTCGGCTCTGAGAGCTGCTGGCAGAAGTAGTGCCTGCCCGTCCCACAGCAGTGGCGCCTTGAGGAATGAGGGGAGGGACGTGTCCCAGGTCTCCCTGGCCTCGTCCAGAGCCCCAGAAGGCACCTGACACTGGGGAGAGAGAGCTGTCCCTGTTCTGCCTGGCACTGCCCCCTACCTCCAGCAGTGAGTCAAGGCCTGGAGGCCCTCCCAGACTCTGCTACCCACAATAACCGGCAACACAGCCTCTTGGGGCAGAAGACTCAGTTTCCTCCTCTATAAAACAGGGATAACGGGGCCACTGAAGGCCCTTGAAGGGGAGTTTTCATAGCCAGCCTGCAGCAAGTGCTGAGGTCCCCCAGACCCTCACAGTGGGGTGGATGAGGTCGTCCTTTTCCAACAACATGTGGATGAGGCTGGGTATTCTTCACCTACTTCACCAAAACAACAAATCGCAACAGATCAAATGCAGAAGCAGATCGGAGGATCCAGCTTCTTCTAACGAGCCGGACTTTAAAGAAATTTACAAGCACATAAACGAAGGCCATTCTTCTCCCACATTGAATTTTGCCTTATAAAATACAGTTATTTCTCATAAAAATATTATTTATGGTGTCATCTAATGAGCATATTACTTTTTCCCATGAATTGATAGAGTTTTTTAATTTTTATTCTGTTTTAACCTGTAATATGGTAAATATTGATACATAGAACCCACATAAATCTTTGGGCTCCTCAATAATTGTTAAGAGGGTCGCAGGGTCCAGAGACCAAAAGCTTTGAGAACTGCTACTTAGGTAGCACTCCCTAACTTAGAGCGGCTAAGAGATAGCACTTTCTACATGCCTGGCATGTACCTAAACATTTTGCATAAATATGTTTACGTAGCTATTAGTCTAGATACGGCTTTAGTGGCATCCTCTGAGATGGGTTCTCATATGCCCCCATTTTACAGCTGGGGAAACTCAGGCTGCCAGAGGAGAGGCCACTTGTCCAAGATGGGGGTGGGCAGGTGGCCTGCCAACTGAGCAGCCATATGCCCCGGTTGAGGTACCCCAACCCCTGTCCCGCAAGAGGCCTGATCACCCCTCACTTACTCCCCTCCAGCTCATCGGCCTTCCTACTGCCCCTAAGGCACTCGAAACAGACTGCAGCCTCAGGGCCTCTGCACCCACTGTTCCCTCCAGCTGGCATGCCTTTCCTCCACTGAGAGGCCCCTTACCCAGGCCCTCCTGGCCCGGGGGTAAAACAGTGACAACCCCTCTGTGCTGACTAACATCTACACTCAGCTGATGTGACATAAAGGATATGACCTCAGTAATGTGAGTGGGCCACATCAATCAGCTGAAGGTCTTAAGACACTGGGATTCCCGGGCAAGAAGAGATTCTGTCTCCAGTCTATAGTATCGAACCCTGCCTGGGTGCCCACCTGTGGCCTGCCCTACAGATTTTGGACTTGCCAGCCCCACTGCCACATGAGCCAATTCCTTTAAAATTACATAAAGATAAAGAAACTCCTATTGATTCTGTATCTGCGGCAAACCGTGACTGATACACCATCCCCATCCACTCACCCCCTGCCACGTCTCTCTCTACCCCCTGCAGCTTTATCTTTCCTTATCACCCCCTGACATACTATACATGTGCTGGTTGAGGGGTTTAGCTTCCTGTGAGAATCTCAACCCCACAAAGGCCCAGGCCCAGTGATGGGTCCCAACGCTAATGAAGGAATGAGCAAATGATTGGAACAAAAGGGTCATGCCACTCTAAAGGGTGACCATCCCCTCCATGCCCTAAATCTGGCTGACTGTTGCCATGCTGTCTCGCCCAGGCCTGCATTTTTCCAAAGGAGCTGAAAATCCAGATTTTTATGTAGAATCTCTTGATTTTTGAAACACTAGCAAGAAATCCAAATTAACAGAAAGGAAAAAAATAACTCTGTAAGCCAAGCCTTATGTAGATAAAGTCAGTCCAGGTTGTCCAAGCAGGCTCCCCTTCCCTTCTAAGAGAAACTGGAATTTGAAGGAGGCACATCAGGCACAAGCCTGGATTGGGGGGTGGGAGGGGGCGGGGGCAGAGGCAGGCCAGGTGGGGGTGGGGAGGGGGCAGGGTTAGAGCTGTCCTCACTTGGTGCAGTATGAAACCTTCAGCAGGCCCATCAAACCCCTCCCACCTCCCCAATACATACCCACCACCAGCTCCTGGACCCCAAGTCCCAGTTGGTTGCGGGCCAGTACACTTGAAGCATATGCACAGAGTGTTTTGAGAAATGGAACACACAATACACAGCAAATAAGGCTGCTCTCCTGTCCGGCTGCGACGCAGTCCCTGCACTTGGCCAGCTGGGCCCCTCTACCTTCCCAGCTGAGGCCAGGTCTTTGTGAGGCCCCGCTCCACATCGGTGGCTGCGAAGACTCCCTGCCAGGCCAGGGGAGATGCTTCTTGGCCCACAGACAGGAAGGCTGATTCAGCTGGGAATCTTCTGGATTTATAACCCCCACAGCTCCATTCCCGGGTGACCCAGAGCCCCTTGGCGCTGGCGTTTACTGCTAATTGTTTTCAGACAGATGGAGTGGCCTCGAGTCTAATTCCCTGGGCTAGGGGGTGGGGAGCTCAGAGAGGAAACTGTGACCTTGACCGTTGGCATTCTTGAAGAAAATGTTCCATCCAGGCTGGGGGTGGGGGGTGGAGGGGGCGAGAAGCAGTGATAGGGTGAGGGGCTTGCAAGAGGGAAGCTTCAAGGCTTTGGGCAGGGAATGGTGAGGTGGGAGGAGGTTTTGAAATGAGGGAGCCAACCCTGGAGATGGAGGAGTGATAAGCTAGTGGGAGAGTGCTCCCTCTTCCAGGCAGTCTTCTCAGATTGAAGCCTATATGACAGGGAGCATTCCTGCTTCAGCAGTGGCTTTAGGGAAGGCTATGGTTAGAAAGTTGTGCGGAGCACTGGAGATCATCCCACAAACTAACAAGCTGCTCTCACTTTTTAGTATCATTTCAACATAATATGAGAGCGTACAGAGCCATCATAATTTCCTTGGATCCCATAGGTCTACCAGGCACAGAATTACAGATGAGAAAACAGAGGTAGGTTCTGAGAGGGTCTTGCCTGAGCTCGCATGTCAGTCCATAAAGATTCATCGAGGACCTACTATAAACCTGTTGGAGCAACAAGGATTCTGCTTCCACGAGTCTGTTTGTGAAAGGAGAAGGCATCAATTTACAAATAAGTAAGCTCAGAAACCATAAGGCCTAGAAAGAGAATAAAACAGAGGTGACTTAGGTAGGGAGGGCCTGTGTCTTGGGGGCCTTTTCTCCGGTGTGTCTGAGCCTTCTATTCTTAGAAGGACCTGGTCATTGGCTTTAGGGCCCACCCTAATCCAGAATGCCTGCATCTTAACTTGATGACATCTGCAAAGACCCTATTTCCAAATGAGGTCACATCCGCAGGTACCACAGATGAGGACTTCAACACATCTTTTTTGGGATGCAATTCAACACAAAACACCTACTTTATATTCCTCCAGCTCAACAAATTCTACCCAGACAAAGCTTTCTTTTCCATTAATTCCAGCAAAAGTCCCAGGGCTGACTGTCATTGGCCCATAGCAGGTCACATGTCCATCCCTGAAACAATAACAGTGGTGAGGGATCGCACTCTGCTGATTGGCCATGTGCCTATCCCAGAACTTGGGGTGTGGCCTCCCTCCTTCTCATGGACTAAGAGTGGGGTGCAACAGCCAGATAGGGAGGAAAGGATGCTAGGGACACCAAAGCAAACAATGGCTACTGCAGAGTCAGTGGTGAGACTCCACCCCTTTGCCTCCCTCCACCTGTTAATGCAGGAGACTGGGCCCAAGCAGCCACCGCAAGGCCTGGGGCCTGCTCTCCAGAAGGGCTGGCTGGCAGGAGGCACATGGTCCTGGGGTACCCACAGAGCAGTCCTGGGCTGACAGCTGCAGGCCATGTCCAGAACTGAGCACTGGACATCTGGCCTTCCCATGTGACCTGGCCCCTTCATTCATCCATCAAATATGTACTGAGCATCCATCTACTTGGCTTGGGCATTGCCCTCAGCACTGGACACTTAGCTCTGAATAATACAGAAAATAACTCCTTGCCCTCACTCTGGTGGGAGGAAGTAGATGATACACAAAATAAATGAAATATAAAGTGGATCAGACAGCGATAAATGATATGAAGCAAAATAAAGCAGTGAGGGCTAGGAAGGAGCATGAGGGGTGGGGTGACTTAAAGGTTGGAGAAAATCTCAGGACAAAAGTGACCTTGGAGTAAGGGCATGAAGGAGGTAAGGGAATGAGTGGAGCAGGAATCTGAAGAAAGGATGTTCCAGGAAGCAGGAACCGCCCGCACGAAGGCCCTGGGGCGGGCAGGAGCTTGGTGTGTTTAGGAGGCCAGAGGGAGGAATGGGAGGAGATGCGCTCAGAGGCATAACAGAGGGTGTGGGGGCAGACAGTGCTGGGCCTTGCAGGCCACGGCCAGAACTAACGTTTACTCCAGGGAGGTAGGGAGCGGTTGTGGGTTTTTGAGCAGAGAAGCAGCATGTCCTGACGGAGGTTTAACAATTTCCTTCTGGCTGCTGGGTAGAGAATGGACTGCAGGGGCTAAGGCAGAAACTGGGAGAACCTTGAGGAGACTCCTGCAAGAGTCCAGGTGAACAACAAGTGGGAATGAGGACGGGGGGAGGGAGTGGGGTGGAAGGAGGAAGGGATTAGAGTGGAGGTGGATTTTTTTGTACTGCCAACAGGATTAGGGATGGAGCAGATGCAGAATGGGAGAGAAACACAGGGCTCAACACAGACAATAAGGTCTTCACTGGTTCCTGCCCTACCCTGGGCCTGAACAACTGAAAGGCTGTTCCTGCTTTGACCTTTAATGATTCTGAGTCATTTCACCGACCCCCACCCCTGGCATCCCAATCTATCAGGGGCTTCGGCTTGCCTTTCTCTTTGGCTAAGCTTCTCAGACCACCATCTGTCCTCCATTTCTTCACCAGCCAAATCAGCTTCGTCAATGCACCTCACCAACCCTCCTCATCCCTGCTCTTCCTGTTACTGCAGCAGGTGGAATCTCAGCCTGTGGGCTCAGGAGGGCAGGAAGTGAATCCTCTAGAATTTTCTGGAACTCAACTGAATTTCTATTTTGAGCCTCATTCTGCCAGGGAGGCGCAAACAGGACCTTGGTGAGTCTGGGGGCTTCCCACTCTTCTTCTACCCTGTTCCCAGGGCTGAGTCTAGTTCAGCCACTCTGGGGCAGTGAGGGTCCATGAGCCTTCCTCAGTCAAGAGTCCCCAAGACGTCCCCAAGAGGCATGTAGTCCCATCTGCCCTCAGGTTCAGTCTCAATTCAACTGCACTGACTTCCTCTGTTCCCTGAACATACCAAGCGAATGCCAACCTCAAGACCTTCACACTTGCTGTTCTCTCCTCTGCCACCTACTTTCTGCTTCATTTGGCCTTACTTCTACTTAGCTGTCGCTCTCGGCTTTAATGCCCCTTCTCCGGAAGCCTCCTCTAAGCCTTTGGACAAAGTCAGGCCCCCTATGCTCCCCCCATCCTTCCCTGTGGTCTTTCTTGACACTTGGAGGGAGAGGCAGAAAGTTCTGCTCAGTAGCTGGTGGCTCAGGCACAGCCTCAGGGGCCTTGCTGCTTGGGTTCAAATCTTACTCTCTCATGGAAGAGCAGTGTGACCTTGACCAGTCACTTAACCTCTCTGAGCTTCTGTTTCCCCATTCATAAGGTGAAGATAGTAATGCCCACCTTATAGGGCTGTTATGAGGACTAAATGAGAGCATATGTATCCCCAGCCTGCAGAGGTCATGCCTCCGACTGCGCTCAGTGGCTGTTGTGTCATGGTGGTGTGGAATTACTTGCCTTCCCAGGTCTTCCCTGCCAGCCTGTAACTCAATGGAGGGAGAACTGGGCCTGCCCTGAGCTGCCCTGGGCACTGTGCACTGGGGGCTATTCAGAGAAGTGAGGGGCCTTATATTCACCATCACTTGCTAAACGGATGGATTTTTTTTAACACCAAGCACTTGTGGACGCCCCACCCTCTCCCTGGGCAGCTTCTCCTCTCCCCCTCTGTGTGCAGAACCTCCATCTATACCCCTGACACCTCCCCAACCCCAGAGCTTACCTGTCCAGCCTCCCACCAATCCCCAGGCTCCTCAAACCCCCCAAGTGCAATTAAGCCAAACTTATGATTTAAGATATTTATAAAGGTACTAAGAATGTCCTCTAATATCAGCTTATATATATTTAATCTGCCGTTAAAGTGATTTAAAACCGGGCTCCGATGGACAGCCGTGATGAAAATTAAAAATCTCCATCACCTCCGCGTCTGGCTGCATGCCCAGGCAGCAAGGACGCAGGGGCACCTCCGTTCTGCTGAGCTGTTCCCCTGCCCGCCAGGCTTCTTCCCCAGACCCAGGGCCAGGAGGGGAGTTGCGTGGAATTAAGTGATGAGCACAAAGGGCAGGACAGGGCCTGGAGAAGGAGTCTGGAGGCCAGCACTGTGCATAGTGGCCTAATGATTGGTGACATCTGCCTCCCCCCACCCCACCCCCCACCATTCTAATTAATGAGATACCTCACACTGCAGCAGGACACTGGCGGGGGTGGGCGGGCCCTCATCCTTGGAGCCTGGGGGCGGGGGGCAGGAGGGGATGGGGAATAAAACAACACAAGACAGGTGGGTGGGACAGGTGTGCAGATCTGCAGAACAATTTTTACCCTGCCTCCCTTTAGAAACCAGAGAATGGAACCTGAGTCGGAGCTTTCCCTCTCCGCAAGGCAATTTCCTCTGACTCATTTCACGAGTTTCCCGGTGGGTGGACAAGCTCCAGACCTGCTCTGCGCTGTTCTGCCCTTCCTTTTCCCTCCTCCCACCCCCGCTCACCCCCCTCCTCCCGCGTGACCTCCGCTCTCGCAAGGCTGAGATAAATGACCACAGCCTGAGCACGTGTGTCTGGAGCTTTCTCGGGCAGGGACAAGAAGCCATGAATCAGCACCATATTCCACCTCCCCACCACCATAAACCCACTCATCCATTCATGCACCCCGCTCCCCTCTGCCCGCTGACAACACGCTGCCCTCCAAGGGAGGCAGATGGAGAACTTCCAAGATTTGGGGCATAGCCCCTGGGGACTGAGTCTCCCCATGTCAATGCTGGAAGGGGGCATCTGCAGGGAGCCAGGTTGCTTGTAGGGGAAGATCTCTATCTGCAGACCAGAGGCTGGGGCCTTGGCTTTCTAAAATCTCAGAAAATGGGGAGTGCAGCTTGGTGGCCCAAAAGGGATCTCTGAAAGGTCTCAGAGTTCAGATCATTATCAAAGTCATAAGTACTTATTTAACACCTACTGCATGCAGGCGTGCGAAGCGCCCTCAGACCAACCCACGAAAAAGTGCTAAGATGAGTCCTGTTTTATATAAGAGGAAACCGAGAGGCTCAGAGAGGGCAGGGACCACCCCCCAAAGAGGGGCAGCCAGGAGGGGAAACTCAGATTCAGACCCAAGCAGTCTGGCACCAGAAGCCAATTTTCTACCATCATGCTGCACAGAGGGTAAACTGAGGCTTGGCCAAGGGGTAGATCGTGTGCGGTCACTTGGCTAGCTGGGGGGGGGTGGTGCTTGCAGCTGATTTGGGGACTGGAGAAGTGGCCATGCCACTTCCTCACTAATCCCAGAGGAGTTCTCTGAGCCCCTCCCACTTGCCAGCCCCTCTGTCCTGGGGTCCTGCCAGCCCGGTGCAGACTGCAGGGCCTTCTGATGGACCTGGGAAGGTAACTGTCAGAACCTAGGACACCCCTGGCAAACCCACTGCTAGGCAGGGACTGAGCTGGTACAAAACCCTGGCCTTGTGTCTCTAAAAAGCTGAAGGACTTCCTGCAACCTCAGATTTCCTCTACTGGTTTCTTTGCGTTGTTGCAACTAAGTTCCACAACCTGGGGGGTCTCAGGGCTCTGGAGGCCAGAAGCCCTAAATGGAGGGGCGGGCAGGGCAGCCCCTCCGGGAGGCTCCTTCCCGGCCTCATCCAGCTCCTGGTGGTCTCTAGAGCCTCCCGTCTGTGCCTCATCTGTGTCTCTCTGTCCAAAGGTCCCTTTTCCTAGAATGGCACCAGTCAGATAAATTTAGAGCTCATTCTACTCCCGTGTGGCCTTGTCTTAACTAACGAAATCTGCAAAGACCCTATTTCCAAATCAGGTCACACTCACAGGTTTTGGGAAGATGCCGTCTGTCATCCAGAGGCTGTTAGCCCCCTGCAGCCTCTTTCCACCCCCAGAGAGGGAGCAGAGCCCCACCAAGCCCCACCGCCTGCTTGCTGCCCCAATCCCAGCAGCTGACCCTTCTGCCAGCCTTCTTTTTAGACGAAAAATGCCGATGCCCCTTGTTCAAGCTTTGAAACATACAGCCAGAGAACAGGCCCAGCCTGCTCAGGACAGAGGAGCAACAGGAGATAAACAAACGGGGGTGGGGAGTGTCCCCCCGGTAAACTGGCCCTGCCGTGGGCTGTCACGTCAGAAAAGGCTTTTCTGTTAAAGTGGGGAATTGTGAGGGCATTTAATGGCAGATGGGGAGCGTCTTGCTGGGAAGGGGCAGTTTGAGTCCTGAGAGAAAGTGAAATGGACCACATCTAGCTTCTAAGAGCTGAGGGGAGTGGGAGACCCGGCCGAGGGACAGGCCTCTGGGCATCTAACCCCCAGGATACACGCGCAGGTAAGGGCCCTGCTGCCAGGGTAGCCGCTGTCACCCGGGTGGGCATGGGGCTGGTGGCTGAGGGGGGAACCCTGCCCTCGCAGCTGGGCTATCCTACTGCAGGCAAGCCTTGATCTAAACAAGGGCTGAGTGTGCTTTTCCAGGCGAGGATTTGGCTTTCCCCAGTGCACCGCTAGGGCCTCACCCAGGAGCCTGGAGAAGACAGGGGTTCTTTGAAGGCAGGATGAATTGAGCTCAGTGTCTCGGTCCAGCTGAGCACAGGTGGGGCCACGGCCCCCCATCCAGGGCTGGGGGCTGGGAAAGGGAGTTTCACCTCAGTGCCCCTGGCTATCAATCCAACCACAGCAGCAGTTGTCAGAGCCTATGCCAAAGTGTGGCTGAAACGATGGAAGGTGGTTCTTGGATAAACATTTTAAATTTATAATAATTGTGCATTGATTTTAATGTGTACTAGAGAAAATTTAACTAGCATACCCTATGCATGATTTCATAGATTTTATTGCTTAGTGTAAAGCGACATTTACTGATGTTTAAAAAGGGGGTAACTGGGAGCTACCCAAATGCCCATCAACCCATGAATGGATAAAAAGATTGTGGTACATCCCTACAATGGAAAACTACACAGCAGTGAATCCACACACCCAGCACACATCCACAGGTATTGTATGGACAGGTGGAGGTACCCCCCCCCTATTCTTGAAGGGGGGAGAAACCTACTATGGCCTTGATTGGGATGCTCTGAGGATTCTGCCTGTCCCTGCCACCCAGGCCATCTCTGTGTCTTGCCAATTGTCCCAAAAATATCTCTGCTGGCTCCTCACTTCTCTCGTGGTTCCAACTCTGGTTCTCACTTGAACTCCCGCTGGCCATGCCTTGCTTTAGCTTCTTCAAATCACTCTCCATGCTGGCCCAAGATTAACTGTCCTAAGTGCTGCTCAGATTGAGATTCTCTCCTGCTCAAACACCGTCAGTGGCTCCCTATTATCTGGGAAGTAAGTATCAAATTTCTCAGCCTGGTGTTTCAAGGTTCCAGGGTCATCTTTGCTGGCTTCAGTCCTGCCATGGACACCACAAACTAGCCACAGCAGCAGCTCATGGTTTCCTGACTCTGCTCTGGAAATTCTTATATCTTGGTCTGTTCCTTCCTCTTCGAATGCCCTTTCCCACATCCTGGATCACCAAATCCTGCCCTTTTTTTGTTGTTGTTAAAGGTCCAGCTTAAATGTCACTTTCTCCTTTCTCATCAGAACCAAACACAGCCCCCTCCATTACCACCACTACCCTGAAGCTCCATTAAAGCATCCAGTTTTTCCTTGGACTCTAGTGGGATCAAGACTATTTTTAAAAACATTAGTTGGGGGGTACGACAGTAGTTCAGTGGTAGAATTCTTGCCTACCATGCAGAAGACCTGGGTTCAATTCCCGGCCCACACACTTCCCCCCCAAAAACAAACAAACAAGCAAACAAAAAAACAAACAAGCAAAAAAATTCAACAAATGGCGCTGCAATAACAGGATACTCACATGGAAAAAGACTGCAATGTGACCCTGACATACAGCATACAAAAAAAAAAAAAAATACATCAGTTGATGGGGCAATGCTTAACCCAAAGGAATGATGCTCTGATGCTCCGATGGTGACAGTTCAGAAGTTCAGTACCCAAGACTAGCAGGAGAAGGCATAGGGAACCATTCCTGAAAGCACCAAGACCAAAGGTCACAAACTCCAGAGATACTGTCATGGAGGGCATTGTGGAGGAGGGAGAGTTTATCTCAGTCCTGGTAGAGGGATGGGAAAGTAATACAGCTCTGGGGAAGAATCTGGAATTTGCACTTAAGATAGGCCTGGGCTCAAATTCCTTTTTCTGCCTCTTTATGACCTAGGGGTCTCTGGGCTATGACAGAGACCTCAACTCAAAGTGACATCAATTAAAAAGAAAGTTATTGGCCTCTATAATAACAAAGTGCAAGGAGAGGTCTAACCTCAGGTATGGCTGGATCCAGAACTTTAAACAATGACTTAAGGTCATCTTAAGGATTCTGTCTCTTTTCATCTCTTGCCTGTTTTTGCCTATGTTGGCTTCATTTCAAGCAGGCCCTGCCCTCAAGGAGGAAGCCTGGCTGAATGTCCATGATGCTTTATCAGCCACATTCTCACTTCCTGACTAATCTAGCAACAGTCCTGGAATTAACTACCACTGTACCAAGCTGGATCACCTGATGATCCCAATTACTGGGAGGAAAAACTCTGATGCACCAGGCCTGAGTCACATGCCCATCTCTGGACCTACCCAAACCACGTGGTCTAAGATAAGCGAGGGGTTGTCTCCAAGGGAAACCAGAGACTATGGTGTTCCCCAAAGGCACCAACAGCCATGGAGCTTGGACAGGTGCCTTTCCTACATGCTCTGAAATGAGAATATTAAAGACCTGCCCCAAAGGGGAGCTGTGGGCAGCGAAAGTGACAGTATGAGTGGAAGCAATTGGCATAGAGAAGATGCCCAATGAGAGTGCATGGAATCAGAAGCTGAGAGGCTGGGCTAGAATGAGAGCAGAGAGGGAGGCAAGGATAGAAGTGGCAGCGTGTGTCCAAGGAGGTCACAGCAACATACTCACATTCCTTCCTCCCCTTGAGGGGCATCTATGGCCCTCCCCTTGAAGCCAGCCAGGGCTCTGACATTGCTTCAGAGTCACAGAAGGTGCTGCAGCTTCCTCCACACCTCCAGGGCCTCTAGCTCTAGAACCTGGCTGCCATATTGTAAGGAGGCCCTGACCACATGTGGAGGCACATGGAGGGAACAGTTGACAGCCCTAGCTAGCACCTAACCCCAACCTATGAGCACGGGAAAGCTGAGATGACCCCAGCCCAGCCCCCTCTGACCACTACTGCAGGACCCACCCTGCACAAACCCCTGGCAGAGGCTGGTCAACCCCAGCACCTAGACCCAACAATAAAGCAATTCCTGTTGATTTAAGCCATGCTGCGGTGGGTAATCAGAGCAGTGGGCAGACACTATCGTGGGGGACTCTGTCCCCAGAGCTCACCTCCCTGGGAAACAAAAGTCTGTCAGAGAGAGAGAAAGAACAAGCTGGGCTGCACCTGAGCTCCTGCACCTGTGACCCCCCACACCACCGTGTACTTGTTGCAAACCTCCCTAGACAATGTGGCAGCCCCACCAGCCATGAGGACAAACGCTCATTCTCTACATGGGCCCTTCCAGAAGCTGGCGCAGCCGCGTCTCACTGACTTGTGGGCAGGACGTGGCACCCTCTGAAGATGAACATGCAGGGACAGAAGGCTTCTTCCTACTGAGAATGGAGAAGGCTGAATTGCAAAGGGCATCCCCATTTCTCTGTCCTGGGCTGCCTTTGCCCCTGAGTCAGATCTCCTGGGATTGTCTGGTCCCCGTCCCGCCCAGCCACCCCCGGCAGGTGCCCCCAAGTGCAGGGAGATGGTGCTGAACATGAACTAGGCCCAGCTGGTATCTACACAGATCAGAAGATAGTCCAGATCACTGAACCCTTTGAAGCTGTGCAACGAAAACTTCCACCCTGGGCCTGAATCACCAGACGGCTGCCAAGTCCCTGGGCATTTGGGCATCGCCACATGGTCCCTGCCTCCTCCCCGCCCCCAGCACCCCTACACCCTAGGGAACAGACTCTGCATTCTTCACACTTGAACAACTGTGCCCACTTGGTCTGTGTCCCCTGAAAGGACACGTCCAGCCCTAAGTCCAGGCCCCCACGATGGAACCTTATTTGGAAATGGGGTCTTAGAAAATGTGATTAGTTGAAGTCAAACTGGATCAGAGCAGGCCCAAGTCCAGTGTAACTGCTGTCCTCACAGAGGAGAATAACTTGGACGCAGGGGAGGGAAGGCCATGTGGCAAGAGAGGCAGAGACTCGAGTGCCACAACTGCCAGCAAAGAACACCAAGGACTGTCAGCGGCCACGAGAGCTGGAAGAGGCACGACACCCCCCCGGCAGGTTTTAGAGGGGCTGGCCACCCTCACCTTGCTTTTGGACGTCTGGCCTCCAGGATGAGGAGAGAGTAAACTTGTGTTGTTTTAAGCCCCCCAGTTTGGGAGACTTCGTTATGGCACCCTCAGGAAACTAAGACAACTACTATTTGCTCAGTTTTTTAAAAGCAAATGCTTTCTTTTCACTTAAATATATTGACTTAAAAGGAAAGTTTGTATCACCCCATAACTGGAAAGCTGGTATCGCTAGCTGTAAACAGAAGGTGACCATAAAAATAAATACATTGCAAACAAAGGGTGTCACCACAGTCCGGTTAGTCCCTGCCATCGGAGGAAGGTTTTAGACTGACATTTCCTCCCATTCTGTTATAGTGGAAATTGCACCAGCCTTCCAGCCCTCTCAGCCCTCCATGGAGACATTCTCCTTACAGCCGGCAGAAGAACCAAAAAGATAAAAGGGAATGCTGTTTCTTGCTGTTCAGTATTATTTAATGCTGTGTCAGTATCCATCCCAGGTCCTACCAACCATTTGAGAATAATCACAAATTATGATGATAGCAAATGCTTGGACAGGGCTTGCTATGTGCCAGAAGCAGTTCCATGGGTCCCAGGCATTATCTCGCTTAATTCTCACAGCAAGCCTACAAGGTAGGTGCCGTTTTTATTATCAGATGGGGCCCAGAGAAGTTAAGTAACTTTCCCAGGGTCACACAGCCAGTGAGTGGTGAAGCCAGATTTTGAATCCAGAATATCAGCTCTAGTCTGTGCCCCTAATACCTAGCATGCTGCTGCCTGGGACACACAAGTTTGCACACATGCCCAGGCACAAGTGTATATACACAGGCACAGGCACTCACAATACATATATCCATAAATATATGCATCCATACACCCATGCACATGTTCATACATGCACAAATACACATGCACATTCAACCATACACACATCCCTCATCTGCCAGGGGTGGGAGGCAGTGGGCAGCATGGTGCTGGTGCTGACAGGGTGGAGGGGTCAACCTCCAGCCCTGTCCTCAGAGCCTCCACATGACCTGGCCTCAGACACCCTAAACACAGTCCTCCTGACACCCACTCTGCCAAGTCTGTACTGGGCTCTAGGGCCAGATGTACACCCAACATACTACAGGTGCCCAGTGGGGCCCAGAACCAGGTGAGGGCATGCATTGCCCTAGAGCCTCTGCCTAGCACCATTAAGCAGAAAGGAAGACGACAGCACAGCGTGGGCCATGGGGAGGGCGCCTGCCGGCCCAGCCTCCTGCACAGCCAGATGGCCTGCCATCTGCAGGCACCCCCTCCCGCTTCCCCTCCTCCGCCTGCGTGACCAGGCCTGTGCTGGGTGAGGCCCCTCGGGCTGACAGAGTACAGTGGGGCCATGTGCTGCCCAGCAGGCCATGCCAGGCAAGGAACTGGGGGGCTGCTCCTCAGAGAGGGCCGCCCGTGTGCACAGACAGCTAAGCTCAGGAGTACTGCCAGGCCGGCAAGCACTGGCCCTTCTAGACTGCCCCACCTCTCGCTCCATATCACAGCACTTATGTTCTGGAAGACTCTGTTTGGGGAGAGAACAGCCCTGTATTCAACCATTCACTCATAACATTCGATAAACATCAAATGCCTACAAAGTACAGGTACTGGAAGGACAGTAATGAACAAAACAAATATTTACCGAGTCCCTGCTATGTGCCAGGAGCCACTACAGGCCATGGGAACCCAGTCACAAACAAACTCATTTTTTTTTTTGAGCATCTACTATGTGCTGGGCACATTTCTAGGCATTAGGGATTCACCAAAAATGACACAGCCCCTTCCCCACGGAGCTCCCAGCCTGCTGAGGAGACAGAGGAGAAACAAATACACGATGCTGGGTGAGTCTCTGATGAAGGATGAAGGCTAGCAAGGGGTGGAACATGGCATTCTACATCCACTTTATAATTTTAGAGCAGTCAGGAAGGACCTCCCTGAGGAAGTGACATATGAGCAGAGACCTGGATGAAGTGAAGGCCCAGCCCTGAGGATAACTGGGGAAGAATGTTCCAGGCAGAGGGAGCAGCCAGGTTAAGGCCCTGAGATGGGAACGTGTTTGGTGTGCAGGAGCCACCAGGAGGTCAGGGGCTGGAGCTGGCAGAACTGGAGAGAGGGCAAGTGGGGGTGGGTGACATAGTGAAGGGTCTGGGGAAGGTGAGACCTGGGAAGAAATCCCAGGGGTTACAGTGTGTGTATGGGTGGGGGTGGGGGAGGGTAGACTGAGGCACATAATGAAGATGACAACTCCACGTAGGTAATACACCCAGGGTCCACCCTCCGCCGAAGGGCACATTAGGATTTGTCTCACTGACACTTCAGAGCATACCTCCAGCGTAGGTACGAGGATGAGCCCATTTCAGAGAGGGAAGACAGAGGCACAGAGAGGTCATGCCACCACTGAAGGCCACACAGCTAAGAAGGGGCATGGCCAGGTTCAGTACCCAGACATCCTGGCTCCAGCCACCCCTTGGTCCTGAGAAACCTGCCAGCCTCCCCTCCATCTGATGGGAGACTGGGGCAGCAACCCCTCCTCTCCGAGCCTCAGGTTTCTCCCTTGTAAACTGGGGGTGATAACCTATCAGAATGGCTAAAATGAAAAGTAGCGACAACACCAACTGCTCTTCAGGATACAGAGAAATGAGCCCTCGGCCATTGCTGGGGGAATGCAAATGGTACAGCCACTCTAGAAGGCAGTTTCATATAAAACTCAACCTGCAGCTACAAGACAGACCAAGAATTTCACTCAGCATTTACCTTAGAAAAATGAAGACTTACTTTCATGCAAAAACCTCTAAGTGAATGTCACTGCAGCTGTAGTCAGAACAGCTGAAGGATGGAAGCAGCTCAGATGTCCTTTAATGAGCAATGGACAAAAAGGCCACTGACAGCCACACCACAGACTACGACTCAGCAATGAAAAGGGACAAACTATAGGGGCACAAAGCAACCCAGGTGGATCTCATGGGTTTTATGTGTGTGGAAAAAGCTAATCTCCAAATGGGTACATGCTATATGACTCCATTTATAGACCCTTCCTAAATTAATAATCACAGAGACTGGGAACTGATTAGTGGTTGCTGGGAGCCAGGAGGCAGCTGCTGCAGCTATAAGAGGGTAGCACCAGGGACCTTTGCGGTGAGACCACTCTGAATCTCGACGGAGGTGATGGACACGCAAACCTTCGCATGATCAAACTGCCCACATGTGCACACATGAGTGCATATAAAACTAAGATATGAGTATGGTCCATGAACTATGTCAAAGACAATCTATCAAAGACAATATCAATGAATCTCCTAACAATGACAGTTATATCAATGACAATGTAATTACCCAAGAGGTTACATTGGGGGAAGCTGGAAGAAGGGCACAGGGGCTTTCTCTCAAGTATTTCTTGCAATTTCCTGTAACTCTATTGATATTTCACAACAAAATTTTCAAAAGAAAATGAGGGTGATGATAATTCCCAGAACCCTCCCCTGGCCCCCTGGCTTCCTACCTCACCCAAGGTAAAAACCAAAGGCCTCAGTGGCCTCCAAGGCCCCACATGACAATTCCCCATTGGTCACCAACTCATCTCCCACTCTTCTCAGCTCTCTGACTCTGTTCCAGCCATACTGTCCCCCTTGCAGACCCCACCTCAGGGCCTTTGCACTGGCTGAGCTCTCTGCGTAGAACGCCCTTCCCCCAGATACCCACCTGGCTCCTTCCCTTGTCACTTCAAGTGCTTGCTCCAAGGCCCCATCTCACTGAGCTCCCACCCCAACTTGACTGTATTTCCCACACAGCCCCCCTTAACTCCACACTATCCAAAAAGGCAGCCCCAAACCCTGGTGGGTACTGAACCCATGAAATGGGGTTGGTCCAAATTGAGATTGACTATACATGTAAAATGTACACTGGATTTTAGTATGGAAAAAGAATGTGAAATATCACATTCATAATTTTTCTATCAATTGCCCATTGGAAAGACAGTATTTTGGACACATTGAATTAAATAAAACATGATTAAAATTAACGTTTTTATTTATTATTTTTTTTTCAGGGCCACAAGAAAATTTAAGATTATACAAGTGGCTCACCTTGAATTTCCTTGGACGGTTCTGCTCTTTGCTTTTTCTCATCTAGCACACTGCCTCCCTCTCCACACCATCAGCCCGCCAAGGCACAGCGGAGATTCTGTCTGCCTTCTCCTCTGCGTACCTTCAGCACCTAAACCAGCACCTGGAGCACAGTAGGAATTCAGTAAATATTTGTTGAATGAATGAATGAACATACTGTCTGGGCATATAAACAAAGACCCTAATTCCCTTCACTCCCCCATATCCAAGCTCCCCATCTCCACCAGTCAGCCTAAAGGTCATCTCCTACAGGAAGCCTTCTTGGCTTCCACCTAGCTGATCTCCACCCTCCCGTCCCCCAGCCCGGGGGTCCTTCCGCTTGTGGCTGGGTCCCCTTTGCTTGCTTCTGAGAATACAACAGGGCCAGTCCAGAAGCAACGTGAGCGGGCTCTGCCCTTGTGGTGGCCCTGGGAGCTGAGTCCCCTTTCTCAGATGAGAAAGCCAAGGTTAAGGAGGAAGAAAAGGGCACAGGCCCCAGTGCCCGGCCCACAGGGGTCCTCTGCTGGCGTTCCCCACCCACCCCCCCACCCCCGGCACCAGGGCTGAGCTATCAGCGAGCTCTCATCTAGCGACAAGCTCTGAAGGTAACGTCCCCAACCGACCCCTCTGCTGGTGCCGCCGAGCTGTCAGCCTTGGTTCCCTGCAGGCTTTAGTCACCCCATACAAGTGACATTTATTTATTCCCTCACATGGGAGCGTGGCGAGAATTAATTATTTAGCGCCAAGGAAGCACTTTGAACATGAAAAGTGCTAAGGGCAACCGTGACATTACAGAGAGTAACGCTGCCCTCCCCGCTGGCCCAGGGCTCCCTACCGCGGTAAGCCCCCAAGGGCCCCAGACCGCCCCAGGAGGGGGATGGAGAACCCTGGGTTCGGGGGGGGGGGGGGGGCGAGCTTTGAACTTTTCTATAAAAGAACATTTCTTTTCTATAAAAGAAAGAGGAAAGAGAGGGAAGGAAGCAGGGAGAGAGGTCGGGCAGGAGGAATAAAAAAGGGAGGGAAGGGCGCAGTGACAGGCAAGGAGGGAGAAAGGGTAGGTGGGGGGAAAGAAAAGGAAAGGGGGAGGAAGGAAGGGAGAGAAGGGATGAAGGGGGGGCAAGGGAGGGAGGGAAGGAAGGAAGAGAGGGAGGGAAAGAAGAGAGGGAGGGGACGGAGAAGAGCCTAACATTCAAATCTTTTTAGCCCCAGCCCCACCCTAGGTGAGCTGGGAAGGAGCAGACCTCCTGGAGGTACTTTCTCTGCGCTATCTCATGGGGTCCTCTCAAAGTGGCCCCATCTTATAGAGGAGGCACTGAGGCCCAGCAAGAAGCAGGACCCAAGATGCTGGCTGTGGCTCTGTCTCAGCCGGAATCCCGAGGTCGGCCCTTGAGCCCAAGGCTTGGGATCTGTGAGCCACCTTGGGGAGGGGCCAGGAGGGAGAGCACCTGAGGTGGAAGGGGGTGGGTAGGACACAGTCTGGCCAAGAGTTTGACATTGACTCAGTATTTACCCCAAAGAAACTCCAACAGTCTGGACAGAGCCCACCAGAAACCAGAAATGCAGAGCTCCCTCTAACACAGGGTTGGACTGTCTCCGTTTCTATGTTCAGAGGGAAATAGGTTGTGGCCCCCAAAGCTGCCTTCTAAGACCCAAACCACAAAATCGTAGAAGAGGCAGAGACCAGGGAGTCTCCACACTTCTCATGGCCCCTTGGGTCCCAGCTCTACCGAGATTCCCCTCCAGGCACCCCATTCACCACAGGAAGCAGAGCCATGCTGGCATTGAGCAGGTGCTCAATAAAGGCCTGCTGACGGACCTGGGTGTTTTCTGCAGGCCCCTACGGAAGTACAACATGGACGGACTGAGGGAAACAGAAACCTCACTTGGCAACCTCCATCACCTCCTCGTGCCTCAGTTTCCCTCTCCGTAGACTAGGGCAATGATGACAGGGCCTCACAGTCCACGGGCTCTGCCCTGGCACATGACATTCCAGGCGTCTGGGCTACCACTGGTCCTGTGCAGGCCCTTGCTCTCACTTGCCCCTCACCGCATCCCTACAAGGCTGCTGGCTCGGCCCGGGTCCTGGTTTGTTTCGATAATGAAACTGAGCCCTAGAGAAAAAGTAATTTGCCTGAGGCCACCCCGCTAGAAGTGACTGATCTGGCTTCAAACCTGTCACCCCACCCCTGAGTCCACCCTTCCCGGAAAGATAAACTGCATGAGGAGGAAAGTGGGAGTGGGCTAGCCTCAGGGATCCCCACTCAGGTCAGGGTGGTCCTGAGGTTTCCTCGCATGGGCCCCTCACAGCTCATAAGCGGCAGATGTGTATGTTCTGCCCCAGAAGATACTCCCGTGCTGACAATCAGGAGGCTGTCATGGCAGAAAGGGCAGCAGTCACCTCTGGCTGCCCTCGGCCCAGGGAGGTGGGTGGCAGCCCCGCGGGCGCCTTGGGCAGCTAGAAGCCAGGAGGCTGCTGCCATGGCAACGGAGCTAGCGACCCTGGACTCGGCGTGGGCCGCATCCTGCCTCTTCCAGGCACTGAGTGGGCTGCGGCTCAGCTGGCCGCTTCACCTCCCACTCCCCCAGGGCCAACCCCAGCAGGGTAAAGCCAGCTCAACACCCCTCTTAATAACCAATACCAGCTGATGTGTACTGAACCCTTGGCCCCTTATAGGTCTTCATTCCCTTAATTTTTGTGATAACCTGTTGATAGATGAAGAAACTAAGGCCCAAAGGGGCAAAATAACTTGCCCACAGTCCCATGACTGATAAGGGCAAAGCCAGGGTTCAAATCCAGGCCTCCCCAGAGCCCATGTACTCCATTCCATAGTAGAGTGCAGTGCTTTGAACGCAAAGTCAGGAGCCAGACCAGCTGTGTGACCCTGAACTAATTACTCTACCTCTCTGGGCTTCAGTTTCCACTTCTGCAAATTGGAATACTAGTATCTGCTTCGTGGAGTTCTTGTGAGGATTAGATCAGCTGATACCCTTAGAATAGGAAATGGGACAGAGCAAGCATTGGGTCTTACAGCAGATATCCAGAGACAGATTCAAGGGCCAGGCTCCAGGGAGCCAAGCAAAGGTGCCACTTCAGGCCAAGCAACAGCTCAGCCTGATCCTGGGGAAGCCTCTGGAGTGTGAGTTTGTCAGGCACAGAGGCCAGGGGGCAGGACTCTCCTACTGTCAGTTGGTGGACCAAGGGTTGCCCCCCAGAGGGATGCAATTCCCAGGCAGGTCAGGGCTTCTGGGTGAGGGGCCAGAGTGGGTCCAGTAGCCTAAGTCACCACCGCCCACAGAAGAAAGGACAAAGCAGTTGGGAGCAGAGCATGCAGAGGCGGGGTTGGGTATGCTGGCCTGAGGCCTGCAAGGAAATGCTGGCCCCACGCTGTCTCAGTTAATGTCTGTTATTTTAGGAGTTACCTGCTGTCTTATTTCCCAGGGCTGCTGTACGAAAGGACCACAAACTGAGGGGCTGACAACAACAAAAAATGTACTCTGTCATGGTCAGGAGGCCAGAAATCTGAAATCAGCCATGCTCCCTGTGACAACACTGGCCATCCTTGGGGCTCCTTGGCTTTAGACTGTCCCTCACTCTCTGCCTCCTCCAACTCCCTCTTCCAAAGACACCAGCCACGTGGGGTAAAGTCACCCTGCTCCAGGATGACCTCAGCTTAATCGAATCAATTCCATCTGCAAGGGCCCTATTTCCAAACAAGGCCACATTCCCAGGTCCTCAGGCTTAAGAATTGCACCCACCTTTTTGGGGGATACAGCTCAGCCCCCACCACCTGCACACTCTTTACGTGTGGTCACGGTCTGACCCTTACAAACCTCACCACAAACCTGTCTGACTGGTAGACTTGCCCTCGTTTTCCAGATGGAAGCCAGAGGGAGGTTCGTGGTTTGGCCAAAGCCACACAGATTCAGAGCCAGGAGCCAGATCTGCAGACTGCCAAGTCAGTGCACTCGCACTGCACCACGGGGCCTGGGCTTCGGTCCTCGCCTGCCAGAGCCAACGAAGACAGTGCTAACGTGGGGGGAGCTTGTCAGCAGCCCCAGGGCCTGGGCACCTAGAAAAAGCTGTATCACTCAGAATGACACAGGTAGCAAATGAGAGAAATATCTCCAATTCAATAAGCTTTAATAATGAGGAAGATAATTTTCCATAAGAAGTCCTGAGGGAGTCCTAGGGCTGGGTGACTCAAAAGCTCACTGATGGCTTCGACCTGGTTCTTTCCATCTCGCTCTCTTCTGTCCCCCTTATGAGGGCACTCCCCTCATGGTCCCAAGATAGATGCTGCAGATCCAGGCATTGTATCCCAACAGCACAAGGTGCAGCAGAAGATGAAGCAGCCATCTCTTCCTCATGTTTATTATTTTTTTAAGAACAAGTAAACACGTCCTGGAAATCCCCCAGTGGAGTTTCCCCTCACACCTCATAGGCTAGAGATGGGAGATGGGTTGCAAGAAGACCTGGCAAGGGGAACTGGGCATGCTCACTGGCCAAATATGGCCCACAGCCCATTTTTGTAAATAAAGTTTTATTAAAAAACAGCCTGCTCATTTACTTCCATATTGCTATGGCTGCTTTGGTGCTGCAGCTGCAGAGCCGAGGAGCTATGACAGAGCCTAAAATATTGACTCTCCACCCTTTATAGAAAAAACTTTCCTGCCTCCAGGCTAGACAAATCCCCCTGAGTTGGACCGTCACCTTCCCTGAAGGATGAACACTGGACTAAACAACAGTTCCTTAGCCAGGCAGACATGGGAGACCGTGGCTGGGATGGGTGAGTAAGAGCTGTCCCCTAAACCTTGCCTACGCCACATACCTGCAGCGCGGACTCACCTGGAACTTGTTAGCCCTGCAGAGTCCTGGGGTCCACCCCAGGCCAACCAAACGAGAAAATGGATTTTCACAAGACCCCGGGTCACCTGTGTACACACAGAAGCCTCCACCCTGCACAGCTGTGAAGGACAAAAGGAGAGGCCCTGGCTTCCAGGGAGTGGGTAGTTGACATCCCACCCATGACCCTCTCTAGGCCTGTGACCAGGTGGTCTTTGCATCCCTCAGAGCCCAGTGAATGCAGGTGACAGCACCCACAGCTCACACCTGTGTGAAATGTAACAAGCCCTGCAGATGGTGGGCCAGGCATGTGTGTGTTTCAGGGGAGGACAGCACTGGCGAGGGCAGGGCAGGGTGGGGGCCAGCTGGCGGCCTCTGGGACCCCCTGAGCCTCCCTCCCAGTGAAGTGGATGCTGGAAGTTTTCTCAGGGAGACCATTCGTACCCCTCAACCCCTGCCGAGCCTGGGCTGCCAGAGTCTGTGGAGTCCAGACCAGGAGGGCCCTGCAGGGCCAGGACTGGAGTGAACAAGGTGAGGCACACAGGTGCTGCCCCTGGTCAGTGCCACCTTTGACTTGGTGTCCTGGAGCCTGGTACCGGGTCCTGCCCCGTGCCTCCCGAACACCACCCTTGGGCCTCGATTCTCCACTGTGGTATGTGAGCAGGTGGGTCCAGCCCCAATATTGTGCACATCAGTGAAATCAGAGCTTCTCAGCTAAACGGCCTGAGCATCGGGCCTTCCACCGCGCGTAACTGGTGCTTACAAAACAGTTTTTGAGCAACTGAAGACACAAATTTTCTAATCTAAATTCCCACACAATTGGGCTCTACTCACCTCCCTGACCTCACCCCCACCCCTTCCTGCCTGAGCAATTCCTTCCAGCTACACTGATCTGCTGTTGGTTCAGGAACATGTCAGGGCGACTCTAGCCTCAAGGCCTTTGCATTTGCCATGCCCTCTGCAGGAACACTGTCCCCCCAGAAATACCCAGTCGGTTCCCTTATTTTACTCAGGTGTCCATGTGAAAGTCAGCTCCTCAGAGAAGCCCTCTCAGACCACTCAATTGAAAGCATCCCCCCACCTCCCCACCCAGTCACATGATCCCATCCAATGATTCTATCATCTTCATAGAATGCAAAACTCTTTGGAGTGATCATACTCATATATTTGTTTTTTGCCAGTCCTCAGTGACACGCATGTAGAAGATACCCAGTGAAAGCTGGTTACTTGAAGAATCAGCCCCCACCCCACCTCTTAGTAAAGCTCTCAGGAGCCCCCAGTCCCTTGCACTAAAGGCCTGGCAAACCTCACCCTGCCGAGGAATTTTCCTAAAGAAGCTCTTCCTTTGTATGTCAACAGAGCGTTTCAACTCAGCTCAGCTCAACTTGGCTCGGCTGGTGCCTCCATGAAGGAGCCTGCTCTGCTGAAGGCCTGCTGTCCCAAAGCCCCCAGCTAACACAAGAGGGGACCTGTTGAGGAGTAAGCCCACTTCCCGACCCCCCTGCTAAACGTTGGTGGCCCTCTCCCTTCCCCAGGTCCCTGCCTCTGCCCACAGCCCTGTCCACCAGCTGAAAGGGTGAGGGTTTACACAGGGCCGAGCTGCCCGGCTGGGCCTGCACCCCTAGCAAACCCCCCAAACTACAGGACGGCCTCCAAGGGGGTATGCTGTGTTCAGGCATTCTTAACACCCTGTGAATTTACGTTTTAAAAATAAGTATTCAGTATTGGTAGAGTCCCTTGAGGATCTGAAAGATCCTTTAATATATATGGAACTATTTAAGTTCTCCCACCTGGGAAACCCTGGGTACCCTCCCACCACTGAGGACTCCCAGGAAAATAGGCCAAGCTCTGGATTTTGAGGCTTGCTCTTATGAAACTTATTTCTGTAGGGGAGAAGCTACAACTACTTCTCGTAGCTAAGAGGCCTAAGAGTTGCTTCCAGAAAGCTTTTTTGTTACTCAGATGTGGCCTCTCTCTAAGCCCAACTGTGCAAGGAAAATTGTTGCCCTCCCCACTACATGGTACAAGCTATTCAGGGTTGAAAATCTCCCTGAAAGCATGGGGCATGACTCCTGGGGATGAGTCTGGCTCTGGCACGGAGGGGATCGGCAACCCCTTCCTGACCAAAAGGGGGAAAAGTGTAATAAAATAAAATAAGGTATCAGTAGCCAAGCAAGATCAAATGGACTCAAGAGGCTATCTGGAGACTGCTCTTATGCAAGCTTCACTTAGAGGGTACTAATTGCCATGATTTGCTAAACCCCAACCAACATCATTCCTGTTGTCTCTTAAGAACATCTAGAGCTCGAATTGAGACTCTATACAGGTTTCATGCACTAGGTTTGCCCTCCTGGAACATAAAATCCTCAGAGGGTTCCTAGCTAAGATAAATTCTGAAACCCAGAGCGACTAGTCTCTCCAAGATTATCAAGTAATTATATCCCCCTATCCTTTAGTGACATCCCTTCTCAACATGAAAAAGTCAGAATGGGCATTGCTCAAAGATCCCTATAGACTGGGAGAAGGATCAAAGGAGAAGGAGGAGGTATGACAGAAAACAGGATTTAACAAACAAGTACGGCTGAATCACTATATTAATATTCCTTCTAGCCTCCAGTGTTTGGGAGCAGCTAGAAGGAAAAATCTGAGATGGTGGAATGGTAGCCCATGACAGACTCTGGGATCTGTTCTGTAACTATCAAGTGTGCTTTGAAAATTATTGCTTTTTTCTTTCTTTGATTTGTATATATGCTATATTACACAATTTAAAAAACGTTAAAAAAAATAACTATTCATTATCATTTTTTCCCTAGTTTCAAATGTGCACATGTAATCACATGTGCTGGCTGTGAAAAACTCCAAAAAGGCTAGAATGACGTGGGATGACCCCTGCCCTCCTGATCTCACCGCAGTGACGGGAACAGTTAACGGTACTGACTTTAATTTAGCAAGCTCCTCCCACAATCCTCTGAGGTTGGCACTATTGTTATCCCCATTTTACAGATGGCAAATGAGATCAGCCTCTTTGGCACTAGACCACTGGGCCTAAATTCACTTTCTTAGTCTTGGTCTGAAGCCCATGGGTGACAGAACCCTTATGACCTTTTCCTGCCCAGCCAGCCTGAATCTCACTTGTTTCCCCATAAGCACTCACTGCATCACATATAAATTGTAGTGCACATTCAGGTAAGTTACGTCCTGAGAATTTGATCAGAAATGGACCATTTTGTCCGAAACAGTCCTAAGAGCTATGCATTCTGCATCAGGAGCTGTGCCGACAGCTTGCACGTGCTGCTGAATGGACTCTTAGCAACTCAAAAGGCAGGCGCTGCTGCTGCACCTTGGGAGGCAAGGCTCATGGCTAAGTGGTTTGCTCAAGAGATGACACAACAGGGTCACACCTTCAGCTGGAATTAGTGTGAAGTCAGCCCTTGAGGTGAAAAGAGCCTGTTTCAAAATTACCTTTGCAAACCTCTGTGGAAGGCCCCAGGTCTCTCTCCAGTGTTGGGCCAGAGGCTGGCTCTTTGGCTGAGCGCCGGATGAGGTGGTTGGCAATTGTTTAAGACCCCTGAGGTAGGAAACTCTGGAGTTGTGCTCTGCAAGGCAAGGTGCCTGCCTGAGGCTGATAGAAGGCACAGCCTGCCCATCTCTGTTGATCTCTGGCTGGAGCATGGGGAGCCCAGATGCCAATTATTTTCGTCAAGCTTCCCTTGGTTAACGTTGTCCAATAAAACACAGTGAGATGGTGAAAACAACCCAAGTATCCCTCAGCAGATGACTGAAGCCCAATGTGATCTGTTCATAAAATGGAATATTGCTCAGCTGTAGAAAGGAACGGAGTTCTGATTCAGGCTACAGCATGGATGAGCCTTGAATACATTATGTTGAGTAAAGGAAGCCAGACACAAAGGCAACCTGTTGTGTGATTCCATTTGTATGTGTGTTGGTTTGAAAGGATGTATGTCCCCTAGAAAAGGCATATTTTAATCTAAATCCTATTTTGTAAAGGCAGAATAATTCCTATTCAATACTGTATGTTTCAATCTGTAATTAGATCATCTCACCAGAAATGTAATCCAATCAAGAGTGGTTGTTAAACTGGATTGGCGGAAATGTGTCTCCACCCATTTGGGTGGGTCTTGATTAGTTTCTGAGGTCCTATAAAAGAGAGAACATTTTGGAGAAAGCAAGAGGTTTGGAGAGAGCAGAGAATCTGCAGCACCACGAAGCAGAGAGTCCATGAGACAGCCACCTTTGGAGATGGAGAAGGAAAACACCTCCCGGGCAGTTTCATGAAACTAGAAGCCAGGAGAGAAAGCTGGCAGATGACGCTGTGTTCGCCGTGTGCCCTTCCAGCAGAGAGAGAAACCCTGACTGTGTTCACCATGTGCCTTCTCACTTGAGAAACCCTGAACTTCATTGGCCTTCTTGAACCAAGGTATCTATCCCTGGATGGATGCCTTTGATTGGACATTTCTATAGACTTGTTTTAATTGGGATATTTTCTTGACCTTAGAACTATAAACTAGCAACTTATTAAATTCCCCCTTTTTAAAAGCCATTCTGTTTCTGGTATATTGCATTCTGGCAGCTAGCAAACTAGAACAGTATGAAATGTCCAAAACAGACAAATCTATTGAGACAGAGAACAATGAGTGGTTGCCAGGGGTTGGACGGATTGAGGGCTAGTGGGGTGAAGGCTAAATGGGGCGGAGGTTCTTTTTACAGTGATGAAAATGTCCTGAAACCAGCTGTGGCTGTACAGCCCTGTGAACAGACTAAAACTCTTTGAATTGTCCAAGTGCATTGTATGGAATGTGAATTATGTCTCAAATAAAGCTGCTTTTTTTTTTTTAAACGAATAACTTTTCTGCCAAGCGGTGGTAGACATAGCAATCCAAGACGCAGACTCTGGAGCCAGGTGACTGGGTTGGAACCCGGTCCCATCCCTCTTTGAGCCTGTTTGCCATTCAGCAGCACGTGCAAGCTGTTGGCACAGCTCCTGATGCACAATGCATAGCTCTTAGGACTGTTTCAGACAAAATGGTTGAATTTGATCAGATTGAATTTCTGATCAAATTCTCAGGACGTAACTTACCTGAATGTGCACTACAATTTATATGTGATGCAGTGAGTGCTTATGGGGAAACAAGTGAGATTCAGGCTGGCTGGGCAGGAAAAGGTCATAAGGGTTCTGTCACCCATGGGCTTCAGACCAAGACTAAGAAAGTGAATTTAGGCCCAGTGGTCTAGTGCCAAAGAGGCTGATTTCATTTGCTAAAACTACTGGAATGCAATACACCAGAGATGGACTGGCTTTTATAAAGGGGATTTATTTAGTTAGAAATTTACTAATTTGGGAAGGCACACAACGATGTCTATGGGCCTTCACTCCCAGCTTCTGGATTCAAAAGGCTTTCCCAGGGACATTTCCTTTTTGCATCTCCAAACATTTGGGTCTATCTCATCTCTGAACTCTGAGCCAAACTGTGCTGGGCTCTGCTAAACTGCTTCTCTCTCTTCTGACCTCTCTCTTTTAAGCCTCCAGCTAATTAAATTAAACGTCACTCATTATAGAAGGCCCTCCCCTTAGCTGACCACAGCCGTAATCAGGCATAGAGGAAATTCACATGCTGACAATTTAAGTTCACAGCAACAGAACTGGGCACCATCACCTGGCCAAGTTGACACGAACCTAACTACCACAGAGGCCATGGGGGTGAACCAAGCCTTTTTTCTATTCAGCTACATACTTAAGGACTCCAGAATGTCCAACCTTCAAAGCATTAGTACTCAGTTCCTGAAAGATGGTGACTGGTAATTCACAAAGCAACTCTCACTCACCATAGTTTGCCCATATCTCCAAAGCCAAGTCTTATTCATCCTCCCCCAAGCAGATCTAGAGAAACTGGGCCTCTCTCTCCTCAGGCATGGATGCTTTATAGACTGACGTAAAGAGAATAAGGAGGGCAGGGCGCATTTGTTACAAGGTCAAAATGAAACTGCCAACAGCACAGCTCTCTGTCTCCCAAGAGTGACTCACTGGTGAAAACCAGAATATTGTTCCAAGTGTCAAAATCTTCAGAACAGCCTCCAGGATTTGGGCTGTATCCAGCTGAAATGAGCCAAAACGTTCCGGCATCTTCCTGAGGTACCTGGAAAGGCATCTGAGAGTGGATTTATTGTCTTTCCACCTTCAGCCTTTGTTTTTGAAAGCTCATCAAGAGGAACCAAAGGGGTCAGAGGCAGCAGCACAATGGTTTCCTTCCCCAGGATGGGGTTCAGACAGCTTCTATTATGCCCCCAGCATTCCCCTCCTGTGACGATCAAACCACACCCTGGCTGCTCCAGAGGCAGAAAGCCAGGACTCTGGCAGGAGGCTGAAACTCCTCAGCCTTTTGCAAAACAGTTCCACCTGCCTCGGGGCCCGGCAATGTGGGAGGGTTTATCATCATTAGGAGCAAGTTAACTTCAAACAAGGGAGAGATGCTTTTAGGGTAATTTTATTAGCACTGGATTCTAGAATACCTTTTATATTTTTTTAAGTAACACTCTGTGCTGCCCTAGGTCCTCCACAGAGGAGGGGAGGGGGCTGACTGACTTGTAGAGGATGAAAAAACTGAGCTGTTCCTATCTCCTGTCTTTAGTTATTTAAGGAATTCTCGAGGTAATCTTAAAACACGACAGTTTGCCTATGCAATTAGCCAGGTATCCATCAATACAGTATTTTTTTGGTGCATAATTTTATTCATAATAAATATAAACTAGGACAATGTGACTTATGGAAGTTGCCAGTTGTGCTGGGGACTAGGCAGGAAGACAATGGGAAAAAGAGCAGCCAACACCTACGAATAACTTCCCCTGGCCAACACTGTCCTACACGCTTTGCAGGTATTCACATCTAACTCAGACAATGACCCAACAAGGTAGGTACTTCCAAAATCACCTTTTCACAGATAGGGAGGCTGCAGCACAGAGAGATTACATTATGTGCCCAGGGTCACACAGCTGCAAAATGGCCGAGCCAGAATTTGAACCCAGGTGGACAGCTCCACAGCTACTGCTCTGAGCCACAGTTCCCCATTCAGTTCTATGTGGTTGCCTCGAATCCAATGTGGCTGTCTCAAATCCAAAGAAACTGTCCCTGGGCAGGCTCTCCATGACAAACACCATGGCTGACCCAGAGCCCACTCCCTATCTCAGGCTGACATCACTGGTTTTCCTGTGGAGCATGCCCACTTACATAGCTGGCAAGGTGATCCTGGCAGCACACCTTAGTTCCCCCTACAGGAGCCCCTCCATGTGGCCACTTGAGTAGCCTCATAACATGGCCACCAGTTTCCTGCAGCACAAAGACCTGCGTGTATGAGAGAGAGCAAGGACCTGGCCTTAGAAGACACATGTCACTTTTGCCTTCTGCTACTGGTGACATGGACCATCCCAGGCACCACATAGGGGTAAGGCAGCCCCCAGGCAGGTGAATTCTGTGGAGTCATCAGTCATGGGGGCCAGCTTGGGCACTGTCTACCACAGCCTCTTTTATGTCTCTGATGGGGCATGTGGAATTGGGGCAGCTATCCTGTGACCACGGAGGCAAGGGCTGACTGAGGATGAAGCCCCCATACCCAGAGCAGAGCTGATACATGGAGGGCACCTGTGGCTGTGGTAGCCATCTTGTCTGCCTGCCTGCCTAAAGACGAAGCTGAGAGAGCAGAAAGCAGGGTTGAGAGACGGAGAGATCAAATGCTGGCAACATCACTTGGGCCCCTGGATCCAGTCAGCCCAAGGTTTTTCAATTACAAAGCAGTTTTTTCCTGGGCTAAGTTCAAGTTGGGTTTTCCTTCAACCTTCTTTTCTCCCAGGTGGAGGCAAAGGGCATTAGAGGTCTGTTCATCCAGGCCCAGCTTGCAGGTACCTAGCCCTTGGCTTTTTCCTGACATATGAGCTCTAGATCAAATGTCACCTCCTCCAAGAGGCCTTCTGTGATCATTTCATACAAAATGGACCCTTTCAGGCCATGCTAGTGACTTTCTGTCT
Source organism: Tamandua tetradactyla (assembly GCF_023851605.1). Classification (NCBI taxonomy): domain Eukaryota; kingdom Metazoa; phylum Chordata; class Mammalia; order Pilosa; family Myrmecophagidae; genus Tamandua; species Tamandua tetradactyla. The sequence goes on along the minus strand of NC_135331.1, from coordinate 7,441,965 downwards.
GATCCCACCTACCTTAGTATCTTCACAGTACTTGTCACTACCTGAAACTTGCTCTTCATTTTTCTTTTTTGTCCCTTCTTTATTGTTCACCTCTTTTTTTCCCTCCATCCCCCAAACAGAATGTACACTTCCATGAAGGTCCAGATTTGTGTCTGTCTTGTCCACTGTTAAATTTCCCAGAACTTGGCATAGGTGCTCAGTTAAAAAGGTGTAAATGTTGAATAAATGAGTGAATGGATAATTGGCCTCCCCGGAAGCAGTCTAGGACATGAGAAATTCTAAAGAACTAAGGAAGGATGAAAATGATAATTCCCTCTCTCCATCTCATAGGCACATGCACCCTCCTCAGGCTGTCTCCCTCAAGTCACCCTCACCAGGTCTCACTGGTGAAGCCCTCGACTTGGGGCCTCTCCACTTCATGCCTACCTCCTCCTCCTTCTTCCTACCTGCTCTAAGAGGACACCTGCACAATGGAAATGATGCAGAATTTGGAGTCACACAGTCCTGGACCACATTCAGTACCTCCAAGCACTAGAACCTTGGGTGGGTCACTTTTGCATTCTGAATCTCAGTTCCCTCATATGTAAAATGGGCCTGAAGTGAAACCACCATATATAAAGAGCACATCACTTTTATAAACATTATAAAAATTATTTTGTGGGTGGAGGGACACTGGCCTTGCCTGGAATAAATATCTCTCAGTAGCTTAATCTGCCTCAAGTTTGACCCGGCAGTCACCCTCCTCCCGGCAGCTGCTCCCCAGAGAGTGCAATTGCTTAAATGGCCAATATTTCCCCCTGCTCAGCACAGAGCCCGATCATCACAGGGCAGCCAGGATGGGCTGTTAGCTTGATTGGCTTCTTTTTTCATCTCCACATCAGCTGTTAAGTGGCTCAGCTCAGGCAGGGGAGGTTGCTCCTGCACAACCCAGAGCTGGAGCAGAGTCTGATGGAGTCCTCAAGTTTCAACAAGGATATGACTCCACTATATTCTACCTCCCAAGAGCAAACTCTCGAATCATGTCCTCTCCCTGCTCAAAGACCAGTAACAGACCCTCGTTCCTGCCTTGGGAATTAAGTCCAAAGTCTCCCTTCTCCTCCATACTTAAAGGTTTCCCCACCTGGCCCCACCCTTCTTTCCTCCCAGGGCTCTGCCTCCTATTGGGGTGGAAGAAATTTCATTCAAAGTCCTCCAGATGTGCTCTACCCCTCAACTGTGTGACCCTGGGAAAGTAGCTTCACCTCTCTGAGCCTCAGTTTCCTGGTTTCTTCCTCAGGCAGGGCTGATTACAACCCACTGGCATCACAACTCAGTGGAAAGAAAGATTCACTTTCCTAGTTGTTCCAGAAAGAGTGTCAGAGAAGGTTCTCATTGGCTGAACTAGGGTCACATGACTAGTCATGACCCAATCACTGTGGTGGTGTACCAGATTCTGTCCCACCCAAACCACATGGGTGGAGGGTAAGGAAGAGGGGACATGGTAGGGAGATTTCCTCCCAGGAGAAGAATACCTGGGAAGGGAGGGACACCGATATCCACTGCAGGAGCCTGAGCTCCCTGTCTGCGTCCATCAGGTGAGACACTGGGATTGGAGGCTCAAAGCCTGTGAGTGATGGAGACACACGGCCACAGTTGCCAATGCTCACCTGGACCTGCCCAAAAATCCTGCCCAGGGCACTGGGCTGCCTGCAGAGTGAGCAACACAAGAAATGACAAAGAACAAAGAGGTTAAATATTAACCTGCTTCAGTCTCTCTTTCTGTAAAATGGGGATCAAAACTAGCACCGCCCTCTTAGGGTGGTGAAGCTTAAAGGAGATGTTATACCTGTTATTATTCGTTAGAAGGGCTCAGAACGGTACACACAGAGATATTGAACATGGATTCCTTGCTAACCTGGGCCCCATCAAACCCCATGTTCCCACCATCAAACCCTGGCCTATGCCTTTCTCTCTGCCATCCAGATCCACCTAGGCCTCCCTCCTCCAGGAAGCCTTCCTGAGATTCCCAATGTACTCAGACTCCCTAGAGTCCCACAGACCTGAAGTTCCAGCTCTGCTCCACCAGCTGTGTGACCCTGGGAAAGTGGCTTCATCTCTCTGAGCCTCAGCTTCCTCTTCTGGAAGAGAAAGAGTACCTGAGATGGTTCTGGTGGATACTTAGCACTATGGTTCTGTGGATACTTAGCACTGACTGTACTGAAGGGCTGTACTCTCTCTGGGTCCCTTCCCTCTCTCATGGTTTGGGGGGAATCTATCCATAATGCTAGTCAATTCTAATTAGCTAATAGTCTAATGTTAGTTGACTCTATTTGAGAGTTCAGAATTGAAACCCAGATCTACCCCTAACAAGCTATGTAACACTGGGCAAGTCATTCTTCATCTCTGAGCCTCTGGTTTCTCTATTTCACAAAGCAGTTATGAGGCTGGCAGGAGCCACTAAAGCAGTGCCCGAGACAGGCAGATATATAGTCTATGGGCACTCCCTCTTTCCCACCTCCTCTGAGCAGTGTTTCCCAACTGCCCTGCTTTGATGACCTCTTAGTCTCCGCTCCTGCCTGCACAGTGAGCTCCCTAGATGCTCAGATCAGATCAGGTCACTAGTGCCTTTGGATTCCCCAGAGCCTGGCACAAGGCTTGTAAATAGTGGATGCTCTAGGTATTTTGAGATTGATGATGATGACAACAATAATGATGATGAAAAAAAAAAGTCACTGGAGACTTCCCAGGTCTCCTTAATCCTTATCCTGATTTAATTTCAGTTTAATTTGATTCCAGAAGTTTTCTTCAATTCCATTTATGCAAGGACACAGGTATAAACAAAGGCATAAAACCCAGCATCTGCTACGTACCCAGCTCTCTACCAGGCCAAGCCTCTCTTTGCCAGATTTGATTGGCATCTTGCCCTCAGCCACACGGCTTCATTCAAGCAGTTTCATGGCTATGAGCTGATTTGGGGTGGTACACACAGATGAGCATGTTTTATTTTTATTTTACTTTTTCTATTTTTGCATGGGCAGGCACTGGGAATCAAACCTGGGTCTCTGGCACAGCAGGTGAGAACTCTGCCTGCTAAGCCACCATGGCCCGCCCAGCATGTTTATTTTAACTAGAAATTTTATTTAGCCACATACATCAGAAAACTCAAATAGCAGCAGCTTACCCAAATAAAGGGTTTCTTGTTTTTTTAACAAGACATCTGGAGATGGCCCATCCAGGACCAGGAAGGTAGTACTATCATGCCACTGACACTTGAGCCCTTTTCTAAGTATCATTCTTATGGGCTCCTTTGAACACAAAGTGGCTGCTCCATCTCCAACACTGCATCTACATTCCAGATGGGAACAAGGAAAAGGACACAAGGCAAAAGACCTGCACTAGCTTCTTCTATTTTTCTTTCCTGTCCTCTTTTAGAGTTTTCACAGGAGCCTACCCGATAACTTCTACTTACAGAACTATGTCATGGGGCTGCCTCTATTTGCAAAGGAAGCCGGGAAAAGTGGAGTTTAAACTGGGCACACGGCTGTCCTGAACAAAATTAGGGTTTCACTGACAAGGAAGGATAGGAGAATGACTACTGAGAAGGCAGCCAGTAGCATGCATCTATGATTTCACAGGAATTATTACTAAAAGCAGTGTTTCTCAAGCTTAAGCATTTGTTAAAATCACCCCCAGGGCTTTTTAAAATACAGGTTGCTGAACTCCACCCTCAGAATGTCTGACTCAGGAGGTCTGAGGTAAGAGCCCAAGAATTTGCTTTTCCATCGAGCAGCCCAGTGACGCTCAGGCTGCTGGTCTGGACACCACCCTTTGAGAATGGCTGAAGTCAGTGCTCAAGTAAAAATACATGAATTGATTTTTTTTTAACATAGGCAGGCACCAGGAATCGAACCTGGGTCTCCGCTATGGCAGGCGAGAACTCTGCCTGCTGAGCCACTATCACCCAACCATGAACTGATTTTTAAAGCACAACAAAAGGACATCATAGTTGAGATGTGTTATCCATCAGATCCCAATAGAAAACAGAGGACATGCTCAGACAGGAAATTGAAAAGAACATAATAAAAAGAATATTAACAAAGGTGGGGGCAAGTAATGGTGAAGCCTCCCCTCCCAGGCTAGCAACAAGTGGGGAGGGGGGGCTTTTAACACACCTGACTGGGACGGAGGTGGAGGCAGTTATTGGAACCCAAAGAGGGCAGCTAGAGAGAGGATTCCCCCCACTCCCCATCCCCAGAAGAGTGGTAAACTTTGTGGAGGGACACACCCAACCAGAGGTAAGGCAGAGAGGGGGCCACGTAAAAATACTCAGCCTCTGTCTCCACCACCTCTGACCTCCAACTGGTTCCTCCCACTGGTTGCACTCAGCAGGACACCAGAGGGCCACAGGACAGAGTAGAAAAGGGTGAAGAGTGATTCTGGAGAGGTGAACAAAAGATGCCCAGCACAGAAACAGCAAATATCATGACAAAGGGGAGTGACTGAGTTTGGCAAACAACGGTTCAAAGTAGGCAGCTCCCCAGTTTGTTCATTCAATCACTCACTGGGCAGCCACCATGTTGGAGGCACTGCACTGGGAGCCAAGGATTTAGAGCTGAATTAAGCACGATCCATGCCCAGCGAGACTGCTGTCTGCTGAGGTCCAAGGCGCTGTGGGGGGTGGGAGCCATTCCTACTGTAGCCCATCCCAGCCAGTCTCACGGTACCTTCCACAGATCGCATCTGCTTGTCGCCCGTGAGATTTCCGCTGTGATTTAAGCTTTCATTAAAGTTTAACTATGGGGGAAAGACTGCAAAAAGAATCACCTGCTCCATCACAAATCACAATGTTATTATGTGCTGCTGAAATAGGAGATGCAGGACTGGGTCAAGGGGATTTGGTTGGGATTAAGAACAAAATGAATTTAAAACACTGGGTGCCTGCACGCCCCCCTGATAATACCCCATAAACCTTTATGCATATAGATTTATATTGGTGAACTGTTGATTAAGGCTCTTTTCGGGCTCTAAATGAAACACCAGCTCTCACCAGACCCCTCACTGCCACATCAGCCTTACGTAAAATGCCTGTCTCCAAGCTCAATAGCCAATAACAAAAATGATGAAGAATCTGATCCAGACATGGATAATTGCTCTGGCTTCCTCCCGTGAATTTAAATAGCTTTCTTGAATTACTGCTTTTGACATGATCAATAAAATTGAGCTATTGCTGTATCAGGCCTTTCAGCAAATATCCAGGGAACAGTGCTCCCAGGACTGACAGCTCACCTGGTGGGCTGGGCTAGACGCTGGGGAGACAGGGAGCAGAATGAAGGCAGGGAGGTGGGGGACTGGCTAAGGGCCAGATCAGGAGAAGCAGATAAACTTTCAGATTCCATCTCCCCAGCTGACCTCGCTTGTCCTCTATCCCTCTTCCACCAAATTAACCAAGCAAAGCGTATCTGTCCCATGACACAACCCAATTGCTTTTAGCCTTGTGAAATGATAGCTGGCCAATGAGATATCCTGAACTATGGCTAGCTGTTAAAGGAGGGGCTTGGCAGCCCATACCTACTTTCCAGGAAACATGCTTTTCTTGGCCTCTTGTCCCACAATACCTCCACACCAAAGGGTATGATTCCAATACCCCAAGACCAAAGATAAACTCTAGCAGTGGAAATTTTAGATAAACGACAGATATCATGGCAGGAAAGACATTTTTAAGTTGAGATAAAATTCACACAGCACAGAATTATCCATTTTTAAATGTAAAATTCAGTGGCACTAAGTACATTCACATTGTCATGCAACCACCACCTCTATCGAGTTCCCAAATATTTTCATCATCCCAAAAGGAAACCCTAGACCCACTGTCAGTAACACAATTCCCTGCTTCGTCCACTCCTGCTAAGTAACAATCTGCTTTCTGTCTCTATGGATTCACCTAGAAAAACTGTTTTAACCCTTCACCACGCCTCACATTGGCTGGCCAGGTCAACAGGTTTTTTAATGAGGGCTGTAAAGCCCAAATGCCTAAAATAAATAAGGCTACAAATGTGTGAATTCTCATCCAGGCTTCTCTTGGACTCAATGTTCAGGGGACTAGAGACTGTGAGGTTTATACGTGAGAGAAGGATCTGGAGTCAGTCTGACTTGAGTTCAAATCACGGCATCATTTTTCCATCTGGGTGACCCTGGCGGACGACATTTAACTCCTTTTAGGCTCAGTTCTCTCCTCTGTGCCATGAGGGCTTTAACTGGGAAATAGAAAGCTGCTCAGCCCAGTGCAGATCCTGGGGGAGGCTTCCACAAGGGGAGGGGTTATTTCAGTACAAGTCAGTGCTTGCTATTCACAGTTATGTTCTAAAAAGCAATTGCCAACGCTGAATATGTATTTCTATGTAAGATACCTTATTTCATATATGTCGTTGACTCACTAACTCTGAACTCACAGCCAACAGCTCTGTAACTCAGGCCCGAAGGAAGTTTCTCTAACACCCCTATTTTCTCCATAGGGCAACATCACCGCCTTGCTTAGGGAGACTAAAAGCACTTCAGCCTCAGAACCATTTTAAAGCACAAATAAATGAAAAAAAAAAAAAAGGTGCCACAAGAAGGGCACCTGTCCACGGTGGGGGAGTTGGAACCAGCGGCGAGGCCCAGTCCCCCCCACCCAGCTGGGAAGGAGCAGTGCCCAGGAGCGCACGCACAGGAGTGACCACGAAGGCGCCGCGAGTACTGAGCTCCGAGTTACAGATACATTTTAGCAGGTGGGCGGCTTGGCAAAGTCGGAAGGCACAGGGTGGCCTGCACTTGTCATTGGACCCGTGGGCGGGGGGCACCCTGGGAAGGAAGGGCGGCTGGTGCCTGAGGCGGCGCCGCTGGAGGCTGAGAGGGCAGCTCCCCGCCCCGGTTTCCTCAGGGCTGCCACAACCCCGCCTCGGTCGCCTTCTGCTGCACGTGCCATAGCCCTTCCCACAAGGCGGGCCCTCCCCGCCTCCTCACCTCCGCGCTCTCTGTCCCCTGGAAGGGAAGTGTAACGGGCAGCTGGCCTTGGTGCCTGCAGACGGCCATTCCCCCTCCTTGCGCCACTCGCGCCCAGGATGGGCACGTGACCCGAGCCGGGCCAATCAGAGGCTGGCAACACCCTGGCCTCTTGTGATTGGCTCATGAATGGGCATGTGACTCCCCCGGGACCAATAACTATCAGGTCCAGGGATTTTTGCTGAGTCATTGTAGAGCGGACTGGCTCGAGCTGCCCTCTGGGTTGGTTCTCTGGGGGGCTAGTAAATTCCACTCCTCCCTTTCTGTCCCCCTTAAGGCAGCTTCATTATTATAACCAGTCCTCTCCCTCCTCTTTAGTCTGGCTCCAGTACCCACCCTTCCTCCCTCCCCTCCTTCCCTCTCTGTCTCTCTTCATCTACTCTCCTTCTCTCTCTCCCCTCCCTCCCTCCCTCCTTCTATCCCCCTCCCCCTTCCCTTCCCTCCACTTCCATTCTTCCCTCCCTCCTTCCGTCCTCCCTTCCTTCCCTCTTTTCCTCCCACCCTCCTCCTCTCTCTCTCTTCTGGTCTTCTCTCCTCTCTCTCTCTTCTTTCTTCTTTCTTTCTCCCCCAGTAGAATCCCTTACCTGCCCGTCAGCTTCCTGTGGCTGCAGCATTCCCTGGCTTGTGGCCTCAGCCCTCCAGCCTCTCTTTCCACCTTGGCATCACCTTCTCCTCTCTGTGCCTCTCTTCTCTTCTGTCTTCCAACAGCCCTTGTCCTTAGGGGGCCCACCCAGATAATCCCCGGTAATAGCCTTAACCTCAGAATCTTTAGTGTAATCACAAATGCAAAGACCCTTCTACCAAATAAGTGCCCAGGCCCAGGCCCTGGGGCTGAGGATGTGGGCAGGAGCTGGGGAGCCAGCACCAGCCCACTACCTGGGTGGGGGGCACAGAGCCTGCCCTGTGCTCCAGAAGCGGGGATTGGTTTTTGCGGTGACTCACAGTCTGTTCTGATGGGTTCTGAAGGTCTAGGGGAAATATCCGTAGGAAACACAGTCATGTTCTGATCTCAGGGCATGTTTGGAGGGCAAACCCCAGGAAGGACACCCAGTGTGGGAGGCCTGAGCAGGGGTGGTGCTGGGCTGCCCGAGAGATGGCAGGCAGGGCTCTTAGGAGGCGGGTGCCCCTCAAGGGGAGGGTGGGATAACCAGAGCAGCCCAGGGCTGGACTCCCCATCCAAGTGTTCGGACCTCGCAGGACGGCTCGGGCCAGGGTGGAAGAGGTGTGGGTAGGTTACAGTAAATTGAGGGCTAAGGAAAGCCCATGGGGGGAGTCTTCAGGCCTCTAGACTAAACAGCCAGTTGCAGAAGGCCAGCAAGTAGCCTTTGGAGTGGGACTCTCCATGGGGACAGATATCACCATCCCCTGCAGGAACCCATCGGTGGACTAGCGGGGCAGGATGCTGGGATGCTACTAAACCACTTTCTCAAGAGGATGTTTGTTGATTGCTCAACAGCTAGAAATGACCTGTCCCCTGGACGGGGGTTGGGGTGGGGAAGACCCCTACGGCGTGAGTGATTCAACCTCCAGCCCCCTTCCCCGCCAGCCCCCCACGAGTCAGAAGCTCTGGCCTGAAATGCTTGTTTATGCCCAAGACGGTGCCAGTTCACACTTCCCACCTGGCTTCCTTCCCCCTGAGTGTGGGCTCCAAGAATGAACTGTTCTTTTAGGAAGGGAATCTTTTCCCAGCACAGCCCCAGGCAGAGCGAGAGAAGCAAAGCAAAGAGGGAGGGGGGAAAACAGCCCTAGACACTCAACATATCATTTTGCTCCTTTCAACCCGATAAAACCCATTTTCAAAGAGCCCAGGGGGAGCAGGTGCAACGCAGTCATCTACATTTTTGAGATCACTTTGGGTTTTCCCTCCGTAAGCTGACAGCAAGCCAGCAGGAGAGACAGGAACCCTGCAGGGGACAGATCACAGCGTCGTGGGGCAGCCAGGGAGTGACAGGCCATTCCTGCGATTTTCTTAGCCCATATTTTAGGTCACCACCACGGTGCTGGGTGCCTGGCAGCCAGGTTAAATGACCTCCTCCTTTGCCTGCCTTCTCCTGAAGTCTCCAGTTGCATAAACATTATTGCAGATGTGGTCTCTGGCCAGGGGAGATACACCAGCCCCAGCCACACACCAGGCCCGAAAGCTCTCAGAAGGAAGCCGGTTTGAATTTCTGCAGCCAAATCAAACACTGGCTCCAGAACGTTTTCTTATTATCTCACTGTCGGATTATGGAACAATCACCCCACTGATGGGTCACGAGCCCGCCCAAGTTTTAAATTAAACCTCTTGAGTTTTCCCTGAGAGAGCAGATAAAATCCTTCCAGCTAAGGTTTGGAGGAAAGAATGTGGTTTGTGTGTGTGCACGTGTATTTCCCCTAAAACTCATTTTCTTTTGTTGGACTCCTTGAAGCTCTGTTTAAATATTTTGCTTAGGGAAATAATTATGTGTGATGAATGCTAACACATCGTTCCAGAAGGAACTTCTCCATGGCTGCCTGGATTTCAGAGTGAAGCTTTTTCTGAAAGGAAGAGGCAAGTCCCCTTTCCAAGAAGTGAGTGTCCTAGGAGTGGCTCTGGATGTCAACCATAGGCTCTGAAAATCCACCATGTAAAAAAGCTACAGTTGCATGCTGGAAGGCAGAGAGAGAAAAGAGAGAGGGTTTTGATCCTTAGCTGAGGCCAGAAGAGGCCCCACCCCAGGCAGCTGCTCAAATGCTGGGCTGTTACTTCCCCTCTCAGCATCTTAGATTCCTCATCCCTCAGGGAGGAGAAATTACAGAAGCTCCTTTTGTGGAACTCCCACTAGTGAATGTAGGAGGAGATGCTACTATTACCCTATCATTCTGTCATTCAACAAGCATTTACTGAGCACCTACTACGTGTCAGATTGTCTCCCAGGTACTTGGAGCGGACTCTCTGGAAGGTGGGAGCACACATCTCTTTCAGGCTCCAGGAGTCAGTACTGATATGGTTTTGGAAATTACACAGGACATTGCATGATGCCTGGTACGTAATAAGTGCTCGATAATTTTCTTCTTGTTTAATGTAAAAGAAATAAATAAGGTGGAAGAGTCTGGAGATGGTGGGAGGAAACGATGCTGTCGTGTATTCTAGGGTTTGGAGGTGGCGGTCCCTATGCATCCTGGGTCCCAGCGTCACAAAGGACCCTTAGTCCAGGTGAACTGGGCTCCCCCACCCCGCCTGAGAACCCTGAGTGAGGAGGCCAGGCCACCCCAGATGTAGTCCAGATCTCTGTAGCCAACAGTCAAAACCAGGCTTTAAAGTCGAGGGCACAACCTGGCAGCATGGGGTGGGGAGTACCCAGCTTCTGACTTACTCAATTTGGCCACTGAGGGTCTTTTATACATTGGAATTTTAGGCCTGCACTTGAAGACTGGGATATGTCACTCACAAATCCAGGCATCCAGCCTTTCTGGAAACATCTGAAATTCTGGCCACACTGGGCCATGTTCCTGCTTGCCGCGCAAGACAGGGGCTGAGCGGACACACCCTGGGCTCCACAGGGCACCCCCGTTCCCGCGTGTATGTGCCTGCGTGCTTCTCATGGGCACACGAGTGTTCAACCCTCGATTTCAAGGGAGCCAGTGGGAGTTCTGACAAGGATCTCAGTGGGGTTTTGTTTTGTTTTGTTTTTTTATGTTCTGATTTAAGTTCTTTATTAGAATATGTTTGTGCATGCACATACATATTTCATTTCCTTGCATGTTTTGAAAGTATAAGAACTTTCTTACAAATATAGACATTAAGACAGCTTTCTATTCATTTTATTTTTTTTTTTTTACTTTCTTTATTGTATAGTATAACATATACACAAAGCAAAGAAATAAAAAAGCAATAGTTTTCAAAGCACTCTTCAACAAGTGGTTACAGGACAGATCCCAGAGTTTGTCATGGGCTACAATACGATCCTCTCAGATTTTTCCTTCTAGCTGCTCCAGAATATAGGAGGCTAGAGGACTTGTTCGAGTTTGCTACCTACTGGAATGCAATATACCAGAAACGGAATGACTTTTATTATTATTATTATTTATTATTATTATTTTTTACATGGACAGGCACCGGGAATTGAACCTGGGTCCTCTGGCATGGCAGGCAAGCATTCTTGCTGGAATGACTTTTAAAGGGGGAATTTAATAAGTTGCTAGTTTACAGTTCTAAGGCCAAGAAAATGTCCCAATTAAAACAAGTCTATACTAATATCCAATCTAAGGCATCCAGGGAGAGATACTTTGGTTCAATAAGGCTGATGAAGTTCAGGGTCTCTCTCAAGTGAGAAGGCACATGGCAAACAGGGTCAGGGCTTCTCTCTCATCTGGAAGGGCACATGGTGAACACAGCATCATCTGCCAGCTTTATCTCCTGGCTTCCTTTCATGAAGCTCCCCAGGAGGCGTTTTCCTTCTTCATCTCCAAAGGTCGCTGGCTGGTGGACTCTGCTTCTTGTGGCTGTGTCATTCTCTGCTCTCTCAGAAATCTCTTGCATTCTCCAAAATGTTTCCTCTTTTATTAGATTCCAGTAAACTAATCCAGACCCACCCAAATGGGTGGAGACACATCTCCACCTAATCCAGTTTAACAACCACTCTTGATTGAGTCACATCTCCAGGGAGATGATCTGATTACTGTTTCAAACATACAGTACTAAATAGGGATTAGAAGAAACGGCTGCCTTTACAAAATGGGATTAAGATTAAAACATGGGTTTTCTAGAGTATGTACATCCTTTCAAACCAGTACAGGCTTAGGAATTTTTTTTATCACAATCAACTTTTTTTCCTTCTTTTTTTGTGAGAAATAACATATATACAAAAAATCTATAAATTTCAAATCACAGCACCACAATTGGTTGTAAAACATGCTTCAGACTTTGACGTGGGTTACAATTTCACAATTTTCGGTTTTTACTTCTAGCTGCCCTAAAATACTGGAGACTAAAATAAATATCAATTGAATGATTCAACATTCATATTCATTTGTAAAATCCTATCTTCTCTGTATAACTCCACCATCATCTTTGATCTTTCCATCCGTCTCTTTGGGGGTGTTTGGGCTGTGGCAATTCTAAATATTTTCATATTGGAAGGGTCTGTCACTAATATGGGGTAGAGAGATGGAACTATCTGATATTCTGGAGAGGCTGTACTAGGTTTCAGGACTTATCTGGACCAGGGACCCATCTGGAGGTTGTAGGGTTCTGGAAAGTTACTCTAGCGCCTGGGAACCCTTGTGGAATCTTATATATTGCCGTAGGTGTGGTTTAGGATTGGCTGGAATGGTCCTGGTGGGGGGTGGCAGGTTGTGATAGGTAGCAAGGACTAACTGAAGCTTGCATGAAAGCAACCTCCAGAGTAGCCCTAGACTCTATTTGAACTCTCTCTGCCACTGATACTTTATTATACTTCTTTTCCCCCTCAGTGGGATTTTGAGTAAAAAGAGGCCTTCTCCCCCCAGGTTGGTGCAGACATGGGGTGGTGTGGAGGGAGCCCGGGTTTAGGAACCAGAATCGGTGGTTCAAATCCTGGCTGGACGACAGCCTGTCCAGGGCCACTCACTTAGAGGCCACTGACCCATCTGGAACCAAAGGGCCCCACCTCCCAACCAGGGCATCATCTATGGAGAAAGGTGGAACCAACTGACCCACCCAAATGGACTGCCTGCCACCAGGCAGTGCCCTGGAGAAGAAGGGGGAGGGGAGTAGGTAAAGCACAGCAATGAAAGCAGATGGCCCCAAAGCTAAGATTGAGCCTCTCACCCTCCATCTTTACTTGCATGTGTGTATTTAATAAAATTTCTTACCTACTTGCAAAAAAAAAAATCCTGGCTGTGCCACTCGCCGTCTGGGTGATCTCAGGAAGCGCACTTAGCCTCTCTGAGCCTCGAGAGTGGGGAGATGTGTCTGGTGGGTTGCTGTAGTCACTGACTGACTAAAGGGTCTTCTGTGTGCCAGCTGCAGTTAGGGACCAGGGACACAAACGACTAAGCAAGGAGTTAAAAGCTCAAATGCCTCTAGAGGCGCCAGGCAGGCAACAAAACAGGTGAAGCAGCTCCAGCATGCTGCGATAGGGTTGGTGGGAGGTGAGCTAGAGTGTTCCTGCCCCCGTAAGGGCCAGTTCCAACCAACAGTAATGAGGAATGGAGGGCCCAGGGTTACCAGAGTTTCTGTGTTTTGCTTTGTTTTATTTTGGTAACAAAAACCACAAATCTAGATTTTTAATGGGAAGGCTCCTAACTGTAAAATGAAGGTTACTGATTCATGCTGCAAACATGAAGGAACCTTGAAAACATGATGCTGAATGCAAGAAGCCAGACACAAAAGGACACATAATGTATGATCCCAGTTATGTGAAATGTCCAGAAAAGGAAAATCTATAGAGACAGAAGCAGATTGTTGGTTCCCAGGAATTGGGGGGCCGGGGGGAAATGAGTGGCTGTATATTGCATATGGAATTTTATTCCTGAGAGATGGAAATGTTTTGGACCTAGATAGAGATGGTGGCTGTACGACATTATAAATGCATTAAATGCCATTTTAAAATGGTTAATTTTATGCTATATGAATTTCATTTCAATAAATAAAATTTTTAAAATAATGACAACTTATTAAAAACATTTGTGGGCCACCTCTGGGTAGGCCATGTGGGGCCCCTGATCTCACTGAACTTGAATTTGCAGTCCAGCGGGGGGAGCGGGGTGTGAGGAAATGATTTCACAATTCTAGGATTACCGTTGTGTCCCTTTCCACGAGGGAGAAATACTGAGAGCTGGCAGAGCCCATTTCAAGAAGGGGGAGGCTCGCTGGAGAAGGGATGTCAGACCTGGAGGCTGGGCTCACTGGGGGGCGCTGCACGGGGTGGCGGGGGAGAGGGCAGCGGGGAAGGGCAGGGTCAGCAGAGGGAACAGCACAGGCGAAGGCTCTGCCCAGCCTCAGCTCCAGAAGGCGCCCACCATGGTGCGGGTACTTTGCCCATACAAGGGATGACCGGGATGCACCCCCCCACACACAAGAAGAAACCTGGGGCAGCCCCTCTGGGAAACTCTGCCTTGTTTCTCTGCCCAGGATGCACCCCTCCCCACCCCCAGCATGGGCTGGAGGGAAGTCGGGTTTGGGGACCCTCCCTGGGGCCTGACATCATCCTTCCCAGCTTGGCTCCCACACCCTGCCCCAACCCACTCTTTCCTGAAGGAGGGAACCTGGAAGGCACTGCAGATTCCTCCACAATTAGGTACTGTTGGGTGGAGCCTGGCGCATTCCAGAACAAGTGGAGTTAGCAGGCGGGGAGGTGTGGCCTCAGGAGGCAGGAGGGGAGGGGAAGGGGCCACCGGGTCCCAGCCCTCTCTGCCACTCTGGCCCTCACCCTGTTCCAGCTTGCCGTAAGCTGCCCTAGAGGTGCAGTTTATCAGCAGGAAATTTTTCCATCTCGAGCTCAAGGTCAAACTGTTTTGCATTTAGCAATGTGTCTGGCACCCGGTTTCCAAGAACAAGTCAGCGAGGGCCATCGCAGCGGGAGGTGCGTCCACTTGGAGGCAAAGCTTAAGGTGACTCTGGGTGTCTGCAAATGTCCCCTTGAAACAGCTGTCTCTGAAGAGCCCAGGCCTCTTACAGATTTCCAGAGCAGGGCCAGCAAACACACTGATCCCTCCTGCCACTGACACTTTATACTGGCATTGTATCCCAGGCCTGGCAGCTGTTCATGTGTCTAAACTGTGGCCTAAGACAAGCCTGTGGTGTTCTAGAACATTCCTATCCAAGAAGCACAGAGGAAAGGAGAAGGTTGCAAGTGCTTCTTAGAGGGGGATGGAGAGGGGTAGACTGGAAGGTGAGGTCATATAAGTCAATGAGACAGGTAGTTGAGTGGTTAGAATGCCTGCTTTTCATACAGAAAACCTGGGTTCAATTCCTGGACCATGCACCCAATAACAACAACAAAAAAGTCAGTGAGAAGTGGGGAGACTTGGGGGCGCTGCTCCTATAATGTCTTCTTTGGGCTCACTGGCAACTGGACCTTCCCGTAACAGGAAACTCCGGGACACCCCGGGCCTTAGCTCCAGAGACGAGGACTGTGGTGGGGCCTGCAGACCCCACAGAGGCTGCTGAGTGAGGACACCAGGTGCTGAGCGCCTCGCCTGGGCCGGGCCCAGACAAAGGAGACAGAGGGCACAACTCCTCCCTGTGCTTCCAAGTCATGCTCAGAGGACACCTCCTCCAGGAAGCCCCCAGGGTTTGCAATGCCCTGCCCCCATGCCCTGGGACACCCACTCTTTCTGCACACTCTGCTGGTTTTCTCTGCTGGCCCCTGTGACTTTCTGTGGTTGGGGAGTGTGGGTCGTGGACACTCCCCTGGAGCAGTGCTCAGCAACAGAAGGGAGTTGGTGGAGAAATTCCCAGGGGGCCTGTTGTTTGCCTGGGACAGCATTGGGGCACGTCCTGCATGGTCTTCCAGAGGCCCCCAGTGGGACTGAGCCCTTGCTGTCCACTGCATGGCCAGCTTACCAAACACACCTGTGCTGTTTCCCTTCCCTTTTGGTCTCACGCCCCCTCTCCCACTGCTGCTCCCTGTGATACCTGCCCATTGACATTTCTCCCAGTCTCACCCTTGTTTCAGGGTCTGCTCCCAGGGAACCCAACAGAGACACCCACTCAACCACGTGGCTGTTGTCGGTTTGTGTTTCATTTCCCAACTAGACCCTGCGTTCCATGGTGGCAGAGCACATCTGATTCACCAAAGTATCCCCAGGGACACAGGGCTGGGCATGCATTCGGTGCTCAATAAATGCACACCAAAAGAAGGACAAGCTGAAGAGGGACAGAGTGACTCTGCTTTCTAAGCTCACAACCCGCACACTCCAAGCCAATCTCTCTCCAAAGAGTACTGGGAAGGAAAAATATTAATATGTTCAACCCTAATCAAATCTGGATAATTTCACTAGAAACCTTTCCATAATTTCATCAGCGTTAAAGGATTACAATAGCAACAAATTAAACCAACAGGCATGAATTTAGTTGCTCAAGAGGAAAATGTAGCTTGATTTAGAAACGGATGTTACAGTTTATTAACCAATCTAAATTAATTCGATTTTGAGCCACTGTTAAATATACATTAGGATATATCACCCAATGGCATAGCTGGCAGGGGAAGAGGAGAGAGGAAGGAAAGCAAGTGAGGCAGACTTGAGCTCAGCACCCACACACAAAATGCTGTTAATTCTGCAGTATGGGGGCTGCATGTTCAAAACTGGTGAAGAGAGTGCCAGCCAAGGCTCCTAGTGGCGAGAATTACGAACTCAATTCAAGCCGGCATAAACCCAAGGGTGACTCGTCACCCCAGTACCTGAAATGTTCAAGCTGGTTTGGCTTCAGGTACAACTGGATCCAGGTGCTTCAGGTCATAGGAAACTGGTCTCTGTTTCTTAGCCTATTTTCTTCTGTGTAGATTTCACTCTCAGGCAGCATCTTCCAAACTGGTGATGGGATGACCACCAGCTGCTCCAGGTTTTCATTCTAGTGGCTTTGCCACCTAGCAGAAAGTAAGCCCCTCTTTCTGGCCTCACCCCAATTCTCTTTGGCTGGGTGCAGGTGATGAACCACCCTGATGGGCCTGCCTTGGACCCAGTGCCCAGCCTGGAGCCGAAGTGGGGGGGAGGATCAGCTCCACTTGAAGCACTTGGACTGAAAGGTTTTGGGGGGAGGCTCCCCCAAACCTGGGGAGATGTTGCAAGTCAAGGGAGAACGGATGTTATGCACACAGAGCAGGAACTGTCGACTTGGAGAGTTCAGGTCTGGAGGGACCAAGCCCAGAGAGGCAAAGGGGCTTGTAGGGATCACACAGCCTGCCTGGGCTCTTCCCTCCCAACTGAGACTTTTTCTACCCACCAACCCCAACTTCCTTGTTTGGCTGTGTAGTGCCCTCCACCCCCAGCCCCAGATGCCCACGTCCTCATCAGCAGGACTACAACTGTGTGACCGTCCATGGCAAAGGGACTTTGCAGATGGGAGTTAAGGACCTTGAGATGGGGAGGCCTCCCGGGCTTTCTGGGTGGGCCCGATGTAATCACAGGGGTCTTTATAAGTGAAAGAGGGAGGCAGGAGGTCAGAGCGGAGAGAAGACGCTACATTGCTGGCTTTGAAGATGCAGGAAGGGGCCATGAGCCAAGGACTGTCAGAGGCCCCTAGAAGCTGTAAAAGACAGGAAAACACATCCTCTCCGAGAGCCCCCTGAAAAGACCAGTTCTCCCAACATCCTGGCTTTAGCCCCTTGAGACCCATTTTAGACTTTCGGCCTCCTGAACTGTACAATGCACATGTGTTGTTTTCAGCTACTAAGTTTGGGGCAATTTGTTGCAGCCGCCACAGGAAACAGATGCATTTGGTATAAGACCATGCACTTCCCTTGGGCACAGGGCAACACGCCTGGCACAGGGGAATCCACAAGGATGATGGAGAAATAAACATTTTTAGATCACCATAATTTCAGATCTCTTATGCTGCAGGATGCAAAATGTGCTTGAATGGCTACCCTAAGATGCAAGCTGCTGAACAGCAGGCAGGCTGTTTCCATGTTCTCCCAGACCAGGCACCCCCTGGAAGAGGGCCTCTCAGCTGTCCTTCCGTGGGGTGAGACAGACAGACGGCCCCAGCTGCTGTGCTCTGAATTCACCATTGCATCCGCGCCCAGCCAGTGACAGAGCACAGGAGGCTGTGAAGGCAGGCAGGTCCCTTCTGGCAAGATGTGGGGCCCCTCAGGTGGGCGCTTAGGGTAGAGGATGCCTCCTGGGCCAGGACAAAAAGTTTCTTAGAATCATGCTGGAGCCTGAGGTGCTCCCCAGCCCCAGCGCTACCTTCCTACACAAAGGTCAGGGCAGTACCACCACCACCTCCTGTCCCTGCCCTCCTCCCCCCAGTCAAGCTCTCGCTCCTCTGACATCACTTTGGCAGGACCCAAATGTGTCCAGCACCGCTGTGGAAATTACAGAACGGAGCCCCTCCAGGTGGACGCATTACAGGGGTCAGATGCTTCTTCCCGAACAAACAGTGCCCAAAAAAGGACATGGACGTCCCCACGCCTGCTTCCTGTGAATGTGACCTGATTTGGAAATAGGGTCCTGGCCGGTGGGATCAGCTAAATCAAGAAGAGATGGGTCCTTAGCCCGGTACGACTGGTGCCCTCCTAAGAAGGGCAGAGAAGACACTGACAGATGTCAACATGAGAGGACAGAGGCAGAGACCGGTGCGCCACAAGCCAAGCACACCGAGGGTGGCCACAGCCAGAGGCCAGGAGAGAGGCAGGGAACAGATTTCAGACTTCTGGCCTCCAGACCCGTGAGAGTTATGCATCTCTGTTGTTCTGAGCCGTCCAGGCACTAGCAGCCCGGGGGAACTAAGGCAGGCAGCCAGGGACACAGGGAGAGCATGGGCAGGGCTAACCCGCGGTCACCTCTCCGGCGGGCCCCTGTGTGCAGGGCGCAGTCTGTGCACCGGGCATGGCAAGGCTGCAGCAGAGCCCTGGGCTGGGGGTGTCAGAGGGGGCAGGCTGGAAAAGAGCCCTGCAGGGGTGTCTCTGGGCACCACACAATCCCAGCACAGGCGCTGGCCTCAGCACAGATCACTGCGTTTGCCCCACACTGGGTTTCCTAGAATTTTAAATTAATTGGTGGTTTCATCCCTTATTTCCCTTATTTTTTATGGGGTGGGGGAAGTGCATGGGCCAGGAGTGGAACCCAGGTCTCCCACATGGCAGGCGAGAATTCCACCACTGAACCACCCGTTCACCCCCTCAGCCCCTATAAATGTGAGTTTTAGTTTCTCTTGAAAACTCAGCCGACCTGGTGACACAGGGCCCGTGTCCCCCTTGTGGGCACAATCTCCTGGCACTCCTTGGTTGCCGCTCTCTCTGGTCAGAGCCTGACAGTTCCTACTGGCCTCAGTCCAGCCTCGGGCCCCTCCCCTTCCAGGTCCTTTAACACCAGGGTTGGCCCCAGCCTGTCCCTGCTCTCCCAACTTACTGTGTGACCTTGGCCCAGCCCCTGCCCTCTCTGAGCCTGGTCTTCCCGTTCTTGTTTCTAAGGTGGAGGGACGGATCGGCTCTCATCTTCAAGGGCCCTCCAGGCTTTTAGGCTCTGACAGAGCTTGGGGAAGATGGAGAGGGAGATAAAGAGAAAATAGTTTTGCTTAATTGCCTCATTAAGCTTTCCTTGTTGGAAAGCCAGAATCGGAGCTTTCTCTGCTTTATTGCTTGCCTGCACCCTGCCCAGACTTCCGCAGCTGAATGCAGAGGCTGGGGGGAAGGAGGGAGTCTGGGGTGGGGGTGGGACTGGAGAAGGACCCTCGGAGGGGGCCTGGACTCAGGCACGGTGAGGTCACATCCATTTGATAGCTTCCTAAGTCAGGGTTTCATTTGGCTGCAGGCAACAGAAATTCCCAAACTGCAGCTTAAGCAGAGAGGGATTTCTAATCCTCTCAGGCAATACCGACGGTTTCAAACCGCAGTGCTTGTCAGGTGCCCGGAACTGTTTTAGCATGTTCCTTCCATGAACTCATCTGAACCTCAGGAGGGAGGGAACGCCACCATCCCCATTTCACAGGTGGGGAAACTGAGGCACGGAAAAGCTAAGTCTAAGCACGGTAAATTAGTGCTCAATGGGAAATGGCAGAGCCAGGCTTTGAACCCAGGCCATTTGGCTCCACCTCAGGGGTCTTCTGAGAGCAAGAGGCACGCATGCAGCTGAGCAGGCTGGGGGCAGGACACGGCGGTCAGGGCCATGTGTGTGCAGGAGCCACAATGCTGAAAGCACCTATGGCGTCCCCAGTCGCACTCCGAGAAACAAGCCCCCTTTGAAGACCCTGGCCCACTGATAACCCCCCAACGACTGTGCTGGAAACCGCGGCAGGGAAGAAAAGCCGAGGTTCTGGATGGGTCACCAGGCTCCGGGGAACGGGTTTCCCAGCAGGGACCAAGGTGGGGGACTGCCACCTACTCGCTGACCTGGCCCAGGCTTTGTGTCTCCCTCTGGGCGGCAGGCCTTGCACTCTGCCGCTCCGTCCCCTCCCCACGGGGCACTGGCTGTGGGCCGGCCATGTGGCTTGGGTTTGTTTTTCATAATTGCTTTATTGAGATTTAACCCACATAGCATACGATTTACCCAAAGAGTGCAACTCAGTGCCTTTGGGATATTTTCACAGATCCATGCCACCATCCCTGCCGTCAACGTCAGGACATTTTGATCAGCTCTAAAAGAAAATCTGTACCCCCGTCACCCCCAGGCCCCCACTCCCCAACCCTTGGCAAAGCTTAACTCACTCTGTCTCTGTAGAGGGCCCACTCTGGACTTCTGTGTAAAGGGACTTCCATAGGACGTGTCCTTTGTGTCCGGCTTCTTTTACTTATCACAATGTCTTCAAGTTCCGCCCACATTGTCACATGCTTCAGAGCTTTGTTCCTCTTCTCTTGTTATGGCTGCGTAATATTCCCTGTCTGGATAAAGCACATTTGGTTTATCCATTCATTGCTGATGGACATTGTGTTGTTTCCACCTTTCGGTTACTGCAAATAATTCTGCTATGAACAATGGTGAGCACGTGTTTGCGTGAGCATAGGTTTTCGGTCCTGCTGGGGACACACCTAAGAGTGGAACTGGGGGACAGACGGTGGCTCGGTGTCTAACGGTCTGAGGAACTAGCAGATTGTCTTCTGCAGCAGCTGCACCGTTTTGCATTCCCAACAGCAGTGCATGGGGCTTCCGATTTCTCCATGTCTTCGCCAACACTTAGCATCGTCTCACTTCTTGATTAGACCCATCCTAGAGGGTGTGAAGTGGCACCTCGTTGTGGTTTTGACTTGCATGGGCATGTGTGTTTTTAAACTCTCAATTGTCCTGCTGTCATCAGCACTGGTGCTAGGCATTCTCCACTTGCGCCCACGCCTGTTTCCAGCGGGTTCTGGGTGCCAGGAAGCTAGCCCTACAATCTGTCTCTTGGGCATCCTCTGCCTTCTGCTTCTGGCTGGCCTTGGCCGATGGGTGGTACAGGCAGGACTGGGGGGCAGGAGGAGAGAGGAATCAGGGTGCCCATTCCTCCAGCTCCCTCTCGCCTGCTCAGTTCTGGCCATGGCTCCTTGGTCTGGGAGTACAGCTGTCACCAGGGGCCCTTCTGTGGTTCTGAGTCTCACAGGGCCCTACTAAGGCTGTTACCCACCTTTGCCCTTTGCCCCAGCAGCGGGGACTGCTCCTACTGTTGGCAGCCCCATGCTGCTGCACCCCCACCCTGCTCAGCCTCTGTGAAGACTCCCTTCAGTAAACACTCTTCACTGGAACCAGCCAGGGGACATTGTGCTTCCTGCAGGGACCTGGAATGACCCAGCTTCTTTATTTTATAGAGCAGGAAACTGAAGCACAGAAAGATTAATTGCCCAAAGTCATACAAACTAGTAAATCGATTTGAAGAAAAGCTGTCTCATTCCAGAATCCACACACTTAAATCAGGGTTGGCACAGAAGGGCCCTTAGGCCAAACCCAGCCCACTGAGATAGAAGTGGAAGAGATACGTGTAATGTCTGGAAAGCACCATTAAATGGAGGAGGCACAGTCATCATGCACAGGGCCTTTTTCCTTCCTGGCTTGAATTCAGATGTGGTGGCTGGAACTGGAACAGCCATTTTGGGTCATGAGGTGAAAGCCCTGACTCCCTCTGGATTTTGTTTTCCTGTGATAAGTAGACTTCTACTTTATTTAACTCCACCCGCCCCAACCCTGAATATTTTGGCTTCTTTGCCACTCACAGCTAATTCATAATGGCAGCAAAGTATCTGAGCAAATCATAGGTTTCCTAGGGATGTGGAGCAGCCTTCAAAGTGGTCTCGTTTTGGTTGTGAAGATTTTGGGAGGACGTTACCAAAGCCCTTAGCATTTATCACAGAGGCGGTGCTTGTATATTCTGAGTGCATGTATGTACAACCAGCTTGACTTAAATCCTTTTACCATTTCAAGTGTTCCCTACCTTGGGAAAAAACGAACAAACTTCATTTAGCACACTAGACTCTAGCAATCATCACATCAGCACTTTCCAAACCCACTTTCTCACTGTCTTCTAAATTACGAATTATTTCAATCACACAAAGGAGGCAGATAGTAACTGAGCTGAGTGCATATATATGAACACCTAGATTAGACAGATATCAACATCCTGCAGCTTCGGCCTGGCTGTTTGAATGAAGAGGCCTGTCCCCAGGCCACCAAAAGTTTCAGGAGCCTGGGGAAAAACCGGTTTAAGAGCTAGTGGCCAGGAACTGCCAGGAACCAGCGGGCCCAGGAGAGATTCCCGGCCCTTGTCCCTGCCCCACGGGCCTGGCCTCCTGGAGCACGGCCACTCCCACCTCGCCTGGAGCATGGCCAGGGCCAGTTGTCTGGAAGACACCAGGGCAAGGGCCACCCAGACAGAAGAGGTTCAGGAATTAAAGGACCGGCCTGGGGCAAGGTGGGGAAGGGTGCTTCCCAGGTGGCTGGAGAGCGAGCACACCTCCAGGTTCAACTTTCCGCTCTCTTTGCCAAAATAATCACTGTGTACAAACACGAAATATTGGATCCCCAGCCAGCGCTAATTGTACCTCCTTTTCAACGGACTGGTGACAGGGACCCTGCGTGGAAATAATTATGGCTTTTGCATGTGAAAAGGGGGTGGGTGGAAGGGTAGGATGGGAGCAGATCTTATTTGATTATTTATAATAAATAGCAGGAGCCGAGTTGGATGAAGAGACAAATCCGGTGTCTTGCAGAAACACAAGGCAGCCACCCTCGGCTGGGGCATGAAAAGGCTTCCTTGTAAGCTCTGGTTTCCCTCACGACCTGGGAACAAGTCTCTGCAGAGCAGAGCAGGAGGTAAATGTCCAGGCCGCGTGTG
Source organism: Tamandua tetradactyla (assembly GCF_023851605.1). NCBI lineage: Eukaryota > Metazoa > Chordata > Mammalia > Pilosa > Myrmecophagidae > Tamandua > Tamandua tetradactyla. The sequence goes on along the minus strand of NC_135331.1, from coordinate 7,419,038 downwards.
GCCAAGCACCAGCTGATGTGGTGGCTGGTGGACAGGGGCGTCTTGTCATAAAAGTAAAGTGTAGACAGTGTGATGGTTGCCAAAAAGTCCCAAACATTGACCTCTGACCCACTGCAGCCACCCTGGAGAGAAGGAAGTGGGCAGAGGAGCATGCAGGCATTAAGCACCTGCTACAGGCCGGAACAGTGCTGTCAGCTTTATTTGGCTGCCTCTCCTTGACCTCTGGCCTTAAGGGCAAACACTTATTAAACACCCACTGCATGCTGTGGCATAAAACGATGGGTGTTATTTTAGCTGATGCATCTGGGGGTCGGCTAGGGACTGGCTGGTCTAGGCTGGCCTGCCTTGTGGACTCTGCTGCCCTCAGCTGGACTCAGCATGTCACTGCAGGTCAGCTGGGCCAGTAGGGAGGCGGGTTATTTTCAGGGGACAGCTGGAACAGCTCAGAGGGTGGCTCAGCTCCACAGGTCTTACCCTCCCTCTGGAACCAGTGGCCTAGCTCGGCTTGTTCTTCTCAGGGCAATGGCAGCAGAGCAAAGAGCTCTCAAGACCTCATTCTATCAATTAAAGAGAAAGTCAGAGGGCAGGGAAATAAAGTCCTCCTCTACAGCAGAAGGAACCGAAAAGAGCATGGAAAAAAGGAAGGATGAAGAATTGTCAGACAGAGAAGAGGGGAGAGAGACGTGAAAGGTGTCATGCACGTGAACATCAAGTGAGAAGTGCTCCAAACAGGAGGCAGTCGTGCTATGGGCACCTGTAATGGAGGCTCCCAGCTGGCCTTGGAGGAAAGAAAAGCTTCTCCAAGGAGAAGATGTTGGGGCTGAAATTTGAAAGATGCATGGCAATGGTCATGCGATGAGAGGAGGGCAGGGCAGAGGCTCAGCAGGTGCAAAGGCCCTGTGCAGAGATGTTTGCAGAGGTGAGGGAGGCTGAACTCCAGGAGCACGGGAAGGGATTTGCGGAGGGGGGCACGGTGTAGATGAGATCCTGTGAGCATTGGCCCCCATCGCTGCGGCTGCTGGCCCTGTGGGCACAGTAATCAGAGCCCTCCAGCTCAAAGGGCCTGGACAAGGCCTGAGACTTTAAACCAAGATGACATCACCTCCAAAACAGAAAAGACTGTGGCAGGCTCCAAACTAACTGGTGCTGACTTAGGTAGTAAAGGGGCCGAACATCTTGTCAACAAGTCTAGCGCAATTTAAAGCGACTCTCAGATGTTTCTGCTTTTACAAATCAGTGACGGTGGGACTTCTGCTTCTGGCCAGAGCACTCCTATGAGGAGACCTTCGCAGCCACCCCCGTTCTGTAACAAGCACATGGGGGCCTGGAGAGGTCGGGCCACAGGCCCAGCGTCACCCGGGCCCATGGATGTTGGAGAGGCAGGATTTGAGGCCAGGCTTGTCTCAGCCCAGAGTCTGGGCCCTGGACCCCTCTGCAGCCCCTCCCTCTGCTTCTTCGATCCCAGCCCATCTGCCTTCTCCTGACCCCACTGTTAGGTCTGGCATTGGGTTTGCATGTTGCAGTGACCCCAGAGACTCCACGGGACCTGGCACACAGCATGTGCATAGCGCACATGTGAACACATGTATTCGGGCAAACGTTTAATGAGCATCTACTAAGGGCCAAACACCATCCTAGGTACTAGGTATACAGCAGTGAGCAAGACAGACAGAATCCTTGCCCCCAGAGAGCTGGCATTTAAGTAACAGAGGGATACACAAGACAATGCACGTATGTAAACTATGTCAGCTACCGATCATTGCTCCAGACAGAAAACAAAGCAGGAAAGGGCAGGGAATACCTGCGGGTACAATGACAAATAGAGCAGGAAGGAAGAGCTTGCTGAGAAGAGGTCGTTTTCCTGAGAAAGGTGAGGAAATGAGTTGGGCAGTGTTCTGGGCTGTTCTGGGGCACACAGAACAGCCAGTGCAAAGGTCTGGAGGCTGGAATGTGCCGGGCAAATTTGAGGAACAGCAAAGAGGCCAACACAGAGGACTGAAGGGGTCCATGGTGTGAGGTGAGCACAGAGAAGGAGCAGGGGCCAGAGGAGACGGGGGTGCTTTGAGGCCGTGAGGTTTCTGACTTTTGCTCCAGGTGAAGTGGGAGCCATGGGTGACTTCTGAGCAAGGGAGTGACGTGATCTGACTTGGGTTTTAACAGGCTCCCTCTGGCTGCTGTGGGGGAAGGCAGGGAATGGGGCAGAAGACTGGCGACAGGGGAGGAGTCTACTGCAGCAGTCCAAGCAAACAAGATGAAGGCTGGACCCTGAGTGGAGAGAGTGGAGGCCATGGAAAGGTACCAGATCCTGGATATAATTTGAAGATCAAAACAATAGGATCTCCCAGTGAACTGCATGTGGGGCATGATTGACTAGCAGGCATCAGGGCTAAGTCCCAAGGCTTTCAGCCCGGTAACCAGAAGACGGAACTGCCACCGTCAGAGAGGGGGAGGCAGCAGGAGGAGAAGGTCCGAGGCCAGTGAGAAACAAGTTATGCTTGAGCACCCGTTAGCCATCCGTAGCCCAGCTGGGTTTTTCTCCAAGGACACAGCAGCAGGAAATGTAATGCACTGTCTGGGTTAAGTTTCTGCAAATCTTCACTCCTCAGGCTGGCTCTCCTCTGGGGATAAAGCAAACCAACCAGATCTTTCTCTGCCGTCCCTCCTGAGCCAGGCGAGCCTCCAACTGGGTCGGCCTCCACCCACAGGGAAGCTGATGCCATAAATCACCCCGAGACGATCCCAGGGCCTTCTGAGGACGTATTGTCTGGTATGAGGCTCAGACAATAGAGGGGATTCGGATGAGCTCACGCAGAGGCAGGGACATTGGATTTGCCATAAATTATTACAAGGTAACAGGAAATCTCTGTGATCTCAGCAGAGCTATAGAAGGAATGTGGCGGGGGGGTTGGCGGGGGCCCCCAAAGCCTCACAAGCTCCAAATCATCACCCCACTGGGCACATGCACGTGTGTCTGTGTCCCGGGGAAGGTGATAAAAGCGGACGTGGCATGAATGAGAACTGTGACCTTTCCCTTGAGGACATCAGATGATGGCCCGGGCTACCTGCTTCAAAGCTGTATGTCTGGGAACAAATTACCCAACCTCTCTGGGCCTTGGTTTTCTCATTTGCAAAATGGAGGTAGCAGCTGCAGCTGTTCTGTATCACAGCTGGTGAGGAGGGGACACGGGTGTCGGTCACGTTCCCTGAGTCTCCTGCTAGCTTTCTGGGTCTCTGCCCCAGCACTGGTAGGACTGCACTTCCCCACCCCTTGGATGTCGGCATGATCATGTGACTCACTTCTGCCCATAAAATGCAAACAGAAGTGCTGCGTGTTGCTTTATGAGCCCGAGCACAGTTTGCTGTGATTCACTTCAGCCACTTCACTTCAAATGCCAGCAGTTCCATGTGCAAGAAAGAGAGTCCCCCATTCTAGCCTACCGTGCAGAAGAGAGAAATTTTTGTTGTTGTTGGTAAAGCTGGGATTTGGGGATCGTTTGTTACTGCAGCAGAACCTAACCTCTCCTGCCTGATACAGATTCAAAGAGTTAATTCATATGACGTCCTTAGAACCCTGTCCAGTTCACACTAAGCACCACAGAAATGCTCACTTTTATTCTGGATTGAGCAATCCCTGAAAGTAAATAAAAGCCCAGCTGGACATTGCATGTGGCCGACAGACTCTGAGGGGGCCCCAGGACCCACCTCCCCTTGCTTTCACTTCCTTGGGGACCTCCTCCTCTCGGGCGTGGGCAGGACTCCTGTAACTTGCTTCTGTCCAATAGCAAAAGGGACAGGCTGTCACTCACGTCACATAAAACTGTAATTCTGTCCTGCTGGGGGAGTCTCTCCCTCCTGGAGAGACCATGTTGGGGAGCCCCCTGTGGCCGAGAATCAAGGTGGTCAGTGTGCAAGGCACACGGGGGCATTTCTCATTTACCCTGATAAGGACCCTGTGAAGTAGGGGCTGCAAATGCCCCTTTTGCTGACGAGGAATTGGGGGCACTTAGAGGTTAGAGCTCGTCTAAAGCCACAGAGCACATGAGCAACCGGGGAAACAAATGGGTATCCTCTCTTAGGGACACAGACAACGGTGTCTCTTCCACAAACAGTTGGGCCCCATTTTTACTGGGAGGAACAAGAGAACCAACTAATGCATTTGAAAGCACTGTGAGTAAAACTCCAGGGCCCCTTAGAACAAAAAGGGCAAAGGGTCCATCCCACCTGCCCACCCTGCTGGCCGAGCAGAGGCTGCCCAGGAAGCTGTGAGGAGGCCTGTGGGCTCCTCCGAGGAATATGCAAAGCTCGATTATTGATGTCTGGCCCGGAGGAAAGCGTGGCAGCAGGCTTCCTCTGCATTTGCCCACTTACCCTGCCCCAGCCTGGGGGTGGGTTAAAGGGTCTCATTCTCCAAAGTCCAGTCTAAAAGGAGAAGGACACAGCGAGGGTTAGGGGTGCTGGGAAAGAGGTGGCCTGGCACAGTGTCTCAGTTAGTCCTGCAGACTCTGAAGCCAGGCCTTCTGCGGTTCAAATCCCGGCTTCTCCAGATGATCTTGAGCAAGCAGCCCACCTGTCCCTGCCTCAGGAAAACAGGGACAGTGTTAATGCATGCTACAATTCACAACTGGGGGGGGGGGCGGGGAAGAAAACCCAAGAGGAAAATCCAGAAGATCTGGCAAGAGGCCCATATCCACTACAGCAAGTGGAGACCGGCCCCACTAGAGCTCTGGTTTGCCACAGGCCCCACCTCTCCCAGGAACCATCCCTGCACCTGTAGCGCTCACTTGCCTGCCCTGCCTGGCCCTGCAGGCACTGGAGTTTGTACCTTGTAGGTGAAATCATGGAGAATCCATCAGATGGGAAATTCTAAGGACCTGTGCGGGCATTGAGAAGAGGCCACACGGAACTGTTTAGGTGACAGCAACCCTGTACCGGGTGCAGCGCTAAGAGGTCTGCAGAAAAGAACCTGCCCCTCACAGCCACCCATGAAGCAAGTACCATCATCACTCCCAGCTTGCATAAGGAGACTGAGGCCCAGAGAGGTTATGTAGCTCAGGAAAGCTAACACAGCGAATGCTGACCAAGAACTTACTAGTAAGCCTTTTTCTTCTGTTCCCATTTAATCCTCTCAACCGCCAAAGCAGACTGCTGTTAAAATGCCCATTTACAAAAAAATAAATAAAATGCCCATTTCACCAATGAGGGAAAAAGTAACCTAGTCGAGGCCCCACGGCTGAGAAGGTGCGGGGGCAGGTTTTGAGGCCAGGCAACCTGGCCACAGGGTCTCATCTGGGTGTGCCTTCCTGTTCCCGGAGGGGCTGGGGAGGCCCGTGGGAGGGGCAGGACAGGCTCCCCGGGGCACCTGACACCAGGCAGGTGGTGAATGGGGTGTGTGGTCGCAGCTGCACCCAGTCGGGTGGCGGCCCCACCCACCCTGGCTCTGTGCAGAGATGACGCTGACCAAAAGAGCACAAGCAGGAGATGTTCAGTGCTCGCCACAGCTGCCACTTGCTCAACATTCTTGCTGAATTAAGAAAAAAAAAAAATCCCTGAGAATGCCAGAGCCAGAGCTGCAGCTTGCTCAAAAAAAAAAAAAAAACAACCACACACCCACACACACACAACAGATAATGTCAGGAAGCTTTTTCACATGCCCGTGCAAATCACATTGAGTTAAACAAACAAACAAAAAGATGGGGGGTAGATTTATTGGTTCAAGTAACTAAAACTCCAGGAATAGGTTCAACTTCAGGCATAGCTGGATCCAGGGATTTAGATAATGTACCAGGCCTGGATTTCTTTCTCCTCATCTAATCCCTCCTCTCCTCCATGGTGGAGGATGATTGCTCATGGTGGCAAAATGGCTACCATCTCCCAGGTCCAGATCCAAATCCAGCAGGAATGAGATGCCTCTTTGGAGCCCTCATTGCAGTCACCAGGATTTAGGCCTCAAATGTCCCTCCAGGCCCCAAGAGAGCCCGGGCGAGGGCAGGGGGCACAGCTGCAAGCAAAGGGTGAGTCATATGAGACCTTCCCCTAAAGGGGGGCCCTCCCCCAGGCCTTCTCTCCCCATCCCCCACCCCCCCAGAGGCTTCTGGACTGCAGGGGAAGTTGGAGGCTTGTGGCAGCTCAAATCCTCCTTGGCGAAGGCTGGGCCCCAGCCCCAGGCAGCCTCTGGCCTTCGCACAGCTAGCGCTCTCTCTCTCTCTCCCACTCTCTGGCAAAACTCTTCTGTTTTTTCACTTCTCTGTGGGAAACATCTCAGCAATTCCAGAACGCAGCTCTGCAGAGAAAGGTCAACTTGGAACAGGCATAAATGAATGCTGGCCGCACCCCCTTCTCCGGGCCTAGGGGCACAGATACGGGATTGTGTGATGGAGTCTGGGTTGGTGACTGTGCCTTAGGTGTGGGCAAGGACGGCTTATGTTGTGTAATCACCCTCATTCATTCAGCCAGGATGGAGAAAGGGCCGGTGGTGAACCTGGCGTGTCTCTCAGTTCCAAGAACATGGTAGGGACCAAGCTCCAGGAAAGACAGACAATATAAAAGAAAAAACAGCAGTAATTTTAGACAATATGCAATGCTACACTGAAAATAAAGCCTGGGGATGGTTTGATTCCTCTGCCCAAGAGACCAGAGAAAGCCTCTCTGAGTAGCTGACGTTTGAGCTGAAAACTGGATGGGAAGGAGCCAGTGAGACAAAGATTTAGGGGAAGATGGTTCCAAGTAGCAGGAATAGCGAGTGCAAAGGTCCTGAGGTAGGGAAAAACCAGAGGACGGGAGACCAGGTGAGAGGCTGTCTTCAGCCCTGGGGGGCTGGAGGAAGTACAAGATCCCTCTTTTTTTTCAGGGTGGGGGGCAGCACCATGTCCAGCTGCAGAGCTCCACCTCCCTACCTCCCCTGCAGATCGAGAGCGCCAATGAGTGATGAACGGATGTTGCTAGGCTCGGCTTCTTGGAAAGCATCCTTTTGAAAAGTCAGAATTATTGAGATCTAATTTATCTGCAATATTCAGTAGCATTCCCACTGACTTTGAAATTTTCAGGAATTTTACATCTTGGAAATTGAATGACACACATCAGGGCTTCCTCACGCCCACAAACTGGTTTAAAACCTGCAATTGACCTCTTCTGCTCTTTTTTTTTTTTAACATGGGCAGGCACTGGGAATCGAACCTGGGTCTCCAGCATGGCAGGCAAGAACTCTGTCACTGAGCCACCATGGCCTGCCCAACCCTTCTAACCATTGTTGTTTACAGAAATGTAGCATTGTATACTAACACCACAATCGAGGAAATGAACGGTGCTAGTGACCCCTAAAACCACTCCATGCCCCTTTGTAGTCAACCTCTCCCCCACTGAACTCTTTACTGTTCTTCAAGCTTACCTTTTCCAGAATATCATATAAATAAAATCATACAGCACAGTCTTTTCAGTCTGGCTTCTTTCACTTAGCAGAAGGCATTTGAAATTTATCAGGGTTGTTGCATATATCACTAACTGATTTCTATTTACTGCTGAGTGATATTCCATTGTATCTACATACCATAGTTTACCCATCCATTTATTGAAGAATATTTGGATTATTTCCCCCTGGAAAACTTTTAAAGGAGCCAGACTCACTTGGAAGATGCCCTTCTGCCCTTACCCCTTTCCCCTCCTTCCCTGCATGCCTACATGATGGCTGGAGCCACAGCAGCCGTCTTATAGCCATGAGACAAGCTCATAAGCCACACCAAGGATGGTAGTACAAAATGATAGGTGGCAACTCAGTCCCTGAAACCGGCAGCCTTCAACAGCCCACCTCCCTCTAGACTTTTTATAGCAACAGAAAAGTAACTACTATTTTATTTAATCAATTCTTAAGCTTTCTATTATAGCCAAATCTTTTCCTAACTAATACACTGAACAAAGTCTGAATTTCTTTCCTCCCTCTCTCCCTACAGACTTCCCCAGAAGGAGAAAGGAGGGGTGTTGGGGGGCTGGAATCTGCAATGGGGGGGATAAAGCCATTGTTTTAAGAGACAGAGGCAAGGGTCAGAGTACAAAGGACCCTCCAAACTAAACGCCCTTTCCCCTGCCCATGTGCTGAGCTGGAAATCACTTGATGCCCCAAAAAAGCAAAACACCAGAGAAAGCAAACTCCAGAGGCTACCCCACCCTGAGCAGTTCCATCATGCAAGGATCTCAGGGCTGGACTGGACTGTCAATGAGGGGTGCCGCATAGAAGCCCTTGAGCGGGTCACTTGAGTGAGCCAATCAGTGATGCCAGGACCTGTGCAGGAGGGGCCTACACAAAACAACCCATGTGCTCCCACTAGACTGGAGACAAAGGAGATGTGAGCGAAAATGACACACACCCACCGTCTAGCAGTTCCGGAGGTCAGAAGTCCAAAAGGAGCCTCCCTGGCTAAAATGCGGGTGTCAGCAGGACTGGGACCCTTCCTGGAGGCGCTGGGGGAGGATCTGCTTCCTTGTCTTTTCCAGCTTCTGGAGGCCATCCACGTTCCTGGGCTCTGGCCCCTGCCGGTGAGGACGTCACTCCCTCCACCACATCTCCTCTGGCTGCCTCTTTCACTTCTAAGGACCCCTGTGATCACATTACCCCAGGGTAACTTCCTCATCTCAAGATCTGTAACTTAACTACATCCACAAAATCCCTTTTGCCACAGACCCTAACAGTCACAGGTTCCCGGGTTTCAGAACATGGACATTTTGGGGGCATCCATTATGCCGCCGCCACATTAAAACCATGGAAGGCAGGGTGATGATATGGAAAGAAACTAAATCCTGGCAAATGTTTGGAGTCCCTGGATCAAACTGTACCTGAAGCTGTGGCTTTAACTTGTCAATTACCCATTGACCATAAAATTTCCTTTTTTGTCTGTGCTAGTTTGAGGATTTTTGTTGTGGTTGTTTTGTTTTACCACTTACAAAAGAGCCTGGTCAATACAGCTCCTAATCCATAAGAATTTCACAGTGAGTAATGACCAGCTTGCATGTCTCTCTCATATTCAGCTGAAATTCTTTTAAGGTTGGGTCAATACTTTATTTAACATGGTATCAGCAGCTAGCACAGCACCTGGCACTTAGGAGGTGCCAAGCAAATGCTTGTTGATTGAGTAACAATTTGCTGGTTAAATAACTGAATAAGCACCCTCCGCAGGCCTTCTTACCAGCTGTCACTAGTACAAGAGGGCAGAGAAAAGCCTCAGCATGATTTCCCAGGGGTGCACTGCAGGTCCATCCCTTCCCCTCTGGGAGTGGAGCTTCCTCAGAGTGAGGCTCTGAGAGTGACCTTGCCCAAAAGTGCACAGAAGGCCTGGGCTCCATGGTCGGCCTGCAGCTCTGCCATCCTGAGCCAGCACTTTCCAAATTAATCCCAGGGCGGCAGCTGCAGCCTCTGCTGACAAATTTATCTGAGTCATTTCTTTGCTCCTAACCGAGAGTCACTGCAGGCCCGTGTGCACAACCAGGAAGGTAGACTCTTCATTTTTCCAGCCTCGGGGCTCAGACTAGAGGAGGAGCTGGGGAAAAGAGTAATCTCCCAGGAAGACCTACATGCCCATGCCTTGGCCCCTAGACCCGAGTTATCATTTTCATCAGCAAGGTCCCTGTAATTTTTGTGCTGACAAATGGCATCCAAGGCTCCCTGTCCCTCTTCTGCACCCTCCTGGACATACCAGCCCATTCCTTTCCAACCTCCCCTTGAAGGGTTGGATTTATCCCTGCAAACCCTGAAAGGCAGGCCTCAGCCTTAGCCAGTTCTGTCCTGTGCTCAGTACTTAGCTCTTCATGCATTTAGATGCAATAACATTGCAGGCCTTTGCATAGGCTGTTTCTTCTATTTGGAACACTGTTCCCCACACTGTCTTCACTTTGCCTGGCTACTCTCTACCCCTGAGGATCAAAGCCTGGGCAGAAATGTCACTTTCCATTTATTTATTTCAACAAGTGTTAACTACAATAATTAATGACATTCATCTGGCACTTAGGATGTACCAGGCCCTGTCCCATCCTAGTATAATTTAACTAATCTTCACCAAAAACCTATGAGGTGAGGAAACGGAGGCACAGCTATTAAGTGGCAGAACCACGATTTGGCCCCAGGCAGAGCTGTCTGCAGAAGCTGGCTGGTGAAGCACCGAGCTGCACCAAGCTGGGAGCTGGGAGCAGACAGCCCTGCCCTCGCAGGGTTTACAGTCCTCGGGGAAATTTCTCAGACTCGGACTTTAGCTGAGTCGCCCATGTTCAGTGAATTGGGGGCTGCCTCCTCCACCTCTGACGCCCAATACTGGCCCAGGGCTCAGCGCATCATCAAATAGACACAAGTGTGTAAATAAATGACTGTGCGGCCCAGCCCTGCGCCTTTGGGCACTTAGCCTTTTTGTGCCTCAGTTTCTCTTTCATGAAATGGGGATAATAATGCCCCCCCCACCTCGGTAAAGGTGTTCTGAGCTTCTCCTCTTGAGGGGAGCTCCAACAAGGTGTGTGACTGAGATGGGGTGGGGAGACTCAAAGTGCCAGCCATGGCTGAGCTCACCTGGCCAAAGCTGCGCAGGTGGGGGGCGTCGGAACAGCTGACCACCTCCATGGCCCGGGCACCTGCCCATCAGAAGGACCCGGCCTAAACGCGGGGTCAGTGTGCAGCCGCCGCGGTGCAGCTCTACCAGGCTGGGAGCTGAGCCTCTGACGAGCCCTCACCTGCCACCACGGGTGACCGCCCAGGAGCGGGCAGGGCGCCCAGGCTGGGTGAGTCACGGGGACAATCACAGATGACAGGTAGGGTGGCCAAACCCACAGAAAGTGGCAGCGGGGCAGCCCCAACGCTACCCCCGCCCCGGGCTGGGCTCCCCAAAGGTGGGGAGGCAGCAAGTCCTGTCTGGTCCCTAAGCCCCCCTTGAGCTCGTTTACGGCTTTTGTAACTTGGGGTTTCCTCCAGCTCGGACAGTGGGTGTGTGAGTGGCAAGAAGGGCTCTGTCAGAGGAGGTCGCTGGGTGACTCAGGTTATTTAAGTCTAGGCCACGGGTGGGCGATGGTGGCTCAGCAGGCAGACTTCTCACCTGCCATGCTGGAGACCTGGGTTCGATTCCCAGTGCCTGCCCATGCAAAAAAAAAAAAAAAAGTCCAGGCCAAGAGGATACCCCAAGCTGAGGGTTTCCCAGGGAGCTGGGCTCCTAAAGAACCACAGCACCCACGTCTCCCTCTGTCTCTGCCTGACAAGTGTAAGCAAGAGCACAGGGCCACTCCTGGCAGCTCCCCTGTGCTAAAGCAGCCAGCTCTGGACCCCAGCAAATTACAGCCTTGTGTTTCCAAGCAGGCCAGGGAGCTGCGTGCTTCCTCCAACCGAGGAAAGATCTGCCTTTGGGGGCTGAACCACATTGCAAGCTGGCCCCGGTGGCAGCTAGCTTCCACTTGCACACTTCCAGGACGGTTTGCTTACTCCCACTCTGGCACAGCACTCAGGACGATGCGGAAGCTGGCTCATGCAGCGGGGCTGCAGCTGGCTGCCTGCCCCTCCCTCCAGTTCTGCTCACATGGCCCAGCATTCCTGCAGCTACTGACATCAGCCCCAGATTGCCAGGAGACCTAGACCCCCACCCCCCACCCAGCTTTCCTTCTCCAGGGAGCCCACAGTCAACTAAATAAATGTGTAACTACAAATTGTGATTAGTGCCAAGGGGAGAAATGAGAGGCAAAGGAGAAGAGGGTCACTTTTGCGTTTGTTTTGACACCAAAGTGTTAGGATTTCTAGGATATTTCCTCGGTTTGGAGAAATAAGGGATTTGTTCCAGTAGAGAGAGAGAAGGAAAGAAAGGAGGAGGAGGAGGGAGGAAGAGAAGATAGAAAGAGGGAGGGGAAAACAAGGAAAGGAAAAGGAAGGGAAGGGAAGGAAAGAAAGAAATTGGGTTCAGTCCCCCTAATTATGACCTAATCCAGGGATCTTCAAACTAAGGCCTATTGGCCAAATCCCGCCTTCAGCCTGCTTTTGTACAGCCTGCAAGCTAAAAATGGTTTGACATTGTTAAAGGATCATAAATACAAAGAAGAAAACGCAAAAGAGCCCTCATGTCCCACATGTCCCACAAAGGCTAAAGTATTTCCTATCCTGCTGGTTACAAAGCATGTTTGCTGCCTCTGGACCCACCAGCTTTTAGTTCAGCAACCTCTTCCCTGGCCTGGGCCAGCTCGGAAATGCAGAAAGAAAGGACAGACCCATCAGCCGAGAATTTTCCATTTCCGCCCATGAGGCCAAGCTCTATCCATCATAAATCTTTAACAGCAGAGGCCCAGAAGGTTAAGTGATTTCTGCTCCAGTTCAGTGAGGCGAGGTCAGGGGCAGGCAAGGGAATGAATGTCCTCCCACTCCAAAGGAGAAGGAGTCAATGGGCATCCTCTCCAGTTATCCATTTCTCAGCAGCTTTTTAGAAAGCTGGGAAATTAATTTCCACTGTTCCATGGGTGGTATAGTGGACTTTCTGTCTTATGAAATGAGGGGAGAGGAAAGGCCGATTTATTAATCAGACCTCTTGGTTGCAAGTGATAAAAATCCCTATTCAAAGTGGCCGAAGTTGCAAAAAGACTTTGGCTCGTGTTCCTGAAAAGCCTAGGAGTTGTGTTGCCTTTAGGCACGGCTGTGTCCAGGGGCTCCAAGCGGCAGCATGAGGACTCATCTTCTCCATTTCTCCTGGGTTGGCTTCATTCTCAGGCAGGCTTCTCTGCTCCTGCAGCACCAAGCCCAGCCCCACCCACTTGCCACCCCAGGGAAAGAGGTCCTCCCGAGGCTTCCGGAAACTGGCAGAACTGAATCTCACACACCCTGCCTGGATCATGTGGCCCACCTGAGCTAACCATATGGTTGGGGCTTGGGATCATCTGATTGGCTGGCCAGGGTCATGTGCTCCCCACAGGCGTGAGGTAGGCGGGGCCAGTCGCACCTGAACTGCAGGTGCAGAGAGGATTATCCCCCCACACACACACACACACAAGCCCCAGTTGCTGCTGCCAAAGGAGGAAAGATGCTGAGCTGTCAAAAGCCACAGCTATCCCCTACAAGCCTCTTTTCTAGGTCTCACTAGCACCCATTTTACAGAGGAGTAAATGGAAGATGCTGGGAGTGACGTCTGTCTCTCAGAATCCCAAACTCAATCCGTGATGGAGGCAGCATTCTAACCTTGACCTGTTCTGACTCGTAATCCTGCTGCCCACACTGACCACCAGCTGTCTCTAATCCTGCCCTCCAAAAGTCGGAGAAGCCCGCACACAGTTGGTAGGCCATAAATGTCCATCAATTTGAACTGGTGTTAAGTGTCTGCTCCACCCCAGACCATAAGATGTGTGAAGGCAGAAACCACAGCTGTCTTGTTGGCCACGGCATCCCCGGCCCCAGCGCACAGCAGGCGCTCCATAGATATGTGGCAAAGGAATGGACGTAGCCACGGCTCACAGTAGGTACTCTGCAAGTAGCTGGCAAATGAACGAACATATCCTTTGTATGTACACATAGTAGGTGCTCAACAAATAGTGAGTGAATGAGTGAATCTCAGTGGGAGCCAAGCTGCTTGGCTTCCCAAACATTCCCAGATCATTGACAAGGTGACTGATTGATAGACAGATACATGGTAGCAGGCAGCAGGTAGATGATAGATGGAAGGCAAGAAAGAACAAAAGAATGAATGAATGAAAGAGAGAGAAAGAAAGGGTGAGTAACAAACCTTTCCCAGCACATGGAACACTCAGAAGAGGATCTATGGTTTTTAGTCTGAGTCAGTGAGAACTTCCAGCCTACTTGGAGAGCAAAACCCAGCTCTGCAAAGGGGCGCAGGGTCCTTGGGAAGCGGGAAGGGTGGCACTCGGGGCCTGGCAGCAGAGGCAGGAGAAAGTTAGGTCAGCCAGGGCCCGGCCACCCAGCTGTGCCTGGGCCTCTGCACCCGGCCTGCCCCTGACCTTGCCTCCACCCCACAACAGAGCATCCATTGTAAGTGGGTAATTGGGTTCCGGCGCATCCCCTTCCCCGCTGGGGGTGGAAGCAGAGGGAAACACAATCTGTTTTCTATTTGTCACGGCTGCCAAGACCGCCACTCCCTCCCCCACCCCCACCTCCGGCCCTGCTGTGCCACAGCCGCTGCGACATCCCTTGGCCCAGACTGCGCTTCAATTAGTGCTGCCCGCCCAGGCAGCCTAACCCAGGAGAAACGACATTATGAAAAGCTAAAAGCTGCCGCGTGGGCCTGCTTGCTTGTCACATCCTCACCTACAGGGAGCCGCGAATACAGCCCTAACTGGTCTCTCAACTCAAAGGGAGGGGTCACATCCTGGCTCCTTTAACTGTGTGACTTTGGGCCAGTCACTCAACCTCTCTGAGCCTCAGTTTCCTCATCTGTAAAATGGGACACCAAGACCCCCAGAGTGGCTATCGGTGCTTAGGTTTAAGTCAACAAATTGTAGCAAGTACTCCTAATTTCTGGAGCTGGGGGTGGGTGAGAAAAGCTGGCCATTTCCAGAGGCCTGTGGGGAAGGAATGTCCATCGGGCAGCAGAGGTCAGGGCTTATTTGTGGGGGTCAGCAGGACCCCACCCTCCTTTCAATGAACACCCCTAGACACAGTAGAAGGAGCCAGCGTTGGCTCCGTAACGACCGCAGGCAGGCGAGGCTGCATCCAGCACATCTTGGGACTCGCTGGGTTTCTTTTCTATGTTTACATATTCACTCATTTCTTTTCAAATTAATTAATTGGTTAATAACATTTTGGACACTTGTGGAGCGACTCTTCAATGCAAGAACGAGAGGATGGCTTGTGAGGCACCCGCCCGTGCCCCGCTTTCTCCCTGATTTTCACCTCCACCCATGCTCTTGTCTGTCAAATTGTCCTGACAGGAGAATGTCTGGGGTGACACACCAGGGGTTGTCAGGTCTGAGTGTGCTCAGAATGCCGCGAGGGTACAGGCTTGGGTGCTGGGCCAGAGTCTGAGAATGTGCTTTTATCCCCAGAGTCGCTGCAGCTGCTGGCCCAGGAACCCCACTTTGAGAACCACAGCTCTAAACAATGTATCATGGGGCCGTACTTGTTTCAGACTTCAGAACAAGGAATCGTGTTCTGCCTGGTTTTCTGTGACTACATTTGTTTGTTTGCTCCCCAAACGGGCACATGACAAGAAGTGAGGAGGGGATCCTACAAGGCCCAAGGACCTCAGATGAGTGGCCTCTGAATAATTCACCAGTGGCTTCTGGCCGAGTTGACAGCAGTGACACCCCATGCAGGAAACAGCCCACTGTTTCTGAGACGCACATATGGACAAGCCTCCAAGAAGCTTCCCAGGGCACAACCTGCTTAACTTTCCAGAATGGTTTGCCAACCTACGTCACATCGCAGCCATCTCCTCAGGCGCCCAGAGCCCCCGATCACCCAACTCCTCCTTCCTTCCCTGCATCCAACCCCCCAATTGATACAGGACAGCAATGATGCATGGGGGGGGGCGGCTACAAACTACAGGCTTGGTTCCAAATTCCAGCTTTATTATGCACTTGCTGTGTGACCATGGGGCAGTGACCTCACCTCTCTGAGCCCCAGTCTCATCACTTATACAATGGAGATATCAATGCAGGTGGTATAAATCTCAGGTCACAACACCAGGCCTATAAGAAATAATATACTTTTATTTTTGCCAATTAACTTAGAGCTGATATCAAGCTTTCATCCTACCTGGATGATGGAAAATTCAGTCTCATCTCAAGATTGGGAATTCTTCACGCTGGAGTGGATCAAAGACCCAATGTCCCCGAAGTCCGTCTGCTCAGTGGTTCCCTCTGGGGGCCCCTGAGATGATGGATCCTGACAAGTTGGCTCCTTCTGGTGTGAAACCCTTTGCGTCCACAACGGGTGTGTGTGTTAGGGGTGGGGCGGGGCTCCTCGTCTGCACAGGATCCTCTTTGCTTAGGGCACCCCTTCCTGGTGCCCGCGTTGCTTCTGGAGCCTGTCGCTTCCATACCACAGAAGGGGGTCACCAGGCCCACAGCCCTGCCTCCTGCTCGTGCTCCTTCCCTGGCTCCCCCTCCAGAACCAATAACAGCTCCTTGCCAGGTTCGGGCGCAGCCGACTTGTCGATCCCCCCAAAATACATGTGAATCTTGTTCCACAATAGTAACATTTTAGGGGGCACATGGCTGCAGAGCTGGAGGTGCCATTTCCCACCCGCCTTGCTCCCAGTGGAAAACAAATGGAAATGGTTTGTGCAGCTTCCACATCACTTCCCTAACAGGAAACTGTCTGCCTTCTTTCTGGGAGCTGGGATGGGGACCTGGTTTGACCCCATTTCAACTGTGCAGTTGAGGCCCACATGGAGCAATAAGCTGGGGGAACCTGAGTCCCCAAGCAACTGCAGAGCAGAGCTGGGGCCTTCCTGGGCACACCCGCCCACTCGGCTCCCGAGAGAAACACACATTTATCTTCTTTGCACCACCATGCTTTGCGGCTCCCTTGTTACAGCAGCTTAGCAAACACATCCTGACTGATACATTGGGTTTTCACAAAAGGCAAATAGAGGGACTATCTTCCAGAAGCTTCAACTTCTTGCCTGACAAAAACAAAAACCAAGAAAATACGAAAGGCTGGATGCTGTCTCAGAATCAGGAGAGGGAAAATTACAGGGTGAACACATGCACATTGATATCTCAGGAAAGAATCCTGCCACAAGAACGCCACCCTTGGAAGGTGGTTCGAAGGCCGGGGGGGTTGACGCATGACCAAGTGCATGGTAAAAGGCCAATAATCCGGGGTGGGGGCAGGGGGCTGTGCTGAGCATTTGGAGTGAGCCCGGCTTGGCTCAAAATCCTGCCTTGGATGTTTCTCAGGGTGTGTGATGTTGGGCAAGTCATCTCACAATTGCGACAAACAATTATTGAGCACTTACTGTGTGCCAGGCATTGCTCTAGATGCTAGAGATGCAGCGGGTAGGGTAAGTAAGAGATACCTGCTCCCTACCCTCTCTGAACAGACCTGGCTCTCTCGAGTGGAGCCAGGCTAGGGCTTCTTTGAATACACCAGGCTGACCAGCTTTAATGCTCAGCAGTCAGCTTGGAAGTTTGCAGCAGATGGAGGAACGTGGCAAAGCAGAGGGGAGGATGGTGGATCTGGCAGGGAAATACAGAGTGGATTAGAGTCAGATGATGAGCATCCCCAGGAGGAAAGAGGAAAAAAACCCTGACTCCTACAATGGCTCAGCAGAATTGCTCTCTAATGAATAATAGCACTGGTTTTCCTGCCAACAGTTACATGGCAGGATATCTCTTCTCTACCGTACTCCCACGTTCCCACCCCCAAAAGTTAAGCATGGCCATGTGATGTGCCTTGGCCAGTGAAATGTGAGCTGCAGCGATGGAAGTTGCTTCTGAGAAGAAACTTTGAGAGCCAGTGCATGATTTGCCTCACACCTGATGATGCCCCATGTAATGGATTCTCCAGCAGCATGGATCCAAGAGCAGGCAGTGGTGGAGTAGAACCTCAGCCGGGACACAGCAGGCAGGCAGCATAAGTGAGAATGAACTTGGCTTCTTTCAAACCACTGATATTTGGGGACTAGTTGTTACTGCAACCTAACAGAGCCTGTGCTGACCGATCCATCTCCATTTCACAGATGAGGACACGAAATCTCAGAGAGGTCACATGGGTTGCCCAAAGTCAAACACAGAGTAGAGGCACAGACAAGACCCCAGGCCAGGCCTGCCCATTGCTGTGACCTTCCCAGAGGTGGGCTGTCTTCCATTCTGAGCAAACCCAGCCAAGCCCCTCACTGCTAACCCCTTCAATTAAAGCCAATTTCAAGGTCTCCTGGTTTCTAAATGAGCAGCCCTGATCATGTTCGTTATAGGCCCTGTCTGCTCTGGCTGCTCATTTTTATCAGAAGCCGCCAACAAGATAAATGGCCCTGTAACTTATTGTTCCGCTGCAAAGCACCTCGCGGCGAGTGGCAGCACAGATGCCAGGAATAAATCACATCTGATCTTCCCAGAGCTGGGCAGAGCTCCCCCTAGGAACATCAGGGGTGAGGGGAGCCCTGGAGCTACTGTGGACCCTGGAGGACTTCACGGAGCTCCTGGGGGGTCTTCTAAGGGGTCCCAGAGGCCTGTTGTGATCAATGGTTTTACTGCCTGGCATCTGTCTCCCCTTAAGCTTTAGCAGCACCTCATTTTTCCCTGGGAAAACCATTCCCCTCCATTCTCAGTGCACGTCGTTCAGGCAATGCACACATGATCCAGCCAATCCCAACCCCCATCCAATCAGGACAGCAAGGGCTCTGGGGTGGGGATGGGACCCCCACTAGGCCAATGAGGGCCAATTCTGTGACTTTTGTTGAAACCCTAAGAAAGGAGGCATTCTCTTTGAACTGGGGTGATTCACAGAAGGAACGGCTCATTCTTTGTGCTAGCCCTAGCTTCTAGCACAATTATAGGCACATAGTAGGTGTTCGATAAAAATTTGCTGAATAAATGAATAAGCTAGCGAGAGTCAAGAGAGGTAGGATCTTGTCTAGACTCAGCTGCATTATTCTGTAATTTCAAGAAGCTCTCTTTACCTCTTTGGGCATCGGTTTTCTCTTCCACAGAATGGGGTGAATAATAACAATTGGTAGTAGCTGATGTATCAGTTAGCGATTGCTACCATCATGCTGTGTAACAAAGCAGCCCCCAAACTCAGTGGCTTAAAACAACAATTGTGCATTATTGTTTATGCATCTGCCAGTTGGTTGGGGGCAAGCTGACCCAGGCTAGGCCCAGCTGGTCAGCTGTGCCCCAAGCAGCTCTGAGGATCTGGCTCTGCCCCATCTCCCCTCATCCTTGGGTCAGGAGGCCAAGCCAGGGCTCATTTCGACCACACAGTGGAGAGGTGCAGCAAGTTCAAGGCCTCTCAAGACTGAGGGTGGGAACCAGCAAGCACCATGCCCCACCCCATCATGGGACAAAGCTATTCATGGGATAGACCCAAAGTCAAGAGGTGGGAAAGGCAAGCTAACCCTTGGGGAGGAGAAGTCACAGGGCACAGAGCAGAGGGCACAGATGCAGGGAGGAGTGGAGAACGGAGGCTGCTGATAACCTCTCCCACACGGAAGTCAATTGTCTTTATTTGTGTATTTCTTTGTTTGGTGTCTGTAAAGCCCTTGGGTGCAGGGACTTTTATCTGCTCTGGTCACTGCTGTACCCCCAGCAATAGGACAGGGCTGGGGACAGAAGAGACACTCAACAGATATTTGTGGAACCAATGAGCAACTGGCCCCCCCAACCTCCCTGCATGGCCAGGCATGAACAATGCCTCGGGAGTTACACAAGCCCCCCGAGGGTGATGACTCTGTACCCCCACCCTGGCCCTTGGATCTCTAGGACAGGTGATGCCCATTCTGTCCCCTGAAAAATAGCGAGTACGGGGTGCGACCTGGGCGGGGGGACGCCCTCCAGACCTTGGCTGTGCTCACACCTGGCTCTCTGCACACTCTGGCCAGGTGGCCCCCTCCCCGCGTCCCTGGTGGGGGGTGTTGCAGGGTACCCTCTGGGTTGGTGCCACAGACCTCTCTGGGCATGAAGGAAGTGGCCCGAAGTTCCCATCTCTGTCTGAGTGGTTTCTCCATGCCCTGCCTCCAGTCTCTTGAAAACACAGTCATAGAGCTCCCCACCCCGTACCCCCTCCCCCGTCCCCTCCCCTCCCCCACATCCATCTGGACCTCAGCCCCCCCCCCCCCCAGCGCACGCACAGGAAGCAGCCCCCGCCGCCCCGTACACTTCGTACACTTCGGCACAAAAGCCTTCCCGCCTGCAGGCCGGGCCGGAAGGAGCACATGTTCCTCTATTGTGCAAGCTCATTTCTCTTCCTGCGGTGGCCGAAATTGCAGTCTGGGCAGGGGAAGCGGCGGCTGGGCGGGTGGCCCTAACCGAGCCGGCCTGCACGCGGGGACCCCCCTCCCACCGCCAGGCCCCTCCCCAGGGCGGAACCCCGAGGCAGCAATAGCAGCCCCCACGTCCCTGGAGCCCTCACGAGGCAGGGAAACTGAGGATAGGCTGATAGAGAGAAAAAGATCACTTCTGGCCAGCCATGAGCTCCTCACCTGCACCCTTGGGGGTGGGGACCTGCCAAGGTGCAGGTCATGGGAAAGAACCTCCCGGGAGACAACACTTGGCTAGGACTCAGCCAACGCTCTCTGGTGCCAGGCTCCGTCCTAAGCACCTTCCTCATTTAGTCCTCAGACTTTAGGGGCTTTAGGACTTTAGGGACTCTTGTTGGCCCCTGTGCTGGTCTGAAAGGAATAATCCCTATTCAATATTGTATGTTTGAAACTGTAATCAGATCATCTCCCTGGAGATGTGATTTCATCAAGAGTGGTTGTTAAACTGGATTAAGTGACAACATGTCTCCACCCATTTGGGTGGGTCTTGATAAGTTTCTGGAGTCCTATAAGAGAGGAACATTTTTTGGAGAATAAAAGCGATTCAGAGAGAGCAGAGCTGAACAACACAGCCATGAGAAGCTCAGTCCACGAGCCAGTGACCTTTGGAGATGAAGAAGGAAAATGCTCCTGGGGAGCTTCGTGAAGGGAAGCCAGGAGAGGAAGCTAGCAGATGACTCCATGCTCTCCACATGCTCTTCCAGATGAGAGAGAAACTGTGACTGTGTTTGCCATGTGCCTTCTCACTTGAGAGAGAAACCCTGAACTTCACTGGCCTTCTTGAACCAAGGTATCTTTCCCTGGATGCCTTAGATTGGACATTTCTATAGACTTGTTTTAATTGGGACATTTTCTCGGCCTTAGAACTATAAACTAGCAACTTATTAAATTCCCCTTTTTAAAAGCCATTCCATTTCTGGTATATTGCATTCCAGCCACTAGCAAACTGGAACACTCCCATTTTACAGAGGAGGAAACAGAGGCTCAGGGTGAGGGATTTGACTGAGAATAGGCAATTGGAAAGCAGCAGAGCTGGGATTCAAGCCAAGCGGTGTCAGCCCAGAGCTCACCCCATAAACCCCATGGTCAAGAGTTCATCTTCCAAGGGGACCTTCATTGTCACTTCGCCATCATCATCACCAGAGGAACAGTCACGTTACACTATACTTTGCAGGGCCAGGTGTGCTGCTGTAACAGCTGGACAGTTCAGCTGGAGTTCATTCAAACCCCCCGTAAGACACCCGCCCTACCTCCACGCCCTCTGCACTGTGACTTGGCAGCTACTCCCTCTGAGAAGGTGATGTTTATTTCCCCTGGGGTCTGAGCTGGCCCTGTGACTGGTGTCAGTCAATAAAATATGCAGGAATGACGACATGCTGGTGTTGAGCCTGGGTCCTAAGCCCTTGCGGGCTTCTGTTTGTCCTCTCGCACCCCTGCCACCCCTGCAGACCATGCCCAGGCCGGCGGGCTGGAGGACAAACCTGGAGCAGACAGAGCTGACCTGACAACCCAGCAGGCAGCTGGCCATCCCGACATGTGAGCGGGCGCCTCTGAGATAGGAAAAGCATCAGACTCATGAGCAAATAAAGGCTTGGAGGTTTTTATGTTTCAGTTTAGCAGCTTTATTGAGATGTAAGTCACATATCATACAATTCATCCATTTGAAGTGTACAATTCAGGTATTGTTTTAGGTCACTGATATCTGGGGCAACTTGTTACGCAGCATGAGTTTGCCAATAGATCACTGATACAAACAAATCGAAGGCCTCCATCCATTCGCTCATGTATTTAGCTGTTCAAAGACATACTTAATGAACATCCAGTGTGTGTCCAGAGAGAGACCTGTCAGGAGGCCGCAGAGAGCCCACAGTTCCTGGGGGAGAAAGGCAAGAGCCCCCTTGCTTACAACAATGTGGTAAAGCCCTGTGAAGGGCCTAAGCACAGGGGCTGTGCAAGAAGCACCTGGGAAGGGCGCATATCCAAGACTGAGGAGGTCAGGAAGGCTTCCTGGAGGAGGTGTTGTCTAAATGGAAGTCTGAAGAAGGAGTGAAAAGCAGCCAGCCTGGGGAACCGTGGGCAGGCAGGAAGCCAAGAGGCCACTCCAGACAGCGGGAGGAAAGGAAGAGGCTGCTTTGGGGAACTGCAGGCAAGTTGGGAAAGCTCTGCTGGAGGTTGTAACCTCAGGGCCTGGCAGGTTTCCTCCAATCGGATTTGCACTTGAGAAAGATCTCGGCGGGCAGCAGGGCAGCAGGAAGGTCAGCCGAGCCTGCAATTAAGCACTGCCACTGGCGTCATAGGTGCCAAGGGCATACGGCAGCGCCACCACCCGGGCTCGTCACAGCCGGTGTCTGGCTGTGTCCGCTGCTCCCTCGGACGCTGGCTTCCCCATGGGCAGCGACGCGGAAACTGAGGTTGTCCAAGGGCATGCCGCCCCGTCATTAGCTGCTTCCCCGGGGACGGCAGCGGTGGCAGAAGGGAGGACCTGGGCCCAATGTTTAGCCTCTCCCCTCCCGAGCAGACGGCCGCCACCAGCTGCAGGACACCCCAGGGGCCATGGGGCGAAGCACATCTGCTGACCACGGGCAGCGGTGAGGGCAGCCGGAGCCCTCCCGCCGGCCCCAGCGCAGCATCGCCCCCCTGGCCTGGCCAGCCGTCCCCGCCCCGCTGGCATCCGTCACTCTGAGCAGAGAAATAAAGCCATTGCCGTATCGTTGTCCCGGGATTAATGTCCCTGCTGTGAAAACAAACGTCGCGTCTTGCCGCCAACATTTATTTTTGATAAATGCTGTGACTTTGCCTTGACATTTCGGAAGCAGCGGGAGACCATTACCCAGTGACAATGTTCTATTCCACTGACATTATCTCTTAATTATAATACGCACGTAATGCTGAAAAAAAATGGCCCATAAATAGCTCATTTGGAGTTGCAGCATTGTGCCCTGTCGGGGAAACGCTGAACGATTTCATCCAGGGTTTGCAAATGAGGGGAGACAAATGGGTATCGGGGGGCCCTGTGTGAATCCTGCGTCCTCAATGACAAAGCTAGCATGGTGGCAGGAGGTGGCGGGGAGGTGGCAGGAGGTGGCGAGAGGTGGTGGTAGGTGGCAGGGACTTCACGGCATCATCTGGGCTTCTGCCCTTCTCCGGGCAACCCCCCCACCTCTGTCCCCACTCCCCAGAGCAGAGAGCACTAATCCACTGTCAATGAATAGGCTGCCAGCTCAAGTCCTGCAAAATGGTCTGATATTTGGTGCAGAGGAGACAGGCATTGATTTTCTTTTTTTCCAGGAACATAATTCTGTTAAGGGGCAGGGAGGTGGAGGAAAGGGCTGGCTGGAGGAAGTCCCATTTTGGAAATCCTCTGGGTCAGGAAGAGACATTCCCCAAAGATCCAAGGGAGTAGGGCTGGTGCAGGGGCCTCGGGACAAACAGGATGGTTCCAGAAGGAAACACAGACACCCCTGTGGAACTTGCAAACAGCTTTTAGAGACCCACAGAACAACCCAAATCAGGCTCATGCAATGAACACTTCTGGAAACCTGACGCTGGGGGGTGGGGGGTGGGGGGTGGGGGGTGGGGGCCTGTGGACAGGAAGTTCCCCCCTGAAAAGCACAGCTACTCCAAATGCAGGCCAGGAAAGCTCAAACTCCCACCCAGTGGCTCTAAGCTAGATCTGATTTGCCTCCCAGAAGACCTAAGGCAGCATCTCGAGACATTTTTGGTTGCTGCAACTTGGGGTTTGCTAGCATTGCATCCAATGGGCCGAGGCCAGCGAGCGGCTGCCCGCCCCCCCAATGCACAGGACACCCCCCAACCGATAATCTGGCCCCAGATGTCAGCAGTGCTAAGGTTGCAAAACCTTGGTCTAAAGAGTTACAAGACGGAAGTGGGGTTGATGGGAGGTTAGAGAATGCTAAGAGCCTTGACATGGTTGAGAAGATTCTAGAAATTCTTAGAGCTGCAACCATGTGGAGAAAATGTACAAGAGCAACTACCCAAGGAACTGAACACGAGCTATGGCTTCCAGATGGCAGAGGGGAAAGGGGAGCATAAATGTAAAAACCACCCCCTCTAAGTTGGTTTTCATGCTGACCCAAGGCCAGGAAGGAAAATTATCTTCATACTAATGCTTTGCGGTAGTTATTATTTTTCCTCTTCATCTTACAGACGGAGAAACTGAGGCTGTGGGAGTGGGAGGAGTATGTGCCTGGCTGCTCCACTGTCCAGAGACGTGGAGGAGGGCAGAGTGGGTGAGGGTGGCCTTCGGAGTTGGAGCCGAGCTCTGGTGTTCATGGGCTAGGACGCAGTGGGTGAGCAATTGCGCCTCTCTGGACCTTTGTCTCCTCTTCTGTGTGCCTAAACCCGTGTCACGAGGTGGCTGAAGGGACGGGAGGAGATCACAAGTGTGCCTCGAGCAGGAAGCAGAACCCTAGTTTGATGGTTTAAGAGGCTTTAACGAAGGGAAGGACTGATGGGCGTGGGCAGGGTCAAGGAGGGGCGCTGCGCCGTTCCCCAGGGTGAGCAGTGGAGGGGCCTGTGGGCACCCTCGCTGTGCCTGGAGGCTGGGGAGGTCAGGGGCTGCAAGGGCTGGGGGACAATGACATGCCAGGGACAGCCAAGTTCCCGGGGGGAGCCTGTCCACAGACTTCAAGCTCAGCTCCAGCCCCAGGGCCGGCCCGGTGGGGTGACACAACACATGTGTCCCCTCTCAGAGGCACAACCAACCCCCAGGCAGGGACGGCCCAGTGGGGCCAGAGCGTCCAGTTTTGCACATTGGAAAGGCAGATTTTTTAAACAAAAATCCCATGATTTTTTTCATCTTGGCCACTAATTCAGATTTTTTTTTTCTCCTTAAAACACTATATAAAACCAAAGAAAACAGGCCACTAGCTTGCACCCTCTGCTCTGGTCCCAGGCCCTGCCTGGAGACGACCCCACAGCAGCGTGCAGTTACCCCAGAGCTCACCCTGCCACAGGGCCCTGGCTGGGGACACTGGTCCTGACAGCTGCCTGCCCGCTGGCCCCCGGGAGGAGCCCCCACAGCTCACTGACCCTTTCCCCGCTTCAGACCCCCCTCGGTGCATCATTTTCCCAACACCGCCCCTGCCAGCTGCCACCCAGCTAAGTGGCTGCAGCGCTCAGGGCTCAGGGAGTCTTTAAAATGTGGGTGAGGGTAGCAACGGCCCTTCAGGGCCGGCATGGGCAGGAAGTGAGGGCCCCTGGCGGGTGGAGGGCTCAGCACAGTACACAGCAGCTGCTCAGTCAGCGCAGCAAAAACCATCAAAACCGGTAAGAAAAGAAGCCTGCCTCAGCTGGGGGTCCCCGGAAGACTTGAAAAAGGGAAGGGGGCCCAGGACATTTATCTGGTCTGCACATTTCCTCTTGTTCACAGGAATATCATGAGACACTAGCACAGGGACACACACAAGACGTGGTGGCAGAAGACCTGCCTCACTGCCCCGCTGTGCAGCCTGTAGCAGCTCACATGACCTCTCTGAGCCTCGGTTTCGTTACTCAGAACGTAATGTAGGGCAATTTCTCCTTGAGAATTTTTGTAGGGATTGAAAGGTTTAATGGAACCCAAGAACAGAGCAAGTGGAAAAGGCCCTTGCAAAAGGTTAGGGCCTTTTAAGAAATTCCTGATGCATTCTTTTCACTGCAGTTCCTGGCTTTTGCATTAAAGGGGGCGGAGTCTGAATGCAAAACTTTACACCTTCCAGGTGTGCAGAGCTGTGGGGTGACTCCCTACCCCAGCCTTACTGCTGCATGGATATTAACAGGCTCCCCAGGTGGCTCTGGTCTCTGCCCCAGGACTGGCTCAATCACTGGTATCACCCTGGGCAGCTGGGGTGGACCTGGCCTGAGAAGTTCATGGTCTCCACACTCTGCCCACTGTGCCCTCGAGAAGGAGGGGACCCCGAGCTCCTGTTTGTGTCTGCAGATTCACCTTATTGTCCACCGCGCCCCCCAACAAAGTGTGGCTCCATGTGCGTAGAACCTGCAGCTTAGGGAAAGGAGCCACTGCATGGCGAGAGTGGAGGCTCTGTGAGGACAAGGCTTTGGGTCTGTTTGTTCATTGCTGTATCCCAGTGCCTAGAACAGGGCCCAAAAAGGCGTAGGTGCCCAGTAAATATCCATTAACTGAATGAAGAAGAATCTACCATGGATTGAGTGTTTGTTATGTGCCAGTTACTCAGCCCATTCAATGTATTATTTCACTGAATGCTCACTCCACTACGTGGCCTGGGATTGTATCAGTCAGGACAGTCCAGGTTATGCTGCAGTAACAAATAACCCGCCAAATCAAACAAAGGTTTATCTCTTGCTCATGCACCCTAAGTCAGCTCGGGGCTCTGCTCTCTGCCACCCTCATTCTGAGACCCAAGCTGATGGAGAGTCACCATCTGAGATATATTACCTGTCACCACAGCAGAGGGAAAAAGAGCTCACAAGGTTCTCGTGATCAAGGTGCTCCAGCCTGGGATAGATGCATGTTACTCCACTCTCAGCTTTTGGCCAGAACGAATCACAAGGCCCCAGTCAACCCCCCGGGGACCAGGAGATGCCATCCATGCATGAGCCCAGAGGTGAGAGTCAAAAGGGACTGATGGACTCACTACTAAGGGCCACTACAATGGCATCTCTATTATCTCCATTTTTACAGATGAGAAGGTTGAGGCTCAGAGAGGTCAAGTGACTTGCAGAAGGTCACCCAGCTAGTAAATAACGGAGCTGAGATTCAAACCCAGTTCCACCTGACCCTAGAAGCTACAGATTCCAAAGAATGATCTGTTGATCTTGTCCATGCACAAGATAAACACATTCACTGAAGGAGACAGAGAAGGACCCTCACACACCCACATAGGAAGGTGAAGGGCTGGGTAGACAGTTATACCATTTTAGCTTGCACAACCAACAGGCAAAGGCAGATACAGCTCCAACCGTCAAAACCCTGTCCAAGACATGTTGTGTTTGGCCCATGCAGTATTTTTTTAATTGGAAGTTGTTGCCAATTATTAAAACCCGGGAGACTTTACATTTAAAAAACCCAATTCCCACCTTCTCTTGCAACAAGGAAGAAGGAGACTCTGAGCACCCCTGGCTGCATTCCTACAAGGCAGCGGTCAGCTGTGGCCGGAGGCAGAGCTAGACCCCAGGATCACGCGCACAGACCCAGCACCCAACAGGCAAAATGCCAATGTGTTCGCCCGCGGGTCCATCAGCCTCGCCTTCACGCCCAGACCAGTTTCATCACAGTCTCAGCAACAACATGCAGTGATGGACCTTTAAAAGGGGGATGTGCAAATATAAAAAAGTTCTTTCACGAACTAGAGCAAATGTACAACACTATTACAAGGAGCTGATATTAGGGGGGTGTATGGGGGGGAATGCACCTACTACAAACTATGGATTATAGTTAACAGTAATATTTGATTATTCTTTCTTTTATCGAGAGTACTGTGGGTCAGTAATGGTGGGAGATAAGGAGTATGGGAGGATTAGGGTCTTTTATTTCTTTTCTAGAGTAATGAAAATGTTCTAAATTTCATCATGGGGATGTAGGCACAGCTATGTGATGATGCTATGAGCAGTGATGGTATACTTCAGATGTTTTTTTATGGCATGTGAATGTATCTCAACAAAATTGCATTAAAAAATAATAAACAAAAAAAAGGCTTTGAGAGGTGCCCCTTTGGGGAGGAAAACCATCAGCTACCTGTTTGCCTCCCTCACTTGTCCTCATGCAAGGTATATGGCAGGGCATATGGCTTCAACCTCCAGCTGCTCAGTGAATAGATGCCCAGCCCACCAGGCCTCTTACCACCACCTGCCTGGCTCTGTGGCCAGTGCACGTGCCTCCTCTGACCTACATGTACCTCTCCCTTTAAGAAGCTAGTTTTACAGGCCTCCGGGCTAGCCCCACAATGATGCACCGGCAGGAGAATGCCCACGCTGTGTTTGACAGCGGCACCTCCTGGTGATGTGCGGTATTACAGCCCAGCTCAAAAAGACCACATCAATACTTAAAATGAATCCTTAATGTTAGGGTTTGTTCCAAGAGTACTTTGTGATACCTGAAAATCTCTTAAAACTATTTTCAGCCTTATGTGTATAAAATTTTTTCTTTACGATCCTCCTCAAGACTCTTGTGAGGTGGACATGGTGGGAATTGGGGTGCTATTGGGCAGTGGTGGGCCCGGCACAGAGCGATCAAGGGGCTTGTGTGAGGGGATGCGGTGGACCCAGGCCTCATCAGCACAAAGCTCTAGCTTCTAAGCCCTGCAGCCCACCTCACAGCCAAGGCTGATACCATGAAGGAAACTACATCCTTCCCGCCTGCAGCCCACAGGGCAGAGCACTCCATGAGGCAGAACCAGAGACGCTGACATCTAGTCTGGGAATCCGCAGCCCAGAAATGGAAGGAATTCCTGTGGCTCTGGGAAGAACAGATGGGGTGGGTCACGAAAGCAGAGTGAAGTTCCCAGACACCAGAAGGGGGCTGCACCGTTCTGAAAAGACACTGCAGGCCTGACCACCAGTCTAATGCCTTCCCACATCACACTTCTCAAATCCATCTGCTCAGATACTCTCCCAGGGGAGTGGAAGGCACGTTTCATTCTGGAAGCCGTGGAGGTAAATGAGATCTCGTTTGCAGAAATGTGCGTTGTGGCCCATGTTGCTCAAACATCTGTCTTCTTGACGCAGAAAACAAACAGCTCTACCTCAAAGGGTTCCCTTCTGCCTCCACCGAGGATTTCTGAATGCTGTCAGATTTGCTTTGTGGCAAATGTGATGAGAAATCTGGAACCACGCCTAACTCCAGACTCCAAAAGATGTTGTCATTTGGCTCAGGGTTTCACCCTCAGGAAGATACCCTACACCTGCAGCCCTCACGACATTCACCTTGACTCCCAAACCTCAGAAGAGAAAGTACGAGAACCAGTGGGCCCTCTCCTTCCTGTGGCCAATCCCCAGGGCTGCCTCCTCCAGTTCTCCTGCCCTCTTTCGAGTCTTGTTGTAGGTTTCGAGAGCCAAGCACTATTTTTAGAAATGTTTACTCTTAACGCCTCTCCTTCCCCTCCCATCCTCAACTTTTCTGGAATGAGCCTGGCTGTGCCCCTGCTGGGTCCTTCCAGAGTGGTCAGGCACATGCTTGAGGTACAGGGCCTCTTTCAAGATGAAAGAGATCTCTGGGATTGGGGTTTGGGAGAAATGAGCCTTGCAACCTCCTTTCCTTGGCCAGCCTGCACGGATTCTCCAGGAGCAGGACACATCTCGATTTGCCGCCTTGGTCGGAAATGACGTTCCTTGAAGCCGGGTTCCCAGGAGTGATTTCAGAATGGAGGAGAAAAGCCTGGGGTCTCTGGTCGCCAGCAACTGCCAAAAAATCCTTCCTAACCATGCAACAAATAGTTCAGCGTGTGTGGCCCGGGCCAGGCCACTAAGATGAAATCCAGATGCTGAGAGTGACTGGCCACAGGCTGTGGACACTTAGCTCCCGGCTCTGTGCCTCAGTTTGCTCATCTGTGAAATGAGGAGGATGACAGAACCATCTAGCTGGGTTACTACAAGGACTCAATGAGCCAAGGGTAAAACACTGCCTGACACACAGTAAGTGCCCAATAAATGCCATCAGCGACCCGACGGGATGTTTTAGAAGGGGAAGCTGAGACACTGGGGCCCAGCTCAGCCTGATGGGCCAGGAGCGGCCAGCATCTGAGATGTGATGTCCTCCAGGCATCCTGGAGATGGACAAGTGGGCCATTTGCCTGTGCCCTGCACTCCCCAGAGCCCCCCAATGGGACTTTGGACCCAATCTCCCCATGAGGCTGACCCCTTTGTCCTCAACGTCGGATCCAGACTGAAAGAGGATGGTGCTGTAATGGTTCCCCATTACAAAATCCAGCCCTCCCTGCATGCTGAGAGTCCACATTTTCACAAACCCCACAAATTCATGTATGTCTGTTGCATGGCATTTTTATAGGCAGAAATGGCTAACTTGATAACTGCAAACATAAAACAACTGGGTGTAGTTTTTGCAGCTCTAGTTTGTGCAATTTTCTTTTTTACTTGCAATCCACCCCAGGTCGCTGTTGGCCTGGCCGCTCGCTGTCCCGGGTGTGCGGCAGTGGTGGACCCCCAGCGCCCTCTGGTGGCCGTGCCTGCAGGTGGCCCCTGGCTGGTCGTGGACCTATGCAGAACCCCAGGAAGCCAGGCTGGAGGGTGACTTGGCCTCTCCCCTCCAGCAAGTCATGCCCCCAATCCTGCTCACTCCCCCGATCATTCATTCATTTGTTCAGCAAATACTGATCTGCACACACACCTCCGCCCTAGAGTGAGCCAGGCACTGCGAATGAGACCATGGACCAAGGAGACCCTATACCTGCCCTCGGGAGCTTAGAGTCTAATGCAGGAGGCAGAAGGAGATACTTTACGCAGGAGAAAAGCAAAACTCAGGGGGGCAAGAAGCCAGGAAATGCCCCCTTCTGAAGCGGCGACTTGGAAGCAAGCGAGAGCACCACAGATTGCCCCGTGCAACGAAAGCGTGGCAGTTCATACAGTATAAACCAGATCATGTTAGTCCCCAAGTTAAAACCCTCCACCGGTTTCCCATTGTCTTTAAAATCCAAACTCCTATGCCCTGCATGATTTCTTCCTAACTCTCCAAGCTCAGCTCCCGCTGATGCTCACCCCTCCCCAGGCTTCCTGTGCTCCAGTCACACACTCATTTCGGCTCTGCATGTTGCTACCTCAGGGCCTTTGCACATGCTATGGCTTGTTCCTGAAACACTCTTTCTCTGGCTCTTCAAATCCTGCAAGAATCATCATAACTGGCAGCGTCTCAAGGCAAACTTCTAGAAACACTCTCTCACCTAAGTCTCACCACACACACACACACACACACACACACACACACACACACACACACACACACTTCCTCTCTGTCATGCTTGCTCTTATTTCTTTCCACACACCCACGCTATCTGGAGTGAGAGATATTCATTCACTGGTGACTGGACATAAACCCTTGGCATCAGGGGCCTCTCCTACTTTGTCTGTCACAGTATTTCTAAAGCCAAAGACAGCATATTGGTGCTCCACCCTGACCCCCAGAGCCCAGCTGATCCCTTCTTACTGCATCTGTGCACCCCTGGGCTTTGGTGTGCTTTCCTGTCCGAACCCCAGCACCTGTGGCTCCTTCTTGGACAATCACCCAACTTGTCCTCCTGGGATGCCCCTTACCCAATGGCGCTTAGGGGAGGGGTATGAACACCCAGCTCTCGGGCCTGGGGGGGGGGGGTGTCACCCAGCCAGGGCTCACCCTGCACAGACCCCCACCCCTGGATGAGGCTGGGGCCACCCTCTTGGGGACTCTGCTGAGATCCCCCCCGTCCCCGGCCGGCTGCCTCCCCTTCCCCTTTTTGCCCATCCCCAGCCTGCTCGTCCCCCGCCAGCATCCCCTGGGAGTTCTGCCTCCATCAGTCACTTGCACTGGAATCTCTGTCTCAGCGTCCCCTCCTGGGAGCCCGATCCAAGTGCCCAACACCTCAGGGCCTGACCCATAGTGGACAGCATTTGTTGAATGAATGAATGAGTGAATGAATGTATCAACAGCCATCTCAGAACTCGACTTTCTTCCAGTGTCCAGGAGGTGCTCTCAGCATGCAGTAGGTATCTAATAGGTGCTAGCTGGAGACTCTTCCATAATAGTCCTGGACCCCACAGAGAACACCCACACCGATTTCTCCTCACCCTCTGGGGTCCGTTGGGGATGGCGTAGCAGGCGTTTTCCCTCCCGGTTCGCGGTTGGAAACGCGGCGTGTCTCTGCACGGCCCTCGGGGCCACCTGAGCAGGACCGGGAAGGGCAGGGCCCTTCTGCTGCACGCGCAGAGCAAACACTGAGGGACCCTGCTTGCTACTTTAGGGCTGACCCTCTTCGGGGGCTTGGAAAGGGTCGCGGACGCCTTTGAAAACCTGAAGAATATTAAGGAAACACTTCCCCAGCAAACATGCTCAGAGACACACGTAAGATAACAATTTCCGGGGGGTTGGGGGTTCCCAGGGACAGGCTGTGAGCTCCAGGAAACAAACCCCGGTTTCAAATCAATTCAGGGAAGTAACAGTGGCGCGGCCAGGGGCGCCCTCGAGCGCGCGTGCCCAGCTCGGCAGCAGCGACCTGTGTGCGCAGCGCGCCGCCCAGCGGCCGATCCCGGAACTGCCGAGGAGACCGGGCTCCCGGCTCCCCTGGACGATGGGAAAAGCCTCCCACGGATTTAGGCAAGGACCCCCGAGGCTGGGGGACGCGTCAGTGCAGAGGCCCAGCCCCGGACACGCCACCCCGGGATGCCCCACTCTGGAGCAACCGGCTGATTTCATTCCCCCTGCACTCAGCCCCATCTCCCGGCTGATAGTCACAGCACCCTGCCAGGCGATTTAGGGCTCATTTCAGTTCAAAGGGGAGAGAGCGGCCTGGAGAGGCTGGGTGAATGGACGCCTAGTCCCAGAGCTGGTGGGTGGCAGGATGGCAAGGGTGCTGCAGAGGAGGGGCCGGGTCTGCCTCTCCCACCAAAGCATGCCCAGCACAGGGAGGGCTGCACAAGTATTTGCTGAAACAGCAAGTGAAAGAATACAAAGGGATGTAAGTGACTGTCTTAGCTGAGCTTATGACAGTTAAGTGACCGTCTCAGCTAAGCTTATGACAGTTGCTGGCACAACGCCAGGCCCCCGGGGTTACCTTACAGGCCCTTGGTTGCTGGGACTAGGCGTCCATTCACCCAGCCTCTCCAGGCCGCTCTCTCCCCTTTGAACTGAAATGAGCCCTAAATCGCCTGGCAGGGTGCTGTGACTATCAGCCGGGAGATGGGGCTGAGTGCAGGGGGAATGGAATCAGCCGGTTGCTCCAGAGTGGGGCATCCCGGGGTGGCGTGTCCGGGGCTGGGCCTCTGCACTGGAATTAGGACTTCCTGAGATATAAGACATTTTAGTATCAAGTGGGGTACAGATCCAGTGCCCCAGGAGAGCCAAGACTGGGAAAAGCTGAGTGATCAGGGAGGCTTCCTGGAGGAGGAGGCGTGGCTGGAATTGTGTCATGGGGTGGGGGTGGACACCACAAGGGGGCAGCGGGGAGTCACTGGTTGAGCCTGCGTGGCCATCTTTAAACTTTAATAGTTTGTGTATAGTTTAGGACCTGTAATTTCACAGATACACATTTCTTCCTCTCAAAAGAAAAGTGAATCAATTTAAAGAAAATGCTAAGTAGTAGAGTCACATAGTAGGTGGGGGGCAGGGCCTAAAGTGAGAACATGAGAAGAACATTTCATGAAGTCAGAGACACCCCTGACAAAATTAATTCCTTAGGGCAATGCCACGCTTCACGAAGGCTGCCCCTCAAGTGTCCGCACAGGCCGCCCTTCCACCATTTTGGGGCACGCGACTTCGTTGGCTGGGACCAACTTATGAATCAAGGTTGTACCGAATCCAAATGAATTCATATCTTAAAACACCCACAAGCAGAGACTCATGCAGTAAAACACATGGGGGAGGGAAATGTCACCTCTCCCTTCCCAAGTTCGCTTGGGACACACAGGTGCATACACAGGGTAGAACGCTGTTTTAGTTCTCCAGTGGCTAAAACAAATACCACCCACCCAAGGGGTTAACGCGGAACAGGAATTGTTGGCTCACACGGTTTCAGAAGCCAGTAGGCGGCCTCCCTCCGGTGGGTTCCGGGCTGGTCACGTGACGACGCACATGGGGGTCTCTTCTCCTTTCTCTTCTGGGCCCCGCCAACTTGCAGGTTCCGGCTGCTCCCCCGGGCTCCTCTCTCTGTGGCCTGCTCGCTAAGGCCTCTGGGATTTAGACCCATCCTCACACCTTAACCGAAGGGTGCGCACTGACAGTGGGTTCTCATCCACAGAAATGAGCTAAGGTTTAGAACGTGTTTTCCTGGAGTACAGAACAACCCCAAGCCACCACAAATGCTTTATGGAAAAGCTTGTTTGTTTGTTTGTTTTTCTTTTTTATAAGCAGGTGGAGCTAAATGCAAAACTTAAAAGTGTCCATGATATGGCTCAAAAGCCGATAAATTAAAAATCCTTGCAGTGGTTACCAAATAACTGAAATCCGGGGCACAGGGCTCGACTTGCCAAGGGAACTGACAGAGGAAGTTTTAAGGGAACCATCTCCTCATTTCTCGACCTTGACCACTGCATTTGCTATTGACCTTCAGGCCTCCTCAAGAGGTCCCTAGGTCTCTCTGCAGCTCCCCCAGCCTCTTTAAGTAATACATCCTTTTGCAAGTTCATTGCTTTCTACGATTTTGGAGAAGGGTGAAATGGAATTGTCAGCTGCTAGAGCATTAAAAAGCCTTTTTTTTTTTTAATTGGGACATTTTCTCAGCCTTAGAACTACATTAGAAAGCCTTCTGCATGCCGATCCTAGTTGCCTATTGCACAGGAGTTTTCAAGAATTGAGAACCAGCTACTTATTTATGTAAACAGGGCCTCCGTGCATTCATATCTATAAATACAGATAGAATTGATAACAAAAATCAGTCTCATTATGGCAATAAGTAATAGTCATAAAACATAAATGTTGTTCTGATCACTTGGGTACCTGAAGTTCAGTAGCGATCCAAACAAACAAAAAATCTAACCTTTATGGACAGAAGAAATAATATGCAGACTTTACGTTGCAGAGACGTGTAATAGGATGACCAATAAAACATTTAAAAGCATAAAATATATAACAGACAAAATGGGAAGAGGAAAAAAAAAGGAAACAGATTCAAGGGGGAAAAAAAAGACATAAATTTCCTGACTATTAAAGAGCACATTCATCCATTATTTGAAATGTTTGATGATGGGTATCAACCTGCCATCGTATTTAGATCCCAAAGGGCACATTCAAAACAGTATGAAATGATTTTATTTTAATAAGTGGGGAATTGCAACCATTCAAACTCATAAAACAATTTTTTAGATGTCAACTTCAGTGCGTGAGCACGCAAGTAGCATTATAAAACTTCTTTGGGGGAGGGAGGACCTAAGTGCTTGAACCGAAGAACCAGCGAAAGGACCGCAAGGAGCCCCAAGCGCCAAGTCCTAAAAGGGTAGGATTGGATCCAAACGCGGCGGCCTCTAGGACCCAGCGCCCAAACTAGACAGGAAGTCTTCCGGCGCCCTGATTTATACGTCATCGCGGCGCCTCTTACATCATCACGCGCCCCTTGCGTCATCGGGATCACTCTTTGAATCAACGCAGCGTTTCCGAACGCTACGTCCATGGCCTTCAGGATCCCTCTGAGAATGTGATCAGAGCTTTGAGCTTTGTGCTTGGAAGAAGTCCCACGTTTTACCGCAGATTCCCAGCCGCTGCATGGGGCCGAGACTGAGAGAGGTGTTCAGAGCCGGGGAAGTGGGCGCTAAGGGTGGCCCAGGGGTGGGGGCTCCGGGGAGGGGGCGCCGGGCTGTGCTCTCACCCGCCTCGCCCCAGCCCCCTAGGCCGGGCCCTGGCAGGGCCCCTTCCTCCGTTAAAAGTGAGGTCTTACAACTGCATTGGTATAAAGGCAAATATATTAATACTATATATCAAAACCGTTTTCCTTAATCTAAAAAATGAAAATAACGTTCCTGACTTTGGAAGTAATTAAAACGTTTTTGTGGGCCCCTAAAATAATTGTGGGGCCTAGGTTCGGGGCCTGCCAGGGGGCAGAAGAAATCCAGCTGGTATCCCAACATCAGCAACACAAAGCGCAAAGGGGCACCCCATGGGGCTGAGGCAGGCCTCTGGAGGTGGGGGGGTGTCATTGGCAGTGTCCGTCAAGGCTGAAAGCTGCACAGCTAGTGTCTGGCCATCCCACATCTCTCATCCACCTTGGAGAAACTCGTAAAAGGAAGCGACAATAGGCACGTTCAGCTCACTGCCACATCCCAGTCCCTGGAGCCCTCGCCAGGCACAGAAAAGCTGTTCGGTATTCTGTGAATGAAGGAAAAACGGCAGACTGGAGCTGTGTTTGCAAAAGTGGAAGCAGCACAAATGTCCACAGACAGGGAGAGGGGGTGAATCAAGCGTGATAAACAGTCCTTTGGAATTCTATGCAGCTGCTAAAAAGGAGGTGGCGCCAAATGCTTGAACCAAGAATAGTGTCCTGGACAACGTGCGTAGGTGGGGAAAAATCAAATTACAGGATACATCATAAAAGATACTAAGAGTAATGACGGCAAACTTATATTGCCCTTATGTTGCCAGCTGCTTTCTAAAAGCACTTTATGCATTACCTCATTAATTCCTCATAATTCTACTCTACGAGGTCAGTACTATTATCCCCATTTTAGAGATGGGGAAACTGAGGCACAGAGCAGTCAAGCAACTGGACTGAGGTCACAGACCTAGTAAGCAGCAGAGCCTGGATTTTGCCATATTATGTAACGAGAAAGAGCAGAAGTCCTGAACAACACTACATATGTTCCACAGTCAGAGGGATTCTATATAAAGGCACAGAAAACAGGGGGCGCCACACCACAGTGGCCAAACTTAGCCCTGGCGCCAGGGACTGTGAGTGGTCAGAGGGATGGGTGCCTTCCTCTTTTTGAAACAAGGACTGTGTTCATTCACTATTTATATAAACATTTAAATTTATACCAAGTGGAAACTGAAAACCCAGTGGCAAGTCAGCAGCCCAGCCCTGTTGAGAGGCACTCTTCACAGCAGTCAGAAGAGAACTCTTTACCAAGACAAACAAGAGTCCAGAACATTTGGGGAAGCCCCCTCCACCCACCCCAACAAACAGGCTGTCACAGACTCAAGCATTGATTTTTGAGAAGATTTATTACTTCAGTAGTGAATTGTTTTTAAAAGGCACTAAAATTAATTTCTCTTCCAGTAGAAAAGAGGCAGAGGCTTGCCAGCCACACAGGCCTCTCTGCCTCCAACCCAGCACCTAGAAACTGAGGGACCCCCTAGGGGAGGGACAGCATGGGGCAGAGCCCGCCTCCACCCCATCCAGGGTGTGGCCAGCTCAGTGTCAAGGATGATGTCAGTCAGCCTGGAGGAAAGGGCCCAGACACCAAAAAACAATGCCTGTATGGGCATTCCAAAGGTGGACCCCTGCTTCGGGGTGAGGAGATGATCGGAGCAGCAGCATGTCCAGCTTGGGCTCACCCTGCTTTCTGAGGCCTGTCTGAAGGTGCTCCACCCACAACCCAGGGGGGTGCACACATGGCTGAAGCTCTTGGCCCAGGCCCACTGACTTTGGCTGGAAACCTGCCCTTCCAGCTTGACATTCATGACAATGGCCTGGACCCTTAGCGCAAACCTCTGTCCTGCGGGACGAGCTACCAAGCAAGGGACTGCAGTGTTTCATGCCTGATAGTGCGGGACACTGGAGAAGGGTGGCGGGAGTCACCAAGAGCTCACCCTAGGGAGGGGATGCAGTGACCACATTGCCTGGTAGCCACAGACAGGACACAAGGCCCAGGGGCCACTTAGAGAAAGGTCCCAGAACTTTCCTTGTTGATGAGCCTCCCTTCCCCAGAGTCCTCTCAGCAGTGGCTCCATCCCTGAGTGTGTCTACACACACCTGTGTATGCGTGTGCACATGTGCTGGCACAGGTATGCAGGCCTGCGGACAGGTATGTGGAAACCGGGGGGCTCAGGTTTTGTAACTTGTGGGCTGTCGGCTGAGAGAGTCCTGAAGAAGCGGGGTGTAGGGGCTGGGGCGCAGGTCTGGCGGAGCGGCCAGGTTTGGCTGGCTTGTGACGTCTCTGGGGCCCTGTGGGGAAAGGGGAAGCTAATCACCTGACCTGACCACCAAGCCCCCACCCTGGCCCCTGCACCCACCCACATCCTCCCCACCCCCAGCATGGAAACCACCCATTCTCCTTCCCCATCAAGCTCAAGATGACAACAGAGAAGGCTGGAGTGACCTACAGACTGGTTGACTGCAGCTGGCAAGGGCCTCATTTCACCAGACACCACCCTGTTCTGCCCCCACCCGTATCAGAGATGGGGAAACTAAGGCCCAAAGGGACTTGCCTCATAAAGCAAGACGGGCAAACAGGGAGTTCAAGCCTTATCTGAAATACTATTAACCCAGAAAAACTTGCAACAACCAAACATCCTTCAGAAGGAGAACGTATCTTTAAAGTATGGTCATGGGTTGGTATTTACATGGCAGTTCTCACAGACCCGAAACTGAAGAGGGGAAGCCAGCTGCCCAACAGGACACAACACAGGACACTAGTTAAGCAAAACCTGAAAAAAGTACCTATTGTTCAGAATACATATTAGGGGGAAACCCCACACACCGAACTTCGTAACAGGGGTTGCTTCTAGAAGCTGAGAGTGGGCAGTAGGATGGGGAGAGGGACAAAGGGAAAAGAGATAAGACAGATGTTAATCACTGCAGACTCTGGGTGAGAATACACTCAGATATTCTAACTTACCGAATTTTACACCTTAAAAAAATTTATCAACTGAAAAAAATTTTTAAATAAAGATACTGATGATAAGATCTGACCCCACAGCCCCCTTGTCCCAACACTTGGGGTTGGAAAACCCCCAGGGGCCTGCTTTCTTCCCCAGCAGGTGGGAAAGCAAACCTCCCCACTCTGGGCTGGACAGAGACGCCACAGCCCCGTCCACTCTGGGACACAGCAAGGCTTCCCAGATGGAGCCACATAAGCCCGGGGACCAGGCCAGTGTGGGCCAGGCCCACCCCAAGGCCACCCAGAGGCAGCATGGGATACCCATGGGTGGCCAGGGCCTTAGTAATTTGGGCCCATAGCGCCATGACTTGAGAAAGTCTCCCTCAAAAGTAAAAAGGAGGCAGGCCACGGTGGCTCAGCAGGCAGAGTTCTCGCCTGCCATGCTGGAGACCTGGGTTCAATTTCCAGTGCCTGCCCATGCAAAAAAAAAATAGTGAAAAGGGGAAATGACCCCCAGGCTGTGAAAGGGCTCCTGGTCTTTTCAAAGAAAAAAAATGTAACAACCCCCCAAAGAGCCAGGCAGGTGGTGAAGCAAATTCCTCCACTTCCTCCTTCCACTCCTGTTTAACTGAGGAAAGGACTGGAATGGGAGAAAGCAAAGGAGCAGATAAGAAAGGCCCAGGGATATTTCACTGAAGGGCCACCCTGTACAGTTAGTTGTCCAGGATGTTCACTACACAAAGCGGCTCAGCCAAGGGGGCCCAAACCAGTTCACGTCTTCTGTTTGCCAAGCCCTCCATCCTGGAACAGGGCATGTCTGCCCAGAGGGGGAGTCTTTTTTGTCTTATTTACACAAAAATACTCCTGTGGGCTAGTCATGCCCACAAGGCAGTCCTTCCCAGCCAGGCCTGTTCCCAGAGCCTCTGGGCCAACCCCACACCCATGTGTAGGGCAAGTTGTGGGGTCTGCCCCAAGGACCCAGCCCTGAGACTCAGCCCATGACTCAGCCCAGGCTGGAGGCCACTCTACAGAAAGACCTGGTCTCCCAGGCCTGCAGGCCACTTCCCAGTGCCCGGCCCCCCACCACCAAAGCCCACCCACAACAGGGCACCGTATTCCCCAAGCCCAGAGGCTGGGGTCC
The DNA here is from genome assembly GCF_023851605.1 of Tamandua tetradactyla. NCBI lineage: Eukaryota > Metazoa > Chordata > Mammalia > Pilosa > Myrmecophagidae > Tamandua > Tamandua tetradactyla. The sequence continues at coordinate 7,379,540 of NC_135331.1, read as the reverse complement.
AGGCAAGGCGATGGGGTGGAGCCACCTGACAGCAGGCAGGACAGCAAGATTTCTTAAGTTGAATGCTTCCCTAATAACTTGAAAATGGGACTCCATTGGCGAAATGAAGCAACCCCAGCCTGGCTGACTTTTAGGGAGGTGGGAGGTTGACAGGACCCGCCCCAGGGAGTCAGGGAGGTGCACCTGGGGTCTGCAGGCTTGGACCACTCAACCAGCAGCTCCATCTGCCCTCAGAGCAACTCTGCACTTTCCCCAGCCCTCACCCCCATCCCCACATAACAGCTGAACAGATGAGTAATTCCCTTCTCTATGTCCAGAAACCCCCACTCTGTACCCCAGGAATGACGAGCATCTTCCTGCAGAAGTGACTTTTAGCAGGAAGGGGTAGGGTGCCACAGGTTGCAACTGTTGACAACAATGCATCCCAAGGAATTTGGGGAGAAGGAAATGGGGTCATATCTTGGGCCAGGACGCCCTGACCCCGAGCCTGGGACTGGGTCCTCAGCCCCAAAGTGACGGGGCCCTGCCCTTCTTAGCCCATATGAAGAGTGGCTGTCTGGAGGCCCAGCTGCCCCCTCTGCCTCGTGGGCTGGCGGCCGCCTGCTGGAGCCAGAGTGCTACCGCCCACCACTGCCATTGTCTATTTTATTCCTTCCTGCAGCCTGGCAGTGGAAGCAAAGTGGAAGCCGCCCCCTGGCCCCAGGAACAGGGCTCTGGCCTCACTCCCTTGCTCTGCAGCTCCCAAGAAAACCATTTCATCCCACGGCAGGCCCGGCCACAGATGGCACATTTTTCAGAAACTAAAATAATAGCTATTATCAGAGGCACATCAGTACGGTGACTCCCCTCCCTTAAATACCCCCAACTTGTAGGGCCTACAGCTTTGGTATCACCTTCTCTGGAAGGGCACCACCTCCCCTGGACTTGGCTCTCCTAAGACTCAGAACCCGAAGAAGCATGGCTAGGAAAATGGAGCAGCCTCCAATGCCACCAGCCCTGGCACCTACTTCTCTCTCCAGTTACGATGCCAAACAAAATCAGGGTGCCCAGTTAAATGTGAAATTCAGGTATAGAGCAAATAAGTTTTTAGTGTAAGCATGGCCCATGCAACATTTGGGATATACTTATACTAAAAATATTGCATGGGGCATACTTATACTAAAAACATATTCACTATTTATCTAGAATACAAATTTAGCAGGGCATTCTTTTTCATTGCTTTATTTGTTTTGTTTGTTATGCTAAATATGGCACCCCGACTCTTAGGTTAAATACTAGATACACAGTTGGTGCTCAATTGATGCCTAAATTATTTTTCTTGGCCAGCCATCCCAGATTTAGACTAATGTTTCTCCAACCGGGTCCCTGGGTCACCTACACCAAAATTTCCTGAAGGACTTATTAAAATACAAATCTCTGGGCCACATTCACGATTTTCTTCTAGGAGGTTTGGAAGGGGGCCCAAAAATTCTGCATTTTTAGCAAACTTCCCCAGGAAAGTCTACGTTCCCAAGCCTGGTCCAAACCTTGGACCCTGCCTTTCTAATACAACCTTGCAAATAAGACACCAGTACATCAGTTGCCCTTTAGCACCAGGATGAAAGAAACTGCTGTTCACTCTGAAAGTAAGAAGGGCAGTTTCTCCAAAGGCGAACTACACATACAGGTACTGTAAGTCTGTAGACACTCCAGGTGAAGGTGAAGCTGAAGAAATGGGTAGACTCCACAGTGTTTCAAGCTGCAGAGTCCTACTCACTACGGGAGGGGGCAGAGAGGCGCGACACGTTACCTGGTACCCACCTACAGTCTTGCTTCTTGCAGCACTGTGCCCTTGGGAGCTGAGGCCATCAGGGATTCTGCATAGGCCTGAATGGCCTCCTTATCCTTTGAGCCCTTTTTACTACTATTCCAAAATAAATAGCATTTCTCCTAGAAGATAACCAAGCTAATTTATAGTTGACGTTGCAGTCAAGGACCAAGGGTTTACATGGTTCTTCAATTTTCAAACAGGAAAGAGGAGCCCGGGAGGGTTCGGAATTTTAGAGTTCAACAACTGAGAATGATTGGAGTTGCCGGAGATTTGGGGGATGCTACCCTTCACCAGAGACAGAAATAGAAGCATCTTTGGGAAACAAGCTTGGATGGACAGTCAAGCCTAGCTTAAAAGGGTGCATGTCCCTGACAATGCAGGCTCTAGAGAGGAAGCCAGGCGGGGCAATAGGCCCTGCTGGGGAGGGCTGGCTGTCAAGAATCAGTACACTGTGTGGGAGGCATTTGAATCAACCAGAAACAGATTTTTCTGTTAATTATTATCATTATTTTTAAGGATAGCTTGAACCAGAGGTGCACAGGTGGTTCAGGGGTAGAATGTTCGCCTTCCACGTGGGAGACCCAGGTTCGATTCCTGGACCATGCGCTACCATGGTCCCCTACCACCCCTCAAAAAAAAAAGAATAGCTTCAACTGAAGAGAAATTAAAAACATTGAGTTCACCAATGTGCGATTTTTTTTTTTTTTTTTTTAAGGTGAGACAAATATAAACACGTGAGGCTTAACCCTGCAAAGCCAAAGAATACAGAAGGGGACAAATTGCTGTCATTTGGCCTCCAAAAAGATTATGCAGGGAGGAGGACCTCGACCGCATGGTCGGCAGAAACAGATATGTTCTTATTGGACCCAAGTGTGTCCCACTGATTTGGGGGTGAGGCAGGGGAAGGGGAACCTGGAGATGTTGTCACATTTTGGGTTCTACCCCTCCTTCTTCCCAGGGCGGGGGGTTCCTCTCCCTCTCTCATGGGAACAAGACAGAAGGGGACAGAGGGCAGGGGCTGACTTAGCCACCCCCTACCCTGGCCCAGTCCCCTCCAGCTGGCCCCCAGGACCGCCCCCCCCCAAGTCTTCACTGGCAGCAGCCCACAATTATGCTTTGCCTGGTGTTTCTGGTCCCTTCCACATAATAATTCCTCCTGCTGGCTGGAGGCCCAGGCCAGCCCTGCCCAGCTCTAACTGGGGAGCAGCAGAGAAGAGGGGTGCCCAGTAAGGCTGCTTCCACTGACTGTTCATCAAGGACCAGGCACTAGCGCTGGTGGCCCTTGGCAACCTTGTACCAGGGGACACCGTCTCACCCAAGGGTCGGGGGAATTTGGAAGAGAAATCTGGTTCAGTTTCCAAAAGCTGAAACGAGCATAGAAAGGTTTATTACTGGCTCTAGCAAGCAAGCAAGTACGCAAAGCTCCCCCTGAGAAAGAGGGGAAAGAGGAAGACTATCTGCCAAAGGTAAAGCAAGGAAGGCAGCTCTGAAGATGGCCCAGAGACCAGCAGGGAGGGGCCCGAGCTGACACGGCATGGGAGAGTTGGCCGGTGGCTCCGGGACCACTCGGGGGGAGCCCCTGGAAGGGCTTCCAGGGTCAGGGAAATCGGAAAAGGCCAGACCCTCCCCTACTAGTGCCCTGCAAAAAATAAGCTGCTTGTCTGTCAGCAAATGTCATGAATGAATGAATGAATGACTCCAAACAAGAAGGGGTATCTGTTGTTGCCCCTCCTCTTCCATTTTCACAGCCCTTCTCCAGCTATGCTCCCCCCACCCCAAAGTAAACCTGCCTACGTGGTCATGATTCCAAATTCAACCTTCCATCCCCGACAGCTACCCTAAACTTCAATCCAGACATCCACCTGCCTGCTCCTTCCCTCCATCTGGAGTCTATCCCTTGGGCTTCCCCCACCCCTCCCCCGTCAAGCAGCCTCTGCCAGGAAGTGGGGAAGGCCCTTCCGGCTCCTGGGTACTTTTCCCAAGGTCCACAATGAGCCAATTCATCTCTGGAAATAACCTTTAAATTGCCAAACTCACAGGCCCCCTGAAAGAAGAGACTGTCCCAGATGCTAACTTGGCATTTGTGCATTAGGCTCAGCCTTCCTGGGGTCCCCACACCCTAAGGCACCTGACTGCTACCTGCAGGGGCCAGACCCCTGAAGCTGCTGATGCAGCCTGCGCCCAGACTAACAGCAGGGGGAGCCAGGCCATCCTGCCTAGGGGGCCTGGAGATGGGGCGGGGGGGGGGGGGATGAGGGGGAAGAGGCAGGTGCCATCCCTGCCTGGGGTCCCTAGGGGTGGGAAGTGCTGCCCCCTGGGGGATGAGGGAGAGGAAGGAGCCAAGAGCTCAGGAATGAGCCTCCCAGGGCTCCAAAACTGGACCCAGGGCTGGAATCTACTGGCACTGGATATGTTTCTGGGAAATGAATGGGCAGGGAGGGCCAGAGTCCTGGCAAAAGAAGTCCCGTGGATGGAATATGCAGGCTCAGGGCAGGAAGAGATGGCGCGGCCCAAGCTCCCAGGGATCCACTGCACTGCCCCAGGCTGCCACCCTGTCTGCCGCCATCACAGTTAATGGGCTCACACCATCTACTTAGGTGATCAAGCCACTGACCTGGGGCGACCTCAGGGTCTACCTCCCCCACCCCCTATATCCAAGCCATTGGCAGGGCGTATGGAATAGACTCCCCAGATACACCCCAAAGTATCCAGTACTCACCACGCCCTGGTCCAAATCACCGTCCTTGCTCACCTGGGCCTCTGCAATGGTCTCCCTGCTTCTGGTCCTCCCAACCAAGAGCTGATTCTGTCACTCCTCTCCTGAAAAGCCTCCAATGGCTTCCTGGCACTACAGAATCACCTCCAAACTCCTCACTGTGCATCCCAGGGCTGAGGGCAGCCTGCCCCTGCTGCCCTCTCAGATACCACCTTTTGTCCTTTCTCCCAAGCTCACTGCACTCCAGCCACCCTGGCCCTGTCTGATCCCCAACAGACCACACCCACGCCTGCCCCACGGCCTTTGCACATGCCATTCCTGCTGCCTGGAGCACTCTCTGTGGCTTAGGGCCAAGCGCCTCCTTAGCAACCACACCTAAGCTTAAATTTTACCTCTTCAGAGAAGCTTTTCCTGGCAGTCTACCTATAGCTGTCCCCAACCCCCTTAGGCCCTCACTGTCCAATCAGGCAGCTATGAGACAAAAAGGGTTCCAAATGGAGATGTACTGTAAATGTATAGTACATTGAGTTCAAAGACTCAATTGAAAAAAGAAAAAAGAGTGCAAAACATCTCACACTTTTTATGTTGGTTACATGTTGAAATTATATTTTGGATATATGAGGTTAAATAAAACTCATTTCACCTGTTTCTTTTTACATTTTTAATGTAACTATTGGAAAATTTTAAATCATGCGTGTGGCTCACACTGTATTCCTATTGGGTAGCACTGCTCTAGCCCATCACATGTCCTGTAATCTTTATCATTGATGAATTATCCTTTCCACCTGTCTGCTTCTTTGTCATCAGTCTCCCCTATTGGAATGCCAGCCCTGCCCTCCCCCTCCCCTCAGGACCCGCATCTGTCTTATTCACCGCTATTTCCCTGGCACCCAGCTGATGCTGACTAGATGAACAAATGATTCAAGTATCAGGTCTCATTATCCAAGACCCACCTGCCATCCCCCAAAAGAGGGAGTGGGGTGGGGCCCCCAGGCCATCCAGAATCAGCAGAGAAGTTCAAAGCAGGATGCAAGAGAAAGCGGCATTTGGCTCCCCGGGACAGCAGCAGCAAGAGCTCCCGGGCAGGCGAGACCCCAGGAGGCACAGCAGCAAGGAGGCGATGGCCTGCACGGAGCCCACTGGGACCACGGCCGGAGATGGGGGCTCCATGCTGAGCGCGTATGTGCAGACAGCGGAAGGGGCAGCTGGAGGATGGGAACTGAGCCCTCCCCCCTCCCCCGGGGGCGCCAAGCAAAGGGCCGCTCAGCCCCGGCCATGCTCCTGCCACCACCTACTTGGTTCCGGAGTTGGTGGACGATGGGGATGAGCAGCAGGGCGCAGCCCAGGGCTAGGAGAACGTACTGGGCGTACTGCAGCACTTTGGGCATCAGCACCAGCTGGTTGTAGAAGGTCTGAAGTGTCTGACCCTCCATCGCCCCTCTCTGAAGAGAGAGAACCACGAGCTGGGGCCACGGGCTGTTGCGACCACCTCTTTTGTCCCTCCCTCACGCCATCCCGCGTCTCAAGCTCACTGGCCAAACTTCGGGACGGAGACGATGGGTGCCTTTTCCTCTGCGACAGACTACATTTCCCAGACCCCTCCAGCGGTGGGGCAAGGCCGCGTGACCGAACGAGACTACATTTCCCAGACACCCTAGCGACTGGGCGATAGCACGTGAGGGAGCAAGACTACATTTCCCAGACTCCCTAAGGGTTGGGCGCGGACGCGTGATGGCGTTCCGCCCAATGGGGACTTGGCGGAGTGACGTGTGTACTTTCCAAGCCCGTCTCGTGGCCCACCCCCAGTGGGGAGGAGCCCGGGCATCCCGAATGCCTCTGTGGAGCAGAGCCCCGCCTCCCCCAGCCAAGGCTGGCGATGATGCGAGCGGGAAGGACACCAGGGATTCCCAGCCTGTTTCAGCCCTTAGCTCACCCTGATTTAAAATGAGCTGGGCCTGCAGGAACCCCAAAACGCTGGGAGAGAAGAAGGTTCAAGTGAAAAGTTGGCAGCTGAAAACCAAGTCGACCTATCTCAGCAGGAGTGTTTACACCGACCAACGCTGGGCGGGGGGGTGCCTGGACCTTTTCAAACAGCCGCTGGCTTCCTTCCCTCTTCTGGAATGATCCGTCAACTCGGCGGGATAATTGACACAAAGTGCATGGGCGGTGTGAAAAGTTTCTATTATGTTGTTCAGTATGCCAGTCCCGTTACCCAGCCTCGACCCATTGTCCAGGCCCTCCCCTGGAGACCTGACGCCATGCCTGAGGGTACCGGGGAAGGGATAGGGTCGCGACCTCACCTCTTCAAACCACAGCAGGGGCAGGATCACAGGCTTGATATTCCCCGTTTGTCTGGAAAGAAGTGAGACAACAGCAGGCTTTGGACACGTGGTCATAAGCTCTGGGATCAGGAAGGATTTGATTTTGCAGCTATTAATCGGCGAGGGCTTGGGAAACAGCTCTACGGATGTGCTCTGCCAAGAGTTGTTAAAAATCAGGTTCCAGTTCCTTTGGAACAGCGGGAAGCTGTGACCTGCGTTCCCAGGTCCCAGCCTGCCCAGTCCCTTTTCTGGTTCCCTGACTGGTCCCAGTGGCATCTGAGTGTGCACAGCAGGTGCCACACCACTGTGGGCAGCAGAGTGAGCACCTGAGCTGCAAGCTCCCAGTCTTCCTGGGGCAGTGCCACCCTCCACTAATCCATGAAATGCTCCCTTGAGCAACCTCAACTAGAACAATAAAAAGCCAGGGAGGGAAATGAGTGTATAGCTTTTATTCTCCACTGCTCTCGGATGAAAATATAATTCTCTCCAGCTGACCCAGGAATCTTTCTAGGGGAGTTTTTTGTTGGTTGGTTTTTTTGGTGAAACTATGTCAAATATGCTAAGAAGTACAGGCGCTAATGTAACAAACCAGTGTGTCCCTCACCCAGATCAATCGAAATGTTGAGGATATGGAGAAATTGGAATCCTCGCATATTGTTGCTGGGAATGTAAGCTGGCGCAGCCACTTTGGAAAACAGTGTGGCGGTTCTTCAAAATTTAAACCTAGAGTTACCCCATGACCCAGCAATTCCTCTCCAAGAGAAATGAAAACATGAACACACAAAAACTTGTACATGAATGTTCACAGCAGCAGTATTCACAATAGCCAAGAGGCAGAAAGAGCCCAAATGTCCACCAACTGATGAACGAATAAAGAAAATGTGGTCTGTGCATAGCGTAGAATATTATTCAGCCTTAAAAAGGAATGAAGTCCTGAGACCTACTACAACATGAAGGAACCCTGAAGACATCACAATTAAGTGAAAGAAGCCAGATACACGGATCTCATATCCATGATTCCATTTATGCAAACATAATTTTGTCCAGGTGAGTGGGAAACAGCCTGGATAGAAGATTTTCACTGGCAGGGGGTGGGTGTGGGGGGGTGCAGAGGGTAGTTACATTAAGAGGGAAGAAAGGATTCTGGGGCAGAGATGATAGCAGGGGAGTCAGGCCGCAGCCCAGAGCTAAGACCACGGCCCGACAGAGCCTGGACTCCACATGGACTGTGCCCACCTCCCTCCCTGAAGCCCTCAGTCCTGGTGGAGCCATTGGAATCTTGGACCACCATAAACCCTGAACTCTGGCCTCTCAATGAGTGATGCAACCCCAGCTCAAAGACCCCGTTCACTCACCCAATGCCCCTGATGGCCTTCATGTAGAGGCTCAGCTGCAGTTTCACAGAGCAGTTCATGGGGATCCCTGTAACCTGTGGCCACAAACATATACAATGAGGGTACTGGCCTCTCTCGTGCTCCAGGGACCCCTTCAAACCCCCTCTGACCTGGCTGCTCTTCAGAGGGTGGCCTTCCCAACTACATAGGCCCAGTGGCTGGCTTTCATTTGCTAAAGCAAAGCAATGGGTTGTCTTAGAAATGGTGTGCACATGCATCTGGGATCCCCTCAATTGATTCTATAGCCTGGCAGGTAAACACACACTTCCCCAGAAGCTCTAGTGCCCACAGCCTCAGTGGAGCCTTCTAGAAACGTCTAGAAATGGGAAAACCCAAGCCTTTTCATCTGTCCTCTTAAGGCTACATTTTCCAAAGGGTGGGATAATATTTTAAGGTGAACCCACCACTCTCCACATTAAATAATATAGGAGTTCATGGTGAAAAAGTCACTCCCCTTTCAACTCATTTCCTGCTTTTCCTGATCACCCCAAAGGGAAAGTCTTTGTCAGGAGCTTGCCTGGTCCTGAACTTGGCTCTAAGGCACCCACACCTGAGTGGACAGGCCTGGAGCTCAGCACCACTGGTGAGCCACAGTACTTTAAGCAGAGTCTAATTTTATTTTGCTTGTGTTTATTTTTACTGTTGCCTTCCTTTTTTTTTTTTCCTTTAATTTTGGAAACTTTTAAATATCCTATGTAAGGTAGTGATGTAAAGCTTCCTTGGTGCAGAAATTTATTTAAGAAAAAACAGCCAATAAGTAACAGGAGAAATGTCGCACATATATGAGTAAAGGCAGGAGGAAGGAGGGCATGGAGTAGTCAGGAGGTTAGAGTGCAAAGGCCCTGGCCCCTGGGTTGGAGGTCAGAAGACCATCAGGTTGCTGATTAGCTGAGCCTTGTTAGCTCACCTGCACAATGAATTTACTTTACACTCATCATGAAATTTTTGCCAAGCCAAAATAAGGTATGCAAGACAGCCACGGCTCAGGGCCAGGAAGGGCAGTGGCTGTTCTCCTTGGGCAGGCCAGTGGGCAGGCCCAGCACTCCACGACCTCAGGCCCCTGTGCCCAGGGGGCCTGGCCAGAGGCCTGGCTCCCATGGAGTGGGGAGGGTTTGGACTTGAGACCTCTGGCTGGATGGGAGTGAGGTTACGAGTGCAGAAAAGAACCCACCCAGCAGGCCCGAGGCTGCTCTCCTTGGAAAGGCCTTGGCTGGCACCTGGGAACCTGGGTACGGGCAGGTCCCACCATTCCCTGACTGGTAAGAGGGGCTGGCTCTCTGCGCTCCAGTGCTGGTGCAAATGGCACAGTCTATGCTCAGCACCTGCTTCCCTTCTGAGTCGGGAACACTGGTACATACCAGGCAGAGGGGACTATGTGACCAGCCCCCAATTAAAAACCCTGGGCAAAGAGTCTCTAATGGCTTCACTGGGAGACAGCATTGCCCACGTGCTGTCCTAGCTCTTTGCCCGGGGAGATGTGCCTTCTTCCTTTGCTGATAAATCAGAGCCGTGGGTGCAACTCTGTGCTGAGACCTGGGAGTCCTGCTAGGCTGTCATCGTATGAGGGTGGTCTTGGGGACCCCGACACAACCCGCCGGCCCTTTCCCTTCTCCAGAACAGTGCTGCACATTCTGGGGTCTCCCCAAGCCCTCCTGGCTGGTCCTTCCAGCTCTTGTGAGGCCACCACTGTGTGCAGAGCCCCACCCATTCCACGTACCCAGAGGACAAAAACAAGGCCACTCCTGAGCTCCCTTCCCAGGTTCAGGAGCAGGGGAGTGGCCGCCACACAGAGGTGGCTTCCAGGAGGCTCTGGGTTTTCAGAGCTGATGCCCAACAGGCAGCACACAGCTTCCTTCATCACCCTCCCCTCAAAGCGTTCGACCTTCAACAACAACAAAAAATTCAGAGCCGCTTCCTCTCCCTGTCTGCCCCAAGCTAAAGCTAACCAGAAAGCAGAGAAGCAGAAGGTGCCAACTTGAATCCCTATTTCCCAATGTGGGGGAGCAAAGAAAATCCACACTTTAAGACAACAGTGAGAGCAGGGAAGGGTCATGGTGGAATTCCCTGGGAGCCAGCAGAGAGTGGCAGTAAAATAAATTAGCCCAAAAGAGGGGAGGCAGATTGCTGAGGGGCCGGTGGTGGTTCCTTGTTAGTAGCCTGGAGAGTCTACAGGCCAGGGGGCAGAGAAAAATGGAGTCCAACAGCATCGTGCAGGAGAACTGTGACAAAGCCCCATGGTGAAGGCTGCAGGCATCCACTCAGGAAGCAGGACCCCACAGGATGTTTTAATCAGTAGTGGACACTGACTCTGACTGATGACATTTTACAGACAGGACAGAGAGGTACAAAAAATAGGGAGCACGGGAGGGCCATACATAGTATCCAATACCTTACTGGTCACTGCCTCTAGACAGAATGTAACAGGGGACAAATTCCCCTGAACCTACTTATCTACGAGATGTCCCAGCTCTTGCTGGTCCACAGGTACCTGGCACAGACAGAGGGTTGCCCCTGGCTAATCTGCAGGAGACCTACCAGGCTGATAATTCCTAATTGATTTACTGTCTTATGGACCTTTTATAGGGTCAATTCCCTTATAAAAGGATCATCAAAATCCTTGAACTCTGGAGTCAGGGTAAAGTAGGGACCTTTGATGTCTCGATGTTCTAGAAGCTATTGATGCCAAAGAAAGCCAGGCTTCTCTCCAGCCAAGCCCTGGGACAGCATTGTGCCTGGGAGAGAGGACAGGGTTTGGGGTGCACCATCAGATCCCCAGCCCCCACCCCACTTCCAGGGACTCACAGGGTGGAGGTCCAGAAACAAGGCATGTTCTTCAGGGTCAGGACGGATGCCAAGCACTGCCTCTGCCAGGACTGGGTCGGCGTTGAGGAAGTGAGGGTGAGACAGAAACAAGGGTGCATCTGGAAAGGAGGGGCAGAGAGGGGCATCAGGCCAGGGGAGCCTGTTGGCCCACGTGGGGGTCAGAAGGGAGACGCCACCTGCACAGCACCAACGGGAAAGAGCAGGATGCCAGCCAGGGTGGGCGGCACAGTCCTGCCACTCATCCAAACAAACTTCTTGGGCATCCAAGAGGTGCCAGGCACTGGGGACACAGCAAGCAACAAGCTCTGTGCTGGGGGAATGGCGAGCTGGGAGCCGCTGATTCTGGCAGGAGAGATTAAAGGAAGGAAGAGAAAACAAGAGTCTAGGTGGGAAGGCTGGCAGGAGCCAAAGCAGGTAGGTGGGGAGACGCCTGGTGGCCTAGGTAGGTGAATAGGAATTAGATGAGTTAAGGACAGAAAGGTAAGTCGAGGCCAGGTATGAACCTGGTGGGGAGGAGAGCAGCATCTCGAGCGCCAGGCCAAGCCGCTCAGGTGTGCACAGCTCTCATCAAGCTTCCTTTACGTCCAGGACAGAGCAAGACTCGGCTGTTTGGCCCCTTCTCTCCCAGAAGCCAGTGTGCAGGATGGAAGCCAGTGTGGGTGAGCTGGGGTGGGCTGTAGCCTCTGAGGGAGAAAGGGGCTCCCAGACCCTGAGGCTGAACCTCGCCATCACCCACGCAAACAAAGGCCAGGTCAAACTCACCCCCATGTGTTCAAGACCAGGCACAGCAAGGAGAAGAATGAGCTCCCTCCCCAGAAGTGCAAGAGCACTCAAACCAGGCAAAGCCACAGACACAGAAAGCAGGCTGGTGGCTGCGGCAAGGGGGGGCGTGGGAAGGGCTGGCTTCGTGGGTCTGGAGTCTCTTTCTGGGATAGATGGAAATGTTCTGGACTGGTGGTTGTATAAATGCCACTGAATCGTTCATTTCAAAACAGTTTTATGTTCCATGAATGTCACTTTAATAAAAAATAAACAGGGTGGGCAACAATGGCTCAGTAGCAGAGTTCTCGCCTGCCATTCCGGAGACCCGGGTTCCTTTCCCAGTGCCTGCTCGTGAAAATAAATAAATAGATAAATAAACAAACAAACAAAAACCTGAGGAGATCTCCCTCCCTACAACCACCAGCCCCTCCTTGGCCCCCCGCCACACGGTGGGGGTTCATGCTTATGCATGTCTGGCTTATTCCAGTTTCTGGGTTATTTCTGCTTTTTTTTTTTCTTAGCAAAGCCAAGCATTGGGTTGAAGTAAAAGCTGGGCAATTATTTTCGGTCTGACTTTATTTTTCCCAGAGTCCTCTTCCATTCACTGCCTTAACTTTCTCGAGCATCACTGAGGCCAAGACCTCTTCAAGTCTGCCACGTCGGATTCTCCTTGAGCTGTTACATAAGGTGCTTCCTGAAGTCACCTGCCATCGCTTTACTTCAGTAAAAATATTTTTAAAGGGAACTTTCTATCTTTCTAGTAATTGCCACAATTCGTAAATAGGTGGATAAACAATGGAAACCAAGAAATGCTGTAAACTCTAACTAAGGACTGCTACCTGGCCAGGCTGTACCTGCAAGCCGTTCTTTCTCTTTTCCCACTGGGATGATAAGTGTTAGAAAGATGGGCAGTACATCTCAGCACCCACAGAGACTGCCTCCAGGAAGAAACCAGAAGGAGGGAGAGAATGGAATAGGATGCCCTCTCACCCTGAAACTCAGTGTTTTTGAAGTCACATCCATGGACCCTTTAAATCTGTCTTGGGCACCCCAAGGTGCAGTGTCCCACACTTTGGAAATCCCTGTTCCCCATCCTCCTATCTCAATGGTGAAAGGATATGGACAGGGCAAATATGAGGATCCCCGTCTTTACAGGTGACAAAACTCTGGAGATCCCAAGCCTGACCTTTGAACATAAAGAACCTCAAACAAGCCCTGTCACCCCCAAACAGGAGGAGATTGAAGTGGATTGAACCAATGTGCCAGCACCTACCCTTGCTTCAGGCCTTAGGCCAGCTTGGTTTTTTTAAAAGCATGCATGCACAAATTCCTTTCCATTTTGTTTCCAAACTGAGAGAGACCTGCCCAGGCGATAAGTGGTAATTAATTTATAGCTTTATGGCACATCTAACCACACGTAATTGCCCAGGGTCATCCCTTATTATGATTAAAGGCCCTATTGGGCAAGTGAGGCCTTCACACAGCAGAGGATTTGATGCTAGAGAGTTCTCTGCTTCCCAGAAACGTTCAGAGCCCAGAAAGGGGCATGTGTGGACATTTCTTATCTTCAGAAAAGATGTCTCCGAAATAAAGACATGTGTGCACTAAAATCATGTACAGGGAGGTTCCTAGCAGCACGACAGTAACGGCCAAACAAGAGAAGCTCAGCGGCTGATGAAGAGGAGAAGGGGAAGTAAATCGAGGTCAGTTCTTGCTGTGGAATACTATACAGTAAGGAAAAATTTGCACCACAACCACCCATGAAGACACAGATAAATCTCATAAATGTGAAGCTACGTGAAAGGGAGTATGTACTCTGACTCCATTCACATACTGATCCCAAACAGGACAAGCCTCACCCACAGGCTTAGAGCCCAGGACAGTGATTGGGAAGGGGACATGGGGGCTTAGGGGAGGCCAATTGGGTTCTGCTTCTTGATCTGGGAGCTGGTTACCTAGGTGTGCTCAGTTTGTGAAAATTCAAACTGCACAATGATGAGGGTACTTCTCCGTATGTTCATATGGAGAGTTTATATCTATATGTATATCAATATTGAAATGTGAAAATTTTAAATAAGTATTTTTTAAAGCCTTAGCAGAACTTTTATTTTTTGGGGGGTGTGCATGGGCCGGGAATCAAACTGGGGTGTCCCACATGGCGGGTGAGCACTGCACCACAGAACCACCTGTGCACCTACCTAGCAGACTCCTGAATATCTTAGCACTAAGCTAAGGCAGTTCAAACCTTATCCCAAGTCTGCCATAGTACATGGACATGTGTTGCTTCTGCCCCACTGGCATCCACTCCCTCTTCTCCTGGCACCCGTACCCCAATTTTGGTGCTCCCCTACTCTAATACATGTGCTTCAAGTGGTGTTGGCCCCACCTATGGATCCAGGAGCACGTGATACAAGCCTGGCCAATCGGCATGTTCCACCCTTGGCTATGGTAATTGGTTCATAGCTGGGTATGTGATGCAAGGCAGACCCACCAGAGAGAATCTGGGGCTTTTGCTGGAATGAAGTGGCTCCAGGTGGCTCTTGTGCAGAGCTCAGAGGTGTGAGGATTGGAGTGTGGTGCAGTCCTGGGCAGTTACAAGGGGAGAGCCCCTGGCAGCAAAGCCAGCCCAGAGGGAAACCCATCTGGGACATGGAGAAAGACAGCTGCTGGCCACATCTGAGCTCTGGTCCCCTGCCCAATTCAAGGACCTGCCTCGGGCTTTTTAGTGAATGAACAAAGAAGTACCCTTTTAGGCCTAAGTCAGGTTGTGTCTGGAGTCTGTCATTTGCCATGTAATCTGTCCTAACATGCTGACTACCACGTCTGGGTATCAACCCCCAGTCCCCACCCTTCAAGCAGAAATTCTGTGGACGCCAGAGAGGAATGAACAGAATGAAAAGAGGACAAGGACAGGGTCGGCTGAGCAGGGCCGTGATGGGAGGTGGGCATTTCCAGGCCCCGTCCCCAGAACCTTCAGGGGTCCTGTTCTGCCTGAAATCGAGGAATCCATCCAATCTGCTGGCAGTCCTTCCTCCCATGCCCTGCTGCAAACCAGTGTTGCTGGAAGCATGTGACTTCCACCCACACGGTTCCCAAGGCAAACAATGAAGGTGCAAGTCCTTGGAGAGACTCCAGTAGGACAGAGAGCTGGTTTCCAGTTCACCAGCTCTGACCCCCAGTCACACCACAGCCTCGGGCCTCAGTTTCCTAAACAGACTACCCTCGTGCAGCCATACGTTCAGTTATTTGGTGAGCACACCAAGGTGCTGGGTGCAGCTCTACAAGCCAAGGATGTAGCAAAGAAGAATACAGGGCAGCCGAGCCTGGCCTTACAGTTACAGCCCAGGGCACGATGAAGACAACAAACAAGTAAAATGAAGTTCGCAGTCAGTGATTTCAGGTTGCGACAAGTGCCAAGAAGATCACGAAAAGATAATGCCAGGAAATCAAAGCCAGTTTCTTAGACGAGGTGACATCTGAGCTGAGAATAAAAGAAGATGAGAGAATGATCTGCCTGGACATCTGAGGAAAGGGGTCTCCATGCAGGGGGAGAAGGCCAACCTAAAGGCTCTGAGATGGGACTGAACTTGATATACTCTAGAATCAGGGAGAAGGCAGAGGAGCTGAAGGGGAGTGAGTAGGGGCATAGGAAGAAATTATTTTAGAATGGCTGGCAGGCTCAAGGCCAAGGCAGGGAGTTCAGGCTTCTCTATAAATGCAAAGGGAACCCTTAGACATTTTAAGAAAAGCCTGGGGTGACAATCTGAGTTTTGAAAGCTCCTCCTCCAGACAGAACCCTGCCCAACAAAACTTTAAGTGATGGAAAGAGTCCCCCACACTGCCCAGTAGTCTAGCCACTGAGCACACAAGGCTATTGAAGATTTGAAATGGGTCTGATGCAGCTGATGAATTGCATTCTTCATTGTACTTCATTTAAATCAACTTCAATTTAAAGTGCCACATGGGGCCAGAAGTAACAAACTGACCAGTCTGGGTAAGAACTATGGGTGGCAACCAGGCAACAGGGAGATTGACAGGGAGGGGGCTAGAGTTACTGGGTACCAGACCATGGCGGCCTGGCCCAGGCGGTGGCAGCAGGATGGGAGGGAGGGAGGCAGGACACAGGACTGACTCAGGAAAAGGAGCCGTGGGGCCTGCTGATTGCCAGCCGACGGGGTGAGGACGGGGGATCAGCTAACGTCCAAGTGTCTGAGCCGAACAATGAGGCGAAGGCATCTTGGGGACTGGCACATAAGCAAAAGACACAGACAATACCAGAGGTGACCTTGCCAGCATCAACTGTCACCCCCACCAGGAAGCCCCATCTGCCAACCGAGAGGACTTTGCAAAACAAGTTGGACCATGGCCACTGTCTGTCCCAGGGTGGGGTGAGGTACCTCCCCACCAAGCCTCACTCTCAAGCCACCTACTGCAGCGTGGTGGGCACAATAATGTCCCCCCCCTCCAAAGATGCCCCGGTCCCAATCCCGGAATCTGTGAATATGTTAGGTTACATGGCAAGAGGGAATTGAGGTTGCAAATCAGCTGACTTTAAAATAGGGCGAGCATCCTCAATAAACTACGTGGGCCCAAGGAAATCACAAGGGGAGGAGGGGTGAATCAGAGGAGGTGGGAGGACAGAAATAGCAACAGATAGATGCAAAGTTGCTGGCTTTGACGATGGAGGAAGGAGCTGCAAGCCAAGAAATGTGGGCATCCCTGAGAAGCTGGAAAAGGTAAGGAAGGGCATACTCCCCTAGGGCCTCCAGAAGGAACGCAGCCCTGCCCACACCTTGATTTCAGCTCAGGGAGACCTGTCAGAGCATACATCTGTGCTGCTTCAAACTACTGAGTTAGTAGGGATTTATTATGGCAGCAATTAACACACTGGGCTTTTTTTTTTCTTCAAGTTATCTTTCTGCTGCCCTCATTATTTCCAGCTTTATGGGCTTATCAAGAGTTCAGAGGCTACAGAATAGCAGATAAACCCCTCGTTGAGAACCACCCTCCTGCTCTCTGTCCGATGGGGGAGGGGCGACACACACTGAACTGGCAGGTGGGGTGGGGGAGGGGTGGCATGTCCTGAACCCCCAGGTGGGGTGGGGGAGGGGCGACACACACTGAACTGGCAGGTGGGGTGGGGGGGGGTGGCATGTCCTGAACCCCCAGGTGGGGTGGGGGAGGGGCGACACACACTGAACTGGCAGGTGGGGGGGGAGGAGCAGCACATCCTGAACCCCCAGGTGGGGTGGGGGAGGGGCGACACATACTGAACCGGCAGGTGCTGACATTCTGGACTCCGGACTCCACGCATGGGCAGAAGCCTTCGTTGGGTGGGTAGACGGACCCATTGGCAAATAAGGTGTTGGGTGCCACAAAGCGATAGGTGGGAATACCTTCAAACATCCCTGACTCCTTGTAGATGAGCTTCATGGACCTGCAGGAGAGACAGGAGGTGAGGGACCCACCCAGAACCAGGGGCCGCTGAGCGTTGCCCAAATCGGCCCACTGTGCCCCACCTGCGTGGCAGCACCCAGCTATAAACCATGACATCTCTCACCCCCGAAACTACAACAGCCTCTACCTGGGCTCTCTACCTCTACCCTCCCTCCCCATCTCGCAGCTCTTCTCCACCGCAGGATGGAACACAGCACTCCCCTGCCAAAGCCCTGAAATCACACCAGTCACAACAGGCGGCAGGTGGACACAGCCCAAGGGTCCCTTGGCTGATGACCGAGAAAGAAGAGGTGCTCTCTCCACGTGGTGGAGTGCACCTCAGCTCTGAAAAGGAGGGAGGTGCTGGCACAGGCCACACTGTGGTGGACCCCAAAAACATGAAGCTGAGGAGAGCAGCCAGACACAAAAGGGCTGATACCATGTTGAGTCCACATCCGTGAACTATGAGACAGAAAGTAGGTTAGAGATTATCAGGGGCTGCTGGGTCAGAGGGGATCGGGGGTCAATGCTTAATGGGGATAGTTTCTGTTTGGGGTGATGGGAAAGTCTCGGTAATGGATGGTGGTGATGGCAGCACAATGTTGTAGATGCAACTAATGCCACTGAATTGTACACTTAAAAATGGTTAAAATGGAAAATTTTATGTTATTCATGTTGCCACATAAAATAAAAATAAAAAATAAAAGCTGTATTACATTAAAAACAACAAAACCTGCTCCGGTCACCTCTAGGCGGTCCTAAGGTAAGAGCCAATGTCCACGAGGGCCTCCGGGGTTCAGCCCCTCCTCGGCTCACCCCCTCACCCACTTTACTTCATCCCATGGGCCCCCACACTGCTCCTCAGATACGCTCATCCCTGCCTCAGGGCCTTTGCACCTGCTACTAGAGTGTTTTTCGCTCCCAGCCTTGCATGTCAGACTTCAGTTCTCCCACCAGGTCTTGGTGCGGCTGTCACCTACTGAGGCAGCAATAGAACCATTCTCCCACCTCACCCCCACCTTATGCATCTCCAGGGTGGGCTGAACTTGCCCCCCAAAGGACCTCCTCACCCGCAGCACCTCAGAGTATGGCCTTATTTGGAAATAGAGTTGGTACAGATGGAATGAGTTAAATTAAGATGAGGTCCTATTGGAGTAGGGTGGCCCTTAATCCAATACAATGGATGTTCTGAGAAGATGAGAAGAGACACAGAGACAGACAGATGCACCAGGACAAGGAGGAGGCAGAGATGGGAGTGATGCCGCCACTGCCAAGAGCATCAAGGAAGGTCAGCGTCCCCGAGAAACTGGAAGGCAGAGAGGCGTCTCCCCTACAGGCTTAGGGAGCAGGGTCCTGCCGACACCCTGGTTTCAGACTTCGAGCCTTCAGACCCGAGAGGTGACCAATTTCTGTGGCTGTAAGCCAGGCTGCGGGCTTTGTTACGGCAGCCCTGGGTGACCAAGATGCCCTCCACCCCTTCACCCTGCTGCACTCTGCAAACAGGCTTGTGAATTGTAACGTGGAGTGTGGGTCACTGCACTGACCGATGGAGCAACCACGAGCCACAGGAGGCTACTGAGCCCTCGAAAGGGGCTGGTCCAAATCGAGAGGTGCTGTAGGAAATACGCTCCGGAGTTCTAAGACTAAATGTGGAAAAAGCTATTTTAAATAGCTCTTTAATAATGCTTTATATTGATGACATACTGAAATGATATTTTAGATATACTGGGTCAAATAAAATATATTATGAAAATTTATTTTGCTGGTTTCTTTTTTTTTTAATGTGACAGCTAGAAAATATAAAAATACACACGTGGCTTGCATTCTTTTTATTGGAAAGCACTGGATTAGATAATAGTATTATATTTATATTAAATTTCCTGATTTTTTGATCCCTGTAATGTGGCCATATAATAAAACATCCTAGGTTTTAGAAAACACATAAAGACATAAAGCTCAGTATCTCGAACTTAGTCTCAAATGGTTCAGGAAAAAAGACACAAAGAAAGAGGTGGCAAGTAATGATAGAGCAGATGGAACAAAACAGAACAGACTGGCTGATCTCGGTAAAGGGCTCATGGGAGTTACATGTACTTTCCTCTCAAGTTTAAAATTATATTCTTAAAAAGTGACACATGTAAAGCAAAAGCATTTTCAGTCTCTGACATCCTCCTTTCCTTCTTTGGCGGACTCCCCACAATAGGATGTAAGCTCCCCCCCCGCCAACAG
Source organism: Tamandua tetradactyla (assembly GCF_023851605.1). Taxonomy (NCBI): domain Eukaryota; kingdom Metazoa; phylum Chordata; class Mammalia; order Pilosa; family Myrmecophagidae; genus Tamandua; species Tamandua tetradactyla. The sequence continues at coordinate 7,360,049 of NC_135331.1, read as the reverse complement.
GAACGGCCATGTCCCCACAACCTGGCATACAGTAGGAGCTTAATAAAAGTCTGTAGAAGGAAGGCACATAAGGTTCCCATTAGTTCATTCCTATGTAATGGACCTTTCAGGGGGACCAGAATGCAAGAGAAGATATAGCCACACCCAGAAGTGGCTGAGCACCCCCCCCATTACGCTCAGCCACAGGTGGGGTGCACTGGAGCTGCCACCTCTGAAGAGGCCACAGGACACTGATCTGGATGTTCCCCTACTGTGGGGGGCTGAATGGGTTCAGGCATGTTCTTCGTCGTAATTCCCATCCCTGTGGCGAGAGTCCCTTCTAGAGACAGTACCTCTTGAAGGTGGCCCACGGATTGAAGGTGGCTCTTAATCCAGAAAACTGGAGTCCTTTATAAGCAGAAGAGATTCAGACATTGTCAGAGAAAACCACAGGGAGCAGCCGGAAGAGAAAGGAGAGGACATGCCAGGTGATGTGCAGGGGGGACACAGCCAAGGAACCCAAGGGCCACTGGCAGCCTGCACTGAGATGTGACAGGCTTCAAGGAGAAGGCATCACCTTGCTAACACCTCTGTTTTGGACTTCTCAAAGCCTCAAAGTGTTGACCCCAAAAATTCCCATTGCTTAAGCCAATCCATGGTGGGATGATTTTCATATCGGCCTGGCCGACTAAGTCACCATCCCAAATGAAAAAATGCCTCCACTGGCAGCCAGCCAGTGGAGGAAGGGAGCCTACAATCTGCCTTCATTTCACACCTTGGTCCTTTCCTGCCCACCACTACCACCGTCGTGCCCCAAACCACTGCCAGCAGCTTCCTTCTGGGCCTCTCAAAAGCGTCAGCAGTTGGAGTTTGACTCATCATGATGTAAGCAAAGAGAATTCAAGATGGTGCCAGAAAGACCAGGGAACCTACGGCAAGCCAGCCCACTTTCCAAGTGCCACGAGCCATCTGGGAAGCAGGTCCCCGCTGCACAGGAGGCCCAAAATGCCCCACTGGAGCCATTACCGGCAGGCCTCGGGGCTGTAGAATTCCAGCGAGGAATCAGGAGTCATAAACGGCGCCCACATTTGCCCAGAAGTCCCGTTAATCATGTTGCACTGGTCGGAATGCCAGAAGTTGACCTGCAGGGAAGCATTCAGACACGGCCAGTTAGGGCAGCCAAGGTCTCCTGCAAAATGCTCTCAGGCGCCCCACTTCCAATTCAGAGCCAGGTGTGGACTTTGCCCTTTCATCCCCGAAACTCTTCCTTGACAGAAGCCAGATCACTTGGGGAGATGGCCCTGCACGGCGGTCAGAGAGCTAGCTGGGTAGCCGGTCAAACATGCAGAACAGTGAACACACCTTCCTATGCCCTCCCTACTGATACTTGAGCATATAACTTTGTTAAGACTTCAGTTCTTCATCTGTGAAATGGGTATATAACATACAGCTCCTGAACAAACAGAGCAAGGGGTGCAGTGTGCAGAAGAGTGGGAGGTAGGAAGTGGAAATGCTTGTCGTTCACCACAGAAGTCAACGGACGCCTCCTAAATGCAGAGAAAGTCAGGAAATAGCACAGAAGAAAAATATTTAAAATTGTAATGGTGGCCCCAAGAGACGCCAACACAGAAACTTTCAGAGTAGCTGCCTCTGGGGAGTAATACCTAGAGGAAACACAGCAGATTTTTCCCCTTCTGCCCAATGGATTTTTTAAAACCATGTGCATGCATATGTAGGCGTTCATATTTTTAAAACTAGCCAAAAAGAATCGACAGGCGAGCAATGAAGAAAATATGATCTATCCGGCAGCTGCTGACTGGGGTAAGAGAAGCTCTGCGGGTGATGGAGCAGAGTTCTCCTTCTGGCAACTGCCACTGGATTCCGCCCCATCCCGTGTACCTTTGGCCGTGCTAGAGGGCTGGCCCTCGCCAGGGAGGCGTGATCACAGGTCACGGGGACCGTGGAGCAAAGGTGATGTTCAGTCACCAGCCGTGAATTGGAGGGGGGAGTCAAGTGAGGACGTGGGGCTTCTCATGGTGGCAGTGGCTCTGCAGTAGGCCAGGGCTGGCAGGGGCTTGGGGCCTACGGGCAGAGGCGGGCACCGCATGGCCCAGGGAGGGGCTCTGCTAATACCCTACTGTTGGAGAAAATCAACTCCTAAGAAATCATTTGCATCAACCTAAGACATTAGCAGCTTCATCAAAATTAAGTTAGATGTGTCCTCAAAAAGTCAAACAGATAAAATAAATTTAGTTTGAAATGCTAGTGATCAATGAAAGGGAGGGGTAAGGGGTATGGTATGTATAATCTTTTTTTCTTTCTGTTTTTGTTTTATTTTTCTGTTGTCTTTATTTCTTTTTCTGAATTGATGCAAATGTTCTAAGAAATGATTATGATGGTGAATATGCAACTATGTGATGATATGGTGAATTACTGATTATATATGTAGAATGGAATAAGCATATGTTACAAATGTTTGTGTTTCTTTCTTGTAATTTTTTTTAAAAAATTAAAAAAAAAAAAAGTCAAACAGAATTTCACCGTATGACCAGCAATCCCACTTCTAGGTAAACACCCCAGTGAACTGAAAACACGATGCTTACACGCCAATGTTCACGGAAGCATTATTCACAACAGCCAAAAGCTGCAAACAACTGCCCATGGACAGATGAACGGATACACAAAACGTACACACACAACGGAACGTTATTTGGTCATAAAAGAAATGAGACTGTGATGCATGCCACCACGTGGATGAATCTTAAAGACTTCATTGCCGAGTGAACGAAGCCAGACACAAGAGGGCAAATACTGTATGGCTCCACTTTTTTATGAAATCTCTAGACTAGGCGAATCCATAGAGATAGTAAATGAGAGGTTAGCAGAAGCTGAGCAGGAGGAGAATGGGGAGCTGCTGCTTAAGGGGGACAGATGAAAAAGCATTGGTGATGGTGGTGATGGCAGCTCAACATCATGAATGTAATTAACGCCGCCGAGTTGTACATTCCAAAGTCGTTAAAATCGGAAATCTTAGATTATATGCTATTTTTTTTATTGCGGCTAACATAGAACAAAATATTTTATGCTATTTGTTACAATGTAAAAATGTTAAAAAAAAAAAAAAAAGAAAAAAGAAACAAACACTAAGCACACAGGATTCTCATCGCATCCCCTGGAATAGGTACGATGGCTGGAGAGTGAGCTCGCTGACAGGCACCAGCCCCAGGCCTCCAGCAGGGAGGCAGCTTCCTGGGTGGAAGTGACACCACTGCCCGGCCCTTTTCATGCAGATCAAAAAAAGGCCATGGCGATGAAAAAAGCAAATTGCAAAAACGGACACCCAGTTTAACTTTGTGATGTTCAAAGAAGCAAAAAAAAAAAAAAAAAAAAAAGTTTTTTTTTAAACATTATATTTTCTATGTGTGCAAAGGGCTAAAAATAGACAGAAAGACTGCACCCCATACTGCTAAGCATGGGTTTCCTCTGCAATTGGAGCTGGGGGTGGCACGAAGGGGGACCTGTTCATTATGTTCAGCTTGACTGTTCCAGTACATTCTTTAATGTCAACGTCTCTGTGCATCTCTAGTAGGATATTTTCACATGCTTCTGAAGTGAGAACCAAAGGAAGGAAACCCTTGACTCCCAGCGCCCAGTAGGACCCTGCGAGACCCAGAGCGCCCTGTGCCCCCGCTACAGGAAATCCCGACCTCCCCAGGGCCTGGCGATGGACCGATGCGACTTTGCCCTCCCAAGTTTGAAGCGAGACAGACCTCGCGCCCTCACCTTGCTGAGGCCGTTCCACCTGTCCACCTGGTGGATCCTGCTGAAGTCTTTGAACCCCGTAAACACGGTGAAGAGTCCAGAGTGGGAGTTGTTGAGCTGCAGACAACAGCAGAGAAACTGCATGTAGAGGCTGGGGATGCGGCCGGCCCTCAACCTGCCTGTTTATCTGGGCTGTGCCCCCTCCTCTGACGGCAGGGGCCTGCTCTGTCTCACTCACTGCTGCATGCCCCGTGTCCAGGGACCAAGGGGAGAAGGAGGTCTTGGGGGCTTTCTGGTTGGGACACTCCGCTGATTACAAGGCTCAATGGAGCATCCTGCTTTTCCTTCCCAATGCAAGGAAAGTCTAACTCTCCTCCCAGGCGTGTCAGGGAACACAGTCCCCACAACTTAAATAAAGCATGGCACGTGACCTTGTTGGTCAATAGGAAAGCGGCAGCAATGGCACGTCACTGCCATGGACACATCAGGGGCCAGTGAGTAATTCACTGTGCCTCCTGCAGTGACTGTGTGTGTGAAGTGTGTGTCAGGACAGAGCATCCTTCGGCCTGGGACCCTGGGTGATGACAATGAACAGAGGGCCCCCTGCTCAGCCACACTAGACATGCTATGTGAGCAGGAAATAAACTGTGGTTGTTTCAAGCTACTGAGAGTCCAGGGATGCTTGTTACAGAAGCATAACGTGGCTTATCCTAACTGAAACAAGACCCAGTATTAGTTGAGCATTCTCTACATCATAGGCTCCAAGCTTTGGCACTCTGAGGGCATCTGCTAGAAGCAGTGGCTTCTAATTAAGAACAAAGACATGCAAATCGTGAAAAGAAATGAGCAACTCCTGGATCAAATGTGGAAGTGCTATATGATGTAAGGTACAGCACACATTAGGAACTCATTGAAGGGTTTCTGGCCAAAGGGCTAAATTGATTACCAACTGGTTAAGCAAACAGGCTCCAGAGCAGGCCCAGCTCAGAGCTCAGACTGGCCTCTTACCAGGTAGGGGCTTTTAGGGCATGACCTGCCCTCACTGATCCTCTGAGTACTGCAGCCATCACGAGGAGAGAATAACAGAGGTGGCAAGAGTATTAAAAGAGCTAACGTGTAGAAGTGCAGAGCACAGCACCTAGGACCTAGTAACACTTCAAAAGGCTAGTCTTTATTTTTATTATTACTGTTAATATTATTAACAAATGCTCACCCAATAGAGTACTTCAGTAATAGTTATAATAGACAAAGTATGTCAGAGACTGCTATTTTCTACCCCCAAAAATCCATTTTCTCCTTTCTGCTTCATAACAAAATCCAAATCCTACTTAGGGCACCAAGGTGCCCAGCTAAAAAGCTGTATTTCCTAGCTTCCCTTCCCCTCCTTTCCCTTTGGAAAGCTCCCAAAGAGGGAGGCAGCTGGGACATCCTGTTTTGTCCTTAACTCCTCTCCTTCCCCATGCTTCTTCCTTCCTGCTGCCTGGAATGTGGACGTGAGAGCTGAAGTTCTAGAAGCCATCTTGGACCATGAGGTAATCTGCAGTGTGGAACACATGCCCTAAGGACGGCAGAGCAGTGTAGTGGAAGGATCCTAGATCCCTGCAATCTATGAAGCCACCAGTTCAACAATGAACTGCCAACTGCTGGACTATTGTTCGGGGATTTCCATTACAGACAGTTAAACAGATTATAGCCACACATGTGACTTTATAATAATTTTAATTGGCAAAGCATGTCAAAGTTTATGAAATGCTTTTACATAATCATGCCACTTACCCCAAACTTGCCAATTTATCCACACACCCAGAACCTGTGGTCCTGGTCAAAAACATATTGAGCAGCTATCACCTGCTAGGTATAGAACTGTGATTTACCACCCACCCCCCAGAAAACTCTAGACCAGATGAGCAGAGCCCAAAGAGAGGGTTGTGCTGGAGCAATCCAGAGGGCTCATTAAAACTCGTGGTTGAGGGAGCCTAGGTCAGGGGTCAGAGGTCAGGGATCCAACCCTACATGGACCAGATCTTAACTCAGGAACCCAATAATTGACCTACCAGGTAACCCAGGGTCAGGATTAAGAAAGAGTTGGCAGCTCAGAGCCGACATTTGTGATCTGTCTCCCCAGCATCCATCCCCCTTTCTTCTAGCAACAGCCTCTGATTTTCTAAGCCAAGCCCCAATCGCATTATTTGAGCCCTGATCAAGCTGCACCTGAACCCATCAACAGAGTTTTCAGTTATACAAACCAGTCCACTGGCTGTTTTGCTCAGGACAGTATAAGTAAGGTTTCCTGGCATTTCCAACCCACAGCCTCTGGACCCCCAGCCATGGTCAGCTCCAAACGAGCTGGTGATTAGGCTGCTAGGACCAGACACAGGCCTGGAACTCACAGCTTCTCGCAGGGCCACACTTACCTCGGCGAACAACCCGAACTTGCCGTCGAAGGGGAACATGCCTGGGAAGTACTTATTGATGAGGTTCACGAGAGGGTCCTCGTAGCCCCACATGATCTCACCAATGGTGCGGTTCATGAAGGCGCGCTCGCCGAAGGTGCTGAGTGCCATGGTGATGAGCAGCTTCAGGCTCATGGGCTTGTCCTCCATCATCACCGCCGCGCCCTGCAGAGGGGGTGGATGCCGCACTGGGAGGCCGGGAGCTGGGGCCCTTCCCCCCGCCTCCCAGCGGGGCTCCCTGCAGGGACCCTGTTCGGGGAAGCATTCAAGACCAGGAGGGGCCCTGGGATGGACATGGGGGGTCTGGGGCATCCAGAACCATCCCTGGGCCTTTAGTAACAGGTTCACTGTTGACTCTTGCAAACCACCTGCCCTCACCCCCCAAATTCAGGGTAAGTTACTCCCACCCCCAGATCCGCAGGAGGTAGAAGGGATGGGAACATGCAAGGCTATAGCCACCCTGAGGGGCAGCAGTGCCAGAGAACAGACCCAACACAGATCTGGGCAATCCTGTCTGCGCCCTGGATTAAGCCATGCCTGAAACCAATCCATCCCCTGTCTGTTCAGCACCATGAGCCCATTAATTCCCTTTTTGCTTGAGCCAATTTGGAGCAGGTTTTGGTATCACTTGTAACCAAGAGTCTTAATGGAGACACGACTCTACTTCCTTATCGCCTGCTTCCCAAACACCAAGAGCTCCGTATGTTCACCCATTCTACCCAACGCGTGGGTATTGGGAACAAAAAAAAATTATTTTTCTTTTAATTTTTACTTTCCTTTGGAGACAATGTTTTGATTGCTACTTTGTTTCATTTGAGGCAACTCATCAAAAAGCCAATTTCCACCACGAGGGTTTTCTAAAACACCGGCTATGAAGGCTTGGCTCCATGGGGACATAACAGGGTCTCCTTTTATCATTTCTTAAAAAGCAGTATGTGCATGTTTTGTTTTGTTTTTTAATGTATAAAAAGACATAAAATAAACATCAGCCCCTCTCTAACCTCTGCCCCTCCTCTCCGCATTCTCCTGGGGTGGTCTTGGGGACCCCCAACTCCCACAGTAAGCTGTCAGTAAATGCCAGCAGTCACTATAATTCTATGATTCTCGACTCCTCAGAACAGACTTGCCCACATGCTCTCCAGCAAGTGGGGCAGGTGATGAGGTGGCCCATGGGTGCCCGGTCCAGTCCCCCACTTGGGGCCTTGTTTTAGGAGACGTCCGACTAGGAAGCAAACGACAATGACTTTGGCCAGTATTTCCAAATCAGAGACAGGACAGCATGCCTGGGAAACTCAAAATTCACCAGGACAGTAGAGAGAGCACTGGACTGAGAGTCCAGGCCATGGGGAGCTCCCGCCAGGCCTGAGGGTCACCCCAGGGTCCACCCCATGGGAGGAGAGCGGGGTGGGAGGCGGGGCGGGAGCAGGGCCGGGCGACCGCAGAGGGCAGCCTCACCAGGACCAGGATGTTGGGCGTGATGATGTAGTCGCTCTCCAGGCCGCAGGACTTGGCGGGCTGGAACTGGAAGCTGCGGTACTCCAGGAAGGACACGGTGTCGTTGCCGTTGAAGGTGATGTTGCTCTTGTGCCTGAATTCCCTGGGGGAGAGGACGCTGGCGGGAGCTCCCCAGCGTGGTGTCACGGGGCCCACCCACACTTACCTGAAGGGCCCTGGGATGGCCATGGCCAAGCTGAGCTCAGCCACCTCCCCAAGCCTGCCCCTCCTGCCATCTGCCCACCCCTGCACCCAGCACCACCGTCCACCCAGCCTTGCTCCTGCCCTCCCTCACCCACCGCTACCAACCTCTCCGCGACTTTCAGATCCACCCCCGAAGAGTCCCAAATCCCAACACTCCACCTCAGCCAAGCCGCCACCATCCCTGGCTAAGATGGGGTGACCCACCAGGCTCCTTCCACGTATCCCTGCTCTTTCTAGGGCGTGCAGTGTAGCACAGTGTTAGGAACATGGACTCGGGGGCCAGGTGACCAGGATGCAAATCCTGCCTCCAACACTTACCACCTGTGCCTCAGTGTTCCCATCCATGAAATGGAAGTAATACTAACATGATGTTAGCAAGCAACATGAACAGAGTGCTTGCTTATACTGTACGCCAGGCACTGGGCTGAGGGCTTCACACTAACTCTCACTCAGTCCTCAGAACCACCCTATGGCAAACACTGCTATCTCACTTTACATATGGGGAAACTGAGGCCCAAAATCAGAGAGCTGGTGAGTGGCAAAGCCACATTTCCAACCCAGGCAGTATTCCAGAGTCCATGGTCCCATGGACTGGCCCAAGAGAAGCAGTATGACCTGAGACAAACTCCACCATCTTTCCAGGACTCAGTTTCTCCACCTGTAAAATGGGGTGATAATGCTTCCTGCCTCGCTGGGTTGTTGCATCCAACAGGAGGAACAAGGCAGAAGGGTGCCTTGGGAACCCTAAGGCTGGCAGTGGTGCCACCAGGCCCCAGGGCTCTGTGCCCAAGGGGGAATGTTAACCTAGGCTCCTGCCTCAGGGCCTTTGCACGCCCACAACAGCCTTTCCCTGGATCCCTGTATGGTCTGCTCCCTACCCAGTCAGGTTTCTGCTCCCAGTCTCCTTCTTTGAAACCACACTGGTCATCTCTTCTAGAAGCATCCCCGCCCCTCCTTGACTGCTATCTTCTTAGTACTGGACTCTAATCTATGATTTTACTGATTCATCTTCATCCAACCCCCAACTTGACTGCAAGCACCCCAGGGGCAGGCTTATGTCCATTTTATCCACTGTTGGGTCTGTACCTAGAACAGTAGCTGGTACCTAGCAGGTGTTCAATAAACATTTGTTGAATGAATGAATGAATGGATCGGTGAGTGCATGAACAAGCGAATAAATGAATGAATGCGTGAACGCATGCTGCCAACTCTGATCAATCTTTCTGGCCACAAACCTCAGACACATTTGTTGATTTTTTTCATCTTGGTTCCCCGGAATCCACCTGTGCCTCTCAAAGAGCTAGAACATTTCCTGACCATCCCATTTCCAGGAAAGCCTGAACAGGCTCAGTCACGCTTCAGGGGTGCTCCCGGCTCCACAAGCCACAGATAAAGCTCCGGAGGGTGGGTCCACAGCCTGCCCCTACACCATCCCCAAGGGCCAGGGGCAAGCTGGGGAGCCTGCCTGAGCCTGAGTCCCTGTCTATAAACTGGGCATGATTAAGTGTGGGGTTGTTATGAGGATTCATAGGGTAAGGAATGTAATGAAAAGGGAGATACCCTTGTTTCCTGTATCCATCACATCCCAGGTGCCCCGTCTTCACCTCCTCTGAATGTATCATCAGCTCGTGTGAGTGTCCTGACAACCTGATGAAGTGGCTGTTGCCTTGTTGTCATTATCCTCACTGGGCACCTGGGTAAATTGGGGCACAGAGGTGCCACAGAGGAGTAAAGTCCCCTCCCCAAGGCCACAGTCAGGGGCAAGGCAAGGCCAGAAAGCAGAGGTGCCATGGGTACTCGGTCAGCGTGTTCCTGCATGAGCCTTCCTCGATCCCTCCATCCAATGAATGAATGAGTGGATGAGAGAAGAAGTGGATATGTGAGTGAATGAGTGAATGAATATGGGAATGCAGGCTGCCAACTCTGACCAACATTTCTTCCCAATTTTGGTCTCTGTTTAAAACCTTCCAGTGGCTTCCCCAGGGCTGTCCTGCCATGGCCCACCGGACCCATCTCATACAAGCTCCCCCATCTTGGCAGCCCAGTCATGTTGCCTCCTCTGCTCTCAAACATCCCCTGCCCCTTCCTACCTTCGAGACTTTGCATGTGCAAAGCCCTCCACCTGGAATGCCCTTCCCTCTCCTGCCTAGCACTGTTTTGTCATTTCAATTCCATACCTTCTCTACACTTACATTTCCTTTGGTCCTGGGCCATCAGGAGACAGAGAGCTTATCTGTCACCATCATGTCCCCAGTGTCTGGCATGCAGTGCACACCCAGGAAACACTGGCTCAGTATGACAAATTGCTCCTCTGAGACCTCTCATCACCACATTCCAGGCTCTGTCGCATCCCTCACCTGCTCTCCACCCTCCAGAGTGCTTGCCTGGGCCTCAAGTCCCAAATGGGGCCCTTCTCTGACCTTGTCTCTTACCCCCTCCTCCCAGCTCCTTCTCCCCAATCACACTGGCCTCCCTGCTGCTCTTCAAACACTACATGCTCTTTCCTGCCCCAGGGCCTTGGCACTTGCTGTCCCCCTGCCAGGAACACCTCTCCCCATGGCTCACTCCCTTGTGCAAAATGCCAAGAGGCCTTTCCAGGCCCCCCTACCTAAGATGGACAAAATTGTGCACACACACGCGCACATACACACACACACACAGACAATTCCCTTACCCTGCTGGACTTTTCTTTACAGCACTTAATACAACTAGCCATCACATTATATATTCATTTACTTATTTCTCATCTGTATCCCTAAATCTAAGCTCTGAGGCTGGAACTTTTTCCCATCTCATTCCCTACTGTGTACAGAGCTTCGAACAGCAGCTGGCACCCAGTAGGTGTGCAACAAATGTGTACTATGTGAATAAATGAATGGGTTACCCTGGATGGGTCACCAGGGCAGTAGGGTCAGGCCCTGTGAGGGCTTAGCTTGGAGAGCAGGTCCTGGCTCACCTAGTGGCCAACCCTGAATGTATGTGCATGCATGTCTGTCTGTATGTCTTTGTCCGTCTCTCACACACATACACCCTGCAGGCTGCTCCATGCCTCCGCTGCCCCACCGCTCCACAGAGGGCCTCTCGGGCACCATCGCTTTCCCCTCCCCTGTCTGCCTGCTGCAGGAACAGCCCGGCAGCCCCACCCCAGCTGGCTCCAGTCCCCTGGGTGCAGCCCTGCTCCTTACCTGTACACGTAGGGCCCGCGTTCCCGCACCTGTGGCCTCCCACCCTTCAGGATCTCGCTGGGGTTGACCACGTCGAAGAAGTAGACGGAGAGGTAGAAGGGGACGGGGATCTCCTTCCACATGTTGAAGGCCAGGCTACTGGGGTCGATGCGCACGTTCTGCGGGGACAGGACAGGCACACCTGAGAGGGGGCCGCGGGGGGCCGCCCACCTGCCCTGCCCCGCGGACCCCACCCCCAGCAGCTCGGAGTGGGGAAAAGCCTAGGCACACGCTGCTCTAGCGCCTGGAGTCCACAGAAGTAAAGTAACAGTGTCACCTTGGCAGGGCCACAGCCCCCAGTGCTTCAACAAACACTGCCCACGGCGGCTGCGAGGGTGCCGTGCACGCTGGCTGACACCTACCATCAGGTGACTTTAAGTAACCATCCCCCTCAAAAATGTGGGTGGACCTCACCCCATCACTCAAAAGACCTCAGAGCAAAAGCTAAGGTTTCTCAGAGAAGAATTCAGCCTCCAGACTGCAGCCTCTACCCCTGCCTGAGCCTCCCGCTGCAGCCCTGCAACCTTCAGACATGCCCGTCCCACAGTCTCACAAGCCAATTCTCTTAAATAGAGCATTTATCAGGGGACCATGCAAACAGGCACAGGGAGGGGACCTCCATCTGATGGAGGCCTGCTGTGCAGCTGGAGCCCATGGCTCCATACAGGAATGTGAGCTCCGTATAGCCAGATGAAGTCATTCATTCATTCACTCATTCATTCATTCAACAAACACTAAGCACCTACTACATGTCAGGCCATGTTCTAAGAACTGTGGATAGGACAGTGAACAAGACAGACCCAAATCCTCAACTCTGTGGAGGCTTATATTCTAGTGGGGCAAGTCAGATGTTAAACTACTAAGGTAAATGCTATATGACAGAGGCGGAGAAAACAAAGGAGGGTAGGGAAGAGGATTGCAAGTTTAAACAGGATAATCAGAAAGGTGAAATGTAGAAAAAATAAACAAAAACCAAAAGCCAAGCGTGCAAGCATAATTCAGTGGTAGAATTCTCGCCTGCCATGCAGGAGACCCTGGGTTCGATTCCCAGTCCATGCACTTCCCAAACAAATGAACAAGCAAAATAAACAAACAAAAATTCAACAAATGGTGCTTCAATAATTGTATACTCGCATGGAAAAACAATGAAATGTAACCCTGCCATATAGCATGCACACACACACACAAAAAAAACAAAAGCCAAAATGAATGAAAACGAAAACAACAGGCAGTGAGGGGGAGAATCTGTGGTTTCCAGGAGAGATGAGTTCTACACAAAAGGAACAGCCAAGTCATCTGGCTCTCCTGTGTGATTTGGCCACATGAGTTGGCCTTTTTAGCATTTAAGACACTGTTACAGAAGGCTCCAGAAATCCTGGATGCACAAGGGAGTTTCTTGACTCCTTAAGCAACTTGCAGATTACAAACTGGATTTGCCTAGACCTGCAACCTTAAAGCAGACATATTTTCAGGCGCGGGGGCCTGAAGGTCTGTAAATATTTTGCCTTCCAGGTTAAGACTGGGATGCAGAAGGATTTATCAATATTTTTTTTAACACTAAGAATCATTGAAGAGGATTAATGTAAACATAATGGGGTTGGGGTTCGGATCAGGATGAAGCATGGGATGGATTCTCTTGCTGTGATGCAAATGTGTAAAATAAAGATTCTATGACAGGAAAAAAAAAAAAAAGGAACAGCCAGTGCAAAGGCCCTGGGGCAGTGCATGCAGTGGGGGGTTAGCTCCAAAAAGGAAGGAAGCCCTGAGACATGCCACTACCTGCACGAACCTTGAAGACACCATATTGAGTGAGACAAGCCAGACGTGAAAGGACAGATACTGCGTGATTCCACTTTATATGAAATAGCTAAAATTGGCAAATTCATAGCAACAAGAAAGTTGATTCGAGGCTTCCAGGGGCTGGGGGGGAGGGGAAAATGGGGAGTCGCTGCTTAATGGGGACAGAGTTTCTGTTCGGGGGATGACAAAGTCTTGGGGACGGACAGTGGTGACAGCTCAGCACCGTATATGTGATCACACTCACTGCACCACACACTTGACAGGGTTAGGTGGGAAATTCTGTGTCATATCTATCTAACCAGAATAAAAACTAAAAGCAAAAAAGGCCTGAGGCAGAGAGGTGCCTAAACAGAGTTCCAGGCCCAGCAAGGTGATCAGTGGGGCTGGAGCACAGCTCTGAGGGGGCACCAGTTTTGCATGAAAAGCCAGAAATGTAGGCATTTGTGTGAAATCCCCCCATTTATAAAGCCTGGCAATAAGTTCGTTTTCTTAAAAAGCCCAAGGAAAGGGGCCCAGGGCCAACTCCCCAGGTTTGCCTACAACCCCTGCTCCTCCTCCAGCTCTGCAGTCCCCTGCATGGCAGGGAGGTCCCCCAATTGTGCCCCAAGACCCACTCCCAGGGCACTCACATCCCTCACAGCCCAGGCCCCGCCAGGCTGATGCCCACAGCCCGATGTCACCAGGCCAGCAGCTGGCCGGCTCATGTCCCCTCCCCTTCTTCCAAACATGGCCTGCAGGACATGGATGGCCACCCACCATCCCCAGGACAGCCACAGCCACAGGCAGAGGCTCTGGAGCACATGAAAGGTTGAGCCGGGTCTAACTGCACATAGACAGCATTTAAGTGAAGAAAAGTTGAACTCGTTGCCAAGAATTAAAAATTGGGAGAGTTTATATAAAATCCACATTTGTGGGTTTCCTTGAATGAAATCAGGAATCAGACACTTGCCTTTGGGTGTAATAAGTGTTTATCGTTAAGGACACCTTCCGACCAGCTGGTATAGCTGCCGGTGTCAACTCATGTTTAGGACCCGGGCATACAACAGGAGCAAATAAACGTGACCAATAAACATAAGGCCGATAACAGAGTGACCAAATGGTCATTTCCTGGGCACACGGCGTGCCAGGCACTGCTCCAGACTCTCCAGTGCATTAGTATCTCACTGGCCTCTTTGAGGCATTGTTACTTTTGTTATTCCTATCTAACAGACTAGGAAACGGAGGTACAAAGCCCCACGCTGAAGAGAGACAATGTCAAAAAGCCATTTAAGGGCATGGAGGGGGTCCCGGAAGGCTTCCTGGAGGAGGGGGTGGGTGGGCTGGAGCCACAACGGGCCTGCTGCCTCTTTGGACAAATATTGCATGATTCCTCTTACACGAAATATCTGGAATAAGCAAATCATAGTGTGAGTAAGCAGAGTAGATAGAGGTCACTGGGGGATGAGGGGAGGGGAAGGAGGAAGTGTGTCATGAGTTCAGGCTCTGTGGGTGTTAGAAAGGTTTTGGTAACGGGTAGTGCTCATGCTAGCACAACAGTGTACATTTACACTCACAGGAGGCCGCTGAACTACACACTCAAAAATGGTCACAATGGCTAAATTCTACCCAACAGATTTTAAGAAAAACAAACAGATCTTTCTTTCCCTTCGCTGCCTCCCTCCCCAGGCACGTGTCTCTGCAAAGACAGCAGGGGCGGGAGAAGCCTCCGGAACCCCCCATGATGTCCTCAGCCACGACCAGCTCACCCTTGCATGGGGGACGAACCGGGGCCATCCCCAGTTCACAAGTCATTAGATAAACCCACATGTCCATCTGTCCTGTCTACAAAAGAGACCGCGAGTGGCACTGGACCCCACCCCGTTCATTCAGCACCCACCAGAGTCTTCCGTGACTCAGCTCTGCCCCTCCCTGCTGGGCGACCGTGAATAAATCATTGACCTTCTATGGGCCTCGGTTTCCCCATCCGTAAACCGTGCGTAAGGACAGTGCCCACCGTGCAGGGTGATTGTGAGGGTGAAATGAGCGCACCCAGGTACCGAGTGTAGAACAGTCTGGTGGGCACAGGGAGAGGGGGTTGGGAAGGCCAGCCCGGCATGAAATGTCCCTTCCTCCTGCCCAGGCGGCTGCCCCACCCCCAGCCACAGTGGGGGCTGGACTTCGCCCTGCTTTTGGTCAGCAGAATAACTGTTTTTCAGTAGCATCAGATCTGAGGCATATGGTCCAAGCAGCTGATTAGATATGGGAGCTGGAGAAGCTCATGGCCTTTTGCCTAACATTACTGAGTCTGTACCCCACCCCCAGCCCACCCCCAAGGTCAGAGATCCAAAGGTTGTGGCCCTGGACACAGAGATTGTGAGAGGCTACCAGAGTGATACCTCCTGGATGCCATTCCCTGTCCTCCCACCAAACAGATCTCGGTCCCTCTCCTCCAGCTGAAGAGACAGTCAATCAGGAAGGCTGCCTGGAGGAGGTATCTACCTCTTGGCTGAGGTTTGTTAGGAAAAGAAGGGAGAACATTCTTGGCAGAAGACACAGCTTGGGCAAAGGCTGGGGGATCTTAAAGGACAGCCTGCCTAAATGTCCCTCTTAAAAAATAAACGATATACAAAAACAACCCAGACTGGTGTCTGTCCGCACAAAGGAAGGGTGCTCGGCAAGAAAAGGGCGCAACTACTAACACATGCCCTAACATGGAGAACCTCAAAAGTAGCACCCTAAGGGGGAAAAGCTAGATGCAAAAAGATACACCGATTCTATTTAATTCCATTTATACTACATTCTGGAAAAGGTAAAACTGTCGGGACAGAAGTCAGAGCAGGGGTTGCCAGGGGCTGAGGGTGGAGGGAGACAACTGACTGCAAAGGGTCATCAAGGAACTGTCTGGGGGGATGAGAGTGTCACTTGTCCTGCCTGGAGTTGTCAGTCAAGTGAGAGGCACACACCTAACAAAACCCATCGCACTGGACACTGACGTAAGAAGGATGAACGAACATGTGATGAGCCATGAAGACACGAAGCAAGTGTAAGAGATGGGACACAAAAGACCACAGATTGCCTGAGTCCATTTCCATGAAATGTTCATCGATAGAGAGCAGACAAGCAGTTGTCAGGGGCGGGGGTGGGGAGGGACGGCTAAAGGGTACAGGGCTGCTTTAATGGGGGCCAAAATCAGAGGTGGGGACAGCTGCACAACTCCAGAGTTAATCCCCTAAACACCACCAGATTGTTCAAATGGGTGAATTCTATGGTATATGAATTTTATCTTTATAAAAGTCATTGTGTTTAAATTATTACACATCAACAGGCCTACAATATAGAATATTTTTCCACTGCCCTCAGAAACTTCTCTCAACAAAAAAAAAAAGAAAGAAACTTCTCTCAAGCCCTTTGCAGCTGGTCTGTTTCCTGTCTTCTTTTGCTCAAATTACTGTCTCTAAGATTCATCCTTTTGTTGCTACGTAGTCTCCATTGTATGAAAGGGCCAAGTGAGCTGACAGACATTTGTGCAGCTTCCAGTTTGCAGCTATAATGAACAACGTTGCCAAGAAAAGCTCATCAAACTGCACACTTAAAATATGTACATTTTATTGCAAATGAGATATACCTCAGTAGAGCTGATTTAAAGCATACACACTGGCAATGCAAGGGTAGCTCAGTGTTGGAATTCTTGCTTGCATGTCGGAGACTGAGGTTCGATTCCTAAGAGTCTGCACGTGCCAAAAAAAAAAAGTCTTCCTTTGTTGGCGAAGAGGTTTTGGAGTGCAGGGGTGGTTCAGTGGTAGAATGCTTGCCTTCCATGCAGGAAATCTGGGTTCGATTCCTGGACCATGCACCCACCCCCCTAAATAAATAAATAAATAAATAAATAAAACACATACACACAACTATAAAGCACACACACACACATTCACATTCACAACTACAAAGC
Source organism: Tamandua tetradactyla (assembly GCF_023851605.1). Lineage (NCBI taxonomy): Eukaryota > Metazoa > Chordata > Mammalia > Pilosa > Myrmecophagidae > Tamandua > Tamandua tetradactyla. The sequence continues at coordinate 7,343,205 of NC_135331.1, read as the reverse complement.
ACCACATGTCAGCAAGCTGTATTTACAACTATGGAATAACCTCTAGGATATTTCAGGTTAAAAAAAAGAGAGGAAAGGGTATGGATTATTACTTTAAAAATACAATGTAATCACGTTGAGCAAAAGAGGGAGACACACAGGAATACAAGCTGCACGCACCCAGTTGTGTGCAGCTCTAGAACAGGCACGGTTAGGGTGCGGCAATATAGGTAAGAAAGTGGACTTAAATTGGGATGCGGGAAGTGGGTGGGCGGGGGCCAGGGGGCTCCTGGGAAGTTTCTGTTTCCAGATCAGGAAGCTGATTACATGGGGCTTACTTCGTTCCTGTGCAACGAGTATGCTTTTCTATACATACCCTATACTTCAAATAGGATGTTTTTGAAACCATAATGTAAACTTTTAAGAGATTAACTGCAAATTAAAACAAGATACCTCCTGCAACCCCATTGTTCTAGTTTGCTAACTGCCAGAATGCAATATACCAAAAACAGAATGGCTTTTAAAAAGGGGAATTTAATAAGTTGCTAGTTTACAGTTCTAAGGCCAAGAAAATGTCCCAGTTAAAACAAGTCTATAGACATGTCCAATTTAAGGCATCCGTGGAAAGATACCTTGGTTCAAGAAGGCGAACGAAGTTCAATGTTTCTCTCTCAGCTGGAAGCGCACATGGCAAACATGGTGGCGCCTGCCGGCATTCACGTGGCTCTACCAAAAGGGCTCTCTCCAAAACGTTTCCTCTTTTAAAGGATTCCAGCAAGCAACTCCACCTTCAGTAGGTGGAGACACACCTCCACGGAAATCATCTAATTAAAAGTTACCACCCACAACTGGGTGGGTCAGATCTTCATGGAAACAATCAAAATGCTTCCACCCAGCAATACTGAATGAGGATCAAAGGGCATGGCTTTTCTGGGGTCCACCACAGATTCAGATCAGCACACCCATTATTACGATATTCTTAGAAGAACTGAAAGCAGGGACTTGCATGGACATCTGCACACTGCAGCAGAATTCATCATTTGCAGTGGATGCAGGTGGCCTAAGGGTACATCGTCTGATGAACCAAAGGGGAACCGTGGTATACACACACAGTGGAATACTGAGTGGCTGCAAGAAGGAAGGGAGTTGCGAAGCATGCTGTCAGGTGAATGAACCTTGAGGACATTATGTTGAATGAAAGAAGCCAGAAAGAAGAGACAAATTTTGTAAGACTTCACTAACATGGACTAACTATAATGTACAAACTCTGAGACATGAATTCAAGAGCATAGATTACCAGGGGCTGGAACGTGGGCAGAGATTGGGCAACTGGTAATTAAGGAGTACAGAATGCTTAATAAAGTTTATTGTAAAGGTTCCCAGATTGTGAGCTCTTACAGCAGTCACATCTATTCCGAGTCGCAACTGTTATTTCTAAATCCTGAGATGCTGAGCTCTTTGTGTATAACCTGGCCGTTCCCTGGAACTTCGGGTCTGTGTGACCCCTGAGACTCAGAATGAGAGTTCTGCAGCTCTGAATGTCAGCATTACTCCATACAGCAACTGTTTCAGATGCTGAGACAGAGATCAGACTTCAGTCAGAAATATGAATGAAGCTGATCGGGTTAGGACTAAGATAAATCACAATACAGGATAAAGGATGATATTGACTGCATTTTAAAACTTCAACTTCTGGGTCAGATCAAAGGAAGGGATATTTATTTCGTACAAAATTTATGTTTTCTTAGCATACTGTCTAACTTAATATGTATGGTCAATTTATTCAAGCAACATAATTACATGGAACCTTGAATAGGGAACGGGATCTTATTACTTTGCATAGGTTAATGTAATACCCTGAAGCATCCATGAGTATTCCGGCCAGGAAATAAAACAGTATTTGCAAAGGCCCCTTGAGGGACTAGGGGAAAATGTGAAAATAGCAAAATTCCCTACCTGGGGAATTCCTGATATTCTCACAAGCATTAGGGATTCCCAATTTCATAAGCCAAGCCTCAGTTTTAGGGCTTGCCCTCATGAAACTTATCCCTGCAAAGTAGAAGTGAAGCCTACTTATTATTATGCCTAAAAGAAATACCAAAGAACCTTTTTTTGCTGCTCACGTGTGGCTTCTCTCTTTAAGCCAGTTCTGCAAATAAATTCACTGCTCTGCCCCACATGACTCCCAGAGGTAAATGTCACTGGCAATGAGGGACAGGACCTCCCAGGGATGAGCCTGGCCCTGGCATCGTGGGATTGAGAAAGCCTTCTTGACCCAAAGGGGGAAAAGAAATTAACAAAATAGAGTTTCAGTGGCTAAGAGATTTCAAATAGAAGAAAGAGGGTTTTCTGGAGGTTCTTATTATGCATTATAAAGATATTCCTTTTTAGTTTATCGTGTATTCGAATAGCTAGAAGGAAATAGCTGACACTGTTAAACTGTAATCCAGTAGCTTTGATTCTTGAAGACGACTGTGCAACTATATAGTGTTTATGATGGGACACTGTGATTGTGAAAACCCAGTGACTGACACTCCCTTTACCCAGTGTATGGGCAGATGAGTAAGAAAATAAAGACAAAAGAATAAATAATAGGGGGGATAAGGGGGTTGGGGTGTTTTGGGTGTTATTTTTTATTCTTTGAAGTAATGAAAGTGTTCTAAAATTGATTGTGGTACTGACTGCACAACAATATGATGATACTGTGAGCCACTGACTGTATACTTTAGATGGTATGGGAAAATATCTCAACAAAATTGTATTTAAAAAAAAAACAAGATACCATTTCCCAACGACAGACAAAAATTAAGACACATGGGAAAACTGAGGGCTGGCACAGAGGTAGGGTAAGGGGGCACCATGCCCTGCAGGAAGAGGCTCACTGCAGGGTGAGGGGTGCTCCACTAAGGCGCTGAGGGTGTGGCATAGCTGATCTCTGCAGGTCCCCGCTCACACCTGACATGGAGCAACGGCTTCCCAGCACGGCCTGCCCCCCCTTCGTGCCACCTGGGATGACCGAGACAGAAGTTTCACAGAAGGACACTCACGGTTTCTGGCATGATGTGACTTCAGTTGCACTAGCCAACCTCCTAATCTGTTATTCTCTTCTACTTTTCAAACACTAGCCCCCACTCACCCCAGTGACTTCCCAACCCACTAACTGAGCACACCCCACAGTCTGAAAACTCTGCCCCTACAGAAATTGCCAGGTGGGTGCAAAGGGGCTGCAAAAGAATTATCATTGGTCCCTCAAAAACATAAACACAGAATTACTACAACAGTGAACAAAATGGGCAAAAAGACCATCCTTTCTAAAGAAGCCCGTTTCCCATCATGGTCTATCCACTCTTTTATTTTCTTGATACCTATATCTGAAATTCTTATGTATTTGTTTATAAGTTTCCCTTTCTGCTGCCAGGGATTCAGTCATAATGGACAGAGCTCAAGCAGCCACCTTGGGCCAAGAGACAGCCTTGAGAATGGATGCCATATGCAAAGGATGGTGGGGAAGAAAAATAGAAGAGAGGATCTCCTGTGACTACATTGAGCCACCCCACTAGCCCTGGCTAGACAAATCATCAGAGAAATGCCCATTAAATCCATGAGATTCACAGACCGAATGACTAATACAAAACAAATGGCAATACAAAACACTGGCAAGGATGTGGAGCAACCACAACGCACACACACTGCTGGTGGAAGTACAAGTTGTACAATCACTTTGGCCTGGGTGCTAAGAGTTTGCACTCTCCTGTAGGAAAGTTACAAAAATCTTAACCATGGGAGCTGAGCACATAGTATATGTCCTGTCAAATCTGTATTTCTGAAAGCGAGGAGACTCACCAGGAGGCCACTGGGCAACCTAGGTGGGAGGAGGGGACCGGGGGACCCCTCCCAAAGGGGCTCTGACCCTGCTGCCACAGCGAGCCCCTCCTGGCCCCCTCAACCTTCTGCCCCTTCTCCATCTACTAGCAGTGACTTGACACAACTTTCTGTGCCTCAGTTTCCTCATCTATAAATGAGGATTAAAACAGGCTCTTCCTCAACAGTGATTAATCGCTGGTCCCCCTGATAGGATGTAATGAGATGGCACTCACCTATGGGTCTTCCTTCCCAGCCACATAACCTTAGGCTAATCATCAGAGAAACAGCAGACAAACCCGAGTGAGGAGTCCTCTACAAAACAGCTGCACGGTTCTCCTCCAAACCAGGAACAAGGAAAGTTTCAGAAACTGCCCCAGCCCAGAGGAGCCTAAAGGGCCATGACAACCAAAGGTAAGGTGGGCCCCAGGATGGGGTCTGGGGCATTGAGGAATGCTATGGAAAGCTGACTAGGCCAGGGACTTTGGTCAAGAATTACATGTCAATAGTGGTTCATTCACGGTAACTGCTGGTGTGATAGGATGTATGGACCCTAGAAAAGCTATGTTTTAATCCTAATCCCGTTTTATAATGGCAGCTGTTTCTTTTAAACCCTATTCAGTACCATATATTTGAAACCATAACTAGATCATCTCCCTGGAGATGTGACTCAATCAAGAGTGGTTGTTAAACTGGATTAGGTGGAGATGTGTCTCCACCCATTCGGGTGGTCTTGATTAGTTTATTGAAATCCTTTTGGAGAAAGTTACAGATTCAGAGAGAGCAGCGAATGCTGTAGCACCATGAAGCAGAGAGTCTATCAGCCAGAGACCTTTGGAAATGAAGAAGGAAAATGTCTCCCAGGGAGCTTCATGAAACAGGAAGCCAGGAGAGAAAGCTAGCAAGTGACGCCTTGTTCGCCATGTGCCCCTTCCAGCTGAGATGAGAGAGAAGCCCTGACTGTGTTTGCCATGTGCCTTCTCACTTGAGAGAGAAACCCTGAACGTCATGTCATCGGCCTTCTTGAACCAAGGTATCTTTCTCTGGATACCTTTGCCTGGACATTTCTGTAGACTTGTTTTAATTGGGACATTTTCTCAGCCTTGTAACTGTAAACTAGCAACTTATTAAATCCCCTTTTACAAAGCCATTCCATTCCTGGTATATTGCATCCCGGCAGCTAGCAAACTAGAACCGTAACAAAGAGACCACAGCAAGGCAAGACGTTACTTCTGGAGGACGCTGGGTGCGTGGTGTATGAGAACTCTCTGTACTGGCTCTGCAGTTTTTCTGTAAATCTGAAACTGTTCAAAAAAATAAAGTTTATTTAGAAAAACTAGGGCCAGTCCCGTAAGGCAAGGTGGGGGTCAAACCAGTGACAAGCTGAGTTATATCACAGCTGGAGGGAAAAGAAAAAAGGTTCACCGCATTTATGTTGATCTCCAGAACATTAAAGCAGCTGAAAAAGTACTGAAACGTAGATGTATTAAAACTTTTTAAATACCTAGGTTTAAATATTTGATTTATACCCAAACCAGAATGTACTCTAACTTCACTCTCCTGCTTTGAATGGAAGCAAACTCCTTGTGTGAGTGTCCCGAGGCTGCTGCAAGAAATGACCACCAATGCAGAGGCTTAAACACCCCGGCACGGTTCCGGGGTCTGGAAGGTGAGATGGGCCTCGCTGGCCTAAGATATAGGTGTGGCAGGACTGCATTCCTTCCGGAAGCTCCAGGACAACCCGTGGTCCTGCCTGTTGTGTCTTCTAAGGGCCGCCCCATCCCTCGGCCCAGGGTCCCCATCCCTCGGCCAGGGGCCCCGCATCATTCTGACTGCTGCTTCGCCATTGCGTGGCCTCCTCTGACCCGGGTCCCCCCACCACCTCCCTTTTACGAGGCCCCTGTGGTGACACTGGGCCCACGTGGACAACCCATCACCACCTCCCCGTCTCAACAGCCCTGACCTGATTGCACCTGCAAGTCCCTTTAGCCAGATGAAGTCTCAGATTCACAGGTCTGGAGATTCAGAGGTAGCACCTTAAGGGGCTGTTATTCCGTCTACCCACCCATGCCGAGATGCAGAGGGGTGTCTCCCACACAGCCCCCTCCACACCCACATGTCCCAGCTCTGGGCAGGGTGGCATGCCCCCCACACCCATTCCCCACCCTTCCCCAGGCAGAGGTCTGCCTGGCCCCCATGCAGGCATCCACCCAGCACATTGATGGAGCTGGAGGAGAGCAGACAGGGTGGGCCTGGGTCCCACCCATGAGAGGACCAACTGCCCTCTTTTAAGTCAGACTGCACGCCCAGATGGTGCAAGGCACCCCACCTCTGTGAACCCTTTTATATGTGCAGCCTGAACTGCCCAAAGAGAAACACCTGCATGGGTGGCCTGCCGGGCAGGATACACTCCAGGTGGCTCCTTTCAAGTGGCACAGTGGCGGGGGCCTTTGTTTCAGCAACCAGGACCTAGAGAGCAGGGGCTGCAGGCGCCGGCCGCACCTCCTGACTATAAGAGCAAAGAAAACTCCGCTTGACGGGGTGTCAGCAACACATCTGAGTGGTGCCCTAAATAAGGTTCATCCTCACCCCTAAAGGAGGGAAAACCCAGGTGCCACCCATGGATGGCAGGGCGCCATGAAGATATTGTGGGCATGTGAAGAGCCCTAGAAGGCTACTAGCCCCTCTCGGGGCAGTCTCAGAGCCCGGGGTCTTGCCAAGCGGACCTCAAGAGCCGGCAGGAATCCCACTAACAGGCCCCAAAACACAAACATACCCAAGATGTAAATATACCCAATGGAATCAAAACAGGGACTCCCACAGATACTTGTGCAGCGATTTCATCATGGACTATTCACAACAGCTACAAGGCTCTGGAAGCAACTCAAGTGTCTGGTAACTGATGATGGATAAATACAGCGTCGTCCACCAGACAATGGGACATTATTCAGCCATCAAAAGAAACAAGGTTTAGGCACCTGCTCCAGCACGGGTGAGCCTCTAAAGCATCACGCTCAGTGAAAGATGCCAGCACAAGAGGACAAATACTGTGTGATCCCACTTACATGAAATATCTAAAATCCATAAATTCAGAATCAGAAAGCAGGTGAGAGGCTGCCAGGGGCTGGGGGCAGGGGATATGGGGAGTGACTGCTCAACAACAGGGTTTCTGCTCCAAGTGATGAAAAACATCTAGAAATAAGGGTGCTGGTCGCTCAACACTGTGAATGCACTTAACAGCACTGACTTACGTGCTTAAAAATGGTTAAAATGGGTGGGCCACGGTGGTTCAGCAGGCAGAGTTCTCACATGCCATGCCGGAGACCTGGGTTCCATTCCCAGTGCCTGCCCATGCAAAAAAAAACAAAAACAAAAATGGTTAAAATGGCAAATTTTAGTTTATGTGTATTTTACCACAATAAAAAAAGGGGGGAAAATTTTTTTAGAAAGAAAAAAAAAAAGCCAGCCAGGGGTTAGAGCAAGCAGAGGGCCTGGAGTCCTCGAGACACTTCCCAGGAAACAGAAACACTGGGACCCAGGCCTAGTGCTGACCGCCAGGCACAGCCCCTCGGCCTCCTGGAAGGGCCCGAGCAGTAAGGGGTGCAGGCCTGGGGACTTCAGGACATCTGAGCAGATTCCCTGTTCAGAAGCCCGTCACCACGCTCTGGAATGATCTTGACCACAGCCACGTGGCAGATGCCTGGGGGTTCCCTGCGTTGTTTTGCTGTAGTTTGGTGTGTCTGTTGGAGCCGTGGCTTGCAAAGTGGGGCCCGGGGCCGGCCACATCAGCCTCACCTGGGAACCTGACCGAAATGGACATTCTCAGGCCCCTTCTCAGACTTGCAGACCCAGCCCCTCACAGGGTTGTGAGCCCAGCTCTCTGCTTCCCCCCAGGTGGCCGACACACGATGGCATTCGAGAACCACCGCTGCAGAGATGCCAATGCAGGAAATGACGTCAGGCTGCGCTCCTGAACCACCTGGGAAGAGGAATGAACGAATGCTGTGTTCTCCTGTGTTACTATAGGACAGAGATCACAAACTCAGATGCCTGTAAGCTGCAAATTCTGTGAAGCCACTGAGGGGTACCTGAGCACTCCATTACTCTCTTCTGATTTTGATGTATGTTTGAATGTTTCATAATAACCAGCTTTTTTAAATCACTTAAAACATCTACCCACCTGATCCCCAAATTAAACAACAGCAAAAAACACAGACCAGGTCTTCTGTCTTCAAGACAACTCTATAAGCCGTCAGCCCACGCGTCCGATCTGGCCAGCAGGTACCTTCTGGACCACATGGTATTTTCAAAATAATGGAATGGATCAACATGATGGTAAAACTATAACTAAATGACAGATTTCTGGCTTCTTTAGAGGAACGGAGAGATGTACCAGCCTTGGGCCTGCACCCCGCAGAGCTGAGCCACGGCTGCCCCTTGGACAGGGGGTGTGCTCCACGTTGCCACAGACCCTGCCTCCCCGTCGCCTCACGCTGGGCTGCTTCGCTCACTTACGTTGCCCGCATGGCCCTTGCAGGCATCTGAGTCTGCGATCCCTGTCCTACGGTAACACGGAATGAGAACACAGCATTCATTCATTCATTCATTCCAACCTGACCCAAGCATCTAATACGCTCAAAGTTGGTGCTTAGTGCCATGAGGGGCAGAGTCAACCAGATAGAGCCTCTGCCCTTGGAAAGCCGCGCCTGAAGCGAGGAGAGAACATGACATTCACAAATGACTCAGATACACTGTAAGAAAAGCTCGGGGGCATCAGATGAACTTACTGACATGCGCTGGCAAGCACCTGGACCACTCCCACTGCTGGGGGACCTCTATATGTGCAATCACCCTGCAAGAGGCCGGGCAGTGTCTACTAAAGCAGCACTAGTACCACCCCACAACCCAGTAACCCCAGAAAGGAAAGCATGTGCCCACACCAGGACACCACGTAAGTGTCCCCAGTACCGAATTCATAAGGACCCCAAACTGGAAAGAAGCCGAGTGGTAATCAGCGCACACTAGGGTGTAATCACTTAGGAACACGACGTAGCAATGAGGAAGAACGGCCACATGCACCAAGGGTGAATCTCATAAACCTAATGTTGTGCGACATGAAAGGGCCTACTGTGTGGCTTCATTTTCAAAGAGCAAAAAAAGCAAGTCAACTCGCCTGTGCAGGTAGAGGCGAGGGTGATGGCTACCCTCTGTGAGGGAGCCGCTGGAGAGGGACAGACACAAGGGAGCTCGGGGGTGGGAGAGCTGCTGTTTCTTGATCTGCGTGCTGGGTGCTCACGTACACCTGACTGTGAACTTTCGGCATGCGGACCTAATGGAGATGACGTCTGGCTTTACTGGGTGCTCACTGTGGCCAGGCCGCGCTAACAAGTGTTTGGTGCACATGAGGCAGACACTGACCACTGCCCACCCAAAGGCCGTCTCTATCCCTTTCTCACCCCAAGCCCCACTGCTACAGAACGTTGGGTTGGTGCTAGTATTGGGTAGGAAGCCCTAAATCTCAGGGAAAATGGGCCTATACTCCAATCCCCTGTGACCTTGCTCTGGCCAAGCAGAAGGAAGGAGAAGTATATTGGCAGCTGCTGAGGAAACTCTTCTTCCAATAAAAGAGGGAGACCTGAGCAGATCCCTCTCATGCACCATGCTTCTCTCTGGTTTTGATTGATGTTGTAAGAAAGTGTGATGCCCAGTGCCAGGGCAGCCATAAGGAGGCCACGAGGGCAAAGCCCAGCAATTCACAGAGACACTGACCCATATACTGACATTTTGAATCCTGAACAAGTCTGAAAACACCTACCACTTCCAATCGCTTATTAAGCATGATGACAAATGTCTATTATACAAGCTGCCTAGAGGCAGGTTTTATGTTACTTACAGCCCAAAGGATACCACCTGAAACAATGCTTTCTTTCATTAAGCCCTAATAATTTTTTACATAAGCACTGATATCAGCATCATTTTACAGGCGAGGAGAACAAGACACGGAGATTTTAAACCATTCATTCAGATTAAGCCCAGCAGCGGCAGAGGGCCTTGAATTCAGTCCTGACCCCAGCACCTCTGCTCCACCCACTGTATCTACTGCCTTCGTGAAGCCTTGCTGCCATGAGTATCACAGGCAAGGGAGGGGACTGCTGGAAAGCACGTGCAGGCCTGATTCCATACCTCCAAGACCAATGAAGCACAATCTCATCTTCCAACTCCCAAATCAAGGCCTTCTCCTGACTCCAAACTCCATCTCCATGACGGGAACTACAGGCGTCCACCTGTCCATGTCTCTTGCAAGCACAGCCTCTGCCATGGCAGAGTTAAGCCCTGCTTTCCCAAGTAAGTCAGGTGGAATATAACTCTGCCTTCAAACTCCACAGTGTCCTCTCTGCAAATAATAAAGCCAGTTGTTCTCCAACAAGACATTAGTACTTTCTATTTTCAGAACAAGATTCAGCAAACTATGGTAGGTGGGCCAAATTCAGCCCGATGCCTGATTCTATCAGCCTATAACCATTTTTAAATGGTTGGAAAAATCAAAAGAACACTCTATCACATTCAAATGTCCACTCAAATTATGGACAATCAAATTCCAATGTCCATAAACCACGTTTTCCTGGCACCCAGCTATGCATTTATGCATTATCTGTGGCTGCTTCGGTACAGCAGCTTCAGAGCTCAGCAAGCCCAAGTGGCACCTGTCTGGCCTGCAAAGACGAAAATGTTTACTCCCTCACTTTACAGAGGACATTTGCTGATTCCAGTCCCAGACCATTCGGAAAGGGCCCCCCCTGCCACAGCAGCTTAGGGCGGCCTGGAGGAGGCTTCAGGGCTGACAGGGCCGTGGAGACCCAGGTTGTCCTCTGCTCACCCAGCTCTCCCTGTCTCCCCATCTGCCACCTGGAAATCTGAATGCTATGCCCTCCTCTACCCAGGGTGGTAGAGAGAATGAATGACCCAGAACATGGTCTGCTCTGAAGAAGGTACCCAGGTGTACATGCCACAGAGGACTGTTGCTAAACAAGCGTTCCTCGGCTACCAGCTGGCCCAAGTTCAAGAACAAATCCCAGGGCGTGCCGATGTCTTGTAATGTGGAGCACCGGTGGTCTGGGCATGTAGGAATCAGCAGCTCTGAGCTGCCTCCTTCAGAGGCTAGAGCTTTTTGCAAGAGGCCCAGGGTGTCGTCACTTCAATGTGACTCCAAAGGCCCTGTACCCTCGCTTCCCATCTACAAAGCCAACAGCCTGACCACCAGCAGGGGCCGACACCCACCCTCCTCTCAGATTAAACCCAACCAGGACTTTACAAACAGGTTTTCATCCCACACTCCCCAGCTGCCCTTCCTGCACAGGCCTCCCGATTCTGCTCTGATCTTTCCCCCTTGGAGAAGGGCTCTACTCTATCACGTTCCTCCCACTGGAAAGCTAAAAGCCCCCCACACTGCCCTTTGGCACATCCTGTTGCCTCTCCCCCAAAAAGACATCTGAAGTCTACTTACTTTTCTCCATTTCCACTGCCCCACGCTGGTCCTGGCCCCCACTCTCTATGCCTGGGAGGTACACCCCTGCTACTGCTCTCCCCACTTCCACCCTGGCCCCCCAACCATACCTCCTCTCCCCAGCAACCAGAGGGCTCTTAAGACCTGAGTCAGATCCAGGCTCTCCCCTGCCTGTAACCCTCTGACGGCCTCCTCCATGGAACTGGGGTGCCACAAGGCCCCTGCCCACCCCTCACCTCAGACTACCGGCCCCAATGTCCTGCTTCCTGGCCTCCATGCTGCCGGCTCCTGCCCCGGCCCCACCTGGAGTGCCGCTCCCACACAAAGTCCTTCCCGACAGCCACCAGCTGCTAGATGTCCACTCGACCTCCTCGTTCCCTTTGTGGCCCTGACCCTCTTGTGCATCTGTCTGTTAGTTGGCTTGTCCTTGGGCTGGCTGCTGCTCTTGCTGGAATGCCAGCTCCTATAAGCAGGACCTCGTCTGGGCTGTCTACAGCAGTGGCCTCCGGGCCTGGCATGCAATAGGAGCTCAGCCAAGGCAGGCTGAATGCCGGCCCCCTCCCATCCTGTCTGCGCCACTTGGGGGTGCATAAGCCCAGCTTCCCTGAGCTGCCCTGGCTGATTCTCCCCTGGAGTTGGTCCCAAGTGTAAAGTGGGGGGTGTCACTCAAGCCTGACCCTCTGGGGGTCAGGAGGCAAAGTGTTCACTCTCGTGCCTGCAGCAAGTGGATGTTGCTGATGCCTGCCCTGTCCTGCTGAGCCTTCACCTGGCCAGGTGAAGCAGACTCTCAGTGCTTTAATGGCCCCACTTGCAGGGGTCAACCAGGCCACCAGCTGAGGGCATCAGAAAAGGCGGAAATGCTGCAGAAAGCAAGGCTGTCTGGTTACAAAGTCCGTCCCGTTAGAGGGTTCAGAGGGCTGTCTCCACGCAGCTGTGCAGGGCAGAAGGAAACCAACCTCTCAGCTGGACCCCGGCCCTGGCCCCATCACCACGGGTCTGCTCCTCCACCCCCAAGGACAGATGATGGCCCCGACGTCTACGCTCTGCCATGCTTATCTACGCTCCGGGTGCATATCAGGGCTGGCGACGTCAGTCCCCAAGGGCGGCCACCTGCCCCCGCCTTTGGGTCACGCTGGGTTTGTCCTCAGCTGCTCTAGGCACGCCCTGGCCGAGACTTCCAGGAGCACCACAAGCAGCATCTCCCAGCAGGGCCCAGCACCGCGGGCACCAAGGGAGCTCCCTTCAGGGCAGGCAACTCACTGGGTGCCACCGCAGCCCTGTGGTGCCGATGCTGACGCCATCCCGCCTGGCGGGGGAGGTAGTTGCCCGAGGTCAAGACCATCTACAAAGTGGAAGCTGACGCCATCTCCTTACAGATGGGGAAACTGAGACCAGAGAGGTGGCTGCCCAAGGTCAAGACCATCTGCAAAGTGGGAGCTGACGCCATCTGCCTTACAGAAACCAAGGCCAGGGAGGTTGTTGCCCAAGGTCAAGACCATCTACAAAGTGGGAGCTGACGCCATCTGCCTTACAGATGGGGAAACCAAGGCCAGGGAGGTCATTGCCCGAGGTCAAGACCATCTGCAAAGTGGGAGCTGACGCCATCTGCCTTACAGAAACCAAGGCCAGAGAGGTGGTTGCCCAAGGTCAAGACCATCTATAAAGTGGGAACTGACGCCATCCGCCTTTCAGTTAGGGAAATTGAGGCCAGGGAGGTCGCTGTGCAAGGTCATGACAGTCTGTGAGTGGGAGCTGACGCCATCTGCTCTACGGATAGGGACATTGAGGCCAGGGAGGTCACGACCGTCTGCAAAGTGGAAGCTGATGCCATCTGCCTTATGAATGGGGCACAAGGTCATGACCATCTGTAAAGTGGAAGCTGACACCAGCTGCCTTATAGATGGGGAAACGGTGGCCAGGAAAGCGGCTACCCGAGGTCATGACAATCGATGAAGTGGACACTAAAATCATGCCACCTTACAGAGGGGGAAACTGAGGCTGGGAGAGGTAATGGGTCATCGGCCCAAGGCCTAGCTAGAAATTGGGCCCATTCTCTTAGCCCTACCCTGTGCTACCACATATACTGAAATAATCATTACAATAACAAATGATATTTTTTTCATCGTTTTCATTGTGCCCTTCCTTGATAATGCAGAAAGAGAAAGTGTTTTCACAGATGAGGAAATTGAAACAGGAGGTTTCCCAGGTGTGTGTCTCAGGGCCCCATGGCCACCACACTCCTCTCTTTATTCTTCCTTTGCCCAGGACCCCGTGTCTCCATGGCCTGTCTCGGAACTTCTTCTGTAAAGGGGTGGAATTACCAGCCACAGCACCCGCCCTCACCCAGGCCCCCTCCTGGCAGCTGCAGGCAACTGAACACGTTCCAGACAACACCTACACACTTCATATTTATGGATCATTTTGCCCTCAACCCAACAGCTCTGGGAGGAGAGGGCTGGCGTTACTCCCTATTCCAGATGAGAAAACTGAGGCATGGAGCAGCCCAGAAGCCCCGCTGCAATGAGGAGAAGCTGACTGAAGAAAGGGCTCCTTTAAAAGGGTGGCCACGCAGATCTTCCAAAAGGGAAAGAGGGCCTAGAAATCCAGATCTGGATGCAAACTCTGCCAATCTTTACATGCTGGCAACTTCCTTAATTTTTTTTTTTTAAATATCAGCAAGAGCCAAACGAAACTCCTCTCTAGCCAGGCCTGGGCATGTGGGCGGCCTTGCTTCCCCCAGCAGCTGCGTGACCTGGGGCCGGTACCTTAACCTCTCTGAGTTTCCTTGCCTCCACCCAGGAACAAGGACCACCGCACTTCATCATCTGGTTCATGCCAGCAGGAGTTGTCTGGGCAAGAACGAGCCCTGCTGAGCTCATCCATGCTGCTCTCGGGAGTGAACATCTGAGGCTGCTCTCTTGCCCTTTAGCTTGTGAGAGAGGAGAAAATCGGCTCGCTCTGCAGATGAGGAAATTGGCTCTCAGAAGAAAATCAGGTTCCCACAGAACCTGAATACTGGGGCCTGGATGTGAAGTCGGAGTTCCGTGTGTCCAATGTTGGGCAGGCACAAGTAGACACACACACACACACACACACACACACACATACACAAACTGCAGTGGGTTGAAGGGTGTCCCCTAACCTCTTGTTCCCCTAGAACTTCAGATGTAATCTTACTTGGAAACAGGGTCTCTGCAAATGTAATTAGGTAAGGCTCTCGAGACCACCCTAGAGTAGGGCAGGCCCTAAAGCCCGTGAGCTGTGTCCTTGTAAGAGGAAAGGACACGGTGATATGGGGAAGAAGGCCACGCAGAGACAAAGGTACAGACTGGAGGGATGCAGCTCTATGTCTAGGAACGCCAAGGAAAGCTTCCAGAAGGAACCAACCTTGACTGCCTTGGTTTCAGACTTCTGGTCTCCAGAACTCAGAGGGAATAAATAGCGAAGTCACCCGGTTTGTGCTCAGTTGTTACAGCAGCTGCTAGAAACTGATACCCACAAGTGCAGATGCCCACTGGGCCCCCACAGGCATCCCATCAGCAGAGGCCGGTTCCCGGACAGTGGGGCTGGGGTGGACAAGCTACACTCTTTCCTCCCTCAATCTCAGTGCTGCCGGCCCGCTCACAACTCCCTCCACAAAACCCCTCACTCATCAGGGCCAGAGATTTTAAAGGTGGATTCTTTTTAAAATCAAATTCACATAGTTGTAACAGCTAAATCATTCTAGAACTCTCATTTTAAAACAGCACCGTCCAGTGTTCATAGCAGGATTATTCACAGCAAATGGTAAAAACAACCCAAGGGGCCATTCACACAGATGAATGGGCAACAAATGTGGTCTCTCCACGTAATGGAATACTATGCAGCGGTAAGAGGGAAGGAAGTGCCGATGCCTGCTATGACACGGATGAACCTTGAAAACATTAGGCTCAGAGAAACAAGCCAGCCCCGAAAGTACTGTATGATTCCATGTACATGAAACATCTAGAAATAGCAAATACCTAGAGACAGAAAGTAAATCACCAGCTACCCAGGGCTGCAGGGAGGGGAACGGGGCATTAATGCTTAATAAATACATGGCCTCTGGGACAATGAAAAGGTTTTGGCAATGGACAGTGGTGACTGCAGCATGACCCTATAAATGGAACCAACGCCATCGAATTGTATACTCAAATATGGTTATAAAGGAAATTCTATGTTATATGTATTTTACCACTGTACATTAAAAAAAAAAAGCACCCATATACTCTTCACCCCATCTCTTTTTCCCACAGAAAATCCTTTCCACAGTTCGCCACTTCTTTTTCACTTTCTTCCCTGGGTGTGGTTCCCTCTTTTCCACTCCTCTCTGGTCCTGCCCTCATGGCTGAGCCCTGGGACCCACATCTGACTCAAATCCGTAGAGATGACAGCGTCCTCAAGTTCAACAATTTGGTACCAAGGTTTGACCATAGTTTTCACTCTTTGTGATGTACCCTTTCCTCCGGCATGTTGCTAGGTAAACTTTTGTTTTGCTTTTCCTTTCCTTTACTTTTAATGGTGGTAAGACATATAAAGTTTGCCATTTCAACCACTTTTAAGTGGACAATTTAGTGGTGTTAAGTACATTTGCCAGGCAGTGCCACCATTGCCACTCTCTAGATCCACAGCTTGGGCCAGAGAGGTTTTTGTGTTTTTTTAATTTTTATTGTGGTAACAAATACACAACAAAATTTTTCATGTTGACCGCTATCATGTGCATAACTCAGCAATATAATTACATTCACAGTATCGAGCCAATTTCACTGCCATCCACCACCATAACTGTTTCATCACCCCAAACAAACTCTGTGCTCTTTAAGCAATGACTCCAGTTTCCTCCCCCTGGTAACCTCTGGTCCTACGCTCTGATGCTGAGGATTTGCTAAGGCCATAATTTCCTGTAACTGGAACCATACACTACCTGCTCTTTTGTCTCTGACTTCTTTCACTTAGCGTAATGTTTTCAGGGATTTGTAGCAGGGATCAGCACTTTCCTCCTTTTCATAGCTGAATAATATTCCATCAGGTGGACAGACCATGTTTCGTTTATCTGTCCATCCGCTCATGCACACTTGGTTTGCTGCCATGGGCCAAAGATTTTTTTTTTTTTTACATGGGCAGGCACTGGGAATTGAACCTAGGTCCTCTGGCATGGCAGGCGAGCATTCTTGTCTGCTGAGCCACCGTGGCCTGCCCGGGCCAAAGATTTTGATGAAACCAAACCAGAGATCTGAGGCCCAGCCCCAATTTACTGTGTGATCCTTCATGGAGTCACTCAAGCTCTCTGAGCCTCAGATTTACACACACATACACACACGCACGCGCCACACATGTCCCATCAACATTACGGAAGGAATAAGGTCCAAACCCACGACCGAGAGATGCAAATCAAAACAGGGATTCAGCGGACCCCACTGGAACCACAGACATTCTAGAAGGCTCCATCATACCAAATGCTGGGTGATGTTTAGTTTGCTAAGGCTGACAGAATGCAATACACCAGAAATACAGAGGCTTTTATACAGGGGATTTTGTAGTTACAGATTTACTAATTTGGTAAGGCACCTGAAATGACATCTGCTGGGCACCATCACCTGAACCTAACTACTACAGGCTACAGAGACAGTAAATAGCAAAGCCCTCCTGGAGAGCAAATTTAGTGAAATTTGCTAGGCTTTCCCAGTGCCCTCTGACCCGGCAATTCCACATCCAGCGCATCCTGTGGAAACTCCCACGAACTACAAGGCGGCAGGCTCCAGGA
Organism: Tamandua tetradactyla; assembly: GCF_023851605.1. Taxonomy (NCBI): domain Eukaryota; kingdom Metazoa; phylum Chordata; class Mammalia; order Pilosa; family Myrmecophagidae; genus Tamandua; species Tamandua tetradactyla. Next base: position 7,326,079 of record NC_135331.1, on the reverse strand, counting down.
TATTCCCCATGGAGGCAGGAGGTGAACACAATCTAGGAATCTGCCCCTAAGGGAAAAAATAAAATGTGACAAACACAAACTAGGAGCTCCGGGTGGCAGCAGGACAGGGCCATGAGGAAAGCAGGCCTGGGACCACACTCCCGAGTGCCACGTCCAGGACACTGAGGTCCTCTCTGAAACACAAACAGTGCTGCTTGTGGGTGCTGGACCAGGCCAGGCTCGGCTCTAAGCCCTTGAGCCCATTCACTCAGAGTCTTCACCCCAACCCAAGGGAAAGTGTGGTCTTACCTGTTCTACAGGTGAGATACTGCAGCCTTGAGGCTCTTCTCAGCATGCTGCAGTGGCAGGATTTGAATCCCGGCCTGCCCCTCCCTCACCCCTGCTGCGTGTGCAGACTTCCAGCATGACATGTGGTGGAGGGACCCAGGTGGGGGCCAGTGTGAGGAAGGGTGGGGTCTGGGCATGATGAAGGGATGGAAGAGGCAGAAGGGAAACCAGCTGCCCTGACGCCTAGCTGCAGGGACCATGAACTCAACCCCTGAGCTGAAGAGGAGAAGGACAGGTGCCACTCACGACACCTGCACGTGAGCACTTATACAAGCCAGGCACCGTTCTAGGCCCTGGGGATCCGGCTGTGGACAGCCCCGCCCACAAGACTCTACAGACAAGCAGGCAAGTGCATGAGACATTTCAGATGGTAATGCTTGCTGTAAATGTAGAAAGAAAACGGGGAGCTGTGCAGACGTTGGAGTTGCGAGCCGAATGACAGAAGTTAAGTCAGGTGTCTTCTGAGGCGAGGACGTTCCAGGCAGAGGGAATAGCTAAGATGAAAGCTTGGAGGTAGGGTGGAGCTTGGCAGGCCCCAGGGGCAAAGAGAAGGCCTGAGCGGCTGCAGCTTAGAGAGGGGAGGGGAGGGCAGGAAGAGATGGAGGTGGGGACAAGGGTGGAGGCAAGGTGTTGTATCTGCTCTGCAGAGATGTGGGTGGCTTGGAGAGGGCACTGGCAAGGAGGGAGCATGACATCAGCTCTCCAAAACGAACAGTGGGAGTGAAAATGGCAGCAATGCCTGGAAAACAGTCTGGCACTGCCTTGAAAAGTCAAATGTCTACATGCCAGGACCCACCAGCTCCTACTTATAAACTAGTGGAATTCAGGCCGATGGATTCAGGGGCAGAGATACAAAAATGTTCAAAACCAGAACAGGATGCACTCACAACCTTCCCAAGCAGGATGGTGTTTTGGTTTGCTAAAGCTGCTGGAATGCAAAATACCAGAAATGGAATGGCTTTTAAAAGGGGAGTTTATGATGTTACAAGTTTACAGTTCTAAGGCTATAAAAATGTCCAAATTAAGGCATCCAGAGAAAGATACCTTGATTCAAGAAAGCTCAATGTGTCTGGAACACCTCTGTCAGCTAGGAAGGCGCATGACTGGCATCTGCTGGGATCTCTGGCTTCATATTTCCAACAGCTTCCCCAGGGACATTTTCTTTCTTCATCTCCAAAGGTCTCTGCCTGTTTCAGTTCTGTCATCTCTGACAGCTTTTTCCAAAATGATTCTCTCTTAAAAGACTCCAGTACCCCACCTTGAATAGGTAGAAATACATCTTCATGAAAATCACCTAATCAAAAGGTCCCACCCACAATTGGGTGGGTCACATCTTCATGGAAAGACCTTAATCAAAAAATCCTACCCTAAACAATTGGTCTGCTCCCATAAAATTGGATTAGGAAAAAGAACATGGCTTTTCTGGTATACATAACAGCACACAATAGCACAGACGTCTAGACCATGAGAGCCTCATGGAATATTACACAGCCATAAAAATGAGGGCTGCTTAGTGCAGCAACATGGATGAATCTCACAAACATAATGTGGAGCAAAAGAAGCCAGACAAAAAATAAATTACAGCCCTTAAAGTCCAGACACAGACACAGACAGAACCAAACTCCAGCGCTTTGGAATGCACATAGAGATGACAATACTCCAAAAGCAAAGCAGGCCAGGGGCATGGTTTCCTCAGCAGGGTTTCTTGGCAGGTGGACGAGGTTCTATATTTTTATCTGCTGGGTAGACAAGGTTTAGCTTTTATCTGGGTGGTGATTAATGGGTGCTCACTTAGTTATTCATTGATAACTAAGTGAGTACCCACTTAGTTACTGCACGTGTTTTCTGCACCTTCCATGAAGTGTGCAATATTTCACAATAAAAAGAAATCAAAGACTGAGTTAAAAACAATAAGCATGAGATTGCAGGTCAAAGCTGGGGTGCCTGGGGGCTGGCAGGAGGACACGTGGCAGCACAGGTGGACTTCCAGAGGCTCAAGAGGATGCAGACTGAAAGCCACCATGACCCACGGCCCTCTGCCAAGCCAGCAGCTCCCATGCTGACCTACAGCCTTAGTGCATGGCTCAAAGGGATGGGGTGGGGTGGGGAGGTGAAGTAGGGAGAAAAGCCCCTGCCAGCCCACTCGGTTGGTTATAAACCATCCCTGATAACAACAGCTAGGTTAAAAGGAACAACCTCAAGAAGTCTTGGCTACACATCCAAACAAAATCTCTAATTCAGAGACAGGGAGAGAAAGTAAGAGGCAACCTGGAGATGAAGTGGGGCCCCCGGGATCTTTCCAGCCCAGAAGTCAAGGTAGGCATGAGGTGGGGGGCCTGGGGGTGGACTCGGGCTGGCCCGAGCACCACCACACCGCAGAAGCTAGGGCACGGGCCAGGCTGGGGAAATTAGGGAGCAGGAAGAGGAGTGGCTGAGCTCAGCAGGACCGGGGTGCAGGCTGCCTCCTGTCCAGGGGGTTCCAAACCCACCCTGGAGTCCTGGCCTGCTGGGGGTGGGGTGTTGCCAGGCCAGGGAGGCAGCCGGACAGCCGGCCCAGCCAGGGGAATGTGCACTCATCCGAGTCACACCAGGAGGCCATTGCGTAAGAGGCTGTTGGGGAAAAACGTTCCCCCACGACGAAACAATCAGACAAATCCAAAGGAAGGGACATACTGCCAAACAAGGCCCGGCCCCACTTCACAAATACCAAAGCCCTGAAAGACCCAATTAAAATGTTTTTAAAAGACTGGGGGACCAGTGAGAGTAAATGAGGTGAAGGAGACGAGACGGCCAAACGTAGTACGTCACCCCAGATTTAAAAAATCAGAATAAAGAGCTCCTATACATGGTGTTACTTATCCAGTACGGGGTGTTGGATTGAAGAACCAATGGTCGTGAACTTTCCCAAGCATGGCCACAGTATGGGGTCGTAGGGGACAGCTGTGCTCTTGCTGCACACACGCTGGACGCTCCCAGGGTGAGAGACCCCAGAGTCCACAAGAAACCCTCCAAAGCTCAGCAACCAGAAAGAAAGAGGGCACCGCAGCCAAGTCAGGCAACTGGTGGCAACTGGTGGTGCAGTGGAGAGGCCTGGGGAGCTCACGGGATTATTCTCGCCATTTTTTTGCAGAGTAAAAAACTCAGGGTGGAAAAAGAACATGTTTGGTTGCTTTATGGATTGTTTTCTGAGACTGAAAGTTCCCTTACGGGAATAGCAGAAGAAGTGATGACACAGTCACAGCAGGGGCCACTCAGGGCCATATCGATGGTCAATTAGAGCTGCTCAGGGACAGGAAGGTTTACACAAGAGAGGGCCGAGCCAGGAAGCAGGGTGCCGCAGAGTGTGCATTGTACAACCTGATTCGGGTGAAATTATGACAAAATAATCCCTTTATATGGTTGCATCTCTGCAACAGCAGCAAACTGCTTGGTGACAGCTGCCCGGCTATTCTGAGAGCTCTAATGTATCAATTCCCTGCCTTCACAACAGCCCAGCCCACAAGATATTTTTATTAATCCCGTTTTAGAGATGAGAAAATAAGGCACAGAGAGGTTGCATAACTTGCCCGAGTGTGTACAGTTGATAAGAGGCAGAGTCAGGATTCAAGTTTGGGGTGGCCACACACTTGGGACCACCTACATTCCTAAACACTGAGACCCTGAAATCGGGTGGAGAGAAGGGGGACAGATTTGAGATTGCAGATCTGACCTCTGACAGTGATGCCGTGAGCCAGACTTTGAAGTGCCAACTTTCAGCTCCCCATGCTCCAGCCTGCCCCACGCTTCTACTCAGCAGGGAGGGTACATGTGTGGGCACTAGGGCACACTGCCAGCTCAGCTAGGAGTTTCCCTGAGGCCCTGGATCCTGGCTGGCCTGGGGATACCACCTCACACACCCGAAGTGGGAGCTAGAAGGATTTGCCCCCAGAGTTTGCAGCATGGGGCAGCAGATTGGCAGCATCGTATCAGGGACTGTGGCTGAAATTTGTGCTGGAGCACATAGAGGACTATACCCTCTGGATGATTCCAGACCAACTGCTCCACCTCTTACCCGAGAATATTCTGAAAAAGGCCACAGAGCCCCAACAGGTCCCGCCATGTGCTCACCCCGGAAGTCTCCCCAATCTAGAGTGGACAAAGCCTGAACTCTGGCATGCCCCAGTCCTGACATCACTCCCAGTTAATTTAAAAACATCTATTCCCAGGCTGGCTGTCAGGATGTAGGCAGACAGGGGTGCAGGCAGAACCCCGGGGACTTTGAGCCTGAAGGATGCTAGCTAACAGCGTCTTACTGCACCTGCCGGGCCCCTTCCAATCTTGCTGTACTGACCTTTCGGCCTCCACCCAGTATCCCACTTTCTCTGTTAGCCTGAAATGACAAACTGCCCTGCCACCATTCACTGCTAACCAGCTTGGTGACCTTGAGTAAACCCCCACCTCCTCTGCGTTGTTGTTTCCTCAAGGAGAAAATAAAAGATGGAACTGAGTGATATCCAAGCCCCAACCCCAGAGCTAACAATCTCAGAGATTATAAACCATCCCTGATAACAACAATTAGCGCAAAAGGAACCACCTCAAGAAATCTTGGCTACACAGCCAAACAAAATAATCTCTAATTCTATAGTAGAGACAGGGAGAGACAATAAGAGGTAACCTGGAGATGAGGTGGGGAAGTTATTTGGGGGCAAAGGGGCCCATTACCATTTTTGCTGCCCATCACCCTTTCTGCCTCCTGCTAAAAGCTTCTTGGATTCCCTTTACCCAACCATCTCAACCCCACTTCAGTCCTGCTGGTTTGAGGGAGAATTTCCCCGCCCAGCGCTAAGGCTGGGCATGTGGGTGACCAAAGCCTGACCAATCAGAGCAGGCCATGTCCCAAATCACAGTGATTGGCTCAAGGCTGAGCACATGACCCAAGTCCAGCCAATCAGAGCCAAGGAGCATTCCCGCCACAACCCTTAAATCAAAGCCTGGAAGGTTCATTTTGTAGATCTCATGGGAAAGCCGCAGCAGCCTGTCTCCCCATGCCCCCGACGTGCTGCATATGGCATTCATTTCACGTGCCCCAGAAATTGCTGGCAAATGGGGCAGGCCTGCACTCAGCTTGGCCCGGCTCCCCATCACAGGACCAGGGAGGAGGACGGAAAAGCTGTCCCAGCCCTTCCCAGGCTCCGCGCTGACCCCAGGACAACGTGTGGGCGTCTAGACTTGCAACGTCGTCGTTCTTTTTCCTCTTTTTTAATCTGAGTGCACACGGGTGAGTCTGCATGATCTGAACGCCTAGATGCTACACCTGCACAATCCTACATGGAGTAAAAGCACCACTGGGATGGACCTGGATCGCACATCTCAGCTCACACACAGTTTCTGTTGGCGAGGACAAGAAAATGAAGCAAATGGTTTCAGTCTAACTGGGGAACTTAAGCTCACATACAGGAGGGAGGGAAGCCCCCTCCCCATCCAGGGCAGCTGGCTGGGACAAGATGGCTGCAATGAGGATCCTGCCCAGTCCACAGAGAGGGAGATGGAGCCGGAACCAGCCCCCACGCCTGCCCCTGGCCCCTGGCCCCTGGCCCAGGACAGACACAGCTTTCTTTATTCACCACTCACAGACATCCCTGACCACATCATCTCACCCTGTGTTCCTCCCTCCCAGGTCTTTCGCCTTTGTGTTGCGGCAGGATGCCAGGCCAGGGGAAACGCCCAGACTCTGGACTCAGAGAAGAGTCACTGGAACCTAGGACTGGGCTTGTTGAGTCTCTGGCTGTGAATCCAAGAACCTGCAAAGCTTCCTGCTCCTGTCGCACCCCGAAGGTAAGAGATGGTGGCGGCTCAGTCTCGGAGGCCGTGCAGGTGGGGAAGCAGGCTCTATGTCCCAGTGTCAGGGCCACAACCTGCCACTGGTCACAAAACACCCTGTGAAACCCTTGTCTTTTAAACAGCCAGCAATAAATATTTGAGAATCTACAATTATGTGCCAGGCATCGTTCCAGATGCTTGGGACATGGCAATGAACAAAAGAGTGGTCCCTGCCTTCATGGGCCTGACATTTTCACCGGGAGGAACAGACAAAAAAAGAACAATAAACATAAAACACACATCCACACTAGCCCTTATGCAGGAACGTCCACAGCTGCATTAACATAATATTGGTGGGAACAACCCAAATGCCCATCAACCAATCAATGAATAAACCAAATGTGGTCTATCCATACAATATAAAAAGCCATAAAAAGGATGAAGTTCTGATACAAGTGACTAAATGGATGAGCCCTGAAAACATAATGCCAAGTGAAAGCAGCCAAGCGCATAAGGACAAATATTGTAATAATTCCACTTATAGGAAAGATCTAAAATAGAAAATTCATAGGGTCAGAAAGCAGAGTAAAGGTTTCCAGGGGCTAGGATGACAGGAGAATGGGGAGCTATGATGGAATGGATGCAGAGTTTCTGTTTGGGGTGAGGGAAAAACCTTGGTAGAGGCTGGGGGCGAGGGCAGCCCAGCAAGGTGAATGTGTTCTTATCCCTGAACGGGACACTTAAAATGGTTAAAATGGGAAATTTTATGTTCTATGGATGTTACCCCAATGATACTGAATTTTAAAAAGGGAATGAAGTTCTGATACATTCTGCCCTATGAAGGAGCCCTAAAAACACGATGCTGAGTAAAAGAAACCAGTCACAAAGGACCACATATTGTATGATTCCATTTATATGAACTGTCCAAAGCAGGCAAATCCATAGAGGCAGAAAGTAGATTAGGGGTCGTCTAGGATGGGGCAGGGATCCGGGGCAGGGGTGGAGGAAGGTTCTGAAAGTGATGGCTAAAGGGTACAGGGTTTCTTTTGGAAGGGCTAAAAATGTTCTAAAATGATTGTGGTGCTGGGTGCACAATGCTGAATATACTAAAAAACGATGAATTGTCCCTTCAAATGAGTAAATCGTATATGTGAATTCTGTCTCAAAAAAAGCTATTAGGAAAAAAAAACAATCTACATGAGTCACAAGTCAGTTATATGGTATCTTAGAGGGTGATAAGAGCTACAGGAAAAATACAGCAGGGTAAGGAGGGCTGGGAGTGCAGGATGGCAGGGAGGGGACTTGCTATTTTTAAAAAAGGGTGTTCAGTCAGTTAGAGCTCTGAAGCTATGAAAGTGAGCAGTACCCCATACAGGAACTGTTTAAAAAGGTGAAAAGGGATCAGACTTCAACTAAAGATATGCATGAAGCTGACTGGATAGGACTGGGGTTAGATCAGAATACAGAGTAAAGGATGACATCGTCCATATTTCAAAACTTCAACTTCTGTGTGAGACCAAAGGGAAAGATGTTTAGTGGTGCAAAATATGTATTTTGGTAGTGCATTACCTAATTTAACCCGTATGGTCAATTTAGTTGAATGCCAAAAGTACAAGGAATCTTGAATTGGGCATGAGATCTTGTGGGTCTGTCCCGGTTAATAACACCCCGATAAATCCCAGAGTAAGTTGGGCAGTGAATAAAGAAGTATTTGCAAAGTCCCTTTGGGGGACTGGGAAGAAAGGAGGAAATATCTAACTTTCCCATTTGGAGAATTCTTGATATTCTCGTAACCAGGGGAGACAATAAATCAATCGTATGAGCCTTCTTGGAATTTATTCCTACAAAGGATAGGCTAAGCCTACTTAAAATTAGGCCTGAGAGTCACCCCCAGAGAACCTCTTTTATTGTTCAGATAAGGCCTCTCTCTAAGCCAACTCAGCAGGTGAACTCACTGCCCTCCCTCCCACCCCCAAATGGGCCATGACTTCCAGTGGTGTAAATCTCCCTGGCCCTGTGGGACAGAAATCCCGGGATGAGCCAGGACCCAGCATCAAGAGATTGAGAGAGCCTTATTGACCAAAGTGGGAAGAGAGAAATGAGTCAAAGTTTCAATGGCTGAGAGATTTCAAATAGAGAGGTTATCCTGGAGGTTATTCTTACACATTATAAAGCTATCCCCTTTTAGTTGATGGTGCAGTGGACTGCTGGAGGGAACTACCTGAAACTGCTGAGCTGTGTTCCAGTAGCCTTGATTCTTGAAGACAACTTTATAGAGATATAGCTTTTCCATTGTGACTGTGTGACTGTGAAATTTTTGTGTCTGATACTCCTTTCATCTAGGGTATGGACAAATGAGTAAAAAATATGGATTAAAAAATAGATTCTAGGGGAGAAAAGGGGTCAAATAAATTGGGTAGATGGAAATACTCAATGAGAGGGAGGGGTAAGGGGTATGGGATGTATATGTTTTTACTTCTTTATTTTTCTTTCTTTTGCTGGAATGATGCAAATGTTCTAAAAATGTTCATGGTGATAAATACCCAACTATGTGATGAAACTGTGAGCCACTGATTATACAGCATGTATGGACCGTATGTGTGTGAAGACTTATCAATAAAAATATTTCTTAAAAAAGGGCGGTCAAGGACTCAGCATCAAGGGATGAGAAAACCTTCTCGACCAAAAGGGGGAGGAGAGAAGTGACACAAAATAAAGTGTCAATGGCTGAGAGATTCCAAACATAGTCGAGAGGTTATCCTGGAGGTTATTCTTATGCATTAAATAGATATCAGCTTTTTAGTTAAGGTGTAATGGAGAGGCTGGAGGGAACCGCCTGAAAATGTAGAGCTGTGTTCCAGTAGCCATGTTTCTTGATGATGATTGAACAATGATACAGCTTTCACAATGTGACTGTGTGATTGTGAAAACCTTGTGTCTGATAATCCTTTTATCTACTTTATCAACAGACAAGTAAAACATATGGATTAAAAATAAATAAATAAGGGGAACAAATGTTGAAATAAATTTAGTAGATTGAAATGCTAGTGATCAATGAAAGGGAGGGTAAGGGGTATGGTATATATGAATTTTTTTGTTTTCTTTTTATCTCTGTTTCTGAATTGATGCAAATGTTCTAAGAAATGATCACGATAGTGATGAATATACAACTATATGATGAATATACAATATTAGTGAATTACTGATTATATATGTAGAATCAATGATCATATGGTAAGAATGCTTGTGTTTGTATGTTGGTATGTTTAATAATAATTAAAAAAATGAACAATTTCAATAAATAAATAAATATAAAAGGGCGGTCAGGGTGGGCCTCTGTTAGGTAGGTTTGAAAAGAGCCCTAAGGGAGATGGAAGCACTAAAGGAGGTGGGAGCACTAAAGGAGGTGGGAGCACCAAAGGAGGTGGGAAACTGAGGGAGGTGGGAGCCCCTAGGGAGGCGGGAGCCCCTAGGGAGGCAGGAGCCCTGAAGGAGGCAGGAGCACTAAGGAAGGCAGGAGCACTCAAGGAGGCAGAAGCCCTGAGGGAGGCGGAAGCATTAACGGAGGGAGCAGCACTAGGGGAGGCGGGAGAACTGAAGAAGGTGGGAGCCCCAAGGGAGGTGGGAGCACTCATGAAGGTGGGAGCCCTAATGGAGGTGGGAGCCCCGAGGGAGGCAGGAGCACTAAGGGAGGCAGGAGCACTGAAGAAAGTGGGAGCCCCAAGGGAGGTGGGAGCCCCGAGGGAGGTGGGAGCACTAATGAAGGTGGGAGCCCTAATGGAGGCGGGAGCCCCGAGGGAGGAAGGAGCCCTAAGGGAGGTGGGAATCACATCCATATAGGGGGAAAGGTTTCCCACAGAGCAGAGAGAAGGGCTGCACTGGAAGGCTCCTGGGCTGTCTGAGGACTGGGACACTGGCAGGGGTGCAGCTGGAGCCCCAGGAACAGAAGCTGGGGGAAGAAGGGAAGCCAAAAGGCAGCAGGGTTGCAGGGACAGGTCTGGCTTTGAGCAGAGGAGGCCCTGATCTGGCTGCAGTTTTAACAGGATGTCCCAGGCTGCAGCTTTGGGGGAGCAGGGCAGCAGCAGGGGTGCCAGTGGGGCGGCAGATGCTGGAACCCAGGTGAGACAGCACCCTGACCAGGACGGTGGCACTGGACGTGGCGAGCAGGGCATGGATTCCGTATTTTCAAAATGGAGCTGTAAAATTTCCTGATATGTTCAGCACGCTAGATGTGACACAGAGAGGGAGAGGCTCTGAGGTTGGGGCCTGGGGAGCTGGCGAATGGAAGGACCATGGATTGATGTAGGCTGGGTGTAGAGTGAGCTGCCTGTAGGCCATCCAAGCTGAGATAGAGTCGGCCACTGGATACTCGAGCTGGAGTCCAGGGGAAAGGTTTGGGCTGGGATGTGAGTTTGGGAGTGGCCAGGACAAAGACAGCACGGAATGAGGTCATCCGGAGAGGCCCAAGCCCTGGAACATTCCAAGAGGTCAGGAAGATAAGGAGGCACCAGCGAAGAGCCGGTGTGTAAGAGGAAATCTTAGAGAAAGGGCATCTCAGTCCTCCCAAGAACCCTTCTCGAAGTTCCCAGAGAAGGTGGAAGGAACTTCACCCCAAATGCCAGGAAGTGCACAAAGGTGGGACATTCCTGTTCCTTTCCCCTCCCCAGCTCCAGGCAAGCAGTGAACAGGAAGCCACACAGTGGGGTGGAGAGAGGGAGAAGGAAAGCTGAGGGCCCCAGATCTTACCCAAGGGGCTGAGGATCAAAATCCAGCTGCTGAGCTTTAAGCCTCCAAAGCAAGAGCGAACCTTTCTGTGCTATTTCTGTTTCTCCTTATATTTCAGCTCCCACCTGCCACTCCCTGGGCCCGTGGGGCCAAGGTCCGAAAGTGGGAGACAGGTAAATAAAGGCCTCCCCTCCCTTTTGGCCAAGCCCTATGGTTGAATTCTCTCGACAAACACAATGTGATGCTCAGGAACCAGAAGCCTTGGTCAAAATGTTCCTCAACTGGATTCCCTACTTAACACATTAGGAACCGGGAAACCCTCCTGGCGTCACACATTGTGGATGGAATCTTTTGTTAATTGTCCCCTAGGCTTGGGAAGCAGTGGCTTATGGCCCCAGGGTCCTGTCTTTTGCTGACCAAAGACAGGAGGTCTCCCTTCTGGGCACTGATGGGTCAAGAGACTCACAGTGTGAGCAGAGACTGATGCTTGGGGCAAATCTCCAGGGAGACCTGGACGTGTCCAAGAAAAAAAAACAACCTGTATTTAGCAAGTTCTCATTACGGGCTCACTTCTTTGTCAGCTGGTTAGAAACCGGAGATCAGACCATAGGAATTCCAGGTAACTGGCTACACATTTCTGCTTAATCGTGTTCTAGCTTATCCATGCCTGATCTCCCAAGCGGAAGCACAGGAAGAAGCCATCATTCCTGGAAGGGTCGGGGAGCACTCCATGGAGCGGGGCCAAGGAACACAGTCCCACAGTGTGCGTGACCTGGGAAAGCCGAATGGAAGTGGGGACAAATTATGTGCAGGCACACAAACAGCTGCAAGTACATGAAGCCAGAGAGAAGCAAACCCACCAAGAGCAAAGAGGGAAACAAAAATAAACGAGCCTCCAGAACTAAACTAAAAATAGACCTGTGTTTTTCAGCTGTCACCCGTGGAGTAGGTGAAGTGAGCCTCCAATGTGGCAGCAGGGATAAGAAGTTAGAGCACAGGAAAGAGGAAGAAAAGGAAAATAGAATCAGAACTTCACGACAGGCGGAGAAGAGAGGCCCCCACTCCCACCCCCACCCCCATCCACTGATGCTACCGTAGCTTTGTCCTATAGACTCGGGGCTTCTGGAAGAAATGGCCAGGGTGTCAGCAAGTAGACTGTCTTGGAGGATTCAACCATGAGGCTTTCTCGAGCTTCCCTTGGCCTCTGTGATCTCAGAACACACCCTGGATCTATCAAATTTGCCCCTGGAAAAGCAGATGTCAGGAGGAACTCTGCACCTGCGATTAGGCCGTGAGTACAAGGAAAAAGGCCTGGGAGCATCCCTGCTGGCCACTGAAGGTACAGGGAAAAACAAAGGACAGCCCAAGAAGAGAACTGGGGAAGGGTCCCTGCCCTGCCTCCCAAGATCAGGTAGGGATGCTCAGAAACAGGGAGAGCAGGAAGGCCACCGAGGAGAGGGCAGCCTGGCATGGCCATCACTTCTGAGCTGTGTGACCTAGAGCGAGCCACTTAACATCTCTGTGCTCCCATTTTCCTCAGTTTAAAAAAAAAAAAAACATAAACAGAGCTATTTAGATAAGTTAATACATATAAAACAAAGCAGTGTCCGATGCATAATAAGTGCCCTCTAACTGCTAGCTATCATCAACTCCCACCTTTTGACTGGCAAGCAAAGGCTTGCCAAAGGACACAAAATAATTTGGGAATGAGGCCTCGCTGCTCCTGGGCTCATTATGCAGCTATGGTTGAGGGAGGAGGGGGTGAATAGAGTCTGAGGCTCAGGGTGGGGCCAGGGGAGGCAGGAGAGGGTAAAGAAACAACCCTATCTCACAGCACTTACCACCCAGTTCATTCCACCATCCCACTAGCATTCAGGGGTCTGCCAGAAGCTGGCATTGTCCCCATCTTCGGAGATACCATAGTGACCACGACAAATAAAGCCCCTCCCCTGATGGACTTCATCTCATGAAGGAGAAAGAGAATGCAGAGAAAAACACGTAACAGGGTGGGGGCAGCACAGGGGAAGGGGGGCCAGTCTTCCAGGCCAGAGACCCTGACATGGGGCCAAGCCTGGTGAGCGGGGGCGGTGAGGAGAGAAGGGAACGAGGACCAGCTTGTGGAGGGCTTTGGCCCACTGAAAGGTCTTTGGCATCCACTTGAAGCAAGAGGGGGAACCCCAAAAGGTTTGGGGCAGGGGGGACCATGACCTGACTAGTGTTTCCACAGGGTCCCTCTCGATGTTCACTAGAGAGCAGACTGCAGGGGGCCACACAGGTGCGGGAAAGCTGGGAAGAGGCCACTGCAATAGTCCAAGCAGGAGATGTTGCGTGTGCAGCGGTGCAGATGTTGAGAGGGGGGCAGATTCAGGTTAGGTTGTGAAAGAAGAGCCCGTAAGACATGCTGGCTAAACAGGTAGTGTGCAGACAAGGCTGGTCCAAGGGTCGAAAAATGGAGGCACCATTAATCAAGATGGGGAACGCAGGTGGGAGACCATCAGAAGCTGGAAAAACTAGTGGAGAAAGCCCCTGAGGTTGATTCCAACTAGAACACCAAGTTAAAGATCTCAGGGAGGACTCGGCTTCCATCCCGGACATGGGAGGAGGCCCGCCTGAACCCATAGTGGTGCACAGCAGCCAGGAGATAAGCTCCATCCCCTGCGGCCACACGGCAGGGGGCGCCTCGGCCACTGTGCATGGGTGGGCCTTCCCCTGGTAGACCAGAGGCCCACGGAAACTTCAAGGGACTGGACCAGGCCTCTGTTCTTCATTCAAGTGCTTGAGGGCCACGGCATGCCAGGCTCAGCTCTAGGCCTCACGTCCAAGTGCACGCATCGCCATGCGGCCGGGCTCTGCACCAGCTACACACACACTCACCAGCAGGGCCACTTCTGCTTCCTCAGCTGTCAGCAATGACAATGGGACAGTCACATCACCTTCCTCGGACTAAACGATAGAACCTGCCAGAGGTGCTCGTGCCCTGCCTTGCACACACAAAGCTCACTGGGAAGCTCACGATCTCACACCTGGGCTCATGTGGACTGAACGCCTCTCACCCAGTCCCATCCGCGGGAGGAAGGAGCAGAAATGAGTTTCTTTGCTTCTTCCCCAAGCCCTCTCCAAACACCCCAATGCCAGGCTGTGAGCCAGCCTCATCTGTGTGTCCAATTCGTCAGGTGGTTCTCTGGGGAACACCGTGTGCCTTTCCCTTACTAATTTTTACTTACCACATAGTAGTGGGTTGAATTGTATACCCCAAAAAGACATGTTGAAGTCTTAACCCCTGACACCTGCCAAGGCGACCTTATTTGAAAATAGGGTCCTTGCAGATGTAATCGAGTTAAGATGATGGCTGAGGGTAGGCCCTAAATCCAATGACCAGGTCCTTTTGAGAAGAGGAGGCAGTCACACCGGGGAGAAGGCCACATGAAGATGGAGGCAGAGACGGGGCGGGGGGGGGGGGGGGGATGCAGCTACAGGCCACAGAGCACCAAGGTGGCTGGCGGCTGGCGGCCACCAGAGCTGGAAGGGGCCAGGAAGGAGCCATTCCTAAAGCCTTCAGAGGGGGCATAGCCCTACCTGTAAGGTTTAGGAGGCGAAAGAGAGAAGGGGAAGACCAAAAAACCTTAGAGTGAACGAGTTTATTCCTGCACTCCCGGGCAGAGCTCACAGAATTCCAGGTAGGGAGTTGCCAGCTCGCCGCTGGGTCCCAGTGCCGGCGGCTTTTAAGCAAGGGGGTTAGATGACGTCTAGAAGGGGCAGCACATTTTACACAGCTCGAGTCATGGTAACCTGCCCTGTTCCCCCGACCTAACACTACCCACAACTTGGTTCAGATTTGTGATCTTGATTCAGAAAGAGAATAAATTTCTGTGGCTTTAAGTCACCTAGTTTGTGGTGCTTTGGTACTGCAGCCCAGGAAAATGATACACATGTAATATATGAATCCATACTCTTGGCTAAAAAAAAAAAAAAGAATAGGAGCATTACAGAAATAATGTTAAGCCTCTCTTCTAGCCACAAAGCCAGTGCCCTGTCCTCTCCTTTCAGACGAACCATTCTTGTCAGTCTAGTGTGCATCCTTCCACACTTTTTTCTATACTCTTATATACACTAATATTAAACCACTGAAAATATCTATATAGTTTTCTGGTTTGTCTGTTTGGTTTAAATAAGTAGCACTATAGCTTTTTACAATCAGCAGCGTGTTTTTGCAACCTATCAGTCCTACAACATATATATCTAGTTCTTTCTTTCTAACGTTTGTCTAGAAATCAGTCAGATGAGGCACTCCCATTTTATTTCTTAGTCCCCCTTTGATGGGTACTTAGGTTTGTTCCATCATCCACTTATCACAGGCAATGCTGCCAGGGCCACCTCAAGGACTCCTTCTAAGCTCCTTCTCGGGCAATGTTTGTCAAATCCCAGACCCCCCACCTCCAGTAGGTCACGAAATCAATTTAGAGTGTCTGATACTCAAACAGAAAGCCCTCCAAGGTTCTCCTAGGCCTGCAGACACACATGTTGATGCCTGAGAAGAAGGCACGAACCCCGAAAATGTTCAGCAACCAGCTTTAACCTACACCTCCCCTGGCCTAACCTGAAACAAGGACAAGGAAGGAGAAGCCTCCACGGGGTTCAGAGCAAAAGCCTGAAAACACATGCATGCCTGAAAACACACGCGCGTGCATGACAAGCAGACACCAGGTGCCCTTATGCTTCCTAGTTCCATAGGCTATATTATATTCTCAGAGGATAAGAATGCCAGTTCCAGAGGCACTTCCTACTGCAGCATTTTCTCTGCTTCCCTGCACCTTGACGGAGTCACCTGAAAAATGCAGAGAACAACTTTAGCAGCAAACTCAAAAGGTCCAGGAGGACATTAAGTGGGAGCATCACATAAGATGCTAGGAAACCCACTTAGTTGACACCAGCGTCCCCTGAAGTTGTCATTTTTGAGCTGTGCTTTGTGCGAGGAAGTCTTGTCCAAAATTCAGCGACTGGGATTCATGCCTAGTACCGCCACAGACTGCATGAACCTGGGTGAGTGGCTGACTTTTGCTGTGCCTCAGTTTCCCTATCTGGAAAACACCACTGCCTGGGCCCATTCGGTGCCAGTGTTGTCAGGTTCAAAGGAAAACCGAGGGAGAACCAAAGCAGACCTGAGGCATTTCCACACATGGGGAACCTCTTTGTACTTGCTCATCTCACAGGAGGTAACCAGATCTGGTACCTGTTTTAGAACTGAAGAAAGAAACCACAGCTCAGAGAGGTATGACAACTGTCTCAAGCGAGCCAACGGCTCAGCCCAGCCTGGAACCCTCGTCTCCCAGAAAGGATACAGGTTTCAAAATGTATCATATCCTCCTCAACCTCGTCAGCACCCCGAGAAATGTAAATCAAACCCATCAGATTAATTAAAAAAGGATCATAATAAATCAGCAATCTGCAGTGATGGCCAAGATGTGGGGGAAATGGGCATTTTCATATGCCGTTAGTGGAGGTATAAATAGCAGAGCATTTCAGATGGGCGATTTGGCGGTCTCTATCCAAATTCAAACCTAGCAGATCTTCTGGTCCTGAGGTTTCACTTCTAGAAATCTGCCCTATAGAAGTAGTCACACATGCACAACAATGAGGCAAGTATCAAGACATTCACTGCACAATTGTTGGTGATGAGAATCAGCTAAATAAATAAGGGTACATCCATTTCAACGAAAACTATGCAGCTGTGAGGAGAAAAAATATAGATTTATATGCCCTAACATGGAAAAATCACTCAAGCTTTAACACTGAATTGAGAAACAAGCAGCAGGATACTTATATATAGTATACTTTCAATGGCTGTTTAAAAATGCATATTAATACATTCACACATATGTCTTATGATGTATTTTAAAAGGTCTAGAAAGATACACATCAATGGTGGTTGACATCCAAGGAAGGAAATAAAATGGGGGGGAGGGGACATTCTCTTTTTCTCTCTTTTTAATTTTTTTAACAAGCCAATATTCGTGTATTTCATATATGGACCTTTCCGGTGAACAAAAAAGCATTCAAAAATGAAAATAAAAGCACAAGGCCTCCCATTCACACTGCACATAGCAGCATGCAGCCAAAGTAAACACCAACAGGCGGTTCTACCCTCCTTTCGTATAGTAGAGTCCCACCAGCTCCGTCCCCTGGACACAGGCGGAATTCTTCCTCAGGAAAGCACTTGGCCTGGGATCCAGTCGGAGTTGCTGAAGAAATTATGGGTTTGGGCAGGGCTGTCTTCCTGTTTTCCTGCCACCGGGCCCCAAACCTACCACATATGAGATATTAACAAAGGATGCTAGGAGGCTCTCGTTCAACTTTAAACCTAGAGAGCCTCGCTCCAGGGCAATGGAGGACCACGTGGTTTTCCTTTGGAAGCCCATGGAGTGGGAAATCAGGGGGCACACATATGCACACGTGCACACGCATGTATACACACATACAGACACACAAACACCACCGAAATCCTTCACCTCATCAACACACTGAAATAACCCAAGAATTACCGGGCCGACAGGATTCTTCATCTAGTGCAAATCCTATCCCCTCCCACACTCCCCAAAGGGGCAGGTCGTTCTTTGCACAGGGTCACAGCTGGTCCTGCTTATACCAGCTGAGTGACAGCTTCTCCACGTGCGGTGAGAGAGCCAGCCTGCTCACCATGTGCACCCTGGGAGGTCTGCAGCACTACAGAAACCACAAAATCGGCAGGCGTTATCAAAAGACTTTCATTGAGATCAAGCAGCCCCAATTGACAGTGAAAAGCAGAACAGAGAAACATGCCGTATCCTTCCCAGGAGAGAAATAGCAGGTCTGCCGCTCCGGGGATCCCCCAACGCATGCTTCTCTGCCACAGGGATGGGCTGTCGCCCTCAACCAGGACCTCCTTGCAGTCAGATTACAGGACTTAGCAGGACAAAATGTGAAAAACCAAAAGTCTAGGAATAGTCAAGAAGACTCCAGACAACTGGTCACCCAGAGACCTTGAGAAAAGCCAAACATTGCCCACAGCTTTACAGCCAGCCAGGGCCCAAGAAGTCGGGACTAAGCAGTCTCTTCCTTCACTCGTTCACTCAGTCATTCACTCATTCATTTCCGCAAGCCCTGTGCTGGGCAGGAGAGAAAGGTCAGGAAATACGGACAAGTCCCTATTCTTAAGAAACTCTCAAGTTTAAAGAAGCAAATCTACAGGACAAAGAGAAATGAATGAGTGTGACAAGTTCATGGCCCCATCCCAGCTCTATGTCAGGTTGGTTATAATAAGATTTTGCGCAAAGGCAAGCCTGTTTCCCCTCTAGCACCCTGCATGGCTCACCGGCTTCAAAGCTGAAGGGTGATAACTTTGCAACCTGCAGGCCCTCAGTTGCCTCCAGGTTCACCGCAATCGACTGCCCAGCTGCCCCTGGCCTGAAGGCCAGCTGACACCTTTCATTTGTCCCCCTGGGGGGTTAAAAGGGCAAACGTGTAAAGTCAGGAAGAGAAGAAAGACCTCAGACGTGGGCGGGGGGGGGGGGGGGGGGGGGAAGGCGCTGAAAGGACCCTGGCACCCTGCTTTCAGCTCCGGCTTACCTCTGAGTGAGACTGGGGAGAAAAGCAGCTTAGCAATCCACACCTACGCCAAGAAGCCTGTGTGGGGGAGGACGGCCCTCGGAGAAGGGAATTTTATGGGGAGATTCCGCCCAGCTGAGGCCGTGCCCGCATGCCAGGGGGCCTCACAGAAGCACCACCGGGACGGCGAGTTCGGGCCTCCCAGGACCCACAGGAAACAGGCAAACTGCAGCTCTAATTTTACCAGACCGCAGGCTGCAGGAGGAAGGAGCCTCGCAAACTGGCCGCTGCGCTCCTCGGGGCAGCAGCGCGCGGCAAGTGGCCCGTCCTGGGCCCCAGTCCCCGCCTCAGAGCGCCGGCCCAGTGTCAGGCCCCGGTGGCCTCTCGCTGCCTCAGCCAGGCCCCGGCGGGCCCCGAGCGCACGCAGCCCGGGGCCGCGCCCCTCACCCACCTTGAGGATCTGCTGCCTGATGACCGTGGGCACCAGCACGATCATGACGGCGCCCAGCACCGCGCACAGCAGCCCGAGGAGGCCCAGCGCCGCGACCACCCGGCGCGCTCTGGCGCGGCTGCCCATGTCTGCGCGCCCCGGCGCCCGTCCGGCGCTCGCGGGGCTCCGCGGCCGGGACGCGGGGGGTCGACGACGGCGACGGAGGCGGCGGCGGCGACTCCGGGGACACGGGCAGCAGCGGCGCGGCAGCGCACGGACGAGCGGCCCGACGGGCGACCAGCGGTTTTATGCGCCATCGCCTGCGCGGCCGCGCCGCCCCCGAGACGCCCTGGGCATCGGGATTCGGGCGCGCGCCAGCCGGCGGGGGCGGGGCGCGGATCGGACGGGCCGGGGGCGGGGCGCCGCGGGAGGGGGCGGGGCGCGGGTCGGACGGGCCGGGGGCGGGGCGCCGCGGGAGGGGGCGGGGCGCGGGTCGGACGGGCCGGGGGCGGGGCGCCGCGAGAGGGGGCGGGGCGCGGGTCGGACGGGCCGGGGCCCTGGCGAGGGGCGGGGGGCGGGGCCGCCGCCGCCGGGACACGCCCCTCCAGGCTGTCCCTGGCCTTCTGGCCTCGCACCCTGGCTTCCTTTTCTGCGCCTGGATCGGGACTGGGCCTGGCCCCGCTGCCCCTCCTCCTCTCTCTTTCTCGCCTACCCCCTCTTTTCCTTTTACCTTCCTCCTCCTCCGCCTGCTCTCCTCCTTCACCTCCCTCCTCCCATCTTTTCCCCTCCTCTTCCAACCCTCCTTCCCTCCGATTTCCCTTTCTCCTCTGTCCCCTCTTTTCCCCCCTGTCCCTTTTCCTCCCCTCTTCTATCACGACCGACCGTCCTCACTGCTCGCGATCAGTAGGCCTTTCCCAGCCCACTCAGGGTAGCCAAAGCCCTTACAATGGTCTACAGCTCCCGACCCCTCCGACCGTATCTGCCCCCACTGCCCCCCCTGCCCACACACACACAGGACTCCAGCCCCCCTCCCTGGAGCAGGCCTAGCAGCAGCTCCCCGGGAACAGGCCCTTTGTGCACCCGCGACTTGGAATTCCGTTTCCCTAGATATCTGCCTGGTTGTGACTTCTGGTCCCCGCTCTGGTGTCCCCTTATCAGAAAGGCCTTCCCCAGCCCCACAGCGTCCCCCATGCTCCCCATGCACGCCCACCCTTATCACTGAGCACCGCCTGTCACATCACATACCCATCTGCACCTTGACATTCCGTTGCCAAGTCCCCCAACGAGAATGCCCCCTACGAGGTCCCTTGCCAGGAAGTATTCTCTTCAGGAAATATTTTATAATGAATGACTGGGGAGTCCCGTAGTTGCGGGGCTAAATGATTTCCACACAATAGCTCTGTTTGACAAATATAGAAACTGAGGCACAAAGGGGTAAACAAAATCCCTGCCCTCTGATGAAGAGGAAGACATGAGGAACAAGCCAGCAAATCAACAATGGGATAATTGCGGTTAACAAGTACTCCAAGAAAACTTGGCAGGGGATAGAACCAGGCGCTGGCACTAAGAGGCAGCTGGCTCCCATGGGCAATGGCCCACCTGCAGTCCTCCACGGCCCCCAGTGCCCACTCCCCAATGCCGCCCCTACCCTCGACATCTGGGTTTAGTTTTCAGTCCATGAAGTAGGCCAATGTTCTCATTTTCTAGATGGAGCTCCTGAGAGGGCAAGGGGCATATCCCCGGTCCCACAGGAACGAGAGGGCAGGGCAGGAACCAGAATTTGGGTGTCCTGGCTTTGTCCCCAAGACCTGGGAAAGCCAGGCCAATCCTTGAGGGGTGAGAATAATGCCTTTTAAAACTTATTCAACCCTCACAGGAAGTGACATTCTGCCACACCCATCTTTAAGCTACAGGTTGTGACCTGAATCCCTATTTATTGAGCACCTACTATGCGTGGCCAGACTGCCCTGCCTAGCACTGTTTGGCCTCGGGAGACTTGAGACTGTCCAGTGTCCCCGGGTGTGGCCCCAATATCTGATCTAGATCAAGTGCTTGGGGCAAGGCAGTGGTGTCAGAGAAATCCATACTCTGGTGGCTTCCACTCCTGAGCAAGTGACCTGGTCCACTCTGAACATCAATGTCCTCATCTCTAAAATGGAGATAATATGAACCTCTCTCCAAGGGTTGTTGTGAGGATTAAACGAGTTAGAACACTTAGAACCTAATGTAGGCACTATTAGGTACTAGTGATCGTGGAAGGGGAGAGGCATTACATGAGCTGGCTCCTGCCCACCTCCCTGCCCCAGCTGCTGCCCCTCTCCCCCTTGTTCACTCTGCTTCCAGCTTCCCAGGTCTTCTTTCTGTTCTTTGAACAATCCCCAACTTTTTCCCACCTAAGGGTCTTTGCACTTGCCATTCCCTTTGCCTGGAACACTCTTCCCCAGTTCCTGTATGGCTGGTTCCTTCTCCTTCAGATCTCAGCTCACAGCCCCTCCTCAGAAAACAGGTGCCCCCAACCCACTACTCTTTTTGTCTGAAATCATCTTATTCATTTATCTGTATACATGTCTGTCCACTACCCCCTCCCCCCCTTACATACAAGAGAGCGTAAAGCTGGACTGTTTTTGCTGATTGGTATATCCCTTGATATTCCAACATTGGTATATGTTCCAGCACCTGAAACAATGCCTAGCACATAGTAGGTTCTCAATAAATAATCAGTTAGCTAGTCAATTCATTAATCAATGAATCTGTTAATATTAATCAATTGATCACTATCTTTTAACTGAATTCCTTCACCAGCCTTTAGCTATGGGGACTGGTTTATTTTAATTGACCTTTATGGTGTTTGGACCATTAACCAATTAACTAAACTGCTGGCCGGCCCTGGCCTGGCATGTCTCCCCTTCCTTGACCCCACCCCCAGCCCCCACCCAGTGCAAGGCCCAAGTTCCCCTGACCCTCACCCAATCTAGCTTTTATTTATTACCAAATCTTCAAGGTCCAAAAGTACGTGGTATTTACCCAAGAGAGCCCCAAGGCCTTGGCCAGAGCGTCCTCGCGCCAGCCACAGCCTCTCGACAAGAGAGAAGGGCAGAGATGACAGGACGCTGGACTTGAGGGCCAAGCGTGGCCTCGCTGAGGAAGAGTCACTTCCGGTGGCAAGCAGGGCAGCCTTGGCGGGGGCAAGAGAAGGATGAGGTCACTTTTCAGAGGGAGGTCTTGCCGGAATGAGGCAAGGCAAAGCAGGGCCAAATGAAAGGTTATTGATGATAAACCAAATATTATCAACGCGGGTGTCAGAGGGATCCTACGCAAACCCTCCGCCGCCCCCCAGCCCTCCCCTGACCAAAAGGACAGGCCATCCTGAGGGCCGGCGAAGGCGTGGAGGCATGGGGACCCTGGGGTCCTGGGGGTGGAAATGTAAACCAGGGTGCCTCCTGTGGGAAACAGTCTAGTAGGTCCCCAAAAGGCTCAACCTCAAGGCACCCCACGGCCGGGCTCTACCCCTCCTGGTGTCCATCGGAGAGAAACGAGACCATGTGTCCACGCAGACACCTGGCCACGAGAGGTCCAGCAGCCAAGCACCCATCAACGGATGAAGGGATGTCAGAGTGGGTTTTAGCCACGCCACCGATACTGTCCACGTGGCTGACCCTTGAAAGCATGCTACGTGAATAAACCAGGCACTAGGGACCACTTATTGTATGATTCCATTTATTTAAAATGTCCAGAATAGGCAAATCTGCAATGAGGGGTTGCCAGGAGCTGGGAGGGACAGCAGAGGGAATGGGGAGTAACTGCTAATGGGCCTGATGAAGTGTCCTAAAAGCTGCCAAATTGTCCACTTTAAGTGGGTGAAATGTGGAACAGGAGAATTATATCTCAGTTAAGCTGCTTTTAAAAAACAACAACAAAAACAAAACAACCTCCTTGGCTCCCACCTCCCTGGGAGAACAAGTCAAAGTCCCTCTCCACGGCCGCAAAGCCGCTTTCCCCTCCCTTCTTAGGCCTCCCCTCTGCTCCTACACTTCACGTGGTTCTCCCTTTCTGCCTCCAACTCCCCATTCCAATGTCCTTATCTCAGCAAGGCCTTCCTTCCTGTCCACCCTTTTAAAATGACAAGCCCCACCCTGGCCCCCTGCCTCCTTCCCTGCTTTATTTTCCCCAAATTCTTGCCGCCATCCAACACTGCATGATTCATTTACTTGTTTATTCGCTCCCTTCCTCTCTAGAACAATACAAGCTCCAGGAGCTCAGGAATCACTGTCTATTTTGCTCATTGCTGTATCCCCAGGTCCTAGAGCAGTTCCCAGCACACAGTAGGCCCTCAATCAATATGCACTGTTGATTGCATGAACCACAGCAACCAGAGCCCCCGGATTTAGAAGCTGGCTCCGCAGCTGCCCAGCTGTGTGGCCTTGGGCAAGTTGCTTAACCTCTCTGTACCTCGGCTTTCTTCTCTGTGGAATGGAGATGATATGAAGGCTGCCTACCTCATGGGGTCATCATGAGAATTAAGTGAGTTCCACACTTAGTCAGGAGACTGGCGTGGGGTAAAATGCTGGACAGATGTTAGATGGGCCCATCTCCACGTGCAGGCACCCAGCCCGGAGGTCAGAATTATCATTCCTGCCAGGAGCAACTGAGATGCATCGCACGCAAGCTAACGGAGGTGGTTGATGGCAAGGCATAGAGAGCAAGGACCTGAACCAAGGTCAGCTAGCTCCAGAGCCCAAACAGGAACCATGAGTCACCCTGCTGGGGAACAGGGAAAAGCAGAGAAAGTAAAAAGAGGAAGAAAGTGGAGAAAAGGGAAGAGAGGGTTGAGAGGGGGGACTCAGAGGCCAGAGGAAACTTGAGCATTTTTGCCCATCTGTTCCCTAGATCAGCTGTTCCGTGGGAAAGGAACCAGAGCTCACATTTGCTGTTCTGTTCATTTACCAGTGTTGATTGAGCACCTACTATGTGCCGGTGCTGTATGGGGTGCTGGGACACACCTGTGGGCGTGCCTGGGTAGAAACAGCATGGGCATAGCTTGGCATGTCAGAAGAACCCAGGGAAAGTAAATGCAATGCTGGGTCAAGGGGAACGGGGTGGGGGGTGGGGTGCTAGGACAGGGAAGGGAGTGGGGGCAGCTTCCGTGGGCCCGAGGAAGTCATGCTTGGGAGTTTGGATTTGATTCCAGGGGTTCCCGAAGGCCATTGGGTAGCTTTAAGCTAAGGACTGGCCTGACCCCAGCCTATCTGGTAAGCCCAGAGGGTGGTTGAATTAATGTCTAATTCAACCCAATTCCCAGTTGTCCTGGTGCCAAGGTTATACCGCCATGACTCAGGGAGAGCCAGAGGAATTGGATGGATTCGAAATCTACTCTGGCGGACGGCTCGCACTTGAAGAGGAGAAGAAATCCAGGTGGGTTGTATCGGGAAGGAGTCCTCCAGTTCACTGATATTTATTGAGCATCTGCCCCGTGTCAGGTGCTGGGCTGGGGATGCAACGGTGGGCAAAGCAGACGTTGTCCCACCCCTCTTGGGGCTCACAGTCTAGAGAAAAGACGAAAAGCAATCACGGAAGTCTGCAATTACAACGTGTACAGTGGAGGGAAAATAGAGAGTTCTAGAAGAGCTTGACAGCAGGAGGTGCTAGGCCAGGCTATCTCCCCAAGAATCATTCTCTGCTTCTCCCACCCCCCTTTTTCCAGGAAGGGGCCCTCCGGCTCCCACACCTCTGGTTTCTAGTTGGATTTGGCCAGCGGGAGAATCCAAGGAAGGTAAGAGAAGGGAAGATGAGCTGTTCCTTCTTCCATGCAGAAGAAAAGTGTTGGCGACAGCTCCTTAGCCATGCCTAACCTGGGGTCTCCCCTCCCCTGGAATCTGGGGTGACCATGTGCCTGCTTCTGCCACTAGAAGGTCACAGGGGTGGCCCTGCATGACCTCCGAAGGTGGGTCTTCAGAGATGGGCCACTCTGCTCTTCCTTCTTGGACATCTCCCGCTTGAGCTCAGCCGCCAGGCCAAGAGGCAGCCCAAGCAGCCACGTGGAGAAGTCCCGGGAAGACCAAGCTCTCAGCCCACAGCCACGCACGGAGCCCTGAGCCCACAGCCATGCGCAGCGCCCCCTGAGACCCTCCAACTGTCCCAGCACCCTGCAAAATTCTGAGCAATACTGAAGTGGAGGTGTTTGGGGTGACTAAGTTTTGGGGTGATTTAAGTTACAGAGCCATGGGTCACTGAGACACTCAGGCTGGCTGTACCCCTTGCCCACTGCTGGCCAGGCAGCCCCTGCCCTTCCAGGTCCCTGTCCTCACGCCCTTCCTTCCTGCCTGAGTCCCAGCCATGGGAACAGCTCCACTGTCTCCTTTGTTTTCCCTGCAGTTTTGTAAATAGTCCATTAAACCGTCTTCAGGTTCTCGTATTCTGAGTGTGCCAGCTACTTCCTGCCATGCCCTAATGCATGCAGGAGTTGACTCTGGGGAGGGTGGGATGCAGGCTTCCCTAAAGGTAGAAGAGGAAGTAATTCAGAGGAAGAGACACTGAGAGGCAGGGAACAGCAGGGAGGGGAGGGGGGTATGGCAGTTAACCACACAAAGGCAGCAGCCCGACCTTCCAGGCTCAGATCCCTGCTGTCCTTTGGGCACGTCACCTGATGTTGTGCCTCAATCCCCCCAACTGTGAAATGGCACTATTAATACCTATATCCGAGGGCTGTGATGTGGACCAAATGAGTTGGCACCTGTGACACCCTCAGAACAGGATGCTTGTTAAATGGAGCAAGCAAACCAAGGCGCCAGGCTGGCGGGGGCCGGTGGGGGCTGGCGGGGCCTGGGAGGGGACCGAGGACGTGGGACAGGAGGCTGAAGGCACGCCAAGGCTTGGGGGGACACGGTCCTGGGGGACTAATGAAACCAAACACTCCAGGGAGCAGACGAGGCTCTTAGGATCTGCAGGGGAGTGGAGAGACCAACTTTAAGTACCCCAATCTCTTTTTCCTGAGCACACCTCTCCTGTTTCAAAGAACTCCTAGGATTTCGTTGGACCCTGGAGTGTCACAACATAAGAGGAATGAGCTAACGTTGATTGAGTGCTTACAACACGCCAGGCACAATTTTAGCCTCTTTAGATGCGTTACTTTACCAAGTGCTCTTGATGCCCGCTATTATCCTCACCCCATTTCACAGATGGGAATGCAGATACAAGAGGCAAGGGCACTTGCTGATGGCTGTCAGGCCAGGCCATCGCAGGCTCTTAGCGTGGAGGGTGACACAGGGGAGGGGTGTGCAAGGGGCCCTGGGGCAGGACTTAAAAGGGCTGAGCCAGACAGAAGGCTAGAAGAGGAGGTGGCCAGAGCGTCCAGAAGCCTCTCGGAAGATGGAGGGAAATTGAGCTATAGGAAGCAAGCTTCAGAGTTGGTCTTTGATCAAGTGCTAGGGAGGCAGCAGATAAGAAGGGGGGGAGACCGAGGTCCCCACAGCCTCTGAAGGGGGTCTGCACACGCTGCAGGCAAGCCCACCCCTGGGGCCTGACTCCCTGCCCAGCACTGGGGTTGCGGTACAGTCCTGGGAGCAAAGACCCCACTGCGCAGGAAGGCAGGAGAGCAGCCGGCAGCCAGCCCCCTCCCAGCCCCCGCCAGCCCCCTCCCAGCCCCTCCTGCCCCCAAATGGGCCACGGAGCCAGGATTTCTCCCCAGTAGTTCAGTTCCTCCAAATCCCAGATGCGCCCTCTGAGCCCCGGGGCCCAGGTCCCCCCACTGTGCCCAGGTGCCCCTCTGTGAAATGGGCTCAGAGATGGACTACGGGACGGCAGTGGGGGGCCAGGCACACCCCTACAAGCAGGGAGGGCTGCAGCTGTCTGTAGATAATTTAAAAACAAAAATAAAAACGACTAGAAGTCAGTCTTGTTTTTATTATCACTATGCACCAGTGGCTCTAAAAAGTCTAAAATCTCTTCCTGAAAAAGACACTGTAATGGTCAGGATTCTAAACCAGGAGTTCGCAAACGCCAGGCCACAGGCCACGTCTGACCCCCAGCCTGCTTTATTTTATTTATTTTTTGTTATTTATTTAATCAAGGTGACATAAAAGTTTGAAAGTAAACAGAGGAGTTAACATGATTTTACAAAGACATAATTTGTTTTTAAGTGAGGCGGCATTGTCTAAAACAATAAGGAAGGAAATGGTCAACATACATAGCAATAAGTATACTGGGCTGATAAGACATAGACTCTTTGTCATCTAGGCAGATTACTCAGATGGTTAAAATCCTTTTATAGCTTATCGCTAAGAGCAAACAAATAATCTAAGAAAACATTGTCATTTTAATAGCATGAAAATCAAATTCTTGTTTGGCACGAAGATACGTCTGATAAGTAAACTATTAAAAACCTTATAAAACTATAAAATCTTAGTCAATCTTAACCACAACCAGTAAAATTAACTTTCAACAAGGCTCCTACAACTTTCTATATCCATCCATTTTGTCCCACACATTCCTGTTTCTCATTCTGCAATAATCAGTTATTTTACTTTAGGGGAAAAAGTACTTTGTTTTTCCTTGATAAAACACTTCCTGCATATGTTACGTATTTAAATTAACAAAAAAGATCTTGAAATCAATCCTCAAGCCAACATCCTACAAAACACCATTCTTTTTGTTGTTGTTTTTCATTTTGTTGTGAAAAATAGTAAATTTTTTTTTGGAAAAAAAGAATACCGATTAAAAAAGCAATAAATTTCAAAGCACATCACAACAATCAGCCGTAGAGCGGATTTCAGCGTCTGGTATGGGCCACACTCCACAATTTTAGGTTTTTACTCCTAGCTACTCTAAGACACTGGAGACTAAAAGAAATATCAGTATACTGATTCAGCACTCACTGCTCATTAGTTACATCCTACCTTCTCTGTATAACTCCACCATCACCTCTGCTCTTTCTCCCACTCTTTAGGGGTATCTGGGCTATGGCCATTCTAACTTTTTCTTGTTGGAAGGAGCTGTCAATAAAATGGGATAGGAAGATGGAACTAGCTGATGTTCTGGAGAGGCTGGGCCCTCTAGGTTTCAGGACTTACCTGGTCCAGGGACCCTTCTGGAGGTTGTAGTGCATGGAACCTTTGTAGAATCTTATATAGTGCCTAGCTGTTCTTTAGGATTGGCTGGAATGGTTTTGTTTGGGGATTGGCAAGTTATGATAGGTAGCAATGTCTAACTGGAGCTTGTGTAAGAGCAACCTCCAGAGTAGCCTCTTGACTCTATTTGAACTCTCTTAGCCACTGATACCTTATTTGTTACATTTCTTTTCCCCATTTTGGTCAACATGGCATTGTTGATTCCACCGTGCCAGAACCGGACTCATCCCTGGGAGTCCTCTCCCATGGGGCCAGGGAGACTTTCACCCCTGGATGTCATGTCTACGTAGTGGTGGGGGCAATAGTTTCACTTGCAGAGTTGTGTTTAGAGAGAGAGGGGCCACATCTGAGCAACAAAAGGGGTGCTCTGGAGGGGACTCTTAGGCATGCTTATAGGTAGTCTAAGCTTCTCCTGCTACATACATAAGTTTCACAAGGGCAAACCTTAAAATCAAGGACTTGGCGTATTGATTTGGGTGTCCCTAATGTTCCACATAGTATCAGGGACTTCCCCAGTGGTAACGTTAAATAGTTCCATATTTCTTCTCCCATCCCTCAAGGGACTTTGCCAATACTTTTTGATTATCTGCTTAATATACTCTGGATGTATCCAGGCGTTACATTAAGCTATACAGGATTAAAGGCCCTCATGCTTATTCTGGGCTCCCTGTGTTTGGATTGTTTAAATGAGCTATCCAGACAGGTTGAGGTTGTTAGATTATGTGCTACAGAAAATTTAGGTTCTGAACAAAATAAACCTTTCTTCCTTTGGTCTCAAAGTGTAGCTGAGGTTCTAAAACATAAATGTCTTCCTTACCCTTGTATTCTAAATTACCTTAATCCTGACCTGATCTGCTTCGTTCTTATCTCCAACCCAGCCTGCTTTTGTAAATAAAGTTTTATCAGCACACAACCACACCTCTTCCTTTACATATTGCCTGTGGCAACTTTCATGCTACAAAGGCATATGTGAGTAGTTCAGCCTCGAAAGCCTGAAATATTTACTATTTACTATCTTGCCCTTTACAGGAAAGGCATCTTGTACTAAACAATTGTTCGGTTACTGCTGAGTTTTAATAACACGACTGTTGGGTTTTAATAATGTATATGTACGCTTCAAACAACACATTTTGTCACTTATCTTTTAATAAATATTGTATTCTACATGGAATTAAGTGTAGAGAACTCCAGATGCCCATCCCCACATGCAGACTCAGTGTATGCTCGAAATATTTTATTGAATCTGAATATCTTTAAATGGGAATTTATTGCTCTTTTTGGTTTGTTTAACAACAAAAGTAGGAGTCAAGAAAAGGAGTCAAGACTATGGCTGGTGACCACATGATTATTCAAAACAATGGTGTAAATGGAGGTGCCAAAAAAACGACCCTCTCCGGGGGGAAATTCTAGGTGTATGGCTAATAGGCACTGCAAAGGGGTTTTGAGGATGAAATTAAATAACGTGTGTAGTCACAAACTGCGAATTTGCTTTCCCCAAATTCTTTTTCTCGTACCTCCTTCTTCCTGGATGGCAAAATGTGATTGGCTTAGGGATGGACATGTCACCAAAGTCTGGCCAATAAGACGTGGGCAGTGGTGCGCCAGCGGCCTTCTGGGAAAGGCTCTTCATTGATAAAAAAGGGCCACCTGGCAGCGGGGCTTCCGCCTTTCTGGGTTTGCTTAACGTCACACAGCGGTGCCTGCTGCGCTTCAGGCAACTGGGTCTCTGTTCTCAAAGTGTCGGTGACTCTGCCAGCTCTGCTCTTAAGTTTTTGTGGGCTCTTCCTCTGTAGGTTCTGAGGCTATAGTCGTTTCTCTGGTTTCCAAAATGCTTCCTCTTTTAAAGGATTCGGTAAACTAATCAAAGCCCACCCACAGCTCCTTGGAGTTAATCTAATCAAAAGTTTCTGCCCTACGATACTGGATTAGGATTAAAGTAAACGACTGCCTCCATAAGATTGAATCAGAATTAAAACATGGCTTTTCTGGGGTGTATAATACTTTCAAACCATCACACCCACTCTCTCTCATTCTCTACTAAATCATTTGAGTTTATTTCCTTCTCAGCATTTGGCATCTGAAATCATTTTGTCTATTTAGTTAGTCCATCTCCAGCCTCTGGAATGTACTTAAGGGAAAGGACTTTTATTATGACCCCGGATGCCCAGAACTATCCTGGAACACAGAAGCCTCTCTCAATATTCAATGACTGAATAAATCCGTATAACTGTTGATTGTGGCTGCTACTACCTGTGTGTGGGGGGGTAACTCATCCGTATCCATGGAGATGCTTTTGGCTGAAGGTGCTAGAAAGCACCGACCCAAGAGGTTTAACAATGATGACAGTTATTTCCACATAACAGGAAGCCTGAGATGGGGCAGATTCGGGGTTCCAAGTTTCAGTGGTCACAGGCCTCACCTAGGGACCTGCTCTCTCCATCTCGCTGTACCCAGGTTTCACGGACGGCCACTGCCATCCTGACTCCTTGGAGAAAGCCAAAGGAAGCCAAGAGATGAAAGCCAGTCCAAGAGAAGCTAAATGAGAAACCCCCACAGGAACAGAGGGTGAAAGCAATGGAGTCCAAGAGCAAGGGACCAGCAGATGCCAGCCACATGACTACCCAGCTGACAGGTGTTCCTGACCCCTCGGCCTTTCTTGAGTGAAGGTAACCCTGGCTGGTGCTTTAATTTGGACACTTTTGCTTCCTTAGAACTGTAAACTTGTAACTTATCCAATTCCCTTTATAAAAGCCATTCTAATTCTAGTATATTGCATTCCAGCAGCTTACTAACTAACACAGTGGGACTTCTCTGGGAAGGTGGGTTTGAGAAGAGAACTGAAGGAAAAGTCTGCCACCTGACAGCCAGGAGAGAGCATTCCAGGTGAAGGGCACAGGGAGTGCAAAGGCCCTGAGGTGGGAGTGCTCTCTGTGTGTTTGAGGAACTGAAGTGTGGAGTGTAAGGGTGGCAGGATTATGGAAGCAGCATTGCAGAAAGAATGTCAAAGTAAACAAAAGACCCACAGTCTGAGCTTTTCGCCTCCCTCCTCTTGCTTGCTTCAGGCTTTTGTTCCCAGGCTTCTCTACCTGACTCAAGGGAACTCCTTCACCTCTAACTGTGGGTGGGCCCCAGACAAGCCGGGTTTTTAAATTAAGGCCAAGTTTTCCTACTACAGCTAATGAAACAGCTCTATTCCCAGCGAGTCCTCTAACAGGTTTTCCAATTTTCCCTGCTGGAGCAGCATTTTCCATGCTGCCTGGGAAACCGCAGCTCTTCTCCTTGGCCCCCTCCCCTCAGAGCCCCCTCCTCTGCCTGGGGTCCCCGGGGGCCTGGGGGACACATTCAGCAGCCTCAGGGCACCAGGATGCCCACTTCCCAGTGGATAGGAGGACATTCTTGAAACCAGCATTGGTGCAAAGAATCCTTTAGATTAGAAAAACTGTCCCTGAGCGCTAGGCTGAGGTTCATGCCAGCAGAGGCTGGAACCCAGGGAGAAGTGGGTCCCAAGAAACATTCTTGGGAAAGCACCTGCTGGCAGCACCTTTCTGGGCACAGTCACAGGCAGCAGAAGCTCCTGTGCTGGCAGGGATGGGGTGGGGCACGGTGGCCCAATGGACAGCCACTCAACAAGAATCATTCATTCGCCGTGACACAGATGAGCCTTGAAAGCATTATGCGAGTGGGAGAAGCCATACACAAAAGGACAAACAGTGCGTGAACCCACTGGTATGAAATATCTAGACTAGGGAAATCCATTGAGACAGAAAGTAGATCTGAGGTTGCCAGGGGCTGGGAGAGGGAAAAAAAATCCATTGAGACACAAAGTAGATCTGAGGTTGCCAGGGGCTGGGAGAGGGGCAGCGGGGAGCTCTTGCTTAACAGGCCCAGGATTCCCATTTGGAGCTTTGGAAAAGTTTTGGTAGTGGGTGATGGCGGTTGGCATGGTATCGTGACTACGAATTATATTACCGAATGATACGCACACACGTGGTGAAAATGTGAAATTTTGTCTTACGTAGGCGTTACCAACAGAATTGTTTTCATGTCAGGAAACAAGAGTCATTTGTTCAACAGAAATTAACGGAGGGCTTCTCTGGGTAAGGGGGACACCTGGACTGGGGCCTCTCACAGGACACAAAAGGACTCTACGCCTGTTACACCTCAGCAAAATGCCCTCCAGGAAGGGAATTGGTTTAGGCTGAGGGGAGGCTGCCTTACAGAGGAATGGCTTGCTGTGCTCCCTGCCTCGAACACTCTCCCCCTGGTGACGCCTTCCAGGTGTGTCTCCAACCTCCCCTCCTCGGAGCCGTCCTGGCTGAGCAGCCCCTGAAAGGAACGCTCTCTGTGTATTGCGCCCTGACATTTTCCAGCTTGGTTATTGACCGGCCATCTCCGCCACTGGGATCAAAGCACCGTGAGGACAAAGTCCTTGCCTGGCCTTAGGGCTGTATCCCCAGCCCCAACACGGGGCCTGGTGCATGCCAGCGACATGATGGTTGAATGAATGAATGAATGAGGTATCTGACCCCATGTGGGAGGTTAGGGAAGGTTTTCTGAAGAAGTGATACTCGGATTTACATCTGTAGGATGAGCGAGAATTAAGCTGCTGTCCTCAACTGTGGTGGATCATTAGAAGCTCCTGGGAGGGTTGGCAGGGAGACAGCCTTAAAAGGGTGCCAGTGCTCGTGTCCCATCCCTGAGATCCGACTCAGCTGCATTGTTTTGAACCACTCCGTGAGAGTCCAACCTGCAGCCTGGGGCCATCCTGAACAGCAGCACCTGGCATGATCAGGGAACTAGCTAGAAATGCACATTCTGGGGCTTCACGCCAGACCCACTGAGTCACACGCCCCTGGGAGGGGATGCTAGGGCACCCTCAAGCCTGAGAACCCCGGGGCGGCGGGAGTGGGTGGTGGGGGGAGAATCCTCTGGACAGGACAGACACTTTGGCGATGCCTCGCAGGCAGAAGGAACCCCCGTGCTGACAGGTCCCCCGTCCCGCTCTCAAAGGCAGGCCCCAGGTGTACTCTGAAATATCCTTTCCCTTGAGGTTGCTGCGATCTGGAGTAGATTCAGATGGCTTGGCGTCCTGTGACCTCGAATTAGGTTGGGACTCTAAAGTATCTCCCCAAACTGGAATTAGTGTGATGTATTGCATGGCCCCACAGGAAGGGGAGTTCCCTCCCCGCCTTCCCAGGCCCTGCCCCTCGGGGAAGGGAGAGGAGCCATAGGGTGGGAAGGGGGCATTTCAGCCATGTGTTTACCTGGCCTGAGATATTAGAATAAAGGTCCTGAAATCCTATCCTAAGAACCTCATTCATTTACTCCGAGCTTTGTTATCACACAATGGCAGTACATTTGAGCCATTTTTCTCTTCATTCCTCTTCCACTCTTCCTCTCCCCCCCCCCCCCCCCATCGAATCTCCAAGGCTTCTCTCTCGGTGATACTTACTTGAGTCCCTTCACTGCCCCCACCTATACCCCTTGATTCAGACCAGTGGGTCTCTCACTTGGGGGAGGTGAGAGAATCACCTGACAGGCCTGGGAAAGCGGCAGCTGCTAAATTCTGGACCCAGAGGGTCTGATTCACAATCTCTGGGGTGAGGCCCGAGAATCTGCATTTCTAATGCTGCCGCTGCTCCTCTGGCAACCTCACTTTGAGAACTATTGGTCGCTCTCCTGCCTGGATGACAGCTCCAACCCCTTAACTGATTTCCTGGCCTAAACCCTCTCATCCCCCCATCCACCCTCCGCTAGGGAGCTGGAGCTTTCCAGAACTCACCTCTGAAACCTTTGGCCACTCTGCACCTACAGGATAAAGTCCATGCACCTGTGCCAGGTACTGCGTGCTACCTGGGCTCCCCAGGGGCACCTGCTGCCAGCACCTTCGGCCCTGCTCCAGGGCCCAGGCACAGGAAGAAAGAACTGTTTTCAAGAATTGTTTTTGTTTTGAAAAAAACTTTGGAGCTTTGTTTCAATTGTTTTGAATTATTTGCATCAAATAATTTTGAGTAGGTAATAATAATAGCAGCTAATATGTCTGACTCCTGTGTGCCAGGCATCACTCTAAAGGACTTCTGTCTTAGCTCAGTGAATCCTCAAACTGAAGTCGGGACGAGTATTGCCCCTCCTTTTCAGATGAGGAAACCGAGGCACAGAGCAGGGAAGTGCTGCATCCGAGGGTCCCACAGTTAGGGAAGGACTGAGTCGGGATCTGAACCTGGGCCACCAGCTCCCAGAGCCGAGCTCCACAAAATCCAAGAGAAACAGAAAGGGGTGTTTGAAGAAACATTAAGTCCCCCTCCCTCGCCTGTCCTCCAGCCACCTGTTCCACTCCTGTGAAATTTGTAAGTAATTTGGTATTTCATGCTTTTAAAATGAAAAGAGCGTGAGAAGATGAGAAGAATGCTGATAGACTTGCTTTACCTGCCTTACTGCTTACGTCTTCAGGGGAGGGTGTCGTAGATTCTTCAGAGTTTAAAAAAGTTTTACTCCAGACTTGGCCCCCGACGGCAGAGGCGTGCCCCATAGTAAGTCCTCTGCCCCCCACTTCCTGGCTTGCAGAACCCCGATTTTGTTTGGCTATCTGGTGGTTGCACTTCTGAGAAAACCAGGTCCCTAGCCTAGCACCTAGTACCCTTCTGATATTATACCACCTGCTTTAGTATGAAAGCTGTCAGAATGTGATATACCAGAAACGGAATGGCTTTTAAAAAGAGAAATTAAATATAAAAATTAAAACATTGCAAGTTTACAGTTCTAAGGTTGTGAAAATGTACAAATTAAGGCAAGGCTATGAAAATGTCCAGTCTAAGGCATCCAGGGAAAGATGCCTTAGTTCAAGAAAGTTGATGAAGTTCAGGGTTTCTCTCTCAGCTGGAAAGGCGCAGGGCGAGATCTGCTAGCTTTCCCTTCGACAGCTTCCTGGGGCTCTGTCGGTTTTGGTGGCTCACGTGGCTCCAAAGCTTTTTCCAAAATGGTTCCCTCTTAAAGGGCTCCATAAGCAACCCCACCTAGAATGGGCGGAAACACATCTCCATGGAAACCATCTGTGCTGGTTTGAAAGGATTTGTGCACCCTAGAAAAGCCATGTTTTAATCCTAATCAATCTTGTGGGAGCAACAGTTTCTTTTAATCCCTATTCAGCAATGTAGGTTGGAAATTGGATTAGATCATCTCCACGGAGATGGGACTCACCCACTTGTGGGTCTTAACCATTCATTAGAGCGAGATGTGACTCCACCCAGTCCAGGTGGGCATTGATTAGTTTACTGGAATCCTTTAAAAGAGGAAGCATTTTGGAAAAGTCATGAGATCTGAGAGAGCCACTAGAATGTGGAGATAGCCATGAGAACCACAGAGTCCACCAACCAGAGACCTTTGGAGAAGAAGAGGGAGAAGGCCCCTGGGGGAGCTTCGTGAAGCAAGAGGCCTGGAGAGGAAGTTAGCAGACATCACCACGGTTGCCACGTGCCTTTCCAGTTGAGGGAGAACCCTGAACTTCACAGACTTTTCTTGAGTGAAGGTAAACTCTTGTTGATGCCTTAATTTGGAAATTTTTTAGACTTGCTTTAATTTGGACATTCTTACTGCCTTAGAACTGTAAACTTGCAACTTATTAAATTTTTCTTTTTAAAAGCTGTCCCGTTTCTGGTATATTTGCATTCCGGCAGCTAGCAAACTAAGACACCATCTAATCAAAAGTTACCACCCACAATTGGGTGTGTCATATCTCCATGGAAGCAATAAAAACGATTCCACCCAGCAATGTTGAATGAGGATTAAAGGACATGGCTTTTCTCTGGGGCACATAATAGCTTCAAACCAGCACACCACCTCATGCTATGTTAGCATTGCAAGATAAGGCGAAAAGCAACTCAATTAAAAATATATATTGTTATGAATATATAGAGATGTCACCAAACTATGTATTTTTAAAAAACCAAGGGGATGTGGAACACAGATGTCGGAGGATGGTGGCTGTTCTAGTTTAATAGCTGTCAGAATGCCATGTAGCAGAAACGAAACGGCTTTTAAAAAGGGGAATTTAATAAGTTGCCAGTTTACAGTTCTAAGGCAGTGAAATTGTCCTAATTAAAACAAGTTTATAGAAAAGTCCAATCTAAGGCATCCAGGGAAAGATACCTTGGTTCAAGAAGGCCAGTGACGTTCAGCATTTCTCTCAGCTGGAAGGGCACATGGCAGAACACGGCGGCATCTCCTAGCTGTCTCTCCAGGCTTCTTGCTTCATGAAGCTCCCCGGGAGGCGTTTTCCTTCTTCATCTCCAAAGGTTGCTGGGGGTGGGCTCTGGTTCTCTCGTCCTTATGTCATGGTTCTGCAGCTCTCTCCTGTTCTCAAAAGGAACTCTCTCCGAAATTTCTCCTCTTTTATAAGATTCCAGTAACTAATCGAGACTCACATTGAATGGGTGGTGACACGTCTCCATCTAATCAAGTTTGATACTCACATTGATCGAGCCACATCTCCGTGGAGATAATCTAATCAAGCTTCCAACCTATTCCAACCTAAAGTACTGAATACAGATTAGAAGAAACCGTTGCTCTCACAAGAGTGCTAGGATTAAAACACGGCTTTTCTAGGGTTCATAAATCCTTTCAAACCAGCACAATGGCTTTGGCTTCAGGTTGGGAAGACGGTTGGACAGGTGGATGGGGCGCTACATGGCCAGACACAGGCCTTAATTTTGGTTTGGGACGATGGATTATTAAAAATAGAAAAAAATGATCACCATAAAATTCACCCCTTTACAGTTCAATGGCGTTTAGTATAGTTCCAAAATTGTGCACCGCTCACTACCATCTAATTCCAAACCATTCTCATCACTCCCAAAAGAAGCCCCACACCCACCCCCTAGCAACCACCAATCTGCTTTCAGTCCCTACGGATTTGCCTACGGTGGACATTTCATATAAATGGGGTGCAATTAACTCCTAAGTAAATATATGCAAGCAGGCGGTGTAGAGACCAAGTGACGACCTTGTGTGAGCCAAGGATTATGGTTCATTCCGTTCAGAGCTCCCGAGAGCAGACAGAGAACCCCTCCCTGGGGTGACCGGCTGTTAAAGGAAGCCCCACTGGCACAGCCTATTTCTGACTCCTAGGAAGGCAGAATAATCAAGGTCTCTATAGGAAAAGGCACTTTTGACTGGGGCTTTGTTTTCTTGACCCTCTGCCCCCACCTCTCCCCATTGCCCTTCCTGCCAGCCAAGGGTCTTTGCACGTGCTGTCCCCTCTGCCCGAGGAACCTGCTTGATGCTTCCCCCTTCTTCTGACCCACGCCTCCTTGTGCTTCAGGCTCTGTCTGGAGACACGTTTTAGGGCTTGTTGGAGGCGCCTTCTACAGTTAGCTGTGTGGGCTCGCATTGACACTTAGATGTGAAATCAGAATCTGCTGCTTGCTAACTGTCTCCCCCCCGCCCCCCTAGGCCACAAGCTTCCTGAAGTGGGGGAGCAGGTCCACACTGTACTCCCCAACATTCTGCGGTGCCTGGTTCGTATCAGATGCAATGAGAAAATGAAGGAACCACACCAAGTGAAGGGATGATTGAGTTTGTCCCAATGAGGGAAGGGCTAACCTGGGCATGTCAACCCAGTGGTATGCTAATGCTGACTTTTTTATATGTATGTTTTTATTGACAAATCTTCACACAGGTACAGTCCATACATGGTGTACAAATCAGTGGCCCACAGTATCATAACATAGTTGTTTATTCATCACCATGATCATTTTTAGAGCATTTGCATCACTCCAGAAAAAGAAATAAAGTAATAAAAAAAAAACCTCATACATCCCATACTCTTTATTCCTCCCTCTCATTGGCCACTAGTATTTCAATCTACACAATTTATTTTACCCCTTATCTCCCCTATTTATTTATTCTTTATCCACATTTTTTTTACTCACTGTCCATATAAAAGGAGCATCAAACATGAGGTTTTCACAATCACACAGTCACAATGGAAAAGCTTTATAGTTATACAAATGTCTCCAAGAATCAAGGCTTCTGATGTGTCTGATGCTCCTTTTATCTACGGTATGGACAGACGAGTAAAACACATAGATTAAAAATAAATAAATAATAGGAGGAACAAATGTTAAAATAAATTTGGTAGATTGAAATGCTACTAAGTGAAAGGGAGTGGTAAGGGGTATAGAAAAAATATATAGGGGAAACAAATGCTAAGGTATATTGGGTAGATGGAAATGCTAGCTGTCAATGAGAGGGAGGGTAAGAGGTATGTATGAGTGTTTTTCTTTCTTTTTTTATTTATTTTTCTGAATTGATACAAAAGTTCTAAGAAATGATCATGGTGATGAATATACAACTATGTGATGATATTGTGAGTTTTTGAATCTATACCAAGAATGGAATGATCATATGGTAAGAATGTTCGTGTTTATATGTTGTTATGTTTAAAAAAAAATTAAAAAAAAAAAAAGAATCAAGGTTACAGGACCATAACTCAACAGTTTCAGGTACTTCCCTCCAGTCACTCCACTACACCATAAATTAAAAAGGGATATCTATATCTATATCATGCATAAGAATAACCTCCAGATAACCTCTCGACTCTGAAATCTCTCAGCCACTGAAACTTTATTTTGTCTCATTTCTCTCTTCCCCTTTTTAGTCAAGAAGGCTTTTTCAATCCCAGGTTCCAGCTCATCCCGGAGTTCTATCCCATGTTGCCAGGGAGATTTGTACCCCTGGTAGTCATGTCTCACGTAAGGGGAGGGCAGTGAGTTCACCTGCCAAGTTGGCTTAGAGAGAGAGAGGCCACATCTGAGCAACAAAACAGGTTCTCTGGGGGTGACTCTTAGGCCTAATTTTAAGTAAGCTTAGCCTGTCCTTTACAGGAATAATTTTCATAAGAGCAAACCCAAAGATGGAGGGCTCAGCCTATTGATTTGCTTGTCCCCACTGCATGTGAGAATATCAGAAATTCTCCAAATGTAGAAGTTGAATATTTCCTCCTTTCTCCCCAGTCTCCTAAAGAGGACTTTGCAAATAATTCTTTGCTCACTGCCCAAATTACTCTGGAACATATCTGGTAAAGCTAACTTTTTAAAAGGAGGTGAGTATATGTGGATGGGGTGAGAAAAGTCCTTACAAATTATGGTTAATAGAGTAAAACACAAATTTACACGCACACAATGACACTTATGTTAAGTATGCACATATGGATATTATATAAAGAAATATAATTATGTCTTGCTTTAAGGTGAGCTTTCTTGTTTTTTTTTTCCCTGAGGCATGCTTAAATCCTAATGAGGAATGTGTAACACAGGAAGGGTCTGGGGATGGGGGTACTTCTAGGGTACTGGAAATTCTCCTACTTAATGTTGTGGCTGTAATACATGGCACTACTTTATTTCTTAAACTCTTCATGCTTTCTGCATTTATGTTATGTTTCGCAATTAAAAAGTTTATGACTTTAATGGACAAGGAGGTTTTGTTGGTTGTTTTAATAAAAGTAACCAAAGCCTAAGTAAAAAATTCAAACAATGCAGAAAAGTAGAAGACAGTAAGTTACCATCTCGAGACATCCAACTCTCCCCAGCCCCCCTCTCCAAAAGCAGTAATTATTGACAAGCTCCCTGGGATTCCTTCTAGAAATTACATAAAACAGTATATGGCGTATTTGGTTGAAAGAAAATAGAAATGGGATTCTACACGTACTATTCTGCATGATGCCTTCGCCATATAATGCATCTTGAACATCATCACTCTATATTAACACAGAGTGATTGGCCGCGTTTTTTCTAACTGCTACAGAACATTCCAGAACCCAGAGAAGGAATGTGTGTGCCTTCATACATTTCACCGGTGCCCCTTGGATTAGATTGATTCCATTATTCTGCCACTACTGACACAGCTGCTGTGTTTGTCCGCACCGATCATCTTTGCATTCTTGAGCTATCATCTCTCTTTTTTTTAAAATTTCTTATTAATTAAAAAAAATTACAAGAAACACAAACATTCCCAACACATACACTCAGCAATTCACAATATCATCACATAGTTGCATATTCATCATCATGATCATTTCCCACAACATTAGCATCAATTCAGAAAAAGAAATAAAAAGACAACAGAAAAATATAACAAACAGAAAAAAAAATTTTACATGCCATACCCCCTACTGATCCCTTTCATTGATCACTAGCATTTCAAACTAAATCTGTTTTAACATTTGTTCCCCCTATTATTTATTTTTATTCCATATGTTCCTCTCATCTGTTGACAAGGTAGATAAAAGGAGCATCAGACACAAGGTTTTCACAATCACACAGTCACATTGTGAAAGCTATATCATTATACAATCATCATCAAGAAGCATGGCTACTGGAACACAGCTCTACATTTTCAGGCATTTCCCTCTAGCCTCTCCACTACCTCTCCAACAACAAGGTGATATCTACTTAATGCATAAGAATAACCTCCAGGATAACCTCTCAACTCTGTTTGGAATCTCTCAGCCATTGACACTTTGTCTCATTTCACTCTTCCCCCTTTTGGTCGAGAAGGTTTTCTCAATCCCTTGATGCTGGGTCTCAGCTCATTCTAGAGTTTTTCTCAATCCCTTGATGCTGAATCTCAGCTTATTCTGGGATTTCTGTCCCACGCTGCCAGGAAGATCCACTTCCCTGCCAGGAAGATCCCTGGTAGTCATGTCCCACGTAGACAGGGGAAGGATGGTGAGTCTGCTTGCTGTGTTGGCTGGAGAGGGAGGCCACATCTGAGCAACAAAAGAGGTTCTTTTGGGGGTGACTCTTAAGCTTAATTTTAAGTAGGCTTGACCTATCCCCTGTGGGGTTAAGTTTCATATGAACAAACCCCAAGACTGGGGGCTCAGCCTATAGCTTTGGTTGTCCACACTGCTTGTGAGCATATCAAGAATTCAACTTGGGGAAGTTGAGTTTTCCCCCGTTCTCACCACTCCCTGAAGGGGACTTTGCAAATACTTTTCCACTCACTGATCAATTCACTCTGGGATTCATCAGGGCATCACCTGGATAAACCAACAAAATCTCATGTCCTATACAAAGTTCCATGTACTTAAGGTGTTCAATAAACTATCTACATAAGTTATATTAGGAGATGCACTAGTCAAAGTATAGATTTGTACCAAATAAACATTTTTTGCTTTAGTTTCGCACATTAGTTGAAATTTTTAAATATTAAGTACCATCTATTTTCAGCACACTGCAGTAATGACATTCTTCTGTTCTTCCTCATGCAAAAACATTTTTGAAATTTGTACATTTAGTCACTATCACTATACACTCCAGGCATTCCTAGATTATACCATCTCAGTCTTTATCGTCTATCTTTCTTTGTGATTTCATTTATGCCCCAGGCCTCCTCCCTCTATCATTCTCATATGCAGCTTCATTCAGTGTTTTAGCATAGTTGTATTACAGTTAGATAATATTGTGCTGTCCATTTCTGAGTTTTTATATTCAGTCCTGTTGCACAATCTGTATCCCTTCA
Organism: Tamandua tetradactyla; assembly: GCF_023851605.1. Taxonomy (NCBI): domain Eukaryota; kingdom Metazoa; phylum Chordata; class Mammalia; order Pilosa; family Myrmecophagidae; genus Tamandua; species Tamandua tetradactyla. The sequence goes on along the minus strand of NC_135331.1, from coordinate 7,284,577 downwards.
GCTCCAATTACCCAATATCTTACCCTATTTCTATCTCCTGATGGTCTCTGTTACCAAGGAAATACTCCAAGTTTATTCACTAATGTAGGTTCATATCAGTGAGACCATACAGTATTTGTCCTTTTGTTTCTGGCTAATCACACTCAGCATAATGTCCTTAAGGTCCATTCATGTTGTTACATATTTCATAACTTTATTCTGTCTTACAGCTGCATAATATTCCATATTATGTAAATGTCACAGTTTGTTTAGCAAACTATCTGTTGATGGACATTTTGGCTGTTTCCATCTCTTGGTAATTGTTAATAATGCTGCTATAAACATTGGTGTGCAAATGTCCATTTGTGTCCTTGGCCTCGTGTTCTTTGAGTAGAGACAGCATATAGATGGGTCCTGTTTTTTAATCCATTCTGCCAGACTATGTCTTTTGATTGGAGAGTTTAATCCATTAACATTCAGTGTTATTACTGCATGGGTAGTACTTTCTTCTACTATTTTGCCTTCTGGATTTTATATGTCATATCTAATTTTCCTTCCTTTTACCTTTACTCATAGTCTTCCTTTCTACACTCTTCTCCACACCTCTCTCTTCTGTCTTCATATCTGTCTCTAATGTTCCCTTTAGTATTTCTTGCAGAGCTGGTCTCTTGGTCACAAATTCTCTCAGTGATTTTTTGTCTGAAAATGTTTTAATTTCTCCCTCATTTTTGAAGGACAATTTTGCTGGATATTGGTTGGCAGTTTTTCTCTTTTAATAATTTAAATATATCATCCCACTGTCTTCTCGCCTCCATGGTTTCTGCTGAGAGATCTGCGCATAGTCTTATTGGGCTTCCCTTGTATGTGATGGATTGCTTTTCTCTTGGTGCTTTCAAGATTCTCTCTTTCTCTTTGACCTCGGACATTCTGATTATTAGATGTCTTGGAGTACATCTATTTGGATCTATTCTCTTTGGGGTACGCCGCACTTCTTGGATCTTTAATTTTAAGTCTTTCATAAGAGTTGGGAAATTTTCAGTGATAATTTCCTCCATTAGTTTTTCTCCTCCTTTTCCCTTCTCTTCTCCTTCTGGGACACCCACAACACGTATATTCATGCGCTTCATATTGTCTTTCAATTCCCTGAGTCTCTGCTCATATTTTTCCATTTTTTTTTCCTATAGTTTCTGTTTCTTGTTGTATTTCAGATGTTCCATCCTCCAGTTCAGAAATCCTATGTTCTGTCTCTCGAAATCTACCATTGTAGGTTTCCATTGTTTTTTTTATCTCTTCTTCTGTGTCTTTCATTCCCATAAGTTCTGTGATTTGTTTTTTCAGATTTTCAGTTTCTTCTTTTTGTTCTTTCCTTGCCTTCTTTGTATCCTCTCTCAATTCATTGATTTGGTTTTTGGTGAGGTTTTTCATGTCTGTTCGTACATTCTGAATTAATTGTTTCAGCTCCTGTATGTCATTTGAATTGTTGGTTTGTTCCTTTGACTGGGCCATATCTTCAATTTTCCTAGTGTGATTTTTTTTTTGCTGGCGTCTAGGCATTTAATTACCTTAATTAGTTTATTCTGGAGATTGCTTTCACTTCTTTTATCTAGGGTTTTCTTGCTGGATGAATTTGTTGTCTGTCTGTTCTTTGGCATTCCGTTCAGCATTATCTGGACCTTTAGCTTAAGTTTTGTTTAACAGAGGAGAATTTTTCAGTTCTTGTTTTCTTGTTTCTTGTCCTGCTTGTGTGGTGCCTTTCCCCACACACACACACTTAGAAGGGTCTATTTAGATATTATAGACCCCAGCCAGACTTTCCCAGACCAAACTGGCCTCCTATCAGGAGGAAAGAGTCACCTGCGTCGGTTTTCCCTGAGGGTGAGACCCAGCAGGTTGAAAGACTTTCCTGTGAAGTCTCTGGACTCTGTTTTTCTTATCCTGCCCAGTATGTGGCTTTGTCTGCCTGCGGGTCCCACCAGCATAAGATGATGTGGTACCTTTAACTTTGGCAGACTCTCCTTGCTGGGGGTGCGGTGGAGACAGAGGAGAGGTTGTAGGCTGGTTTTAATGGCTTCAAATTACCAAGCCCTGGGATCTGAATTCCTTGATGGAGGGATTCCATCTGAGTTGGGCTTCACCCCTCCCCTGGGGAAGGCACAGGCTCCAGATAAGCCCCCAAAAGAGCTCACTTCTGCCTATGCCTGGGGCAGTTGCAGCCTGAAAAGTCCTGCCACTGTATCCAGAGGCAGTCAAGCCTTTGTAGATACACAGCCACAAAAACCTCTGTTTCCTTCTTTTTTCCCCCCTTTTTCTGTCAGTCCTGCCCCCTTGGTGCCGTGGCAAAAATGAACAACCTCCGCCTTGATCAGGTTCACCTAAGCTGGGGGCCTATTTTTAGTAGTCAGAATTTGTTAATTAGTTCCACAATTGGCGTTTGATTGTGCCCAGTCCCTGCTGCTGGTAAAGTCCTTTCCTTTCCCCTCTGGGAGGTGGCCTGTGGGGGTGGGGCGCTGGCCGCCGCAGCTTTGGGAACTCACGGTTCTAGGGGTGCTCGCAGCCGGTCCAACTGGTCCAGACTGGGATATGTTGTGTGTCTGGTCACTGACATGGCCCCAGGAGCTGTTCTGTACTGGTTCTGGTTATTTAGTAGTTGTTCTGGAGGATGAACTAAAACATGCACGTTGTTAAGCCGCCATCTTGACCCAGAAGAACTAAATCTGAGCTATCATCTCTTGATCCAGTTAGGATGTTTTCACTCGCCATTCGCAGAAAACCCAAACTGAGATGCTGGGACAACGAGTGACATAGTCAGGATGTGGGTGTAAGACAGGCTCATGGTTCTGTGTCCCATGCAGCTGTGCCCTGCTCTGCTCCAGGCTTCCTCTTTAACTCCGCTTTCGTCGTGATGGAAAGTGGTACCCCTCTCGTAGAGGAGAGAGAGAGCATGGGGGAGATGGATTCTGGGTGCGCCCAGCAATGCCCACTCCATTTCCATAAGGTTAAATCTCCAGTTATGGACCTGCTGGGTTCGAGATATGTGCTTTCTTCATCCTGATGGGTGTTTTCAAGCTGCTGTCCCAAAGAAGCACCCCCACTTATACTCCCACCAACAATATAGTGTGATCCTGTTCTTCACGTCCTTGACAACTGGGTATTATCAAACTCAGGATTTTTGAGAACTGGATGGATGAAAATTACTTGCTTTGCACTTTTTAAATTTTTGCTGCTTAAAAGAATGCACATTTATTATCTTCTATAGATCTGAAGTCTGGCACAAGTTTCACTAGGTTAACATCCAGGCTTCAGCAGGGCTGTTTTCCTTGCTGGAGGCCTGAAGGGAGAAGTCATTCCTTATTCATTCAAATTCATTCAAAATTTGTTTCCTTGCAGCTATAGGAACAAGGTGCATTTAAAAAAAAATTTTTATTGAGATACTTTCATGTGCCATATAGTCCACCCAAAGTATATAACCAGTGACTCACAATATCTTCACAAAGTTGTGTATTCATTGCCATGATCATTTTTAGAACATTTGCATCACTCCAGAAATAGAAATAAAGAAAAAAAGAAAAAAAATCCTATACCCCTTACCCCTCCCTCTCATTGACCATTGGTATTGCACTCAACCCAATTTTTTTATGCCTATCCCCTTCTATTATCTATTCTTTTTTTTTTTTTTTTTTGGTCCTTATTTTTGTCACCATCTGTCCATACCCTGGATAAAGGGAGCATCAGACACAAGGTTTTCACAATCACACAGTCATATTGTAAAAGCTGTATAGTTATACAATCATCTTCAAGAATCAAGACTACTGTAACACAGCTCAACAGTTTCAGGTTCTTCCCTCTAGCCACTTCTATACACCATAACCTAAAAAGGGATGTCTATATAATGCATAAGAATGACTGCCAGATAATCTCTTGAATCTGAAATCTCTCAGCCACTGAAATTTTTATTTTGTCTCATTTCTCTCTTTCCCCTTTTGGTCAAGACGGCTTTCTCAATCCCATGATGCCAGCTTCTGGCTCATCCCTGGGAGTCATGTCCCATGTTGCTGGGAGACTTACATCCCTGGGAGTCATGTCCCACGTAGCAGGGAGGGCAGTGAGTTCACCTACCAAGTTGACTTAGAGAGAGAGGCCACATCTAAGCAACAAAAGAGGTTCTCTGGGGGTGACTCTTAGGCATAATTATAAATAAGCTTAGTTTCTCCTTTGCAGGAATAAGTTTCATAGGGTCGAATCCCAAGATCAATGTCTGGACCTATTAAATTGGTTGTCCCCACTCTTGTGAGGCTACCAGGAATTCCCCAGGTGGGGAAGTTGAATACTCCTTCTTTTCTCACCAGTCCCTCCAGGGGTCTTTGCAAATATTTTTAATTTTCTGCCCAAATGACTCTGAGATATATCAAGGTATCACATTGACCTGTACAAACCAACAAGATCTAATGCCCTATTCAAGATTCAATGAAATTATGGTGTTCAAATAAAGTGACCAAACAAGTTAAATTAGATAGGTTGCTACCAAAATTATAAATTTTGCACCAAAGAAACATCTCTTCGTTTGGTCTCAGAGAAGTTGAAGTTTTAAAATACAGACCAAGATCTTATCATCCTTTACCCTATATTGTGGTTTACCTTAGTCCTATCCAGATCAGCTTCATTCACATCTCTGCTTAATGTCTGATAACTTTGTCAACTTTTTAAACAGTTGTTGTATGGCTGTAGTGCTGACTTTCATAGTTTCAGAGTTCTAACTCTGAGCTTCAGGTGTCACACAAACACTTAAAGTTCCAGGGGACGACCAGGTTATAGACAAATAACTCAGCATCTCAGAATTTAGAAATAATAGTTACAACTCCAGAACAGAAGCGACTGCTGTTAGGGCTTACAGTCTAGGACCCTTTGCAAGAGGCCCCAACCTGATATCCATGCTCTTGACTTCAATTCTCTGAGTTTTTATATTATAGTTAGCACATATGAGTGAGGCATGATGATATTTGTCTTCTTGTTTCTGACATTTCATTGAACATAGTGTCCTCAAGTTTCATTCACGTAGCACGTAGTTGCATGCCTCACAACTTCATTCTTTCTTGAGGCTTCTCAGAAGTCTGTGGTATGTAAACACCACAGCCCTTCCCTCAGTTGTACCCTTAGGCCACCTCCATCCATTGCAAATCTGGCACACTGCTTTGCACTTCTTTTAATTTAGAGCACGGCTGAACAATGTTCTCTTTTTATTTTTTAATGTGCAGACATATATACAACACGAACTTTCCCTTCTCACCTTCTCCCAGCACCCCATTCAGTGGGATGAATCACAGTCACATAGTTGTACCACCCTCACCACCACTCGCTACCAGAACTTTCCCATCACCCCAAAACAGAAGCCCTACATCTGTGCATTAACTCCTCTTCTCCCTCTCCCCGTAACCTGTACTCTACTTTATCTCTATGAATTTGCATAATCTAGCTATATCATATAAGTGAAATCACACCAATCTGATTTATTTCACTCAACGTGACGTTGTCTAGATTCACCCATGAGGTACCATATAGCAGGACCTCATTCCTTCTTTAGGCTGAGTATCATTCCATTGTATGTACATCCTCCATTTCGCTGATTCATTCCTCGGTTGATGGACACCTAAGTTTCTCGCAGCTTTTGACTGTAGTGAAGAATGCTGCTATGAACATTGGTGGGCAACTATGGATGCATCTTGGTTTCCTGGGGCTTCCAGAACAAAGTGCCACAAACTTGATGGCTTGGAAGAACAGAAGGGTCTGCTATTACAGTTCTGGAAGCCAGAAGTCTGAAACAAGGTGTGGGTGGGGCCAGCGCCCTCCAAAGGCTCTAGGGGGAAGTTCTTTCCTGACCTCTTGCAGCTGCTGGTGGCCCAGGAGCTCCTTGCTTGTGGCTGCCTCCCTGCAATCTCTGCCTTATCTCCACATGGACTTCTCCTGCATCCCCATGATATAGGGCCACCCTAAACCCAGTGTGATCTTATCTTGAGATCTTTAACTTAATTGCATCAGCAAGACTTCTTTTTTTTCCTCAGTAAGGACATATTTACAGGGTCAGGGGTTTAGGACCTGGACATAACTTTTGGGGCCATCGTTCAACCCACAACAGGGTGACAGGGTGGGTTCTCCTCCAGACTATATCCAGAGCAGGGCCTGCTTGCTTTCAGCTGTCAGCACTTTCCACTCCCAGGAATTGGCATGTAACCCAAGCAGTCTAGTGAGGGAAAACCTCAGGCCTCCTGCTTGGCGTGCCAGGAAGGTATACTTCCTCTGCTCTTCTGTGCATCCCAGGATGCTGATGCAAAGTCAAGAATTGTTATAGCCGCTCTGCCACCATGAGGAACTTGGCACCATTTTGTCAAATTCCAAAAATCTTCCTGTTGGTGTTTTCACTGGGATTGTATTGACTTCTGGTTAAATTTAGGGGACTATGACATCTTCCCAAAATGGATTCTTTTTTGTCTGTAGTAGGTTGAATTACATACCCCAGAAAAAAAAGATGTGTTTTTAATCCCATTCCTGTGGGTGTGAACCCTTTGTAAATAGGACCTTTTGAAGATGTTATTTTTAGTTAAAATAATCAAGATGGGTCTTGATTCTATTTCTGGAGACTCTATAAAAGAGAAAGTCACTGGGAAGATTCAGAAGCTGGAAGTCAATGGAAGCTGGAAGAGAAAGGTGAAGATATTGCCATGTCTCGGTAAGCCAAGGCACCCAAGGATTTCCAGCCAGCACCCTACTGACCCCAGGAGAAAGCAAGCCTTCTGGCTTCTTGAAACCATGAGCCAATAAATTTCTTTTCTTTTTTTCATTTACATACGGAAATTAGTAAAACTTAAAACCAAATGGAAAAAAAAAAAAAAGCTCAGGACATAACAGAAACTGTCAGCAAGTGACCTCTTTACTGCTTACATCAAAAATAAAAAACCAAAAAGGGCAGGCACTCTCCTTGTCACTTACACAGCACAAAGAGTCCAAAAGAGCAGGGGGAAAAGTCCCATCATGATCATTCTCCTGGAGTAGCCAAAAACTCCAGGTTTCGGTTGATAGGTGACAGCTCTCAAGGCCCCATTTTCACTGGAGAAGAGAGATAAATCTATACAGTTGCACAAGTGGGATCTTCCAGAGAACCACAAATAAAAATTAAAAAAAAAAATTCAAATGGGACTTGTACAGAAATCCTTTAAATTTCTTTATTTCCACATATTAAAAAATGAAATACAATATACAAATGGTTTTTCGTAACAGATTACATGTGGGTCCACTCAGACTTGCTCCTGAAGTGCTGCCAACATTCTAAGAGCTACCTAAGACGGGTAGCCAAGGTATTGATTTAGATGCAGTAGCCTGCAGCCCTCAGCATGGAAGGTTCAATTCCCCTCTGTTCTTTTTTTTTTTTTTTTTACTAATTAACGGAAAAAAAAAAAGAAATTAACACAACATTTAGAAATCATACCATTCTACATATGCAATCAGTAATTCTTAACATCATCACATAGATGCATGATCATCGTTTCTTAGTACATTTGCATCGGTTTAGAGGAACTAGCAACACAACAGAAAAAGATATAGAATGTTAATATAGAGAAAAGAAATGAAAGTAGTAATAATAGTAAAAAAAAAAAAAAAAAAAAAACCAAAGAAAACCCTATAACTCAGATGCAGCTTCATTCAGTGTTTTAACATGATTACTTTACAGTTAGGTATTATTGTGCTGTCCATTTTTGAGTTTTTGTATCTAGTCCTGTTGCATAGTCTGTATCCCTTCGGCTCCAATTACCCATTATCTTACCCTGTTTCTAACTCCTGCTGGACTCTGTTACCAATGACATATTTCAAGTTTATTCTCGAATGTCCGTTCACATCAGTGGGACCATACAGTATTTGTCCTTTAGTTTTTGGCTGGACTCACTCAGCATAATGTTCTCTAGGTCCATCCATGTTATTACATGCTTCATAAGTTTATCTTGTCTTAAAGCTGCATAATCCCTCTGTTCTTAAATTAGATTAAATGGCGTTGGTGTCCATATTTACAGACTTGAAATATATCAACCCTGAGCAGTTTCAAAGTAAATCTGAGTCTAGTTGTCGGGAGTCTTGGCCTCAGTTTTAAAAAGGGATGTCTAAATGGCAGCAGGCTGGCTGCTTTGAACTTGAGCTCTTTTCATTCAAATGCCTTTTTTTAAGCCAACATATTGTGTAGTATTTGTCATAGCAGCTGGGAAATAAGATACTCTCTAAGAACAATTTTCTTGCCACCGATTCAAACCTCCTTTACTATAACAGCAGAATTTAAACCTTTCTTCATCCATGTCCTCCACTTTCTTGGGAGATTTGCTGCTGGACATTTTATGATTACTTTTGCTGTGGTAAACTAAATCTTTTGTTCAATTACAAATAAAGTTTATATATTTGCAGCCAGGTTCAAAGATTGATTCCACTGATTTGGGTTGAGACTCCAAGGAATGTGAACTGTTATTCCATGGTCTAGCTCGTCGTCATGTGCTCTTAAGTCTAGGACCCATTTTCTTCCGACTATTCCTAGGTGGCAGGTGCTGGGATGTAATGGTCAACAAGCAGGTACAGGGCCTGTCCTCATGGAACCCATAGATCAGTGAAAAACAGTGTTTAAAAAGGTAAAAACCAAAGTCATATAAAGAAAGGGGAAAGCCACCTCTGTTAGGGTATAAATTAAGCTACTATAACGTGGCTGTAACAAGTTAGGAATTCATTTCTCTCTCACCTACCGGTCTTGAGGTAGCAGTGGTCCAGGCAGAAGGGAAGTTAAACTCTCCGGGTCCTTCAGGGACCCAGCTTCCTGCTGTCTTGTGCTCTGTCATCCCCCAGGTCCTAGTGGACCACAAGCTGCATGTCTGCCTTCTGCCCAAAGGAAATGGGAGAGACTGGGGGGGCAATGATGTGGCCTCCTGGTCATTCCCTACCACATCCACTGTGTCCCACAGGCCAGAATACAGCTCCCGCTCACACTGGGCTTCAGTGGGGGCTGGGGAAACGGTGCTCAGCTGGGCGGCCATGTACTCTGCTGAAACTCTGGAGGTTTTAAACCCACAAGGCAAAAGGGGGAGATGCTAATTAGGAATCTCCTCCATACCATTCCACCTTATGCCTCATCTTCATCCATAATTGACACCCATACGTGTGAATTTCAGATTGAATAAGAACCTTAAAAAGGGCAGCATTTTTATATTTTTCTGTTGCCACATTTCATGTTATCTGGAGTTTCTATAAAATAAAGAACTGAAATTAGAGTTTTTCCCGGCATAGAGCTGACAAGAGGAAGCTGAGTTCTTATTTATGTGAAACTAAATCAGAGCTGTTATAGTCTTGCCAAATGGCAAATCAGACATTGTTCACAGCAAACTGCTTCCTCTGTTAAGACATAACTTTTTGAGTCAACTCAGAACCTCCATAAACCAGAAGGAAAGGAGGCCCGAGAAGGGTAGGCAAAGGTTCACTTTACCGACAGAGCTGAAAAGTAGAGCCCTTAAAAATGATTCCCTGCCACTTCCTTATGTTTCAAATGGGGATTTTGAGGTCATGAGAAACCTGAAACTGCCAAGTTCCACTTTTTCGGTTCATTTTGCAGAAATAAGAACTCTGCCCGATTTCTATAGAACTTTACATTTGAAAGCCTCAAAGAAATCTCTGAAAGGATACAGGAGAAAAGGGTAACAGGTAGTCCCTGGGAAGGGTAGTCAGGGTGGGTAAGACTTACCTTTCGCCAAACTCCGTTTTATACTGTGGTGACTTAAAAACCCATCTGTGAATCCTTCTCCGGTAACAAGGTGGTGTCTGACTCTCTTCCCCTTGAATGTGGACTGCTGTCTTCCCACTCCATCATCCCCCCAGGTAAGCGCCGTCTCATAGCACCATGTTCACCAGCTTCCAGCCCAGAGGAAGTAGAAAAAGAGAATGGGAGGCAACCAGCTTCCTTTTCTGCAGATGTGACCTAGAAGTCGAACCTCCTAGCTGCACTCGTTTCCGATGCATCGGATAGGGTAGGAGTGGTATCGAAGGACTCTGAGGCCAGGCAATAAAAGGCGGGGCAGCTTCCACCTGGCTGTCTCTCTAGGGACCTGGCCTCCAAGCTGGGAAGAGGCCCAGACCCCAGGAAGAGGCCACGTGCAGGTGCCCCATCCCAGACAAGCTTGGCCTGTGAGTGAGGGTGGACCCCATCCCTGCCTGACCCTGAGCACGTGGCTCACCCTGTGTGCGACTCGCCCACTGACCCCACCACTCCCAAACCCTGGGAGGCGATAATGGGCTGCTGTTGTTTTACACCACCACATTTGGAATGATTCATTAAGCTGCAACAGGTAACCAAACAATACTGTTGTATTTTTTTAACCACATATATATTTTAGGTATGTTTTTAATTCTAAGAAGATAATAAAAGCCTTAGTGCTAAGCATTTGCATAAGACCTAAAAATTCTAGAGCATAAGTATTTGTCCATGTATTCGGGGCACTACCTCAAACTTTTTTCCTGATTGGGGAAAATTTCAAACATTCATAGAAGGAAAAGGAGTAATGAAATGAACACCTTGTGCCCTTAATAAACCTATCCCAGAGGGCCTCATTGATGAGGCAAGAGCTGAGCCATAACTGCATGACTGAGAAGGCACAGCCATGGAAATATCTGAGAGGAGAGCATTTCAGGTGGGGAAGCAGCAAGTGCAAAGGGCCTGCGGCAGGTGCCAGTTGGGCAGGTTGGGACATGGAGCATGAGGCAAAGGGTGATACCACAGAAGAGCAGAGAGGTGAGCAGGGCCAGAGCAGCTATGCCCTGTAGGCTGTGCTAAGGCATTTGCTCAGGCTGAGCTAAACATGAGGAAACAACATTGGGGAGATGTGGAAGAGAGGGACTGCTGGGGAGACAATGGACATGATGGAGCCAGGAGTTTCTTTGAGTAACTACGTTTGACACAGATCTGAATGGCTGGAGGGGGAGGGGGGAGATGGGTTAGGAGGTGACCTGCAGGCATAGCCTGATCTCATGGGTTTTGCAGGCCCTGGAAAGGAGGTTGGATTTTGTTTGCATGCATTGGGAAGAAGTCATTGGAATGGTATAAGCTGGGGACAGAAATCAGGTGTATATTTTAAAGGAGTCACTGTCTGCTTTGCAGAGAGTGAAGAGATTTTAAATATGAGCTAAAATCTTTTTAAGTTGTGAAGGTTTGCTCATCAGAATCAAAAAGGAAGGAGAAGATCTCTCTCCAGCCAACACAACAAGCAATCTCACCACCCTCCCCCTGTCCACGTGGGACGTGACTCCCAGGGGTGTGGACCTTCCTGGCAACGTGGGACAGAAATCCTAGAATGAGCTGAGACTCAGCATCAAGGGATTGAGAAAACCTTCTCCACCAAAAGAGGGAAGAGTGAAATTAGACAAAGTGGCAATGACTGCGAGATTCCAAACAGAGTCGAGAGGTTATCCTGGAGGTTATTCTTATGCATTAAGTAGATATCATCTTGCTATTCAAGATGTAATGGAGAGGCTGGAGGGAAATGCTTGAAAATGTAGCGCTGTGTTCCAGCAGCCATGTTTCTTGAGGATGACTGAATAATGATATAGCTTTCACAGTGTGACTGTGTGATTGTGAAAACCTTGTGTCTGATGCTCCTTTTATCTACCTTGTCAACAAAGGAGTAGAACATATGGAATAAAAATAAATAATAGGGGGAACAAATGCTAAAATAAATTTAGTGTGAAATGCTAGTGATCAATGAAAGCGACGGGTAAGGGATATGGTAGATATAATCTTTTTTTCCTTTTCTGTTTTCATTTTATTTCTTTTTCTATTGTCTTTTTATTTCTTTTTCTGAATTAATGCAAATGTTCTAAGAAATGATGAATATGCAACTAAGTGATGATATTGTGAATGACTGATTATATATGTTAATGTTTTATTTGGTTTGTTAATTTTTTTAATTAATAAATAAATTTTTTAAAAAGTGCTTGAAATTTTAAAAAAAAGGAAGGAGGAGAAACCAGTTTGGCAGTTCCTCAATGAATTAAACTGGGAATTACCATGTGATCCAGTAATTCCACTGTTAAGTATAAACCCAAAGGAACTGAAAACAGTTATTCAAACAAAAGCTTGTAGATGTGTATTCACAGCAGCATTACTCACCATAGCCAAAAAGAGAAAACAGTCCAAATATCTACACATCGGAAGGTTGTCGGCCGTCAGCACGAATGAAGTACTGACACATCGTGTGATGTGGGAGTACCTTGGCGGCGTGAGGCTATGAATTAAAGAGACCAGACAACAAAGGCCACATATTGTTGGATTCCATTTATATGAAAAGTCCAGAACAGGCACATCCAGAGACAGCAAAGAGATTTGTGGTTGCCGGAGGTGGGGGGAAGGGGCGCTTGGGGAGTGAGTGCTTAATGGGAGGAAATTTCCATTTGGGGGGATGAAAGGATTTTGGAAGTAGACAGTGGTGATGTCTACACATTGGGAAGATAATTAATGCCACTTTAAAATGGTTAAAATGGTACATTTTATTGTATGTGTATTATCCCACATTTTTCTAAAAAAAAGGGGGGGTGGGGTAGGAAGGAATGAAGGGAGGAGAAGAGGGGAGGATGAGAAGAAAGATGGAAAGAAAGAACTAGGGTGGTTGGGAGGGAAAAGGCCAAGAAAGCCTGCCTGTAAGAGCTGCTAGCTCTTCCTCTCTGCAGGGTTTGGTGTGGGCCTCCTCATTACTCCTCCCTGGGGTTGGTGAAGTTTTTATGGCAGCCTTGGAGAGAACTGGGAAATCAAAACACCCCTGCCTGCACAAACCTAAAAGATCAATGGGGTGACTGTGTCACGGACTCTCTCAACTTGGGTTTTAGAGCTTTTCACCAAGAAGCCTGTTTTTTTTGCTGTCTCCTGGCTCGCCATCATGTCCTGAGCATGCCAGAAGGCTTCTTTACCCTGCCAGGACCACTGGGTGGCTCATCTTCTAGGCGACATTCTAGAATCTTCCCAAACAGGAGACTCGACGACTGTTTTCTGCTTTCCCCACCTATTTCCTAAACGCATTTCCTTGCCTCACCGTCACGCGCGCACTTATTTTTAAGTGTTATGGCTGTTCAGTTAAGTCAACAGTCCTTTGTCTCAGAGGCTCCATAAACCTTGGATTCCAAGAGCAAATCCATGAGTCAGTCACTGAGGATTAGGGGGCAGAGGTGGCCCCTTTTTTGTTCAGCTACATGAACAAGCTGTACAATTACCCGATATCTAGCTATGTTACCTTTGAGAAACATCATAATTAAAAAAACACAGAAACAAACCCAAAACAGTGACATCCAGTTATTCTTATAGCTTGTGCTAGCTTTTAGCATTGAATATCCAGTTTTGCCTTTTGTTCTGCATCCACCGTGGTTACTGGTGAGCAGTGCCGTGGTGGGACACGTGACAGATGAAGCAATCAGTACAAACATTTGACACCCTTTTGGAGGGCAAAGTCCCCAGCTGAGATTTGAAGAGCTTCAAGAAATGTTTTTCTCACATTGAAAGTGATTTTGTCACGTGGAATAATTACTGGGGTCCTGATTGTGCTTGGGGAAAGCTAAAATAATTTTTAAACTATAACTATCATGAGACACAAGTATTCACCTATCAGATTAGCAAAGATCAAAGTTTGAAACCCTCTGTGTTGGCTAGGGTGTGGGCAAACAGGCATTGTTGACTACTCCTGGCAGGTGTGTAAATTTGTATAACCTCTTTGGGAATTTGGCAAAACCTGTCTAAATGTAAAATGCCTATGTCCTTTGACCCAGCAAATTCACTTCTAAAAGTTTCTTCTTTGGAAGTAAGTCACATGTGGGCAAAGAAGAGTCTCTGTTGCATTGATTATAGTAGCAAAATTTGGAAGCAAACTAAATGTCCAACAGCACAAGATTGCTTAAGACCTCTCACTGTCATCTTCCTTTGTTTACAGAATTCTGATTTTTTTTTCAGGCAGCAACATATCCAACCTCAACTGGTGGATCATGATTGGCTTAAACCAGTGGTTCTCAAAGGGGGACATCTGGCAATATTGAGATAGTTTTGGTTGTCACAGCTGGAGGGGGCAGGGGAAGAGCTGCTACTGGCATCTAGTGGTTAGAGAGCAAGGATGCTGCTAAACTCCTACAATGCACAGGACAAACTCCCCACAATAAAGGATTATCAGGCCCTCAAATGCCGATAGTGCTGCTTTGATTAGTCAGAAAAATCCTATTTCCTAGTTTTCAACCTCCTTTGCGGCAATGGGAGGCTACTTGATCCAGTTCCCGCCAAGGAGATCTGAGGATAAGTCAATGAAAGCTGTTACTTTTTTCATTAAAGAAACTGATGTGACAGACCCCACTCTTCCTTCCTTCTTCCTGCTTTGAAAACAGATGTGATATCTGGAGCTGTGGCAACACTCCTGTAACTATGAGGGAAAGGCCAAGAGAATCACTACAAAGAAGGCACTGGCATCAGAATCGCTTGTTGTTTACATCCAGACTTTTTGTTACATGATAAAATTTCCACCCATTTGCTTAATCCTCCGTGACTATATTTTCTGTTTCCTGTTGCCACTCTGAATTCACGTGCTACCATTTTGTCTAATTCTAAGTTGGTGGACTGATGAGAAGATTTCAGCTATCTCAATACTTCCTTTCTGCATATTAAAAAGTTAAGGGCGTTCACAGAAGCCAATCAAAGAGGAGAATGGCTCATATGACCAACCACTCCCCCATCAGAAAATAACTTTTTCTGGTGGTAAGGGTAGGACTTAACACAAATCACTCATTACTGTTACTTATTACTATCCATTTATTACTCCTTTAAAAGTACTCTTTACTTTTCATTCAAAAACTTTGATCATAAAAACCTGCCATTTTACTGATTGTGCAGATTTGGCAATATATCTGCCTCAAGGAAGAAAACAGTATTTGGCTTTGGTTTTTTTTATTCTATGCCTAACAGAAGAATGTGGTCCTTAACCTAGTTTTCTTTTCAAGCAAACTAGGAGGCCCAGCAGGAATCGTTTAAGGATTTCTATAGCCATATTGTTTGGGAAGTACTAATGAAGAGCCCATGAAAGACTACATCACATACTTAACAAATGTGTCCATGTGCTGGGGAAACGGCAGCATCTGAAGGGATCTGCCTAGTAATTATTTTCCATCTGTGCTCCCAGAATTAACATGTGGATGCCACAGAAATTTCTTCCAAAAATATTCACATTTCTCTTTTGCAGGGAAACATTTGAAGAAAAAAAGTCTAATCTGTATAAATATATATATATATATATATATATATATATATATATATATATATATATATATATATATATATATAAAGAAAGAAAAGAAAAGCAAGGGCATGGCCAATTTAAAACCTTTGTCGGTCTAGACATTCTTACTTGGGATTCCACAGCCAAATAGTAAGCATTTCATATTACATTACACATTAAAATGTAACCACATTAAATATGATTCCCTACATCAGAATTGAGATGGCTGGCAGTTCAAGTGCTATCTTCTGTAGATATTAAAGTATTTAAATTCAATTTTTTCATTTTCATATCTTGGCTGAAATATTTTTATGGTATCAAAAATTTTGGTAAGCCCTTGAAAAGCTTATAAACGCTAGCGAATGGGCCCACAGAATCTCATTGATAATACAGCCTGAGGAAAAAAAAAGAGAAATTTAATTCCAATGATATTCTATTCAGAAGGTGATATGTATCAGAAAGTTTTCATTTCATATTTTAAAAATCATATAAAGTAACAAAGTAGAAATTCATTAGGTATCAGTCAAGACATGTTTGAAACAGAAGTAATGGCGACTGGGAACTGCTAATGTCTCTTTGAAAGAAAATCCGAAAGGACCAAAACAATGTGAAATTGTCTTCACTGATTTTGAACAAGTTCAAGTAATAGTATTTCAGGAACTCAATGTGAGTTCTAATTCGAAGCTATTACATGTCCCAGCAAAACCATGTTCTTTAATCCTCATTCAATATTGCTGGGTAGGATCTTTTTTAATGTTTCCATAGAGATAAGACACACCCAGTTGTGGGTGATAACTTTTGATTAGATGGTTTTCATGGAGATGTGTTACCACCCATTCAAGGTGGGGTTACTTACTGGAGCCCTTTAAAAGGGAACCATTTGGAAAAAGCTTAAAAGCCACCAGAATCAACAGAGCCAGAGACCTTTGGAACAGAAGGAAAATGCCCCTGGGGAATCCTTATGAAATGAGGAGGGAAAGCTAGAAGACATTGCCATGTGCCTTTCCAGCTGAGAGAGAAACCCTGAACATCATCGGCCTTCCTGAACCAAGGTATCTTTCCCTTGGACATTTTCACAGCCTTAGAACTGTAAACTTACAACTTCATAAATCCCCCCTTTTAAAAGCTGTTTCATTTCAGGTATATCGCATTCTAGCAGCTTGCAAACTAGAACACTGGTATGGTGTCCAGCCTCCAGAATGGCCCAGTGATCCCCACCGGCAGCCTTCACACCCCATGCAGTCCTCTGCCATGGCAAGCAGGGCTGGCCTGTGTAGCCAACAAAATGTGGCAGGAATGCAGGTGTGTGACTTCTAAGGCTAAGTCATAAATGACACTGCATCTTCTCCCTTGCACTTGCTTGAATTACCCGTGCTGGGGGAAGCAGCTGTCATGATATGAGGTCACTCAAATAGCCCACAGAAGGGTACCAGCAGTCAGCATTACCTGGCCACCATGTGAGTAAGCAGCAGTTCCTCCAGCCCAGATAAGCTTTCAGATGAGACTGCAACTTCATTTGAGATGCCAACCAGAACAACCCAGTTAAGCCACACTTGAATTCCTAATCCATAGAACTTGAGTGATCAAGCTACTGAGTTGTGGGGACATTTGTTATGCAGCATTAGATAACGAATATAGCAGGTACTTAGAGTAAGTAATCAGTGAACACAAAAGGTGTAGGGGATAAGGCTGGTTATCTGCCTAGCAATAACTTTCACCTGTCTTCATCCTCATGGAAACTCAACTTTGTTTTAAGAATTCTCCTTATGTCCATATGATTCAGGGAGGGTAATTCCACCTGCAGGAAAAGATCCTTGCTAGCCTTGGTCCGTCATTGGTCATTCCATTCCCTTTGCTGGAAAATGGTTCAAGAACAAGAATGCTCTCAATGTCTGAAAGCATGTGAATGCTGTTATTTTAAAACTTTCAACATTCCTTCTAATTCATCTTTTGAGGAAAGACAACTCTTATGAGTGTTTTGGTCCAAAAGAAAACCCAAAACTATATTCTGGAATGAAGTTTTAAGAACAAGAAGCGATCTCTCTAAGCCAACATGGCACATGAACTCACTGTCCTCCCCACTACATAGGACATAACTCCCAGGGGTGTAAACCTCCCTGGCAGTGTGGGACAGAAATCCCGGAATGAGTGGGGCCCTGGCATCTAATGATTGAGAAAGCCTTCTTGACCAAAAAGGGGAAGAGAGAAATGAAACAAAATAAAGTGTCAGGACTGAATACAAAAACTCAAAAATGGACAGCACAATACTACCTAACTGTAATACAATGACGTTAAAACACTGAATGAAGCTGCATGTGAGAATGATAGAGGGAGGAGGGCTGGGGACATAAATGAAATCAGAAAGAAAGATAGATGTTAAAGATTGAGATGGTATAATCTAGGAATGCCTAGAGTGTATAATAGTGAAATGTACAAGGTACAATTTTTTTATTAACGGAAAGAAAAAAAAAGAAATTAACACAACATTTAGAAATCATACCATTCTACATATGCACTCAGTAATTCTTAACATCATCACATAGATGCATGATCATCGTTTCCTAGTACATTTGCATCGGTTTAGAGGAACTAGCAACACAACAGAAAAAGATATAAAATGTTAATATAGAGAAAAGAAATAAAAGTAGTAATAATAGTAAAAAAAAAAAAAAAAAACCCTATAGCTCAGATGCAGCTTCATTCAGTGTTTTAACATGATTACTTTACAATTAGGTATTATTGTGCTGTCCATTTTTGAGTTTTTGTATCTAGTCCTGTTGCACAGTCTGTATCCCTTCAGCTTCAATTACCCATTATCTTACCCTGTTTCTAACTCCTGCTGGACTCTGTTACCAATGACATATTTCAAGTTTATTCTCGAATGTCTGTTCACATCAGTGGGACCATACAGTATTTGTCCTTTAGTTTTTGGCTGGACTCACTCAGCATAATGTTCTCTAGGTCCATCCATGTTATTACATGCTTCATAAGTTTATTTTGTCTTAAAGCTGCATAATATTCCATCGTATGTATATACCAGTTTGTTTAGCCATTCTTCTGTTGATGGACATTTTGGCTGTTTCCATCTCTTTGCAATTGTAAATAATGCTGCTATAAACATTGGTGTGCAAATGTCCATTTGTGTCTTTGCCCTTAAGTCCTTTGAGTAGATACCTAGCAATGGTATTGCTGGGTCGTATGGCAATTCTATATTCAGCTTTTTGAGGAACCGCCAAACTGCCTTCCACAGTGGTTGCACCATTTGACATTCCCACCAACAGTGGATAAGTGACAAGGTACAATTTTAAAAATGTTTTTGCATGAGGAAGAACAAAGGAATGTCATTATTGCAGGGTGCTGAAAATAGATGGTAATATTTTAAATGTCACCTTATGTGTGAGACTAAAGCAAAAAAGGATTATTTGTTACAAAATTTATATTTTGACTAGTGCATTTCCTAATATAACTTATGTAAATAGTTTGAATGAACGCCATAAGTACTTGGAATCTGAGGTAGGACATGAGATTTTGCTGGTTTGTCCAGAGTGATGCCCCGATGAATCCCAGAGTGATTTGATCAGTGACTGGAAAAGTATCTGCAAAGCCCCCTTTGGGGAATGGTGAGAACGGGGAGAAATTCAACTTCCCCAAGTTGAATTCTTGATATTCTCACAAGCAGTGTGGACAACCAAAGCTATAGGCTGAGCAACCAGTCTTGGGGTTTGTTCATATGAAACTTAACCCCACAAAGGATAGGTCAAGTCTACTTAAAATTTAGGCCTCAGAGTCACCCTCAAGAGAGCCTCTTTTGTTGCTCAGATGTGGCTTCTCTCTTCAGCCAACACAACAAGCAAATTCACCACCCTCCCCCTGTCTACGTGGGATATGACTCCCAGGGGTGTGGACCCTCCTGGCAATGTGGGACAGAAATCCTAGAATGAGCTGAAAGTCAGCATCAAGGGATTGAGAAAACCGCCTCCACCAAAAGGGGGAAGAGTGAAATGAGACTAAGTGTCAATGGCTGAGAGATTCCAAACAGAGTCGAGAGGTTATCCTGGGGGTTATTCTTACGCATTAAGTAGATATCACCTTTTTATTCAAGATGCAGTGGAGAGGCTGGAGGAAACTGCCTGAAAATGTAGAGCTGTGTTCCAGTAGCCATGTTTCTTGATAGCTTTCACAATGTGACTGTGTGATTGTGAAAACCTTGTGTCTGATGCTTTTATCTACCTTGTCAACAAACGAGTAGAACATATGGAATAAAAATAAATAATAGGGGGAACAAATGCTAAAATAAATTTAGTTTGAAATGCTAGTGATCAGTGAAAGTGAGGGGTAAGGGGTATGGTAGGTATAATCTTTTTTTTCTTTTCTGCTTTCGTTTTCTTTTTCTATTGTTTTTTTATTTCTTTTTCTGAATTGATGCAAATCTTCTAAGAAATGATGAATATGCAACTAAGTGATGATATTGTGAATTACTGATTATATATGTTAATGTTTTATTTGGTTTGTTAATTTTTTTTAATTAATAAATAAATTTAAAAAATAAATAAAGTGTCAGTGGCTGAGAGATCTCAAACAGAGTTGAGAGGTTATCCTGGGGGTTATTCTTATGCATTATATAGATATCCCTTTTTAGTTTATGATGTATTAGAGTGACTGGAGGGAAGTAGCTGAAACTGTAGAGCTGTGCTCCAATACCCTTCTTAAAAATGATTGTATAATGATATAGCTTTCACAGTGTGACTGTGTGATTGTGAAAACCTTGTGTCTGATGCTCCTTTTATCTAGGGTATGGATAGATGAGTAAAAAATATGGATAAAAATAAATAACAGGGGGAACAAAGGTTGAAATAAATGAGGTAGATGGAAATACTAGTGGTCAATGAGAGGGAGGGGCAAGGAGTATGGTATGTATGAATTTTTTCTTTTTTCTTTCTTTTTCTGAAGTAATGCAAATATTTAAAAATGAAGATGGTGATGAATACACAACTAGGTGATGACATTGTGAGGCACTGATTGTGCATCATGTATAGAATGTCTGTATGTTAAGAAGGTTTGTATGTTTGCATGTTGTTTTATCAATAAAAATAGTTTTTTAAAAAAGCAGCTAAATTACCTGCAAACTAACGTACTTTGTTTACAATGTTATTGTTACAAAATTATGATGGTGTCATCTTGGTGTGAGATAAATCTTTTTTCCTTTACTGGGCCCCAGAGAATGGAGTAGAGTTTGACTCCAGGTTTTGAGGATGCAGCCAAAAGTACTCCTACAGGGACAAAGAAAGATGTCAGGATAGGATCAAGGAAAAGTATGGCCTATTAGAGACACAGTTCTGGTCAATAAAGGCAAGTCTGCTAAAGGGATTTCTAGGAAAAGTTTTCTTGCTTTTAATAAGAGTCATAGGAAAGAGATTGTTTTGGTTTGCTACAGCTGCTGAAATGCAATGTACCAGAAATGGGTTGGCTTTTAACAATGGGGATTTATTAAGTTACAAATTACAATTCTAAGGTCATGGAAAATGTCCAAATTAAGGCATTATTAAGAGGATCCTTCACTGAATACAATCTGATAGCATCTGAGGTTCCTCTGTCACATGGGAAAGCATGTGGCAACATATTCTGGTCCTTTTCTCCAAAATGTCCCTGGTCTTCTGTGGGTTCTTGCTTGTTTCTCCCGGAGTATTTCTATCTTAGCGTCTCTGAACTCTCTTGGCTCTGAGCTCTCTCCAAAATGTCTCTCTGTTAAAGGACTCTGGCAAGAGGATTAAGACCCACTTTGAATGGGTGGGTCCCATCTCCATGGAAACAATTAAACAAAAGGTCCCACCCAACAATAGGCCTACCCCCCACAGAATGGATTAAAAGAACGTAGTCTTTTCTAGGGTACATAACAGATTCAAACCAACACAGAGATGTTACCTTTCCTTTGTCTAGATATCATCGGGCCTTCATGTGATGTATGGATCAGCATTATGGAACTGCTCAGCCACCTAGCTCTCAGCCTGAGATAAACAACCACATACACAGAAGACACCTGGGGAATCACAGAAAAATTAAGGCAGGAGCTGCCTTACCTAAAAGCCTTGATTAAAGGAAAAACTATATTTGCTAAAAATAAGATCCCAAATAGTAACTTGTAGTGGCTACATTTTATTTGTTCATGTATTTGAAGTTTCTTCTGCAACACTATTCTTAAGTACTGGGTTCGGTTGAAAAGTATTGCTTAAAAAAAGCATTGCACCCATTTAATCAATAGCAATGCTTTATTGCACATGAGATAAACCAGGAGAGAGTTTTTTTTAGTGCTGATGCCCAGGCCCAGTGCAGAGCAACATTCAGTGCCTCTTGAAAGCCCTCCAGCTCTATCTCCCCATGTACTCATCACAAGTCAGCCATACTGGCCCCCTTTCTGTTCCTCCAACATGCCAAGCTCCTCCAGGACCAGGGCTCCTGTACTATTTTTTGCAGCCTCACCTTTTGCAATGCTGCCTCCAGCTCATGTTTCAGATCTGAGCTTAAATAGTCTCTTTCCAGAAAGACCTCTCCAACCACCTGGTCACAGGCAGGATACTGAACTCTTCCCATTCAACCTGATGGGCTCACATAGCTCCTACGGCAATGTCATTATTTTCAAATAAAGGAACGGAGACAAGCCATTTGAACAAAGAGCAGCAGTATAATTGTTAGCACAATCCAGGAAGGCTTTTTGAAATCTTGGGAATTAGGTCTTGACATAGGGTAGGATTTGATTTGTTGAGCTGGGTGTGGTGGGATTTTAGGAAGTCGAAACAGCTTGAGTGAAGGAAGGTGGAAAATGGCAGAGTCTATGGCCAGCATATAGGGAAGCAGCATATAGGGAGAGCATTCTGAGGGCTAGGACCTAGTGAGATACAGCAGGAAACAGAGGGTCTAAATTGAACAAGAGATACTATGGATATTCTGAAGTAATTCCAGCTGTTGTGGAAAAGATGAGAAGGCTGCAGGACAAGAAGAGCAGCTCATTATAGACAGAAAAATAAAAGGCATTTGGGGTACAATAAATTAATTTTTCTGGTATAGAAACAAGCCTTTGGAAGGAGAAACATAAAAGCAAGAAGTGCTTAACCACATCCGCTTGGTAGTGCTGCAGGCTTCATGAATAAGCCCGTGTCCCAATAGCACCCTCTTCTTGCAGAAGTAAGAACTGCACACTAAGATGGCTCACCTCTTTAATCAAAATGCATTTGCCAATCCCTGAGAAAAATGTTTATGTGCCATATTAATAACCTAGTGAGGATTTTGTTGTGCTTTCGGACACAACATAAAAAGGAACATTGCTTTAAATAAACGCTTATTTTTCTTCTGGATTATTCAAGACTCACGACCACATCTAAATAAGTGAATCCCTTACATAGTATCAAGTGTGAATTCAAATATTGAGGTGCTTTAATCATCCCATGAAACTGAACAAGTCTAGCATCTGTCCTTTAAGTAGACTGAAGTCCCCTTGATGGCAAAAGTGCTATTTAATTCATCTCTGTATCTCTACAGTTCCTGTCATATTTATTTGTTGGATGGATGTTCATTGGGGATTCTGTGGCCATGGTGGTTTTATTTTTGAGAAAATGACACAAAAGTTCCTTTTCCTTCATTCACAACAAAAGAATATTAGAACTGTTAAAATTATGTAAAGTAAAAAAAGGTCAGGCAGACCATACAGACCACCATGCCACCTTTGGTGCGAGAGGGATTGAGTATATATTCTTAGTCTCCTGTAGATGGAAAGAGAAATTCTAAAATACACAAGAAATTAACACAGATGGGGCAACTGGGTGGATGGGGACAAGGATGGAAGATGTTCCATCACATACTGTTCTAAACTTTTTAAACACTTGAAATATTTTTAAAGTACTACCTATTCAAAAATCTCAACTAAAAATAGGAAAGTATCAATATGAGACAGTAACAAATATGGCAATTACTAATTTATTATAAAAATAAATTTTAAGGCTTTTAAATTATTCCCAAGAAACTCATTAAGTAGAAACCCCGTATTTATGCTATCCCTTAAAAATCCCAAGACATGTTTTAAGCAGGAGTTCATAAAAGCAGACTTAGCTCATTGCACTCATTTCCATTTGAAATCTCATTTCACATTTAAAAAATTTTGAAGTATGGTATCATGATTCTTTAACTCAGCAGTTCCAATCTTAGTCTAGTCTATAGAAGTATTAGTGCGCAAAAGATATTTGCTTAAGAATGTATTTGCAGCACCACTATTTATAATAGCAAAACTCTAGAAATATATTGGTAGACAAGTTAAAAAAAATTACAAGACCTATTAACAGAAGTATTTTTAAAAATGATATAAATGTACTGGCATGGAATGATGCTACAACTACCTGGCCCCCACCATTACCATAAAAAAAAAAAAAGCTGAGCCACATGTTGACAAAGGTCTATTTTTGTGCACACGTATGCATTACACATGGAAAGTAGGACAGAACACCAAACTGTTAATAGCTGCCTCTGCAAAGTAAAAACAGGTAATTGGTAAGCACATCTTTACGTGGATTCATGTAACTTTTATAAACCTGTATATATCATTATGCTCTTGACCTCTGTATTTGCTTTTCAAAATCAAGTACCTATACTCATAACTCCTCTCATTTTGACAAGAGCCCAGTGATGTTCTTGGACATCAACTGAGCAGCCCCGACTTCCCCAAACCCGAGCTTCTAAGAATACACCTACGCTCCCCTGCCAAGCGCTTTCTAGCTCTGAGTAAGGCACTCATCTCCATCTGCCTTTAGGGGCACGGCTAAAATAACCCAGGCCCATTTTCACAAACAGCATTATCCAAGCAGCCCAGACTTTTATCAATGTTTTATCTATATGCTGAATGCACGGGAGAGTTATACTGTACAACCTACATCAATATTAAGCTAAAAGGAAAAAAAAAAAAAGAACAAAAAATACCATTGAGCTAAAACCTAGGATGACTAATGGATTTCAACAGTCTAACTTCCTGGTTGATCTCTAAAGCCGAGACTGATCTAATCTGTCCTACTTGACAATTGATGGGTACAACAAAACATCTCCTAGAGGTGAACTGTGGATCCCTGAAAGTGGGCAAGTGGGAGGAGTGTGCTGTTGGGGTCAAACAATCCCTTCTTTCAAGTCCTTTCATGGGTCTGATTACCTCCCCATGCCTACCCGGCTGTGCTACTTACTTGTATTAAGCCAGCTTCACAGCACATTCCACCTTCGGCTCTAGATATGAGGTGCATGCCTGTCTTAGCATCATCTCAGGCCCAAACTTTAGTTTTAAAGGGCAAATGCCACCAGACTCGCACAAAGGAAAACCCAAGACCAGCTGTTTCACCCACCAATTAAGTTCCAAGTTACCAATAAGGTTATACAGAACTTTTCCCCTGTAATTACCACAGGGAATTCTGAGGAATCAAGCTCATATTGACGATTAATAAACAGTAATTCCCATTTTCAACCAATTTTTAACTTCCCAGCATAATGCCTGATGGCATACTTTTTAATAAAAACACACATTACCTACAAAATCCTCATTTTGGTCAAATTCTTTTTTTCTTAAATGGGCAGGCACCAGGAATCGAATCCGGGTCCTCTGGCACAGCAGGTAAGCATTCTTGCCTGCTGAGCCACCGTGGCCTGCCCAAATTTTGTCTTTTTATATAGCTCGATGCTTATGTTTAACTGCCTATATACTAAAGCTGCTTCTTCTCTAGACCCCTTTCCACCTCCCAATCCACTTATCTCCTTCCTCCCAGTGCTCTAGAAACTCTCCCACATTTCAGGTATCTCACATGACCCCAACACCACAGTACTTCTGAAGTAACTTACAAATGGACCTACATTTGTGAGAGTACACAGGAAAAATCCTAAACTTTTAACCTTCAAGTAAAAAAGCACTACGTAAGGCCAACATTTCTTACCTTAAGGTTCCCAAACACTTGGTGGACCAAAAATGTTGATACCCCTCATCATCCAGCCCCACCCTCAAACCCATAAACACTGGGGAAAAAAAACCCCACACTATTGGGAATGCAACAACTTTATTGAAAGAAAAGTGCAATGAAATTTCTTGAAAGCTTAAAAGGGGGAACTTATGACACCTCCCTTCAAGCAGAGAACCAAGTGCAGAGTAGACTCTTTCTGATGTTGTAGTCAGACAAGGTGCGTCCGTCTTCCAGCTGCTTCCTCTCAAAGATCAATCTCTGCTGGATTGGAGGAATGCCTTCCTTGTCTTGGATACTGGTCTTGACATTCTCAGTGGTGTCACCAGGCTCCACCTTAACGGCAATGGTCTTCCCTGTCAAGGTACTGTCGAAGATCTGCATTCCACCTCTAAGACGGAGGACCAGGTGCAGGGTAGATTCTTTCTGGATGTTGTAATCAGACAGGGTGCGTCCGTCTTCCAGCTGCTTCCCGGCAAAGATCAACCTCTGCTGGTCAGGAGGAATGCCTTCCTTGTCTTGGATCTTGGCCTTGACATTCTCAATGGTGTCACTGGGCTCCACCTCAAGGGTAATGGTCTTCCCAGTCAAGGTCTTGACGAAGATCTGCATTCCCCCTCTAAGACGGAGGACCAGGTGCAGGGTAGATTCTTTCTGGATGTTGTAGTCTGACAGGGTGCGTCCGTCTTCCAGCTGCTTTCCAGCAAAGATCAACCTCTGCTGGTCAGGAGGAATGCCTTCCTTGTCTTGGATCTTGGCCTTGACATTCTCAATGGTGTCACTGGGCTCCACCTCAAGGGTAATGGTCTTCCCAGTCAAGGTCTTGACGAAGATCTGCATTCCACCTCTAAGACGGAGGACCAGGTGCAGAGTAGATTCTTTCTGGATGTTGTAATCAGACAGGGTGCGTCCGTCTTCCAGCTGCTTCCCGGCAAAGATCAACCTCTGCTGGTCAGGAGGAATGCCTTCCTTGTCTTGGATCTTGGCCTTGACATTCTCAATGGTGTCACTGGGCTCCACCTCAAGGGTAATGGTCTTCCCAGTCAAGGTCTTGACGAAGATCTGCATTCCACCTCTAAGACGGAGGACCAGGTGCAGGGTAGACTCTTTCTGGATGTTGTAGTCTGACAGGGTGCGTCCGTCTTCCAGCTGCTTTCCAGCAAAGATCAACCTCTGCTGGTCAGGAGGAATGCCTTCCTTGTCTTGGATCTTGGCCTTGACATTCTCAATGGTGTCACTGGGCTCCACCTCAAGGGTAATGGTCTTCCCAGTCAAGGTCTTGACGAAGATCTGCATTCCACCTCTAAGACGGAGGACCAGGTGCAGGGTAGATTCTTTCTGGATGTTGTAATCAGACAGGGTGCGTCCGTCTTCCAGCTGCTTCCCGGCAAAGATCAACCTCTGCTGGTCAGGAGGAATGCCTTCCTTGTCTTGGATCTTGGCCTTGACATTCTCAATGGTGTCACTGGGCTCCACCTCAAGGGTAATGGTCTTCCCAGTCAAGGTCTTGACGAAGATCTGCATTCCACCTCTAAGACGGAGGACCAGGTGCAGGGTAGACTCTTTCTGGATGTTGTAATCTGACAGGGTGCGTCCGTCTTCCAGCTGCTTTCCAGCAAAGATCAACCTCTGCTGGTCAGGAGGAATGCCTTCCTTGTCTTGGATCTTGGCCTTGACATTCTCAATGGTGTCACTAGGTTCTACCTCGAGGGTGATAGTTTTGCCCGTTAAGGTTTTTACAAAGATCTGCATTGTCTGTTAAAACAGAAAAACAACACAAGGGGGAACCAAGACTTTAGCTCATAGTTCACGTTATTATATACCTAAGCCTAAAAAACATCATTTAATGTATTTCCGCAAATCAAGAAAAGAAAAAGAAAAAAATACCTCGCGGAGAAAATACCACAAATGACAGGTAAAAGGCTTAGTTGGCAAATAGCTCAAATTCCAGGCTTCAGCCACATCCGTGGGAAAGCACGGAAACCTGCCCAAAGGAAATTCAGAGCCTCACTTACCTTCCTCCCTCCCAGCATACCTGTCCCCTGTCAATTCGGCAGTCTACCCCAGGCCCAAACCCGTGTCCCGTGACTGAAAAAAAACCGACTACACACAAATACCGGCAGGGGGCCCCACCCTCGACTGTAAGTTAACAGAGCCCGGCGACGTCACCTAACCGCGCTAATGGGCGGGCGCCCTCCTCCCTGGGCTCAAGACCGGGAGGGCAGCCCCACCAGTTAGCACTTCCTCCCAACGAACGACGGGAAACCGAGTTCGCAGGCCGCTTAGAACACAGAATAACTCAACCTGAGCCAAACACTGTTCAATCCCGACAAATAATAAATCGGTGATAGTCTCGCCTTCCCGCCGTTAAGGTCAAAGCCCTTTCCTCCTTTCTTTCCACCCAAAACCCGCCATATTTCCGATTTAGTCTCTCCAACCTCACATCCCGTTTTAACCAGGCTTCTTTTAGTTAAGAACTGGGCGCTGTCGCCATTGCGCTGCGTTCGTCCCGCTCAAGCCACTGAAGTCGTAGACTGCGAGCCACCTGAAGCCTCGACTACCCTCTGCCCGCACCAGTGGCACCTGCCGCCCTCCTTCCTGGAGACCTGTGGGGTACCAGGCCTCCGGCCAGCCCCGCGGAACCCTCCTCACCTGGCGGCGGTGAAAGCAGCGTACGTAGGAAAAACGCAACCAAACGCCCGGCCTCAACGAGTCTCACTGCGTCTCGCCCGGCACTCCCTTATATAGTCATCGGAGGACACCGCCCCAGCGAGATCCCTCCGCAGAAACGCCGAGAAGGAACTATTTCCGTCATCCCGCCCTGCCCTCTCGGGAGATACCTAGAAACCTGAAATCATCCACTCCCACTCCTGAAACGTGCTCCTGTGAAGAATGGGGCTTTAGGGCAGAGTTCGGGTGGGGAATGGGTGGCCGACCTGACAGGCCAGGCGGAGGGATCAGTGCGTTCGCTGCGCGCTACGATTGGGACGTAGCCGGCGCACGGCTTGGGTGAGGGGACTTGGCGCGGGGGCGGGGGCGGGGGCCGGGTGGAATGAAAATACGGCGCGGAGTTAGCCGCAGGCCTGGAGCGGGCGCCCGAAACCCCACCCCTCTCCCTTCAGCTGCAACGGACCCCGCCGCTCGCGATACCCCGCCGTTGGCGAGCAAGGGGTTCGGGCCCAGCACCTCAAGCCGGGTTGCGGGGAGCGGTCACCTCCCCTCGCGCGCGCCGCGCCCAGTCCCCACGCGAAGCTCAGGGGTCTCTATTGGGGGTTACATTTAAGATACGGGGGAGGTGTTTGTTTTCCTGACCCCTAGGGAGGGGGTCAGCCGTGTCAGAACCCCCACCCCACTCCGCCCCGCCCCTCACTTGCGGCGGACGGGCCGCCTCCGCCGCCGGGCGCCGGGACAAGGCGAATGACTCGGCAGATCTCAGCTCTGCGCGCGCGCCGGGGCCGAAGCCTAAGCCAGGACGGCTCTGCGCCTCGGGACGGGGGTTTCCTCACAACAAATGAGGGAAAAATGGTTTTCCAACGGAGAACTGAGGAAACCATGTCCAGCTCTAATTGAGCGACGATAGGAAGCTCCTGTTAAAACAGTATTTTAAAACCGCACAGCGTTTTGAACGTGTGTGAGCCGACCTGAAAGCTGACATGCTCCCAGGCTGCCCCTCGGCCGCGGGTTTTGGGTTTTACTCGAGTGATCAAGGGGGCCTCGAAATTCCCGTTGTCTGGGTAGTTGAGGTTGGAAACCGAGCCCCTTTACACCTGATATTTTAAAAGACATTTATTGAGTCCCAGTTCTGTGTGTTTATGGGGGAAAAAAAAAAGGAAAAGAAAAATCCCAAATATGAAATTGGCTTCCACAGTTGATTCAATGTTGAAAAATTAAAGACGGGGGAAAAAATTACCAACTAGATCTTTATTTTTTGCCACAAACTATTTTGAGATGTGTGTCACTTCTAAAATATGTGGACGTGAAAAAGCCTAGACGCTTTTAAAACAAGGTTTTTAAAATTCACAGAGAATTTTCCCCCTACCCCCTCAAGTCCCCGTTCACCTTCCTTCTGGAACCTTCTAGAACCAATCCCTGACGCCACAATTATGTGTGGATGTGTTTTTTTTACCCTTGAAGGCGACAAGAAGGAAAAACCAACTGACTGAAATCTGTCTCTGTCACTCAAAAAATCATACCTTCATGTTTTAATCACATACTATAATTTGAACATGTAAGAGGAATCAAACTAAAGCCATCCTGTATGTTTTCTGTAGCAATCATGTCCGTCTGTGTGAAAACGCCAAAAAAGCTGTTCACAACAGACTTCAACCGCTCATTTTTAACTTCGCAAGAATGAACCGGTGGGAACTGGCAATTAAACAGGAAAGAGTTAAAAATAAACCGTCGTTTTCCCACTGGCACCAGGGACGTGCGCTCTCTCACAGGTTCTCCCGAAATTTCTGGAGGTTTCTGGAGAAACCAAAGCTGAGGTTCTTCCTGAGGGACCAGGCTCAGCTTCAAGCCACACCCTGCCCGCTTGGGGCTGCTGCTTTGCTGACAGCCTTGTGACTCAGGCTGCGCCGCTGAGTCACGAGCTGTGTCACAGGGTTTTCTCAGCGTCCAAACCTCTCCGAGAAAAACAGCCCCGTTTCAGAGGAAGAGGAGGAGGCGAGGAAGGGCGAAGGGAAAACAGGTGGGGGTGGGGGGTGGGGGTGGGGCGGGCCAACGATTACTTCAAACGGCGCAAATAAGATCCCTAAGAGTTACATGTGTCTAGAAGGAACAAAAAATCCCTAAAACGCCTCACCCAGTCTTCCCCAATTTAAGTCTAAATGTGTTTTGTTTTTTAATTCGGACAGAAATAACTCTGTCTCCAAGGTCTCTGAGGTGAGCGGGAGGAGAAAATGGCGTCCCAAGAGAGATGGCTGGTGCCTGTCTAGGGCAGGGGTTCTCAGGCAGGAGCGATTCTGCCTGCTCCCCTCCCCCAGGGATGTTTAGCAGTGTCTAGTTGTCCCAATTTGGGGAGGGGGAGGAGGGGGTTGGTCCTGATGGAGGCCAGGGATGCTGCTAAACATCCTGCAAGGGACAGGACAGCCCCCCACAACAAAGAATTATCAGGCTCCAAATGCCAGTAGCCCCCAGGGTGAGAAACCCTGTGCTACAAAAGGGTTTTTGTTGTTGTTGTTGTTGCCTGAGACAAACCCCAAAGCCCGTCCCACTTGGACTCAGGAGCTGGATGTCGAGTCACGTTGTCCTAAACTAAATCCTTTGACCTAGAATGCAGTGTACTAGAATGTGCGAGAAGCCGAATTAGTCATTGGATCCGTTTCCAGTCGGTTCCGGCCTCCGTCCTTTGCAGGCTCCCCACAATAGGCTTGCTCGCGAGCAAGGACCAATGGGAAAGTGACAAAGGCCCAGCAACGGGGCGGGATTGGCTGGCGTGCGAGGCCACGTGATGGGCTGAGCTCACAAAGGACCGGGTGGGCGGTGGCGGGCGTGGAGTACTGGGGTGGTGCCTGCGCGGCTCCCTTTCTCCCTTCCCCCACAAGGTTTTCAGGGCCCGTGAAGGTCACCTCACAGTGTGTGGCTTCCCTTCGCAAATGTCGGAGACCGCAAGGCCCGGCAAAATATTCCCCCACCCACCCAAGAGAAAGCGTGAAAGCAGAGGACTGGGTGATAGAGGTTTGCCTTGCTTTGTAGTCGGTTATATAATAAAAAAAAAGCTGGCCAAGGGGATCTTACAAAACAAAACCAAAAAAAAAGCCCGAGGGATTTTGTCTTTTCTTCTGGTTTACATCAGTACACTTGAACTTTCTGACTTAGAAGTAGCCAGTTGCATCTCCCACGAGGAGAAAATCAGACCTCAGTTCTGTTCTCCGAATTTGCCGATTAAGAGTTTAGGGACATTAGGAAGTTCTTTAACCTGTCGGGCTTTGGATTTTGAAATGTAAAGTGAACTGTAATCGTCGAAAAGGATCCCAATTCCTTTTCTAGGAAGCTCCGTTTCCCGGCACAAGACTGACAATGGCCAATTCCTTATTTTTTCCCCTTTCAGTGAACCGCCAGATATGTTCACAAGACAAAAATGAAATCAGCATAACATTAATTTCGTGCCAGGTCTGATCATTTTAGAAGTTACCTCAACGCTTTGTGTCCTTAAAAATCTTCTGGACGTTTAGGGAGTATGAACCTGCCCAGAAGCTCTTGGGAAACAAGCTGGTGAGTCACATCATGAATTTTAGTTTCCGCGTCGCAAAGATGAAGGCTCTTGACTAAGACGGGGTCACCAAATGGGAGCAAGGCTGTGGGGGTGAGTTATTTGAAATGCAGACAAAGAACTGCATCCACAGAAAGGACCCCTTTCCAGATAGTAGGCCTTTTATCATGGATGATAAACTATAGTATGGGGTTTCAGATACAGGGTATATGCTTCAACAGTGTGCACCACAGCGGCTCATTCATTATGTCCACCCTGCCCGTTGCTGGGGGGCGAGGCGTGAGTCCG
Organism: Tamandua tetradactyla; assembly: GCF_023851605.1. Classification (NCBI taxonomy): domain Eukaryota; kingdom Metazoa; phylum Chordata; class Mammalia; order Pilosa; family Myrmecophagidae; genus Tamandua; species Tamandua tetradactyla. The sequence continues at coordinate 7,252,817 of NC_135331.1, read as the reverse complement.
GAGGGCTAGCTTCCTTTTGCTGCTCTGGAAATGGTGGGTGGCTGACAGCCCAAAGGAAGGGAAGGGGTCAGCAAAGAGGCTTGGACCTTGTCGATTTCCGATGAGTTCTGATGGCCAGAATGAGTCAGTGATACCCGAGGCATTTTGCTGCAGGGAGCTAGTTTAGTCAGCACCTGAAAGGATCATTCAGCTGGACTTTGCTTTGGTTGCAAACGTCAAGTTACACCTTTCCCTTTATGTACGTAGTTCTGCTACCTATTCCAGGCACGGAAAGAGAAGACCGTGAAAATCCTAGCCGACAGTATTACCAGTCACACCCATGGCGTCTCAATACTGAACGGTTCGATTAAAAACAAAAAGAAACCATGCATGGCGCTGCAGTCCGGAAAAAAACCTACTGGAGATGCCGGGGATCGAACCCGGGGCCTCATACATGCAAAGCATGCGCTCTACCACTGAGCTACATCCCCATTGCCGAAGATATGGCTCTTTAAAAATGTCTGATACAGGCTTTTGTTTCCCCGCCACCTGCCTGCTGAGCTTTTTAAAAGATACTGTGTATTTAAATGGATGTTAGGATTTAGCAAAAGCAAACTGTTCTAGTTTGCTAGCTGCCGGAATGCAATATACCAGAAACGGAATGGCTTTTAAAAAGGGGTGCTTTAATGAGTTGCTAGCTTACAGTTCTAAGGCCGAGAAAATGTCCCCATTACAAGTCTATAGTAATGTCCAATCAAAGGCATCCAGGGAAAGATACCTTGGTTCAAGAAGGCCGATGAGGTTCAGGGTTTCTCTCTCATCTGGAAAGGCACATGGTGAACACGGTCAGGGCTCCTCTCTTGGCTGGACAGGCACATGGCAAATACAGCATCATCTGCTAGCTTTCTCTCCTGGCTTCCTATTTCATGAAGCTCCCCGGGAGGCACTTTCCTTCTTCAACTCCAAAGGTTGCTGGCTCGTGGACTCACTGCTTTGTGGTGCTACAGCATTCTCTGCTCTCTCCGAGTCTCTCTCAATCTCTCATTCTCCAAAATATTTCCTTTTATAGGACTCCAATAAACCAATCAAGACCCACTCAAATGGGTGGAGACATGTCATCCCCTAATCCAGTTTAACAACCATTCTTAACTAAATCACATCAACCAGGGAGATGATCTCATTACAGGTTCAAATATACAGTATTGAATAGGGATTATTCTACCTTTAAGAAATGAGACTTATATTAAAACATGGCTTTTCTTAGGGGGCATACTTCCTTTCAAACCAGCACATTCCACCCTCTGGCCCCTAAAAAAGACATGTTTTTCCCATATACAAAATACATTAATTTCATAACAATATCAGATATCCTTAAACCTTTCAGTAGCAATACAAAGTATCAAATTAGAGACAGTATGAAATCTCATCAAATCAGTTACAGGCGTGGTCTATCCTAAGGCAAAAATTCTCTCCATTTGCTCTGGACCTTTGAAAACTCATGACAAGTTATTTGCTGCCAACATATAAAGGAGGAACATTCATAGGATACATATACACATTTCCATAGGGAGGAAGGAACACAGGGGTCACCGGACCCGTACAGTTTCGAAAACCTGCAGGGCAAAGTCCATTAGTTTTCAAAGTCTGAGAGTCATTTATCCTCAGGGCTTTAGAAAGTGGCAGTCCCACCCTTTCCAAATGCCTACGCCTGCCTCTCTCTGAATGCAACCTTGGGGGATATTGGGGAGACCACCTTTCTCTCGGCTCCACCCTCTCCAAGCATTGGGGCCGCACCCGGGCTCTCTGCCATCTCCGGGGCACACACTCAACCCCTCCATGTGGTGGCAGCCAGGCTCTCCCCACACCCCAAGGAATGTGCTTCACCTTCTCCAAGGCCTGAGGCGGCATGACTCTTCCGCTGCAACGAGGTGGAAGGCCCATTCTCTGCCTTTGGGGCAAACTCACCCTCTCCACGGGCTTGGGTGGGTCCACTCTCCTGGCCTGAGGCTTCTTGACTTCAGACCTCAGCCTCCACAGTTTTTCCTCTGAAGTTATTTTTCCTCCAATGTGTCCCTTCTCTGAACCCCTCAGTCCAGACTGGCAGCGGCTCTGTTTATACAGGTCCCACAGCACTCTCATTGGCTTTCTATGCAGTAGCCTTGGATCATGCCCATCAGACATAAGGAGTTTCCACAAATCTTTCCTGGATAACTCCATGTCCGATCCTGACTTTCTCTGAAATGGCTGGCTGGTTCCACATTTGGTTAAATCCACACTATACTCTGTAGTCTCCCTTTCTGTAGGCCCAGAATTTTCCGGGACCTCAACTTCTGGTTTCTTTTTACTCAAGAGTTCAGTTTTCAGCTTATCTCTTTCCTGTCGCATTTCACTATAAGCTGCAAGGAGAAACCAGACTGCACTTTCGACATTTAATTTGGAGATCTCTTCTGCTAAATATCCAAGTTCATGGCTTTTAAAATCTGCCTTCCAGCCAAAACTACCAGTCAATTTTGCCAGATTATCTGCCATTTTAAAACAAGGATCACCTTCCTTCCAGTCTACAATAACACGGACCTCATTTCTGTCTAAGGCCTCATCAGAAGTGTCTTTAGAGTCCACATTTCTACCAACAGTCTCTTCAAAACAGTCTAGGCCTTCTCTATCAAGCTTCTCACAATTCTTCCAGAATCTTCCCCTTATCCATTTAAAAAGCTGTTCCAACATGTTTGGTATTTGCAAACTACAGCAGCAGCACCCCACTCTCCGGTACCAAAATCTGTTCTAGTTTGCTAGCTGCCGGAATGCAATATACCAGAAACGGAATGGCTTTTAAAAAGGGGTGCTTTAATGAGTTGCTAGCTTACAGTTCTAAGGCCGAGAAAATGTCCCCATTACAAGTCTATAGTAATGTCCAATCAAAGGCATCCAGGGAAAGATACCTTGGTTCAAGAAGGCCGATGAGGTTCAGGGTTTCTCTCTCATCTGGAAAGGCACATGGTGAACACGGTCAGGGCTCCTCTCTTGGCTGGACAGGCACATGGCAAATACAGCATCATCTGCTAGCTTTCTCTCCTGGCTTCCTATTTCATGAAGCTCCCGGGGAGGCACTTTCCTTCTTCAACTCCAAAGGTTGCTGGCTCGTGGACTCACTGCTTTGTGGTGCTGCAGCATTCTCTGCTCTCTCCGAGTCTCTCTCAATCTCTCATTCTCCAAAATATTTCCTCTTTTATAGGACTCCAATAAACCAATCAAGACCCACTCAAATGGGTGGAGACATGTCATCCCCTAATCCAGTTTAACAACCATTCTTAACTAAATCACATCAACCAGGGAGATGATCTCATTACAGGTTCAAATATACAGTATTGAATAGGGATTATTCTACCTTTAAGAAATGAGACTTATATTAAAACATGGCTTTTCTTAGGGGGCATACTTCCTTTCAAACCAGCACACAAACGAAAACTTCTCCCAAAAGAGTCGTGTTCCATAGCATTGCAGCTAAAGTGCTAGCTGATACTGGAGCCAAGGGAACTGATCCCCCCCTTTTGTTTTTTTTTTTTTTTTAGTCTGCAGTATTTTATTTCTTTCTTTTTTCTTATTAATTTTTAAAAATTTTTAAAAATATAACAAACACGTTCTTTTGATCATTCCGTTCTACATATATAATTAATAATTCACAATACCATCACATAGTTGCATATTCATCATCATGATCATTTCTTAGAACATTTGCATCAATTCAGAAAAAGAAATAAAAAGACAATAGAAAAAAAATCGTACATACCATACCCTTTAGCTCTCCCTTTCATTGATCACTAGCATTTCAATCTAAATTTAACATTTGTTCCCCCTATTATTTATATTTTTATTCCGTATGTTTTATTCATCTTTGATAAAGTAGATAAAAGGAGTGTCAGACACAAGGTTTTCATAATCACACAGTCACATTGTGAAAGCTATATCATTACACGGTCATCTTCAAGAAACATGGCTACTGGAACACAGCTCTACATTTTTCAGGTAGTTCCCTCCAGCCTCTCCATTACATCTTGACTAACAAGGTGATATCTATTTAATTCGTAAGAATAACCTCCAGGATAACCTCTCGACTCTGTTTGGAATCTCTCAGCCATTTGCTTTATTTTGTCTCATTTCTCTCTTCCACCTTTTGGTCGAGAAGGTTTTCTCAATCCCTTGATGCTGAGTCAGCTCATTCTAGGATTTCTGACCCACGTTGCCAGGAAGGTCCACACCCCTGGGAGTCATGTCCCACGTAGACAGGGGGAGGGCAGTGAGTTTGCTTGTTGTGTTGGCTGGAGAGAGAGGCCACATCTAAGCAACAGAAGAGGTTCTCTAGGGGGTGACTCTTAGGCCTAATTTTAAGTAGGCTTTACCTATTCTTTGTGGAGTTAAGTTTCATATGAACAAACCCCAAGATTGGGGGCTCAGCCCATTGCGTTGGTTGTCCCCACTGCAAATCTGGGGAATTTTCCCCCTTTGTCACCATTCCCCGAAGGGGACTTTGCAAATACTTTTTTATTCACTGTTCAAATCACTATGGGATATATTGGGCCATCACACTGGACAAACCAACAAAATCTCATGCCCTACTAAAGGTTCCATGTACTTATGGTATTCGATTAAACTGTCTACATAAGTTATATTAGGAAATGCACTAGTCAAAGTATGAATTTTGTATCAAACACTTTTTGCTTTAGTCACACATAAGTTAAAATTTTTAAGTATTAATTACCATCTATTTTCAGCACCCTGTAGTAATGACATTCCTTTTTGTTCCTCATGCAAAAACATTTTTTAAATTTGTACATTTAGTCACTATCATTATATACCCTAGGCACTCCTGGATTATACCATCTCAGTCTTTATCGTCTATCTTTCTTTCTTATTTCATTTGTGCCCCCAGCCCTCCTCCCTCTATCATTCTCACATTCAGCTTCATTCAGTGTTTTAACATAATTGTATCATTTTAACATAATTGTGCAATCAGTCCTGTTGCACAATCTGTATCCCTCCAGCTCCGAGTACCCGATACCTTACCCTATTTCTATCTCCTGATGCTGACCCTTTCTTGAATGTTGCTCTTCACCTGACAGAAAAGGGAACACGGAAAATGAAAGTTGTTCCTAATAATTAAAGACGTTGCCCAGGTTGCACCTCCACCCGGAAATTTCTGTCTTCCCGTCCTTTAGAACCATTCTAAGTGATTTTGAGTTTGCACATTTGCTTGAAGACTCCCCTGCCCCCCCCCAAAAGAAACCCTTCTGAATCTAAAAATGGAAAGAAATAGATCCAGCCCCCCCAAATCATGTCTAAAGTCAGGAAGGAGTCTATTGCATCAAAAAGAGTCATTGTAAGTTAGCAGCTCTGTCCTGCAGAGAGCTTATTAAGCACATCAGGGAAAGAGGCTACAAATTTTAGTGTTCTTCACATCATCCAGTGGTGAAAACTCAAGTGAGTGAGAGGCAAGCAGAGGGCAGGAAACAGGATAACTTTCTTTCCACCAGGGCCTGAGATTTTCTGGCAGGAAATAGAGTGGTGTAGTATGAGGGGGGAGCTTGTGTGTCGCGCAGCTCCCTCACAACCTGCTGGTGCCTGAAACTTTGCAGCTGAAGGCGAAGTGGTCCAAGATTCTAGGCCTGGTCCCCAGAGCTTTGCACACAACAGCTGCAAATTTCTCCTTACCTCACCTCTCTGGATCCCAGTTTCCACATCTATAAGATGGAAATTTGCCTACTATCCACCTCATAGGGTTGCCTTGGCAACTCAACGAGGTACGCACAAAATATTTAGGACAGTGCCTGGCTGCATGATCTGAAACCCAAGTTATTATAACAGGAGTCATTGTTACACGAGTTCTGGCGTGAACTGAGCTTTAAGCTCTCTGTTTGGTGAGACACAGAGGACAAGTGCAGGAGGGCAGTGGGGTGAGGGGTGGCACGGGGCTCCTGCATGGACCATCCTATCCTCTTTGTGCCTCCAGCTGAAGTGGGAGGCACAGGAGGGAAGAGAGGGGTGGGCCCCCGGGTGGTGGCATGTGGAAGTGGTTTGTGAGTCGCATCCTGTTCAGCCGGTTTGCTTCAGACAACCCTGGTGATGGTTCCTCTTAGGGTGAGAGCCAGGCTCCTCACCTGGCCTGCAAGGTCCTCAAGGAGCTGGCCTCTGCTTTGAGCCAGGGCCCAGGTCCTGGCTGGGATATCAGTGGCCTTCCTGGCTCCCTCTCCAAGTGGCCTGCAAACCCACTAGTTCCCTGTGTACCCCACTGTTGTTGTTGATGGTGTGTTAGTTGGCTTCATAGCATTTGCCACTCTCTGAACCTGTTTCTCTGCTAGCAGTTTATTGACTGCCCTCACTAGATTGTAAATTTAGCAAGGCAGGGCCTTGTCTGTCTTGCTCCCTGCTATATCCCCAGTGTCTAGAAGGGTGCTTGGCACCTGTTTGTAGAATGAACATGAAAAAAACAAATGAGAAAATGAATGACCGGTTGAAAGAAAAGGAGTCTGGGAAGTATGCTGGCTACACCAGGAAGCTGAGTCTTTCTGCAACCCAATTGAAACAGGAAAACCGTTCCACTTAGGGCCACCCTACCTCACCTTCTTAAACCGGTGAACATGTGCTCAGGCCATCTTGGGGTGGTAGCAAGATATAAGATGATGAAATATGTGCAGCAGAATCAGCAGTTACTGGAGTTGATGATTTTAATTTTTTGAAACCATTATATAAATGAAACATTTTCACAGCAGCACCCTGAGAATGCAGGAAATGGAAAATTACGCTTTTAGTGTGAGATCTTTTTCAACCATGTGACTGACTATTCAGAATCTAGAGTGTACCAGGGTCACAGCACAGACTGAATCGTAGAACGAAATATCCCTATTTTGGGGGGTAGCCTTCCGGAGAATAGAGAACTTCTAAGAAACTTTGTTAAGAAATGAAAATGAGAATTCTTGATATCCTTACAAGCAGTGTGGACAACCAAAGCTATAGACTGAGCCCCCAGTCTTGGGGTTTGTTCATATGAAACTTAACCCCACACAGGATAGGTCAAGTCTACTTAAAATTTAGGCCTCAGAGTCACCCCCAAGAGAGCCTCTTTTGTTGCTCAGATGTGGCCTCTCTCTCCAGCCAACACAACAAGCATCTCACCTGCCCTCCCCTTGTCCACGTGGGGCATGACTCCCAGCGGTGTGGACCTGCCTGGCAATGTGGGACAGAAATCCTAGAATGAGCTGAGACTCAGCATCAAGGGACTGAGAAAAACGCTAGAATGAGCTGAGACTCAGCATCAAGGGATTGAGAAAAACGCTAGAATGAGCTGAGACTCGGCATCAAGGGATTGAGAAAACCTTCTCAACCAAAAGGGGGAAGAGTAAAATGAGACAAAGTGACAATGGCTGAGAGATTCCAAACAGAGTTGAGAGGTTATCCTGGAGGTTATTCTTCTTATGCATTAAGTAGATATCATCTTGTTAGTCAAGATGTAATGGAGAGGCTGGAGGGAACTGCCTGAAAATGTAGAGCTGTGTTCCAGTAGCCATGTTTCTTGATGATGATTGAACAATGATAGAGCTTTCACAATGTGACTGTGTGATTGTGAAAACCTTGTGTTGATGCTCCTTTTATCTACCTTGTCAACAGATGAGTAGAACATATGGAATAAAAATAAATAATAGGGGGAACAAATGTTAAAATAAATTTAGTTTGAAATGCTAGTGTTCAATGAAAGCGAGGGGTAAGGGGTATGGTATGTATAATCTTTTTTTCTTCTGTTATTATTTCTTTTACTGTTTTTTATTTTTCTGAATTGATGGAATGTTCTAAGAAATGATGAATATGCAACTATGTGATGCTATTGTGAATTACTGATTATATATGTAGAACGGAATGATAAGTTAATGTTTTTGTTTGTTAATTTTTAAATTAATAAATAAATTTTAAAAATAAATGTGTCACTAGAAAAAAAAATGAAAACTAAAGAAACTTTGTTGAGAAATAAAAGTGAAAAGAGATTCGGAGAGTAGAGAACTTCTAAGAACCTTTGTTAAGAAATGAAAACGAGCTTCCGGGTCAAGATGGTGGCTTAACAACGTGCGCGTTTTAGTTCGTCCTCCAGAACAACTGCTAAATAACCAGAAACAGTACAGAACAGCTCCTGGGGCCACGTCAGTGACCAGACACACAGCGTACCCCAGTCTGGACCAGCTGGACCGGCTGCGAGCACCCCCCAAAACTGTGAGTTCCCAAAACTGCGGCGGCCAGCGCCCCTCCCCCACAGGCCGCTTCCCAGAGGGGAAAGGAAAGGACTTTACCAGCAGCAGGGACTGGGCACAATCAAACGCCAATTGTGGAACTAATTAACAAATTCTGACTACTAAAAATAGGCCCCCAGTTTAGGTGAACCCGATCAAAGCGGAGGTTGCTCATTTTTGCCCTGGCACCAAGGGGGCAGGACTGACAGAAAAAGGGGGGGAAAAAAGAAGGAAACAGGTTTTTGTGGCTGTGTATCTACAAAGGCTTAACTGCCTCTGGATACAGCGGCAGGACTTTTCAGGCTGCAACTGCCCCAGGCATAGGCAGAAGTGAGCTCTTTTGGGGGCTTATCTGGAGCCTGTGCCTTCCCCAGGGGAGGGGTGAAGCCCCACCCAGGTGGAATCCCTCCATCAAGGAATTCAGACACCAGTGCTTGGTAATTTGAAGCCATTAAAACCAGCCTACAACCTCTCCTCCGTCTCCAACAAACCCCCAGTCAAAGTTAAAGGTACCGCATCATCTTATGTTGGTGGGACCTGCAATCAGACAAGCGCCACATACTGGACAGCATAAGAAAAACAGAGTCCAGAGACTTCACAGGAAAGTCTTTCAACCTGCTGGGTCTCATGCTCAGGAAAAACCGACGCAGGTGACTCTTTCCTCCTGATAGGAGGCCAGTTTGGTCTGGGAAAATCTGGCTGGGGTCTATAATATCTAAGCAGACCCTCCTAAGTGTGTGTGGGGGAAAGGTACCACACAAGCAGGGCAAGAAACAAGAAAACAAGAACTGAAAAATTCTCCTCTGTTAAACAAAACTTAAGCTAAAGGTTCAGATAAAGCTGAACAGAATGTCAAAGAACAGATAGACAACAAATTCATCCAGCAAGAAAACCCTAGATAAAAGTGAAAGCAATCTCCAGAATAAACTAATTAAGGTAATTAAATGCCTAGACGCCAGCAAAAAATAACAAATCACACTAAGGAAATTGAAGATATGGCCCAGTCAAAGGAACAAACCAACAATTCAAATGACATACAGGAGCTGAAACAACTAATTCAGAATATACGAACAGACATGGAAAACCTCATCAAAAACCAAATCAATTAATTGAGGGAGGATATAAAAAAGGCAAGGAAGGAACAAAAAGAAGAAACTGAAAGTCTGAAACAACAAATCACAGAACTTATGGGAATGAAGGACACAGTAGAAGAGATGAAAAATACAATGGAAACCCACAATGGTAGATTTCGAGAGGCAGAACATAGGATTAATGAACCGGAGAACAGAACATCTGAAATCCAACAAGAAACAGAAACTGTAGGAAAAAAAATGGAAAAATATGAGCAGGGACTCAGGGAATTGAAAGACAACATGAAGTGCATGAATATACATGTTGTGGGTGTCCCAGAAGGAGAGGAGAATGGAAAGGGAGGAGAAAGACTAATGGAGGAAATTATCACTGAAAATTTCCCAACTCTTATGAAAGACTTAAGATTGCAGATCCAAGAGGTGCAGCGTACCCCAAAGAGAACAGATCCAAATAGAAATACTCCAAGACATTTAATAATCAGAATGTCCAAGGTCAAAGAGAAAGAGAGGATCTTGAAAGCAGCAAGAGAAAAGCAATCCATCACATACAAGGGAAGCCCAATAAGACTATGCGCAGATTTCTCAGCAGAAACCATGGAGGCGAGAAGACAGTGGGATAATATATTTAAATTATTAAAAGAGAAAAACTGCCAACCAAGAATTCTATATCCAGCAAAATTGTCCTTCAAAAATGAGGGAGAAATGAAAACATTTTCAGATAAAAAATCACTGAGAGAATTTGTGACCAAGAGACCAGCTCTGCAAGAAATACTAAAGGGAACACTAGAGACAGATACGAAGACAGAAGAGAGAGGTGTGGACAAGAGTGTAGAAAGGAAGACTATGAGTAAAGGTAAAAAGAAGGAAAATTAGATATGACATATAAAATCCAGAAGGCAAAATAGTAGAAGAAAGTACTACCCATACAGTAATAACACTGAATGTTAATGGATTAAACTCTCCAATCAAAAGACATAGTCTGGCAGAATGGTTTAAAAAACAGGACCCATGTAAATGCTGTCTCTACTCAAAGGTCACGAGGCCAAGGACACAAATGGACATTTACATGTTTATAGCAGCATTATTAACAATTACCAAGTGATGGAAACAGCCAAAATGTCCATCAACAGACAGTTGACTAAACAGTGACATTTACATAAGATGGAATATTATGCAGCTGTAAGACAGAATAAAGTTATGAAGTATGTAACAACATAAATGGACCTTAAGGACATTATGCTGAGTGTGATTAGCCAGAAACAAAAGGACAAATACTGTATGGTCTCACTGACATGAACTGACGTTAGTGAATAAACTTAGAATATTTCCTTGGTAACAGAGACCATCAGGAGATAGAAACAGGGTGAGAGATTGGGTGATTGGAGCTGAAGGGATACAGATTGTGCAACAGGACTGAATATAAAATCTCAGATATGGACAGCACAATATTACCTAACAGTGAAATAAATTTAGTTTGAAATGCTAGTGGTAAATGAAAGCGAGCGGTAAGGGGTATGGTATGTATAATCTTTTTTTTCTCTGTTATTGTTTTATTTCTTTTTCTGTTGTCTTTTCATTTCTTTTTCTAAATTGATGCAAATGTTCTAAGAAATGATGAATATGCAACTATGTGATGATACTAAGAATTACCGATTGTATATGTAGAATGGAAAAAAAAATGAAAACAAAAGAAACTTTGTTGAGAAGAGATTTAAAATGCAATTGTTGAGGAAAGATTCAAAATGCACTCTTGCCTCCCCGTCGGGGAATCGAACCCCGGTCTCCCGCGTGACAGGCGGGGATACTCACCACTATACTAACGAGGAAGGGCTCTGAGGCAGTGCCTTCCAGGAGCCTATTTAAGAGTACTTACCTTCCCCTACCCCCTAGCAAGGGCCAAAGTTTCAATATTGTCTGTTCCTACCATAAAACAAAACGAAAAAGAAAGCCCGATTAACTTCACGCCATCTTGTGGACCTGGATTTAGCCGCGAAGGTTTCAGAGAGCAGAAATTAATAAACGCCAAGCAAAATTTAATAAAAGGGAAGTTCTAAAATATGACGTCGTATTAAAATGTTCACTATTTAACAAAAAATAGAGCAAAGAAAAGCATCAACAAACAAAATTTATTCATAAGCATTTATGAAATATAAGAAATGAAAACTGGAAGACCTTGACTTAGATTTCCAAACTTGCCCTAAGCTTTCGCCTGCATGCTGTCCCCGGTGTTTTAAATAAAGTGAGATCCCTTTATTAATTGGGTAGATAGAATTTGCGCTGCGTTTTTTTTAATCCCCACCTTAGGTCAGGAAAGAAAAGTTTGAGGTTGTTGCCGAAACCCGGGATCGAACCAGGGACCTTTAGATCTTCAGTCTAACGCTCTCCCAACTGAGCTATTTCGGCCACCGTTGGTAGAGGGTGGCGCTTTTCTCATCCACATTATTTTCACATCGCCAGGACGGGGGCCCACCTGGACCCTATACCCGGAATCTGATCAAGGAAACCCGCCACCTGCTGCGCTCGCCAGGCACCTGCACGAGAGAGCGTCTTTCCGTCTACCAAGTCCGCCTCCTCCTAGAAGCCGTCCTTGATTACACCTCCCCACATGTCACCAGACACTTACAATAATTTATTGTTAGCTTATTTATTGTTGTCCTTGTCCATTACCTGCCTCCCCAGTCAGAATGTCAGCCCCATGAAGAGCAAGGAGGTAGACTGCCTTGGTCACTGCTGTATCCCTGAGTGCCTAGAACATTGCCTGGAACATAGCAGGTGCTCAATAATAATTTGTTGACGGAATGAATGAATCCCACCTGACTCAAAGCTCAGCTTTTCCAAGCTGCTTCTCTGCGAAAAGTTATAAGCCCATTCAGCCCTTGGCTGCAACTCCCCAAACAGCCTGAGGTGTGGCCTGGATGCTGACCAGTCACAGCCAGGTAGGACGCGTCGCCCGGATGTGGCTTTCCTTGCGGCAGTGAGTCACTGACATTCGGCCTCCAAGCGTTGCCCGCACGTCTTCGGGCACCTGCTCAGTTTCAAGACATGAAAAAGTCAATAGGTCGGCACCCAGCTCGGCCCCTCCCTACTTCCCTTCCCTTATGGGGCGTGGGTGGGTGGGGTGTTAGCTGGAAGAGCACGAGGGAGTTCGGAGGCCCCTCCTTTTGTGGAGTCATTCCAGAGGTTTGCTGAGCACCTTATGACCGCCTGGCCCATGTGAATGCATTAACAAAATAGTTTGCTGTACTAGTAAATGTCAAGAACAATAAATCATGATGATGGGATGGCATACCTGGGTGGGGAGACCCGAGAAGACCCCAAGAATAAAGAGGCAGTCCAGTTGAGACCTGGAGGAAGCATTTTCCTGGTAGAGGGAGCAGCTAATGCATAGAGGCTGGTCAGAAGGAAGGGACAGGCCGGGGTGGGAGTGGGTGGGCAGGAAAATCAGCTTGGTGTGGAGGGGCAGGGCGTATCTGGATCACCCTCAAGGCCAAGGGGAAGAGCTGGCCTTGAGGAAGTGATGTGTTTACGTCTTTAGAAGTTTGTCCTGAATGTGGATAAATCTCAAAAACATCATGGCAAGTGAAAGAAGCCAGAAATGAGAAGTCACATATTGTATAATTGCATTGACATGAAATGTCCAGAAGAGGCCAGTCCACTGAGACAGAAAGTGGATTCATGGTGGTCACGGGCTGGGGAAAGGAGACTGGTGAGGGACTGTTGATGGGTACAGTTTCCCCTGGGGGTGAGGATAATGTTATGGAATGTGATAAGGTGATGTTTGCCCAGTATTGCGAATGTCCTAAAATCCACTTTTAAATGGTTAATTTTATATTATGTGAATTTCACATAAATTTTAATTTTTTTTAAAAAGAAGTCATTGAGGTATAATTTTTTTTAAAGTCTCCTCTGACTGCTGTGCGGAGAAAGGAGGGGAGGAGACAGGTGAGGCTACTCTAGAAGTCCTGGCAGGAGCTTACAGTGTCACAGACCCGCGAGGACCTGGAGAAGTTGAGAAGGGAACAAACTTGAGATATGGTTTGGAAAGAGCTGAGGGGACTTATTGATGGATTGGTTGTGCGACCTAGGGGAAAGGAAAGGATGAAGGCTGATGCCCAGGGGTTGGTTGGGCTGCCAGGTGGGTCATGGCTACCTTTGACCAATAGTGGGAGCACTGCAGGGTGAGCAGGGGAGCCAAGACACCTGTCTCAGACATGTTTCCTGTGAGATACGCGTTAGACTTCCAAAGGGGAATGCTGGGTCAGCCAGCCTCCTGAAATACCTGGCACAAGTCAGAACCCGTAAGGGTCCTCAAGCCCAGGGTGATACCTGCCCATCCTGAAACTCACGGGTGGTTGCATTTTCCTGGAAGTGGGGTGGATGGTGGATTTCTGATTCCAGGGGTCTGGGAGAATAGGAGGGTTTGTCTGCATTCTGTGATGCTTGGCTTTCTCGCTATTGAAAATTCGTCCCCCTCTGAAGATCCTTCAGCAGACGCCTTGCAAGTGGCCTCCAGAGGGTGCAGCCCAGTGCGCGCAATTTTGACATGGGTGTCAGGTTTGGCTAGCCCCAGCTCCAAACAGCCAGGCTGGCCATGGCAGTGCACCCAGGTTTCAGCCTCCGAGAGAAAGAACAGGCTTTGATGTTCATCGGGACCTCAAATCTTCAGCGACCCCACAGCCAAGGATGTGCTTTGGAGATGTCGTTTATGTCATTAGAGATTGAAAGGGAAAATGTTTCCCCAGTCTCGGAACCATTGCTAATACTTTTTAAAATTACATAATTCATTTTGTTGTTTCTCCGTAATTTTTTTCCAAATATTCAGTTCATGGAATTCTGTCTCCTTTTTCTCACTTGATAGTGTACAGCTCAGTGCCTAGCACATAGAAAGCTCTCCATAAATATTTGTTGAATGTTACAAGGTCTTAATTACCATCACCTTATTTTATTTTTATGACTTCATTTTTTTATTAAAGCATGCTTACTATAAAAAATCGTAGAAAAGTATAAAGACGTGAGTCAAATACCACCCATATGCTTCTACTGTAAAGTACCCTGCACTGATGGTTGTTGAACATAATTCTACATCTCTCTATTGAGATATATATAGAGAAGGAGAGATGGACAGTTGGACAGAAAATATTAAAGTGGGGTCATATTCTATATTGTTTTTAACAAAAAGTATTCACTTTTTAAAAAATTTATTAATTAAAAAAATTAAGAACAAACAAAAACATTAACATATAATTCTGTTCTACCTATATATTCAGTAATTCTCAATATCATCACATAGTTGCATATTCATCATTTCTTAGAACATTTGCATCAATTCAGAAAAAGAAATAAAAAGACAACAGAAAAGGAAATAAAACAATAACAGAAAAAAAAAAGATTATACATACCATACCCCTTACCCCTCACTTTCATTTATCACTAGCATTTCAAACTAAATTTAACATTTGTTCCCCCTATTATTTATTTTTATTCCATATGTTCTACTCGTCTGTTGACAAGGTAGATAACAGGAACATCAGACACAAGGTTTTCACAATCACACAGTCACATTGTGAAAGCTATATCATTATTCAGTCATCCTCAAGAAACATGGCTACTGGAACACAGCTCTACATTTTCAGGCAGTTCCCTCCAGCCTCTCCATTACATCTTGACTAACAAGATGATATCTACTTAATGCATAAGCATAACCTCCAGGACAACTTCTCTACTCTGTTTGGAATCTCTCAGCCATTGCCACTTTCTCTCAATTCACTCTTCCCCCTATTAGTCGAGAAGGTTTTCTCAGTCCCTTGATGCCGAGTCTCAGCTCATTCTAGGATTTCTGTCCCACGTTGCCAGGAAGGTCCACACCCCTGGGAGTCATGTCCCACGTGGACGGGGGGAGGGCAGATGAGATGCTTGTGTTGGCTGGAGAGAGAGGCCACATCTGAGCAACAAAAGAGGCTCTCTTGGGGGTGACTCTGAGACCTAAATTTTAAGTAGACTTGACCTATCCTTTGTGGAGTTGTTTCATATCACTTTTATTTTAAATTAACAAAATGAATTACTGAACTTCAAATGTTTTCTTCACCACACAAGAAAAAATAATTTCTGATAGATTCTTCTGTGTTAAGAAAAAAGATTATGAAGAAAAAGAAAGCATCTGAAGGGATTCATAAAAACTTATTTTAAATTTAAACGGCTACATGCTTTTCTGTCACCTGGCTATAGGTAATAATTTAACTGACTTCTGATCTGTGGCTATATAGGTTGTACGTAGGATTTTCCTTCTGAATTTAAGATTGGTTTTGTTAAAGGAAAAACTCTGCATGTGGGATTATAAAATTGGAGAGTGAGAGTCACAGGATTCCAAAGGACTGAGGCAATTAACATTCCCTGCCCCCAGTCTGACTCCTTTGTCCCCCAAATACGTCTTGGCTTCTTTTTTAAAAAAACACAATTTATTAATATAGGCCAAAAGTGGTAACTTATGTTTGTTTTTTTTTTTTGCCATAAAATGTGCATATTTTATTCCAGCTCTGGGAAATGCCAAAAAACAAAAGGTGGGGGAACATCCTTCCACGTATATAAATTTAGCTGGCACTAATTCAGAAAAGCTAGAGCAGATATATACATGCATGTGTATAAATATGCATGTGTATGTATGTATGTATGTGTATATATATCTATATATATAGATATATATACACACACACACCACACATGTACTTTTAGATTATAGTTTCATCAGTGTTCATCATAACTTTATTCCATTCTGTCTTTCATCAATGCCTTTAAAAGCCCTCAAAAGTACTCTAATCTTCTGCCTCTGCTTCCTCATCAATCATTTAATACTGTTTGGATTACATTCACAATTTGTGCACCTTAATCACTTATGTGATTGGTCAAAGTGTACATTTGAAGATGCAAGGGAAATATTAATTGATTATACTCTATACATCACAGTTACCTATTACATGATTGTTTCCAACATTATTTGCAACTTCACATATCTTGTGACTCTGTATGCAGTCTATTTCAGCTTCTAGTGCTGTACAAATCTTTATCTTCTGGGTGGGACTGCCCAAAATCCATGAGCTTGGAGTCAGGCATAAACTGTGTAACACCTGAGGTTGGTTTTAGTCTGGTCTTTGTTTCAGAGTGGAGGTCTGCTGGCAGCGGCACTGAGTGTTTCAGGACTTGATTTGTCATTGCAGGTATTTCTAAATCAGTATAGCTTCCTAGCTTGGTTTTTTCTTTAGATTCAGGGAGAGATTCTCTTTCATTGCTTCTTGTCCAAAATGATTTAATGGCTTCATAAATTTGCTGGCTTGTAGTATAGGCTTTTTTCCCAGTTACCTTTGCAATTTTTACTCACTGAACTGGGTAGCAAACAGTTGCTCCTAAAGTGGCCAGTCCCAGAGGATAAGCAATTTTCTTAAACCTAGAACCTTTTCTTGCTGAAACCAAGTCTGTTAATCCTGAAACTGTAATCACTCCAATTTTTGGAAGAAAATCTTGAGGCGGATTCTTCAGATAGACATACGCATCTTTTCCAAATTGTACTGCATCCATTATCCCATTTTTTTGCAAATAAATAAATGCCTGTGCACCTGTTAATATAATGACCAATTGTAGTGCGGACAGAAGCAAAGCCCATCTGTAAATGACCAGGCTGCTCTTCAACATATTTAGATTGGAGAGGTGGTGCAGTATACATGGGGAGCTGCTCTGTTTTTACTAGCAGCTTTTTGGGTTCCTCTTCTTTGCCTGCACACACACCTATAGATGTGCATATCGGACCTGCAGGCATGGTTGTCAGCTTTCGCATCGTAATGGTTGACACGTCTATGACCCTCGCTGCCCAAGTTTTTATCGGTAACTTATGTTTTACTTTCCTTTATTTAAATATTGTATGTGCAAATGCTTTCCTTGAATTTTCTGAACCAATCCCTCTTCCTTTTCAGCGATTCCATTGCCTGTTGCTTGTGATCTATTGGCATTTTAGGATTTTTCTTAGTGATTTGAATGCATTATTTCCATGACAATGATATTGCTCCTTTGCCAGCATTTTTAAAAACACTTTCTATATGTAACAAAGTAGTGCATGGTCAGGTTTACAAAGACAGTACTTGAAGACTTGCAGTGAAGAAAGGACATCTTCGGTCTTCCAGGGACGTCTGGCAAGGTTTCTGGATTCCCTGAATGCTTGTAAGACCTGACTGGTTGTTTGATGTGCTTTTGTACTTAGAGTTTCATTTCTTTTGCTTTTAAAAATAACTATGGTGATTTGATCAGTGAGTGGAAAAGTATTTGCAAAGTCCCCTTCAGTGAGTGGTGAGAACGGGGGGAAGCTCAACTTCCCCAAGTTGAATTCTTGATATTCTCACAAGCAGTGTGGACAACCAAAGCTATAGGCTGAGCCCCCAGTCTTGGGGTTTGTTCATATGAAACTTAACCCCACAGGGGATAGGTCAAGCCTACTTAAAATTAAGCCTAAGAGTCACCCCCAAGAGAACCTCTTTCGTTGCTCAGATGTGGCCTCTCTCTCCAGCCAACACAGCAAGCAGACTCACCACCCTTCCCCTGTCTACGTGGGACATGACTACCAGGGATCTTCCTGGCAGGGAAGTGGATCTTCCTGGCAGCGTGGGACAGAAATCCCAGAATGAGCTGAGATTCAGCATCAAGGGATTGAGAAAAACTCTAGAATGAGCTGAGACCCAGCATCAAGGGATTGAGAAAACCTTCTCGACCAAAAGGGGGAAGAGTAAAATGAGACAAAGTGGCAATGGCTGAGAGATTCCAAACAGAGTCGAGACTTTATCCTGGAGGTTATTCTTATGCATTAAGTAGATATCACCTTGTTATCCAAGATGTAATGGAGAGGCTGGAGGGAACTGCCTGAAAATGTAGAGCTGTGTTCCAGTAGCCATGTTTCTTGATGATGATTGAATAATGATATAGCTTTCACAATGTGACTGTGTGATTGTGAAAACCTTGTGTCTGATGCTCCTTTTATCTACCTTGTCAACAGATGAGTAGAACATATGGAATAAAAAGTAAATAATAGGGGGAACAAATGTTAAAATAGATTTAGTTTGAAATGCTAGTGATCAATGAAAGGGATCAGTAAGGGGTATGGCATGTAAAATTTTTTTTTCTTCTGTTTGTTATATTTTTCTGTTGTCTTTTTATTTCTTTTCTGAATTGATGCTAATGTTCTGGGAAATGATCATGATGATGAATATGCAACTATGTGATGATATTGTGAATTGTTGAGTGTATGTGTTGGGAATGTTTGTGTTTCTTGTAATTTTTTTAATTAATAAAAAATTAAAAAAAGAAACCAAAAAAAACTATGCCTTTTTAACAATAGATACTGTGTGACTCCACTTTTATGACCTGGTAAAGGTAAAATCAGAGGCTTATAATACAGAATATAGGGGACCTAGAGACACACAGAAGTTAGAGATGGGTGAACCGTTAGCTAATGAGGTTGAACTCCAATGTAAGGGAATAGATAGGAGTGAAGGCGGTTCTCTAGTGGGTCTATAAGTAATATTACCATATTGAAAGTGAACAAAAGGGGTTATATAGACCTATGTGTCCCACCGATTAACACTAGAAATAGAAATTAGTTCTCACAAGAACTACTTCAAAGGTATAATTTGTTTGTACAAAGGGTGCTTAAGTCCAGGGTACAGGGGGAGAACTGCTATTGCATGCTATGGGCTATGTTTAACAGAAAACATCAACAGTACCACAGCAGCAGCAGAGGTAAATAATGGGGGAGGGACAAGAGTTAAGGGGAAGTTTAGATTTCCTATTTCGCAAGGGTCTAAACACACATTGTTGTCGGAAACAATGAAATTATCTAAAATTGAGACTGTTGATGGACTGTGGGCTTTGGGCATTATACGTGATGCCCAATGAATGCAGGTGGCTGAAAGCTGCACTGACTGAGAGGTAGATTAGCGAACGATGGTGTGTACATATGATTGAATATTGTGCTGCTACAAAAAAGGAAACAAAATCGTCAGGCATGCAATGATGTGAATGAACCTGTGGGACATTTGAGTCAAAATAAGGGAGAAACAAAAGAAGAATTATTGTACAGTCTCCTTCAGAAAATTCTTATAAGAAAACAGGGGCCAAGATTATAAGCTTTTATAGCAGACACATTTAGTCCACAGCAGTAACTATTATTTCTGGATTTTGAGAGGCTGTTTTATATATCTATAACCTGGTATTTAGAGATAAGAATAAAGCCGATCAGGTCGGGATTAAGGTAATTCAGAACACAGGGGTAAGGAAGACATTTGTCTACATTTTAGAACTGCACCTACTGTTTGAGACCAAAGGAAGAAAGGTTTATTTTGTCTGGAACTTAAATTTTCTGTAACACATAATCTAACCTCAACCTGTCTGGCTAGCTCACTTAAGCAATTGAAACACAGCCCAGAAAAAGAATGAAGGCCTTTGCTGTATAGTTTAATGTAATCCCTGGATATATCCTAGAAAATATTAAGCAGATAATCAAAAGGTATTGGCAAAGTCCCTTGAGGGGTGGGAGAAAAAATATGAAACTATTAAACTTTACCATCAGGGAATCCCCTGATACCATGTTAAACACTGGGGACACCCAAGTCAATAGGCCAAGCCCTTGATTTTGACGCTTGCTCTTGTGAAGCTTATGCATGTAGCAGAGAAGCTTAGCCTACCTACAGGTGTGCCTAAGAGTTACTTCTGGAGGACCTCTTTTGTTGCTCAGATGTGGCCTCACTCTCTCTAAGCCCAACTCTGCAAGTGAAATCATTGCCCTCCCTGCCACATGGGACATGACATCCAGGGGGGAAAGTCTTCCTGGCGGTGTAGGAGATGACTCCCAGGGATGAATCCGGCCATAGGATCAACAATTCCATCCTGACCAAAAGGAGAAAAGAAGTGTAACTAATAAAGTATTAGTGGCAGAGAGCGTTCAGAGTTGAGAGGCTACTCTGGAGGTTGCTTTTACACACGCTGCAGTTAAACATTGCTACCTATCATAAGTTGCCAAACCCCAACCAAAACCATTCCAGCCAATTCTAAAGAACACCTAGGGCAATATATAAGATTCAACAAAAGCTTCATGCACTAGGGTAACTTTCCAGAAACCTCCAACCTCCAGATGGGTCCCTGGGCCAGTAAGCCCTGAAACCTAGAGGGTCCAGCCTCTCCAGAACATCAGCTAGTTCCACCTTCCTACCCTACATTATTGACAGCCCCTTCCAATGTGAAAAATTAGAATGGCCATAGCCCAAATACCCTTACAGAGTGGGATAAAAAGATCAAGGGTGATGGTGGAGTTATACAGAGAAGGTAGGATTTAACAAACAAATATGATTGCTGGATCACGGGAGTGATGTTTCTTCTAGTCTCCAGTATCTTAGAGCTGCTAGAAGCAAAAACCTAAAATTATGGAGTCTGTTCTATAACTAATTGTGCTGTGCTTTGCAATCTGTTCTACAACTGAAATCTGAAATCTGTTCTACAACTAATGGTGCTGTGCTTTGAAATTTACAGCTTTTTTGTATATATGTCATTTATCACAAAAAAGAAAAAAAAGTCAATTGTGATGATAAAGTATCTATTCCTTCTAGTTTCCTATATCCTGGAGTAGCTAGAAGGAAAAGTCTGAGAGTATGCAAGTGATTGGATTATGTTGTGGGTTGGAGATGTGCCTTAGTTGATCACAGATGTAAACAGCCACAGGTGCAATAAACTGACTGATGCTCTAATACACCAGCCTTCTGGTTTATCAACCAGCCACAAAATATCCTTGTAGCAATGGTCAGCCAGTGCTTGCCTGACCAGACCATTGGGCATCATCACTTGGCCAAGTTGACGCCAGAACCCACCCATCACATATGTTATATGACACAAATCAATTACAATCTCTAAAGTAAACTATTGCACTTTTTTTTTCTATTTCAACAGCATACAAATGGTCTTGAGATAGAAATAATAAAGTAGGCTTCTTAAATCAACAGTTAAACCTGACTTTATATGTTTTTTCAAAATAATTGGAGTTCACCTCTGCCTTGCCTTGGCAGTCAGAACTCAAAAAGCTCATCAATAAATTATAGCCAGTAGAAGATAGAAAGTACTCACTTTACACCAACATCTCAGCATCTTCATTAGATTATATTATACATAAATTCTAGTTTTACTTTACAGCATTACAATGTTTTTGTCATAGAGATGTACTTAAAATAAAACTGCCTTTACTTCTGGTAAGTCAAGCCATTGAAATAACTTTTCCCTACCTCAAATTCATTTTTAAATGAGGATTTCATATATGTGAATATAAAGAAAAATTTATATAGGATGCAAAGTTTCAACAGACTTTTTTCTGTTAAAAAGGCAATAGATTGTACTACCTAAGAATAGAGTATGGAGATAGATGAAGGAAATTGGGTACGCCTAGCAACATTATTGTACTATTTACACAAGATAGTACATATGAATGATTACCAAAATACCTGTAATGGATAGTTTATTAATAAATATACCTTTTTAATAATAATAAAAATAATACATAACTATACCTTTTTAATACATCTGGAAGTTAATTTTGCACAAGGTGGGGAGAGTCGAAGTTGATTTTTGTCTTCTATGTAAAAGAAAGAGGGAGGGTCCATGGCCCCAGGTTAGTGGATGGAAGTTTCAGTAGTTTCAGGGTTGCAATTAAATACACAGAACTATAAAGAATAAAAGAGGGAGGGAGGGAGGGAGGGAGAGAAAGAAAGGTCAGTAGTCTCTTTGCCCATATAAATCCTGCTGATCTTTAAAGAAAATAAAAAGGAATACATATAACATTAAAAATTATAATAGATTAGAGGCAAGGGAGTTGGGCAGGGACTTCCCACGGCTGGTGTTCATTAAAATTTGGGAGTTGTATTTGATTTCTTAAAACTATGAAGTGTATTATTTTGATTTTAAAAAATACAATAACGTAATAAAGAAAACAAGGCGAGCGAGAGGGAGAAAGGAAGGAGGCAGAGAGAGACGAAGGAGGGACGGAAGAAAAATAAAATCCAAACAGCTCGAAAGGAACAAAATGGAAAGCCGAAGGGGTCCTCTCGGCCCCGACCCCCTCTTCTCCGCCGAGGGGACGGTCAGCAGCCCCCGGCCACGCCGCAGCCTCCGGGGAGACGGGCCTCCGGGCGCGGGCGGCGAAGGCGCCTTTGCTGGTCAGACATGTCCCGGGAGAAGACGCCTCGGCGGAGGTGCCCTCGATCCCGTTTTCCAGTCAGGAAGGCGATAAGCCGTCTTGCGTTGGCGCCCTCAACAAAACACACCTTCGTCTCCCCGTCGGGGAATCGAACCCCGGTCTCCCGCGTGACAGGCGGGGATACTCACCACTATACTAACGAGGACTCGCGCTGCCACCTATCCTCTGGGTGGCTTTATAAAGCCTGAAGCCCTCGGGTTCTCCATCTGATCTCCTTCGGACCGGGTGGCCATAGCTGCGATGACGGCCGCTCCTGGCTTCCGAGCTCCGGCCAGCGGGGAAGGCCACCGGGGATGGCTGCGGGCGCGCAGCACTCAGAAGAGAGGAGAGGCGCCAGCAAGGGCAAGGCGACTTTTCTTGCACGTTCCTTCCCTGGAAATCACTCCAAAAAACTAAGGGACAGTTGTGAGAGGGTAGGGGATGTAGCTCAGTGGTAGAGCGCATGCTTTGCATGTATGAGGCCCCGGGTTCAATCCCCGGCATCTCCACCTTTTCGTCCCCAGTCTCTGGTCACAGGTTCCCGAACCCTGCACCCCTCGGGGGTCACAGGTTCCCGAACCCTGCACCCCTCGGGGGTGCCTATGCGGGTCAAACAAACACTCTACGCCAGAGCGCCTTATGCTGAGTACTGTGCCCGCGAGGAGCACTTTGTTCCTGGGTAAAGGGCCAAGAACCGTGGTACCCATGGTAGGTGAGGTTTTTAATCCTCCTTGAACTTCACATTCTAGTCCAGGGAACTAAAATGGGCAGTAGTGATAAATTTTATGAAGATATTAAAAGTGACGAACTTGAGGCCGCCGGGGGCGAGGGCTGCTTTAGATGAGCGGTCAGGGGAGGAAGGACTCTCAGACCCGCAAACAGCACGCCGGGTAGCGCGGGCAGTGCAAAGGCCCTGTGGCTGGGACGTGAAGGCGGCGTGTTCGCGCGGCAGAGAGCCCGGGACGCAGAGCTTGGCGACGGAGGGCGCGGGGCATTTGAGCCTTGTCCGGAGGCCACTTGGGCTGCTCGGCTCAGAGGAAGCCCCATGACCTGACTTGGATTTCAAAGGCTCCCTCCTGCTGCCTTAGAGAACAGCCCGCGGGCCGGCAGGGTGGAGGTTCGCCCAGGGTGGCGGCAGGGGAGGTGTGGAGAACGAGGGAATTCTGGACAAACCCCAGCGATGGAGCCGATAGAACTTGCAGGGAAGAGAGAGCGGCTTGGGCGCAGCTCTCCAGCACGCCTGGCGTGACGGCGGCGGCGGCAGATGGACTGAGCCGCGAAAGCTGAACACGTGCACGAGGGCGGGGGCGGGGGCAGCCTTGGCCTCTTTCGGCTGCCCACGCACATGCCCGCGCAGGGCGGGTTCTCTAGCAGCGATGCGGTGGGGCTACGCAGCCCAATCGCAAAGGAAAATGCAGGCGGGGCTGGGGGGCCCACGGGAGGGCTTCCGTCCGCTCTCCCTCCCAGGGGCCACACAGCTCCCCGACCCCCGCCCTGAAACGCCCGCAGCGTGCTGTGGCCCTCGGCCCAGAGAAGACCTTTGATTTTGCCCAGCGTTCTCACTGGGGGCTGGTCAGTAGGCGTCTCGTCATGGCTTGAATTGTGTGTCCCTAAGGACAAATGTGTGGTGCCACCTGTATGAAATACTGGAACTAGCACATTGGCAGAGACAGGAAATTAGAGGTTAGCAGAGGGTGGAAAGAGAGGGGAAAGGGGAGTTATTGTTTGGTGGGTATAGAGTGTCGATTTTGAAAAATTTTAAATAAAATTGAAAAAATATAGAGTAAAATTGTTAAAAATTTTTGTCACTTAAGGAGTGAGCCTGGGAGGAACTGACAAAGGCTGGCTGGGAAGGGCGGAGAAAAGCAAAACAAAACGGGACACTCAGGCTCTGACCACTCCCAGCCCCGTGCCCTGACGTTATCTGGAAATAGTGTATGATTAAGAAAAGGGCAAACTAGAGTAGAATGGACACTGAATCCGATATGGCTATTGTCCCAGTAAGAAGGGGGAATGTGGGCACAGATATCTGGGAGAAGGCCACACGCAGAGGGGACGGCAGAGTGTGGTGATGTGACAAGGACAGCCACCCAAAACCAGGCGGGAAGAGGTCACACAGGAGCCTCCCTCATTGGTCTCAAAGGGGGCCTGTCTCTGCCTACACATGGAGTTCAGACATGTGGTCTTCAGGACCAAGACAGTGTTTGTCTGAAGACATGCAGCTGGAGGTCCTCCGCTCCCAGCCCCAGGAGGCTGACACACCCCTGCCTGGTGGGCACCAAAAGGTGCAGGGGCTCAGCAGAAACCACCTTGTACAAATGGTCTAGGTGCAGTGAGTCACCCCCATCAGGGAGGGAATGGGGACCTTCCTACACCCAGTCCTCGGATGCCAGCTGCTTCTGTTTTGGTTTGCTAAAGCTGCCCAAATGCAACATACCAGAAATGGGTCGACTTTTAACAGGGATTTATTAAGCCACAAGTTACAATCCTAAAGTCATGGAATTACCCAAATTAAGGCATCAACAAGATACTCTGACTGAAGAAGGGTCAATGGCATTGGGGTTCCTCTGTGGCATGGATGGCATCTGCTGGCCCTTCGCTTCTGGGTTCCATTGCTTTTGGGCTCCATGTGTCCTTACTTGCTTCTCCAGGGACACCTATGGGCTCTCTGTGTCCTGTGGGTCTCCTCTTAGCATCTTCAGGGCGTTTTTCTCCCTCTGCTCTCCAAAACTGTCTTTATCCTCTCATAAAGTGCTCTAGTAAAAGGGTTAAGACCACTTTGAGGGGGTGGGATCACATCTCCATGGAAACAACCTACCCCAAAGGTCCCACCCACAATAGATCTGCCCCCACAGAATGGACTAAAGAACATGGCCTTTCCAGGGCATTTAACAGCTCCAAACCAGCACATCAGCCAACGGCCCACCTTGGAAGCAGGCCTTTGCAAGGAGAGCAGCAACTGCTAGGCACAGCGTGGTGACTCTTTTCTGCACAGCACGTAACTGGGTAGTGTCATGATGGCCAGTTTTGCCTCCATATTGCTTCCATGACTACACAATTACTGCATAGAACTGTGAAGTATTCGTGATATATTTGTACATAAATTACAATAACCAACCCTCCCAAGCCAAACTGCTATCCTCTCCAGTTTTGCTATCATCAATAGCAAATTTTGTTAAGATGGCAGAATGCAATATACCAGAAATGGGGCAGCTTTTAAAAAAGGGAATTTAATAAGTTGCAAGTATATCGTTCTAAGCCTATAAAAATGTCCAAATTAAGGCATCCAGGGAAAGATACCTCAATTCAAGAAAGGCCAATGGGCCTGGAACACCTGTCAGGGAGGATGCCACGTCGCTGGCATCTGCTGGTCTCTGGTTCCTGGGGTCCATTGCTTCCAGCCTCTGTTCCTGTGGGGGTTCCTCACTTTGCTTCTCTGGGGCTGGCCTTCATCTCTTGGCTTCCCTTGGCTCTCTCCAGGATCTGGCTTGCTTAACATCTCGGTGACATCTGCTAGGCACTAAGCATCTCCAAACATCCGTGCCTCGGTTCTCCAAGTGTCGGAATCTGTTTCTGAGCTCTCTCCAAAATGTTTCCTCTTTTAAAGGACTCCAGCAAATTAATCAAGACCTACCTGGAGTGAATGGAGCCACATCTCCAACTAATCAAAAGGTCACACTCACTATTGGGCAGGTCACATCTCTGTGGAGATAATCTAGTCATAAATTTCTGCCCTACAATATCAAATTAGGGTTAAAAGAAAGGGCTGCCCTGACAAGACTGGATCAGGATTAAAACGTGGCTTTTCTGGGATACATAATAGATTCAAACCAGCACAACGTGGACCGAATGCCCGCTACTTCTATCTTCCCACTCGTCTCCAATTACCTCAATGTCCTCTCTTCCCTTTGTTCTTCTATCTGCCCCTCCACAGCCCCACCTGCCCCAACCGCACCAGGCAAGGAGACCTAATAGCCATTTCCATCCCATACAGCAGCAACAAGACACAGGGCCCAAGTAGGCTTATTTTTATTCATGTGGAACTGTGCTTCCTCACAACTTGCTTTTTCTTTCATGACCTCTCACGGGAACCTCTCCAGGTCAATAAATACAATAAATAGATTCAACTCGGTTCTAAAAGTGAGCCACACTTCATTTGAGCACTCAGGTGACATGTCTGGGAACAGAGGTGACCCTTGCCCTGTGTTTCTAAGGGCTAGATTTCCATATTCAGCACCACAGGGCTAAAGAGTCTGGGCATTTTCATTTTTAAAATAGCTATTTCTAGCTAACATTTGGAAATCAGAATACAGGTTACCAGGGGCCAAGGTGGGGGTAGGGAATGGGGAATTAATGCTTAGCAGCTACAGCTTCTATGCAGAGTGATGGCAAATTTTGGTAACGGATGGTGGGGATAGCCGCATAACCCTGTGAATGTAATTATCGCCACTGAATTGCATACTTGGAAGTGGTGAAGATGGGAAATTTTATACTTGTATATATGTTAGTACAATCAAAATAAAAAACAAAATAACCCATGGACAATACACATGAAAGTGACCCCTAAGGTAAACCATAAACTAGTCTAGCTAATAATAGCCACCATGTTGGTTATCAGTTGTAAAAATCGATTTTTGTACTGATGCGAAATGATAACAGAGAACACGTGTGTGGGGGGGGCGGGAGGTGGGAACTCTGAACTTTCTGCACGATTTCCATACACGATGGGTCATGTTTTGCAATATCTCCCCTTAACTATTTTTTTGTCTTTCAACTTTGTTTATATCATTTTCCATATCAATTAAACATTTCTATGAGGTCAAACATCTTTTCCTCTTACAGCTCCTGGAATCTCTATCTTGCTTTAAATGCCTTTTCCCGCCTCCTCACAAATCCTCTTCACAATTTTCCTCTAAACATCTGTACACTCTCGTGTAGGGGAGGCAGGAGTGTGAGCGGGCGGAGGAGCCCCCATCACTAGGCTTGGTGCCCAGGGCGGAGGGTGCAGAGGGGCCGGTTGTATGGGGCATGCTTTGGCCACAAAAAGGCATGAAGTGTGGATACAGCGACAACATGGATGGACCTCCGCAGTATTCTGCCAGGTGAAAGATGCCAGACACGGGAGCCGTGTACTGCATGATGACATGTGATCATGTGAAACCCCCAGAGCGGACAGCTCCAGAGAAGTACGCTGGTGGTTGCAGGGCCAGGGAATGGGGGAAATGGGGAGGGGTGACTGCCAAAGGGCCTGGAGCTTGTTTTCGGGATCAGGAAAATGTTTTGGGATTAGATAGTGGTGAGGGTTATACAACTCTGAATATACTATGTATACTTTAAAAATGTGAATTTTATGGCATATTAATTACAGATCAATAAAAAAAATTATATTAAAAAAATAGAACTAATTGCAACGTTTTCTTCCCTGACTGCTGAGCATCCACAGGATGGAGGGACAGGGGAGCCAGGGAGAGGGATGGGAATTGAACTGTGTCTCTGTTCCCCTCACAGCAGAGCTGCCAGCACTTGTGTGTTTGAGTTTTCTAGAAAGGCTGGAGATCAGGATTTGGGAGACGAAAATCTCCCAATTTTTTAGCAAGGAATTCACTTTTTCCCCAATTGCAGGTGGGTCAAGCACCACGAGCATGTGGGCTGTCGCAGCCTCGGCGCCACCTGGACCCCCAGGGGTGTGCAGTGGGAAGGGCCCTGGGCTAAGGCACGTGGAGATCCTGCCAGGGTATTGGCAAATGGTTCTCCAGGAGTGAGGAGTGCAAGGTGGCAGCCTGGGTGCTGACCACAGGGAGAGGCTGATGGACCCAGCGCTGGGCAGAGGGACAGGAAGACTTCTATTTTGTGACTCCTATCACAGCTGCACGTCTGTGAGGGGAAGGAGCTAGGCCCAGAGTGGAACTCCCTGACCCTCCCAGCCCTCTTTCTCCCCCAGGGACCTACCTGTATCTCTCTTCCTTCCTCCTCTGCCACAAGGGAGAGGACAAGGGGGTTCAAGCTCCCAGGGACCCCTCTTCAGCTGACTGCAAGGTACGACCTCTGCAGCATGGAGAGGGGACGAGAGTGTGAGGTGTCCTGTCTGGAAGGTGACGTGGTCAGGGAGAGTGAGACCCTGCCCTTATGGCTGTGTCCCCAGGTGGTAGCAGCAGTCATTCCTTCACAGAAGGCTGTGGAGATTTGGGGACACCCCAGCCAGGTCCCGAGGATGGAACAGGACTGTGCACCACTTAATGCTGGGGATGCCCCAGGCCAGCAGCAGGTATAGGTGGATCTTCCTGCACACCCCAGGCAGACGCTCTGAGTCCCTCCACGGACTCTCTGGGCCTCTGGGCCGGGGATAGGGGTGGGGAGGGGGATGAGGTGGAGAAAGGGCTTGCAGCGCTCCTGCTCCCTGCTGCATTATTCCCTGCCACTGCTCTACAAGCGACAAACATAGCCCAAAGAGTCCACTGCAAACGGGAAGCAGTATGGAGATCAAATCCTCTGCTGTGTAATCAACAGTCACAGAACAGTCACAGGTAGGGGCAGGCTGCCCAGGGGTCAGGAGTTGGTAATGGGGGGCCAGGCTTTCTCGACGTCGGTGTGCATGGCCTGTGGGAGCCACTCGCAGTACTCAGCCAGCAGGTCTGCAAGGGGCAGGACAACAGGGTATCAGAGCAGCACTGGCCTGTCCAGGCCTCTCCTAGTCCCCTGGGCCAGGGGTGCCCTTGCTCACACTCACATTTGGGGTTTTTCTTCCAAGCAGCCAACAAGGCATCACGGCAGTCTGCCTTCTCGGCCACAAGGGCTCTCAGGAGACTCTCTGTCCTGGGCTGTAGCCTGCAGGGTGGGTGGGGCAGGAGGGTTGGGGGGGACCAAGATTGTGGGAGCCACTGCCAGGCTCAGTCAGGTGCAGGGGGGCTCCACCCTAAGTCAGCCCTGCTTGGAGGGTCATGGGGTGTCCGCAGGAGTCATCAGGGACCCCATCTCCCCCTCCAGCCCTGCCTGTGGGCCCTCTAAGCTGGCCACACGGCCCTTCCCCATGCTCCTGGGCTCACTCCCATCCAAGACTGCCTGTCCCACTGCGAGCTACTCCTCCAGCCCCTGCCACCTGTACTGATAATGTTCTGTTTAGGTCAATCTCTCAGCACTCGGTGGTCACGGCTGGGCAATGGGGAAGGCGTCCCAATACCATCAAGAACAGGCCGGGCACAGAGCAGGATACACAGGGTTTGCTGAGTGAGTCAAGTGGCTAGTCCCAGGTCACAGGGAAGGCTTGGTCCTGAGGGAGCTGAGTTGGTGTGCTGTGGGTGCAGGCACCCATGCCCTGTCCAGGACGTGAGCCTCCTGGGCTAGCCTCAGGAAGGGGAAGGCATCTTCCTGGGGCACTGGTGGGTGGGCAGCCGGCCTGCAGGGGCCCCGGGCTTAGGGCTCCTCCCACCAACATCTGCTCCTCCACCCTGCCGACCAGCCACTTGCAGGCAAAGGCTGTACCTGGCCCAGGTCTTCAGCATTGTGCTGGGGTTGGACAGCAAACAGCTTCGGTAGGAGGCCAGTGGGTGGAAGACCTAGAAGAGCGGCCAAAGGAAGGGGTAAGAAATCCCCTTGCCTTCTGCGCATGGCACTAAGCAAAGAGGCCAAGGGAAGCTGCCTGGCTGCATACCTGCCCTTCCAGCAGGAAGCGGGCAAAGTGTCTGTAGTAGTCAATGCCCTCGGGAAAATCCACCTGGACAGCGGGGAGTGGCCAGCCAACTCGATCTGGAGGGTGGAAGCCGGTGAGGGAAGGGCAAGGTGGGTTCCTGGGCCCAGCCTCAATGCACTGCCCACCCCGACCCCTGACCACCAGGGCCAGGCCACCCAGGTGTGACCGCCACTTACAGAACACACTTGTACGGTGGCAGAGCACCCGGCCCCTCTCGGGACAGTAGGAAGGGGACGGCTCCTCCAAGGGTTTGTTGAACTGGCAGTAGGTAGGCAGGAGGGCCGGGATCCACTGCATCTCCACAGCCGAGACACCTGGGGCACAGGCAGCAGCTGAGGTGAGGGAGCACCACGGGGACAGGGCCTCCTGTCACCTCCCCAGCAAGGTCCCGGCCCTCATAAGGGGATGCTGGCAGCCTCTAGGCCGGGCTGGCCACCAGCCACCTTACCTTTCATGTACATCTTGGTGGTTTCCACTATTTCCTGGTAGACCACAAACTCGGGAAGCTCCTTGAAAAGGACAGAACTGGGGTGGATGAAGACAGGATCATCGAGGAGTGGTGTCTGCAGAGAGAAGACGCTGCAATGCACAAGGCCAGGAGCCACCAAGCACCCAGGAACCCACATGCCGGGCCCAAGGAGAGAGAGGCCAGCTAGCAACAGATGGTCAGGCATGGTGTGTCCACCTGTATGGTGGGACAGCCCCCAGTCATGGAGAGGACTGAGGAGACAACATCAGCTACAACAAGGATGGACGAGCCCTGAGGCACCAGACACGGAAGAACGGCTACCATCCGATCCCACCCACAGGAGAACCCAGAAGCAGGAGGAGACGGCTCCACAGACAGAGCACAGGCCTGGGGTCTCAGTGCCAGGGGAGTGGAGGGAGCACCCTCATGGGTACAGGATTTCTTTGTGGGGAGATGAAAATGTTCCAAAAGTCATTTTGGTAAGGTGGCACAACTCCGTGAATATCCTAAAATCAACTGAACTTTTTCTAAATAGGTCAACTCTGTGGTATGTGAATTATATCTCAAATTGTTACAAAGAAAGTTGAGGGAAAAATGAGCCTAACCCAAAGGAAGATGAGACGCCACTGTACCCCAGCCCCCACCTCAGGTCCCAGAGGTTGCGGGGACATGTGTCCCAGGACAGGGCCACCAGACCCCTAAGGGTCCTGCTAGCCCAGCCCTTTCAGGGGCCACAAGTATCCAGGCTGGCCAAGGGCACAGGGATGGGGGGGGGGGGGGACAAGGGTGAGGGCGGGGCGTGGGACACAGCAACTGCTACATGGCTTGTCTGGGAGATACCTGTGCCATACCTCCCCTCACCCCCAGAGCCCACCTTGTAGGCGTTCCTCCACCTGTCATCCAGCAGCTCCTCACTCTGGACCCGGCGGGCCAGGTGGTCGCCCAGGCCAGCCGTCACAATCTGCCGTAGATAGGTTGCCTGGCTGTCAGAGGGTGGCTGCATCTTGGGGTCCACAAAGAGCCCGATCTCGGGGCATACGGTGTTGACTGGGGGTGGGGGGGAAGCAGAGCAACCTCACAGGGTGGCCTCAGCACAGCCAGGTCCAGGACTAGCTCTCACTGCTGACCTTCCAGAAGGCCCTGTGCTATTCCACATACTTCCGGGCCCAGCCACCTACCCCTCGCCCCCTTGCTGATGTTGCTAGGAAAAGGCAGAGCCCTAATACAATGGGCAGATCTGCCAGTTGCCCAGCCCATGCCCATTCCCTCCAACTCCTCCCTGAGCGCGAAGCCCTGGGCTGCCCTGGGACTCCTCAGGCCCATGACATGAACATGGAAGGAGCTGGCCGGACTTCTGGGAACGATCGTTAAGGAACAAGGAGGCTGACTGTCCTCCCTGCCCTCCACCTGGAAACAGACGTGATTAAAGCTCTAGCTGCCTTCTGGGCCCATGAGTGGACCTGAGAGTGGCCACTGTGTGCACAGGGCGGAGACACGGAAAGGCCCCGCGTCCATGGGGCTGACAGCCGATACCACCAGGCAGCTACAGTCGGCTGTGGGCAGCTGCATGCGCTTCTGACAGACACCCCTGCCCGTGGGGGACAGCTCAGAAAAGCCCCAGAGCCCAAGGGACAGAAAGTACAACAAAGAGATGCAGGTGGAGAATGTGTCAACCAGAAGGAAGTCAACTATGGCATCGAGTCCTAGAAGCTGTTCACCCGGAACCCGCACTCCCTGCCAAACCCTAGGAAAGCAGCGGGATCGGTGCAAGGGAGACCTGGGCCCAGAAGACCCCTCTGGGCGCATGCGAGGTGGGGACCACCTCTCTCTGCATCTTGGGTGCTGCTGACAGGAAAGCTAGTTGTTTGAGATATAAAATCTGGGCAAAGGCTCTGCATGAGCGGGGAGAGGGTCTGATGCTCGGGGGGCTGTTGAAGTGAGGAGACAGGAGGCAGTGGCTTTAGCACTGCTGCTAGGAGGGGAAGGTGACAGAAGGACAAACGACAGGAGCAGGACCCAGAGGGGAGGTGGAGGTGGAGGTGGATTTGATGGGGGTAGGTCTAAGGTTTGCAATGGAATCCCCTTCTATCTCCCCTACAAAGCCTTCAATGAAGTCTATGCTGTTCAATTTTAAAACAAAAGAAATGGAAGGAAGTGAGCAGAAGACCTCCCATGGCCAGCCCCGAAGTCACCTGGATGGCCATAGGTCCCAATTCATCCCACAGGCAAGCTGAAAGCAGGAGAAAGGAATAGTCCACACTCTCAGGCCCTCACAAGTAGCAAACCCTTCTCTACAGCGGGCCGTGGTGTGAGAGGAGGAGGGAAAAGCAACCCAGGCCAGGGGTACTACCAGGAGCAAGATGAGGGGATTCCAGGACAGGGCAAGGGGCCAACGGGCCAGCTGGGCAGGGCCTGGGACACGGCTGATTCAGGCCAAGGCAGGAACAGCAGGGGCAGGAGGGAGGCCGACAAGGAACCCATGAGCCTGAGAGATCATCTGGCAGGCACGTAAAGAGGGGATTTCAATTTTGGGGACATAGCTTGGGAATGGATTAGCAATGGGTGCATGGAAAATGAAGCAAGAGAGAAAAATGAGCAATCTTTAGAAGAAAAACAAAAAAGAAGGGTAAGACAGCCAAGGCTCAGTTGAGCAGTGTTTATATAGTAAACCACATCTCCTATCAAATGGGACGTTGGATTTTATGGGGCACAGCGTGTGGTGGTGTGTGGGAGGGGAAGGGAACGCGTTTCTATACTAGTTGGGTGATAGGTGCCTCAAACAGAAAAGCCCGGAAATGGCACACGTGTCATTTAGAAAGAGGAAGGAAACACCAGAAGAAACAGCTGGAGGGGTTGGAAGGCATTCCTTCAAGACAAGGGGTCTGGAAAAGCGTGCGGGGTGGGTTTTGCTGTCTCCCATAACACAGCTTGAGGAACTATCAAAACCACGTGCAGTCGACCCTTGTTATCTGTGGATTCCATTTGTGGGTTCGTCTAGTTGCTAAAATTTATCTGTAGCCCTCAAAGCAATACCCGCGACACCTTTGTGTTCATTCACGGACATGAGCCGAGCAATGAAAGTGGTGACCACGAGTTCAACGTCCATGCATCAGCCACAGGATGCGAGCATCTTTAAACGATGACACACAGAAAACGAAGTTATCCACTGACTGGCTGGCAAAACGTGGCGCCTAACCCCGCATCCCCCTAGGAGCAGCGGTTTGGTCAGCCGAGTTGAGTGGGCAGGGTCTTTACGGACCGGGAATAAAGACAACCCACTGCGCAGGGAGCTTGGCTCAAGCTAAGTTTAAACAGCACAAGGGGCCAGGTTGAGTTCTCAGCCTGACTGGGTCACAGGAGTGTCTCTCTGAGCAGCAGGACTCGAGGGGCCCCATGGAGGGCTGGCTGGGTGGGGGCATACCTGCCGTGGTTAGCTGGCCCCGCAGACGCCGTATCTCCAGCATGGCCTTGTACCGCAGCCCGTTGGCCTCGCAGAACTGGGGTGAGCAGCCAGCATACTCGCAGGCTCCCACAGCACCTGGGGGGAGCGGGAGGCTCACACACTGACCCCGCCTGGGCCCACGCCGGCCCCTCGGTCCCGCCCCTGCCCCGGCCCACACGCACCCAGCAGCAGCATGAAGTCCCCGAGTTTCAGAGCTGCTCCTCGGCCGGCCCAGGCCCTCTTCATCTGCGCCACCCGGGCCTGCTTACCCTTCAGCCTGGTGAGCTCGTCGTCGCTGGCGGCGGGCCTGCAAACACCCCCAGCTGGCTACTGCCCCGGCCACCCGCAGGGCCTCAGGAGCAGGGGCCACAGTGGCCCATCAGGGGAGAGGGCACCTGATGGGGTCACTGAGGGACAGAAGCCCTGAAGCTCCAGCCACCACTCGCTGCACAGTTTGCATGCCTCTGAGCTGGCACTCCCATGCCCACAAAGAACGGGGCATTTACTGCTGCGCTGCTTGCAGACGTGATCCAATGTTCAAGTGTGGACTGGGTAAATGAGTCACTCAGGGCCCCCAACCCAGAACATAAGATGCGTATGCCAGGGTCTAAGTGCTTTATGTAGGTTAACTTAATCCTAACAACAACCGATCATGACTATTCTCATCATTCCCAGTTCCCAGATGGGGCAAATGAGGCTCAGAGGGGTGAAGTCACATCCCCAAGGCCACAGAGCTGGGACGGGAAGTGGCAGGTGGAGATCTGATGACAAGCCCTGGGCCCAGTTACAGTTTCTTAGCTGTCAGGCTATAGGAGAGCTGGCGTCACTTGGGGAATTTCATTAAAAATAGGGTTGCTCGGGCCAGGAGACTCCGATTAGGAGCTTTGGGTAGAGGCCCAGATATCTGGGCTTTTAAGAAGTTTCCCAAGGAATTCTGAGGTACAGCCAACTTGGGAACCACTAAATTAGGAGACACCAGTTCCTTGTAGTTTTGAGACATTTACAGAGAAGGGTATTGACTCAGATGCACTAACCACTGGCAGGGATGGCCTGGACGCTTAGCGGGTAAAGCAAGCTGCAGAACAGCACGATTCCATTTCTGTAAGCCTCTACATGTACAGGGCACTGAGAAGGCTCTAGAACTGCACTGTCCATATGGTACTATTAAATATATGTAGCTGTTTAAATTAAAACTAATTAAAATGAAATAAAATTACAAATTCAGTTCCTTGATCACACTATCCACATTTCAAGGGCTACAGCTTAGCTTCCCTGTATTGACTCCTGTACTCTTGTAGCAAAGCAGAAAAAGGGAAAGCCACTGTCTGGCCAACCCCGGCCAGTTTCTCTCTATCCAGGCCCAGGAGGGCTGAAGTGTCTGCTCCGACAAGCAGGGGCTATAGGATCACAACACCCCAGCACTGTCGGTTTCCAAATCCACTGATGCTAAAAAGGCCAAATGACGGGCCTAAAACATCACCCGAGTTTTTTAGGGTCCAAGGCCTGCTGGGCTTCCAGGCTCTATATCTCGCTTTCTGCCAGCTGCTCATCGGTGATGGGGAAGGACATTTTAGGGAAGCCTCAAAGTGCTAGTTTTGGTCCTGAACACAAATGATTCTGGGCAAGAATAGGAAGAAACTGAGGGAAGAGGAGTTGCAGCCTCAGAGAAGAAGCCAGGGCTTTGGAGCTGCGGGGAGCTGCGCTCGTGGGGCAACACCAGCCTCCCAGGGGCCCTCCCTTCACTACCTGTCACTGGCAGGTAAAGGAGGACTCAAGAGTTTGGATGCTGTGCAACCCACGTCAGTTATGAGAAGAACCACCAAACTCAAAAACTGCCCTCCCTAAACTAAATAATGACCACCCAAATGCCCTGCATCTTGTCAGATGGTGCAGATTAGAAGCAGGTCGATCCCCAAGGGAAGCTGCAAATTTCACAAAAGATATAGTTTAGAAAGTCAACCGAAGTGATGCTGTGGAAATCTGCATCACTCACAGCTGATAAATGAGACACTGGTGTCCAAGTGAAGATGGGATGCCCAGGCCTGATGGCACAGAAGCCTCTTCAAAAAAATAAATAAATAAGATTCTTCCCAGAGGGATGAGTTGCACTTCAAAGAATTAAGAAGTCCTTAAGAAGCTGTTCAGAAATGTTTGCAGAAATGACCCCTTTTATAACTAAGCCAAAAGGCAGGTACCCATGAGGGGCATGTGACAGTCTAGAACCTACCAGTACGCTGGGAAATTATTTCATGAAGAACAATTTAACCTAAAAATTAGTAGTACTCAGAATTATCATCTATATTTTGTTAATGATATGTTAATATTATGTATACACAAGAAGCTAAATGAGTTTTCATATTTTTTAGTGCCATTCTTCAAAGGGCCTGCTTTCTCCTATTTAAGTTCTGGTCTTCATTTTAACTGGATTCACTGTAAGTGGCCTTTTTTGGAATCAATGACCTTCCAGTTACTGGGGTGGGGCCCTGCTAATGCCCAGGACTCACCATCTCCCTCATTTTTCACTCAGGGTGCACTAACTACCTTGTAGAGATCACAGCGCTGTGGGATCCAATGCAGGGCCCAGAGAGGGCAAGGCCACCCTGAGAGTCGGCCAGTCCCCTGGGGACGGGCCCATTCATCTTTCAGCCTGGGCATGGGGTCTGCTCATCTCCCAGTCTGGGGACACGGGTCTGCTCATCTCCCAGTCTGGGGACACAGGTCTGCTCATCTCCCAGTCTGGGGACACGGGTCTGCTCATCTCCCAGTCTGGGGACACGGGTCTGCTCATCTCCCAGTCTGGGGACACGGGTCTGCTCATCTTCCAGTCTGGGGACACGGGTCTGCTCATCTCCCAGTCTGGGAACACAGGTCTGTTCATCTCCCAGTCTGGGGACACGGGTCTGCTCATCTCCCAGCCTGGGGACAGGGTCTGCTCATCTCCCAGTCCAGGAATGGGGTCTGCTCATTTCCCAGCCTGGGGATAGGGTCTGCTCATCTCCGAGCCTGGGGACGGGGTCCGCGCATCTCCCAGCCTGGGGATGAGGTCTGCTCATCTTCCAGCCTGGGCATGGGGTCTGCTCATCTCCCAGTCCGGGAACGGGGTCTGGTCATCTCCCAGCCCGGGAACAGGCTCTGCTTATCTCCCAGCCTGGGAACGGGGTCCGATTCTCTCCCAGCCCAGGGACAGAATCTGCTTATCTCCCAGCCAGGGGCCTCCCCGCTGCCAGCCCCACCCTTGCACCTGTCCAGCTCCTCGAAGAGCTCCCGGACCGTCATGGCGGCCACAATGGTGATGGTGTAGGGCAGGCAGCCATGCTGTCGGCTAAGTGCCAGCATCTTGGCATAACGGGGTGCCACAGGAAAAGTGGCCATAGTTCTGCCCAGCGGGGTAATAGGGCAGCTCACCCGGGATGTCTGTAGCTGCTTCATCCTGGAGGAGAGAGGTGGCGATGGTGGGGACAGGGCTGAGAGGGGATAGGGCCAGCAGATGGGAGAGCCAAGGACAGGCAGGAACTGGGCCCTCCACCCTCCCACCCCACCCCTGCACTACCTTTCTGTTTTGGGGGGTGCCTGCAGGGCACCCAGTGAGATCAACAGCTCCTCGGCGGCGATGAGGGACTCCACAGAAGGAGGAGTTGGAAAGGGGAAGTTGATGACCTGGGGATACAGGGAGATGTGGTGGGAAAGAGCAATAAGTTCAGACAAACCCATCCAGTGAGTGGGGGGGGGGGGGCGGCGGGCAGGGATTGAGTGAGCTCCCCTAACCCCACCCCTGGCTCAGCAGCCTGGCAGGAGGATGGGGCTCCTAAGTGCCTGGGCATGCCCCAAGTCCACATGCCAGGTGCCCCGAACTCCAAAAGCCTTCCTCATTCATTTATTCATAACATACATCTACTCAAAGATATTTTGTGACATACTCCTGTGAGCCAGGCTTGACCTCTGAGGAGCTTTCACTTGGCTAGAAGGGAATGCCACCAATTAGGGAGTAAGAAAAACGGACTTTCAGAAGTACCTGTAGACGGACAGAAACTGACTCAGGGATTGTGGGGCTGTAGAAAGAGTGGCCAATTGAAAGCAGACATTCAAACCAAAACCTAAACCCCAGTGTTCACAGTAGATCTGTTTCCAAGAGCCCAAGGGTGGAACCACCCAGGTGTCCACCCACAGATGAACGGGGAGACAAAACGCGGTCCATCTACACAATGGAGTATCACTCAGCCGTGAAAAGGAATGAAGCTGTGATCCACGCTCCAATGCAGATGAACCCTGAAGACATGACGCTCAGTGAAAGAAATGAGACACAAAAGGACAAACACCGTATGATTCCAAATTCACAGAGACAGAAAAGAGGTCAGTGTTTGCCTAGGACTGGGAGAGCTGGGGGGATAGAGGGGTGATGGCTAAAGGGCACAGGTTACTTACTGATGTGATACAGATATTCTAAAATTGGTGCTGGCCCCACCTATCTGTGAACAGACTGAAAAACAGTAATTGCGTACTTCAAATTGTGTGGCATGTGGATTGTCTCAGTGAAGCTCTTGGGAAAAAAAAGGGTGGCTGAGAAAGGTTTCCGAGGCGACCTTGAACCTGGAACCTGAAGGAGAGATCTGCAGCCTTGAGGAAAGAACAGCAAGTGTCAAGGCCCAGTGGCAGGAACACGCTTGGTCCACAGAAGGAATGGCATGAGGCCCATGAGGCTACAGCTGAGGCGTGGGGAAGTGACAAGAGACGAGGGCTGGGAGGAAGGTGGGGAGTGGGGGCATGCTTGGGTCCTGCAGAGCCTTGTGGATTTTACTCAAAAGCTGGGGAAGCTGCAGAGAATTTTTCAGCAGAGCAGTGAGCTGATCTCACTCACGGAAAGGGTCACCTAGAACCAGAATGTCCCCATCTGTATATTGGGGACGACAGTAGCAGCCATCTCCTGGGGTTGCCGTGAGGACATGCTGAGATAGCACAGGACATAACCTGCACCCACCACACCCCAGTCATCACCAGGGGACGAAAACCAAGTCCAAGGCAGTACGCAAACTATCACCTGATATTTAGAAAATTGCAGGCTTAACAACGCAGGGAACTAGACATTTAAATGCTTAGGAAATGGGCACAGATGGTGGACAGCAGTGACCCAAAAGGCTGCACTTCCCTTTCCCTATGTTGTTTCTGAAGCATCTGGGTTTCTGCCACTTTGTATATATGGTACTTGCAGCCAGAGAAGTCAATGAGGATGTGTATTTTCAAAGCAACAAAAAGTAACTCGAGTCCACATCAGGTGATGCCCAGATAAAGACCTCTACTTCTCTGCCTCCACACCCTTGTTGGTTCAAATGGGGATCCAGGCACCCACGTTAGGGTGGGGGACCCCAGCGAGCCTCTGTGCACGGACCACTGTGTGGCGCAGTGTGCTCTCCCTGGAGCAGTAGGCGGTGGCAGCCCCATGGGCAGTGGAGGGCTAGGACACTGCTCCTGCCTCTGTTGGCAGGGGGCTGCAGCTAGGCGGAACCCAGAGACCATTCTGAGAGCCCCAGGACGCTGGCTGGCCCCACAAGCACTGCCTCGCGGCCTGCACGGTCTCCATCCCAGCAACTGCCCCCTGGGTGGCTCAAGGTGGCGGTGGCACTGGGGAAGGGGTAGTCCCGGCGGACTCACAGCCGTGGCCTCCAGCAGCCACCTACTGGTCAAGCGAGCATCAGCAGGCTCCGGCCCTGGCTCCCTGGCTGGGCACAGGATAACCCCGCATGACCACTGTCTCGCCGAGGGCAGCCCCACTGGGCATGCCAGGCCTGGGCGTAGCAGGATGCCGAGTATGCTGCGGGGACTCCATGGGGCAGGAAAAGGGCCTAGGGCTGTGACTGACCTTTTCGATATTCAGTGCTTTCATCTGAAGGATCAGGTCTTCCACGGGCCTCCGAGTGATTTCAGGGGGAGGAAACTGCTCAAAGTCGCCGAACACCGCGGATGAATACAGCCTGAGTGGATGTGGAAAACAGAAAAGAAAGGCTTAAGAAGAGCTGAAGAGGCTAGTCAGACCACCCGGGCTCCCTGTCCCTGGGTTCCCCTGTCACTGGGGCTCCCCTGTTACCAGGATCCCGTCACCGGGGCTCCCCTGTTACCAGGCTCCCCTGTCACCAGGGCTCCCCAGTTACCAGGCTCCCCTGTCACTGGGGCTCCCCTGTTACCAGGCTCCCCTGTCACTGGGGCTCACCCCAGTGGCTTCCATGGGAGGTGGGGGGGCATTATGTGGGCACTACCCGCCAAGTGCTCAAAACACTGCCAGCGTGTAGTCAGTGCCTGGTAAAGGTGAGGCACTGTTATTTCTTACTAGTTTCCTTTCCATATTTTCTAAATTTTCTATTTCTTAATTTCAGACACTGTCAAAAGAACAGCAAGACAGCCAATTAAAAATTAACAAACAGCACACAGAATGGGAGAAAATATTTTCCAAAACATATCTGACAAGGGAACTGTATCCAGACTATACAAAGCACAATTAGAAGGCAAGAGTCACAAGACAGAACAGCCCAATTAAAAAATGAACAAAAGATCAGAATAGACCCTTCCCCAAAGATGAGATACAAATGGCCAGTAAACACATGAAAACAGGCTCAACATCCTGGTCATCAGGGAAATGCAGATCAAAACCACAATGAGACGCAGTTTCGCATGCCCAGGCTGGAGATGATCAAAAGGGCAGACATAAGAAATGTGGACCGTGGTGGGGAACTGGAGCCCTCGGGGGATGCGGGGAAGGGGGTGTGAAACGGTGGAGTCACTCTGCAGGAGTCTGGCGCTGCCTCAGGAAGGTACGCACAGGCTTAGCCTCTGCCCAGCAGTGCCACTCCCAGAGCCAGCGGGTGGACACACGGGCACACACGTCCACACAGAACCCGCCTGGACACCCATGGCAGCGTTCAGGGCACTCGCTGAAGGTGAGAGGGAATAAACGAGAAGGCCACTGGCGGGTGAGCGGGGGAGGCGGAGTGTGGTCTCTCCACGGTGGGATCCATGCTATTCCACCATGAAGATGGGCATGTGAACCCCTGCTACGACAAGGAGGGGCCCCAAAGACACGAGGCTCAGCAAATGGAGCCAGACAAAATGAGTGCACTTTGTGAACCATCTAGAATAAGCAAGTTCCTAGATGCAGAAGTAGAGAGGGGTTGAGGGGCTGGGGAGGGGGCGGAGTGCCTGCGAATGGGATGGGGTTTCTTTTTGGGATGGTGAACATGTCCTAAACAAGACTGTGGTGACGGCTACCCAACTCTGCAAATACACTAAAAACCACTAAATTATATATTTTAATAGGCAAATTATTTCAATAAAACTGTTTAAAGAAAGCAAAAACCAACCAACCAACCAAAAAAAAAAAAAAAACACAAAAAAACAGTAACAGCCAAGAATAGGCCTTCCAGATGAGAGGAACCCTGACCATGTTCACCATGTGCCCTTCCAGATCAGAGAGAAACTCGAACTGTGTTTGCCATGTGTCTTCTCACTTGACAGAGAAACCCTGAACTTCATCGGCCTTCTTGAACCAAGGTACCTTTCCCTGGATGCCTTTGATTGGACACTTCTATAGACTTGTTTTAATTGGGATTTTCTCAGCCTTAGAACTGTCAACTAGAATCTGACTAAATTCCCCTTTTTAAAAGCCAAAAACAAAAAAATAGGCTTGACCCCAACAGAATACAGAAATGAAAGTTTTTGAAAGGCAAAAAGCAGAGGGCCTGTGCTGCGCCCTCAGGCTCGGGCTCTGGGGGCCAGTGGCAGGGCCAGTGGTGGACCCCCCGGGGCCTTGTCCTTCTGCTCCCAGCAAGTGGGCCCGGCTGGCAGGGCCCTGGGCACCCACCTGTAGCAGTGGCCGGGCTCTGTCCGTCCAGCTCTTCCTGCCCGCTGGTCGGCCGACGCCTGGGAGACCCAGGTGACGCGGAAAGAGGACACTCCGGTGACCCGGTCATAGAAGCGTTTCTTCACCTTCCCGCAGTCCACTACGTACTTGATGCCGGGGATGGTGAGGGACGTCTCTGCCACGTTGGTGGCCACAACACACAGCCGGGTGCCTTCGGGGGGAGGCCTGAAGACCTGGGAGTGGGAGGATGGCGGGGATGCCCCAATCGGGAAAGGGTTCATGGGGGTAGGGGGTGCGGAGCAAACTGTCTCTAGGTTTAGCGACCTCAGGTAAGGGGGTGGGCCTGGAAAGGTCCCTGGTCAACACCTCGGCCCCCAGTACTGCTACACCAGATGTAGGGTGCGGACGTGTGGGGGGACGGAGGTGTGCTCGTGCAGTTGAGAAGGGGTGCTAGGCACACCTGAGGGGGCAGGCTGCCCACCTCGCTCAGAGCTGCAGGGGAACCCGGGACCACAACAGCCAGAGCTTTCCAAGTTTTTCCAAGAGGAAGAAGAAACTCAGGTTTTTGTGTTAAATTGTCTTATTTTCAAATCTCCTCATTCTGGGGCAATGGACCCAATTAAAAAATACTTTGCAAGTCAAAGTATTTGCTGGTTGGAAGTCAGATGCGGGCCACAAATCACCTATTTTTAAAAAGAAGTCATGTTAAAAAAACAGTAGTATGCCACATAAACACGTGTCTTAACCTTTACATATTTATATTAAAATCTAGAAGAACTTGGTAATTTATGGAGGGAAGAGAGGTGCTTTTTAATTTGTTCTTTATAGCTCTTTAGCTAAGTGTTTTACAACAAGCACGTGTCTCAACCAAAACCAGAAAAAAACAAAGTTTAAGTGCAGAGAAACTTCAGGGGAACCAAAACCAAATACTGTGAAGCCAATGCTGATGCTGACGATGATGATAAGAACTGCTGGCAAACATTTAGCACTGTGAGCCAGGACTGTGCTTAGCCTCATTTTCCAGGAGAGGAAACAGAGACGTGGGGTGGCTTGATTTGCCCAAGGTTCCACGGCTAGGAGGCGGCCAGGCCAGGTGAAGCCCCCAAGGCCGCTTAGGGCCTGTTCCTACCATTTCACCAGTCTACCCTTGATGAAGGAATGGGGGTGTTGGTCAAATGCTGATGGTAGGATGAGCTGGGAGATTATGACGCCCTTCAGAGCCACCCCCAGAGACCAGGTGCGCCCCCGTCAGCCACCTGTGTGTGCCACCAGCTCTGTTACCTGGGCTTGTTTCTCTGGGGCCAGCAGAGAGTAGAGTGGGAGTACATGGAGGGGGAGGGAGGAGTCCGGCTGGTCACCTGGGGAAGAAAGCAGAGGCCAACTGGCACCCAGGGCCCCACCCCGCTCTGCTAGAGGGGGTCTCCCTATCAGCTGCTGCACCCATGGGGCTCCCCCTTGGGACCAGCACAGAAGGCACACAAAGCCTTGGTGGATGGCAGAGCGGGCCCAAAAGCTGTCCCTGCCCCTCTGCCCTGACCCAGATCTGGAGCACCCACCAGGCTCCACAATCCCATCCTTGGACTGGCCCACCCAACATGTCCCGACAGCATCGTGGGCACTGCATGCTCAGCATCTGATGGGCAGATCCCTGCACACTGCAGCAGTGTGCCCAGCAGGGAGCCCACACAAAGGGTGCATGTTCGGGCCCTGGCAAGCATGCCCCAGAGCTGGGCAGCTCCCCTGGCCACCTGAAGGGG
This sequence comes from Tamandua tetradactyla, assembly GCF_023851605.1. Taxonomy (NCBI): domain Eukaryota; kingdom Metazoa; phylum Chordata; class Mammalia; order Pilosa; family Myrmecophagidae; genus Tamandua; species Tamandua tetradactyla. The sequence continues at coordinate 7,209,027 of NC_135331.1, read as the reverse complement.
AGACCATTGCAAAAACAGCAAGTGTCTGAGGGCCACCACTGCAGCAGAACCCCCGGGCCGGAAACAGGAAGTTCTGCCGAGCACTCACCTTCGTCCATCCCCTCGTCTCCCAAGTCCAGGTCAAGGTCAGAGCCCAGGGCCTCCTCCTCGTCGTCCAGCTCTGCCTCCCTGTCCTCATCACCTTCGCCCGCTGGCAGCACTGAGTAACTGTCCAGGTTGATTTGGGGCAATGTCTGCAGTAAAAAAGACATGAGTGCCACAGGTGGCCATGGTCCTGGGAGTAAATACAGACTGCTGTGGCTGGAAGCTGGGTCTCCACCTGCTTTGGGCAGGGCACTTAGCTGCATCCTGCTCCATGTCCTCCACTAGGACTGGGGGCAATCTTGGAGCTCCCCTGGGAGAGCTGTTGGGAGGATGCTACGAGGCTGCCACACATACAGAGCTTCGAAGCTGCCTTGCACGCCGTGCACAACACACAAAGGTAGTTTGCAGACGCCCCGGGCATGCCCACAGCCCAGTTTGGCTTTCCACACTGGCCGAGGGGTACCTCGCCCCAACAATGATCCCCTGCTCCGCCCGCCCATCCAGGGAGCCTCACAGGCCCTGCCTGGCTGATCAGGACTCAGCCTTCTGGAAGCTTCCTTATGACCCACAACTCAGGGTCATAAGGTCCCCCCCAGCCTCTAGAGCAGTGCTGCCGCAATGGGAACATTCAAGAGCCGCGCTGTCCCATACGGCTGCCACCAGCCCCAGAAATGTGTCTGAAGTGACTAAGGAACCAGACTTCTCATTTTATTTAATTACATTAAACTTAAATCTAAACAGCTATACAGAGTGGGTCGACTGTGTAACCAACCCCCAGGAAGCCATGCTGGCATCCTAATTTCTGGAATCCTCCAGTCCCCTACTGTGACCACCCTGCATCAAGTTGATATAAGGGTGTCCAGATCAGGGGGGCCCAGCACCCAGAGCTGGGGCCCAGCAGGGGAGGGGGACACGGATACGGGGGGCAACCACCTGGAGATGGAAGCAGACAGTGGCCCCGTGCCCAGGAGTGCGCAGCCTGGTGGGGCCCCCAGAAGCTGCAGAAGCCAGGAAGGACCTTGCTTGAACCTCATGGGAGCGTGGCCTGGCCACACCTTGAGCCCAGACTCCTGGCCCCCGGAACCCAAAAAATAAATCTGTTTCTACCCTCCCACTTTGTGGCAGTTTGTCACAGCAGCCCCAGGAAATCGGTACACCACAGACAGCTTCCAAGTGCCCGAAACGGGCCAGGTGCCTGTGAAGAACCGACTTCAGTTTTATCTAAAGAGCCTGAGAGATCAGCAGCCACTGTACCAGACACGACACCCAAAGCCCTGAGCACCCACGAGCCCTTACGGACAACTGCCTGCACCTTCTTTGTCTTTGCCCGTGACTTTTTAAACCTCCGCATCTCTTCTGCCGAATCTTGCTGATCTTCCTTTTCTGGAAAAGATGAGCGGGTTGGGGAGAAGGACACCAGGGAGCCGCTCTGCGTGTCCTGAGCATGTCACAGTGGTGCCATTTCATTGGGTGGACAGAGGCTGCACAGCTTAGGGAGGGGGCTCAGTGGCCAGCGCTCCCTATGGAAGGCACTGAGGAGCTCACGTGGGGCTGGGGCTGCGTCCCAGGGCTGAGCAAGGGTTACCTGGCGGCTGGTGCCGGGCATGTGGAAAGGCCCTCCTGAGCCTGCGGCACAGCGCGTGCACCTCGGCCTGCCCTGTCAGGAACACCAGGATGCCGCCTGTGGAGAGGATGGGGCCACGTGTCACGCTTCATCCGCTACGCCATGTGCCTCTAAGAGCTGGGGCCCGAGGAGTAAACGGCCAGACAGGGCCCATGGAGGCACACAGGTAGAACCTCCAAACCCATGTCCCAGGGCAGGGAGGCCAGGCTGGGGCCGAGGCAGGGGTGCTGTGACAGAGGGAAAGGGGTCCAGAGGTCCACCAGGGCCAGACCATCCTGGCAGAGAAGAGGATAGGGCCACCAGGGAGAACACAGGTGTCACCCGAGGGTGCCAGGAGGTGGAGGCACGGTCGCTGTGGCATAGGGGTAGGGAGCGGTCCATGGGGAGGGAGTGAGGGGCACAGGAGGACCTGGCCAGGGAAACGGATGTGTGTGGTCTGGCATTTGAACGCCGGGTGGCAGAGCACTCGGCACAGCCTGAGGACCAAATCTGGCTGTCCCCTGTCTTTGTAAACAGTTTTACTGGACTACACGCCATTCACTTACAAATCGCTTGTCGCCTACAAGGACAGAGCTGGGCAGTAGACAGAGGACAGAGATCGTGGTGCCTGTGGAAAAGTTATTACCTGGTCCTTGACAGAAACTTTTGCCGACTGCTGTCTAGAGGGTAAAATCCTAGGGCTTGGGGATGGGTCAGCTTATGGGGGGTCCAGACCAAGGCCCAAAGTGAGGGTGCTGGGGACAGCCGCCAGGAGGGTGCACAGGGGTAGGTGTAGGCATGAGGGGTGTTTAATGGGGAGGGAGGCAGCATGGGGGGAGCGGGATTCTGGGCAATGGCGTGGCACCTCTGGTCTGGGGAGCTCCTGGATGTCTGGGTCTGAAATCTGAAGACATGGATTTCGGGTCTGTTACCAGAGATCAGGGATTCTTAGGCTGGGGGCCGAGATCGGCCTTGACTGGCCTGGGAAGTCCCCAAAGCAACCCAGAAGTCTGCTTTTCCAGGTGCGGGTTCCCAGTGCTCAGAAGAGTCTTACAACAGGCCTGGGACCCAAGAAAGTTTAAAGACGAGTGATACCGAAGGTGGGAGGATGGGACACCAAGCAGAATCACAGCGCTGGGGGAAAGCAGGAGCAGGTGCAGTGGGCCGTCCTGCATTATGTCCCTCAACTGCACAGGAACCGACAATCATCTCAAAGTGAAAAGTTTAAAAAGAAGACAAAGAACTGCTGTGAGTGAAGATGTCTCACAGATCCCCAAGAGCATGATTATTAAGAAAGTACTAGTCTGAAATCTGATCGAGGGAAAGAATGAAATACCCATTGTGCTGGTTTGAACCTGTCACGTATCCTAGAAAAGATCTCGTTCTCTTAATCCATTCTCACGGGCAGACCTATCATGGGTGTGGGACCTTTGGGTTAGGTTGTTTCCATGGAGATGTGACCCCACCCATCCAAAGTGCATCTTAATCCTTTACTTGAGCCCTTTATGAGGATAAAATGCAAAGAAGTTCAGAGAGAGAACCACCGAGACCACAGCCCAGGAGAGACTGTCCAGCAAATGCCGCCATGTGCCCTGCCACGTGACAGAGGGGCCCTGGATGCCTTCACTTCCTCGTGATGCCTTCACTTGCAAACTAACACATTCTCATTGTAAAACCAACTCATGTCTGATATATTGCATTCCGGCACCTTTAGCAAACCAAAACAACCACTTCTCCTAAGCAATTTTTCAATAAGCAAAGACTTGAGGGTAAGTTCTGAGAAAAGGAGCCCACTAACTAAGGCAGGGAACGAGAGAGGAGACAGACCATACTTGGTAAGCTCAGATGAAAGAAAAGGCCGAGCAGCGATTCTCACTGGCTGCCCAGGCCGCCAGAGGAGAGGCAGATGGGAGCATCCCAGGGGCAGAGTAGGTCTGCAGGAGCTGGACCCACCTAGCACCTTCAACAGCCACTCGGGGCTCCAGAAAGGGAAGGTGAGGGTGTCGCCAATGAAGGAATTCCCCTGCCTCCCTTCAAAATAAAATAATGTACTTGGATCTACTCCAGGCACTCTGGTCAGCTCCTGGTCCCCAAGAAACAGAGAGAGACCAGGCATGCGCTGTCCTGGGAAGTGATCTACCACACACAGAATTTGGGAAATTGAACAGGACCAAGGACCCAGCTTCTTCCGCCTGCAAATGGTATGGACAGAAAGAAAGGAGAGAGAGATAGAGACGTGCACGCACTGTGGGGTCCTGATTCTAACAAACGAGCTATGAAAACACATGTTTGAGACAACCGGGAAAACTGAACAGCCCGGGTTTCTGAAAGCCAGCACAACGGGTCCCTATAGGAAGGCAGGCAGGTGGACAGAGCCGGGGAGACGGCATGGGAAGAGGGGGTGCTGCATCTACACGGTAGGGCACCAGGGTGACCGGCCCCACCAGCAGCCAGGAGGAGGGAGGAGCCCCTATAGGCTTCACCTGCAGATCCTTTGATTTTGGACTCCTGGCCTCCAAGCTGTGAGACAACACACTTCCGCTGTGCTAAGCCACCTAGTGTGTGGTTCCTTGTTGTGGCAGGCCCAGGAAACTAAGATACAAGTGAAAGAGGAGGGCGGCCTCCCGAAGACAATTCAGTGGTGTGAAGGGGCGGCAGCCAGATCTGAGTTGGGGGGGAGAAACAGAAGGGGGTGTGCGTTCAGGAAGGCCGGCTATGGAGGACAAGTGGACAGGTGGGGGCTGGCGGTCCAGGGAGGCAGGGAGGGTTTAATGCGAGAGTGGGAAGAAGATAGTGGAGCAGAGGCAAAGGGGGGACAGAGGAAACCAGGGGCCAAGGCACAGATGAGGGATACTTCTCCCTTCCACGGGAGGGAAGAAGGGAGGAACAGGTTCAGGAGGCCTTTAAATATTCGGTTTGAAGGCTCTTATTCACTCTGTGAAGCAGGTCTGAAAGAGAATTGTGCAGAGAGGTGGTGGGGTGGTGCCGGGCAGCGGGAGGCGGGACCTTGGGCCCATAGGGAGCACTCATCCACAGGGCAGGGGAGCTGGCTGGACACACCCAACTGGGGAGGCACTGGGCAGGGGCCACTGACCTGGCCGGGAAGTAAATTGGTAATGGCATTTGAGAAGGAGCCGAGGGAGAATCAGACATGGGGGGTGGTGGTGGTGGTTTCACCAGGGTCTAAGGAGGGTGTGAGGACACCATGGCAGCTATGGGATGACATTTCCCCGTGGCCTCCCCACCACACCTGCTGCTGAGACCTGGGAACTCTCTGCTCAAGCTGCCTCCCCTTCACCAGCTCAGCAAGCCCCGAAAAGAAGCATGAACCCCTGAGCCCCTGACATTGAGTGGGGACTGGGCACTAGGGAATGCCCAACATCAGCCTCCTCAAAGGACCAAGGCAAGCTTGGTGGGGGAGCATCTTCGCTGCTCTTCTTTCTGAACATAAGACAAAGCAGGCCCGGGTTGGGGCCGTCAGCAGGCGAGCCTCTGGGAAGAGTCCTTACACTATTCACTGCTACGCATATATCTTTTTGAGTGCATGTGGCTATTTTCTATTTCTGATAAGAGGAATTAGTTTCTACTAATATTTCATTTCTTTCACACATAAACGTACTCACTTAGAGAAGACCAAGTCAATTTAGATAGAAAGCATCATGTAAATCATTGAGCGACTGCTGTGGTGAGATGGTACAAACTAAGTGGGGCGCCCGGGGTGAAACCTGGGTGGTGTGCACTGCACACCTGTCCTACACCTTCTGGCACGTGCCTGTGCCCGGCAGACACCCACCCCCAGCCCCACAGCCAGTCACTGAAGCCATAGGGTAATTCAGGCCGAGCGAGGCAGGGTAGGTGCCGGGAACACTCTGGAGCCAATGAGGAAACTGAGACGCAGCAAGGACAAGAAACTTTCCTGGCCTGCTGACAGGCAGGCAGCAAGCGCGACCCTTCTGCCCAGACTGCCCTGACCTGTGGGTCTGGAACGGGGAAGACAACTCGGCCCGTCGCCTCGCCAGGGCCTCACCTGCAGGCAGCATCCGGTGGATCTTGCAGACCTTCCGGAAGCACTCGCCGCTGTAGTCTTCCAGTGGCGTTCGCTTGTTAAAATGGACCGTCACCGGGAACTGCCTGGATCCCACCTACAAAAGAGGCCCACAAGGGCTGGGGGTGGCGCCGGGAAAGGCTTCCTCTCGGCCCAACCCACTTGGTGTGAGTGCATGTGGCTATTCCCACCTGCCTCCCTAACACTATTAATCGTCCACATGGCGGAGTGAGGTCTCTGCAGCCTTGGGATCACTGAGGCTCTGAGAGGGCCTCACCTCACCAGCTGCCCAGGCCAAGGTTACCTTGATGACAGGGGGTGGTCGGGCGAAGAGCCGCGGATTCTGGGTGAAGTCCTCCACCCGCAGAGTGGCTGACATGACCAGCAGCTTCAGCGGCAGGTTCTTCTGTGGATGCAGAGACTTGGTGACCCATGGCATGGACAAGCTGTGCCAAGGATGCTGTGAGGGCAGAGGGGCTGCCTCTGGCCTCATGGACCCCCTCCTGCCCCACCCCTTAGTCCCATTTCTGGCAGCCAATAACCCCCTGGAAAAAAGGAGCTGACCGCAGGATCTGCCTCCCCCAGGGTGGTAGCTTGTTCACAGAGAGCTTTTAAAAACCCCAAAGTCAAGATGTAACATGAGACATGAGTTAGGGGGCTGAGACTGGGGCCCACCAGGCCTAAGAGAGCAGCAGGTCTGGCTGCTGTCAGCTTCCACCCTAGTCCTGTCCATCTGTCTGTCCCTGAGGTTGAGGCAGGAGCTACCCTCATTCTCTGGGGTGTGGCGGTTGGCCCCAAAGAAACACCTGACGTGCCTCACTAGCTGCTGCATGTTGGCTCTGCTCTCAGGCCCCTGGACGCTGTCTGTTGCTATGGTAAACCCACAGCCACAAGCTATGGAACAGGAGTGATTCAGAGGCCCAGGACCCATCACAGGCCCCTGTTTCATTGCCGCAGGGACCCCCCTCCCACTGGTCCCCCCTCACCTTTCTGCCCCGCCTAGTTCTCCCCCAGCCCCACTCTTTCTGCCCCACCACTCTGGGCAATTTGACCTTTCCCAAAAGACACAGGTTGGACCCGGAGTGAGAAAGCACTTCCCACTCACTGGGACGGCTCTCAGAATCGAAATAGGTAACAAGTGTTGGCTGGAACTCTAATCTGCTGTGGGAGACTGTCACACAGTCCCCCCAGAGGTTAAACACAGAATTACCGTACAATCCGGAAATCCCACTCCTGGGTCTGTAACCAGGAGAAATGGAAACATGTCTACGCAAAAAATATCTACATGAAACTTCACACCAGCATCATACACAGTAGCCAAAAGATGGAAATAACCCAAATGTCCAACAGCTGATGAACAGATAAACAAAATGTGGTCTATCCATACAACGAATGCGATTCGGCCAAAGGGATGCACAGATAATGCTACAACACAGGCACACCTGGAAAACACCATGCTGGGTAAAAGGAGCCAGACACCCAGGACCACGTGTTGTTGCACTCTGAGTTCCGCCTCAGGGCCTTTGCACCTGCTGCTCCCTCCTGCCTCCGCCCTCCCCTCCTCTACCTTCCCAGCTTTGTCCTTCACCAGCCCATGGACCTGGGGAGCTTGTTCACTGCCTGTCACTGTCACTAACATGGAAGCTCTGCCAGGACGGATATCTTTGTCAGCCTTGTTCACTGTTGTATTCCCAAGGGCCTCAAACAAAGCCTCACTGCACAGTAGGCACACGATGGATACATATTCAGCATATGCAAGAACAAGGCATAAATGCGAGTGACAGCTTCTCAGCAGGACTGGGGTGACCCAGGATAAAACTGCTCCGGGGAGCCCCTTCCCCAGGCAGTGCCCTTGACCTAGCCACCCCTGCCCTCTGCTTCTGCCTGATCCAGGGCTGGGTGGGGAGGTAGAGGGTGGGAGGTCAAGTGGTCCCTGGGCTCCAAGGAGGGAGAGGTCAGTGCTGGGATGGGCCCTGGGTTACAGCTCAGAATGAAAGGGCTGGGCCAGGTCGCCCCTTTGCTCTGAGACACTCTAAAGCTGACATCCAGCTTTAGGGAGAAGAGGCTAGTGCCAGGAGCCCCAAGGGTGAGGCCAGGCAGCATCTTACACCGGGAGGAATGGCCTCGCGTGGGAGCTGGAGGCCTTGTCCTCGGGAGACCCTCCCAGCAGCAGCCCCGGGCACAGATGCGTGTTGGCTGCAGAGCCCACCCAGCACCCCGCCTCCTGCCCACCTTCGCCCGGAGACGCACAATACGAGACAGGAGGCCGATGAGGATGTCGGTGTACACGCTCCGCTCATGGGCCTCGTCGATGACTACCACCTTGTACTTCAGCAGCAGGAAGTCCTGGGGGCAGAGGTCATCAGGGTCATCAGCAGGCCCCGCCGTGGTCAGCTGGCTGGGTCTGGGCCCCTGCAGCAGCCCATGTGCCCCAAACCTCCTGCTGCCCTATGGCCGCCACCAGGGACCCTGGAGACACATGGCCTGGCTCAGCCCTTTCTTGCCCCATGATTCCAGACAAGTTGCTTCCCTTCCCTGTGCCTCAGCTTCCTCATCTGTGCAATGGGGATAGTAATGGGTCCATATCACGAAATCACCGTGAAAAGTCAAAGGCAGTTAACGCCCGTAAGGTACTGAGCATAGTGTATGGAGAAAACGCCACAGAGAAGGGAGCTTCTACTTGCTAGAACTGAGCAACTAAATAGAGATGTTAGGGGGCAGGCGCCTCCGCCAGCCCTTGAGGGAGAGAGGGCAGGAGACACCACTGCTCTCCCTAGAGGGGACACCATGCAGCCAGTAGGCAGCTGTCTGCACTGGTTTTCCATCCAAGCCCTGGACACTCTCTGGGGACACCCCTGCCACCCCTACTTGAGGGGACTGCACAAGTGGGCCTGCTGGGGCAGCCCTGGGGGTTAGGAGAAGGCTGGGCTGAGGCGCGCCCAAGTACCTGAGCATCCTGTTTTACATGTTGACTGTCCCTGAACACAGCCCTCCAAGTCTGAGGAGGGTAACCTGCCACAGCTCCCTGTAGCTCCCCGGGGCTGCACTGTGGTTCCAGGGTCCCTGCTGTCCTATCACCTCATGGGGTGGAACCACATCTGCCTCTGGACCAGACACTCCAAGAGAACCGTGCTGTGCTAGGGCCCGCCGCTCCATCTCTAATGCACCACCATGCCTGCACACAGGTGTTTCATGTGCAATGGGCAAGTAAGTGCACAGACTCCAAGGCAAATCACAACAGAACTGTGGGGTCACATTAGGGGGTACCTACTTGGCACTACTTGTAAGTGGGTTTTCTGTCTTATGTAATTTCAGCTTTTGAATGGGTCTACAAGGAAGGCAGCAGCTTACAGATCAAGAAACAGAGGCTCAGAGAGGTTAAGCAACTTGCCTGAGGTCACACAGCGGCAGAGCATGGGTGAAGCTTTGCCAACCGCTGCCACGTTATTCCTCCTGGGTGGCCTCGTAACCCCCACCCTTTGCTGCCAGCCTTGCTCTGGGAGTCAGGATATACAGCTGACCTTCTGGATTTCTTTGAGCAAGACGCCATCTGTCATGAACTTGATCCTGGTGTCCTCGGTCACGTTGCCTTCATATCGGATCTGGTAGGAGATGACCCTGCTGGGACAGACTGTGTGGGTCAGGGCACAAGAAGCCCCCGAGCAGCGAGTGCTATGGATACGTGGCACAGCAGGTTCCACCGGCTCCAGATGTCTCCCTGGCTCCCGTGTGAAGAGGGTAGCGAAGGGAGCTATTTACACTTAAGAGTCACGTCAACCAAACACGCTGTGCGGACCCAGGCTGGAGCCATATGAATGAACTGTCAAAAAGATTTGGGTGCACACTCTGGGGAAGGCAACCGCAGGTGAGCGATCAGGAGTTGAGCACAGAGCGTGGTACTGCACACCCAGTCCTGACAGCGGGACTGCAACTATGTCACTAAACCCTTGAGACCAACACCACAAGCTGGTGGGGGTGAAAGGACATGACGGATGAGACTTGCTTCCAAACAACTTAGGGTGGGGGGGCGGCGGGGGCACAGATGACCAGAGATGGCCACAAGTTGACCATTACTCAAGTTGAGTCCAGGGTCATAGAGGTTGGTGGCATAATTATTTCTCCTTTTGACTATGTTTGAAATTTTCAAAACAAAAAGTTGTTTGTTTTTTAAAGGATGAGCAGCATTTGATGTAATGGAACAGGCAAGAGATACCACGGAGTGTCCTGTATGCTACCATTCACGTAAAAGACAGAGACTGACAGAGATGAACACGTATCTGTTTCTCTGTACACAAAATGTCTGGAAGCCTGCACAGGAAACTAGCAGGACGGCTGCTTCTGGGAAGGAGGTAGGGAGCTTGATGGGAAGAGACTCCCTTTCTCTGCTTTATTTTCTCCCAGACACCTTGTCCACGGAACCCACAAACCTAACCAGCCTCCCCCAGTGGCATGCCAGCCCCAGGGTACAGGGGAAGGAGTCTCTGTATCATTGGCATCAGCTCCTCAGTGCCCAGGACAGAGCCCAGCATACAAGAGAGTTGCTCGATGAGTCTCTGGCAAATGGACAGCTAAAGGAGACACACTTTCACTCTCCTTGCATTTGTGTCTTACGGATTTTAGGCCATACTGCATGAGTCATCTGTTCAAAACTACTTTCAATCATCAGGGCTAGGGCCCAGGAACCTGCATGTTTCCCAGGGTATTCTAGACCAAGGCCTAAACTGGCTTTGTTCAGACTGTTTTCACAAGTTGTATTGGCAAGCCCGGCATTTGCATGATGGAACCCTGAATTTTATGTTCATGTGGCAATGCTGAGTATGTATCATATGACAGCTCTGCACCCCCTCGAGTCCTGGGAGGCCCAGTTGGTCCCCTCTGTACATGTGTGATGTGAGCCGAGGGCCTGGCTGTCTTCCTCCCCGCTCCACACCCCCACCCAGGCCACCCTGGCTGTCCAGGGTATAGTGGAGACCCTGCGTTGAAGCGAAGTCCTGGCGCTGAGACGCAGAGGTGCCTGCCCAGGATGGACAAAGCCTGCGACCTGCTTGCCGCTGACCCTGCCCTGGGCATAGCCCGCTCTCCCCACCACTCCAGCCACCCCAACCCCGGAAGCGAAGCCCTCACCGCTGTGACAGGTTCATCTCCTTGGCCACTCGCTGGGACATGGCCATGGCAGCCACTCGGCGTGGCTCTGTGACACCGATGATGCTGTCCTCACTGGGGGCAGGGAGAGGGGACACACACACAACATCCACATGTCAGCAACACCTGGCCCAGCTGTTGGTCCCTAAGTCAAGTGCAGTTGCCAGTTGGAACTCCCCTACAACTTCCACCCAGCTCAGGGCCAAGGGGAATTGCCTGCAGGTCAGAAGGTAGTTCAACAGTTCAGGTGCGGCGGGATGCTACACAGCTGCTGAGAACAAGGTCCAGGTGGAGCTAGGACCTGTTCCCTAACTGCTTACCAGCAAACTGTCAGGACCGTCTGTGCAAACAACGCAGTTTAGGCTGTGAGTCCCTAATGAGGTCCCCTGGGACATTTCCCATGGGTTAGCACACATGTCACCGGGGGATAAGGCATGTCCTGTGTAACTCCATGAAGAAGGAACCCAGATTTCCTCTGGCCCTTGCCCCAGGCATCCTCCCCTTTTGCTGACTGTTCTGTGTGCTTTTGCTGTAATAAGAGACAGCCATGAGTATGACCACATGCTGAGTCTGGCAGTCCTGCTAGTGAATCACAGAACCTGGGGGTGACCTTGGGGACCCGAAAACATGGCCAGATGCATCAAAGAAGGCCATGTGTCAACACCAGCAAACACACATGCCGTGTGCAGGAACCGACTCCGCAGTTTCTGTGAATGTATTCGTTTAACCCACACAACAACGCTGTACAGAGGCACTGTCATCCCAAACTGAGGCACAGAGAGGTCGAGGAGCTTGCCCAGGGTCACACAGCAAATAAATGGAAAGCCAGAGATCGATCACAGGAGCCCATGTCCTCAATGACTTCCAGGGACCATGTCTTTGCTGCCCCTCATGGGCCCTGCATTGCCCCCTACTCCACATTGGGGGGGGGTTTCCCAGGGGCTGTGGAGCCAGCTCCTACCTGCTGTAGCCTGCTTCATAGAGGAATTGGGGCACCTGTGTGGTCTTCCCGCTGCCAGTCTCACCACACACGATGACGACGGGGTGCTCGGCCACTGCCTCCATGATCACTTGTTCTTCCGAGAGGATCGGGAGCTTCAGCCGTTCTTCCTGGCAGGAGAGAGGACGGCACCACTCAGGAGGGCTGGGCACCCGGAGCAAGGCCACACAGGGTGATGCGGTTTCTGCGGCAACGGCGGCTGGCATGTGGAGGGTGGTGTCTATGGGTGACGGGACCCATGCCAGGGTGAGGGGGGCAGAGGAGACAGGCTGGGCCTCAGCATGGTCCGGGCGCAACACCGAAAGCCCAGGTACAGCATGGCTGGTGTGGAGAGACTACGCCGAGAAACGCCAACTCTTGCCTGTGGCTGGCAGGGCCCTCGCTTACTTCAGTAAACGAGCAGGTGCTCATTTCATTAAAAGCAAGGACACGCAACCCGGCCACTCGTCACCGGGCTATGTTCTTGGGAGCAGCGGCGCTCAGACGTTTTCTCCCATGCCCCATGAGGAGAAACCCACTTTACGCTGCATCTCAGCATGTGTGCACACACCTGCACCTGCGTTACACACTGACGGAAAACTCCAGTGAACCAACAAACTCTTCCTCTATACGCTAGTGCTTTATATTCTGTTCTATTTCCATTTATTCCATTTGTGTAAAGAAATGTAAAAAGCTAATCATTTCGAGACCCAATGTTGGGTTGTGATGTCCAGTTTGCAGACACGGTCCTGGAGAAGCTGCTCCACATGTGCCCATGAGAGGAGGACAAGGAGTTTAACACAACAGTGAAGACAAGAGCAAAAAGCGAAAACAGCTCGGCTGCCTGGCAACAGAAGAGCACCTCAACTCGGGACCTTCACACAGTGGACAACCCCATGGAGAAGAACCCGAAATGGCCCAAGCGACGGCAGCACATGGTTACCCCCTAGGAGCAACACGCTCAGTAACAAAATCCAAAACAAAAACAAAAAGCAGGAAAACATACATGACACAATTCCACTCACAGCAACAGGCAAACCTAAGCAGAACACTGTGCCAAGGAAGATGCAAGTGGCCAAATCACCAAGAAGAGCAGAGGGTGAAGCCAGGGGATGGCAGGAAGGAGCCTGCCCCCCAGCCACCCTCCTGCTGCCAAATGGAACTGAAGATTTTGCCAAGAAACTGGCCTTTGTGGTGTGGAGCCGCTGGCCCTCTGGGGCTGTCTGTGAGAACGCTTCACTTACACTAATGAATGTATCATACATAAACACACAACGTACCCACAAGTGCAAGTACAAGTTCATTCAGCACCATTTATCCTCATCTGCAACAACGCCCTGATGACTAGAACTCTAGTCTTTTGTTCACCCATCCCACCGGAGCCAATCTATGGCTCAGCCAGCTGCTCTGGGGGCCCAGGAGCTGTTCTGCCCCAAGGCCTCTGTGCATGCGTCTCTCAGCATGAAACTGTCCTGGGCCCCTCATTCCTGCTCATCCATCAGCTCTCATTCCATGCTCCTGTCCCAAGGCACCTGTGCGGCCCTCTTCTGGTGCCCAGTCATCCCCTCCAAGGCTCCTGCCACTATTTATGACAATGTTTGGAGACGTCAGTCTCCCCCACTGGACAGAAGGTTACGGAGGGCGAAGAGCCTCTCACGGCCCATGGCCAACACCAGCCTGGCCCACAGCACCAGCTCAGTGAAAACATATGACCTGATGGACAGAATGACCACTGCTCCCTCAGTGAGCACCCCACTGGCCAGGCCCACTGCTGCTCAGCAGTCCGTGGTATCCACTAGCCAAATCCTTACCCACTCCAAGCCGAGACAGCGAGGCTCACACTGTGAAGGCTCCCCTGGCTTCGAATGTGGCCCATGGGCTTTAAACAACCCAGGGAGATCCCCGCGCTCCAGACGCAGGAACTGAGGCAGAGAGCACCTTAAGCAGATGGTGTACCCCCAAGTTTCAGGCGAAGAACCGAGCCTCAGGAAGTGAGCTAGAAAGTGGTGTGACCACATTCGACCCCAGGTCACACGATGCCCAAACTCTGGTCCAGGCTCGTGGCCACCTGGGCCAGCACCTGCATCGGGAGCTGCAGGGGATGGGGACGAGGACAAAACACCAGTGAGCACAGTGTCGAAAGCCCTGACTGCATCTGGGCCCTGCTCCTGGAACATTCTCGCGCGTATCTGCTCAGTGATCTCCCCAACAGCCCTGGGAGTGGGAACACCGAGGCCCAGTGAGGCAGATCCCCACAATGCCCTCTCGTCACCCCCCCACCCCCCCACCACTATAACCGGAACCCTAATCATACATCCGGGCACGACGCACCTGTATCTCAGGGGAGCGGTCCACAGGGACGAAGACGGCTGGCTTCGCCAGAGGCCGGGCCAGGGTGGGGGCTGCTGCCCACGGAGTGGGGCGAGTGACAGGGGCTCTGGCTGTGCTGGGCCGGCCACTGGGCACCGGGCTCTCGCCCCTGGCTTCTGGCGGAGCTGGCAGCAGAGGTGTTCCTGCTGTCCCCACACCAGCCTCTGCAGGCCCAGCAGACTCAGCCTCAGCCTCGGACTCCTCTGAGGACTCGGACTCCTCTCCTGAAGGCTGGCGGTGGCGCTTCCGGTGGGCCCCGCCGAGGCTGTTGATCCTCTCCTGGCCCTGGGCTGCGACCTCCTCGGGCCGCCTGCTGGGAGAGCAGAGCTGTCAGGCACAGGGCCCTAAGGTGGCCACATAACACCCGGGCAGATCTGGGCCACTGCTCCTAGGGAGCAAGGACCAAAACGCCAAGCCCCATCCCTTCCTCTGGGCCTTTGCACTCGCTGTTCCTATATCCCCGTAACACCCTTCCTGCAGATAACGTCTCCCTCACTTCATGCGTGTCTCTGTTCCAACGTCACCTTATCAGGGAGCCGTTCCCTGACCCCATAGCCTGAAATACTGCGCCGCACTCCCCAACCCTTTTCCTGTGCTTTATTTTCAGCTTAGTATTGATGAGCACCAGAAACATCCTATATTTGCTCATTGCCCATCTCCCCGCGAAGAAAGCAAGCTCCGGAAGGGGAGGGACTTGACTTGTGCACGGCTCTATGCCCAGCGCCTCGAGAAGTGCCTGGGACACAGTAGGAGTCACGGAACGAACACGCTTGCAGGGAGCAGACCTGCAAGAACAGGCCAGGTGGCAGAGTCTAGGGGGAGGGGCCCCACGCCCCAAGTGACTGCTGCCCTGCGGGGACGTGAGCCTGCTGGGGCCGGATCGTCCAAACAGTCCAGCCCTATTAGGGATCTGGATTTTAACATGCGATCCCCTTGTTCTTAAAGGTTGGCAAACAGTCCAAACAACTTAACCCTGTGTGAACCAAACAACACAAGGTTATGGGCCAGGGCTAGTCTTTGATCACTTGACTGCAGTTTCTGGCCTAATCATCTGGGCAAAAGCTGGGAGAACCTGTAAAGCACGACTCAGCACTGTGGGAAAACACCAGGATCATTGGCTAAGAAACTCTGCTGCCCTGGGCAACCTCTATGGCCCCTACCTTCCAGGGGCCTTTCAGAAGAAACTGCCATCAGCCACGTGGACCCCCTCAAAGGCATGCCCTTAAGATGCCATCCACCCAAGGCAGGGGCCATGACCTGTAAGGCCCAGCCCGGGGTCCTGGAGGAAAGGGCTCAGGACGGACAAACAGATTCACCTTTTGGTGCAGTACATGCGCTCTCCAGTGCCCAGTTTGGATGTGGTGTAGAAGAGTTTCATCTCAGCTTCTGAAACTTGGACTTCACTCAGTTTCTTCAGCATCTCTGCCCGCTGGGGAAGGAAACACACAGGTTACACATGCGGCGTCAAGAACTTTTCTTCAGAAGGGAAATGAGAGTTTAAGTAAAACGCTGGCACTGCTAACACCTACAGTCTTTTTAAAGAAAGGACAAAACACAATTCTTTTGCTGCTCACTGTTCTTATGTCATCTAACACAGGGAGCTTGGGATGCTGGAGTATAAACAAGGCTCTCTTTGCACCACTGTGTGAGATGGTAGATTTACTGACCATCCAGATGTGTGCACCAAAAGGAGATGGAGAAAAGGAATTGTGATCTGCTTGTGTAATGCAATCCTCCCAGCTAGTCTAGGGAATGTGGCAGCTTTCTGTCTGCTGACAGGCCCTTCGATTTTTCTCCAGTTTGCTCAGACTCCCATGAATGTTTCTTTTATTATTTTCGCAATTGTACACATATGCTTTATATACACTTCAATACATTGATTTCACAATTAATTTTAAAAAGCAAGGCATAGAACGGCAGGAGAAAAAACACTGAAACGGATATAAAAAAGACCCAGCCACAACAGCCAAAGCACTTCGTGTGGGAACTGGCCACAGAGCAATAGCTGCTCACACAGACTTGTCTCCAGGTGAAGAGTCCAACACCCTGAAGTAGCCTTGTCAAAAACCTCTGTGAATCTCATGAAAACTCTACACCAGGGTTTGCCAAGCTCAGCGCTGCTGAGGTTTTGGGCTGGCTGATTTGTTTCTTCTTGTCCTGTGCACTGCTGGAGGCTGAGCAGCATCTCCAGCCCCTATCCACTCTGTGCCTCGCAGACGTGAGAAACGAAGCATGCTTCCAGGCCTGGCCAAACTCCTCTGTGACGGACAGACTATGCGACACTACACACTTCTCAAAACCCAAAAAGGGAACCGTCATGTAACCTGCGGGCTCTAATGACTGACAGTCTATCAATACAGGGTCAGCTCACCTGTAACAAACGAATCACACTAACAGACAATGCCAACGACAGAGCAAAGGGGTGGCGGGGGTGTGACGTGGGAACTCTCTATACTTCCTGCACAAGTCTCTGTAAACCTAAAACTGCTCTAAACAATAAAGTCCATTAAAATAAAACTGTATAAAACACCAGTTCCTCAGTAGCGTCGTGTGGCCACTTTCCTCATCCCCGAAAGTTCTAATGGGCAGCGCTGCTCTGTGGGCCACGTGGGGGCCGCACCCCACCAGCCCCCCATTCCCCGCATGCTGGGTGTGGTCTGACGGACCGGTGCATACCTGGCTTTTTTTTCCCTTCTGTTCTAGGATCTTCTGGAGCGTTTTCTTCTCTTTCTTGGTTAGAGGTTTCTTCTCCTTCTTGGACAAGGGTGGCGCCTTGGCCTTCTTTGGCCTCTTCCCTGGCAGAACGAGCACGTTGCTCGCGTCGACTCCCTTCAACGTCCGCTTATCTGAAAAGATACTCTGGCTGTGTCCATGGCCCAGGCAGCCCGAGCCCGCAGACATCCGGGGTGCTGACCAGGCACTAAAGCTGTGAGACAGATGGCCCCACACCCGTGGTGCTGCCACCAGTGTGTGCGTGCAGACGTGGGGACAGACGACATGCGAGCAAGCCAAGGGGGGGGTCATCAGACCTCAAGGCACCGTCTCCCTCTCAGGGCTTCTGAGAGGGCAAAGCTAGTCTCATAAAACACCCGAGGCTTTCTCCTAAGAGAAAGATTACATCACGCCTAGTTTTAAACATAACAGTTTGTGAGTACACAATCTAGACCTTTTTAGAACAATTCAGTTGTCACACTACTCCTCAGATTCAGCCTGTCACCAGCCCCAAGGGAGGGGGGAGCTGGGAAATGACCTGCCCTGTCTCATATCTGACCCAGGAGTTTCCTCTCCAGCCTGCTGCCAGCACGAGCAGTATATGATTCTTTCCTGAGTCTCTGTGAATGTTGCAAAGTGTAGGAAATGTTCTGAGACCCTAATTAAGAAGAATGAGGTCGTCTCAAGCAATGCAAGCTGTCCGCTCTGTAGGTCTGAAATAAAATAAAAAGAAATGGTGTACAGTGGAGTTGACCACAGGCCCCAGATCAGAAGTTACTGTCGTTCTGACAGCTAGTAGAGTATGGCTCATATACTCTTGTGGTTCCAACATTTCTCCACTTCAATTTCTAATATGGCAAATGTTGATGGACATAACCCAAACTAACAGAAGCTCTTTGGGGGTCCCAATTTTCAAGAGTATAAAAGGGTCCTGAGGACAAAAAGTTTGAGAACTGCTGTGCTACAGGGTAAAAAAAAAAAAAAAAATAGGGAGATATGCTAAAAATATAAATAAGGGGCTCGTGGCAATACCGGTTGGGGTGGTTGGGGAAGGCACTTCTGAGACAGTGTCACCGAAGCAAGACTTGTATGGCAAGAGGCAGCCAGGCAGAGAACTGCTGAGCTGTGTTCCAGTTGATTTGATTTTTGAAGACGATTGTGTAACTATGTACAATTACAATGTGATCATGCAATTATGGAAACATTGGGTCCAATGCTCCCTTTATCCAGGGTATGGACAGATTAAAAAAATAAGAACTAAAAATAAATAAACAATAGGGGGGAATAAGGGGTTAGAAATTGGGTAGACTGCAATACAAATGGTCAATGAGAGGGAGGGGAAAGGAGTATAGGACACATGAGTTATTTGCCTTTTTATTTCTTTTCCTAGAGGGATGCAAATGTTCAAAAAACGATCACAGTGATAAACACACAACTATATGAAGGTATTGTGAATCACTGACTGTATAGTTTGGATACACTGTAGGTGAAGAGTATATGAAGATAGTTCAATAAAATTAAAATAAAATAAATAAATAAAAGAGGGAGCCAGACAAGCAGATAGCTGGGGGAAGACAGTTCAGTCTGCACAAAGGCCCAGGGGCAGGAGGATGCTCAGTGTGCCCGCAAGATAGCAAGGATGCTTGTGTGACTGTGGCAGAAAGGGTCACGGTGGGAGAGGGTGGTCAAACGGGGGGCAGCGGCCAGATCAGGATTTTATTCTAAGTGTGAAAAAAAGTCACTGGAAGGTTTTAAGCCAGGATGCAATCTGATTGTTAAGAGACCCCCTCTGGCCCCTGAGAAAGGTGGTGTCAAGGGAGAGGTCTCAGCCTGATGTTAGAAACAACTTTCCAGGGTGGGCCACAGCAGCTCAGCAGGAAGAGTTCTCGCCTGCCATGCTGGAGACCCGGGTTCGATTCCTGGTGCTTGCCCATGCCAAAAAAAAAAAAAAAGAAACAAACAACTTTCCGTAAATCCTTTGGGCCTGAGAGACCTCGACCCCTTTGCCCTGATAACCCAGTTCCAGCCATCAGCCTGGTCATCTCTGCCCTCCTGGGGGTCACACACGTTTTGCACTGTTACTGCTCTTTCACATGACACTTCCAGGGCCTTCTTGACTTCTCAAAGTATTCTCGTTGTAATAAATAAACACATCTTCCCATTACCATCTCCAAAACCCCAAAAGCACATGGATGGCTACTATTGTTGGCCCCACCTTACAGATGAAAACTGAGGCACAGAGATGTCAGATGATTTCTCTCAACTCCCAGCCTAACGGTGCAACTGCAAGGAAGGGAATTCAGACCTCCAATCCCCACTGGCAGCCATCTGGTACACTCCCTGCCTTCTAGATCAAAGAGAGTGGGATAGAATGCTGCTAAGTGTGGGTCGAGGAAAGCAGGCTTCTCTTCCTGCACCCCCCCCTCCAATTCCATAACCATGGCCCATTCTTTCTTAATGCTGACATCTGTCTGGACCTCACTGGTACTTACAATCACGCTGCTAGATAAGTTCAGTTCTGGAACATGTTCAATTTCAGGGGTCTGTACCACATCCTTGAGCCTACTCAATCTAGCTTGGCTCCCAGCTCTCCTCCAAAACTGTTCCCGTGGAGTGACCTCCCCAGGGATAAACCCAGCAGTCCTTCTCTCTCACCCAGACTCCACAGTAGCATCTGGCACAGAGGGTCAGTCCTTCTCGCTGATCCCAGGACCATCACACTTTCCTACTCTCCTCGCCCCTCACAGCTGCTCCGCCTTTGCTGCAGGCTCTTCCTCCTTTCCCTCCCTCCAGAGCTGGTGTGTCCCAGGACTCATTCTTGGAATTCACTCCTCTTCACTCACACTCCCTCCCTCGTAGCAGAGGACTTCGAGCTGCTGTCTCCAGCCGGGACTTGCCTCTCCTGCCCGCCCTCTCTCCCTGGGTCACTGACAGGCAGCCCCAACCACTCATATCCCAAACTGAGCTCTTGGTCTTTCCCTTTATGGCTAGGCTCAATGCCTAGGAGTCATTCCTGACACCTCCTTTTCTCTTACAAAGGTATCCAGACAGTAAGCAAATCCCAACAGCTCCACCTTCAAAATATATCCAGAACCGAATCACTCTGCCTGCCCTGGTGCACTGTCCTGGTCCAAGCACCATCAATTTGTGCCTAAATTAACTTAATGAGCAGCTCCTAATTGATGACCCTGGTTCTACCTTAAGCGGCTAGCATTTTTCTTCAACACAGTAGCTAAAGTAAAGCTGTTAAGACATCACTCCACATCATGTGTCTCCTTTGCTCTGAAGCCTCCCATGGCTCCCAGCTCACCTGGAGTAAAAGCCAAGGCCCTACCTGATTTGGTTTCTGTTTTTTTCCCTCAGCCACTCTGGCTTCCTTCAGTTCTTGACTCAAAAAGTCCTTTCTAGTGAGACCTTCCCCGGTAGCCCTATGGAACCCAGCCACCCCCCCAGCCACTTATTTTGCTTTATCTCCCTGGAACTTAAAGCCCATATATTTTACGTGTTTATCTCTGCCTGTCTCCTCCCATAAGCAGGTAAGCTCAAGAGGGCAGGGATTTTCTTAATTAGTTTTTATTCTTCTCTGCTCTGTCTCCAGCACCAAGAACAGTGCCTGGCACCCAGTTCCTACTTAGAGTCCAAGTGGAAACGCCCAGCAACCTAGGGATGAGCAGAAAGACTTGAGCTGAACAATGAATGAGGGCTCGCTGGCAAAGCGATCACATCGAAGTCATCGGAGTGGATGGAATGTCCCCATTTTCTAGTCCAAATTCTCCCTGCTCCTCTATATAGGCCTAGAGGCTAAACAAAAGAAACTCTGAGTATTGTTCCACATTCACCTCTAAAGCTAGGCTGTCACTGCACAACTCGTTCCCCTGCTCCTTCGTTATCATCTGAAATGGGGCAGGTTGGGTACAGTTCGGAAGGTCCCCCGGCCCCCACAGGCCGGCTCAGTCAGCGAGCCTCTACGTGAGTCCTCCCCCGGAAGCAAGTCCCCGCTCGGCTGCCCCTTACCTTCCAGTTCCAGCCGCACCGCGGGCGGCTCGGGGGCGCCTTTCGAGGGGCCAGAGGCCGCCTGCTGGCGCCCCTTCACGTTGTACCGCCGGCGAAGCTTCCCCATGGCGCACCTACTGGGCTCCTCTCCCGCCTGTCCAAGCCGCCGCGAGGCCCCAAGCCCAGCCCACGTGGATTCCCAACCCACCACCTTAGCCGCGCAACTTCCGGATAACACTCTCGCGAGATCTGCGGTTCATCAGAAAGGCTGAGGGGCGGGGCTGGGCACGGGGCGGGGCCAGGGCTGGGAATGAACCAAGAGGTAGGGAGGGCGGGGCAATTTAGGGGAGCGGGCGAGGCCTGAGGTCGCAGCGGAGACTTGAGTTGAAACCCAGGCCTGTCCTCACCCGCTGTAGCCTGAGCTTCTAAATGTCAAGTATCTACCAATAATAATTTGACCCTTTTTGCTCAGCTACATTTTCTGGTATTCTAGCAACAAGCATGTATTAGTTGTGTAGTAAAAAGGCACCAAGTATTTCCTTCACAGGGACGAAAAGTATAAAAACTTTCAGGCCTCATGACCACATCACCGCGTGGTCTTTATGTATTTCCCGAATCTTGTAATTATCTCACGAAGTGAACTGTTAGATCCTATTGCATTTTCTTCTGTTAAAAACTAATTCCTGGGGGGGCCGCGGTGGCTCAGCGGGCAAAGTGCTTGCCTGCTATGCCGGAGGACCTCGGTTCGATTCCCGGCCCCAGCCCATGTAACGAAAACGGAGAAACAAAAATACAATAAAACAAGAAAATGTTTAAAAGATGTTTCCCTTTCTTCCTCTCTTCCTTCCTTCTATCCTTCCTTCCTTCTCTCTGTCTTTCCTTTAAAAAAAAAAAAAAAAAAACTAATTCCTCAAGCAAACGTTCACATTTTATCATGCACACAAAAAGGTAAAGGCACTAAACGTTATTTTAGAATTTTAGGACCAGTGAAGTTATTTTTTAAAATGCCTCATGAAAAGTATTTTGCAGAACCTACCAACAGTGTCTGGCGGCAGAGTAGGTAAGCAATACATAGTTGTTGAAGGAAGGGAGGAATGAATGAAGAATGTGATTTTATTCAGCTAAGCTGCACCACCCCCCAGCCCTTTAAGTGGTACAGGAGAGGATTTTCTTAGTATACATATGAACATTTTCTAACAGTTATATATTAATTTCCATGTATTTTGCAAAAAATAAGTATAATTAGCATATCAAGTTTTCATGGGTTTTATTGTTTAGGATGATAGAAATCCACAGTTTCTTCTTTAAATATATTTACGTAAACTAAAGGTGCATCCATTTAAAAAATATTAAGTAGGTATTGGTACATTATCCTACATTTTCTTCTAAAATCTTGCATATCAAAGACTTTATTTAGCTTTTGATAGCCTAAAGTGGAAGTTAGCTCCCAGATGATGCAAAGAACATCCTATAAATGAGGAAGGTGCAAGGCCACATGGACAAATTTCATAAATACATCGTTGAACAAAAGAAGCCACGCATCGAGAGGGTATCCTGGAGGTAATTCTTACGCATTAAGTAGATATCACCTTGTTATTCAAGATGTAGTGGAGAGGCAGGAGGGAACTGCCTGAAAATGTAGAGCTGTGTTCCAGTAGCCATGTTTCTTGATAATGATTGAACAATGATATAGCTTTCACAGTGTGACTGTGTGATTGTGAAAACCTTGTGTCTGATGCTCCTTTTATCTACCATATCAACAGACGAGTAGAACATATGGGATAAAAATAAATAATAGGGGGAACAAATGTTAAAATAAATTTAGTTTGAAATGCTAGTGATCAATGAAAGCGAGGGTATGTATGATCTTTTTTTTTCTGTTATCGTTTTATTTCTTTTTCTGTTGTCTTTTCATTTCTTTTACTAAATTGATGCAAATGTTCTAAGAAATGATGGATATGCAACTGTGATGATATTAAGAATTACTTATTATATATGTAGAATGCAATGATATTTTAATATTTTTGTTTGTTGTTAATTTTTTAAATTAATAAATAAAAAAAAGAAGCCAAGCACAGAGAGTCATACCATGTGATTTCACTTACATCAAGCTCAAAAACAGGCAAAAAATGAATCCCCTGCATTTTGGAGGGATAGAATGAATGGGAGGGAACAAAAGAGAAATCCTGGAGGCTGGTAATGTTCTGTTTATTAATCTCAGTGCTGGGTACTCATGTCTGTTCAGTTTGTGAAAATTCATCACTCATGCTATGTATTTTTTTCTGCTTTTATTGTACATCTCAATAAGAAAGGAAGAGAATCAAGGGATTTGAGAATGGAAACCTCACCAGGAATGCTCCCCCAAAATTTTAAGTTAAAAAGTAAGAGGCATTGTTTTTACGCATCGGATTGGGGAAAAAAAAAAGAAAGAAAAAGAAGTTTCATCTCCCTGGTTGGTTTGATTTGGAATACAAAAAAGGTACCTGCATTATATTTGGTTATTAGGTTTTAAGTCTTTTAAAATCAATACCCCCCCCCCCCCCTTTATGCCATTTCTTCTTTAAAGGAACTGGGTCATTTGCCTTGCAGAATGCCCCACTTGATTGCTTCTTCTGACTTGTTCCTCCCACCCCACCCGCACCCCCACCCCGTATTTCCTGTAAACCGTTGGTGAGGGCTAACGGCCCAAGGATATTCAGGTCCAGCTGAGTTTTAGCAAAAATCCATCATAGGTGGCGCTGGATATTTCCTGATACGAAGACTGATCGGCGGGTTCAGGTGGAGACAACTTGATCCCCTCATTTTCAAGTTTGTCCTTCAAGCTTCTACCTCTGGGTTCAGTCTCTTTTGATGGCTGCGGCCTGGGTCCATAATTAAATTAAAGGGTGCAAGGGACTTTCTCGTGCTGTCACTCTCTCCTCATTTATTGGCTGGACTTTTGTAAAAAGAACTTTTCTCAACTCTTTGGTGATTCTGAAATGCAAATTTGTTCAG
The DNA here is from genome assembly GCF_023851605.1 of Tamandua tetradactyla. Taxonomy (NCBI): domain Eukaryota; kingdom Metazoa; phylum Chordata; class Mammalia; order Pilosa; family Myrmecophagidae; genus Tamandua; species Tamandua tetradactyla. The sequence goes on along the minus strand of NC_135331.1, from coordinate 7,185,105 downwards.
AAAGGGCAAGAGAGAAGCTTGATATTTTTCCCTTAAAAAAAAAGAATTCCAGAGTGATGGGTTGGAGCTCTCGCGATCGGCAGTGGTGTTCGGGGGGGATCATGAATCCGAGGCTATTTCACATTTCCAACTCTATGGCAGTCCTCAACCCGGTTGAAACTGTGGCAAGTTTTACAGGCAATAGGGGCTGCTTTTTACAGTAAAAAGTTAAAAATAAAGAAAAGTGTTTAAAAAAGATGTCTAAACTCCACCAGGCCAGGGCGGCTTCCGGGCGGATGGGGCCGGGAGACCACCGACGCGAGCAGCCGCGGTGCCCTGGGGCCAGGTGGCCGGCCCGGCGCGGGCGGCGGGGGGCGGGGCGCGGCGGCGCGTGGCGCGCGTGGGCAGGGCCGTTGCCGGGGAGCGCGGGGCGGGGCGGCGGCGGGCGCGGGCAGAGGCGCAGCGCGGTTCCCGGCGCAGCCCGCCGCGTCCCTGCGTGTGGCTCGTGTCCCGCAGCCCGCACCCCGCCGGCCGAAGATGGGCGCGCGCGTCTCCGGGGGGCCCGGGGCCCGGGCTGCGCTCGTCGCGCCGGGGCTGCTGCTGCTGCTGCTCCTGCTCGGGCTGGCCCCGGGCATGCAGGCGGCGCGGGGCCGCGGCGGCGCCGAGAAGAACAGCTACCGGCGCACGGCCACCACCTTCTCGCAGAGCGTCAGCAGCCTGTTCGGCGAGGACAACGTGCGGGCCGCGCAGAAGGTGGGCGCCGGGCCCGCGCCTGCGGTCACCTTGCCGCGGCCGCCGCGCACCTGGCTCCGATGGGCCGGCCTGGGCCGCGCGAGGCCTCCAGGGCTGCTGGCTCGGCCGGGGCGCGGGGCGGGGGTGCCGGGGACGGGGTCCCGGGGACGGGGTGCCGGAGTCGGGGATGGAGTGTCCGGCCGGCGCCTGGGGCCTGCCCGGAAAGTGTCGGGTCCCGGCGTTCCGGCTCCGGGCCTTGGGGCGTCCTCACCTACACTCAGCACTTCTCCTTGGACCTTGCCCCCGAGGGCGGCGTGGCTGGGACTTCTCCCGGGCCCCAGCGACGCCGGCCGCGCCTTTCATTCATTCATTCATTGACTGAGCACGTTTGCTGAGCACCTATTATGAGGCAGGCGGGTGGCCGCCGCCCAGGGGGCGCCCTGACCGCTTCCGCCCTCGCCTCGTCCCCAAGCTCTCCGAGCAGCACCGCGTTTCTTCTAGCCTCGCTCCCCTACCCACTTCCCCTGAGCACCTTAGGCCCTCCTCCTCCTGCTTTCAAATGATTTGGGTTTAATTTTGCTTTGCCGGAAAAGAAAGGGAACGATGCGGTTGGCTCTGTTGCTTTGGCAACTTGGCAAAGTTTCCCTCCTGAGCACCTAGCGTGCGCCCGGCACTTCGGGGCTGTCTAGGAAACTGCAGCCCCTGTGAATGGTGTCGGGCACTCGGGAGGGGGGCAGGGGCTCCCCCCACCGGACCCCCTGGACCTGGAGGGGAGAGGATGGGTGCACCTTTCTGGGTCAACGTCTGCCCAAGTTACTGGGGAGAGCTGCATGCGGTTCCCTGGTACCCCACATGCTGTTCCTTCTAGTAATCTCTCTATTCTATGCTAACCCTAGGGTTTTAGAGTTGTGGGAAGTTTGTGTTCAGGTCGTGACTTTGCCACCTTCTTTGAGCCTCCGTTTTTTATCTGCTGAAGGTGGGTGGTAATACCCCTTCTTTTTATGAGGCTGTAATGAGTTCCTAGTACTTTGCTGGTTCCCAGTATCAGCCGAATTCATGCTAGCTGCTATTATTAGTAGTACTTCTTCCTGACTAGGGTGCAAAGCCACATGGCTTAGTCCTTCTGGAGGGCTGGCCCCGTGCTAGGAGCAGGGTATGGCTGCGGCAGGGGGAAGAGACAGCCAGAGCACACAGGACTTGGGTTTTACAAAATAGAATAGGTGATGCCACCCAAAGGAACAGGACAAGAGGAGGAAAAGGGAGGGATTCAGGTCTCCTGCCTGGAGGGGCAGGGTAGGGGACAGAAAGCAAGGGAAGGGCTGGGGCATGGGGCAAGGTTCAGGGGGCTGCCTTGCAGTTTGCCTGCACCGTGGGTGTATCAGGAGCATGGGGAAAATTGAACTTGGACCTATGAGGTGGGGCATCTTGAATGTCAGGCTGAGAAACTGGCCTGTTTTCCCTTGTTCTTTTGCTTTTGTTGTTTTGTGTTTTAAGAAGCTTTTAATATTTATAGGTATTTTAAAATAAGGTCATTGTTGTGTGGAATATAATGTTAAATTGTTCAAAAGGTTAAAAACTAAATCTTCTTACCTCTGAACCCCTCTCTCCCATTTCCAAAGCAACCAGAGAGTCTGAGCATATTAAGCATAAGTATTAGATCCTTCTAACCCCATTGCTAGTTTTTTGGTATGTTCTGCACTCTGTATGCTATTCTGTGCCTTCCTTTTAAAAAAATTGATATATTTTGGGAGGTCAGACCTTATCAGTGCATTGAGCTTTGCTTGGTTCTTTTTGCAAGGCTGCAAAGAACAGATTATTATAAGAAAGCACTATAATTTGTTTAACCCACCCCTAACGGTTGGCCTTTTGTTGATTCCTATCTTTTGCCACTCCAAACTGCAGAGAAGGTCTTGCGATATATATATAAGGCGTGTGAACACGCTCACATTCATTGGTAAATTCTTAGAAATGGAATTGCTGAGTCAAAGAGTCTGTGTGTTTTTTTACAGCTTTCAACTGAACTATAATTTGTGCTCTTTTCTGCAAGTACAGATACACAGCATAATAAATTGTCACCAACTGTGACCCAGCAGCCATGTGTCCAGCAGGAAGTCTAGAAAAAGAACTTTCCATCCCCCAGAAGCCCCTCTGTGCTCCCTTACAGGTCACCCCTCAGGTGTCCATGCTCCTTACTTCTCGCAGCATAATTTAGCTTTGTCTGCTTGTACTTTCTGCACAGTTCCTGTTCCATGTGCTGTTTTAATTTTGAGAGGCAGAAAATTAAGATTTTTCCACTTAAGAGTTAATACCAGTTGACACATCCACCAGCCACAATTGAGACTGGTTCCCAAACTCAACAACCCAAAGTATATCATTAAACTTTTGGTTTTGTTGTGGATGAGACAGTCTTTTCATTTATTCAGAATCCACTGGTATTTTCTTTTCCTTGACATTTTCCTGCTGAACTGCTGGTCTTTCTTGTTTTTGCATTATTTGCTATTTGTAAGAAAGGATTTTGAGCAAAATAACCTTGACACTTTCCTGTCCTTTTTCTCACTAAGATTTTAACAGCTTTTCTTTCCCCTTTTTTTTTGAGGAAAGATTTTCTTTTTTTGACGTGTTAGTTGACATTATACCGCAATAGATTACACGTATTTAGGTGTTCACTTAGATAAGTTTTGACATATGTATACACCATAACCAAGATGGTGTTTCCTAACTAATTTTTTAATCCTCTAGCTTTTTTTAAAAGTGTGGTACATATATGTAGAACATAAAATTTGGATTTTAATGATGTTTAAGTGCAATTCATTGGTATGAATTAATTTGCAGTGCTGTGCCATCACCACTATCCCTTACCAAAACTTTCTCATCACTCCAGATAGAAATTCTGTCCCCAGTAAGCAATAACTCCCCATTCTGCCCCCTGCAGCTCCTGGCACTCTCTAATTTTCTTTTCTGTATCCATGAATTTGCCTATTCTAGGTATTTCCCCTAAGTGGAATCGCCATATTTGTCCTTTTGTGATTGGCGTATTCACTCAGCATAATGTATTCAAGGTTTGTCCGTGTCGTGGCATGCAATCCTTTAACTTTATTTTGAAGAATTTCAAACTACAGAAAAGTTGAAAGACTTAGAACGAGTGGTTGTGAACTTGTCACCTAGATTCACCAGTTGTTCACATTCTTTTCCCTAAACTTGTTTCTCTCTTTTTTTCCACAAATACACACACAAACACACACACTTTTCTTTGGCTGAAGCTTTGGAAATTAAGTTGCAGACATCCTGACACTCTCTCCTACAGAACCACTGGTCCAGTCTAGGAAACTTAGAAAACACAAGGCCCAATGACAATCGGTCATTGTATTTGTTTTTGTGCCTTTTTTTTCTTTTAATTTTTTGTTGATGAAACAACGTACAAACACATACATTCTTAACATACAGACCCTCCATATGTGGTGTACAATAAGTGGCTCACAATATCACATAGTTGTTTTCATGTCTTCTTTTTTGTCTGTCACAGGCCCCTTCCCTCTTGGATGGCTGGGGAGCTTTTATGTCATTGACATTTCTGAAGAGTCCAGACTTTAAAGAAAAAAAAAACAGCTTTATTGGGATATAATTCACATACCGTATAATTAACCCATTTGAAGTGCATAAGTCAGCTGTTTTAAGTATTTCACAGAGCTGTACCACCATCACCACAATCAATTTTAGATTCATCACCCCCAGAAGAAACCCTGTAACCATTAGCAGTCCCCATTTCCCCCAAACCTCCTGTCTTAGGCAACTGCTAATCCCCTTTTCATCTCTATAGGTTTGTCGGTTCTGGACATTTCACATAAGTGACGTCATAGAGTGTGTGGCTTTTTGTATCTGGTTTCTTTTCAAGGTTCATCCATGCCTTAGCATGAATCAGTCCTTCATTCATTTTTGAATGAATATTCCATTGTGTGGATGGACATCTTATTTATCCTATCTTCCTCTGATGAGCATTTGGGTTGTTTCCACTTTTTGCTGTCGTGAATGATGCTGTTGCCAGTATTATTTTGGGGGTATATACCTAGAAGTAGAATTGCTGGGTCACATGGCAGCTTGTTGAAGAACCAGTGGATTGTTTTCCACAATGGCTGAGCCATTTTACATTCCCACAGGCAGTGGATTGAGATTCCAGTTTTTCCGTATTCTCGCCAACCTTTTTTTTTTTTAAAATCCATTTTTTGGATTTTACTCATCCTTGTGGGGATGATGTGGTATCTCACTGGGTTTTTTGTTTTTTTTTTTTTAATTAAAAAATTTTTTTTTAAAATACCAGAAAACACCAAATGCAAACATTCATAACTTTTGATCATTCCGTTCTATATATATAATCAGTAGTTCACAATATTACCACAAAGTTGCATAGTCATCATCATGATCATTTCTTAGAACATTTGCATCTATTCAGAAAAAGAAATAAAAAGAAAATGGAAAAAATTCATACATACCATACCCCCCACCCCTCCCCCTCACCGATCACCGATCACCAGCATTTAACTCTAAATTTATTTTAACATTTGTTCCCCCTATTATTCATCTTTATTCCATATGTTTTACTTGTCTGTTGATAAGGTAGATAAAAGGAGCATCAGACACAAGGTTTTCACAATCACACAGTCACATTGTGAAAGCTATATCATGATACAATCATTTTCAAGAAACATGGCTACTGGAACACAGCTCCACATTTTCAGGCAGTTCCCTCTAGCCTCTCCACTACATCTTGACTAGCAAGGTGATATCTATTTAATGTGTAAGAATAACCTTCAGGATAACCTCTCGACTCTATTTGGAATCTCTCAGCCATTGACACTTTATTTTGTCTCATTTCACTCTTCCCGCTTTTGGTCGAGGGTTTCTCAATCCCCTGCTGCTGAGTCTCAGCTCATTCTGGGGTTTTTCTCAGTCCCTTGATGCTGAGTCTCAGCTCATTCCAGGATTTCTGTCCCACGTTGCCAGGAAGGTCCACACCCCAGGAGTCATGTCCCACGTAGACAGGGGGAGGGTGGTGAGTTTGCTTATTGTGTTGGCTGGAGAGAGAGGCCACATCTGAGCAACAAGAGAGGTTCTCTTGGGGGTGACTCTTAGGCCTAATTTTAAGTAGGCTTGACCTATCCTAGGGGTCTGTGTCCCCTGTGGCAGCCCTCTGGGCCTGTGGTGTCAGTTTGTCCCACTGCAAGGCTCACTCCACCATTTGATTGAGGCTAGACATACCCTCCGCCTTGGAGATACCTTTTCCCCTTTGTGATTCACACATGGTCGGCCCTCTTGTATTTTTTTAATCTTCCTTCCCTCAGAGTCTCAGCTCATTGTTTCTCTGCACTCTTCAGTAGCTTTGCAAACCCCTGAGCTGCAGAAATGCTCACACCCTCCCTGCTTGTTCATCAAGACATGTTGCCCTTGCAACAGGTGGGGCAGGCCAGTGTACATCAGAAGAGGACAATGCAGGAAGGCAGGATGGCCACCATCACCCAGGGCCCTGTGGTGTTGCAGAGAAGATGGGCTATGGAATCCCTGGGCCTCCAGCCGTCTTGTTCCCTCCCCTGGAGATGGCCCAGGCCTCGCTTCTCTGGGCTGTAGGCCTCCTGAGTCTGCTCAACTGGTTCCCTTTTCCCCAGATTACATCTCCCCACTCTGAAAATTGTCCAGCATACAAGAAGGCAAAGAGAAGAGTGTAATACTCCCTCCTCACCCACTACTTAGCTCGACCAGTGCTCAGCTTTCTCCCGTTCTTCTAACAGCTGTATCCCCAATTTTTAAAAAAATTTACTTCATTTGAATTGGGACCCAAGCAAGGTGTATACATTGCATTTCCTTAATATGTTTTTAAGTCTGTTTTTTTGTTTGTTTCTTGCACTAATTCCAAATTATTTTTTAATATTTTTCATTGTGAAATATATATATATACAAAAAAGCAATAAAGTTTAAAGTATATTTTAACAAGTAGTTGTAGAACAGATTTCAGAGTTTGGTATGGGTTACAGTTCCACGGTTTTTCTAGCTGCTCCAAGACACCAGAGACTAAAAGAAATATTGCTATAATGATTCAGCAGTCATATTCATTTATTAAATCCTATCTTCTCTGTTATAACTCCACCTTCTCCTTTGATCCTTCTCTCAGTCTTTAGGGGTATTTGGGCTCTGCCCATTTTAACTTTTTCATGTTGGAAAGGAGTGTCTACAATGTGGGGTAGGGGGCTGGAACTAGTTGATGTTCTAGAAAGTCTGGGTGTTCAGGGTTTCAGGACTTACCTGGCCTAGGAACCATCTGGAGGTTGTATGTTTCTGGAAAGTGATCTTAGTGCATGAAACTTTTGCAGAATCTCGGATAAAGTCCCAGGTGTTGTTTAGGATTAACATCAGGAATGGTGTTGGTTGGGGGTTGGCAAACCTTGGCAATTAACAATATCTAGCTGAAGCTAGCGTAAGAGTAGCCTCCAGAGTAGCATCTTGACTCTGTCTGAACTCTCTCTTTCTTTTTTAATATACTTTTTTTGTAAGCAGCTTTAGATTTGGAAGAAAATTGCAAAGGCAGTAAGTACAAAGTCCCGTCAACCCTACCTGGTTTCCCTATCATTACCGTCTTGTACTAGTGTGATGCATTTGTTACAATTAATGAACCAGTGTGTATACATTATTATCAGCTGAAGTCCACCATTTATTCAAATTTCCTTCGTTTTTCCTTACTGTTCATTTCCTGCTCCAGAATCTCTATCCAGTGTACCCCATTCCATTTAGGCATCGTGTCTCCCGAGGCTCCTCTGGGCTGTGACCATTACTCAGACTTTCCTTGTTTTCAATGACCTTGGCAGTTTTGAGGAATATTGGGCAGGTGTATTTTATAGAATGTTGCTCAGTTGGGGTTTGTTCCATGTTTTCCTCATGGTAAAACTGGAGCTCTGGGAGGGAGATGACAGAGGTGATGTGCATTCTTGCCCCATCGTGTCAAGGACACACACCATCACCTTGATTTCAGTCTCTCTTCGTTTTAATGGCTCACTTTCCCTCCCATCCCCTGTAGTCTCTTCCAAGCCACTTTATTTGGTGGAGAAGCTGCTTGTCCTGAAGAGTTTCCCACAGTCTGGAATTCCCAGGTGCGTCTTCATGGTGGTGTTTCCCACGTTCCTTGACCCCCCCCCCCCCATATTCCTTTGAACTCATAGAGCCACATGCCAGGTGTGATTCCGGTGCAGTTTTTCACCCCGTTTTTGACGGAACTGCTTCCACACTCTGGGCTTCGCTGGAACACCCCTTGGGGCTCTTGTTATCTTCACAGCAACCTAGTGGGTCAAAGTATCCTATGGCCAGAGCCAGTAACCAAGGCCAGCAGGGCCGGTCCCACATGGGAGGGAGGAAGTTTTCCAAAGTGAATGCTTACATAGGCAGTGATGGTACCTTCCCTGGATTGATCCCACCCCTTGGTCAGTGCTCTAGTTTGCTAGCTGCTGGAATGCAATATACCAGAAACAGAATGGCTTTTTAAAAGGGGAATTTAATGAGTTACTACTTTACAGTTCTAAGGCCGAGGAAATGTCCCAATTAAAACAAGTCTAAAGAAATGTCCAATCACAGGCATCCAGGGAAAGATACCTTGATTCAAGAAGGCTGACGATGTTCAGTGTTTCTCTCTCAGCTGGAAGGGCACATGGCGAATATGGTGGCATCTGCTGGCTTTCTTGTGGCTCTATCAAAAAGGGACTCTCTCCCAAATGTTTATTCTTTTATAGGATTCCAGTAAGCAGCTCCACTTTCAGTAAGTGGAGACACACCTGCATGGAAATCATTTAATCAAAAGTTACCACCCACAATTGGGTGGGTCACATCTCCATGGAAACAATCAAAATGCTCCCACCCAGCAATATTGAATGAGGATTAAAGGGCATGGCTTTTCTGGGGTCCACCACAGATTCAGATCGGCACAGTCAGTTTTCAGGGTAGCCTTGACCTTGGCCCCAGCCTAAAACAGCATATGGCCTGCACCATTCTTTAGCATGGCCAGCCATGCTGGAGTGTGCAGGCTTTCCAAGTGCAGCAGGTTTCGGGGCACCCATTTTCGAATGAGGGCTGCACGGCTAGGTGCTTGCTCCATTGTGGCTGGGCCTCTGCCATGTGGGCATGTCAGGCTGCCACCCAACCAGGTGTGAGCCTGACAATGACAACTGTGGCAGCTCTGCTTTGCTGACTACATGCTAAGTGCTGGGGTACTGTGCTGAGGGCTTTACAGGTGCTGGCGCTGGTTCCTCTGTTGGTGCCCTGTTACAGGTCAGGAAACAGAGGCACAGAGAGGTTCAGCGGTGAGAGTAGGAATAGCTCTTCCTCCCCAAAAACCTGCTGCTGCATGCCCTTTCTCGGGGACTTGGTGACGTTGAAAAGGCCTGCTATCCTTTACGCACAAAAGCCTTGCTGTGGACAACTTTCCTTTTTCTTCCGTTGGAACAAATTATAAAAAGAACTCTATATTGCGACATGGCTGTAAATCATATGTACTTTAAAGGATTATAATAGAATAGGCAAAATGTGGTACATCCATGCAATGGAATATTACTCAGCCATGAAAAGGAATGAAGCACTGATACATGCTGCAGCATAGATGAACCTTGAAAACATGCTGAAAGAAGTCAGACACAAAAGGCCACATATTCTATAATTCCATTTATAGTAAATATCTAGAACAGGCAAATCTATAGCAGTTGCCTGGGTTTATGGGAAAAGAATGGGGAGTGACTGCTAATGGGAATGAGGTTTGTTTTCGAAACTATGAAAATGTTCTAAAATTAGATTGTGGTGCTGTTTGCAGGGCTCTATGAATACACTGAAATTGTCTAGATTGTATATTTTAGACAGTTGAACCGTACGGTATATAAATTATATACCAATTAAGCTGCTAAAAGCAAAAAAGAATGATAACTAAACGAATCCCTGCATGCCTTCCACCCTGGTTAGGTACCAAAGCAAGCGGCCCGGGGCTGCCCTTTGCAGCCCGACCCCCAGCCCCACCCCCAGAGGTAAGCCCAGCCCTGGGGTGACCACTACCTAGCTCTGCTTCCCTGCTTTACCCCCTCAGTGTCTATCCCTGAGCAGTATATTGTTCCGTTTTGCCACATTCTGAATTTCATGTTAAAAAGTGATAACCCTGGATGCCCGCTGTCCTCTGTTTCTTGACCTGTGGGATTTACCTCTGCAGTTGGACCTAACCAGGGTTTGTTTATTTTCGCTGCTGTGACGTAGCATTCCTTTGTATGGCTAGGCCACCCCCTTCAGTATCTCTTCCTCTGTTGGTTTGCATTCAGGTTCTTCCGGACCGTATGCTCTAGTGCTCTGAACGCACGGGTCTCTCGAGTCCTAAGTTCAAGTGTTTCTAGGGCTACCGCCCGCTCGCTGGAGCCGCATCCGAACTCCTGCAAGGCTTGTGGCAAGGGAGGGGCCACCCAGAGGGTCTGCCACAGAGGGTCCTCGGGGGGCCAAGAATCTGCATTTCTGGCAAACTCCTGGGTAGTGTAGATGGTCCTGCCTGGGGATTCCACTTGGAGAGTCACTGATCTGGGATGTGTGCCCAGAGGTGGAATTTCTGCAAGGCCCTCTCTTCATGCGCTTGTTTTTTGTTTTGTTTTAAACATAACTGCATACAAACATTCTTACATTTGATCATTCCATTCTTGGTACATAATCAATAACTCACAATTCATCACAGAGTTATATATTCATCACCATGATTGTTTCTTGGAACATTTGCATCAATCAGAAAAAGAAATAAAAACAAAAAAAACTCATGCATACCATACCCCTTACCCCTCCCTCTCGTTGACTGCTAGTATTTCCATCTACCCAATATATTTTAGCCTTTCTTTCCCCTATTTTTTCTATGCCCCTTAGTACTCCCTTTCATTGATCACTAGCATTTCAATCTACTAAGTTTATTTTAACATTTGTTCTTGCTCTTATTTATTTAGTTTTAATCCCTTTGTTTTACTCATCTGTCTATATTGTAAATGAAAGGAGCATCAGACATAAGGTTTTCACAGTCACACAGTCACATTGCAAAAGCCATATCATTATACAATCATCTTCAAGAAACATGGCTACTGGAACACAGCTCTACATTTTTAGGCACTTCCCTCCAATCTCTCCAATATATGTTAACTAGAAACGTGATATCTATAAAATGTGTAAGAATAACCTCCAGGATAACCTCTCAACTCTGTTTGAAATCTCTCAGCCATTGACACTTTATTTTGTCTCATTTCTTTCTTCCCCCTTTTGGTCTAGAACGTTTTCTCGATCTCTTGATGCTGAGTCCCAGCTCATTCTAGGATTTCTGTCCCACGTTGCCAGGAAGGTCCACACCCCTGGGAGTCATGTCCCATTTGGACAGGGGGAGGGCAGTGAGTTTGCTTGTTGTGTTGGCTGGAGAGAGAGGCCACATCTAAGCAACAGAAGAGGTTCTCTAGGGGGTGACTCTTAGGCCTAATTTTAAGTAGGCTTTACCTATTCTTTGTGGAGTTAAGTTTCATATGAACAAACCCCAAGATTGGGGGCTCAGCCCATTGCGTTGGTTGTCCCCACTGCTTGTGAGAATTTCAAGAATTCTCCACTTGGGAAAGTTGAATTTTCCCCCTTTCTCACCATTCCCACAAGGGGACTTTCATGGTCATGATTTTGATTCATACTAGTTTTTGGCAGGTTTTCCTCCAAAATCCTTCCCCGTCCTACCCCCAGGAAAGCGAGGGCCCACGACCTCTCCTCTTTGTCAGGTAGGCTGCCTTCTGGCATTCTCCATTAGGTCTTCTTTTGGTTTTTATGGAAACCCTTTGATTTTTTAAAAATAACAGCTTTATTGAGACATAATTCACACACCATACACTTTCCCTATTTAGAGAACACACTTCAGTGCATTTTATTATTCTCACAGTTATGCAAAATCAGCACAATCAGTTTTAGAACATTTGCATCACCTCGTGGCACCTATCAGCTATCATTCCCTGGCTGCCACAATCCCTGGGAACCACACCTCTGTTTTCTGTCTCTGTGGAGTTACCTGTTGGGATGTTTCATGGAAATGGAACCAGACAATGTGTGGCCATCCCACCCAGCTTCTTTCACTCAACATCACGTTTTCCAAGGTCACCCCTGTTGTCGCACATATCAGAACATCTTTCTTTTTCATGACCAAATAATATTCCATCGTAGGGCCAGACTGCTTTGCTTATCCATTCGTCCGTTGATGGGTACCAGGCCTTCACATGTGCACATCCCACCAGTGCTTGCAGCTTGCCAGTTTTCTAAGGCTGAAACTTCGCTTCTGTCTGAATATTGGACATCAGTAGTCATTTTGAACATTTACCATGTGCTCAGACTGAACGAACAAGCCTTTCACATGCATTATGCCATTTTGGTAACATGAGATATATACCATTACTTCTGTTTGTTAGCTGAAGAACTGGACTCCAGGAGAGCCTAAGAATATTTATAATATGTCCTTACCACCCCCACCACCCCCATAAATAAGAGCTGGATTTGAACCAACAGTTGCATGCTTGGGCCTGTGCTCTAGACCCCAGAGCAATCACTGAAGCACCCAGCACTCTCCTCTCCTGGTCACTGGTTAATCCCTGCTTTTCCTTTCTCCCCTCTGTAGGGGAACAGTCCAACCAGGACCTCCAGTTCAGAATGATGTAGCCAGCACTTAGAAGCATTTATACCCCACGCATGGGCCAGATGGCACACGTGCAAGGATTTCCTTCCAGCTCTGTGACAGCAGAAAGTGGAAACAACCTAAGTGTCCATTGATAGGATATTTCCCAGTGGCTGCAAGTGCACCATCATTTAAAAAGCAGGAGGCGGCTCTGTGCCGTCTGAGGTTGAATGACTCCGAGAGAGAGTATGAGACGAGAAAAGCTGTAGCCCTCCGAGCACAGGCTTCCAGATGTGGGGACGATGTGTGTTTGCTATTATTTGCACGACGCCTCTAAGGAACGACAGACAGGTGTTGGGTGCACCTGGGAGGGTAGTCAGGTGGCCTGCCTGTCACTGAATACCCATTCATAGTTTCAGAATTTTATTCCACGTGTAAATATCACCTAGCAGAGTGGCTCTCAAACTTAGTGTGTTGCAGAGTCGCCTGGAGAAGGCCAGGGAGTTACAGGCAGACAGAGGGCCAGGTTCCCAGGAGGTTCTCATCCTGCTTGAATTTAAGAACCCCCGTCCCTGCGCTTCCAGGTTGCTGCCTGGAGGAGCCTTGGGTGAAATGGGTTGGAGGCAGAAACCAGGCGGAGGAAAGCAGAGAAGTTACCAAAAGAGAGCAGTCACAGGCTATGGGAGAAACTGGGAGTGGCATGAAGCAGCTTTGCAGCGAACTCCTGAGGCTCGGCTGATGGAGGCCAGCTGTCTTCTATCCCCACATTTCTCTCTGCACTTGGCGGAATGCTGCCGAGTCCCCAGCTGGGGGCATCGTCTCCTGGACCATGAGGCCACCCCTTGTGTGGTGGCCATCGTCCGCCTGGTGCTTTTTCCCATTGAAATGTGAAATGCAGAGCTCATGCCCCTGCTGGGCCGGGCTGGGATGGGGAGCGGATGTTGGCCGGTGTGGCAGTAACCATTTTCTTTTTCTTTTTTTAATTTTTATTAATAAAATCAATCAACATACAGCACAAACATTCTTTACATATGAACATTCCATGCTTGGTGTGCAATCTGTGGCTCACAATATCATCACATAGTTGTATATTCATCACCATGATCATTTCTCAGAACATTTACGTCACTCCAGACAGAGAAATAAAAAGAAAAAAGAACAAACTCATACATACCATCCCCCTTACCCCTCCCTGTCATTGACCACTAGTATTTCTCTCTGCCCAATTTATTTTTAATATTTGTTCCCCCTATTATTTATTTATTTTTGATCCATGGGACTGAAGCTTTTTGAGGTACATTCACACAGTCACAGACCTAGTCCATGCTAGAGATGTGAGATGTCCCTTAAACACACGCTTGTCCTTTGAATCCCAGATTCTGTCAACTGTACTATGCTGGTGAATATTTTCCGAGAAAAGGAAATTGAGTCTAAAGACAATGTTAGGTTCTCGATTGTGACAGTTTTTTAGACTTTTCTTGATTTTGATGACCGTTGCAACAGTATTGGTCAGGTATTTTGTAGGATGCCCCTTCTTGAAAGTTGGTTGATGTTTTTCTCATGATTAGACTGGGGTTATGAGCTTCTGTGAAGAATGTGTCAGAACGAGGTACTATTTTTATCACATTATACCAAGAGTATCTGTTGAGTGACTGTTTTCTTGTTTCTACAGTTTCTGGCCAGGCTGACCGAGAGGTTCGTGCTGGGAGTTGACATGTTCGTGGAAACGTTATGGAAAGTTTGGGTGGAGCTTTTGGATGTTCTTGGACTTGACGGTAGGTGTGGGGGCCTCAGGTGGGTGGGGAGGGCGGTGAAGCCATCAGTGAGCAGTTTAATTGTCAATGGTTGTGTCCCTAAATGGCACATCAGAGCTGCGATGTCATAGACACTATTTAGGATCAGTAGTCTTATCCTCTAGGCAAAGCATCCCAACCAGAAGTGCAGTCCTTTCGTTGATTGGGATCCATGATGGAAGCCGCTCCAGTTCCTTAAGCAGAAAGGGATTTGATACAGAGAATCAGGTGCTCCCAGAATCACCAGAAGGCCTGGGGGAGCGTGACTGAACCCCTGAACACCGCCGAACTGGCAGCTTCTACCCCAGGAAGGAGGAGGCTTTGGCTTGAACTGTTAAGTTTGAGGACACACAATTTTAGCGCTGACTCAAGTCTCAGGAAGCCGCTTCCACCTCCCCGGCAACTGCACTTTGTACACGGCTGCAGAAGCGCCCGACATTTCCAGCTACAGTAGGACGGCAGCTCCTGCCCGGCTCACCTTCCATAGCCCCCCCGACGGCAGCTGCAGGCCAGGGCTCACTCCTGCCCAGTGCCCAGCTGCAAGGGAGCCCGGGGGGCAGCGTTCTTGGCTTCCCAGCTTCTGGAAAGCAGGCCGGGAAGAGGCTGGGATGGATGCCACGAGAGCCAGGCCACCCTCTGTACCCGTGGGCAGGAGTCGAGGACACAGGCAAATGCTGGTCTTTTGGCCAGTGGAGAGCGTCGTGAGAGTTCAGGAGTGCAATTTAATGGTGTGTTGCTGGCCACGCAATTGGAGTCTTGACGAGCGCTTCTGTTGAGCACAGTCCCCTCCTCCCCACACTTCTGAGGGGCGCGTTTCTGGACCCTGAGCAATGGTGAGGCCGAGGCAGTGAGAGGGAGCGGTCGGCGAGGAACAGGTCTAGAACCGAAGCACGCTCTCGCTGGTTGAGGGCCCAGGCTGTGGGCCTCTAGGTGTCCCCACCCTTGCGTCCCCACCTTCCCAGGGGGCTCTGCTTTGCCCTCCCCACCTGCCTGTGATAGCGAGGAAGGTGTCTTCTGTCGGTAACCATAGCTAACCTGTGCAGACCCTTGCTGTGTGCTGGCCTCATGTCCACGTAAGGTCTTGCCCTTCCAGAAATTCTTCAGAGGCTCCCTCTGCTGCCAGGACAAGACTGCCGTTCGGTTTTAGCTGAGAGGCTGCCCCTGGTGGCTGGGTGCACGGGATCCTCCCACCCTCTCGCCTTTGTTATCATGGCCAAGGCAACTCTTTCCACTTGCTTCTGTCCAGAATAAATCCCTCGGCCAACACCGATTTCTCCCTCCACTACCCTGCTCCAGGCTGCCGCCTCTTCAGCCGGGAAGTCTGTGGGCGCCTCCTGTGTCGGTGTCCCCAGGACCACCCCTAGGCTTGGTGATGGCTGGGAGGGGGCCTCCTAGAACCCGGCATATCCTTGTGCCCACGACTGGGATTTATCGCAGTGAAAGGACACAAAGCACAATAGGCAGAGACAAAAGGCCCAGGGGCCACAGTCGCAGGAAGTCATGTGCAGGTTTCAGAGTCCCCTCCCAGGGGAGCCACTGAGTTTCCCCCAGCAGTGAGCACCAGCCTGCCTGAAATGTCGTCTCCTACGAGGCTCATCAGAGACCGTCAGCATTTTATTGGGAGGTGCTCACATAGGCCCTCTCTGCCAGGCATGCACCACAGTTGTCAACTCCCTGCAGGAAAGCTGGCGTTCAGCCTGAACCAGGCATGGGAGCCGTCCTTGGTGGGGAAGTCTGGGAGTCCAGGCTCCCGGATGCCAGCCAAGGGCCCATTTGCAAGCAGGCCTTTCTGTGGGTAGCAGTGAGCCCTGTACGCCTGCTCGCTGGGATTCCTCTCCCACTCTGTTCTCAGCACATCAGCCAAAGTGACTTTTCTTTAAAAACAGAAATCAGCTCTTATCACTCTCCAACTTAGAGTGCCCAGCTGACTTCCAGTATACTTGAGGTAAACCCACAGTCCACACTGCAGACCAGGATGCTCTAAGGGTCTGCCCCCAGCTTCCCGCACCCACCCCCTGGGTCTCCCATCTGCCCTGCATGCTGGCCGCACCTGCTTCGGTCCCGCTCCATGGACACAGGTTATGGCCTGTCACATCCGGTCTCTGTGCACATCCCTGCCTGGGGCACTTCCCCTGTCCTTTGCCTGCTCGTCTTTCCATTCTGTAGGTCTCAGGTATAGGACACCTCCTCCGAGAAGCTGACACCGATTGCCCCGTCCAAGGCAGCCTCCCCTTGTGTCCTCACGCCCCTGTCCTCTGGGATGTCAGCCCCTGCCTGCAGGGGTCTTCCTGTCCTCTCCAGGCTGTGTCCTCAGCTCCCCACTGCTTAGCCACCATTGTGGGTTGAACTGTGTCCCCCACAAAACAAGACCCATTCATGTCCTGACCCCTATGAGTGTGACTTTGTTTGGGAAAAGGGTCTTTGCAGGTGTGATTAGCTAAGGAGAGGTCGTGCTGGAGGAGAGTGGTCCCTAAATCCAGTGCCTACTGTCCTTCTAAGAAGAGGGAAGGTTGGACCTGGAGGCACTGAGAGACACACGGAGAAGGAGGGTGCAGAGCTTGCAGTGCCGCAGCTGCAGGCCAGGGGCGAGCCGGGGAGGACTCACCCCTGCAGGCTTCGGGGGAGGCAGCCCTGCCCACGCCTTGATTTTGGACTTCTGGCCTCCAGGGCAGTGGGATGATACATTTCTGTGGTTTGAAGCCCCCCAGCTTGTGGTGATTTGTTAGCGACAGCCATGGGATATTAAGAAAGTTGCTTGTCTCCTGGTATGTTCTCATTGGCTTCAGCACCCCATTTTCCAGATCAAAATCGGGGCTCTAAGGTTGAGTTGCTCACTGCAGGCTGCAAAGGTGAAGTGCACCCTTGCATGCTGTCTATTGTGGTCCCCCCCACCGCCTGGAACCTGGCTCCAGCGTGGAATCGACCTCCTCCATGTCTGGGGGGACCTCAGACTGCCTCTGGGGAACTTTGCTGCTCGGGCAGAGAAGCGGAGGCAGCACCACGACCGGCTGAGAGGGTACTGAGCAGCCGCTGTCTCCCGGGACCCGGCTGAGTCAACGCACAGCCCAAATCCGGCAATTTCATGCAATCCTGCTTCAGATCCCTATTGGCCACCTGCCCAGATTGTTAAACTCCCGGCATTTCCATTCCTGACCAGCAAGCCCTGAAGAAGCAAACCTGATTGCAGGAAATTGCGTGCAGCTTGGAATGAAAAACTGCAGAGTAGGAGCGATCTCCTAAGCACACAGGAGAGGATCAGCATCGCATCGCCGTGCAGCAGGGCCTGCAGACCCTGAATGCTCCCATCCGTGGTGAGAGCGTCTGGTACATTCTGCAGGGGGACGAACTTCTGGGTCCTTGTTCTCCAGTTTCATTTGATACCATAAGCTTCAGAATATCCAAAGGCTTTTGCCATTTGTTTCTTCGGCTTAAAAGTTGGAGTGCCCAAAGTATTCTATAGGCAGTTGAATACCAAAGTTGGGTATTCCTGTGCAAAATGTTTCTGTGAGCTCAATCCTCTAATTTCCTTCTGCAGAATTTTGCAGGGGGCTCATTACAGTGGAGAATCCTTAATGCAGCAGGGTCCAGTAGAAATATAAGACAAGTCACATATATGCAACTTAAAATCCTCTGGTAGCTGAAAGCAAAGAAGACAAATGAAGTAACTTTAATAAGATCTGATTTCATGGGATATACTCAAAATATCATCACCTCAACTTGTCATCAGTATAAAAATTATTAATGTGCTCTCTTGTATTTGGTTCTCATCTGTTATGGGCTGAGCTGTGTCCCTTAAAAAAACATGTCAAAGTCCTAATACCCAGGACCCAGGAATGTGGCTTTCTTTGGAAATAGGGCCCTTACAGATGGAATTGGTTCAGTTGTCTCCTGGCATGTTCCTGTTGGCTTCAGCACCCCATTTTCCAGATCGAAACTGGGGCTCTCAGGTTGAGTTGCTCACCCAGGCTGCACAGGTGAAGTGCACCCTTTCACACTCTCTATCGTGGTCCCCCCCACTGCCTGGACGTCAGCCTGGAGCAAGGTGGGCCCTTCACCCCACATGCCTAGTGCCCTTATGAGAAGCCAGGGGGGACACAGGGGCACCCCGCGGGGAGGCCACATGAAGACGGAGGCAGAGATTGGAGGGAGACGACAAGCCAAGGAGTGCCAAGGATGGCCAGCCTCTCCCAGATGCTGGCCAGGCAGGACCCTCCCCTGGAGCCTTCAGGAGGCACAGGGCCTGTCCACACCTGGACTCTGCACTCGTAGCCCCCAGCACCGAGAGCCCACGTCTGCTGTTTACAGCCTCCACCCTGACACGTAAGACTTCATTACCCGGCACACATCTTAGACTCCACATCTCATCTGATTCGGAACTGCCACCTTTCCAGTGCCCAGAAGCCACGCGTGGCAGTGCAGCCATCTTGGCCAGCACAGCCATGGCCCCACTCTGGGTCTGCTGAATTGAAACGCTCTCGTAGGACACAGGGCACCTGTCCAGGAGTCAGCAGACGACTCTGAGGCCCTCGTCTTGAGCCTGTCTTACAGTCTGTGGAGCCTCTGGGGCTTCTTCCAAGAAGACAGGGATGGTGTCAGCCCTGCTGGAGTGATGTGATCGGGTGGCACCGTGACGAGGACCGGCTCACCGGGTTGGAACACCACCCTGCTCATGGACAGGGTCTAACTGTGGACCCCTGGGTGAGCACACACCCTCTATCCCCAGAGGCCACATCTGGACAGTGCCACTGACCGCATGGCATGTTGCAAGGCTTGGATGATGCCGCGTGCGCAGTGCTGAGCATGGTGCATGCCCCTCATGCACCCTCCGTGGGCGCTCAGTGACCACCAAGGGGCTCTGCTCCAAGAACCAGCTGGTCGTGGCAGTTCAGAGACTGGGCGACTGTGGGCCCCCATGTCGAGGGCCTGTGAACAGCTGCAGGCCAGAGCCACCACCACTGCCCTGCTGGTGAGTGACCCCGAATCTGGCCCACGCTGGAGAGTGGGGCTCCCACCAAGCCGCTGGCATCTCTCTCTGATTTTCATCTTTTTACACTTTTAAAATTGATGTGAAGTTCACAGGGCATGAAATTAACCATTATAAAGGGAACATTTTGGAGGTTCTTGGTGCATTTACAGTGATGTGCAAATACCACCACTGCTAGTTCCAGAACCTCTATGCGGCTGCAAAATACACCCCCTACCCATGAGTGGCCCTTCTCCATGCCCCCCCAGCTCCCGGCCACTGTCTGTTTCTGTGTCTGTGGATTTGTCTCTGCTGGGCATTTTACATTAAGGGAATCATGATATGTGGCCTTTTGTCTGTTTCACTTTGTTTAATGCTGCTGGAATGTAATATGCCAGAAATGAGGAATGGCTTCTAAAAAGGGAATTTATTAAGTTACACGTTTGCAGTTCTAAGGCCATACAAATGTCCAGACTTAGGCATCCGGGAAAAGATACCTGCCTCAAGAAAGGCCAATGTCTGTCACATGGGAAGGCACGTGACTGGCCCCTGCTGGTCCTTGTTCCCAGTTCCATTGCTTTGCAGCTTCTGATGCCAGTGGTTTCCTCTCTGAGCGTCTGTGGACCTTCACTTAGCTCCTCCGGGACACAACTCTGGGTCCTGGCTGGCTTAGCATCCCATGGGAAGGCACATGGCGACGTCTGCTGGGCTCTGCATCTCCAAACGTCTTGTCTAGGCATCTCTTCTCTGTCAGCTCTCCAAGCATCTCCATATGTCTGAGACAGTGTCGCTCTAACACAACTGTGCTTTTCCAAAATGTTTCTGAGCTGAAAGTCCTTTTTAAAGGTCTCCAGTAAACTAAGCAAGCCTATCATGAATGGGTGGAGTCACATCTCCATCTAATCAAAAGGCCACACCCTCAGTTGAGCGGGTCCATCTTCGTGGAAACAACTTATTCAAAGGTTTCCACCGTACAGTATTAAATCAGAATTAAAGAACGTGACTTTTCTAGGTACAAGACAGTTTCAAACAGGTACAGTGTCCTATTTAGGATTGAGTGTCTGGGGTGGGTTCCCATTTTACTGACTTCCCTTGATTGAAATGGAAGTTTTTATTCAAGTCACTGAGGGGTAGAGAGGAGTTCGAATCCTTGCCTCTGGCCACTGTTCCCTGGCAGTGTTTTTGTCCCCACTGCCACCTGCCTTCACCCGTTGATGATGTAATAGTCGCACGTTGTGTGTGTGCTCCATTCCCCTGGTTCTCCAGTGAGGTCTAAGGACCTCTGGGGCTGGGGGCTCATGAGACCCATTCAGGGTGGGGATGCTGTGAGGTCCCCCCTTTTCCAGCGACATCTAGGTGAGGTCAGTCGTTCTTCGTGTAACTTTAGCTGCAGCATGTGGCAGCAGGGTGCTGCCCAGCAGAGCAGACAAGCCAGACGTTAAATAGATTTGCAAACACATTAAACAATACTACTCTTCTTGCTCCATTTTTTAAGAAATTATTTTTCATGAAAAATATGTTACTGTGTCCATCAATAACAGATTTGTTTTTTTTTAATGAATTGATAAACAACCATTTTAGAGGTTAATTTTTTTAAAAGTACCGTTAATTTCTAAAACAGCTAATAGCATTAGGTGGACTGTGCATAATGCAAGCTCCTTGGGGTCCTCAGTGATGTTGGGTGTGTGGAGGGACCCTGAGGCCAGGTAGGAGAACCTCATCTTACTCAGGGCTTAGGCTTGAAAGCGGGCCCCAGAATCAGAAGCCACGTTGAAATGGAGCTCCGTGCCTTGATCAGGACAGAGTGAGATGCTTCAGAGCTCCGTCCCACCAGAAAAGATTGAAAAACTAGCAGGAACCGGCAGAAGCATCTTTCTCAAAGTTTCAGAAAGCAGTTGAAAGGACTGCAGTAACAGAGCATGCACTGAATCAAGTAGAAGACTGCTGAGAAGTGGGACCTCGTGGGTCTCGGCTGGCCCCTGCCCCTCCCTTCAATGGCGTGGACAGAGCCAGCCCAGGCTCCCTGTGCAGACCCAGTCTGGTTCACTGAGAGCATGTGCTTTTGGGGTGGGGCCTGAGGCACTCATTGTCCCAGAACTTCTGCAGAACGCTGGGGACAGTGGGCAGGGAACTGCTGGCTGTAGGATGTACAGTGTGTGCCCAGGATCAGGGAAGAGGGGACATTCTTATTTAAATAAAGGAGGACATTTCTAGGGCCAAAATGTGCCTGCCCAAGACACGTGCACAGAAAGAATCAGGAGCCCCTATGCTTTGGCCTGGAGTTCTTTTCCAGACTCATTGTATGGCTACGCCCTGAAGGGGGCACTTGCACGGGTCAGTGTGCAGAATGTGGGAAAGGTGTTTTTTCTTTTATTCCCTTCATCTTTTTTTGTTTTTATTTTCTTGAAAGCTCTGTCATAGTACCAGCTAGGTAAAAACGTAAAGAACAGATGCCTCAAAGTCTAAATTCCAGCAATAACATCTTAAAATATCAAAGTGCCCAGGTTTGAACAAAAGATTACAAAACACAAAGATACCCCAAGCCAAGGAGAAGATGAAAGCATTAGGAACCATCCATTAGGAAGACCAGCCCTGGGACATACCAGGCAAAGACTTTTTACAAACTGGTCCTAAATATGCTCAAAGAGCAAGGAAATCAGGAAAGCAATAGATGAACACAAAGAGAAGATCAAAAGAGAGATGGAAATTTTGAAAAGAAACCAAATAGAGCAGATGACCATGGCATCAGGAACTAAAAATTCCCCAGAGGGGTTCAGTGATAGATTAGAGCAGAAAAAAGAGTCAGTGAACTTACCCATAAGACAGTTGAAATCATTCAACCTGAGGAGCAGAAACAAAGAACAAAGAAAAGTGAGTGGAGCCTGAGGAGCTTGTGGAAGTCTGTCAGGTGTGTTGTGGGGGCCCTAGAAGGAGAAGAGAAAAGAGCAGAGAGAAATAACTGCTGACACCTTCCCAAATCCCACATAAAACATGAATATACACATCCAAAATGCTCAACATCCCCCAAACAGTATGAATCCAAATAGATCCATACCATGGCATATTTTCATCAACCTGTTGATTGCCAAAAATAAAGAGAAGATTCTGAAAGCCACAAAAGAGAAGCAGCGTCTCATGTACAAAGGAGCCTTCATGAGACGAAGCCCCGATTTCTCATCAGAAATCCATGGAGGCAGGAAGACATATTTAAAGAGCCAAAAGAAAAAAATTACTAAACAATAATTCTCTGTCTGGCAAACCTGTCTTTCAAGAATGTGGGAGCATTTCGGTTTGTTCACGCTGCCAGGATGCAATAAACCAGAAATGAGCTGGCTTTTACAAAGGGGAGTTATTAAGTCACAAGTTTGCGGTTCTAAGGCCATAAGAATGTCCAAATTAAGGCTTCAACAAGAGGATACTTACACTCAAGAAAGGCCGATCCTTTCTAGGGTTTCTGTGTCCCATGAGAAGGCACATGGCCATGTCTGCTGGCCCACTGCTCCCGTTGCTTTCAGCTCCTGGTTCCAGTGACTGCCTCTCTCTGAACATCTGTGGGTCCTTTCTTCTCTGGGGCAAACTCTGGGTTTCATTTCTTGGCTTGGCATCTCCATGTGTCTGTGTCTGTGTCTGTGTCAGCTCTCCAAGCATCTGAACTCTGTTCTCTGTGTGGACTCTTTTAAGGACTCCAGTAAACGCATCGTGACCCACCTTGAACGGGCAGGGTCGCGTCTCCATCTAATCTAAAGGCCACACCCACAATTGGGTGTGCCACATCTCCATGGAAACAACCTAATCAAGAGGTCCCGCCCTACAACAGGTCTGCCCCCACAAGACTGGATTAGAATGAAGAGAACATGGCTTTTCTGGGGTACATGACAGTTTCAAACCAGCATAGGGAAGGATTGAGACCTTCCAGATATCCAGAAGCCGAGGGAGCTTATCACCACTAGACCTGCCTTACAAGAGATGCTAAAAGAGTTCTGCAGGATGAAAGGAAAGGACAGCAGACAACAAATGGAAGCTGTATGAAGAAATAGAGATCTCTGGAGAGGGTAATGACATGGGGAAACAGATATGTTGGTACCGTTGCAGTTTCGGTTTATAACTCCACTTTTTCCATCCTATGGTGTCCACACGGCAAATGAATAAAATAATGACAACTCTGTATCGTGTGTACATGTATAAATGTGTCATCTGTGACAACAATTACATAAAGCTGGGGGAACAGGTGGATATAGGAACATAATTTGTGTAAATTATTCTAAATTAATTTGGTATCAAAGCAAATAAGATTGTTATAGATTTAGGGTGTTAAATTTAAGTCTCAAAAAAAAATTTAAGTCTCATGGTAGCTACAAAGAAAATACTGGAGAATATGAACTATCGAGACAGATATCAGTACAGGTCGCCAGGGCTGGAAGGCAGGAGGGGTGGGGAGTGGGCGCACAGTGGGACAGGAAAGTGCTAGTATCGGAAGTGGTAAGTGGCTGGAATATTGTGAAGGTGACCAGTCCCACCGAGTGGTGTGCCGGGGGTGGCTGAGATGGGAAAACTGTGCAGTAGAAGTGTTTCCACAGTTAACAAGAAGAGCAACTAAAGAGAAAGATGACAGTGAACTGTAATGCACAATCCTGGACGGGCTCTAACGTGGGAGGAGAAAGATCGGAATATAGACCGTGAGCTTTTTATCAGTGTTAAACTTATCGAACTGGACACCTGTACCTAAGGTGGTTACAAATGAATGTCCTTCTTCTTAGGAAATGTGCTTGGCAGTAATAAGTTTTCAAGGAGCCTGATATGTCCAGCCTACACTCACATGTTCGGAAAATGGATTGATACACAGGCAGACAGGTAGATGGATGGATGGATGGATGGACAGATGGACGGATGGATGGTTGGATGGACAGATGGACAGATGGATGGATGGTTCGATGGACAGATGGATGAATAGATGGATGGACAGATGAACAGGTGGATGGACAGATGGACAGATGGATGGACAGATAGATGGACAGATGAATAGATGGAATAATATGGCAAATGTGGCAAAATGTTAAAACTGGTGGTTCTGGGTATCTGGGGCAAGGTGGGTCTGTGGGAGTCTCTCTGTGGGGTTTCTACTGTTTCTGTCACTGTCCTATAAGCGTGAAAGTATTTTGAAATAAAAAGTTATAAGCCAGACAGCACTAGCAAAACCACACTGAGTTGAAACGGCCCCAGTCCCTCAGGAAGGCTGTCCGGACCCCAGCGCCCCAGCTCACTGGGCACGGCCCTGGGCCCAGGGAGTGGCAGCCTGTGCACAGATCTCTGCCGCTGCAAACCCTGGGGTCCCTTGGGGTGAGGGGGTGAAGTTTTCTCACTGTATGTGTGATGAAGGACATGCGGAGCCCCAGCTTCAAGTCTGCCGTCTCCCGCCTGCTCTGGGCCCTCGTGTCCCCACTCAGAGTGGTCGTATCTCTTCCCCCAACCGCTACCACCTTTGCCCCCATGCACAGAGGTAAATGCGCATTGGCCAGTGCATCTCAGACCAGGGTGCTCCGGTCAGCGGCTGCAGGAATCTGTAAGAGGTCCCCATTCTTGGGGCCCCCTCACACCAGAGGGGCGGCAGATGTGCTCGGGTGAGGCTGGCCACCTGTTTTCACAGGCCAGGCGGGGGACTCACACACGCTCAGGTCAGAGAACCGCGGGCGTAAATTAAATGCACTTCGGATAGAACTGTTCTGGAACACAATAGATAGCACCATGAAAGAACAGTATGACACTTCCAGAAGGTAGAACCACTTACAAGATAAACTAGTACGGATTCTTCTAGATTAAAGGAGATGAAAGCAGCCTGGCTGGGGAGGCGGAAGTGGCTTTAAATATAACGTATCATGCAATCGTTAATATCCCTAGGTGTGGTGATGTCATTGTGGTTTTAAGAGAATGATGTGTTTATCCTTAAAAGGAACTGCAATAGGACGTGTGTGTGTGTTTGTCTCTTTCAAATGGTTCAGGAAAAGAAATTTGCCTAGAGACATAATGCAAAATATGGCAGAATGCTAATTATTGTTAAACCTAGGTGGTTTTGGCAGGAGTATTTTACTGTTCTTTCAACTTTTCTGTTTGCAAATCTTCACCGATCAGGCACCAAGAAGATGGAGCTCCTTCATTTCACGGGGCCAGAGCTTATACCTTAAAAGGTAACTCCATCTGTGTGTACCAGTTAGGATCAGGTTTCGCTGTAAGCAACAGAGACCCAGAATAACAGTGACTTAAACAAAAAGATGCTTATTTCTTCCTTATGTGAGAGGTCACAGGTAGGTGGTCACGCAGATCTGGCAGTGTTTTGCACATTGTCCTGAGCACTGAGGCACCCTCCATTGTATGACTCCCCCACAGCGGCCTCCCTAGGCCTCCCTTCCCTCATGGCCCAGTAGGCTGCTCCAGCTCCAGCCATTGTGCCCACATTCCAGTAGGAAGAAGAGTTTTTGGCAAAGGGCAACACTATTGATACTTCCAGGTGCTTTTTGAAGCTATCACAAAACACTTCTGCTCACCTGTCCTTGACCAAAGCTTAGTGACATAGCTGCAAGGGAGGCTGGGGAATATCTTTCTCCTGGGCAGCCTTGTACCTAGCCTAAAATTGGGCACTTGCTAAGTGTGGAGGGAAGGAAGGACACTTTGCAGGTTTTGGCACATGGTGAGAGGTGCTCTAAAGGCACGCAGTGGCAGGTGGTGTCTGCATGCTAAAGGGCTGCCCTCCGTCTTCTCAGAGGATTGCCTTGACAAGCTCAGAGTGGAGGTTAAAGGGGGTGCTGCTGACTTCCATCCCATGGGTGGTTGCAAAGGCCCAGTAAGGCAACTGAGCCATCTGTCCACCCGGTGCTCACTGAATGACCAGGCCCTGTTTCTCTCCTCTGTCCCACAGTCTCGAACATGTCCCAGTATTTCAGCCCCACCTCGGTGTCCAGCAGCCCGACCCGTGCCATGCTGCTCGTCAGTGCCGTCCTGCTGGCCTACTGGTTCCTGTCCCTGGCGCTGGGCTTCGCCTTCAGCCTCCTGCACCTGCTGTGCGGCCGCTTCTTATGGGTCGTGCGTGCCCTCCTGTTCTCCATGTCCTGCGTGTACATCCTGCACAAGTACGAGGGCGAGCCCGAGAGTGCCGTGCTGCCCCTGTGCTTCGTGGTGGCCCTCTACTTCATGACCGGGCCCATGGGGTGTCATTGGCGCAGCAGCCCCCCCGGGCCCGGTGTGGAGGAGAAGCTGGAGCACCTGGAGAACCAAGTCAGACTGCTCAACGTCCGTCTCAACCGGGTGCTGGAGGTCCTGGACCGCACCAAGGACAAGTGAAGGTCAGCCGCGCCGGCCAGGGCCCCTCCCGCCAGCGCGCGCTCTCGGGGGAGGAGGAGGAGGAGAAAGAAGTCAAGTCCCAAACAATCCTAATAAACGCGGCCGAGCAGGAAAGCGGCTCTTTGCGAGGGTGTTTCTGAGCACGCACACGTCGGCTCCTAGGTCGTGCGCCGAGAATTCAAGGGCCATTTCTGTAGACCCGCGCACCTCTCATCAGTGGAGAAAATATTTTTTAACCCAAGGATAGACCCACGTTAGCTGCACAGTACCAGAAGTTTATCTGTGCATGGAGCATCGAGTTAATTTTTTCAAGCATTTAAATACACATCTTTTGTAAGGTTTTTGTAATAAAGGTGGATCGAGTCGAGTTTATTAAAACTTTAAATCGAAGGGGAGGATATGCTCATTGGACATGTTTAGAAAAGATGAAATGCAAGCGTTTGCTTTCACGGCTAAGGAATGGGTGGGTGAGGTCTGTGCGTGCACGTGTGTGTGTGCACGCGCGCGTGTGTGTATTTCTTGTGCTCCAAAACCGTGAGCTCTGTTTCTGTTTGTTTTTGGTTGGTGTTGACTTAGCTGACAAATGTCATTGTTTCTAAATGTGGACAGTCAGGCTTGACAAAGCCGCTTTTGGATCCTGGGTGCCAGTGATGCCCCTTTCAGTTACACCTCTAGGTGAAGAAATCACTCTTGTTAGAAAACCTGAGGTTTCTTTTCCTCTGTACTTCACTGTATTTTTAACCTCAATGTTTTGTAAGGGAAAATGGGAAGACTAGGCAAGGAAATGTTTTTGGGGTTTGCTACCAAGAGCTCCATGGTTAAGTACAGAATCTATTCACACCAAGAATCTATTTGATTTTCCAATTTAGCCATTCAATAGTAGACTGTATATAAATGATCCACCATCTGAAGGCTTTTTGTTGATTTCTTTGATTTTGTTCTTGGTTGACTCAGGACCTTAGAAAGAAAATAAACATCTGCAGGCAAATCACATTTTCAAGTCTATTGTTGCTGATACAGCATTCTCAGGAACAATAAGCAGCAATAAGCAAGGGTTCGAGAAGATCTGGATTTTTTTTTCCCCCTGAACTTTCTACAGTACATTTGTTCCTGCTTTTTGTCTGAGGTCTCTTGTGCCCTCATTTTTGGTGGTCTCAGGGGACAGGCAGTGGCTCACACAGGGAGGACAGCTGGGGGGGGGTCCTGGAAAAGGGAGCTGTGCAAGGCTTCGCAGGAGCAGGTGGACACGTCCAGCTTTCTGGGGACCCCCCACTTCCCTTCTGGTAAGCAGCAGCCAAACAGGGCAAGGAAAGAGTTTGGAGGCTGCAGGGGGTTGCAGGTGTTCCCATGGTCCTTTCTCACCCATCAGAGCCCCCGCACTGAGGTTTGCAGGGACCCTTGGCAGGTCTAGCAGAAACACGACCTGATGGTCCTGCTACCAGTTTGAAGAAAATGCAGATGTCTGCCAACTCCAGGGAGGTGTTTCTGTGCTGCTTTTTTTTTTTGGTTGCAAAGTATCAGGGAACCAGAAGTAGACGTTTTTGAGGCTATTTATGAAACTTCTACTTTTGAGGTACAGGTAATGGGACCCCCAAACTTCTGAGTCTGGCTCACTTGCTCAACACACATGATCTCTGGGATTTGCTTGGGCAACCCTTTCTCAGTGGACATTTGCAACACGTGTTTCCTGGATTGAAACCGTGCCAGTTGGGCCGTTTAGGTACGTATAGATGACTCTATTTTGGCACAGGGTGTCAGTAACCGACTCCAGGAAGGTGGTCTTTGGCCCCCACCCCCCTCCTTTCGTGCATTTGGCTAGACTCTGTTTAGGTACCAAAAATGGCTTTGCTTGCGTTGGCCAGGGCAGAAGTGGTGTCTGCACAAAGCCGATCCCAATGCCCGCCTTGCCTCGTTCCTTTCCCGTGCACAGGCTGTCTGCCAGCAGTGCCCAAGTTTTAAGTCTCAAACTGTCATTGGATTAGGTGTAGTACCCCCTTCTGTCCCCACCCCCACCCCTTACACAAAAGCATACCCTGGTGGACTGACCCACAGCTGCCAGTGAAAACTTGTGATCAAGAACACACAACATTTTTTCCCCCCAAATTCCACGAACGCAGGTTGAGACCCATTTTATGGTTTGATGCATGCCATTGAGAAAATGTCTGCTTTTTAATGGAAGAGCCTACACTTAATTAGGTTATCACTTCAGGGCTGAACATCGTTTGAGATTCTGATGGAAAGCCTAAAAGCCAGGTCTGAAAACATCCTGTTTTTTTTTTTTGTTTGTTTGTTTGTTTTTTTAGTTTTTAAATTATTATTCTTAGAGAAGTTGTAGATTTATAGAACAATCATGCATAAAATACTGATTCTATTCTACCACCCTGTTATTCTCACCTTGCCTTGGCCTAGTCCATTGGTTACAATTGGCATCAGCACATTTTTATAATTGTCCTATTAACTATAGTCCATGCATAGTTTGAGTTAGGGTTTGCAGCGCAGTTCCATGAAATGTCTTGATTTTTAATACATAAATTTGTCTTTTATTTAGGCATGTTCTTAGCCCCGAATAGTTTGGGGATTTTTTCCTTCATCCCATGTAAGCTTATAGGGTATTTGGCCTCCCCCACCCCATCTCTTTCTTTCTCCTCTATTTTATATGTAAAAAAAAAATGTATTTTTGTACTGTGTCTCATGCCCAGAAGAGAAGTCTTTTTATATCTTCAGAGCTGTAGAATATATTAGTGCCGCACATGATTAAATGTGACCTGAACACATTACGATGAAAACAATGTGGCTCTACGATCACGAAGACTCAGTTTTTTTAAATGTCATCTTCAAGTTAATCAGTGTTAGTTTCCCACTGCTTCAGTATCACAATAAACACTCATTTCACCAGGAACAGAAAACAGAAAGAAAAGGAAAGAAGACCAACTGTTGTTAAATTGTGGGATTTCTGTGGATGTTTTGGGGTCGATGCTTAACGTGGCCTCTTCCTTGAGATGCTAGTGGAGCAGGCACCCGAGGCTTTCTTGAACTGCCCCACTTTCATAAATGCATTTTCTCATGCCTGTCAGCAGTTACCTGCTCTGGAGTTGTTTTTTTGCATCACGTTTCAGTCCCCATGTTGTTTCTGGTGATAGAGCACAGCAACGGCATTTCTTGAAAGCTCACCTTGCTGTAATGGGAATCCCAGAGGAGTCGTTCCACGCACCCCCCCCGCCCCCACCCCAGGCCTTCTCAAGGCACCTCTGACCAAGGTCATCTTCCTTGCTGGTGGACACCTCACGACTTCTCCTTTATGGGCTTTGAATTGGCTGACTTGTCCAAGTTCCCGCTCTCCATGCAGTTAGCCTTAAAGGAATTCCTAAGGCTCTTGAGCTGTCAATCTCCAATCCCCCCTCCACTTGTTTTTAAAATAACGGGACCATTCTGCACAGTTATGGTTTATGGTCATTTGACTACCTGGACTTCTGCTCCTCTCTTGTGAATAATAGAATTGTATCTCTCGCTCTCTTTTTTTTTTGCAGGATGTAACATGGTACTCTTAAAAGTAGTGTGACACACCCACCGGTAGCTGTGTAGTGTCTGGATACATGGACACTGTGGAGCAGATTGCGCTCTGTGCTTTGCTTCTCTGTGAGTCCTTGTCGCGTAGGCAGTGCTCCGGTACCACTTTTTTACCTTGTGGTGGCACAAAAAGCTGATTGTCATTTGCATCATCTCCTGAATCCCCGTGGCAGCTAATGATCTTACTGACCGTACGTTCTGATGTCTTTTTGCAAATCTAAAGGTTTTATCGTAGTTGTTGGTTTAATAACCTGCATGTGTGTTAAATCTCTGACTCCGTGTGATTAAATTGATTTCTTGTGGCAGTGATTCGTGCACACTTACAGCTCAGTGAAGCCATTATTTCCTTCTTCCTAACTGGAAATCGTATTGGTGGGGTATAGTCCGCGTTACCGATACCGTGGCCATGATTCAATCACTATTTTTGTGTATCTGGCTATAAATTTTCTATAGTAGTTAAGTTGACACAGTGGTGTGTGTGTGTGTGTGTTATGTGGTGTGTGCAGCTTAGTTCTCTGAGCCTTAGGAAACTGACCCTACAAACACCACACAATAGGCATAAATATAATAAGGCTTATTATTTTTGCAAAGCGACACAATATATACTCCTTTTATTTATTAAATCACTGGCTTTGGTATTCAGTAGAGTAATTTGTAGACTGATTTCAGAACAGAATTAAAGTATTGTGAAAATTACAACTCATCTAAATGTTTATTGTAATTTTGTTGCACGGGCTTCCTAAATCTATTTCATCACTTCCAGCCAGGTATTTGTGTGGTTTCCCCAATTCTGACATGTAACAGTGATCCTGTTTCCCAGCGGGAGAAGAGTCATAATAATTGGATTCAAGTGTTCTGTTACAGGTAAAGTTGCCAGATAAAATGCGGGCCACTCGGTAAAATTTGAGTTTCAAATAGACAAATAACTGATTTTAATACAATATGTCCCAAATATTGTATGGGAGAAACTTATGCTGAAAAATCATTTGTTTATCTAAAACTCAAACTAAACTGGGCACCCTGTGTATTTATTTGCTGTATCTGGCAACCCTAGCTGGATGATGCATCTGACGTCCTATCCTATCAGTGTTTCTTTTCTTTTCTTTTTTGATACCAGTAAGTCTTTATTTATTCATTGTATTATACCAGGGTAAAGAGGGGAAGGGGAAGGAGTCAGAATGCTGCTGATGTTTGTTTTCTTTCTAAAAAGCATGTGCTACAAAATGACGGCAGAAGGGAAGGGAAGTACCCAGTACAAAGTCAACCATCAAATGAACATACCCCACTGGTGGAGCCACCAGAACCCAAGGGGCCTCCGTCTCCTGCAGTTCAGGAGTGAGGGGTGGGAGGAGGGAAAGAACAGGTGCATGCCCCCCTCCCCTGCCTTCCTTCCTGTAAATTCAAGACTCCACACCAAGCTTTCGTTTCCAGCAGTAAACATGGAGTTACATTCTTCCATCTCTTGTTCAACAATCTTGTGGCCACTTTGACATGTTTCTTGTACCTGCAGAAAAGTTCCCGAGTGACTTGGACGTACACTCATCTTCCCTTTCTTGAGCTCTCGCCTCCACTTTGTACATGGAAACACCCCCTTCCCTTTATTCCTCTCTATCCTAGGATTGATGATGAAGGATGCCTGGTTGATTCAAGTACAGCAGCATTAATCATCGAGGAATGGTCTTAACTCAGAAGGCTGGGAATGAGAGATGGCGTGTTCCCGGATTCTTCAGACCTTTTGCACAAGTCAATGAAAAGTTGTGACGTGCCCCACCCCCACCCCAAATTAAATGTGTCTGGGGGACTGGGGAGAGGAAGGTGGAGAGGGGATTTGGGGTCAAATATTAGGACTGAATATCTAGTCCAAAATAGGAAATAGGGGAAGGGGGGCATGAAAGAAAGGATGGTTCAAGTGCCCCACTTCAAAGAGGGGCCCTCGAGCATGCTGCAGAAACTTCTGCCTGGTGCAGAATCTTCTGTGAAAGATGTTTCAGCTGTTTTCCTTTCAACACAGAAAAAGTTTGTAAACACTCAAAAGCCCAAAAGAAGACAGAGACCAACACATTATATTTACACAGACTAGGCCACCTGGCAATCACCAAGTCAACAACTTGTGAAGTTCTACAAAGCCCAGACAAATAGAATAACTAGGGGGGGCAGCATTTGGGGGAGACAAGACCCCAGGATCAGCCACATCACCCACTGCCTTCTATTGCATTTGCCCCGTTTCAACACAGCGAGGCAGGTTTGCAGCCTTCCCACAGCATGTAAACGAAGCCTTCTTTCTCCTCTAGCTACTATGACACTATAATCACAACTGCAGCAGGGTAGGACGTTGGCTGTGGGTGCCTCAAAGAAGCCCTCACTTATAGTCTCTCTGGAAGTCACACAGGAAAATTCCAGGATTTTGAAAGGTTCAGGATTTTAGTCTGCTTCATGCATCCATCCTTGCACACACACACACAACACACACACACCCACTGGCATGGCAGGCCTAGCCCAACCCAGTGAAAGATGGATCTGGTGTACCAAGCAAGTCCTGTGCTTTAGGATTACAAGGATGGAAACAGGAATCTCTCATTGCATATGTAGGTAACTCGTACCTAACCTTGGCTTCTCTTGACCTCTAACTTGGCCCAGCCTCTCCTAATCTCTGCATCATCTTCCCATTCAGACTAATTCCCAGTCATCCACTAGGAGATCGAGGCACAGGGTGACAATCAAAACCTGACCTCCCATGAAAGGGACGGGGATTGGCAAAAATGAGGAAGTTCCAACAGTTGTTCTTTGTGGTGACAAAGCAACGACAATAAAGAAGTATTCCTGCTGTGCAGGTCTGAGATTGCTCACGTACCTGAGGACACAGTGCAGGCATGAGGGCTTAGATTAAAGGACAGAAAAATACAATACCAGATTTTTTATATTAAGAAAAAAATTTTAGTGCACAAGACACATCGCCCACACACAGTTAGTGCAGTTGGCATCCTGGAGAAAGTGGGACGCAGGGTGCAATATCCAGAGGAGCAAATAAATAATGTATTGGCTCAGAATAGGGTGGGAGTGAGCTTAAGAGCAGGAGGTCTGCAGCTGTCCCACCTATCAGTCCCTTTGCCCAATCATCACAGTCCATGGCTTGGGGCAGTCCCCAGCACCTATACCAGGATGAGGAGACTAGACCTGGGAAATCCCTGCCCTGCTCCTGAGACATTCCCTCCCACAGAAGGTAGCATCTCCTGGGTTGAGTCCAATCTGCTCTCATACTTGATCTTTTCACTCTGGCGTGAGAAAGTTTTATAAATCCTTTCAAAGGCAAACAACTTCCCTATCCAGGCTGCTGTCAGAAAACGAGATTCTAGAGGCATATCGTGCAGGCTCTAGGGGTATGTCCCCTGAAAGCCATGACTTGCATTTGGATAGGGGCACGGTTAGAGTTCCTTTGCCTCACCCCTTATCCTCACCAAATCAGAAGAGGGGTCTGAGAGACACGGTAGTGCCAGCTGCCCCCTACCCACCCCCTCCCACTTTCTCCACCCTGAGAAAGACCCCACCAAGTCTAGGAACACGGAGACACCCCAGGACCCCAGGCCCTTGGCAGACTTCTTCCTTTTTTTTTTTTTGATCAAGTAGCTAAATGTGTTAAGTACACGTGCAGAGAAAGGAGCATGCAGGCACTCTCATAAGTAAAGAAAGGTGCAGAGCGAGATTAGCTTTACTTCTTCCCTCTTCTCTTCCTAGTCCCAGGCTCTTCTTCCCCTGTCCCACCCCGGGGGCGCCGCCCGGTGGCAGGCAGTCCATCCGGGAGGGTCCGTGGGCCCCACCCCTCTCCATCGGTGACTCCCCCAGGTGGGGTCCTTGTTCCGGGTGGGTGGGTGTCCCGGGCCCTCTGCCCGCCCCCGCCCCAGGCCCCTGCCCCAGGCCCTCTGCCCGCCCCCGCCCCAGGCCCCTGCACGGCTTTCCCTCCCCTCCTTGTTCTAGCCTCAGCCCCCCTCAGCGAGGTCTCCCCATTTCATCTCGGGGTGCTCCGGGACGACAGCCCGTCCTGTCGCCTTCCTGCTGTTAGGGGCATTGGCCGCCTCATTTACCGTCAGGAGTGAAGGCATGGGGGGTCGGAGGGGCTGAAAACCTTCGCCTCCGCCTTGCGAGGAGTGAAAGGCTTCTAGTCTGGAGGAAATGAACGTGTTGCGAAGCTTGAGAATGCAAATGCCGATGAATAAGCAGGAGGAGGATAAGGCGGGGGGCGGGCCTAGGAGAGGCTTAGAGAAGTGAGATGGGGAAGAGGGACCGAGATGACCATCCTTCGGGTCTGAGAGTGACTCAGCCAGGAGGCTCGTTCCTGCTTGCGGGGAGAGGAGGGCACAGGTGCTAAGGGAAGAGGCGCAGGGGTGCAGCTCAGATTGGGCTTGGCTGGGCTGCGGCTTTGCCTGCGATGTCAGCCTGGCTATTCCCTCGAGAGATGTAAGTATTATTCAGCTGATGGCCAGGGCGATGAATTACTGCTATTTTTTGTTGATAAACGCATGGCATTTAAGAAATTAAGTCTCTCTTGGTGGTATTTAAATGAGAGGAAGCTTCACTTTTTCCACGCTGCTGCCTGAGCAAGCAGGATACATGCAAAAAAGGCACAGGCTTTTTTTTTGCCTTTACTTAGTTTTAGAGCTCAGGTGAGGGCAATTAGTTTTGCTGTTTGAGCTAAAGTTCTTGAGGGCAGGGCTCTGGCCTATTAAATTGGGTGTCCTCGTGACTTAAGAGAACAGAAGGAATCCCCCAGGTGGGGAAGTTAATAGTTTTAGAATAAAGAAGCTATTTATCGAAGTAAGCATTATGTTGCAATATGGAGTAATACTGACTTTCAGAGATGGAGAACTTTTAACTCGAGTCTTGGGTGTTATGCAATGTTTTGGTTTGTTAAATGCTGCCAGAATGCAATATATCAGAAATGGAATGACTTTTTAAAAAGGAATTTATTAAGTTACAACTTTACAGTTCTAAGGCCATAAAAATGTCCAGACTAAGGTATCCAGAGTAAGATACCTTGGCTCAAGAAAGGCTGATGTCTGTCTCATGGGGAGGCACGTGGCTGGTGTCTCCGGGTCCTTGTTCCCGGTTCTGCGGCTTCCAGGTTCTGATGACAGTGGTTTCCTCTCTAAGCATGTGTGGGCCTTCACTTAGCTCCTCCGGCACACAACTCTGAGTTCTGGCTTGGTTAACATCTCATGGGAAGGCACATGGTGACATGTGCCAGGCTCTGTCCGTGTCAAGGCATCTGCTTTCTCTGTCGTCACTCCAAGGATCTCCAAACATCCACATCTCTTACAGCTCTGAGACAAATGCTCCCCAAGCATCTGTGTTAGCTCTGAGCGCTTTCCCTGCCTTAAAGAAAACTAATCGAGACTCACCTGGAATGGGCGGAGTCACATCTCCACCTAATCAAAGATCCCACCAGCAGCCCCGGCTTCTCACATCTCCATGCAAATAACCCAATCAGAATTTCCACCCTAAACAATAGATGTGCCCCTACAAGATTGGATTTGTAAAGACAACATCACTTTTCTGGGATACATAATAATTTCAAACCAGCACACGGCAAATACTTAAAGTTCTAGGGAATTACTAGGTTATAAGAAGAGCAAAGCATTTCAGAATTTGGAAATAACAACTGAAGAGGAGTAAATGTAATTGTTCTAAAGGTTTACACTTTATGATTTAATTTTTTACAAGCATTTTAAATGAATTTACTTTTGTTAATAAAAGCATTTGACAGTTGTTTTATATTGGGGTCGCAAACTATAGCAGAAGTTCTCTTTACCTTTACACCTCATTACGATGAGGTCAGTTAACAAGTAGAACATAATTTGTATGCTTGCCTGGTTTCTCCTTTAAAGTTCTTTTTGTTGGAGATGAAGTTCTGACTTATAGCTGACCACCTGTACTTTTGGAGAAGCTTTAAAGTAATGTAAATGTTAAATAAATTGGGTGTTATACAGATACATATTAGGATATAACATGGAAGTGAGAATATTGTTGTCTTTAGGAATTTTATACAATTGTTAAATACATGGATAATATTTTACCTATGCAAATTTAGCTAACAGAAAGATAGAAAATATTTTAATTATTAAAATATTGTTAAACATATTTTCTTTTTTATGGTGAAAAATAACATACAAAAAAAGCAATAAATTTCAAAGCATATCTCAACAGTTAGTTATAGAACAGATCTTAGAGTTTGGTATGGGTTAAAGTTCCACAATTTTCGTTTTTTCCTTTGTTCTAGTTTTCTAACTGCCAGAATGCAATATACCAGAAACAGGATGGCTTTTAAAAAGGGGAATTTAATGAGTTGCTAGTTTACACTTCCAAGGCCGAGAAAATGTCCAATTAAAACAAGTCTATTGAAACGTCCAATCAAAGGTATCCAGGGAAAGATACCTTAGTTCAAGAAGGCCGATGAAGTTCAGGGTCTCTCTCTCAAGTGAGAATGCACATGGCGAACACAGTCACAGTT
This sequence comes from Tamandua tetradactyla, assembly GCF_023851605.1. Taxonomy (NCBI): domain Eukaryota; kingdom Metazoa; phylum Chordata; class Mammalia; order Pilosa; family Myrmecophagidae; genus Tamandua; species Tamandua tetradactyla. The sequence goes on along the minus strand of NC_135331.1, from coordinate 7,148,566 downwards.
TCTCTCTTGGCTGGAAGGGCATATGGTGAACACGGCATCATCTGCTAGCATCTTCTCTTGGCTTCCTGTTTCATGAAGCTCCCCGGGAGGCATTTTCCCTCTTTATCTCCAAGGATTGCTGGCTACTGGGCTCTCTGCTTCTCATGGCTATGTCCTTCTCTGCTCTCTCTGAATGGCTCTTACTCTCTAAAATGTTTCTTCTTTAATAGGACTTCAGAAACTAATCAAGACCCATCCAAATGGGTGGAGTCAGGTCTCTACCTAATCCAATTTAACTACCACTCTTGACTGGGTTACATCTCCAGCGAGATGATCTAATTAGATTCAAATATCCGGTATTGAATAGGGATTATTCTGCCTTTATGAAATGGGATTTAGATTAAAACATGGCTTTTCTAGGGGACATACATCCTTTCAAACCAGCACATCCTTCAGCTGCTCCAAGACACTGGAGACTGAAAGAAATATCAATAAAAAGATTCAGCAATCATACTCATTTGTTAAATCCTTCCTTCTCTGTATAACTCCACCTTTTCCTTTGATCTTTCTCCCAATCTTTAGGGGTATTTAGGCTATGCCCATGCTAACTTTTTCATTTTGGAAAGGGTTGTCAATAATAATATGGGTTGGGGGGATGGAACAAGTTGATGTTCTGGAGAGGCTGGTTCCTCTGGTTAAACGTCTTTTTTTAATGTAATATGTTAAACTATTTTAACACCTCACTTTTACAAGGTGAGAGAACAACTCCTTTGTAACAGTTTTCTTTAAGAGTGAGAAGATTTGGGAAAAAAGAGTGAGAAGATTTGTCTTCTGAAATAAAGGATGATAAGGTTAACATAAACATTAAGAAAAGGCTATTAACTTATTTTTAAGAGTACTCAGATGATTAAGAAAAATTTTTATGACTTTATTAAGAGCAGTTTAATAGAGAGCAGCATTGATGATAATTCATTTTTATAAACTTTCTAAAATTTTTGTAATTAGTGATTATAAACAAAACTTACTTTTTAATATTTTTCACATCCATCTGGGGCTTAAACCTGCAATTTTTCATATTTACTTAGGGCTTGTCACTCATGACTATAAAATTCACTTTTAAACTTTCTGCAATTTTCTATATCTATTCAGTTAGCAATGATTACAACAAACAAAACTCACTTTTATGTTAGGAATATGTTAGTTTACAAAGTTAACTTACCACTAGACTGTACTTGGCAGCTGGAAGCCAGTAAGGTATTCTTAAAGATCTGGGGATTATTTCCAAACTTCTCAGGCAGTACTGTTTAAGTGGGTGGAGTAGGAATTTTATCCTTAAATTCCTGCCCCTTAACAACAAATAAGTATTGAGAGTGAGGGTGATGAGGGATACTAAAATGTGTTTTTAAGATTTAGGACTGAACACTTGAATGCAATTAGGGGTTATTCTCGTGCTAGCCCTGGGATACCCTCATTCCATATGTACAGGTAGATTTGCTTACGGAGCTTCTCCGGGAAGCCAAGAGGCCTGGATCTAGTAGGGGCCTCAGGACAAATGAGCGGGTAAACACTAGCTGGGGTTCCTAGTAGTTTTAAGGTGGTGGCGCATTCGGGGACAGTGAGAAATTGATGGGACACTAGAACGTCCTTGAGCCTACAAAGGAGAGGGACAAAGAAGGTTCCAGTTTGCGCTTTACCGTCAACTCCCATAACTAGACAAGCCCGAGGAGAGCTGGGCCCCCAGTGGCAGTTCAGGACGAGTGACTGCGATCAAGAGCGAGGGTTGCTCAGGGAGAACTCCTGTCTGGGGGATACCCAGGCTCTCAAGGTGACTGCGCTCAGCCGACGAGATCCAAGGAGGTCCCCGCCCCGCCCCACTGCTCGGCTCTAATTGGGCACACCTTTCTCTGGATCCTCTTTGGGATTGGCCGAGAGGCGCGTCCCAGGCGTCGCAGCGTCTTGCGATTGGTTGGCGTTCGTACCGGACCTCGCGGCACGGTGGCTCTGGGCTGATATGGGCTCAGCCCTTCGTCAGCCAATCAGCGGGCGAGCGGATTGTGGTGCGTACGTGGTGCCGGGATCCCTCCGCCGTTGCTGACGCGCGCGCCTGTCTGGGGCGGGGCTGGAGGGGCGGGGCCTAGCCGGGGGCGGGGGAGCCGAGGGCTGGTCGCCGAGCCACGTGGAGCCGCCGCAGTCACAGCCCGGGTGCCTCGAAGGGGCGTCTCCTACTGCTGGTGGGGGTCCTGGCAACCTGAACATCTCGCAGGACGTCCTGAAGATGAAATATAAAAAGTAATCATGATTACAAATCAGTGAAAGAAATAATGGAACGCTAATAAAAATAAAACGGTTGCTTAAATTGCCCAAAATGCCCACAAGAAATGGCCAGATTGCTCTTAAACCCGGGAAGCCAGGACCCTGCGCCTGGCATTTCGCGTCCTGCACGAGGACTGCCTGAGCGCTGCTCTGTGCCCGAGGGAGACGGGCTCTGCCGAGCTGGAGCTTCGCTTTAGATGGCGATAAGTGCTCGGGCTAAAGCAAGGGGAGAATTTGGGGCTCCTTTGAATTGTGACCGAATGCTGTGAAATGGGGATGGGGGCGGGGAGGGAGGAGAGGTTTCCAAACTGGGAGCTCCTCTCTTGAGACCTGGATATATGCACAGCAGATGGCCAAGAAAAGGAAAGGGACATTTGTGTACTCGTGGGACACACTGGGGACTTTGTACTTTTCGTGATCCTTTTCCCCGAAAGCCTGGCTTCTGAAGATTGAACTTCACATTTACTTACGAGAAGGAAGGCAAACGAGGCCGAGGGTGGAGAGTCACCTCCTGTCACCTCGTCTTGCACTGTTATAAACGAGCAGGGGTGCTACCCGCAGCATGCCACGGGAAGCTGCTGGTGGCTTTTCCGGCTGGTTTCAATCTCCCTAGGATTAGATGAAGCTTCTGCTTGTGGGAACGCCTTTGTTTCCCCACCAGCAACGGGTTTGCTAGGGTTAGCAGCGCCCCCGTGCTTTTTAGGGTGTTCTATCTGGTGATGCCCAGTTGCTGGGAGCAAGCTGGCATCCACACAAACGCAGCCCTGGCCTCTGGGCATGTGCCGGGAGCCCACAGGGGCAGACCCCTGGCAGCCGGGCGAATAATGCATTCTCGGACCCAGGGCTTACTGCACGCCCACCACGTGGTGACACAAGCAACTTCCTTGTAATGGGGAGGAGAAAGGAAATAATAACGGAGGGAGCGAGTTAATAATCAACGTGATTTAGCTTTGCACTGTGAAGGAAATGAGAGAGAGAGAGAGTGCCTTTGGAGGCGCGGGGAGGAATGTGTAGTTGACAGGCTGGGGACTCTTAGAGGGGGTGACATTTGAATTAATGACAAATCTCATTATATTTGTCACAGCAGGAGAGGTCTGATTCAGAAAATCAACAGCCCAGAAGCCAATCGGCCAAATCATCAGTTCACTGGGTTTGCCAACTTGGCCAGCTTTAATAATGTACAAAAAACATAAAACAAAACAAAAAACCCACAAAAATGTGTTTTATGGCTGAATCTTCTTGAACGCATTCATTGGCTAAGAGTATAGTCTTCCGAGTTTTTCTTAAATGTAAACTATGCATCATGGATATTCTCGTACTGTTTATTCCGGGGACGCAGCCAGAGCCGGAGGGGCTCTGCAAGGCTCCGGCCGTCCTTGCCTGTCCCTGGCTTGTGAACGCCGGCAGAGGGGCGTGGGGAGGGGTCTCTCCCGGGCACCGCTGTAGCCCCCGCGTCCCCCCCCCCCCACGCTTTTGCATCCGTCGAAAACAATTTGTGCAATGAATGTGTTCCACAGCGGGGCCTTAGCCTCGGGCAGCTTTCCGGGCTTCGAGAAAGAAGGCAGAAAGCAAGTGATGACGTGGGGTGGGGACAGGACTGGGGCCAGGTGGGCGCCTGGAAGGGTCTTTATAAACCCTGCCTTTTACTTCCTTACCCCGGGGGTCTTCCCTGTGCCAGGCTCTGTGCTGGGCACCAGCCATAATGCTGAACAGAAAGAACTAAGGCTGCTCTTCCGGGGCGGACCCCCTAAGCAGGAGACAGGTAATAGGTGAGCAAAGATTTTTTTTTTTGTAACCTGGTGGCAGGTGAGAATTCTACCACTGAGCCATCATCGCACTGCCCGTGAGCAAAGATTTGAACTATACAAGGAACAACTGAACTCCTTCTCCGCACAAAAACCGGAAACATGGCAGACAAGATTAAGGTGTCTTTTGACACCGCCCCCCAATTCCTGAGCCCATTTTCCCTCCCCGGGAGGCAATCACCGTTATGAGTTTAGTAGAGAACCTTCTAGGTGGTTTTTTTTTCTGACACACACGCGCACACACACACACACACACACACACACACACATATATATATATATATACATACATATATATATATCATGGCTTAGGAAAAAAATACATATATATTATATAGCTCTACATATAATGTAGAGCTCTATTATATTAACTCTACAAAGAAAATACATATAGTTGAACACAAATGGAGTCCTGAATATATTTTTTCTGGAGCTGTAACACCATTTTCAGCTCCCTTTCCTCCCTCTGCAGCCTGTCTTTTAGAACCAATATATTTAAAATAAAATTTAATTTATTTTAAGTTGTGTTAAAATGTGCATAACACAGGAAAACCATTGCAACCATTTTTCTTTTTTTGGGGGGGGGGAGAACAGGTGGAGTGCATGGCCGAGAATCCCACCTGCATAGAAGCAGGTTCTACCACTGAACCATACTTGTTGCAGCCACTTTAAGTAGACAGTTCTTTGATATTAAGTATATTGACAAGCCCGCGTCACTTTCACCACTCTCTGTTTCCCGCCCACGGTCATCATCCCAAACCAAACCTCAGACTCACTTAGCAGTTCTCCATTTCCTTCTCCGCCCCCACCCCTGTGACCATAATTCTACTTTCTGTCTTGCAAATTTGCTTTACTCCGAGTATTTCCTATATGCGATGTCATACAGCGTTCACTGCTGCGTGGTATTCCACCAGACGGCAATGGCATGGCAATAGATCTTCAGTCGCTGGCCGCTATCCCGTGGAGGACCCTGGGGTGTGGGGCTGCATTTTCTCACTGTGCGCTCTCACGGTTGCAGAGGAAGGAGATGGCTGAACTTTGAACACCTCTCCAGGCACCTCTGGCTCTTGGAGAACTGACCAGGTTTCCAGAGCTCCTCGGCATCCACCCCACCCCCTCAGGCACACTTTCTCAGCTCATCCTTCCTTCTGGTTTTTAAAATCTGAAGTATTATATTTGTGTGTTTATCATGTCTCCGCCACTCTGTTGGCTTTGTGAAAGCACTTAAACAATACCCGGCTATGGTAGGTGCTCAATAAATAAATATGTGTCAAATGAATGAATTAATCTGTGATTTCGGATTGAGGCCTGCTGCAGAATTCATGTAAAAACATGGGAAAGGGTTTCCTTTTCACATTTTCTCACTATTTTGCTTTAATTTAAATATATTTAAGAAAATGTGGAGTGATGAAGCAGCAAGGAGGAATACCTGGATTTCAGGACTAGTCAGAACATCCTTGCCTCTCCTCCTGTAATTGGTGTGCCATAAATCCCCAGTTGTGATTACTTTGGCACATGCAGATTTAGGCTGTTAAATTGGATAATCCGGATGAAAACAGATTGAAATGCAAGCCAGGCAATGTAGGTGAGGCACGTGGGCTTGGTGGGGACTAGGGCAAATTAAGGTGCACATACTCATTTCCAGGAGCAAAAGCTGCTTCTGAGCGCCTGTCAATTGTCACTATGTGACATATGTGGGTTTGATGTTGCCCAAACTTCTGAGTTTCCAAAAAGAGCCAGAAATCCATATTCTAAAGTCAAATCTCCTAATTTTTAAACATTAAGTCAACAAGACATTCAAAACCCTTTACAATGAGGGGCAAGCAAAACACTCTTGAAGCAGTATCCATGTGATGGGATCACTGCCTTGTAACTTCTGATAGAGGCTGTTCAGTTGTTTTTTTAAATTATGGAAACGCGTATGCAACATAAAACCTCCCATCCCAACCCCTCCAAAGCACACCATTCAGTTGGATTAAAATGCTGGATGAGAGTGGTGTGATGGTGGCTCAGTGGCAGAGTTCTCACCTGCCAGGCTGGAGACCCGGGTTCGACTACCGGTGCCTGCACATGCAAAAGAAAGAAAGAAAGAAAGAAAATGCTGTATTAAAAAAACATGCACAATGCTACAACACTCTCACAGACTCTAACTTTCCCTTCACCCTAAACAGAAACTTATAGTCATTTTGCAAGTCTCCTGCCCATCACCTCTAGGAATCTGTACTCTACACTCTTTCTCTATGCGTCCGCATATTGTATTTTTTTCTGTGATTACTATGGGGCTTACAATTAACATCCTAAATCTGTAACAATCTAGTTTGCGTTCACACTAACTTAAGAACCTCAACAGTATGTTCCCCCACATTTATGTAGTTCTTGTCATAAATCACATATTTATACATCATGATTCCAAAACCAGTGAAGCCCACGTGCCTCACCTACATTGCCTGACTTGCCTTTCAATCTGTTTTCATCCAGATTATCCAGTTTAAGAGCCTAAATTTTCACGTACCAAGTATTCACACCTGGCGATTTATCACACCAATTAAAGGAGAGGCAAGGATTTCTGACTAGTCCTGGAACCCAGGTATTCCACCTTGTTGCTTCATCACGCCACATTTTCTTAAATATATTTAAATTAAAGCAAAATGGTGAGAAAAGGTGAAAAGGATCAATGGTTTTGGATTCAGTGATTTATCACTATATTTTATACATCTGCCTTTTAGATCCTGTAGGAAATAAAAAGTGGGGTTACAAGCAAAAATACAACATTACTAGTATTTATATTCATCCGTGTCATCTTTGCTGAAGATCTTTATTTCATCATGTGGCTTTAGTCAGTCATCTAATGTCCTTTCCTTTCAACCAGGAGAACTTCTTTAGCATTGCTTGTAGTGTTGATCCAGTGGTGATGAAATCCCTCAACTTTTGTTTATTTAGGAATGTCTTAATTCCTCTCTTATTTTTGAAAGACAGTTTGCTGGATACAGAATTCTTGCGCGGCAGTCTTTTGCTTTCAGCTCTTGAAATATGTTTTCCCACTGCCTTCTTGCCTCCACGGATCCCCTGAGAAACTGGAACTTAATCATATTGAGGCTTCCTTGTACCCAACATATTGCTTCTCTCTTGCAGCTTTCAGAATTCTCTCTTTATCTTTGGCCTTCTACAGGTTGATTATAACATAGCATGCTATAGGTCTTTTTGGGTTTATCCTGTTTGGAATTCATTGAGCATTTTGAATGTATATGCTCATGTCTTTTCTTAATTTTGGGAAACTTTCAGCCATTATTTCCTTGAATATTCTCTCTTCTCTTCTAGGACTCCCACAGTCATATTAGTGGTACACTTGATGGTGCCCCTAGGTTCACTTTTCCTCATCCATTGCTTTTCTTGGGGGGAGCGGGGAGGGGGGAGGGACAAACATCCTTTGCTTTTTGCTCCTCAGACTGGATGATTCCAATGGTCTTATCTTCAAGTGCATGGATTCTTTCTTCTGCAAGCTCCAATCTGCTGTGGCACCCCTCTAGAGAATGTTCAGTTTCTGTAACTGTGGTCTCCAGCTCAGTTTAGTTCCTTTTCGTAATTGCCATTGCTCTACTGATAATCGTTTTGTGTTCACCTATCATTTTCCTGATTTCTTTTATTTTGGCCATGTTTTCTTTTATCTCTTTGAGCGTATCTAGGACCATTTTAAAAAAGTCTTTGGAATGTCCCAGTGTTGATCCTCTTAATTGATGGAAAACTAAACTAACTTTTGATCTGCCATAATCTCTTGGAATATGCTAAAGCAGTCATTAGAAATACCCTCCATGTCTTTTCCATTGATATGTTACATCCTTGAGGTGTAGTCAATACATCATCATATAGGAATGGATTAAACTGAATGAGATCTTTCCTCTTCATTTCAGTGGTTGCTATTATAGGCATAAAAAATAATGTAAAATCTTCATTGGCAATATTTACTGTTAATGTGTCAGGTCCAATTATCTTTTTATGGATAAGAGGCCACAGATACAATCCTTTAATGTACAATTTCAAAATCCAGAAAGCTTTGAAAAAATCCGATGTATTTTATAATACTTTACTGCATTATAATACTTGGGTGTGTTATAAAACACATATAGGAGCAAAACCTGATTTGATTTAGTGTGACAATCCATGCCTTTCAGAGCAGAAGTAATTTGTTTTTGATTACTGAGTGCCTCTCTAGAATTGAACATGTTTTTATAAAAAGTGAGTTTGCACCATAACACCTTTATGCAATTAGAAATATCCTGAATTATGAATCACATCTAGCCCTAAGGGCTTTAAATGAGGGACTGTGGACCTCAATAGGTTCTGCATTATATTTATTTAGTAGGTGAACAATATTGTACATATGGTGTAGCAAACTCAGTATTTTAAAATCATAGCTTTTGGGGGCCAAGTCTTCAACTGTAGACTTTTTAATGGCACACTAACAGGTAATCAGGACTCCTCGCAACATAACGCAGAGAGTTAACAAAACATACGTGCCTTTTTTTTTTTTGCATGGGCAGGCACTGGGAATTGAATCCAGGTCTCCAGCATGGCAGGCGAGAATTCTGCCACTGAGCCACGTGGCCTGCCCCATACATGCCTTTTCACTTCCATACTTCCCCTATTGTAATTCTTGTTTACTTGTTCTGTATCCCTTATCCATATCTAGATGAGATGGCAGGAGCTGCAACCTTTAATCTAATTTACCAGTGATTCAAAGTGTGCTTGTCAGTGCTTGGTGCAAAACAGGCACTTGAGTAAAATAATAATTGGAGAGTAGAATACATTTATAAAAATAAATTTATGAACAAATCATTCAAGGTACTTTAGGAAAATGCAGGTGCTACTCTCATTCATTCTTCAATGACTCCTTTCATGATTTAAAGCTCCTTTTAGTCTTTTCTCACCAAAATATTTTAACATCTGTTGATGCACTGACATTTTTACTGTGACTATAATCATGCTTATTATGTCTTAGAAAAATTATTTTTTGGCAATTTTTCATGTCAGTGATTGTTCTTGTTTGCTAGCTGCCAGAAAGCAATATACCAGAAACCGAATGGCTTTTAAAAAGGGGAATTTAATGAGTTGCTAGTTTACAGTTTTGAGGCCGAGAAAATGTCCCAATTAAAACAAGTCTATAGAAATGTCCAATTTAAGGCATCCAGGGAAAGACACCTTGGTTCAAGAAGGCTGATGAAGTTCAGGGTTTTTCTCTCATCTGAGAGGGCACATGGCAAACACAGTCAGGGCTTCTCTTTCATCTGGAAGGGCACATGGTGAGCACCGCGTCATCTGCTAGCTTCTTCTCCTGGCTTCCTGTTTCACAAAGCTCCCCGGGAGGCAGGTTCCTTCTTCATCTCCAAAGGTTGCTGGCTGGTGGACTCGGCTTCTCGTGGCTGTGTTGTTCTCTCTGCTCTCTCAGAATCTCCCAAAAATATTTCCTCTTTTATAGGACCTCAGAAACTAATCAAGACCCACCCAAATGTGTGGAGACATGTCGTCACCTAATCTAATTTAACAACCACTCTTGACTGAGTTACATCTCTAAGGGAGATGATTTAATTACAGATTCAAACATACAATATTGAATAGGGATTATTTTGCCTTTATGAAATGGGATTTTGATTAAAACATGTTTTTTCTAGGGGACATACATCCTTTCAAATCAGCACAGTGATAGCACTTCTTTTTCTTTTAAAAATAAGTTTCAGTGTTTACTGATATTTTATCAATTAATTTGGTTGCATTTCTATTGCTGCTGATTTTTTTTTTCTTTTTTTTTGGCATGGGCAGGCACCGGGAATCAAACTGGGTCTCTGGCATGGCAGGTGAGAACTGTCTGCTAAGCTACCAGTGGCCAGCTACTATTGTACTATTTTTAGTACTATTTCCCTTAGTTCTGTTGTCCATGTTTTCCTTTAGGTTCTTGAGCTTATCTAGGATAATTTTTAAAAAGGCTTTTTTTGGCATGTCCATGTTTGGACCTTCTTGTTGATAGTTTCTAATGCTTTAATCTCCTTTGCCTGGGCCGACACTAGCCATTTCCTTGTTTGTTCTGTAACCTTTGTTGAAACAGTTCCCAGGCCTTGAGAAATGTCCAAATCAAGGCACTGCCAAGGACGTGCTTTCTGTCCAAAGCCCAGCTGCCAGAGACCCTGCACTCCTCTCTCACATGGCAGAGCACCTGTGGGCGTCCGGGGGTCTCTCCTTTCTCTTCTGAGTTTCACTGCTTTGGGGTTCTCTCTCAGCTTCTGTCCCTTCAGCTTTCAAATGCGTGATTCCGGGCCATTTCCCCGGCCACCACTTCGCTTGGGGAGGTGGAGAATCTTCAGTTCTTGACCTCCTTGGCCTATGGAACCCTAAGGCACAGGGGCTGGCAGAGAGGGGTTCTGGCCTGGGGATCTCGCCCAGTAGATTCTACTTCTGCCACAAAATACCTCCCCCTCTGCCCCCCACCTCCCACTGGACTTATCCCTGATGGATTCCTATCTTCTCGTCATCCTACCTGGGTGATGAAGGCCCTTAGGTGAACGGAGGGACCCCCAGAGGAAAGCACAGTGAAATGATCTTTGGAAATAATTGTTAGATGCTTTGGGCAGCGAGTTATGGAAACTCGGTTCACGGTGACTTTTAGGCCTCGAGAACATTGCCGATTGCCAACAAGAAGCCCCGGGTAGGCGTCCTGAGGTGCTCCGGCAACTCAGCGGGAGGATCCTTCCTCTGTGCTGCCATCCTGTTTACCGGCTTTCCTCAGCCTGGATTCTCATGGTCACAAAATAGCTGCCGCAGCTCCGCAGCAAGACTTCTCCATCAGGAAGGCCCCCAATTACCCTCCCCCTTGGCCTCATTGGCCAGAACGTGGTGACGTATATACCCCTGAGCCAATCACGTGCAAAGAAGAAAAAGGGGTCTCGTGATTGGCTTAGGCCACTGGGTCTTCAAGTGGACCCCTCCCCACTCCCCCAGAGGAGACCAGAGGTTTTCCTTAGGGATATGTGCACAGGTTCTTTAAATGAAATTAATTTACGGTTCTTCAACCTGCATATGCACCATTTTTTAATCTGCCACAGCAAGTATCTGTGTTCACAATGGCCATTCACCCACTTGAGAAAACAAAAAGCTTACTTATAATTCACCCTACCTCTTACAGTACAGTACAGAAAAACAAACAAACAAACCTGGCATCAAGTCTTCTTTTTTTTTTTTTTTTTTTTTTTTAGAGGGAGGAAGGGAAGGAAAGACAGAGAGAAGGAAGGAAGGATGGAAGGAAGGAAGGGAGGAAGAAAAGGAAACATCTTTAAACATTTTCTTGTTTTATTGTATTTTGTTTGTTTGTTTGTTTTTTACATGGGCTGGGGCCGGGAATCGAACGGAGGTCCTCCGGCATAGCAGGCAAGCACTTTGCCCGCTGAGCCACCGCGGCCCGCCCCCTAATTTTTTTTATTAATCAAAAAAAAGAAAAGAAATTAACACAACATTTAGAAATCATTCCATTCTACACATGCACTCAGTAATTCTTAGTATCATCACATAGATGTATGATCATCATTTCTTAGTACATTTGCATCGATTTAGGAAAAGAACTAGCCAAACAGCAGAAAAAGATATAGAATGTTAATACAGAGAAGAGAATTAATAAACTAATAAAAAATATATATATAAAAAGGAAAAAGAAAAAAATAAAAACAAAAGATACAAACACACAAACAAACAAAAAACCATATTTCAGGTGCAGCTTCATTCAGTGTTCCAACCTAGTTACATTACACTTAGGTATTATTGTGCTGTCCATTTTTGAGTTTTTGTATCTAGTCCTGTTGCACAGTCTGTATCCCTTCAGCTCCAATTACCCATTATCTTACCCTGTTTCTAACTCCTGCTGGTCTCTGTTACCAATGATATATTCCAAGCTGATTCTCAAATGTCGGTTCACATCAGTGGGACCTTACAGTATTTGTCCTTTAGTTTTGGGCTAGACTCACTCAGCATAATGTTCTCTAGGTCCATCCATGTTATTACATCTTAAGTACAATTTCAAGTTCAAGAAATTTAACACTGATATGAAGTCTATATTCCATTTCCCCCTATGTCCCGATAATGTCCTTTTCAGCCTTTTCTCTAATGAATCCAATTTTTTTTATTGGAAAGTAAATTGATTTATTGGTTAAGGTAGCAACTGTGGCACTGCCTGACAACAGCATAAATAAATGGAAAAATCATTAGAGATTGACTTCTAGATATTGTTTTAATTTCTTTGAAACAACATAATTTAGTACCACATGCTTAACAAGCACCCATTGTAGAAGTTGTAATTGTGAAATTAGCATTATTTGTATCTGATCAGCTATACAAAAACTCCAGTTTTCTCTTGAATGCAGATAGTACAGATTCCAAAGAATGAAGAAGAGACCACTGATTCAAGGTCGTGTTTACTAATCTAGCACCATAATTTCAGTCTTAGAATCTCCCAAGCAGCTGGAAGAAGGATAGGAAGAGGTGAGGAGGTTGGAAAAGTAAGGGTGGCCCTTGGCCCCATTTTTGTTCTAAAGCAACTCTGGTCTAGCAAAGAAGAAAACTCTTGAGGCCGGAGATGAAAACATAAGCTTTCTGTTCTGATGCTAAAGGGGAGGACAGTTAGAAGCAGTGCTTCCAGAAGGCAGCTGGAGTGGGCCTCAGGAAGGAGAGCACTTCTGCTTGGTAGTCGAGCCCTTTTTATTATCTCCAACTTTTAGCCAAGCTTGGTATGTCATACTTGTAAGCCAGATACATCCAGCCACGTTGCCAAAAGGATATCCAAACAGGAACTACTTTTTATTATCTCCAACTTTTAGCCAAGCTTGGTATGTCATAGTTGTAAGCCAGATACATTGCAGCCACGTTGCCAAAAGGATATCCAAACAGGAACTACAGCATGATGTCAAGGGAGGGAGGAGTGGGGCAAAGGGCGGCTGCAGTTTAGGGGCCACCCCACAAAAACATTTAATGTCATTTCTTTTAGGGTTTGGCATGTATTACTCAATAAGGTAAGATACAAATTGACTGTATGAGTTTCTGTTTGGGGTGATGTGCTCTTTGAAACTGTTGTGTACCCCAGACAAGCCATGCTCTTTAATCCTCCTCCAACATTGCTGGGTGAGATTTTTAAATTTTGTTTCCATGGAGATGTGTCTCCACCCATTCAAGGTGAGGCTGCTTACTGGAGTCATTTAAGAGGGAGCCGTTTTAAATTAATTTATTAATTAAAGAAAATTAACAAATGAAATAAAAATTAACATAGATAATCAGTAATTCACAATATCATCACTTAGTTGCATATTCATCATTTCTTAGAACATTTGCATCCATTCAGAAAAAGAAATAAAAAGACAACAGAAAAAGAAATAAAACGAAAACAGAAAAAAAAAATTATACCTACCATACCCCCTACCGCTCACCCTCACTGATCACCAGCATTTCAAATCAAATTTATTTTAACATTTGTTCCCCCCATTATCCACTTTTATTCCATATATTCCACTCGTCTTTTGACAAGGTAGACAAAAGGAGCATCAGACACAAGGTTTTCACAATCACACAGTCACATTGTGAAAGCTATATCATTATTCAATCATCATCAAGAAACATGGCTACTGGAACACAGCTCTACATTTTCAGGCAGTTCAGAAGGAGCCGTTTTAGAAAAAGCCTCAGAGCCCACGTGGCCAGAGACCATTGCAGATGCAAAAAGAAAACGCCCCAGGGAAGCCTTATGAAATGAGAGGCCTGGGAGAAAAAGTTAGCAAATATCACCGTGTGCCTTCCCAGCTGACAGAGGTGTTTCAGACCCAGCAGTCTTTCTTTTTTTGGGGGGTGGTGGTGCATGGTCTGGGAATCGAACCTGGGTCTCCCACATGAAAGGCAGGCATTCTAACCACTTAACTACCCATGCACCCCCCATCGGTCTTTCTTGAGCCAAAGTATCTTTCTCTGCATGCCTTAGTTTGGACATTTTTATAGCCTTAGAATTGTAAACTTGCAACTTAATAAATTCCCTTTTTGAAAGCTATTCCATTTCTGGTATACTGCATTTCAGCAGCTTTAGCAAACCAAAATAGGTGACAAAAAGGTTTTGGTAATGGATGGTGGTGATGGTAGCGTAACATCGTATATAATTAATTCACTGCCTTGTACACTTGAAAATGGTTAAACTGGCCAATTTTATGTTATGCAAATTTTACCCCAATAAATTAAAAAAATATATTTTATTAAATCACATCGGGGCATAGTTATTTCAATGCAGCCGCTCCCATCACATTTCATGTTGCAAAAATGCTCAACGTTTTTTACATCCATTTAAGTACAGGATGAAAATTTCTAAAAGTTAACTTAAAAAGCCAGGACCTCTTCCCTGGGGTTGGGCACAGTCCTTCCAGAAGAGGTTCCAAAGCTGGGATTCTGTTAGCAAGGGAGGCATGGCAGTGCTGGGGGTGGGCAGGCATGGGTGTCTGCTCTGGTGGTTTTCCTTTCGGGCTCTCGTCCTGAGACAGACATTGCAGTTTCCAGCTGTGTTGCAGCAGTGGTGTGCTCTCTAATACGTGTATAAAGAAATATCATTTGTTGGAAAAAAGAAGGGAGAAATAAGACCACGTTTTCTGAGCATACTGCCTAGTCTTGGATGGTCCTGACTTTCACCCTCTCCCAGCCCATTTGTTTGGGCTTTTCTTGGGAAACTCTGCTATTTGCAAATATCGATGACTTCCAGGTGAAATCCCTTTCAACATATTCCAGACACCTCAATCTGTTTATGCGGCTTACTGTATTTGTGAATGGCCAACTGTATAATACCGAGAACTTTATGGAAAGAAAACGGAGTACAGGTCATTTAGAGATGGAAGGGAGAGCAGAAGGTCAATTCCAACGAAAGGACGTGGAGGACAGCTGTGTCATGACAGCGTGAGTGCCTTTGGCCAGGTGAGGAGATGTAGAAGCTTTATCTGAACTGGATCAGGGAGGCTTGCGTTTTTTATTCCCTAAGTACCTACAATAGGATGAGGACGCTCAGATCAGGAAGGTTGGTATAACCAAAGAGCAGCTGAAGCCTTAAATAAAAAATGAGTAACAGGAAAAGACAGGGAACCTTGAGACTAACGTGAAATTAAGTCTAAGTGAAGGTCCTTGATCTAGAAGGGCTTCCCGGCTCCGTCCCCACTTTCATGACAAGGCTTTTCCTAAAGCTACCTCTTCTAGCCTCTCTGGTCTTAAAAAGGACATGGCGATAGCACAGCATTTTGAATGTCATTAATGCCACTGAATTGTAGGCTTAAAAATGGTGAGAATGTATTAAGCTTCCCCACCTTGGGAATTCCTGATAATCTTGCAAGCATTGGGGACTACCAATTTAATAAGCCAAGCCCTCGATCTTGGGGTTCGCCCTATGAAACTCATTCCTGCAGAGGAGAAGCCAAGCTACTTGTAATTATGCCTAAGAGTCGCCCCCAGAGAACCTCTTTTGTTGCTCAGAGGTGGCCCGTCTCGTTCTCTAAGTCAACTCTGCAAATAAACTCACTACTCTCGCCCCTACGTGGGACGTGACTTCCTGGAAACACAGGACATGAGTCCCAGGGAAGAACCAGGCCCTGGCATTGTGGGATTTAGGATTCCTTTGTGACCAAAAGGGGGAAAAGAAATGGAACAAAATAAAGTTTCAGTGCCTAAGAGATTTCAAATAAAATCGAGAGGTCTTTCTGGAGGTTATTCTTATGCCTTATAAAGATATTTCTTTTTAGTTCCTAGCGCATTAGAATAACTAGAAGAAAATACCTGAAGCTGTTGAACTGTAATCCAGCAGACTTGATTCTTAATGATGATTGTATAACTGTATAGGTTTTATCGTGTGTTCGTGTGATTGTGAAAACATTGTGACTGACCCTCCCTTTACCCAGGGTACAGGCAGATGAGTATAAAATAAAGACAATAAATCAATAAATCAATAAATAAAGGGGTGGGCAAAGGGTATGGGATATTTTGGATGTTCTTTTAAATTTTTATTTTATTATTATTATTTTTTGGAGTACTGAAAATGTTCTAAAATTGATTGTGGTCATGAGCACACAAATACATGATAATACTGTCAGCCATTGATTGTATACTCTGGATAGAGTATATGGTGTGTGAATATATCTCAATAAAATTGCATTGAAATGGTTAAAATGGGAAATTATAGGTTATACATATATTTGTTACCACAATAAAATTTTAAAACAATAACAACAAACTCCCTGTTCTGGTCTGCTAGCTGCCGAAATGCAATATAGGAGAAACGGAATGGCTTTTAAAAAGGGGAATTTAATGAGTTGCTAGTTTACAGATCTAAGGCCGAGAAAATGTCCCAATTAAAACAAGTCTATAGAAATGTCCAATCAAAGGCATCCAGGGAAAGATACCTTGGTTCAAGAAGGTCGATGAAGTTCAGGGTCTCTCCCTCAAGTGAGACGGCACATGGCGAACACAGTCAGGGCTTCTCTCTCAGCTGGAAGGGCACATGGCAAATATGGCGTCATCTGCTAGCTTTCTCTCCTGGCTTCCTATTTCATGAAGCTCCCTGGGAGGCATTTTCCTTCTTCATCTCCAAAGGTCACTGGCTGGTAGACTCTCTGCTTCGTGGTACTGCAGCATTCTCTGCTCTCTCTGAATCTCTCATTCTCCAAAATGTTTCCTCTTTTATAGGACTCCAGAAACTTATCAAGACCCACCCAAATGGGTGGAGACATGTCGTCACCTAATCCAGTTTAACAACCACTCTTGATCATATCACACCCCAGGGAGATGATCTGATTATAGTTTCAAACATACAGTATTGAATAGGGATTATTCTGCTTTTATGAAATGGGATTTAGATTAAAACATGGCTTTTCTAGGGGACATACATCCTTTCAAACCAGCACACTCCCCAAAATGGGGTTTGGAAACCTTGCTTCTAACTACCAAGCCGGGCCTTTGGTGGATGTGGAAATTGCATGCAAAGAACAAAGAAATACACAAATGTGAACGATGGGTTTTATTTGGGGGAAAAAAAAATGGATCTGCGGGAAGCAAAGTGGTGCCTGAAAAGGCACATTCAAAGGCCTGTGTGTGTCTAGGAGAGCACCTTTTGGCCTGTGTCCCACCTCTCCCTTGGGTTTCCCCATGGGTGCTGCAAGTGGTTGGGTGGGCCAAGCAAGAGGAATAAAGAATGAATCAATGGAGCCATAGGAAGGGATGAACTCTGCTCCATGCGCCAACATGGGTGAGCCTTGGAAACATTGTGCCGAGTGGGAGAAGCCAGATATGAAAAGTCAAACATTGTATGGTTTCACTGATATGGAAAAACCAGAACATGCCAATACATAGAGACAGAAAGTGGATTCGAGGTTATGGGTGTGTGTGGGGGGAACGGGGGGGAGTTAATACTTAATGGGTACAGAGTTTCTGTTTGGGGTGACGGGAAATTTTGGTAATGGGTGGCAGTGATGGTAGCATAACACTGTGAATATGATTAATGCCACTGAATTGTATACTTAAATGTGGTTAAAATAGGAGATCTTATGTTGCATATACATTGCCATAAAAATTAAGAAAATAAAATCATGGACACCAGAAAATAAAAAAAGAGAATGAATCAAGTGTGTGTGGGGTATATCAATCCAATTCCACTGCCCAACCTCCCATGAGAACTGGTCAACTCACCATGAGCTTCTGAACTTCCGTGCTGCGTGGGGGCTGCATTCATGCTTCCCACAGCTGGATCCCATTGTCTGCGACAACTGTAGGCCAGGCACTGGGGAGCCCGTGGTGAAAAAGTGGTAAAGCAGTAAGCATAAAGGCACAGATCTCTCAAAGATGAAGGTCTTTCATTTTTGACATGGTGGAAATGGGGTCATGCCTTCACCCAGCAGCTAACTTGGAGACAAAAAGCTAAAAGTGGTCCCAGGCAGGGGAGAGGGTCTATGTGGAAGTTGCACTGATATAGCAAGCACCCTGTTTCAGGTTAGATTCTATGTTTATTCGTGGTGACTGGGAGATTAAATGGTGAGGGTGGGAGGTTGCTTCATAAAATTCCAGCAATACGAAAACATCTGTTGTTGGGGAAAGCGGATTGGCTTGCTGTGAGAATAAATTAAGACTGTTAACATGGGAAGGTCGCTAGCACAGAACCAACGTACATTAGGCATACAATAAAGACACCTTCAAAAAATATACTGTTTCTTCTCTCCATTTACAGTCTCCATAGACATCCTGGTCTAGCTGTAATCTGTCATCTGTGGAACATCTCCGAACGTCATCGGACCATCTGTTGTCACATCTCTTGCAACATCAGGATGAATACATCTACCTGTTTCTGCCTTTGGCAGGTAGAGATTATTCTAAAGGCATCACCCAGAGGGGATCATACTATGACTACAGTCAGACCATGTACTTCTTCTGCTCAAACCCTTCAAGGATCTCATCTCATCCAGGGCAGAAGCCAGAGTCTTCCAATGGTCTGTAGCCCCCTTCCCTTCACTGACTTTATCTTCTCCGACCTCACCTCTCTCCACTGTTCTCTGAGTGCTCAGAACACTCTGCAGATAATGATACCCTACTCACCTTCACCGTCATTGGTACAGCTCACCTTCTCGAAGAGGTCTTCCTTGGCAATCCTATTTAAATTAAAACACCCCTCCCCTGCATTCTCTCCATAGCACTTAGTATCTTTTATTATGCATATTGTATATTCTTCTCCCATGCATATTATAATCACCCTTGGTATATATGCATGCTATTGTATGTATCGCACGCTGTTTAAGATTATTCTCTGTATTAAGAAGTAGTTACTTAATCGTTCTGTCTGCCTCCCTACCCCTTTCCCCCACTCCTTTCTGCTTTGTTCAATCGCTGTATCCGGAAAGCACCTTAAAGCGCTTGGAATACAGTAGGCGCTCAGCAAATATTTGCAGTGACAACAAATCACCAGTGAATGAGCAAATTGTGTCAACGGCCCAGCAGCCCGTGACGCCGAGCGTCTCTTGCTGCCTTAACCCCTTCCAGCCCCAGGTGAGGGGAGGGCGGGCAGCGCGAGCTCAACGCGCCTGCGCAGCCCCGCCCCAGCCCGGGAGCGCGGGTTCGAGCCCCGGGGCCAGCACTCTTTTGTGCGCGCTCGGCGGAGGGTTACCAAGCCGCAGGAAGATAAAGTACGCGAGGAGGCGGGCCTTGCTGGGGGCGGAGCTTGTGAGGGGCGGGGCGCGCCGAATGTCCCGCGCGGGGCGGGGGCGCCACGCTCAGTCAGCGTCCTTTTGCCACCGGCGCCGCCGGCGCCGCGGTCCCTGCTCGCGCCCCGCGTCGGACGCCTCTCCGCGGCCCCCTCGCCCCGGCCCAGCCGCGGTCCCGGCGCCGCCCGCCGCAGCCATGTCGAAGGAACCGCGGACCGAGCGGGAGGAGATCGTGGAGTGCCAGGTGATGTGGGAGCCCGACAGCAAGAGGAACACGCAGATGGACCGCTTCCGAGCGGCAGTCCACGCTTCCTGCGGCCTGGCGCTGGGTGAGTGCGGGGCGCGCCGCCCCGCGCCGCCTCTGGGGTCCCGGGCCTTCCTGGAATCGGGGTTCCCCTCGGGGGGGGGGTCGGAGGGATCACCTCCGGAAGAGGGGGGCGCCCCTCTCCTGGGCCACCGGATCGTCTTCGGCTCTCAGGCTCCCTCCTGGCTGTTGGGCTGGACACCTGGTTTCCAGTTTCCTTCTTCGGGGTTTTGGGGGCGCCTCCTCTGACAGCTGGGGTTCCCTCTCCAGAGGGCGCGGGCCTGCTGGCCGGCTCCCATGTGGGGCTGCCGTCTCCCTGGCAGGTCCGTTCTGTGGCCGCCAGGTCTCCTCTTTGCCTTCTCGGCCTTCCCACCCGGAGGTGCGCCCCGCCTTCCTGGGGTCCTGGCCTCAGCGGGGATGGGGTGCCCCCCCGCAGACAGGGCCTTTCAGACCGCGGCTTTTACCCCCTGTTTGGGGGCGGGGGGAGGTTGCTTGCGGGACCACCTTACTGATGGGTCTTGCTGGAAGGTGAGCCCAGTTTTCCTGTGCCTGGGAGAAGGGCCCACAGGTTGGAGCCCCGCATAGGGATTAGGCTAGAACCCCTTTCTCTCAGACGGACTCTAGTTAGGACCCTCCTTCCAGCCACCACCTGGCCACATGCGGGCAGCGCAGGGCATCCTTTCTGGGCTGAGAGGCACCACCATGGACCCCTTCCCGGGCTCCAGTGCTTTGTCCAGCTGCCTTCCTGGCACCCCCTGACCCTAGGCATCTGGTACTCATCTTGACCTCTTTCTCCCCTTCTCATCCGCTCACTAGCTGCAGGGACTGCTTGTCTCTGTCCACAGTTTCACCGTCTTTAGCTACACAGAGATGGAGACCTGAGTCACCTGCCTTGCATCACGGAGCCTCCTCCCCTGTAGCATCCCCTCCCTGTCTGCCTGCTTTTCCATTTTGCTGCATCAGTTCTCCTGGGGACCCTCAGTTCTTTTTCCCTGAACAGGAGTTTCACGCTTCCTGCTTCTCCTCCCTTCCCCGATCAGTACACTCCATGTACTTTGCCAGAGTATTCTGGAGGCACAGGCCTGACGTTGTCACCCCTTGGCCCCGAGGCTTACAGTGCCTCCTTCTTGGCTTTGGGATTGCAGACTGTGTCACCTGGTGGCCAGCGAGGCCCTCCCCGGCTTCCTCAGCATCGCACCTGTCCTACTCACTCGAGCCCGAGCACCTTGGGGACAGGTGCTCTGTCTTACGGTCATCCTGGGAGCCCAGGGCCTTCCAGGTGCTTGTAGTTGGGCGGTAGACATGTGTCGAATGTGGGGAGAGCTGGAAGGCGGCTGCAGCACATACCTCTGTGTTCCTTGCCGTGATGCCCTCTCTTCCTCTGCCAGCGATAACCCTGCTTTCCTGGTGCTTGTGTAGCCCTGATGCCTTCTGAAATGATTTTCTATAAGGTAGGTGAAACCTCCTTCCTCCATGGAAGGGGGTGAAGAGAAGGGATCTGTAATCCGACTACCTGGATTTCGCACGTGGTCTCACTGCTTACTAGCTGTGTGATGGACAGAAAGTGATTGCACGTCCCTGCACCTCGGTTTCTCATCTGTGAAATGGAATACTAAGAGGGCAGTGAGAGCTGATGATCCAGGCCCTTGGTGTGCAGTTGGCCTGTGGGGATAACCCAATTCCAGGGTAGCTCTCCCCTCTAACCTCCTCTCCATTCTCCAAGCTTCTGCCCTGGGCCAGATTTACCTGCAAACACGTTTCATGTGGCTCACACGCTGTCGAATCCCTGGATTTAAGGTTGGGAGACCACATCTGCAAAGTAAGACCTCCAGCTTGGGTTGAAAACCCGAAGCCTTTTGAAGTTGGCGATGCATTCCGTGTGGCAGGCATCAGCCAGGTCTGGGCGGGCTGCCTGCTTTGGACTGCAGAGGGGACGTTTAGAGCTTCATCCCTGGGGTCCCATCCGCACCCTGCTGCTCCCATGGTTAACACCCAGTTGCTTCTCACCTTTTTTCGTGCTTGGCCCCTCGAGGCCCTTGGGTGTGCAGTATGCTTTAATTTCCGGCTCCACGTTTTTCTCTTTGAAAAATTTTCTGTTCCTTCCCCAGGTGTTGAAGCGTAGCTCTCCTAGTGCAGGTCACTTGTACTTCCTGCTTTGCCTCTTCATTTCCTTCTGAACTTTCTTAGTGTTTGAAGACAGCGTCTGTGAACTTGGGCCCTTGGCCACGCCCCTGGCGGTAGCTTGCGAGTAGCTGCTCTGCAGCGGCAGTGAGATCCCGGGATCTACTTAGGGAACAAGGCACCCGTGCCCACGCCCCTCCTCAGCTTCCTCCAGCGCCCAGCATGGGCATTGAGCGGCTCACCGAGAGCTCATCTCCCCAGACCAGGGTGGGCAGGAGGCTTTCACCCTGGGCTTCAGGAGGACTGTACCAAGTGTCTGTCTTCCTGTGTACCACAAGCTGCAATCGCCTGTACGTGTAAGCAGCTGGGATAGAGTTGCCTACAAAGGAAAAGGCCCAGTTCTTCCTATCCGCTAGCTTATGTGGAGTTGGGATGAGAAAGCTCATGCACAGGTGGCAGGAGCTTCTAGTTAAATGATGAGCGCCCAGTGACTGGGATTAGAGCAGGGTCTGCATTCTGAACTTTTTTCTGGGTTTATCAAAGAATGTTTCAAAGGGTTGAAAAATCTTCAGCTAAGATTTCAGGATGTAGGCTGGTCCAGGGGAGAGGAGGTAGGGGTTGACGGTGAAAGCCAGCAGGCTGTGCAAGCTCAGAAGCCTGCAGGAGCCAGGCAGGTGGCAAAAGTCTTTGTAATAGTTCCCATTTAGTAAGAGCTGTCTGTATGCCAGGCCCTGTTCTGCCACTTTATGTATAACTTACATTTACTCAATTAGTTCTTATAATCAGCCTGCCAAGTTGTGCTACTTTTGTCCCCATACCACAGCTAAGGGAACTGAGGCATGAAATCATGGCTGAGGTGTCACACCTGCAGGGAGTGGAGCTGTGGTCTGGGAGCAGTGGTGCGAGCTGCTGTGTCAGGTCCCCTCCAGGATTTGGGTGATGGGGCCAGGTGGGCCAGCTGGGAACTAGCTGTGGCTGATGGTTGCGGTGTCACATGGGCGGTGCGTTAGTTATCTGTGGCTGCGTAACAAGTCTCCCCAAAACCTAGTGAAAGGAGCAGACTGCAGAACACAGGGTAGGCTACCATTGTGTAAAAAAGAAAAAGAAATCCTCTTTCTCCCAGAATCTCTCTTTGAAAAGAGAAGAACTATCAATATTTAGTTGTCTCCGAGAAACCTGGTGGCTTGGGAGAGAGGGAGGGAGATTTTAGATTTTAGGCTACAGAGCCTGTTGTCTGTTTTGAGTTTGGAGATACAAATGAATATATATCTTGTTAAAATTATATGTTGAGATTTAAAAAGAGAGACTTGAGATCGAAAAAAAGGAGGGCCCTTTTCCAGGGTCCCTGGATTAGAACCTGTTTTGAAGAGTGTGTGTCCATTTGTGTAAAAGGAGGGGATTAAATTTAGGGATACATTTAGTTATGCATGAGAAAAATCTGGAAAGACATGAAAAAATTTCTATAACTGGTTACCTCTGGGGAAGAAAAATGAGATGGTGGGTAAGAGGAAAGGAGGCTTTTTACCATATAACCTTTTATACTTTTGCAGTTTTGAATTCTGTGAAAGTATTACTTATTCACCAGTTAAAATCTATAATCCAAAAAATCCCCATAACATTCTATTGGCATGAGAAGTCCTTGAACCAGCTACCAGTTCTGAACTTCTGGGTTTTAAAGATTTCCTGGGAATTTGGATTTCCCAAATTCATGCTGTGTAATAACAGCAGGCCCTTACTGTGGTTCTGATTACATCCAAGGCCTGTTCTAAGCACTTTATCATGTGTGCATTTAAACCTCATGGCAGCCCTGTGAGGGGGGTACTTTTTATCAGCCCACTTTACAGATGGGGAAACTGAGACACACTGAATTTTGGCTCCTGAATCCATGATGTTAGGCTTGGTGGTTAAGGTAGAAAACCACTACCACATCGGTTTTGTTTTCTTTTGGGAAGTGGCAATTGTGTGTTTGCTTCAATAAAAATTAAGATCCATTCCCCCACCCCCACCCTGCACCAACCACCTTATTTATGAATAGCCAAACCTTTCCTCTTAAGATTTATCTGAGCTATATGCCATTTAATTTTATTTTTAGGAAATTATAATGACTTGTACCATTGGTCAGTGGAGTCCTATTCAGACTTCTGGGCAGAGTTCTGGAAATTCAGTGGCATTGTCTTCTCACGCAAGTATGATGAGGTAAGCAGAGCTCTTTGCGTATATATAATCATTTTTTGGTTGTGTTTCAAAATAAAGTGTTAAGCTTAGCGAACACTAAGTCATATCTTCTTTTAAAATGTCACATCAGTGGCAGTGCAAAGTCATTGTCCTAGAGAATAGACATGGAATTACATGACGGAAATGGTTCTCACTGAGACTGTGTGACCTGTGTGAGTATAATGGCTGAGGGGTAGGTGCTTGCATGCCATGTGGGAGACCTGGGTTCGATTCCTGGCCCATGCACCCAAAAACCAAACCACATCAAGCCAGAAAAACCCCAATATGTTATCTGGGGGCCCTTTCCCGAGAAAGATGGATCAAGAACTAGGAGATGGGTGTGGATCCCAGGCCCTGTCTTAAGAAACTGAATGACCCTAAATAGCAGGTCATCGTTTTTTTACACTGTAAATAGATTATTATTATATTTTCAACCTGAAACTTAGACAATGGTTCAACTCCTTACACTGAAAATCAGAAAATTATCTGGGAAAGGGAAGCTGTTATCAAACTACCATTTATTGTGTGTGTGTGTGGTTTGATTCTGTACTGAGCTGTTCTGAAGGTATATCTGCAGGCACTTTGGAAAGAAAATCAGGGTGCCAGCACCTGAAGAAGGAGGCAGAAAGTAAAGCTCCCAGAAAATTGTTGTTTTTCAGTGTTTTTGGTGAGACCCTTGAACACTAGACAGTGCCATGTCTGTTTATTTACTTTCTGTCTCCAGCATCTCTCATAGAACAGGTGCTTAATGCGTATTTGCTGAAAGAGTGAATTGATGGGGATGGTTGATTCCCTTGCATTAATTTCCAGCCTCGCCTGCAAGCCCTGATAATTCTTTGGGCCAGCGAGATAGCTTACTCTCCGGGAGGCGAGACAGTTTTCACTTGTTTATGATGTGGCTCTCGTGTATATGTACTTTAGTTTGTTGTCATTCTCTAGGTTGTGGACACATCGAAAGGGATCGTGGATGTGCCCGAGTGGTTCAAAGGCAGTCGCCTAAACTACGCAGAAAACCTACTGCAACACAAGGAGAATGACCAGGTCGCCCTTTACGTTGCAAGTGAGTCCTGGTGTCAGCTAAGTACCTCGTATCTACAGCCGTGCATTTGGAGAGGCCCCAAAGCATTCACAGACTACAGTGTATGGGTTTCCAAGCAATAATTTGGCACCTTTTGGAAGTAATTAAGACTCCATCGACTTCTCCCTCACCATAATTCTTACTAATGTGATACAGACAGCCAGGCATTCTTTTTTTTTTTTTTTTTTTTTTAGCTTTTAAAAGGGGGAATTTAATAAGTTGCTAGTTAACAGTTCTACGGCTGAGAAAATGTCCCAATTAAAACAAGCCTAGGGCGGGCCACAGTGGCTCAGCAGGCAAGCACGCTTGCCTATTGTGCCAGAGGACCCGGGTTCGGTTCCCGGTACCTGCCCATGTATAAAAAAAAAAAAAATTAAAACAAGCCTATAGAAATGTCCAATCAAAGGCATCCAGGAAAAGATATCTTGGTTCAAGAAGGCCGATGAAGTTCAGGGTTTCTCTTTCAGCTGAGAAGGCACCTGGTGAACACAGTCAGAGTTTCTCATCTGGAAGGGCACATGGCGAACACGGTGTCATCTGCTAGCTTCCTCTCCTGGCTTCCGGTTTCATGAAGCTCCCCAGGAAGCGTTTTCCTTCTTCATCTTCCAAAGGTTGCTGGCTGGTGGACTCTGCTTCGTGGTGCTGCAGCATTCTGTGCTCTCTCCGAATCGCTCACTTTCTCCGAAATGTTTTCTCTTTTATAGGCTTCCAATAAACTAATCAAGACCCACCCAAATGGGTGGAGATACACCTCCACCTAAACCAGCTTAACAACCACTCTTGATTGAGTCACATCTCCAGGGGGATGATCTAATTACAGTTTCAGGCATACAATACTGAATAGAGATTAGAAGAAATGGCTGCCTTTATAAAATGGGACTAGGATTAAAACATGGCTTTTCTAGGGTACATGCATTCTTTCAAACCAGCACATCTGGTCACTTGGAAAGTTGGTGATGAGCACACGCCCCCAGCGTGTTGAGCTAAATTCTCAGACACTGGCCACGGGCTGGACTCAGTCTCCATGAGATGGTGAGTGGTTGGAGACCCTTTCTCTAGGAAACTGAGATATAATTTATCCACCATAAATTCACCATTTTAAAGTGGACAGTTCAGTGGTTTTTAGTATATCCCGAGGTCAGGCAGCCAGTGCACTGTATAATTTTAGACCATTTCATCACCCCAAAAAGGACCCTGTGCCTATTAAATAGTCCCTCCTCTGTCCCTCTCTGCCCAGCCCTGACAGCCACCAGTTTCCTTTCTGTCCCTATGGATTTGCTCTTTCTGGTCATGTCATATAAGCAGACTGACGTAGGATGTGACCTTTTGTGCGTGACTTCCACTCAGCCTCGTGTTTTCAGGGCCCACCCATGTGGTAGCACGACTCGGCACCTCGCTCCTGTCTGTGGCTGGATCACACTGTACCGCGTGGACAGAGCCCGAGTTGTGATCCACAGGCAAAGCCTGCAGGGCTGCAGTGCCAGCCACCTCCCCGCCCCCGAGCCATCAGCGTGTCGCAGGGCTAGTGTGCGCGGTCACTGAATCTCAGCCCTGTGCCTGTGTCCTGGCTTTCCCAGTGGGAAAGCGAGGAAGGTCCAATGGGGCTCTTCTCAGAAACGACTTGAACATAAAGAACAGCCTTCCACCTGATTGTTGCTGGTAAAACCAGCCAGTCTTCCCGGACCTGTCAGGTGGGTTGGGTGGGGACAGCTCCAGGCCCTCTTGGTCTCTTCGGCTGAGTGTGGGTCTCTCTCTCGCTCATGGAATCCAGCAGGTTGTGTTTTGTTTTTCTTTTATTCTTTTAAATTTTCTGTTTCTTTGTAAGCCTAGGTCTTTCTGGAGTGTGGAGTCAGGACTGGCATTGGTCCTGTGTCTGTCTGACACCTCCCCTTCCTCTGTTCCCCATCCCTTCTCTTCTGCTCTTTGAGCCCCTCTCCTCAGGGAGCTCTCCCATTCCTCCTTTTTGCAGTGGGAGTAAGTCCCTTTAGCCCAGGGGTCAAGTTCAGCTTACAAACTGGGTATCTTACTTAAGCAGAGTCCTGAAGGGGGTTCTTATTGGCTCAAGGACTTTAAAGTTCATTGTCCTTGGTTGAGCGTTTTTCTGGCTTGCCCCTTCCCCTCCCAGCTGAGTGCAGGTGTGCCTGGGCCCTGCCCTGCACTTGCTTGGGCAGTGGTGGCTGAGCTAGGCCTCCCCACGTGGAATCTCGCATGAGGCAGGGGACATCCGACGGGAAAGAAAGTGTGTACCTGCTGCCTTCGTGCCCTGAGAATGCCCTAGCCCTCGCAGTGCCTGTGTCAGACGGCATGCCATTTTGTCTTTCAACACTGGATTTGAATTTCCTGAGTATTTTTATAGAACAGAGAAATATCTTGATTGGGAAGATGGGAGAGGTAACTAAAAGGCCAGCTGGTGAGACGAGAAAACGTCGATAGACAGTCTTTAAGCCAATGTATTTGATACGGGAAAATCCAGATTTATACTAAAGGGAAGTCAGGATGTTTATTCAATTTGGAAGAGAGATCCTCGAAGGTACAAAAGTGAAAAGCAAGCGGCAATCAGGAATAAGTTGTCTGCAACAGACACAGTGGCCAAAGGATCGGTATACTTTCCTGTACAAAGTGTATTCAAGCAGTCTTCCTGCGTCTTCACAGCATTGAGTCTTACCCGTCGGATTGCTTTTTTTTATCACTCTCTAACAAATTGCCTGAAAGCAGTGGCTTAGAAACAGCAGCCTGTGTTATCTCACCGTTTTTGTAGGTCACGTGTTCAGAAGCGGCTCAGCTGGGTGGCTCTGCCTTGAGTGTCTTGGAGCCTGTCACCGGGGCCTGCGACCCTCTGAAGACTTGGCCATGGCTGGAGGTCCTTTCTGAGGTGGCTGGCTGCCTCCACCTCTCTCCACGGGGGCCCTGCACTAGCAGCTGGAGTGTCTGCCCTGCTCCAGAGTGAGCAAAGTGCAACCCCAATGTCTGTTTTTTTTTTTCCAAATTTCTTCATGGTAATAACATATTTAATGTAACTGCCATTTTGGCCATTTTTAAGTGTACAGTCCAGGGGCATCACTTTCTTTTAACATCCCCACCACACCAGTGTTTTATTGACTGAGGCTCAGAAGCCCCCTCCTCCTGCGTTCCCACGCTCTCCTGCTGTTTTCCGGGCAGCCTGGGTGGGGAGCGGGGGGCTGCTGGGGTGTGCGGCCAGAGGTGGTCTGCACCTCGCCGTCGCCTTCCAATCTCACTAATCTGTTAGGGGGATTCCTGACTCACTGATTTAACAGGCAATTCTTTGATTACTAGTGAAGTTGATTGCTTTATTTTCCTAGTCATATCTTTTTGTAGTCTCAAGTTTGGCACAGTAACCTTCTATTATTTTATGACCTAAATAAAAAACAAAGACCACGATCCAAACCAAATCAAAGGTATAATGAAAGGAGCAGCAATAAATGGAGCAGACTCATTACATAACAGCTGGGCTGAACTCTGAGGGCATGGCACTGAGTGAAAAAGCCAACCTCAGAAGGCCACTCCTTGGGATTCCATTTATATAATGACACTCCAGAGATAACAGAATTACAGAGGGAGATGAGAGGCGCGGTCGCGGGGCCAGGATGAAGCTGGGGGGTGGCTGTGCGGGAGCTCTGTGGCAATGGAATGGCTCTGCGTCTTGATCGCGGCAGGGTTGGCAGGAGCTGATATACAATGACCGAGAACCTCTGTGCACGTGGCGTCTGTGGGAGTTTCCTGACTTCAGTGTTGTTAGTGTAGTTATGAGGTCCGATGTAAGCGCTGCAGAAACTGGGTGAAGGGTACCTGGACTCTCTGTGCTTTCTCTGTACCTTCCAGCGGATCTTCAGTATTTCACATAAAAGTGAAACAAACAAGTAAAACCCTCCACCAGAACCGAAGGAGTCTTCACTTAGTAAAAGCGTTTCCAACAGAAAGTCTTTAAACAGCGAATTCTGTCGGTGCCCTGGAGCCTGACTTTCTTCTTTGTAAGGCTCAGGGTCCCTCCTCTTGCCCGATATCCCCTGCATCTGTGCCGCGTCCCTCAGCACCTGTTTCTAACCTGCATCTAAACAGGTTGATTTGATTTCTAGTCCGTGGTCTGTGACTTGGATGGTTTTTTTTTTTTTTTTTTTGGACGGTGTGTGTGTGATTCCTCCTTTCTCTCTTCCCAGGGGAAGGCAAAGAGGAAATCGTAAAGGTGACTTTTGAGGAGCTGAAGCAGCAAGTGGCCCTGTTTGCTGCGGCAATGCGGAAGATGGGCGTGAAGACAGGAGATCGGGTGGTGGGTGAGTGTCCTTGGTGGTTGAGGCAGTCCCGGGCAGGGGACCGAGGCAGGGCGGTGTGGAGGGTCGAGCTGACGTCTGAGTCCGGTGGAGTTTGTGTCGTACTGAGTGGAACCTTGAAGACTTCAACTGTCTGTACTCTGCAGAAGACAAGCAAGGAAAGAAAATGGTCCTTGGCTCCCAGGGCCCTCTCGGTGCTAGCATCTCCCATGGCGGGGAGCCTGGTGTTTACAGACGTGGGGTTTGCAGGCGGTCCTCAAACACACGCTCACCTGGTGCTTAGGGACGTGCTGGGGGAGCCTGGCCCCTGGGCAGGTGAGGGCAGGACGTCTGCCTCCTCCAGGGTGCTCTTCCAAGGGGCGAGCTTCCCTCATGGGCTCGGCCATTCACACAGACACTGCCCTGCAACCCGACCGAGGGAGTCTTGTCCGGGGACAGATTCTCTGGGCCGATTTCCAGTGACAGACCCTAGAGCTATGGGGAGCCCTAAAAACAACCCCCTCATGGTGTGGGGGAGAGTCTGAAGCCAGGAGGAGAAATGTAAATTAGCCAGTTAATTTATTATTTATTTTTTAAAGAATCTCCTTTAAATCTGGAAAACACTGACAGTGAACTAAGTAAGCCTGGTAACTGAAAACCTCAGTCCACGAAAGTGGCGGGAATGAAGTGTTACTTTTTGGGGAGGCATGAAGTTTCGTGCCCTGAATGCTTAGAGCGCAGGCTTGTCGAGCAGCGTGGCTGGTAGCTGCTCCGGGCCACGACAGCTGCGGGACAGGGGTGGCTGATGGCACTTTTTTTTTTTTTTTGGCATGTGCGGGCTCCGAGAATTGAACCCGGGTCTCCTGCATGTCAGGCGAGAATTCTGCCACTGAGCTCCCCTTGCACTGCCTGTCCCTCTGGAGGATTTGTTGAGCAGGAGCGGAAAAGCCCCTGGCTGTTTGAAGTTACGAGACTCTATTTCAGGACCTGGCACTGTGCAGAGACTTGTTGCCTCTCTGAACCTTGAGGTGCTTTGTCTGTGCAGGATAGCAAAGAGAGGCTGCTCTGGCTGATTCCGCAGGTTCTAGGCCCCACATTTCATACCTGCAGATTGTTTGTCACTTCCAGTTGCTCCAAGTGCTTGTAGCTCCGTCAGGGTTCAGGGGTGTCTGAGCACAAGGGGGCCACCTCCCAGCACTGGGATGGGCCCCAGACACAGCTCTGCTGCCCGTGGCCAGTGGGCGACAGGAAGGGAGGCTTTAGAGGACCTGCTCCCGGGCCGGGTGGGGCTGCGCTCTCGGTGACTGCCAGCTCTGCCCTGCCTTTTGCTGCACCCTTAGCTGCTCTGCCGAGGTCAGCGTTTGTGTCCTGCATTCCCGGGTGAGAAATCAGGTTTTATTCTTAAGCCAGAGAGGAGGGTCTCTCTCTTCTCTGGGCACGTGGTCATGGGGACTTACACCAGTGGCATGTGCTTATGTCTGTCTGTCCCTTGCTTGAAAGCCTCTGCTGGCTATCCATCCGCCTCAGGCTGCAGGTGAGGTTCCGGAACCTCCTAGACAGGCCCTGCCTGCTCTCCCACTTGCCCTCCTGTCCCTGGCGCCCTGGCATGGCAAGGCTTGTGCTGGGGCACCGGGGAAGGATGGACAGTGAGGGCCAGCCATGGGGGCAAGTCCTCAGGGCTGGTCACAGAAGGACTGTTTGTGCTTGGACCCCATCTACCTCCGGTGTCCCAGTGCTCTGTTCTGACAGCCTTTTTCTCCCCTAGAATCATAAAGCCAGGGAAGGAAGGCAGGTCGAACCCATAGAAGGCAGGGGGTGCTGCCCGGTTGGGAGGTTGTTAGGAGCCTCTAGCTGGTGAGCGAGAGTCTTCCCGACCCACCTGGCCCTTCCTGGCCCCCTTGGGTATGGAGTGAATCGTGACCCCCCCCAAAACATCAACTTAGATGGTTTTCTTATACTTGTCCTTTCACCCTGACTTCTAAAAAAATTTAAAGGCCTGTAAGTAGACCTATTCCTTGCCCCAAGGGATCTCCAGTTAATTTAGATGTGGGTAGGTGTGTGCGCAGGTATGAGCAGGTAAAGGTAATTGTCCGGGAACTGGCAGGGACAGTGTGGGTGATGGGAGAAGCTGCCAGGCAGTCTTGGGCTCTGGAGTCTGTTTGACATGGGCGTGCCACACCAGCGAAACTGTGTAAGTGTGTGTGCAAAGAGGGAGGAGCGGGCGGCCTTATCCTGCGTGGACGAGGGGAGGGGCTGGACCGGTGGGGTTGGTGCCCCTCAGCCCTCTTGGTTAGTCGTCTGGGAAGGACTCACGCAGGAAGGCCCACGCCAGCCGCCTCCTGCCCCGAGCCCTGGCGTGTTCCTCTCCCTGCGTGTCCGCGAGCTCCCTGGGATTTCTCGGCGTCCCCTCTTCAGGCAGGGGGCCTTCCCGATTACCCTGGGACGCCGCAGCCCCCTCCTGGCCTCACCCGCTCGCCTCGGGCCCCGCTTTATTTCTCTTTGCTGTCCTTGTCGCCCACTTGAGACGACATGATTGTTTCTGATGTGTTCGTGTGTCTGTGTGTCGCCTCCCGCCCTGAAGGGCAGGCCCTCTCCATGCAGAGCAGCGCTGGGCATGGGGCAGGTGTGCAGTGAACATCTGCCGGAAGGGTTTTAGTGGCTGCACCCTCGCTTCCCCGGGCCCTTCGTGGTCCAGTTCAGCCTGCAACCTCCTATGGTCTGGAGAAAGAATGCAAAGTGTCCTGCTGCCCTCCAGTTTCTTCCTTCTCTCCAATTTTTTTTTTTTAAATCTTCTCTTGAAGCGCATGTTTCTGAGAGCGGGAGAAATGGGGAGCAAATTATGTTGGGGGACGACAGTTGAGAGGTGTTTTGGCTCTGCTTTCTCCGAGGAGCCTCTTGATGACTCTGATGTCCTGGGCTTCTAGAGCCAGCTGGCACCTCCTGCCTGGCCCTTTTTTGTCTCTTAGCTTGGCCACTCGTCTGGGCCGGCCAGAACACAAGGAAATGATTCCAGAGGACGATGGACTCAGGGAGTTGGGTTAAAGGGCTTCCAAAGGTGGAGTTAAACTGCCCAGCCCCGTGCTCTGTTGGCGGAGTGGTCCCCAGGGTCAGCGCCTCATGTGCCTCGAGAGGGCTGGCCCCGCGCCCCATCTCCATCACCAGGAAGTCCACTGGGCATGCGGCCTCCCCTGGGCCCCGAGTCTTCTCCTGCCCTCGGTTGTGGCCCTAGGAAGACACTTGTGTTGGCGCTCACAGCCGAGCGTGGACTCGGCTCAGCAGAGGTCTGTGCGCTGGCACCTGCAGGCACTGTGCCCACAGCCCCGGGGCTGGGCACAGCTGAGATAGCCCTGGCCCTGGAGGCTTACAGGGGACATGTCCCTGAGCCCACAGAGGCACAAATTGCTGTGGTCAGTAAATAGTTCCGAGGAGACGTTGAGGGGAGGCCAGCGGAGGAAGGTGGCCAGGGAGACCTGGGGTGCTGGACTCTACCTGAGGGTCACGATGTTACTGAGGGGGGCATTGGCTGGCTGCCTTCTCCTCGATACCCATGCCAAGCCTCTCCTCTGGAATATTTACGGTGATCTGTCTAGTTCATCATCATCATCTCTCCGGTGATAAAGATTCTTTTCCTCTATTGGTCCGTAAGCCCCTAGCCTCCTCTAGGTGGGGGGCCTATGCCCCCCGGCCCCTCATAGGTCTAGAGATGCCTCTTTATGTCCTTTGCACAGCACCCACCCACCCACCCAGCTCCCAGTATCTAAAGTCTTGAATACACAAGGCTTTACTAAACACAAAGCGGAGAAGACAGGCGCGGTCCTGTTCTCATGTGAGGGCCAGACAGTAGACCCAGGACCCAGGTGATTATTCATTCTGGAAGGCATGGCTCCAGTGTGCTCCGAGGCCAGCTAACCAGGGAACGTGAATTCGGGGGTCGGGGCAGAGCTGACACACGGGAGCGTGATGAGGGGGGAAGACCTGAGCCCGTGGCTGAGTGTTGTGGCCGCACAGGCAGCCTGCCCGGAGGCAGGTGATGAACGGAAAGGGGGAAGGCCATGGTGCCGGGAGCTGAGAGCTAGGCAGAGTGGAGGGAAAGGGACTTGACAGGGGGGCAGGGCTGGGCCATGGAGGTCTTGCTGATGGGGCAGATGGTGGGGTGAGCGGGAACAGGGCTGGCTGTGTCCAGGCCAGCCTCCCTCCACCCCCCTTGTCCTGGCCCCCACAGGTACCTCCTGGGAGCCCGCTGCCCTCGCACACATCCTGACCCAAGGCTTTCCCTCTGTGTTCCTTTTCACAGGGTATATGCCCAACTGTGCGCACGCTGTGGGGGCCATGCTGGCTGCCACCAGCATCGGTGCCATCTGGAGCTCCACGTCCCCAGACTTTGGTGTGAACGTAAGTGTGGGCCCTGCCCGGGGTGGGGGCGCCACCATGCCCCAGGCACTGCTGGGAAACCTTCTTTGGGAATGTCTGCAGGGAAGGGCTCCTGTCTGGGTCCTCCGGAAAGGGTGTGGGCAGCGGGGCCGAGCATTCCCGAGGGAGCTGTGTGGCCGTATCTGCGAGGCCAGAGTGAAATCAGGTCTCCATGGACCCCCCTCTCCCTGGCTGGCGGCATGAGAATAAGGGGCGAGAATGATCCAGAAGGAACTGAATCCTGCCATTATGTTGTATGCATTGGCAATGTGTTTGCAATCTGGAGCTGGATTGCCTTGGTTTCCTTTCTGTTGGCATCAAGTGACCACCTCTGGTCATGCTTCCTCATTGTTTATCCTTTGAAGACACTTTTGCACATTTGTTCTGGAAATTTTGTCCACCAAAGTTCCCCTGAGAGCCCCTGGCTTGGCATTGCTGTTCTGGCCTTGCGCTTTGGATTCACACTTAGTGCTGTGAATGTCTGTGTGTGTGTGTGTGTGTGTGTGTGTGTGTGTGTGTGTGTGTGTTTGTGTTCTCTGTGTCCCCTGTGGTCTGGAGGCAGAGCCAGGAAGCCTGTGCTGCACCCCCTCTGGTCAATCCAGTCTGGCCCTCGGGTGAATGTATGAGGAGCCAGCAGAGGTGGCGTTGACCCGGGTCCCCCTTCCCCAGCCTGGGACCTTTACTGGCCTGGGGACCTGCTGGAACCACAGGGACAGACCATTGTTTCAGGGCCTGGCGGCTTTCCCTGTCTGGCTGCCCTTCTGGCTACCTGGCCATTTGCTGCTCCGGCCTCAGCCCTTCCAGTGGGCGCTGGCCCATGCCGCTGCAGGTGGCCTGTCTCTGCTTGTCCTGTGCTCCTCTCTGTGCCTCAGGCATCCTCCTCCATAAAACAGGTATGGCCGTAAGAGAGAGACCTGTCACTTTGTGTTCTTGGCAAGTCACTCATCCTCTCTGGGTCTCAG
Source organism: Tamandua tetradactyla (assembly GCF_023851605.1). Taxonomy (NCBI): domain Eukaryota; kingdom Metazoa; phylum Chordata; class Mammalia; order Pilosa; family Myrmecophagidae; genus Tamandua; species Tamandua tetradactyla. The sequence continues at coordinate 7,113,888 of NC_135331.1, read as the reverse complement.
GGTGTAGAGGGTAGGGGAAAACTGAGGGCTGCCAGCTGCCTGCAGATCCATCTTTGGCACCCTCAGGAGCCTTGCTGACACTTTGCCTACCTCTCACGGCTGCCTCCAGTACTACCAGATGCCCCGGGTCATTGTCCCAGGCGCAGGCCGCCCCTGGTTAACTCCAGTGCAGCACGTTCAGTCTTTGGGGCGCACTGGGACTGGCTCATCCTCTGGGGCACACCCCAGGGGGTTTTCTGGAACCACTGCTGTGGTGGGGGCTGCTCCTGGGCACACGAGGTGGCAGCTGGGCTCCACTGTGCCCACTTCTCAGTGCCTCCTGGGAGGGGCTTCTCCACTTGAGTGACGGGCTGTGTCTTAGGGAATGAAGACCACGGGGCCAGATTCCATCCTCTTAAGATGCTGTGCTGGTTGGGCCGCGGTGGCTCAGTAGGCAAGGCTCGCCTGCCATGCCAGAGGACCCGGGTTCAATTCCCGGTGCCTGCCCATGTAAAAACAAACAAACAAAAAAACCAAAACAAAACAAAAAAAGATGTTTTTGGCTCCCCACTCCGGGAGGCAGGCCTCAGCTGGTTGTCTCTCAGTGCAGCCCCTCCTGCATTCTAGAGACAGCTTGGCGTGTCTGCCATCCAGCTTCGTTGGCACTAGTGGTGAGGGTTGAGCCGGGCCGATGGTTATTTTGTCAGTGTTTGCTGGTTTCAGAGCAGGCATTGGTGTGCCAGTGGTCTTGGCATGCTGTGGCCCCTTGTCAGGCCCCGAGTGAGTCACTCAGCCCGGGAGGCCCCGGTTGTCACATGTGCAGAGGCCCCTGCCCAGGGGTGAATGAGGACCCGGATGGCTGAATACCTCCAGACCCCCGTATGGTGGCCATGCACATTCTCTTCAATCCTTTCTTGGGACCTAAAGCAACAGGGGCAGATTCCCTGAGTTGATGGTGAGGTGGGGGCTTGGAACTGAGCTGGGGCGGAGAGGCCAGGGGCTCGGGAGCGGCTCTCTTCCTTGGTTGACCAGTTTGTGTTTAAGTAGATTTTAATTTTCTGCTTTTCATTTCTGGCATCGCCATTTAAACTTCAGGTGGGAGCCCCCCCTCCCCCCTTTTTTTTCTTTTTTTTCGGTAAAGGTTGCTTTTCTGAAATCTGGAATGAAACAGGGAATGTTTTCCTGACTTTGAGTCATGTTTTCTGTTGCAGTCACTGAAGATTCATATAAGAAAGGGAAAGTCTCCACGTTTGTGTAGCCCTGGCTGTAATGATGTGGTGTCTCTGTGATGGTGGGTGCTGGTGCCCCTGGCCCATGTGTGTGGAATTCCTCAGCAGGACTTTGATCAGCATGGGGGAGGCACCGCTGCTCTCCTTGGCTGGCATGGCTGCTAGTGGACTCCCTCTCTACTGCCGCTCCCTGCTGCACGGGGGCTGCCCAGCGAGGAACGGGGGCATCTGTCTTTCCGTGAGGATGCTAGGAAAGCGTTTCCACCCTTTGCTTTCCCTTTCCCCTGTCCCTGCTTCTCCTCTCAGACTGTGTCCCTTCTTCCACCTTCACCTGCTTCTCTCTAGCTCTTTCTGTGCTCCCTTTGCTTCTCAGTTTGCACAACCATCGCGTCTGGTCTCAGAGGGGCATCTGCAGGGGAGCACTACTCTGCTCTTGGGGTTCCCAAGCCACCCAGCCTCCCCAAGACCTCCAGGAATTGTGTATTTTCTTCCCCGTTTTTTTCTTTGTTTCACCCTTTACCTTTGAGTTGGTGGCATCTTAAGAACACGTTAGGATATCTGCCTGCCTAAGGGCCGCCCACAGTCTGCAGCTACCATCCATGTTTTCAGGCCCCTGTGTGTGTGTGTGTGTGTGTGTCTGTGTTTGTGTGTGTGCTGAAGTAGGACAGGCTTCCTTCTCCTGTGTGGCTGCCCACGTGATTCAGCACGGGTCGTCGGCTTCAGGGCTCTGTGGTTGCTAAGCACCCGCTTCAGTTCGGATGCCCCTTCCTAGGTGAGTGTTCCGCTGCAGCAGGAAAGTGGGTCTCGGTGACTCTCTCCTCTCCAGATGCTCAGAGCTCTGACCCTTGCCTCAATGGCCAGGGGAGGGTCACCTGGGTTACAGAATCGCTTTTTCCAGGGCTTTGAGCCCAGACCTCTGATTCCGAAACCCTTGTCATCTTTGATGGCTGTTGACAGTCCCTGAGGCTGAGGGCTACCTCTGTGATGTTTGAACCCCCAGATCAGGGGCAGGTCAGGTCTGTTTGCCCTGAGTTTGTGGCCACCTGGCATAGTGGGGTAATTCTCTGTGACTGAGCTGGAAGAGGTGCTGGATTTCTAATAGAAGTTCTTGGCTGCCTCGTGGGACCTTCCCTGTCTGGCTCTGCCAGCTTGTCCCCCCACCCCAGGTTTTCTAGCAGACCTTGCTCTTCCCTGCACTCTGCTCCCCTGCTCTGGACCTGCTCACGGTGTCCCTTCTGCTGGGAGTGGCCTCTCCTCCATGCATCCTTGAAGCCCAACTTAGCAGGTTCGCTCTCCTGGAGCCTTCTGGGTTGCTCAGCTCACCATTTTCTCTTCCTTTTCTTGATCTGGGCTGCCCTGGGAAGCTTAGCCCCTGGTCGTCCCCTCCTGTTGGTTCCTGCATCTTCTCTGCTTTTTCGGGGCAGTGCAGATCCCGAGGCAGGCTGAGGAGGCTGCGGTCCCAGCTCTGTCCACAACTACGGAAACTCTGGGCCAGTTTACATGTTCATGCCTCAGTTTCTGTCCATGATGTGGGACTAACATCTAGCCATCTGCTGATTCAGTGAGGGGACGCCTGTAACAAGCTTGGGGTGGTGCCTCGCACACAGTAGACAATTGGTGAATGTTTGGCTTTTACTGGCAGTAATTTTGTCCCCAGCTAAGCCAGAGGCTCCCGAGGGCAGCCCATCTTTGAATTGTGGGCAGTGAGAAGGCGCCAGGACAGATGTGCCGTCTGTGGTGTGTATGTTTGGAGCATCCAAGGCCTGGAAAGTCCCCTTTGTCTGTGGCCGAGGGAGCCTGGGAGTCCTGGAGAGATGGAGCTGCGGGGCTCGGCCCCACTTTGCATCCGGGCTTCTGATGCCGAAGGGAGCCAGCTGGGTGCGGGACGCTGCAGGCTTGGCCACCCAGCCGGTGAGGGCAGGCCTGGGGCTACAGCCTTCAGGGTGACTGAAGAGCCCTGCTTGGGTGTTTGTGTAAACAAAGGTTCAGAAGTAAACTGAGGGAGCGCCAAGCCTACCTTGTTCCCACTAAGGGATTAGCTGTCCTGGAACCCGCGGGGTTCTGGAATTCGTGGCGTGTGGTCCCTGAGTGGTGTGTGGCCTCCTTTGAGGAAGGGCACTTGCTTTCAGAGGGGTTGTCTGGGTGGGGAGGTGAGAATATATTAGTTTTCTGTGGCTGCCGTAAGAACTTCCTGCAGGCTCTGTGCTGTAAAACAACGTAATCCACGGGCGTTCTAGTCCTGGGCGTCAGAAGTCCTGGATGGGTCTGTGTTCCGGGATTGAAATGTGGCTGTCATCAGAGCTGGCTCCTGGAGGCTGGGAGAGAAGCCTGGCCTGGCCTTGCTCAGCTCCTGTGGCCACCTGTCTTCCATTAAGTGTGTTAACAGAGTCACATGGAGGGTTTTATTATTCCTTCATCTTAAGTGTGATTTCTATTCTTGTATAGTTGCATGCCTCAGTTTCTTTATGTGCTACCTGGGATTAAGAGTAGTAGTAAAGCCGTAGGCTCCTCTGAGCACGAAACGAGTGAATGTTAGTAATGAATTTGGTGTAAATGTTAGCTAATACTGTATTTTTTCCTAATCAGACTTGTCAAGAAAAGAAAAGATTTTGATTTTATTGATTGATTCCGTTATATTTTCCCTTATGGCTCTAATTTATTCCTTCCTTCTTCCTTTTCTTTTCCCTGGATACCTAAATTGTGAGTGTGACTCTGAAAACAATTGGAAATTGAAAGCAACAACTTATTTGCACTTGTTTCTCTGTTAGAGTGTATGCTCCAAGGCCTCAGAAACCCGGTCTGCTTGGCCCTCTAGCCCAGGGCCTGCTTGGCACATGGCACATTGAATAAGCAAATACTCTACCCCTTAACTCTCTCTGCTAATTCAGTTTCTGGTTTGGGAAGTTGGACAATAATAAACTAGAGCCTCAGCCCCTGAACCTTTAGCACAGTTGTTCTGAAGCCTCAGGGTGTGTCAGAGTCACCGCGAGGGCTCATGGAAGTGCGGGCTGCTGGGCTCACCCCTGGGTGTCCATTCAGTAGGTTTGGGGCCCTGGTGATGCTGACGGGTGATGCCAATGGTGACGCTGATGGGTGGCACTGACGGGCGACGCTGATGGTGATGCTGATGGGTGGTACTGACGGGTGATGCTGATGGGTGGCACTGATGGGTGACGCTGACGGGTGGCACTGACTGGTGATGCTTATGGGTGGCACTGATGGGTGATGCTGACAGGTGGTGCTGATGGTGACGCTGATGGTGATGCTGACGGGTGACATTGATGGGTGATGCTTATGGTGATGCTGACAGGTCTCACTGATGCTGCTGGTCATGGCCCCTGACTGTGTTGTCGTCTTAGATTTGTACCGAATCAGCTGCCTGTTAAGAATTACCCAGGAAGCTTTGAAATTAAGATGCCTGGGCCCCTCTGGGCCCCTGTTAGCTTAGGTCACTTCATTGTCCCACCAGGGTGGTGCTGATTAACAGCTGGGATGGAGGCCAGGCCCTGCAGCTCCTCCTCTCCAGGACTCCCGGGCTCCTTCGGCCACAGACACAGAGGCCTTTGCTGGATGTTTCGCACATGCACACCATAGACCCCAGCCGGAGGCCTTACTGGGAGGCTCTGCCGCCGGCATTTGTGCCCCGGTGTTGACCTGACAGCTTTCACCAGGCTGGAGTGCACGGGGACGGATGTGTCCTCTGGCTGCTGCCTCACCTGGGGATGAAGGGGCTCCAGTGTCTTCCGCACATAAAGCTGGCTGCGGGGAACCACGCACAGGACCTGGGAGCGTGGCGCTCGGGCTGCAGGGAGGGCTGAGAGGCTGCACCCCTCAGCCCCATACATCCCAGAAGCAGGTCAGAAGCATCTGCACTGGAGGTGCTTCTCTCAGGGATGCTGATGGGTGACACTGATGGTGACGCTGACGGTGTCGCTGATGCTGCTGGTCGTGGCCCCGTCCTCCGACCGCGTTGTCGTCTTAGGTTCACACTGAGTCAGCTGCCTGTTAAGAGTGACCCAAGGAGCTTTGAAATTAAGATGCCCGGGCCCCTCTGGGCTCCTCTTAGCTCGGGTCACCTTATCGTCCCACCCAGGTGGCACAGTTCCAAGCGCGGGAAAAACAGATGCGTGTGTGCTGAGGTTGCTTTCTTCAGATGGGGCTTGTTGGCTAGTGCATCCACACACAGTTTTATACATTCGGTGGGCAGAAGTACTGTTTGCAGCATTCAGGTACCTCTTCAATTCAAGATAAAAAGAGAACCGGGTGGTTCCATGGTAGAATGCTGGCCTTCCATGCGGAAGACCCGGGTTTGCTTCCTGACCATGCACCAAGAAAAAAACAAAAACAAACTGAAAAGAGAACCAAAATATAGGACATTGCAGTGTAGTGTTGCCTTTCTGGCAGGTAAATCTTACTGTACATGGGCCGGAGGAGTCATGGTGAAGGAGAACCTTGCAGCGGCTCTTTTTGCAAAGTAAGGAATCTTTTTGCTAGTGCAAGCGGTCACCCTCTAGTTTTCCTGGTTTCTAAACTTGGATTTTTCTGTTTCAGGATCCATCTGTGAATCCTCTTGCTATTTCTTTATATCACTGCTTTCCTTGAGATGACAGTAGTTACTCTGGTGCAAGTAGCATTTAGACCGGCCCTCTTTATTTGGTCCTGGCCAATAGAACGTGGCCTGTGCACTGATAAAGCTTATTTTCCTTCACTTGAAATGCAGTGGCCCCGTTGGCAGCTGGAGGGCTTTGTCTTTTGAGTGATGGGTGATGGGCTTTTCTGTCCACTCCCAGGGTGTTCTGGACAGGTTTTCCCAGATCCAGCCGAAGCTCATCATCTCCGTGGAGGCTGTGGTGTACAATGGCAAAGAGCACAACCACATGGAAAAGCTGCAACAGGTCGTGAAAGGTCTGTGGGGCTTCCCAGCCTTGAGCCGGCGTGGTGGGGAGAGGTGGACGGGGGGCCTTCCCAGCGTCCCTGAAAGCTGTGAGCACTGCAAGAAACCTTGGTAGTCCCGTCCCTAAGTTGAGTTTCATTTTATTTAAAAAAACAAGTAACTGAGCAAGTCTCTGGTGTCCCGTAACCCTGCGTCTCTTCCCTTCAGGACTGCCGGACCTGGAAAAGGTGGTGGTGATACCTTATGTCACCGTCAGAGAGAACATAGACATCTCCAAGATTCCAAATAGGTGAGCCATGTTCTGCCCCTTGGCGCCAGCCGTGTGCAGCCCGCGTGAGATCCCACTGGGAACTAGACGTCTGGGGATTTTTAAGCTTGGAGCAGAATTTTAGAGGTGGGGGAGGTTCTAGTGAAAATGATCAAAGGGGTGGAGTACCTGGGACTCCCTCCCAGCCACGTGGCTAATGCCGGAGCAGGCCCCAGGAATCCTTGCTTTTCCAGCCTGGGGGACCTTCCATGTGGTGCTTGGGTGGGGCCAGGCCAGGCCAGGCCCTGGGATTGAGCACAACAGTTTTACATTGGATGTTTGTGTATATGTCTGTATGTGTAAGGGTGTGTGTGTGTATATATCTGTATGTGGAAGGGTGTGTGTGTGTGTATATCTGTATGTGTAAGGGTGTGTGTCTGTATGTGTAAGGGTGTGTGTATATCTGTATGTGTATGGGTGTGTGTGTATATCTGTATGTGTAAGGGTGTGTGTATAGCTGTATGTGTAAGGGTGTGTGTGTATATATCTGGATGTGTATATATCTGGATGTGTAAGGGGTGTGTGCGTGTGTATATGTCTATGTGTAAGGGTATGTGTGTGTATGTGTATGTATCTGTATGTGTAAGGGTATGTGTGTGTGTGTGTATGCGTATGTATCTGTGTCAGGGTATTTGTGTGTGCACACGTTTTTCCCTCTTTTAGAATCTATATTGTCCCCAGTACAAATGGCACCTTCCTTTGATTTCCTGACATTTATAAACCTACACGTCTTCATTACCAAATAGAATTGGGGGTGTCTAAATTTGAATAGAAATTAAGGGCATGGATTATGGTTTGGTCAGAACTGACGAGGTCACGAGTTCTTGAGTCTCTCTTGAGACAAGCTGTGTGGGTGTGCTCTGAGGCCAGGCGTGTCCCTGCCGCGTGGCCTTTGTCCCTAGCCTCTGTGTCTGGGCGGCTGCAGTTGCCTTTTGAGTGGCCGTTCAGAGACCAAGGCGAAGATGTGGCACAGACACACTGGAGGTTCCTCACCCTCGGCACAGGGGATAAGGTGAGGCACAAGAGATGGCCAGGCCTTTTGGCATGGAGTTTTTGGTGGGGTAAAGCATCTTTTCTGACGTCAAGGGGCTCGTAGCGTGGTTGGAGAGACGAGACCTATTGCAGGGTGGGTGAGTTGAGATGCCAGCTTGCTGCTGGTTGAGTGGGAAGGACAGAGAGTGCTCAGGATTTGGGGAGAGGCTGGTTGCTTATCTGGGATCTTGGGAGGGGGCCTTGAGGAATGAGTGGGTTTGGGGGCACTGAGTGTGCCAGGAATCCAGATGCTGAATGGGGATGCAGCTAAATGGTTGTTCCTTGAGAGCCATGGTCTTGGAACCACACTGCTCAGGTTTAAATCTCAGCTGCGTGATCTGTGTTATTAGCCTCTCTGTGCCTCTGTTGCCCCATTTGTAAAATTGGGATAATGTTTTCTTCCTCCTGGGCTGGCTGTGAGGATTAACAAAGAAATGCTGAAGCAAAGTGCCTGGCCTGTGGTCCCTCTCGCTGAGTGTGGTCTCATTATAAGTGGCCGGTAGCCTCAGGCTGTGGTGGGCTCTGTCCCCCGAGTGCGGTGGTCCTCAGTGTGTGTCAGGATGTGCAGATGCTTAAAAGCAGGCCCAGGTGCTGGGACTTGTCCCTGTACACACTACAGCCTGATGATGGAGTCCTTGTCCCCGGAGGGTTCTGCTCCTATATTCGTTGATGAGCCCAGCAATGCCCAGGGCCCGGGAGGAGGCCCAGCTTTGATTTGTCTGAATGTGTTTATCAGTAATGGATATAAAATGAGAGCATCCAGTAGAGTCACCTTAGTCGTTGCATTTAGCTTGATACAATGCAGGGAGCTCCCCTCATTCAGCTGTAGGAATCGGGTGGGCTCCCTGCCAATCACCTTGTGATTGCTGCGAGCCGTAGATAAACCAGAACCACCGAAGTGCCCGTGGGCAGAGGCCCGAGTAGGGAGAAACCAGCTTTGGGCTTTTCATTTTTTGAAGAACACCACCAGTAGTGGCTATTTACTGTGATTTACATGCTGTTTGAGAGAACATGTTTTTCTCAGTGTGAAGTATCTGATTAGACTGGGCGCTTGATAGAAATGGGCTTTGTGTGGGAGGTGGAAACAGAGCAGGGCTGTAAAGTTCCACCGTGAATAATTTTCCTGACCTTCTGGAGCAGGCGGTTTTGTTTGTTTACCACTCCTGGTTGAATTATTTTGGAGGCCCCCCCCTTTTATTTTAATTCTGGCATGTCCTTCAGGAGGCAGCCTCCTCCCCCAGGAGGCCTCCCCATGCAGGACAGCAGAAGACCTCATTTAGATTGTGTGCATGTGTTTCAGAGGGCTTCTCCTTTGCAGGTCACTAAACAAGCTCAGTTTAGCTGATTTTTCTCCCATTGAAAGAAGCTTAAGTTATATTTGTCAAAAATGGTAGTTTTTCCCCCTTTCCTTTTTAAACCAGTGGAGGAGCGGGCCAGTGTTTCAGGGTTGATGTTACTGCTGGTCTCAAGACAGACCACAGCCCCTGCCATGACGGCCTTGCGCATCAGCAGTCTCAGCTTCTCACTCGGCAAAGCCCGGCTCCTGCTCACGTGGTCCCATCCGGCCAGTGTTTTCTGTTAGCTCTGGGCGGGAGGCTGCCGTGGATTTCTTAGGTGATAATCTGGAGTTGGGATTCGTTTTGTTTGTTCTTGGACAAATGTTCGTATCTTGCTTTTATGAAACGTCAGGATCCAATGTGAGCTCTGTGATGTAGGAAGAGCTCATTTATCTAGAACCTTCTTCCCAGACCCCCTTGGAAGCAGGCATCTGCCAATCACATGACCAGTTAGCAAACAAGGGGTAGTGTCGCAGGCTCTCTGAAGAGGGCAGCAGTATTTGCACAGACTGTGGATGCATTCATTTTAAGCCTTCCTTCTCCGTGGTGTTTATTAAAGCACATAAAAAGATTCTCTAAAGATAGCCCTTGGCTCTATCAGCAGTGTTAAAGCAACTTACAATTTTTACAAGCTCAGTAAGTATGAATTCCCAAGATTTGACTTAGCCCATCCCTTCTTTGAAGCTCCCAGGCAAGTTTGGTCTCCCTTGAAAGGGGGGTGGCGAGCCCCCCAATCTCATGTGGGGTAGACCTTGGTAGGCCGATGGTGCTAACAGATGAGACGCGGTGCTGCAGGAATGGCTCACTGTTTGTTTCCTGTGTGTTTCTACCTGCAGCACGTTTCTGGATGATTTTCTTGAAACCGGAACAGGAGAGCAAGCCCCCCAGCTGGAGTTTGAGCAGCTGCCTTTCAACCATCCTCTCTTCATTATGTTTTCTTCGGGCACGACGGGAGCTCCCAAGTGCATGGTGCACTCGGCCGGGGTAGGTCTCCTTTCCCAGGGCAGGCCAGGCCTTTCCATCTGTCTGCTTCTTGTACCAGGCTCCTGGTGGGCAATGGTGGGTGTCAGAGGCAGCGGGCTGGAGACCCCCAGGTGCTGCCCCACTGCTGAAGTAGGTGCCAGAGGCAGGCTCGCTGAGTCCCGGGCAGTGCAGACTTGCTCTTCTGGTAGCCGCTTGGTCCCTGCTGTCACCATGACAGCTTTTGTTTCTGGGGAGCCTGGGACTACATGTAGACCTGCTGCCACCCAGGGCAGGTGTGCACTGGGAAGTTAGCACCTGTTGCACACCAGGTTGGGGATTCAACATCCAGGCCATGCCAGTATTTAAAACATGCATAACGTAAAAGTTGCCATTTTAACTATTTTGAATATACCATTCAGGGACATTAATCCATCCACAACATTGTACTACCCTCACTGCCACCCATTACCACAACATTGAACTACCCTCACTACCACCCAGTACTAAGACTTCCATCACCCAACCAAACTCATTCCCCACTAGGCAGCAACTCCCTCCCTGGCCCTTGGTAACCCGGAATCTATTTTCTGTCTCTGTAGATTTACTTAATCTGGATATTTCATGTAAGTGAAATCACAGGATACGTGGACTTTGCTTTATGTCTTCTTTCACTCAGCACCATGTTTTCAAGGTTCCTCCGCATTGCCTTGTATATACAACTTCATTCCTTTGTGGCTGAATTCCATTGCTTGGATCGACCACATTTGTTTGTTGGAAATACTTGAGTTGATTCCACCCTTTGGCAAATGCTGCTGTGAGCATTAGTGCAAGTTTCTGTTTGAGCCTTGTTTTCAGTCCTTTCGGGTATCTACTAGGCCTGCTCTCCTGGCATTTTAAAAAGAATGAAATATGATAGAAATAGAAAATGCCAGTGCATCTCTGCTTAGGAGAGGCATGTGAAAGTGTGGTTATGTAAGTGTATATATGGGTGTTTGCCTGTTTGGGTGGCACTGTAAGACATAGCTCTGACTGTGAGTCAGATATTTGAAAACCATTGGGTTATGTCATGAAATGTGTTTAAGAGCTAACTATTCTTTTTTTTTTTTTTTTTTTTCCTATCTCTCTCAGAAATTTTTTTTTTTATTAATTAAAAAAAGAATTAACAAAACAATTAGAAATCATTCCAATCTACATGTACAATCAGTAATTCTTAATAACATCACATAGTTGCATATTCATCATTTCTTAGTACATTTGCATCAATTTAGAAAAAGAAATAAAAAGACAACAGAATAAGAATTAAAACAATAATAGAAAGAAAAAAAACAAAAAAAACAAAAACAAAAAACCTATACCTCACATGCAGCTTCATTCAGTGTTTTAATATAATTGCATTACAATTGGGTAGTATTGTGCTGTCCATTTCTGAGTTTTTATATCCAGTCCCGTTGTACAGTCTGTATCCCTTCATCTCCAATTATCCCTTCTCTTTTTTTTTTTTTTAATTAATGGAAAAAAAGAAATTAACCCAACATTTAGAGATCATACCATTCTACACATGCAATCATTAATTCTTAACATCATCACATAGATGCATGATCATCATTTCTTAGTACATTTGCATTGGTTTAGAAGAACTAGCAACATAACCGAAAAAGATATAGAATGTTAATATAGAGAAAAAAATAAAAGTAATAATAGTAAAATCAAAACAAAACAAAACAAAAACCTATAGCTCAGATGCAGCTTCATTCAGTGTTTTAACATGATTACTTTACAATTAGGTATTATTGTGCTGTCCATTTTTGAGTTTTTGTATCTAGTCCTGTTGCACAGTCTGTATCCCTTCAGCTTCAATTACCCATTGTCTTACCCTGTTTCTAACTCCTGCTGAACTCTGTTACCAATGACATATTTCAAGTTTATTCTCGAATGTCCGTTCACATCAGTGGGACCATACAGTATTTGTCCTTTAGTTTTTGGCTGGATTCACTCAGCATAATATTCTCTAGGTCCATCCATGTTATTACATGGTTCATAAGTTTATCTTGTCTTAAAGCTGAATCCATTCTGCCATTCTATGTCTTTTGATTGGGAAATTCAGTCCATTAACTTTTAGTGTTATTACTGTTTGGATAATATTTTCCTCTACCATTTTGGCTTTTGTATTATATATATCATATCTGATTTCCTTCTTTCTACACTTTACTCCATACCTCTCTCTTCTGTCTTTTCGTATCTGACTCGAGTGCTCCCTTTAGTATTTCTTGCAGAGCTGGTCTCTTGGTCACAAATTCTCTCAGTGACTTTTTGTCTATAAATGTTTTAATTTCTCCTTCATTTTTGAAGGACAATTTTGCTGGATATAGGAGTCTTGGTTGGCAGTTTTTCTCTTTTAGTGATTTAAATATATCATCCCACTGTCTTCTAGCTTCCATGGTTTCTGCTGAGAAATCTACACATAGTCTTATTGGGTTTCCCTTGTATGTGACAGATTGTTTTTCTCTTGCTGCTTTCAAGATCCTCTCTTTCTCTTTGACCTCTGACATTCTAACTAGTAAATGTCTTGGAGAACGCCTATTTGGGTCTATTCTCTTTGGGGTGCGCTGCACTTCTTGGATCTGTATATTTAGGTCTTTCATAAGAGTTGGGAAATTTTCAGTGATAATTTCTTCCATTAGTTTTTCTCCTCCTTTTCCCTTCTCTTCTCCTTCTGGGACACCCACAACACGTATATTTGTGCGCTTCATATTGTCATTCAGTTCCCTGATTCCCTGCTCAAGTTTTTCCATTCTTTTCCCTATAGTTTCTGTTTCTTTTTGGAATTCAGTTGTTCCATCCTCCAGTTCACTAATTGTAGCTTCTGTCTCTTTAGATCTACCATTGTAGGTATCCACTGTTTTTTCCATTTTTTCTTCTTTGTCCTTCACTCCCACAAGTTCTGTGATTTGTTTTTTCAGATTTTCTATTTCTTCTTTTTGTTCAGCCCATATCTTCTTCATGTCCTCCCTCAATTTATTGATTTGGTTTTTGAAGAGTTTTTCCATTTCTGTTCGTATATTCAGCATTAGTTGTCTCAGCTCCTGTATCTCATTTGAACTATTGGTTTGTTCCTTTGATTGGGCCATATCTTCAATTTTCCGAGCGTCATCCATTATTTTCTGCTGGTGTCTGGGCATTTGATCAGATCTCCCTGGGTGTGGGACCCAGCTGGTTGAAAGGTTTTTCTGTGGAATCTCTGGGCTCTGTTTTTCTTTTCCTGCCCAGTAGGTGGCGCTCGTGGCGGTCGTTTGTCTGCAGGGCAGTCGGCCCGGGAAACCGCGCATGGAGGCGGGGGTCGCTGGCCGTGGCTTGGGGGAGTGCCGGTCCAAATTGCCCAGCTGGCCCGAGACGCCAAGCGTGACGGGAGGGCCCCGCTATCCAATGTTCCCAGTCAGACCGGGGAGCCACGTGCGTGGAGGGGACCCCAGACGCCAGCCACCCCAGCCGGGAAAACGTGCACCCCTCGGGTATCTCACAGCAGTGGATTCTCCCTACCCGTTCAGCCGTTCCAGAATGGGGTACGCTGTCTTTTTTGGTCTCTGTCGTGACTCCGGGAGCTGTTTTGTATTGTTTCTGTTTCTTTAGTTGCTTTTCTGGAGGAGGAACTAAGACCCGCGCGTCTTACTAAGCCGCCATCTTCTCCGGAAGTCCAAGAGCTAACTATTCTTTTCACGTATCTTTTAATTTCATTGGAAGTTCAACTTTATTAAAGCACCTAAAATGATAAATTACTACTAAGCATTAGATTTTGTGCTTATACCTATAGATCAGTGTCTTTGAACTTTATAGTTTAAAAATATTTTGAACCAAGAGAGGAATCAAGATGGCGGCTTAACAATGTGCACGTTTTAGTTCGTCCTCCAGAACAACTACTGAATAACCAGAAACAGTACAGAACAGCTCCTAGGGCCACGTCAGTGACCGGACACACAGCATACCCCAGTCTGGACCAGCTGGACCGGCTGCGAGCCCCCCCAGAACTGTGAGTTCCCCAAGCCGCAGCAGCCAGCGCCCCTCCCCCACAGGCTGCTTCCCAGAAGGGAAAGGAAAGAGACTTTACCAGCAGCAGGGGCTGACCACAACTGAACGCCAATTGTGGAATTAATTAACAAATTCTGACTACTAAAAATAGGCCCCAGCTCAGGTGAACCTGGTCAAAGCGGAGGTCGCTCATTTTTGCCCCGGCGTCAAGGGGGCAGGGCTGATGGAAAAAGGAAAAAAAAAAAAAAAGGGAAACAGAGGTTTTTGTGGCTGTGTTTCTACAAAGGCTTGACTGCATTTGGATACAGCGACAGGACTTCTCAGGCTGCAGTGGCCCCAGGCACAGGCAGAAAGAAGCTCTTTGAGGGCTTGTCTGGAGCCTTTGCCTTCCCCAGGGGAGGGGTGAAGCCCAACACAGGTGGAGTCCCTCCCTCAAGGAATTCAGACACCAGGGCTTGGTAATTTGAAGCCATTAAAACCAGCCTACAACCTCTTCTCTGTCTCCACCATGCCCCCAGCAGGGAGAATCTGCAAAAGTTGAAGGTACTGCATCATACGCTGGTGGGACCTGCAGGCAGACAAGTGCCACATACTGGGCAGGATAAGAAAAACAGAATCCAGAGACTTCACAGGAAAGTCTTTCAACCTGCTGGGTCTCACCCTCAGGGAAAACCGTCACAGGTGACTCTTTCCTCCTGATAGGAGGCCAGTTTGGTCTGGGAAAATCCAGCTGGGGTCTATAATACCTAAGTAGACCCTCCTAAGGGTGGAGGGGAAAAGGTACCATATAAGCAGGGCAAGAAACAAGAAAACAAGAAAAACTCTCCTCTGTTAAATAAAACCTAAGCTAGAGGTCTAGAAAAAGCTGAACTGAATGTCAAAGAACAGAGAGACAACAAATTCATCCAGCAAGAAAACCCTAGGTAAAAGAAGTGAAAGCAATCTCCAGAATAAACTAATTAAGGTAATTAAATGCCTAGACACCAGCAAAAAATAACAAATCACACTAGGAAAATTGAAGATATGGCCCAGTCAAAGGAACAAACCAACAATTCAAATGAGATACAGGAGCTGAAACAATTAATTCAGAATATATGAACAGACATGGAAAACCTCATCAAAAACCAAATCAGTGAATTGAGGGAGGATATAAGAAGGCAAGGAATGAACAAAAAGAAGAAATTGAAAGTCTGATAAAACAATTCACAGAACTTATGGGAATGAAAGGCACAGTAGAAGAGATGAAACAAAACAATGGAAACCTGCAATGGTAGATTTCAAGAGGCAGAACATAGGATTAGTGAACTGGAGGACGGAACATCTGAAATCCAACAAGAAAAAGAAAATACAGGGAAAAAAATGGAAAAATATGAGCAGGGACTCAGGGGATTGAGGGACAATATGAAGCACACGAATATATGTGTTGTGGGTGTCCCAGAAGGAGAAGAGAAGGGGAAAGGAGGAGAAAAACTAATGGAGGAAATTATCACTGAAAATTTCCCAACTCTTATGAAAGACTTAAAATTACAGATCCAAGAAGTACAGTGTACCCCAAAGAGAATAGATCCAAATAGACGTACTCCAAAACATTTACTAATCAGTATTTCGGAGGTCAAAGAGAAAGAGAGAATCTTGAAAGCAGCGAGAGAAAAGCCATGCATCACATACAAGGGAAGCCCAATAAGACTATGCGTAGATTTCTCAGCAGAAACCATGGAGGCGAGAAGACAGTGGGATGATATATTTAAATTATTAAAAGAAGAAAACTGCCAACCAAGAATTCTATATCCAGCAAAATTGTCCTTAAAAAATGAGGGAGAAATTAAAACATTTTCAGACAAAAAATCACTGAGAGAATTTGTGACCAAGAGACCAGTTCTGCAAGAAATACTAAAGGGAGTACTAGAGACAGATACAAAGGCAGAAGAGAGAGGTGTGGAGAAGAGTGTAGAAAGGAAGACTATGAGTAAAGGTAAAAAGAAGGAAAATTAGATAAGATATATAAAATCCAGAAGGCAAAATGGTAGAGAAGGGTACTGCCCGTGCAGTAATAACACTGAATGTTGATGGATTAAGCTCCCCAATCGGGGGACATGGACTAGCAGAATGGATTAGGGAACGGGACCCATCTATATGCTGTCTCTACTCAAAGGACATGAGGGCAAGGACACAAATGGACATTTGCACACCAATGTTTATAGCAGTATTATTTACAATTACCAAGAGGTGGAAACAGCCAAAATGTCCATCAACAGATGGGGCTAAACAAACAAGCAAACTCATCACCCTCCCCCTGTCTACGTGGGACATGACTCCCAGGGGTGTGGACCTTCCTGGCAACATGGGACAGAAACCCTAGAATGAGCTGAGACTCAGCATCAAGGGATTGAGAAAACCTACTCAACCACAAACAGAGTTGAGAGGTTATCCTGGAGGTTATTCTTATGCATTAAGTAGATATCACCTTGTTATCCAAGAAGTAATGGAGAGGCTCGAGGGAACTGCCTGAAAATGTAGAGCTGTGTTCCAGTAGCCATGTTTCTTGATGATGATTGAATAATGATATAGCTTTTACAATGTGACTGTGTGATTGTGAAAACCTTGTGTCTGGTGCTCCTTTTATCTACCTTGTCAACAGATGAGTAGAATTACAACAAGTCTATAGAAATGTCCAATCAAAGGCATCCAGGGAAAGATACCTTGGTCCAAGAAGGCTGATGAAGTTCAGGGTTTCTCTCGCATCTGAGAAGGCACATGGTGAACACCGTCAGGGCTTCTCTCTCAGCTGGAAGGGCACATGGCAAACACGGCGTCATCTGCTAGCTTTCTCTCCTGGCTTCCTGTTTTATGAAGCTCCCCGGGAGACATTTTCCTTCATTTCCAAAGGTCGCTGGCTGGTGGATTCTGCTTCTCGTGGCTGTGTCATTTTGCTCTGCTCTCTCTGAATCTCTTTCTTTCTCCAAAATGTTTCCACTTTTATGGGACTACAGAAACTCATCAAGACCCACCCAAATGGGTGGAGACATGCCTTTACCTAATCCAGTTTAACAGCCACTCTTGATTAAATCCCATCTACAGGGAGATGCTCTGATTACAGTTTCAAACATGCAGTATTGAATAGGGATTATTCTGTCTTTATGAAATGGGATTTTGATTAAAACATGCCTTTTCTAGGGGACATGCATCCTTTCAAACCAGCACAGTAACGTTCTACCCTTTTGCTTTATTGCTCTTTCTGCCTATGAATATATGTTCTTACTATTATTTTGTTTTTTTGAGAACCATTTTAGAGTCAGTTGTAGATATCATGTCCCTGGTCCCCACAGTGCTTCAGTACAGTACCACCCGAGAGCAAGAACATTTCTTTCACTGTTGTACAATGATCAAATTCAGAGAAGGTGACGCTGACATCACACTATCATCTAATGTCTAAAATTTGCCTTCCTGGTCACGTCCTCCATGGCATCCAGGCTGCATTGTGTTTGGTTGTCAGGTCTCTTAGGCATCCTTGACACCTTTCTTTGTCTTTCATGGTGCTGGCGTCTGGGAGCAGCCAGGCCTGGGCTCTGCAGAATCGCGGTCTGGGCCTGTTGGGTAGTGCCTCCCGATGGGGTCCTGCTGGCACAGGCTTGGCAGGCGGACAAGATGCTGTGCCCCAGGCGCCTCAGTGCCTCGTATTGAGGTGCACGATGTCACCTCTTTTCATTATATCTCTGGGTGGACATGGTGCTTTTCTGATAACTGCTGTTACTTTTTCTCTAGGCTTGATGAGGAAACTTCTTTCCTGTTAGGTTAAATCCTTATCTCAGGTGCAAGCATCTCTGGGCTGGTCCTTGATAGCCCAAACCCTCGCTGTATCTCATGCCTGGGGCTCTTGCGCTCACATTGCTGCCCACCTTTTAAAAATTAAATTAAATTAAATTTTTAAACGTTTTTTATCATGAAATATGACATGCATATAGAAAAGTGATAAATTTCAACGTCCAGTTTAACAAGTAGTTATACAGCAAATTTCAAAGTCTGGTAAGGGTTATAGTTCCACAATTTCAGGTATTTCTTTCTTGCTGTTCCAATAGACCAGAAAGCAAAAAGAAATATCTATATAATGATTCAACAGTCCTAATCATTCATTGAATCCTATCTTCTCTGTTATAGCTCCTCCCTCTCATTTGATCTTTCCCTCAATCTTCAGAAAAACTTGAGCAATGACCATTCTAACTTTGTGTTGAAAAGGGGTGTTGACGTTACGGGGTAGGAGATGCAGCTTGTTGATGTTGTAGGAGAGACCATCCCTTCTGAGTTTCAGGGGTTGTCTGGCTTAGGAACCATTTGGAGGTTTTAAGTTTCCGAAAAATAAACTTAATAAGTGAAACTTTTATAGGATCTTAGATAGAGCCCTGGGTATTAAGTAGGGTTTTCGGGAGTGCTGTTGGTTGGTGTTTGGTCCACCGGGTCACTTTTGTTGCAGGCTTTTTTGTCTTATCAGCTGTTCATCTCTGACTATAGTTTCCCCCTCAGTTGGCTGAGCAGGAGCCAGAAAGTTCCCAGGGAGAGGAGAAAAACTGCAGCGTCTTTCTCTTGGTCAAGCACACTGATCACCCCACCAAAGGTTAGATTTGTTTAAGGTCGAGAAGCTGCATGTTGTTCTCTAACAGCTTTCTAGCTATTGTTTGATAAGGTAGTGGTATTGAAAACAAATTATTAAATTGATCTTATTCCAGCTCATATAGCTTTTACCTCGATGTAGTTCGAATTCCTTTCATAAAAGGAAGCATTTAGATTTGAATCATCATAAAGCCTTTTACTTTTTTTTTTTTACCATGTTTTCATCAGAACCGTGGCTGTGTTATTACCTGGGCTTCACTGAGGGTCCAGTCACAATCTGTGAAATGGGACCACGGAATACAGCAGGAGCCTGCAGGAGCCCTGGGGGCTTCTCAAGAAACCTTAGTGGCGGGACAGGCCTTAGCCAGAGCCGCCTGCCTTTCTGTCTGGGGAGTGACTGTGATAGGGAGCCAGGCTCCTTCCTTCTGGGAGCAAGCTGCCCACACCCCTGTCCTGTTGCTGGAACCTGCTTCATTGGTGCAGGGCTGCTCAGGGTCAGCCCTGACAAAGGCCCCTTAGCAGATACAGAGACAAGTGTTTCCCAAAACCTTGACGCAAGATGTCATGGGGGTGACAGAAAAACAGACATTTTAGGAAAAATTGAGATGTATACCTATACTTTTATTTTTAGAGCTTTTTGCAGAATGAGCATCATTTTGCTTAGGAGAGGTGTTCTAGTTTGCTAGCTGCCTGAATGCAATATACCAGAAAAGGAATGGCTTTTAAAAAGGGGAATTTAGTAAGTTGCTAGTTTACAATTCTAAGGTGAGAAAATGTCCCAATTAAAACAAGTCTATAGAAAGGTCCAATCTAAGGCATCCAGGGAAAGATACCTTGGTTCAAGAAGGCCGATGATGCTCAACATTTCTCTCTCAGCTGGAAGGGCATGTGGTGAACATGGCAGTGTCTGCTGGCTTTCTCATGGCTCTACAAAAGGGACTCTCTCCAAAATGTTTCCTCTTTTAAAGGATTCCAGTAAGGAACTCCACCTTCAATGGGTGAAGACACATCTCCATGGAAAGCATCTAATCAAAAGTTACTATCCACAATTGGGTGGGTCACATCTCCATGGGACAATCAAAGTGCTCCCACCCAGCAATATTGAATGAGGATTAAAGGACATGACTTTTGAATCCACCACAGATTTAAACCAGCACAAGAGGACTATAAAAATATATTAGGTATAATATAGTTTGCTCATAAAGTCGTTGTGCTGGCATATTTAAAATGTGAAAAATTCAGGGAGAATGGTGTTTCTTCTGCTCTACTGGGTTCTTGCAAGTCCAGAGAAGTGACTGGCTTTCTTGTCCTTTTCAGGCGTTGTGTGGATAGCGGAGGTGTGAGCAGGCCGCAGCTGCTACTATGCCTGTGGCGTGCAGAGTGGGCTGTGTTATGGGGTGGTTGGCTTGTGAGTCCATAAAAGGTCTCAGAAAGCAGCTTCCCTCTTCTTTCTTTTAAATTAGCTTCATCTTACTTCTTACTTGAGATCCACAAAGCCAAGCTGCTTGTGCTTTCTTGCCCTCCTGGAAAACATTCACGCTCAGCCATAAATATTTTTAAATTAAGTGACAAACTATCGAGGGGAATTAAGATTCATACTGAGAAATTCTGGAGGAGCAAAGTGCTGTCTGTTTTGTGTCCTTTGAGAGAATGAGGAAGGGGTAACTGAGGGAGTGAATGAAGGTGGGTTTATAGACGGGCCAGGCTTCAGGCAGAGTCTGTAGGTGAAGATTAAGTTGTAAATCAAATACTGATTTTACGTGAAAAAAGATGGGAGGAGGAGAGTTCATAGAATCAGTGTGTTCCTTACTGTTGCAAGTGGATTCACTTGGTCAGCATTTACCTTTGATCCCAGGAGTTCCTGAGAAGTTCGTTAGGCCTAAGTTATTGCCCACCCAGCCTGAGCAGGACTTTCCCAGGGGCGCTGGGGACTGCCTGGGCCACGGTCCCTTCCACTGCGCAGTGCTTCCTGCCAGAGACTGAGCTCAAAGACATTGAAGGTGGCCGATAAATGAGCAGCTGGCCAGGGCTCGTCCCTCCTGTAGGCTCCCCTGCCCCTGGTGTCTGTGGCACTGTGGCTGGCCTCGGTGGTCCCCTGTGGGCCCAGAGGTGGCGGGGCTGCTCCGGGTGGGTGCTGACAGGACTCCAGGAGAGCAGGTCCAGCCTTGAGCACCCACTGGCTTGGCTGCTTTCCTTGACTTGGCTTGCTTCTTCATTTCCCTTGGGTCTGGTGGGGGCAGTGAGGCCTGGTCGTTAGAGCACAAGGTCCCGGCTTCAACCCCCATGGGTCCAGGATAGCCAGGGCTATTTTTGCTGTCAGCCAGGTATCCCCCTCCATGGGCCAGACAGGGGTGCCCTGGCCTGGCCTGTACCCTGTTCTCTCCCTCCCCTTCTGTGCAAGGGACAGTGTACCTAACTGGGACAGAGCTTCTGTGTGGGGTGGTGGGTGGTGAGGATGGTAGCTCAGCGTGGTAATGGAACTAACATCACAAAATTGTGTCCTGGAAAGTGGTTAAAATGGGAAATTTTAGGTTGGATAAATGCTAGCACAATACAAAAGGGGGCGGAGGCGGCGTCCCCAGTTCTGTCCTCAGGATAGTGTATGAATCCGGAATCTTGCAAGGGCCCCTGGGTGTGTGTGACAGTTCTCCTTGGCAAGGGGAGGCTTCCTGGGCTTCCTTCTGGCTCCCAGAGCGATGGGATCGTCTGGGCAGTGGGGCACAGTGTAGCTGCAGAAGCAAAACCACAGTGTGCTCTTAGAGATTTCCAAGCTGTGTTGTTAAGTGGAAAAAACAAAGTGCAGGTCGATATGTCCAAATAAAAAGTAGTATGCATAGATATTTGCTTGTGTCAGAAGCACTAGACCTGGGAACACGTGTAGGGAAATGACGGCATTGCTGCCTGTGGGAGAGTGGGGAGCCTGGGGCAGGAGAAGGAGGAAGGCTCTTCATGGGGAGTTTCAGGGTTGGGACTGTGCAGCTCTATTGCCCATTGGATGTTAAAATTAAAAAATAATAAAAAGAAAGTGCGTGTGTTTTGGGGGTGGAGGGAGACCATTGGGTCTTTGCAGGGCCTTGGGGGGGTTCCCTCAGCTGGGGAGCCCCCGAACTCCGATCCGTGGCCTGCAAACCAGATACAGAGGGTGCAGCAGCTCTGTGCCCTGGCGCAGCCTTCCCCACCCGTGGGGCCTCTGCACCTCCATCAGGCTGGGTGGACTCATGGCTTGTTTAACCACCAGCCCTGTCGGCCCATGGCGTGTTCCCTGAGCCCAATTCGTTGGCCCTTCTCTTTTATTTTGGTTCTCATCTCAGTCATTTCCTGCTCCGTTCAGCCCAAAGCTGTAGATTCCCCAGGAGGCCTCTAACTGTCATGGCCCCGACAGCTCACAGGCAGGCACAGCAGGCCAGGAGTGTCCCCTCCAAGTCATCATTGGGGCTTGGAGTGACCCAGTGGTGTGAGCAGGGCAGGCTGCTGGGCTCTGCATCTCCCCTCCCCTGGGCAGCGTGGCTGAGCAGAGCTTCCACCCACACTGTGTCCTGGCTTCTCCCTCAGGGCACCCTTCTCCAGCACCTGAAGGAGCACATGCTTCATGGCAACATGACCTCCAGTGATGTCATCCTGTGCTACACCACGGTGAGTTGGCGCTTCCAGAGCACGAGAGCACTGAATGGGTGTGAATGGACACCCCTCTTCTCCCTGCCTCCCCACCTAAGACTCACTTTGAAGGGTGCGGCAGAGTGAGGTTTGTGGCTTTGTTTGGCTTCTGTCTTTCCCTCTTCCCGGTCGCACATGTTACTAGGAAACATCCCAGCATGAGATGCTCAGGTGGTCTACGAAGCTGCATACTGCTGCATGACCCTTCTCTCTCAACCTCAGCTGCTCTATCCCTACCTTCTGGTCCTGCCTTCTCCCTCTGGACCAGCTGCTCACTTGAGTGTCAGCACCAAGGTGTGGCCCCTTAGTTTGTTTTGTGTCTCCTTTGACTGTGGTTGCTTCTGAAAGGCCTAGTGACACTGGGGAAGTTCTGGAGAAACCAAGGAGACTCACTCCAGATCAGGTCTCTAGCCTCTAGTGGCGAGGGCTAAGAGCGTCCATGGTTAAATCTATACTCTAACCAGAGAAACTTTTCAGTCTTTCCCTCCATTTACTAACTAGGTTTGGAGGATTGCCAGTTTTTAGATACATGAAGTACAAAGTTGAGTGGATTTAAGCCAAGAAGGAGTTAGTGGGAAGGCTTTTATGGTATTGGGTAGTGTGGTAGGCTGATATTGGCCCCCAGAGCTGTCCGTGTCTTAAAACTCTGAACCTGTGCATAAGTGACCTGATGTGGCAAAGGGGCTTTGCAGGAATGAGGACATCAAGGCCCTTGAGACGGGGAGATAGATGCTCCTGGCTTATCTGGGTGGACTCAGTGAGGTCACAGGGTTCTTACAAGAGGGCAGCAGGAGGTCAGAGGTAGGAGATGCAGTAATGGAGGCAGAGGTTGGAGTGAAGCAGGCCCACAAGCAGGTGGTTCCCAGGAGCTAGAAAAGGCAAGGCAACAGGTCCTCCCCTAGAACCTCCCGAAGAAGCACAGCCCTGCCAACTCATTTTAGACATCCACCCTCCAGAATGGAAGATAATCATGTTTGTGATGCTTTTAGCCACTAAGTTTGTGGTCATTTGTTATGGCAGCCCTAGGACATTAACATGGGTGGGATGCCCAGTTTCTCAGACAGCTGGGGAGATTTTACAAGCAGAATGCTTCTAGCAAAAAGGAAGTACCTTTGAGACAACTGCTTCCCATTTTTTAGTAATTCCTTAGGTATAGAAACCTGCCATTTTAAATCTATGTGTTCCAGGGAGGCAGCTGGGTCATACACCATTGTAGTGCTGGATGTTTCTTCAACTCATAATTGGCACCCCATAAATGTTGCACAGCTGGGGTTCCTGCCCCAAAGACTTCTGAGGAAGTATATCCCATAAAAAAGTGACCAGTGAGGTGGGCAGGAACACCTGGCTCACACCTGGCTCTTTGGAGCCTGCAGCCCCTGGTTTCCTCTTTGAGGAAAAACTCCCTGGTGCCTGGTCAAGTGGACTGAGCCCATGAGAGTTCCTTTTTGCCTCTGCTTCCTTGTTGGGTGCAGCTTCTGGCCAAGCCCAGGCCACCCACTCACATGCCCACCTGGGAAGTAAATGCACAGCATTCCCAGCTCTTCACATTAGGCATATGCACTAGAAAAAGGCAAAGACTGCGGTCCCCCAGGAAAGGACAGGGGTTCAGGGGTGAGTGACCCAGGAAGGAGGAACCAAATGCACCCAAGTCAAGTGCCTGCCCACAGACATTGTCTTGTGTTGGGAATGACACAGGACAGGCTGGGTCCCTGCCTTCCCCACATTTACAGAGTTCAGCATGGAGTAGCTGGCATTTGGCCAACGCTTGGGTTCAGGGTGTGGGAGGCATCCTGTCCTTGTTGAACACAAAGATGAAAGTTTAGGAACAAGTTAAAGGAAGTCACATTTTATCCCAGGGGTAGAGAAAACATAAGTGTTCCCAAGGCTGCAGGCATCAAGATGTTCCATAACAATTCAGCAGCATTTCCTCAGTGAGAATTCTGTGCTGAGCTTTTAAGGCAACAGGATGTAGGATGCGTGCTGCTGCCTCAAGCCTTGGTGGTGCCCTCTTGTAACAGATCCCCTGAGACCCATTCAGCCACAGCCACAGAGGGGGACTTCATATGTGACTGTGGGCAAGTCTCTATGCCTCTCTGTCCCTAGCTGTAAGGGGTTTGGGCCAAATAATTCTGGTTTCTTTGATCTGCAGGGATTTGTCCCAGTCCCTCCCCACCCCACCTGTGGTCTGTGGTGCCTTGGTTGCCAGGCACAGGGTCCTTTTTATGGGATATACTTCCTCAGAAGTCTTTGGGGCAGGAACCCCAGCTTTGCAACATTTATGGGGTGCCAATTATGAGTTGAAGAAACATCCAGCACTATAATGGTGTATGACCCAGCTGCCTCCCTGGAACACATAGATTTAAAATGGCAGGTTTCTGTACCTAAGGAATTACTAAAAAATTGGAAGCAGTTGTCTCAAAGGTACTTCCTTTTTTCTAGAAGCATTCTGCTTGTAAAGGATCGGAGCAGTTGCAATTTTCTGTGCCACAAAACTTGATCTGAGGTTGGTTTCACAGCAGTCTCAGGTGGAGGCAAACACTGTAGGGTGCCCCACTGGCCCAGGTCTGAACTTGGATCCTTTAGCGACTGGCATTTTAAGTTTTTATTTTATTATGGTAATATATTATATATAGACCTAAATTTTTCATTTTTACACTATTTTAAAGTGTATGGTTCAGTGGCATTAATTATATTCCCAATGTTATGCAACCAACACGCCCATCTATGAACAAGGATTTCCTATCACCCCAAACAAATCTCTGCACCATTAAGCAGTAACTCCCCATTCCCCCCACCCACTGGCAACCTCTCATCCACTTCATATCTCTCTGATATTTCTAGACTATCTTATATCTAAATATCAAGATAGCGTATTGTGGGTTTTGCATGTAAGTGGACTCACAGCAGTATCTTCCTTTGGTGTCTGGCTTCTTCCATGCAGCACCATGTTTCAGGGCCCAGCCGTGTCGTGGCATCATCAGGACTTCATAGTCCATTGCGTTCGTGGACCCCATTTTGTTTATCCGTTCATCTGTTAATGGATCAGTCTGACTTTTAACTTTTGGTGGCCAGTGAGGTGGGCAGGAACACCTGGCTCACACCTGGCTCTTTGGAGCCTGCAGCCCCTGGTTTCCTCTTTGAGGAAGAACTCCTTAATACAAGGAACTCAACTTACCCATGAAGATCTTTTAAATTGACGTTTTTGTGTGTGATCCCTAGTGCCTTCCTCCTTTTCTGAGGTGCAGGTAGGGAGGTGTGCTTGGCCTTTGAGGTGGGGGGTAGGTTTTGGGTCTCTGTCGCTGTAGCCCCTGCAGCTCTCCCTCAGCATGGAACTTGGGGTTGGTGAGCAGGAGGCCCCTTGTCGCATGGGCTGTCACGGCCCGCTCTCTCAGCACGCTGCTTTGCTGACCCGTTGGACTCCATGTTCATATCCTAGGAGTTGTTGCTTGGGAGCTCTTCCCCGGGGCGTATGTGAGAATCCCTTGGGTTGCTGGGATTGTGACGTCGCAGGTTTGGGGGTGAGGCCCGGGACACCCCAGGCCCTCTGCTCTGGTCTCGCTGGGTGGGAGCAGCAGCCGGTCCTTCTTGCTTCAGTGGCCGAAGCGGGTGGCCCCTCTGCTGTCCTCAGGGCGGAGGTGGCGTCGGCACCTCATCCTGCTCCTCCTGCTTCTGTCAGTCTGTTTGCTTAACTCTGGAGCGCTGCAGAGCGTTACTACCAGTGGGTATGTGCGCATCTTTTTTGGCTTTTAAAACAATTTGAAATAAAAAAAAATGCTCTAGTTGCTTATGATAAAAATTTCAAGCAGAAATTTAAAAACTTGAATTAATTCTTTTTTTGCAAATACTGAGATATAGTCATACACCATACAAGCCATCCAGAGTATATAATCAATGCAATCAACGCAACTTTAATTTAAATTAAAAAATTAAAAAACTCAAGTATTCTAGAAAAATTTCAAAATGCCTTTCAAGCCCAGGGATAGCCACATTAGTTGTTTTTTTATATACATACATGATTCCTGCAAATCTTTGGTGGGGGGGTGTTTCCACCTGCCGCCTTTCTTTACAAGAATGGGGTTGTACTGCACAGCCTTTGGTTTTGACCACAAAACAACATGTCTTGGAGATGGTTCCCGTCAGCCCCCGTGAACTTCACCCATCGCGGGGTGACTGAGCCAATGTCTGCATTCCGTGGTGTTTGACCCGGCTGTCTTCGTGGGGGTGGACGTCTGATTTTAGCCTTCTGCTACTCCCACAATGCTGCAGTAGACATTCTTTTACACGCCTTTGCACATGTGTGCAAGCACACCTGTAGGGTCACTCAAGTGGGCTTGGCGGGTCAGGGCACAGTGCGCTTGAAATGGGCAGTTATTGCCAAGCGTGGGCTCCATTTTCGACGGTTGCCTGGGGAGAAAAGAAGCCTCGTGGCAGAGGAGAGGGGAGTTTGGCCTCGCATCTGACTAGAACCTTGGTCCTTCTGCTTGTTCCAGATTGGCTGGATGATGTGGAATTGGCTGGTAACCTCGCTGGCTACAGGCGCGACCGTGGTCCTGTACGACGGCTCCCCCCTGGTCCCCACACCCAACGTGCTCTGGGACCTGGTTGACAGGCTAGGGTAGGTACCGAGAGCACCGAGGAGACAGTGGCGGGCATCTAAGCAATGCTTTGCCTTCTGGCCACTCCCTCCGGGGTGGGGTGGGGTGGGAGGGCCAAAGCAGGAGCCCAAGGTGTCAAGGAGGGAGGGGGCGATGGGACTCAAAAAGAGCCCAGGTTTCTTCCATGTCGAGTGGTGGGGCAGCTGTCCTGGTGGGAGTGAGCCCTGAGAACCCCAGGGCCTCCCAGGGAGGGGATCCAGTCTTGTTTCAGTAGTTCTGGAAACTAAGAACCACCAGAGAGGTGGTTCCCTCAGAACAGAGGGAAGTTGAGGACCAGTGAGGGTGCCATCTCCCCAGGGCGTGCCACACTCAAGAGTAAAGTAAAGTAAAGGCTGAGTGTGCACTAGACGGAAATTCTGGGCAGGCTTGGACGCGTCTGGCAGCAACTGTCCCCTAGAGTTGTCTCCAAATTGTCGTACATACACTTGGAAACGCTTTCCATGGTGCCCAATGCCGCCGCTGCTTCCCTGCAGCCCTGTTAATTGTTCCTTGGGAGAAGCCAGTCGAGGTGGAGCGTCAGGCCCTGTCCTAGTGCTGGAGAATGATGCAAGTGTCCTCCTACCCCTTCCTCTCCTCCTCCTCACTCTCAGGAAGGGTCTGGAGACCTCTTTTTAGCAGAAGTGCCTTCACTGCTGAGTCAGTCCCCTCGCTCTGGCTTTGCTTGTGCTGGTGCGTGTTCATCCCTGCAGTTCTTGGCCCCCGATGGCCTGGGGACAGCGTGTCCCTGAAGAGGCCTGTGGCAGCCAGCAGCTCTCCGAGCCTGCAGGTCAGCCCTGCTCTGAACAGTGATCTTTTTTTTTTTTTTTAACATGGGCAGGCACCAGGAATTGAACCCGGGTCTTCTGGCTTGGCAGGCGAGCATTCTTGCCTGCTGAGCCACCATGGCCCACCCTGAACAGTGCTCTTGACTTGAAGTGAGAACCCGTTCACAGTGGGGACACGAGGAGCCACTGATGTGTTTAAATCCATGGCCATCAACATTTTAAATGTAGCGTTGCTTGGCCTGTGTAATATGTAAAGCCTGACATTTGACTGCAGTATTAGTAAGGAAGGTCAATACCTGATGAGGCTGTTTCTAGAGAAAGGTTAATGAGATCCCTGGGAACTTAGGTGGCCTTCAGGTCTTCACTGCTGACACCTTTAAGCTGGACTCCACGTGGAGAAGCAGGACCGAGAGGGACGGATCCATCATTAGGGCCCAGGGACACCCAGCTGTGTGCATGTGTGCGTGGGTACGTGTGTTCACAGCACAGTGGAATGGTTCAGTGTCCCAAGTGTCAGGCTGTGGGGTGACAGGACCAGTGGACACCACCTCACAGGTGGCCTTTGGCCATGGGCAGCGCGGGTCTCCTTGGATTGCTCCTTTACCCTTGGCCGGGGCAGCTCTGCAATCCTCAGCGGGGCCAGCAGGTGCCGAGGGCAAGGGTGCCGGGAAGGACAGAAGGTTCTAGGACACACTCCGACTGCCAGTGGCATTCCAAGGAGCAAGTGGTGGACGATCCTCTCAGCATTGCCCCCCCTTCCGAGAAGTCACTGAAATTAAGTTGACGTGGTCACTTAAAACCCTTGGTTGTGGCAAGAGCGGTGGCTTCCAAATCGTCAGGGCAGATGGAGTCCGTGCAGTGCTCTCTCAGTGCCTCCTGTCTTTAATGTCAGTCAACTCAGGGTTGAAATCTTTAGTGATTCAGTTACCAGCTCACAGATTTGTTAGCACATTTGATAACTGAGCCTTGAAATTCCTTTAGAAGACTATGTGTATCCTTCACTGGAGGTATATTTATGGGCACTAGGAGCCTAGTGAGGGAATATTCTGGTTGAGTTGGGGCCAGAACTCGGTGACTCTGCTCGAGGTCTTGCTGGCGGGGAGGCAGGTGTGGCCCCGGAGTGGGCCTGGTTGGGGGTGACGATCCTAGTTGGCGGGTCCCGGGGGTGAGCACTCATCGATAGGGGAAAGTGCACTGGCTGGGCAATTCAGCAGTGTCACGTCAACCTACGTGCATTTGTGCATCTGCTGCGTGCCAGGTGCCAGGCTGCGCCCTGGGACTGTGCCTGCCAGTGGCTGGATGGAGCAAGCCCCTGCCCTCCTGGAGTGGCCTTCTGACAGAGGAAGGGGAGTCAGGAAGCAGCAGATGCCCTCAGGGTGTGATAGGTGCCAGACTGGGGAGTCATGCTCCAGGCAGAGGGAACAGCATGTGCCTTGGCCTGGCCAGAGACCAGCATGGCCCATGTGTGAGGGGTGGGGTGGGGGCTGGGGCGAGGGAGGCGAGGGGAGCACGGCACATTCAGGGGCTGGCAGGATCCGGTTCCAGCAGGGCCTCCTTTGGCCTTGGTTAGAAGGTGCATTTTGTTCTGAGTGCAGCAGAACACCCTTGGATAGTTGGGGAAGTGACATTTTTACAGCTCAGTCTAGCTGCCACATGGAGAGCATTGTGGGGATGAGAGTGGAAGTGAAGGGACCAGTTCTTAGGACACTGAGACATGCAGTCGTGGGGCGGAGCGGCTTGGAGGGCCATCTGTGACGTGGTCTTCAGTTTTGTGCAGGGCTTGGGCACCGGCAGGGTGCACCGGACCCCGCAACTGTGAACCCTGCCACATGCTCAGCTCCAAGTGCAGTGCAACGCCGGGGCCCACCGCAGGCTCGCGTGGCCTCAGGAGCCACGTGCTGGGCTCTGCTTTTCCCTTCCCCATCTTACCACCTCTTACAGTGGGCGGGGAAAGCTTGCCTCCCTTCAGCACCCAGGGCTGCAAATTCAGGCCTGGACAATACCTCCCTGAGTCTGTGCTTTGCCTGGGTCGGCTTCAGCGCTGAGTAGAGCTGCGGGGAGCCACCAGCCATTTTGGGGGGAGGGTGGGAATGAGCCTCTAAAGTCTGTGCCTCGCTTTGGTGTGATGGTGACTTGACAACTCTGTCCCCTGGGCTGGAGTTAGTCGCTACCATCTGGGGCCTGGCATCCCACCCTAGGGGCATGCAGGGGGCTCCCTGGTCCTCTGTTAAAATACAGATTCTCCCAAAAGTAGGGGCATCTTCATTCTCGGATCTGGCCTCGAAGGAGTCATTATCTGAGCTTATGAAATAAGCGTGGGGAGGGACGGGTGGGAGTTGCGGGGGGAGGGGGCTGTCCGTGCCCTGGGGACCAGCAACCGGGAGGTGCCTCAGCTTCACGACACGGGTTTCCTGGTGTGGGTGCAGAGACAGGAACAGTCGAGGCAGTGGGGTCCTGGTGAAGTGAAGAAAGGAACAGGTGCCCCCCGACCCTGCCCCAGCCCGCATGCCCTGGACTTGGTGAGCGCTCCCGCAGGGCGCCGCCAGACCGTCAGCGCTTTCCAGAGCGGCCCTGCCCCCAGGTGTGCGCGGAGCGTGGGGCAGCTGCCCGATGGGGCGTGGGGGTCTTACTTTTAGGTAGGAGAGTCTCCAGCCGGGAAGTCAGAGGCTGCATATTGTGGGCTGCATCACTGAGAGAAAGGCCAAGAAGGACAGCATATTAAATCACATTCCGCCTTGGAAACCGTGTTACATTCAACAGAATGCACCATTCTCTGAGCACAAGTACAGGGAAAAGGGCCACAAACCTTAAATGCTCAACAGGAGAAGGGCTGCAGTTCTTGGTCCCTAAAAGGGCTGCATGTTTAAGGAAGGGGGCAGGTCTGGAGGTCTTTGGGTGGCTTGTGCTTTAACCCAGCCTCCTGCCGTCGCTCCCCTTCCTTGGAAGATGGGCGGATGAGGTTAGGATTCAAGGGGTTCTTGATTTGGCAGCTTCCTTTGGTTCTCTGAGAGAAAATACTCTCTAATTTCGGGAAAATATCTGATTCACGTGCCCACGATTGCCTTACATAACACCAAATGTTAAAGACACCGTCGTTTCTGAAAGTAAACTCAGCAACTGTGACTTGCTTTCATGGCAATATTAATATTAAGTATTAACTCAGCCAGAAAAATGAGGTGTCTCGGCTTTATAAACTGGCCGGAACTGAGTGCCAGACGTTCAGAAGCCGCGGGGGGTGGCGTTTGCGACACCCTGAAGAGTGTCTGTCTCTCTCCTCCGCCACCCGCAGCATCACCATCCTCGTGACCGGGGCCAAGTGGCTGTCCGTGCTGGAAGAGAAAGACATGAGGCCAGGTACACGCGCCTCGGGAGCCAGGCCAGGGCAGCCCGCCGGGTCGGCGTGTCCCGTGGGCAAGGGAGGCCTCGGGCACTGCTGGATTCAGTTTGTGTATCTCTCGGTGGTTCTTCGTTCCAGTGGAAACCCACAGTCTGCAGACGCTTCACACGATTCTGTCCACCGGCTCGCCCCTGAAGGCCCAGAGCTACGAGTACGTCTACAGATATGTCAAGGGCAGCGTCCTCCTGGGCTCCATCTCAGGTACAGCTCTGCCTCCGGGCTCGTGCGGCCCAGCAGCATCCAGGGGCCTGGGCAGGCAGAGGGCGCTGTCCCAGCCCCCCCAGCCCTCTAGCCCTCCCAACCCCCCAGCACCCCCCAACTCCCCCAGCCCGCCCGGCGCTCCCTCTGCCAGAGACCACACTGGCACCACTCACCCCACTCACCTTTGACCTCCTAAGTTCACTTGCTTCTGAGCTTATCAAAAAAGTGGGAAACTGACCTGTAAGCCAGTGGAAGGGAATAATTGATAGCTCACGGCACATCCTTAATTTATACAGTCTGTAAGAGTGATATGGTGGAAGTATTGATTTCCATAGAAGTCTCTTTATTGACATTGAAAGGTGGTCATGATCTGATGACTGGAAACAGCAGGTTACAGCATTAGAAGGTGTGTCTGCCGGGTGGGAAAAAGGAACATCGGCCGTGTCTGTATAGACTCGTGTGTGTATATGGTGTTGATTATTCTACTTGTGATCAGAAAGCAAGCACCTCTTTCCACAGTGCCGTTTCCTATGGCCGAGGTGGCTCGGCCAGTCCCTCCCCTTTCCCACTGCTCACAGAAGGTCTTGGGCTGTCCCAGGCCTGCAGGGTGAGCGGCGGGCAGACCTGTCAGGAGCGCATGTCCCTTTCTCCTCTGTGCCTCAGTTTCCTCAACTGTACACAGAATGGTGGTGCCACATGGTCTCCAGGGGCCTCTGCAGGTTGACGACACGTTGACCTTCCCCTTATCTGAACAGGAGCTCCAGGCTTCCCGGTGTTTATTTACGCAGCTGAGTCATTCATTCTCGGTTGGGTGGCAGTGACATCTGTAGCCTTGTGCTGGTAGTGTTTCTAGCTCTGTATGTCCTGACACAAAATACCCTTCAGGTAGAGGGTGGGAGAATGCCTCTTGTTAGGCGCGTGTGGGGTTCCCCGAGGTGGAGGAGGGCACACAGGCCCACCTCTGTCTGCTGCTCCCTTCAAAGGAGGCGGAAGTGTCAGTTAGAATGTTCTGGAGAGCCACCCCCCTTCCCTGTGGCAGGCCCTGCTCCTGTCAAGCTTTTACTGATTGCCCCCCCCCCCCCCCCCCCCCCCCAGTTTGCGTTGTATCCCCGTGTGAAGGTTTGGGGTTTGGACACACTTCAGAGGGGGCTGAAGGCTCACCAAGTTCTCCCCAGACATACATGTGCTTTCCCAATGGGACACTCCCCTCTCTGCTCCCGAGGACCCCTCCTCTGGGCTCCCTCGCCGCCCTCCTGACTCTGCTGAGCTGGCCTCTGAGGCTACATGGGTGCCTTACGGCCACTGTGATGGGAATTGGGGTCCCCAGGACCAGCCTCATCCCTTGGGGACACTCATGTTGCTAGGGTCGAGGGCTGTCTTCTTGCACCCCACCACCTGCCCCAGCCCCGACTTTGAAGCAGCATCAGCAGGAGCGTCTGTCTGCCTGGGGTGGTGCTTGTGTGTCCTGTGGGGCCAGGAGACCATATGGTCACTCGGGAGGCCGATTAGGCAGCACTCACCCAACAGGGTGACGCTGCTCCTCTCTGTGATCCTGAGTCTTGGATTTCAGCGTGAGCACGAGGGGTCCTCCAGGCTATCCTCTAGTGAATGAATTCGCCAAAAGATAAGTCACCCAGACACCGAAGGGTCTATGCCATTTCTGAGCCACCACCCCCATGTAGTATTCCGTGCCGTAGCTGACGAAAGGGTGGTAGATATTGTCCCTTTGGGTCTTTCTTTTTTGTTGTTCACTGATAAAAAAATAAGTGAATTTCCTGTGTTTGGATTTGGAGTCTTCTTTTTACCTTTGCTCGCAGGCGGCACCGACATCATCTCATGCTTTGTGGGCCAGAATTATTCCATCCCTGTGTACAAAGGCGAGATTCAGGCCCGGAACCTGGGCATGGCAGTGGAAGCCTGGAACGAGGAAGGTGATGGCCGCAGTCCCGGTTTGTTTTCCTTTTGAGGCCCAGGTGTGACTGGTGAGGTGGCAGTTCCTGGATGGGTAACTGCGCCTGCTCTTTGTCCTCCAACACAGCCCGTCTGGGAGGGCCGCCCTCTCTCCTGCAGAGGAACACCCCTCCCCTGCTGCCTGCTCTAGCCCCGGCTCCCCCTCCCCCTGCCCCTGCTCACCTGCCTTGGGCCAGAGCCAAAACGGGGAGCTGGGTGCTCGGCATCGGCCTGAGGGCAGCAGGGCAGGCCAGGCCATTGTTCCCTGGGGAGGGATATGTGGGAGTGGGTCATCTCTGTAACTTTGCAGGAGTTTGTCTGAAATATTGCACAAATAATGGCTTAAAAAAGCAAGCCAGTGAGTGAGCCAGGGCGGCACAGGGGCTGGGGTGCATGCTTAGTTTCCTTTTTAATTCTTTCTGACCAGGAAAGGCAGTCTGGGGAGAGAGCGGTGAGCTGGTGTGCACCAAGCCGATTCCCTGCCAGCCCACACACTTCTGGAATGACGAGAATGGCAGCAAGTACAGGAAGGCATATTTCTCCAAATTCCCAGGTAGGTCGCGGGGCAGGCAGTTGAGCGGACTCTCACCCTGATGCGGCTTCTGTGTCTTACTCTGTACAGACCCCTCCCCACTGCCCTCTCCCAAGCCTGCTGAAGCTGCTCTTACCTCATCTTGCCAGCAGGGTGATAACAGAGCTGGGGTCAGTGTGTCATCATCCTAAGCCTGACGCCATCGTCTGAAACCACCGTGTGGGTTTAGTTTAATTTTAACCGCTCTCTGTGCTCACGGGCCCTGTAGCTGGGAGGGACACGACCCCCGGTTTGTTCCTGTGGGGTAGAGGCTGTGCCCTTAGCCAGGGTTGTGTCTTTCATTCCAGTGGAAAGCAGATTTGGCTTGGGTTTTTCCTTTTCAGTCTTGCATGGTATTCTTCCAAATGTATTGTGAAATGTAAAGGATCCTTTACATAGACTGACACCCTCACTTTTCATCTTTTGAGCTGTGCCTTGCCCCTAAAGTCTTTTTTTTTTATTTAACATTTTTAAATTGTGAAATATAGCATATATATATAAAACAGCAATAAATTTCAAAGTACATTCTAACAGGTAGTTGTAGAACAGATTTCAGAATTTGGTATGGGCTACAGTTCCACCGTCTCAGATTTTTCCTTCTAGCTGCTCCAAGACACTGGAGACCAAGATAAATATCCATATAGTGATTCAGCAGCCATATTCATTTGTTAACCCTAAATTCTCTATTATAAGTTCACCTTCTCCTTTGATCCTTCTCCCAATTTTTGGGGGGGTTCTTGGGCTAGCACCTGAAGTCTTTTATTTAAAGCTCTGATTCCTGCCTCCCTCTTACTTTATTTCATAAGCAACCTCAAGTTATTGCTATTGAATAATTCGTATTTACAAGCCTTCTCTTTCAGAGTTGCTTATGCTAAATGCTTGCTTTCTGCATTCTCTTGAGAGGTGATCTGATTTTACATAAACCACACGTGGAGCAGCAGGAAGTTGGCACGTGCCCTGTGGTGGTAGCCTTGGCTGCGGTCTGCCCTGTTCTCTGCCTGGTCTTGTGTGCCATGTGCATAAACCATCCCTCTGCACCGGGTGCTGTCCTTGTAGGAGTGGCAGGAGGGTCCCTCAGATGCTGCTGGGCCTGCCTGGGATTCCTGCTGCATTTCAGGCCCACCTTGGGCCCCGCAGTGCAGAGCTGAGCAGCCCGGCCACGGCAGGGTGGCCAAAGAATACAGGGAAATGCCCCTCGGAAGGCCCTGAAGAGGGGAGGAGGACGCTGAGGGAGGCCAGAGAGATTAGGACAGCAGCTCGAGGAGCCACCTGAGAAGTGACATTTCTTTATCTTCTGCGACACTGCTCTTCGAAAACTGTCCTACCTGTCATTTTGTCATTTATTTTATATATTTATTTTATAACACAGAGAGTGGTTAAAATTAAATGTGATGATACAAAGGGGGCCAGATGTGACGCAAACCTAGCTGCTGGGGAGGCAGAGGGTTGGAACTGCAGTCCTGGGGCTCGGACACCTAGAAGGTTCTCCCTTAGCCATTTTGACATGACAACCGAGCACCTAAGCCAGTAGCCACTGTGGATCTGCCCCCTTGGCTTTGTTTTGCAAGAGATGCAGGTGTTTGTGGGAGTGGGGTGGGGTCTTTTCACAATGAAAACTTGTTTTGGGTGTCTTTGTGTCTTCCCTCTTTGCTCTGTTTCCAGTGCCGCAGTCATTAGACACAGTCCTTAAAGAACT
The DNA here is from genome assembly GCF_023851605.1 of Tamandua tetradactyla. Taxonomy (NCBI): domain Eukaryota; kingdom Metazoa; phylum Chordata; class Mammalia; order Pilosa; family Myrmecophagidae; genus Tamandua; species Tamandua tetradactyla. The sequence goes on along the minus strand of NC_135331.1, from coordinate 7,078,631 downwards.
CAGAGAAACCAGAATTTCCATCACACGCAGGCTGGGGCCTGACTGCAGCAATGGCCCTGGCACCCAGCTTCCACATTGCAAAACGATTGCTGGGCAGCTGGGCCCTGCTGCCAGGTCCACTTCTGTGTGTCTCCTGCTTCCATTTTAGATGCACTTTCTGAGTAACATACGGGTTTGCATCTGGCGGGAACTTGACCTGCCTTTTGCAAGCCTGGAGATGGATTTTTTTTTCTGGTGTACTTATGTGAATCCTTTATTTAGAAGTCCAACTAGAAAGAAATGGCTTCATGCTTTAGCTTGGGGGTCCCAGGGGGCTCTTTGGGCCTCCAGTTCTCTCTTTAGACAGATGGATGAGTTAATGACTCATCTGCTTCCCAGCAGCTGTCTCCCAGGGATGGCAAGCTCCCTGAAGGCAGGTGCTGTGCGCTTCCTCTCCTTGGGAGCCGCGGTCTTGGCTCGCAGCTGTCTCCTGTTCACAACATTGAATGAAGCAGTGAACAGATGGTGCGTGCCGCCGCGGGGGTAGCACCCACGGCGAGTAGGGGGCTCTTTGGGCGAGCCCTTTACCTAAGCCAGAATGTGCTGGAGAACAGACAGCTCAGGTACCAGGAAGGCAGAGGTGCCCTCCAGGTTGCCGCCTACCGGAAAAGACGTTCAAGCGGGCTTTGGGTGCTGCGTTCCCCCCGGGCCGCGGGCTCTGTTGGTGGACTCACTGCGCAGGCATGCTGGTGCTCGGCACACGGCTTGCAGCCGGCACGCCAGGCCCAGAAGCGCGTTGCCCCCCTTCGTGCCGTGAGCGCGGCTGGAGGGGACCTCGGGCGGGGCCGGCCGCTCTGTGGGTAGCTCCCTCAGATGGCATGGGAGCGTGCGCCAACACTGTCCCCTCCTGGGTGAGGGAGTGCAAGATGTGCACCGGAGCCTTCCCGAGACTTGGAAGAGGCCGAGCTATTGCCAAAGCGTTGGGTTCAACCCACCCTTGGGCATGCTGGCTTTCCTGCACCCATGACAGGGGCTTCCTCTGGACGAAGCCAGCCTGGCACCCAGCTGCCCACTGCTGGCCGCTTGGAGGGCTCAGGGTGGCCTGTCTCAGCGCTGCCTGGATTCCGCCCTCTTCCCCCACCCTCTTCCCCCACCCTCCGCGTCCTCTGGGTGTCAGCTGCTAACACGCTCCCTGCCCACGGGGTGTCGCCTCCGATCAGTCCTCTGTGGCCAGGACTGTTGCAGTGGCCTCTGGCTGGGCAGTGCTGCTTTCTCCTCCCCAGATCTGGCCCCAGCCGCTCTGTCCAGTCCCACCCCGCCTCGGCCACCAGGCCCCTTGCTCTTCCCGCGGCAGCACCCACCCTCTGGGGGCCCGCCTCGACACCCTCAAGGCCTCCCTCAGGTGTTCGAGTCCCACAGATCTTGGGGTGCCCTTCCTGTGGCTTGCTAGGCTGTGTGCTCCCTGGGGGTGCTGGTGCCCTTCTAGCCCCTACCCCTGCCCCCGACCGTGCATCACCCCATTTCTGGGCCTCATCACTGTTGACAAGAGTCTGGATGCTGGGGGAGTCTGTCCAGGCACCTGCCTGAGCAGCATCTCTCAGGGTGGGCGCGCACTCTGCCTCCTCACAGGTGTCTGGGCACACGGCGATTACTGCAGGATCAACCCCAAGACGGGGGGTATCGTCATGCTCGGCCGCAGGTGAGGGGCAGTGGGGACCTTTTCCTTGGGCCCTGGTTCACCACACGGGAGTGACGCTGGCACCCTGCTTGGTGGCTGGGACCCCCACCTTCCGTTCTTGTCTCACCTCACCTCCCCAAGGCACCCTCCCCTCCCCGCTGTGGTGTGCGGGCTTCCCCCTCTGCCTTTGCGCCTGGTGTCCCTGGCTGCAGACACCCTGTCTGCAGGGTGCTGTGGTGGGCCCTCCCGGTGTCATGTGGGTGTCGGTGGGTGTCAGCTTGCCGAGGACCAGGTCCTGGCGTGGGACGGACTCTGGGCCCCAGAGTGGTGGGTGGAAGTGGTGGTGGTTGGGGGGGTCTGTAGTTCAGATTCGGCCAGCGTCCATGAGCAGTAGCTTCTCCAGGATTGGGGCGCTGTGGGCCTCAGGGTGAGTACGGCCAGCTCATGGCCTCTGGGAGGGAGGGCCTCTGAGTAGGTAGGCAGGGGCAGGAGGTGATTACCTTTAAATTTAGGGAGTGTGCGGGTCTGCTGGGCAGGGCAGGCACTGTGGGAAGAAGCTTTTTGTGGCCGGTGTGCGGTAGCCATGTGGAAAGGTCTTGTGACGCCCGGCCCTGTGGCCCCTGGGCCTCACCCTCTCGGGAGGGCTCTGTGTTCACAGTCTCATTTCTTCCAGTGACGGCACACTCAACCCCAACGGAGTACGATTTGGCAGCTCGGAAATCTATAACATTGGTATGCAGTTTTCCTTTCTCCCTGGGTTATTCTCCAGTTTCCAAGAAGGCAGGCGTATACTAGTGGGGAGCCCCAGGACGTGATTTCCAGAGATCCCCCCTTGTGGTGTAACTCGGGCTTGCCAGCCTACAGGTATGAGGGTGGATGTTTGTGAACTTCTACCTTTCCAGACTTGCTTCCTACACTTGCTAGAGTTTGTAAACCTCAGCACAGGGTGGGGTCTTAAGGCCCCATCCTTCTGCAGTGCCTCCTCACGAGCTCAGGCATGTTGGTTAGCAGAGAAGCCACAAGCCCAGAGAGGTTGTAGGACTGTGGAAAGTTGCACAGCGTTAGCAGTGTAGGCCTCATCCAGGCTCCCCAGGGGCAGCTCCTGGGGGCTTCTGCCGGCAGCCAGGGCTGAGATATCTTCTTCCTGCTTCTCTGCTTCCCCCGAAGTCCCCACCATAGGGACTCACTTTCCCCCGAAGTCCCCACCATAGGGACTCACTTCTTTTTTAATTTTCAGTTAATTTGCAATTAAGTCGACAATGGCCGTATAAGCACCTTGTGGAACAGTAAAACACCCCAGATAAAGCTAAGGTGCTCCCTGAGCGCCAGCCCCTGCGATTCGTTTCTCGGTGTTAAAGCGGCTCCTTTCGTATCCGCTTCCCCGAGGGGCTCTTCCTGGGGGTGCCTGGGGAGAGAGGAGGTGCCCTGCTCAGGCCCGGCCGCGCCCCCCTCCTGCCGAGGCGAGCCCGACGGTGACGGCGCCCCTCTGTGCCCGCAGTGGAAGCCTTCGAGGAGGTGGCGGACAGCCTGTGCGTGCCGCAGTACAACCGCGACGGGGAGGAGCGCGTGCTGCTCTTCCTGAAGATGGCTGCTGGGCACGCCTTTGGCCCAGCCCTGGTCACGCGCATCCGCGCGGCCATCCGCCTCGGCCTGTCGGCGCGCCACGTCCCCAGCCTCATCCTGGAAACCAGAGGGATCCCGGTACGGCCCGCGCCGGCGCCCCTGCCAGCCCCCGGGAGCCTGGCGCCGCGGGTGTCCCCGGGCCTTCACCCCTCGGCCTGCACGCCCTGAGCGCGGCCCCAGGTTGCCTGGCGACTCGGTCCCAACCCCCCAGTCCTCCTCCCCCGCCCGGAGATTGCATTAAGGCAGCTCCTGCGAAATGCCCACCTTCAGGGGGCGCCCCCCCCCCCCCACCCTGCAGACCCCCGGCTTCTCTCAGAGCCCTGTTCGCAAGGATGCTAATGAGCAAATCAGGTTTAGCTTTTAAAGGGCTGCTGAGGCGCGGCTGCTAGCTTTAAGTTCGTCTGTGGAAATGGATTTGAACCTGTTTTAGAGGTGTATCTTCAGAGAGCCGCTCCCACCCCCTTAAACTTTGTTTAGATTCTAAGCGAGGGGAGGGGCTGGCCCTGTTGTATCACAGCTTTAACTTGGCAGTACTTACAAAACAAATGCCCTGTGCACGCCGGAAGTGTGAGCTGTGTGCGTGTGCACGTGTGTGTGTGCACGCTCCTATGCCCCTGTGTGCACACACTGAGTAATCTAAAGAGAAAGGCATGCTATCGTTCATATTTAAAATTTTTACTTATTTTTACTGGTGGTAAAATATACATAACAGGAAAAGAATTTTTATCATTTTAAGTGGACAATTCTTCCTCCATAAGTACATTGACGACACTGGGCACCTTTCCCCACTGTCCATTTCCAGACCATTTTCATCATCCCAAACGGAAACTTACCCTCATTTAGTAATAACTCCTTACTCCTCCCACAGCCACTAGACTGCTTTCTCTAGCATTTGCTTATTCTAGTATTTTATATAAGAGAAATCATATAGCATTTGTCCTTTTCTGTCTGGCATATTTCACTCAACATCATGTCTTTAAGGTCTGTCCTTGAAGTGGCATGTACCAGCACTTCTTTTCTTTCTGTGGCCGAATGACTTTCCATTGTATGGAGAGGCCACATTCTGTGTATCTGTTTGTTCGTTGATGGACAATTGGGCTGTTTCTTTCTGACTATTGCAGTTGATGCTGTGATGAACTTTGGTGCTTATGATGTCTGCCCGAGCTCTTGCATTCTGTTCTGTGGGGTATGTGCCTAGAAGTAGAATTGCCAGTCCAGGTGGTAAATTTATGTTTAATGTTCTGCAGAACCAGCAAACTGTTTCCCACAGCAGCTGCACAGTTTACATTCCCACCAGCAACATACATGAGTTCTCCACATCCTTGTCACCACTTGTTATTTTCAGTTTTGGTTGTTTTTTTTGGTAATAATAGCTGTCCTAGTGGGTGTCAAGTGTTACCTCACTTTGGTTTTAGTTTGCATTTCTTTAGTGTCTAATGAGGTTGGGCCTACTTTCATGTACTTTTTGGCCATGTGAGTATCTTCTTTGGAGAACTGTTGTTCAAGTCATTGGCGCTTTTTTTTATGAAATATTTTTATCGATAAATCTTCACACGTACATTCCATGCATGGTGTACAATCAGTGCTTCACAATATCATCACATAGTTGTGTTCTCATCACTGATCATTTTGTTTTTAAAGAGGAATTTAATAAGTTGCAAGTTAACAGCTTTTAGGCCGAGGAAATGTCCCCAGTAAAGCAAGTCTATAGCAATGTCCAATCTAAGGCATCCAAGGAAAGAGACCTCAATTTAAGAAGGCTGATGCAGTTTAGGGTTTCTCTCTCAAGTGGAAAGATGCCTGGCAAACGTGGTCAGGGTTTCTCTCTCAGCTGGAAGGGCACATTGCGAATGTGGCGTCATCTGCTAGCTTCCTCTCCAGCTCCCTGGGAGGCATTTTCCTTCTTCATCTCCGAAAGTCGCTGGCTGGTGGACTCTCTGCTTCATAGTTCTATGGCACTCTGCTCTCTCAGAATCTCATGGCTTGCTTTCTTGTCATTCTCTAGCTTTTTCAGTGTTTCTTCTTTTAAAGGACTCCGGTAAAACCAATCAAGACCCATCTGGAATAGGTCTCCACCTAATGAGGTTTAATACCCACACTGATTGAGTCACATCTCCATGGAGATAAGCTAATTAAAGTTTCCAACATTTAATGCTGAATAGGGATTAGAAGGAATGGCTGCCTTTACAAAATGGGATTAGGATTAAAACATGGCTTTTCTAGGGTACATACATCCTTTCAAACTGGCATATTTCACCCTCTGGACCCTAAAAAAGACGTGTTTCTCATATACAAAATACATTTTTTCTATCATAGTATCAGAAATCCTTAAACCATTTCAGTAGCAATACAAATGAAATACAAAGTTAGAAACAGTACAAACTCCTGTCAAAGTTAGTTACAGGCATAGTCTGTTCTAAGGAAAAATTATTCTCTGGCTCTAGACCTGTAAAAATTTAAGACAAGTTATTTGCTGCCAACATACAAAGGAGGAACAGTCATGGGATACATATACCCATTTCTATAGGGAGGAAGGAACACAGGGGTCACCAGGCCCATACAGTTTCAAAAACCCGCAGGGCAAAGTCCATTAGATTTCAAAGTCTGAGAGCCATTTACCTTCGGGGTTTTAGAAAGCAGTAGTCCCACCCTTTCCAAGGGCCTACGCGGAGGCCTGCCTCTCTCCAAATGCAAACTTAGGAGACATTGGGGAGACTACCTTTTCCTCATCTCCACCCTCTCCATGCATCGGGACTGTACCCGGGCTCTCTGCCATCTCCGGGGCACACGCTCAGCCTTTCCCCGTGGAGAGGTTGCTTCACCCTCTCCAAGGCCTGGGGTGGCATGACTCTCCCACTGCCACGAGGTGGAAGGCCCATCCTCTGCCTTGGGTGGGTCCGCTGTCCTGGCCCGAAGCTTCTTGACTTCAGATCCCAGCCTCCATGGTTTTGCCTCTGAAGTTATTTTCCTCCAATGTGTCCCTTCTCTGTCCTGCTCAGTCTCGACTGGCAGTGGTTCTCTTCATACAGATCCCACAGCACTTTCTTTAGCTTTCTGTACAGTAGCTTCGGATTATGCCCGTCAGACCCAAGGAGTTTCCACAGATCCTTCCTGGATAACTGTGTCCGATCCTGGCTTTCTCTGAAATGCTGATTGGTTCCACACTTAGTTAAATCCTCATGTGGGGCACTGTTCTCTGGGGTCTCCCCTCCTGGAAGCCCAGAATTTTCCAGAGCATCAGTTTCTGGTTTCTTTGTACTCAAGAGTTCAGTTCTCAGTTTATCTCTTTCCTGTTGCAGTTCACTATAAGCTGTGAGGAGAAGCCAGTTTGTACTTTCCACATTTAATTTGCAAATCTCTTCTGCTAAATATCCAAGTTCATGACTTTTAAATTAAAATCTGTCCTCCAGCCAAAGCCACTAGTCAATTTTGTCAGATTATCTGCTATTTTAAAACAAGGATCACCTTCTTTCCAGTTTGCAATTACATGTGCCTCATTTCTGTCTGAGGCCTTATCAACAGTATTTTTAGAGTCCTCAGTTCTACCAGCAGTCTCTTCAAAGCATTCTAGGCCTTCTCTATCAAGCTCCTCACAACTCTTCCAAAATCTTCCCATTATCCATGTAAAAAGCCGTTTGTTCCAATATGTTTGGCATTTCCAAACCACAGCAGCATCTCACATTCCAGTACCAACATCTGTTCTAGTTTGCCAGCTGCTGGAATACAATATACCAGAAACTCAACAGCTCTTAAAAAGGGGAATTTAATAAGTTGCAAGTTAACAGCTTTTAGGCTGCGGAAATGTCCCCATTAAAGCAAGTCTATAGAAATGTCCAATCTAAGGCATCCAGGGAAAAATACCTCGATTCAAAAAGGCTGATGAAGTTCAGGGTTTCTTTCTCAAGTGGAAGTGCACATGGTGAACACGGTCAGGGTTTCTCTCTCTGCTGGAAGGGCACATGGCAAACATGGTGTCGTCTGCTAGCTTCCTCTCCAGCTCCCTGGGAGGCATTTTCCTTCTTCATCTCCAAAAGTTGCTGGCTGGTAGACTCTCTGCTTCATGGTTCTTTGGCAGTCTGCCCTCTCAGAATCTCATGACTTTCTTTCTTGTCATTCTCTCTATTGCTGATCATTTTTAGAACATTTGCATCATTCCAGAAAAAGAAATAAAAAGAAAAAAAAAAAAGCCGTCGTATATCCCATACCCCTTACCCCTCCCTCTCATTGACAACTAGTTTTTCCATCTACACAATTTATTTTACCCTTTGTCCCCCTATTATTTATTTATTCCTTATCCATACTTTTTACTCATTTATCCATACCCTGGATAAAAGGAACAACAGACACAAGGCTTTTACAATCACGCAGTGACTTAAAAGTTGTATCTTTATACAGTTGTCTTTAAGAATCAAGGCTACTGGAGCACAGCTCAACAGTTTCAGGTACTTCCCTCCAGCCACTCCAATACATCATAAACTAAAATGGAATATCTGTATAATGCATAAGAATAACCTCTTGAATCTATTTGAAATCTCTCAGCCACTGACACTTCATTTTGTCTCATTTCTCTCTACCCCCTTTTGGTCAAGAAGGCTTTCTCAGTCCCTTGATGCTGGGTCCCAGCTCATCCTGGGAATTCTGTCCACGTTGCCAGGGAGATTTACACCCCTGGGAGTCGTGGCCCCATAGGGGGCAGGGCAGTGAGTTCACCTGTTGAGTTGACCTTGGCCCACTTTTTAATTGGGTGGTTTGTCTTTTTTGTTGAGTTATAGGAGTTCCTTATGTATACTGGGTAGTCAAACCCTCTGTTTCCTTGCTGATCTTTTGTCTAGATATTCTGTCAGTTATTGAAAATGTATGTTGAAGTCTCCAACTGTTATTATAGGACTGTTTCTCCCTTCAGTTTTGTCTGTTTTTGCTTCATATCATTTGGAGCTCTGTTGTGAGGTACATATATGTTTATACTTTTTTTCTCTTCTTGGTGGATTTAATCTTTTATCATTATATAGCATCCTTCTTTGTCTTTTGTAATCTTTTTAACTTAAAATCTATTTTGTCTGACAGTGTAGCCACTCTGACTCTCTTTTGGTTGCGGTTTGCATGGAATATCTTTTCCACTCTTTTGCTTTCAACCTCTTTGTGTCTTTAAACCTAAAATGAGTCTCTTACTAACAATAGTATATAGATGGATCCAGCTTTTTCTTCCAGTCTGCCAATCTCTTTGTTTTAACTGGGGTGTTTAATCGATTGACATTTAAGGCAATAACTGAGAGGAAGGGCTTACTTCTGCCATTTAGCTGTTCATTTTCTGTATGTCCCACGTGGTTTTTGTTCTCTTCAGTTGGGTATTTAGTAGCTGTTTTTGTAGTGTACCGTTTTGATTCCTTTTTTTTTGTTTACTCTATAATTTTTAGTTACTTTATAAGTGGTCATCTTTGTAATTACCATTAATGTCTTAAAGTAATAACATAGTTTGACTAGTATTCACCTAGCTCCAGTAGTATAAACTCTCTCCTCCTCCTGTGTATCGCCGTCCTTCCCCCTGTATATTGTTATTGTCGCAGATTTTATTATGCCTGTTAACGTAGATTTTAAATATCTTTTTTACGTGTTTGCTTTTTAAGTCTTATAGGGGAAAAAAGCAGTTTCACATCAAAGTACTTTTATTTCTTCTTTTTAAAAATATTTTTATTGAGAAACCTGTCCACATCCAGAGTACACAGTCTGGCTGTTCCGTGCAGAGTGTGCAGTCAGCGGCTCTCAGTGTCATCACACTGTTGTGTATTCATCACCATGAGCATTGTTAGAACATTTTCATCACTCCAGAAAAAGAAATAAAGAGAAAACCCCATAACATCCCATACACTTTACCCTTCCTTCTCACTGACCACTAGTATTGCAGTCTACCCAAATTTCTTATCCCCTTCCCCCCTATTATTTATTTATTTATCTGTCCTTATTTTTTTTACTCATCTATCCATAGCTTGGATAAAGGGAGCGTCAGCCATAACGTTTTCACTTTATTTCTTCTTGTAGCTTTGAGTTGCTGTCTAGTATCCTTCTATTTCATCCTGAAGGACTCCCTATGGCGTTTTCTTGTAGGGTAGGTTTTCTGGTAATGAACTCTTTCGGCTTTTGTTTATCTGTAAATCTCTTATTTTCTCCTTCCAGTTTTTAAAAACATTTTTTTATTGTGAAATCTAACATATATGCAGACTCCTTCATTCTTAAAGGATACTTTTGCCCAGATATCGACTTCTTGGTTGATAGTGCTCTTCAAGGACTTTGAATGCGCCATCCTACTGTCTCGTGGCCTTCATGGTCTCTGGTGAGAAATACGCTGTTAATCTAACTGGGGATCCCTCGTACACGACATGTCGCTCCTGCTGCTTTCAGAATCACAGAATCTGCTTGTGAATTTTTACAGTGTTGCTCTAAGGTACCTTGGTTTAGACCTCTCATAGTCTGTCCAGGCTGGGTTATTTTGAGATTCCTGGATGTATATACTCGTGTCTTTATCCGATTTGGGAACTTTTGGACCATTATTTCTTTGAATACTTTTTCTGCCCCTTTCTCTCTCTCTCTTATTGTCCTGGGGCTCCAAAGATGCATATGTTGGCACACTTGGTGGTGTCCCACAGGGCCCTCAGATTCTGTTCATTGTTCTTCATTATTTTTCTTTCTGCTGCATAATTCCAGTTGTCTTACATTCAAGTTCGCTGGTCCTTTCTTCTGCCTGTTCAAATCTGCGGTTGACTCCATCCAGTGAATTTTTCATTTCAGTTACTATTGTTTGCAGCTCTAAAATTTGTTTGTTTCTCTTTATAATTTCTAGTTCTTCATTTTGTTAGGATACAATTCTCCTAATTTCCTTTAGTTCTTTGCATATGGATTCCTTTAGCTCACTGAACATATTTAATACAATTATTTAAAGTCTGACTAATAGTTCCTGTGTATGAGCTTCCTTGGGGGTGATTTCTGGCAAATTATTTTTCCCTGTGATTGGCTCCTACTCTCCTGTTGCTTTCTGTGTTGATAACTGAACATTCTGAATATTATCTTGTTATGACTGTGGAAATCTACTCCCGCTCCTCTGGGATTGCTAGGGTTTTTTGTTGCCATTTTTGCTAAGGGTTTGAGCCTTCAATTTGTGACTTTTCCAAATTGTTTTTACTTCAAAACAGGGAATGGAAAGAGAAAAGAGAGTGGAAAAAAGATGCTGCCCCTTTAAGACATCTGTGCTCTTACAAGGTAGCTGACGAAGAGCTGAGATCAGCAGTCAGACCACACCCCTCGGTTTTGGGTGTCTCCGTACAGCCCACTGTGGCATAAGCAAGCTGCACTCATGGCTCCTTGCCCTGTGGTGGGGATGAGGGGGTGGCTGCCTGGAGGCTGAAATTCACTGACAGCTACCACGGTTGATGGGCCTCCTCCCCCAGCTTTCCCCACGTTGTGCAGTGTTCTGACTCCAGAGTTTCAGGAAAGTTGATTCAGACAGCTGCTGTCAGTTCAGTGGTTGTCTCGGTGGAGGGGCCCTTTCCTGGAGCTTGCTGCTCTGCCATCTTCCCACAGTCTCCTGCAGTTTGCATGTGAAGCCCTCGGAGCATCTGCTCTCTAAGGAGAAGAGCAGAGAAAGCCCTAACTGGTCAGTGTGCAGAGCTGGTTATCGGTGTTGTCCAGGAATGGTGCCAATACGAGGGCTGCAGCCTGGGAAGTAGGGGGGCCATGTGGTCCCCTCGATTCTGAAAGCCTCAGAGGAGGGGAGGGCATTCTTTTGTGCATTAAAAAATGCCTTTAACATTGAGACAGTCTATCCAGGAATGTGATGGGGTGGGGGTGCTTATGATGTACCTACTGTGTGTAGGTTTCTCTGGGTCCCTACTCTGTGTGGGTACCTATGGGGTGCTATGTACAGGTGCCTCTGCGCCTACTGTGTGCAGTGCCTGAGTGTCCTGTCTGTGGGTACCTGTGCGCCAACTGTGTGTGGGTGCCTCTGCCTCTACTGTGTGCAGTGCCTGAGTCCCCGTGTGCCAACCGTGTGTGGGTGCCTGAGCACCTACTGTGTGCAGGTGCCTGAACACCCCTGGAGGGTTGACTTTTACCCAGCCTCTTCATTTGTTTACTTATCCTACCACGTGGGGCATCTGCTTCTCTGTTCTTCCAGCACCTGTCCATATTTCCAGTATGGTTTCTTGGTTGTTACAGTGTCCATATATGTGTTTTTTCCTTTTGGTTACTGTTCTAGTTTGCTAGCTGCCAGAATGCAACACACCAGAGGCAGATTGGTTTTTAATAAAAGGGGATTTATTTTGTTAGTTCTTCAGAGGAAAGGCAGCTAGCTTTCCACTGAGGTTCTTTCTTACGTGGAAGGCACAGAATGGTCTCTGCTGGTCTTCTCTCTAGGCCCCTGGGTTCCAACAACTTTCCCCGGGGTGACTTCTTTCTGCATCTCCAAAGGCCTGGACTGAGCTGCGAGTGCTGAGATGAGGAATGCCGAGCTGCTAGGCTGTGCTACCTTGCGTTCTCTCATTTAAGCACCAGCCAATTAAGTCAAACGTCACTCATAGCAGCAGACACGCCTCCTAGCTGACTGCAGATGTAATTGGCAACAGATGAGGTTCACGTACCATTGGCTCATGTCCGCAGCAACAAAACTAGGTATGCTCACCTGGCCAAGTTGACAACTGAATCTAACTAACACAGTTACTTACAAGAAGAGCCTTATAACTTGAGAGGTTTCCAGCTTTATTTTGGGTTGGTGGCTCTCCATGGAGATGTTGACCCTCTCAGGGAGAGAAGATATGCCTTGAATCAATGCCTTACGGTTTTCCTTCAGTGAGTTCTGTCTGCATCTGGAACATTCCACAGAATTAGCTGTTTGCTTTTTGTCCTCTTTGTTTTCTTTTTTGAGAATGAGCCTGTCTCCTTTGTGCCAAAATGATTATTCCCAAATTGTATCAGGAGATAGAGTACAGTTTATTAGAAAGAGGAAAATAATCATGTTTCTTTCCATTCTCATCACGGTTCTCGTCGGCCTTGCTGGGGTACCCACCTCAGTTCCCCACTCATCCCCCAGAGAGCGCCTTCTGCTTTGGTGGTCTGTGAAGTCCCTTCGAGGGTTGCCTGAGATTTGAGGATTTGGGACCCCGTGCTCACTGATGGGGGTACAGGAAGGGCCTCGTGGGAACTGGACGCGTGGCGCACCAGGGAAGGTTGATGGCATGCCAGCCTGTGTGGGGCAGGAGGGCTGCTGGCCGGCCTCGCTGTCTGCGGGGCGCTGCGTGGTGGGCGCGGTGCAGCTCGTGTCTGGGCCGTGGGCAGCGTCCCCTCTGTTCCCTTGGCTGATGACATCTGCCGTATTTGGTGAGAATCTCTGAGGTCCTGGAGACGTGCGGGCCTCCATTTGCTGGCCTCCGTGTGTGGGCTGTCCTGCCCTGCCCAGGCCCCGCCGCCTCTTCCTGGGGTGGGCCTTCGGGTGGCGCCGTAATGTCCCCAGCCCCGCTTCCTGCCCCCTCACAGGCGGCGGCTGCGGCCCCTGTTGGGAGAGGGCAGTGCCTGCCTGTGCACGGGCCTGCTGCTCCTGCTGCCCGCAGCATGCACAGAGGCCTCTCCCGCTCATCGCAGCTGCTTCTCCCTCAGAGTCCCCTCCTCACCGACGCCTTCCCTAACTTCCTGCTCGGAATAGCCTCCTCCTTCCTCCTCCCCGGCCCCCTTATGCTACTTTTTCTTGCTTTTATCACTGCAGGTGTTGGGTTATTGCCTCTCGTCTGTGATTTTCTGTCTAGATTGCAGCCCACTGGAGGTCACCCCTTCTCCCCAGAGCTCCGCACAGTGCCTGGCAAACTGTAGCGGCTTGTAAGGCCCAGTGAATGAGCTGTGATGGGGTGAATGAGTGAATGAGCTGTGATGGGGTGAATGGGTGAATGAGCTGTGATGGAGTGAATGACTGAATGAGCTCTGATGGTGTAAATGAGTGAATGAGCAGTGTTGGGGTGAATGAGTGAATGAGCTGTGACAGGGTGAATGAGTGAATGAGCTCTGATGGCGTAAATGAGTGAATGAGCTGTGTTGGGGTGAATGACTGAATGAGCTGTGATGGTGTAAATGAGTGAATAAGCTGTGACGGCATAAATGAGTGAATGAGCTGTGTTGGGGTGAATGACTGAATGAGCTGTGATGGTGTAAATGAGTGAATAAGCTGTGATGGGGTGAATGAGCTGTGACGAGGTGAATGACTGAATGAGCTGTGACGCTGGCCCTCCTGACACCCTGCTGATGTGGGACAGGCTCTCTTTTTCCTCCCATTTTACAGACGAGGAAACCCAGGGAGATGGGGGTGCTGCCAGGTCACTGGGACCATTTCCCCCTCTCTTTAACCCCGCCTCCAGGGCTCCAGTTCGGTCCCAGCCAAGGGGCCAGGCTCTGAGCATTTGAGCGTCCCAGGCTGGCAGGGCCCAGGGACCTGACCCCCGATGCCTGTGGACCCTTGTTCCCACGTCACAGTTGAATCGAGACGATGGCATTGCTCCTGACGGGGACACTGGGTGTGTTAGTTAGATTCAGTTGTCAACTTGGCCAGGTGAGCATACCTAGTTCTGTTGCTGCGGACACAAGCCAATGGTTCGTGAACCTCATCTGTTGCCAATTACATCTGCAGTCGGCTAGGAGGCGTGTCTGCTGCAATGAGTGACGTTTGACTTAATTGGCTGGTGCTTAAATGAGAGAACGCAAGGTAGCACAGCCAAGCAGCTCGGCATTCCTCATCTCAGCACTTGCAGCTCAGCCCAGGCCTTTGGAGATGCAGAAAAAAGTCACCCCGGGGAAAGTTGTTGGAACCCAGGGGCCTGGAGAGAAGGCCAGCAGAGACCATCCTGTGCCTTCCACAGAAGAAAGAACCTCAGTGAAAAGTTAGCTGCCTTTCCTCTGAAGAACCAACAAAATAAATCCCCTTTTATTAAAAGCCAATCCATCTCTGGTGTGTTGCATTCTGGCAGCTAGCAAACTAGAACACTGGGCCTTTTCCCTATCCAGGAAGCCTGGGCAGAAGCTGAGAGATGCCATCTCACCGGAGGACATGGGAGCAGGATTCTGCTAAAACAATGCCTTGTTTATCTCATCTGCTGATAGAAGTTATAAGTCATTAGCTCCCCTTAGGCGCACTTGAGGCTTCTGGATAAATCTCAGGAGCTCATCCTGCACCCGAGACATTTGCATTTCTAGGCCAGGGAGAGGCTGACGACACTGAGTCAGGAAGATGCGCAGCCCACTGGAAACCACTACATAGGTCCTTCATTAGTACACACATCAGCCCGATTTTTCCAGTGAATGAATTTCAATTATGTCTCAGGTGAAAAAAAAGAAGTTCCTGTGTGGCAAGAGACCAGGGTGCTGGCAGCTGTATCTGGCTGTCGCTTTAGGAGTTTCCTGGTCCGAAAGTGCCCCAGTGCCATTGAAAACCCATTTGGTCAGAGATGGAGCAAACATGCGGGTAACTCCGGAGTGGGCCTCTGCGAGGGCAGCGCATTTGACTGTGGGAAGGATTGCCACCATCTCACACAGTGTGCGGGAATATTCTGTGGGTGTTTGGTGGGGTCTCAGATGAGGCTTGCTTTCTAGTTACAGATAGATGGAGTCTAATTTTTCACTCTTGAAATAATAGCAATAGCTAATCTTCCTTTTAAGCAACTGCACCTTAGTAAAATTGATACCCCCTTTAAAGCAGCAATTCCCCATTTCTCCCTCCCCCAGACCCTGGTAGCTTCTAATCTCCTTTCCATCTCTGTGAATTTGTCAGTTTTAGATATTTCGTGTAAGTAGACTGACACAGCATTTCTCCTTTTGTGTCTGGCTTACTGGCTTATTCCACCCCAGATGGTGGCTTCGAGTTCATCCATGCAGTCGCATTAAGCAGCGCTGCATTTCTTCTTATCGCTGAGGCATATTCCACATTTCTCCGTTTATCCGCTGGCGGAGCTGAGCTGGTGTTCACTGCAGGCCACGGTGTGCCAGGCCCGTGTGCGAGCTGTGTGCGTGAGCCCTGGGGCCAGTGCAGCTGCCCTCTCTCAGAGAGGGGGGTAGTTTGCCCAGTCACCCAGGGATGGGGGCACATGTCACTCCAGATGCCTTCATGCGAAGCCACCTTCCTTAGGATGCCTCTTAGGATTCAGGCATGAGTTGTGGATTTCCACTCAGGTCAGATATGCCTTGAAGACCGAAAAAGAGGTGCTTTTCCCATTATTTTCCAGTCCAGATGGGATCATGGGGGCAGGGTCCTGGGCATGCTGCCGTGCACGCCAGCCGGCGGTGACACAGCCAGGTGGGTTCCGGCGGGGCCGCTGCTCGCACAGCCTTGGAAAGGCGCGTGTGCCCCCGCACAGCTCCCGGCAGCTTTGAAATCGCCTGCCTCCCTGGACCGCCAGGCTGGGGGCGCACGGGGACGTGCCCGGGCTGCTGCGAGCTGGGGGTTAAGGATTGGACCTTGAGATCGGTTTTCAGCAGAACAGATTCCCCCCAGTGGAGAGGGCACAATTGTCTGCCCAGGGCATGTGGGCACATTTGCAGCAAATCGTGCAGCCTGTGGGGGCGCGTGACGGAGCTGAGAGCTGCTCACTCCCGGCCGCTCCTCGTGAGCTCCATCCTCTTTGGATTTGGAGGTGCCTAGATATCAGAGCTGAGGGGGTTTTCCCTTGTCGGGTTTAAATGCTTTTCTTTCTTTCTTTCTTTCGTGTCTCCCGCCCCTTCCTTGCAGTACACACTCAACGGCAAGAAGGTGGAAGTGGCTGTGAAGCAGATCATTGCGGGGAAGAGCGTAGAGCACTGCGGCACCTTCTCCAACCCCGAGACCCTGGATTTGTTCCGGAACATCCCCGAGCTCCAGGACTTCTGAACCAGACTGGCTCGCGTGCCTTTTCACCACGTGCGTCTGTACTGGAAATCCTGTGTGTTCAAGAAATTACTCAGACAACCATGGCTCCTTTGCATTGGGCTCCACAAAGGAAATTTGCACCCAGCGCTCTCTGGTGGGATGAGAAGCAGTTCTGGTTCCTGGTTGAGTCTGGTGGGTGACTGGTCTTGCACAGGCAGGCATGGGCTCCTGACCGTCGGACGACACAAGGCATTTGCAGGGTCTGTGCAATGCCCCCCTGAGCGTGCGTGTGTGTGTGTGTGTATGTGGTGTGTGTGTGTGTGTGTGTGTGTGTGTGTGTGTGTGTGTGCGCACTTCAGTACGGGGCTCCATCCGAGAAGCTGTCTTGCTTCAACTTCCTAATCCTCGCGTTCCCTCTTGGGGTCAGGGCTCTTTGTATTGGTCTCAGGCTCCCGCGGCCCCCTCAGCACTGTCCTTCAGTTGTTGAGCTTTACCTGTTACGGGAGACACCTGGTGTGCCTGGAGGCCACCTCTGTCTCCCCTTGTGTCGTGCGTGTGCAGAGCGCAGGCTCCGTGCCCCCGTACGGCCAGGCCCCGCCAGCCAGCAGGACGTCCCCTCCGAACAGCGCCGGCATTCCACTCTTTAATACGAGCTCTCTATTTTATGGACTTTAAACGGTTTCAAAAATGTTAATGTTAATTAAGTGTCTGGTCTGCGTGGGTGTTTTGAGAACTGGCTGGTCCACCTGGCAGGGGCCGCGTCCTCGGGGTGGGGGTGACAGATGTGCTCCCCGCTGAGCTGGACGCCGGCCAGCCTGTTGCGCGGATCCTTCCAGACGGCGGCTCCCAGCCTGGGGACGGAGCTGCCTGGGCCTCCTTCAGCACGGCCGTCACTGCGCTTCCTCCACGTGGTCGCCCTTGGACTTGTAATACGAAGATTGCTTTGTTAGCCCTTATAAATCAAATCCCATGTCTCAGTAGCTCAGCAGTTGTTACGTACTTTGCAGTTCAGCCTATCAACAAATTTCCGTAATCCCATGTTCATTTTGTAGTTCTTAAAACTGAAGCCCATTTGAATCCCTTTTTTGCTGGATTACAAAATGTTGGAGGAAGTGCTATAAGGAATGTAATAAAATAAATCTATATCTGTGTATGTGTGCCCCACACTCCCTTGTTTGGTGTGCAGCCGCGCTGGGCATCTTCTCTGAAGGAGGTGACTGTGGACATCTGTGCACGGAGCTCACGCGCGGCTGAGAGCTGTGCCCTAGAGGAAGGTTTGGTCTGCCTGGTTGGGGCCTTACCTGGGCCAGTCGAGGTCCCTGTGGCCACTGGACCACGGGCACCTCTCGGCTGAAGCCAGCACCCCAGTGGGGGGGTCGACATGCTCACCTGGGGTCTCCGCCACCCTGGGGCCCCCCTGGCTCAGAGTGGGCAGCTCTTCCCTGTCGCAGGGGCTGGCTGGGTCTCAGGCCCCAGTGTCCAGGCTTGTTGTGGCTATCCCTGCAGGGCTGACGGGTGTCCGGGGGGACAGCAGTGCTCCCAGCCCTGTGTTCCTGTGCCCTACTGTCTCCCGTGTGTGACTTTTGTCTTCTTGGTCTCTGGTGGCTGCTCCACCTCTCGCCTGGCATCTTGTGCCAGGCAGGAAGCGGGTGAGATGACACGAGGGTCGGCTGACAGCACAAGCCCTTGTTGGCGGGAAAACCCAGCTCCTCGGACGCCCCGATGGGTTCATGTCTCCTTCTCTCGGGGAGAAGGGGGGTCTGGCACTGCTGTTTTCACGAGGCCGGATCGTTACCTTGTTTTGTTCGTCTCCGGTCACCGCGGGGACAGCCTAGCTCATGGTGGGTGGCTTCCATCAGCACAGACCGGATCATCCCACTGTCCGGGAGGTGGGTCTCTGCAGGCCATGTTCCTGCTGCAGGTCCCAGGGCAGAATCCGTCCCCTTCTCCAGCCTTTGGAGGCCGCCTGTGCTCCTTGGTCCGTGGCCTCTTCCACCAGCGTCACAGCCAGCCCCAGCTGTTGGGCCACCTCAGGCTGCATGGCTGTGACCCTGGCCCTCCTGCCTTCCGCTCACTGGTGCTGACCCCGTGATGACATCACATCTTCCCGCATAGCCCCCCTCAAGATCGTTAACATAGTCAGGGCTGCAAAGTCCCTTTCCCAGAAAGTCATGCGTTCGCAGGTTCTGGGGAGCAGGCTGTGGCCATCTCTGGGGACCGCCATCCTGCCTGCCACACCTGCACATGCAGCCGGGTCCCGGAGGTGTAAGAACAGCGGGGGCAGGCACCTGCAGCGGGAGCCCCGAGCGGGGGAGCTGCTGCCTGCCACCGGGGTGGGTGCTTCTGATCCCCAAGCCCCATGGGGGACGGGACTGCCACCACCTGCAAGACCCTGGCCCCCTGCGCGGTGCCGAAAGACTCACTTCCTCTCGCCGTGGGCCACACTGGGGGAGCCATTAAGGCTAATTACTGTGCCCTCTCCTTCCAGCAAGATGTCACTGCTGATTGAGCACACGTGTCCTTATTAATAAGCCACGCTGGACAGCTTCATTAACGAGCGACAGATGGCTCGGAACAACATATACTCGTGCACACGCTGTGCAGTGCTGTCCTCGGCCGTGCCCTGGCCGGGCAGGCATCTCCCCCAACCGCCCGCCAGCCAGCTGCCCACTCATACCCAGGGAGGCCACAGGTTGCAGCAGGACTCTGGGCCTTGTGTAGCCCTCAGGCCCCTCACACCTCCGTCGGTCTCACCAGGCACGTGTTGGGAGCTATGCTGTGTGTATGTGACAGGTGGCCGCTAGGTGTCTGTGCTCCTGCTCAGCCCCGACCCCCTGGTCCTCCCGGGGGCCCTTTCCTCCCACCTCCAGGAGCTCCCTGACAGCTGAGGGCTTCTTCCCAATCTCCCCACAGCTGGGCCCCCTTTCTGGCCTGGGCAGCCTCTGCTAAGGGGACCTGGAGTCCTGGGAGCCCCGGCTGCTCGGTGCAGGCGCCTGCTCTCTGCTCTAGCCTCCATTCGGTTGACTCCCTGGGTTCCGGGCCCTCGAAGCCAAGGCCAGGTCTGCTCACTCCTCAGTGTTCAAGCATCTAGCAGGGCACTTAAGGAAAGCTGTCCCCAACCTCCTGCCCTACCCTGACACCGTCTTAAGAAGCCTGTCCTGAGGACAAGGCTCTCTTAGGGAATGGAACACTGTTTGAGGACCAAGCCACGTTCCCTGGGCTCCAGCCTTCAGAGGGAGCACCCCACGTAGGTATATGGGGGCCAGGCCACTGCTGCACAGAGACCCCAAGCCCAACGGCTCAGTGCAGCAGCCCCGCAGTAGATGGGGGCCCAGGGCAGGTGACTCAGTTTTGCTTCACGGGGTCATCTTGGGCCCCAGGTTTCTTTGTGTGCGCTCACCGTCCCCTGGTGAGGGGGTCTCGTGCGTGGGGCTGAGGTCGTCTGGTCACATTCACTCTCAGCCCCGTGGGAACGGGTCACAGAGGAAGTGGCCCCACTCATGTCCGTAGACCAGAGCCTCACCACGAGGTCGCACCTTGCCAGAGGTGCCCCACCGCGTGCTGACCAAAGCTCCGGCGATGGGTGGAGATGGTTCTAGCGAAGGGACAAAGTGGAGGGTGGGCTTGGGGAGACTGGCAACCCCCCAGCCCCTCGTGACCAACCCCTCCGTCGCTGAGCACTAGCCAGCAGGATTGCTTCACCTCTGAGTGTGATGTTGTGGGTTTGAATTGTGTCCCCCAAAACTCATGCTCAATTCCTAACCGCGGTACCTGTTTATTTGGAAGTAGGGTCTTTGCTGACATTTTCAGGTAAGGTGGGACCACCCAGGGTTGGCAGGGGGTGTTCTTATCAGAGGGGAGACACAGCCCAGGGGAGAAGGCCGTGGTAAGACAGAGGCAGAGATTGGAGTGATGGGTCTATGAGCCAAGGGACTCAAGGGTGGCCGACAACCCCCAGAAGCCAGAGAGGCCAGGAAGGATCCCCCTACAGGTTTCGGGGAACGTGGCCCTACTGGCACCTCGGTTTTGAGCATCTGGCCCCCCAAACTGCCAGACAATAAGTTTCTGTTACTCTAAGTGCCCAGTTTGTAGTGTACGGTTGTGGCAGCCCCAGGGAGCTCAGGCAATTGGGTGCTGACCTGCGGCCGGAGGGCTGACCTGAGAGCGAGAGGGGCCTTTAGAGGAGGTGCTGGCTTGTGTTTGCATCCTTGCCTGCCGAGCGGTAGATCGTGAGGCTTGTGAGACAAACTTGGCAGTTTTCGCACCGCTCTGGCCGTGTGTGTGTGTGTGTGTGTGTGTGTGTGTGTGTGTGTGTGTGTGTGTGTGTGTGTGTGTGTGTGTGTGTGTGTGTGTGTGCGTGACCCCCCCCCAAAGCCTGCCACCTGCAGGGAGCACAGGGCTGTGGACACGGGGCACGTTGCTTCTGTCTCTCCCTAGGGGGAGGTGATGAAAGCCTGCTCTCTGCTCCCAGGCAGGATGCAAGGATGACCCCCGTCCTTGCTGAGCCCTGTCCCCTGGCAACTGCTTGTAGCTGCATGAACTCAGCATGAATCCTAAAAATTTCTGGGTCCAACCAAGAGCCTTTTCTTGAGGGGTTCTGCAGAGCTGGAGGTCCAGGTACTAAGTTACTCATTCAGCTGACATGCTCGGTGCTTGTCGCTGGGACCCATGGTCCTCAAGGGAGTGTCCATCTTTCAGTGGGGACAGATGGTCAACCAGAAAACCACAGACCTCTTGATATTTGACAGGGAAGCATTCTTGAAGGATACACTTTAGACAGGATGCCGGGAGCAGGCAAGCCTGAAGCCTTGCCCTGAAAGGTCAGATGTACCATGTGAAGACGGGGGAGGTCAGCCAGCCAGGCAGAGGAAAGAGCACACACAAAGGTCCTGGGGCAGGAATGAGTTAATGAGCTAGAAGAACAAATGAGAGGCTGTCTTTTTTTTAGATTTATGATACATAACCATATACAAACACAAATATTCTTACCATATGATCATTCCCTTCTTGGTATATAATCAATAACTCACAATATCATCACATAATTGTATATTCGTCATCATGATCATTTCTTAGAACATTTGCATCAATTCAGAAAAAAGAAATAAAAAGGGAACAAAAAAATTCATGCATACCATACCCCTTACCCCTCCCTTTCACTAGCATTTCAATTGACTAAATTTATTTTAACATTTGTTCTCCCTATTATTTGTTTATTTTTAATCCATGTCAATAAGGTAGGTAAAAGAAGCATCAGACACAAGGTTTTCACAATCACACAGTCACATTGTGAAAGCTATATCATTATACAATCATCTTCAAGAAACGTGGCTACTGGAACACAGCTCTACATTTTCAGGCAGTTCCCTCCAGCCGGTGAGGCTGTTTTGAGAATATAGAGGGCAAGGGAGCAGGTGGGAGAGGCCAGGCTGCCAGTGGTGGGAATGGATTGTATTGCACGGGCAACCGGGAAGCTGCAGAGGGTTTTGAGCTTGGCAATGACAACATCTCATGAGCATTTGCTCTTGGGTGCCTTGGGAGGAGGAGCAGAGATAGCTTGGGTGCTGGGTGGGTGGAAGATGCCCTGCCATGTCTGCTCGCCAGCCTTCCCTTTCTTCTTTCTCTCTCTTACCATAAACGCAAATGGCGACTGTGCACAACGTAGGAGATTAGTTCTGGTTCATCACATAAATGTTGATGTGTTGAACACACAGCAGAGAGGATTATGAGCAGGTCTCATTAGGCCCAGGGAGCCTGCCTGGCTTTGATGGACAGCGGTTCTTTCTCCCCAAGCCGTGTCTGCCCTTTACGTGGGCATAAATGATTTTGAAAGGCCTCCTGCCATTTTGTCCCCAAACTTTCAGCACCATCATAAGCACATAAAGTCTGTTAGGAAGGTGTCTAAAATGCGTTCCAAGCCGAACGCAGGCTGTCTTGTCATGGTTTCCGTGCTGGGGAAGGCTCTCTGCCACTCCCAGAGTCAGTGGATGGTCTGATAAGCTCATTAGCCGACCTCTGGGGGAGAAACAGCTGTCGGTCAATCCACTGTACTCTAGAACAACTTCCAAACTTTTTCATCTTGGGACTCCCTCCCGTTCTTCCTCCTACCTTTTTCTTTCCCTGTTGCAAAGAGCTAAGCCGTGAGTCTCGTGGGGTTTTCGGGAGACGGAAAGGAGTGGTCCTAGGGCCTTCCACTCTGAGGGCAGCCCATGCTCCCGGTTTTCACTCTCTGGGTCCAGAGTGTGTCAGCCTCGCCACTCCTGCTCACCAGTTACCTGCTGGGCGATTCTTTTTGGTGTCTGCTTCCTCTTTTCGGTCATAACTCAGGATTCTCCTGGCTTAAACAAAAAAGGGTACCGTGGGCTTGCATGTCTGAAAACTTCAAGTCAGGCGTGGCTGGATCCAGGGGCTGCAGTGAAGTTATTGTTCTCTTCTCTCCATCTCGGCTCTGTTCTTTGTGTTGACTGCGTTCTCAGAAGCCTCTGCAGCCTTCGATCCTCACCGTGTCGAGCAGGGCAGAAACATTTTTGCCGGTAGTTCCAACACAGGTTTCCACGTCAAATGCCATTGGATGGTTTGGATTACCTGAACCAACGACTGGCTGGGAGGAGAGAATTTTTGGTGAGCCAGGCGTGGGTCCCAGTCCCCCACTTGAAATTTCTAGAGGCCCATGTGGAATCAGCCCCGGGCAGTAGCAGGGACCGAGGATAAGGAGAGGTGGGTCCTGGGGAAGCCTGTGGTTTTCCTTTAAGAAAATGGAGGCAAGAACCAGCCTCTCCATTCCTTTTCATCTTTTCACAGATGCCCAACCTTTCCTTGCTTCCCTTGCTCCTTGCTTCTTCCTTTCTCTATTTGTTTTCTTTCCTCTGTCTCTGCTATGTTCCCTGCCTCATTCCCCAGCATAACAGTCTCAGGTTGCCCAGAAAACAAGCTCTGTCCTAGAGACTATTGTTAGCATGAATTTCCATATTTGGAAAACGGGGAAGAAATGTGCACTGTTTTTCCATAATACCGACCCTAGAGAATAAAGCTCTTAAATCGTATTTTTGCTTTAACAAGTTGGCAAGACTCTGGATTCACACTCAGCCGCTGCCCCCCCCCCCCCCAGGCTGAGCCTGCACACTGCCCTCAGGCTGGGCCAGGGACCCCCGGCGAGGGGTGCCACACAAGGGACAGCTCCCCTGTCCCAGCCCAAGGGCCTGCAGCTGTTCCTGCCGCCCGCCTGCAGCCCCAGGCTCTTTCCCTCCTCACCCTGCCCCTTCCTCCCCTCAAGTTCTCTCCTCATTCCTTTGCTCTCCTTTCCTCCTTCCTTTTCTTCTCTTCCCCCCTTCCTCCCTCCCCTTCTCCTTTTCCTCTCAGCCTGTCCTTGCCTCTTCCCCTACCTGCCCCTGTCTCTCCTCCTCCCTCTACCCTTTCTCATCCTTGCAGTCCAGTTGAGTGGACTTCTGGTCAGTTGAGTAACAAAGGCCCTGGACTAGGAGACTGGAGACCCCAGTTCAGTGCCGGCTCTGCCCCTTAGGCTAGTCACTTCACCTCTGTGTGCCTCAGTTTCCTCACTCAGGACACCTGCCAGGGCTGGGGGGCTGCAGGGAGCACAGGTGTGAAGGGCGTTGAAAAGAAAGGCCCTGGGCTTGCTGGAGCCGAAGCCCTGCTGCTCCTCGCAGAGTCCTGGTCAGTCCCCAGACCCGCTGCACTCAGAGGTGGGCTCTGGGCCCCTTTCCACGGGAAGCCTTCCCTGCTGTACCTGCTCCTCAGGTGACACCCCTCCTGCCCTGGATTGCGGCTGGGATCTGTGACCTCCTGTAACCCCCAGAATACAGCAAAAGTGAAGGGGTTGTGCAGAGCTGGTTGTGCTGGTTTGAAATGATGTATGGACTTTAGAAAAGCCATGTTTTAATCCCACCCACAATAAGTCTGCCCCCACAAGATTGGGTTAAAAGAGCATGGCTTGGGCAGGCCACGGTGGTTCAGCAGGCAGAGTTCTCACCTGCCATGCTGGAGACCTGGGTTCGATTCCTAGTGCCTGCCCATGTTAAAGAAAAAAAAAAAAAAGATGTCTTTTTTTGGGTACATAGCTGCATCAAGCCAGCACAAGGACTTCCCTAAACTCTGAGACTCCAAGCAGTGGGCAATTCCAGCTTTGAGGAAGCAAATGGCCGTGAATTCTGCAGTTGCAAGAAACTGAGTTCCACCAGCACTGGCAGGATCCTGGAAGCATAGCCTTCCCTAGTCCTGCCTCTTGGTGAGACACAGCGGCCTTGTGCTTTGATTTCAACCTTGTGACATCCTGAACAGAAGGCTCAGTTGAGCCACGTCCAGACTCCTGGCACATGAGAATGGTGAGAAGATAAGACAGTGAGATGATAAGCTGGTGAGACCATGAACCAGGTGCTGAGTGAAGCCACCCAGTGTGTTGGTAATTTGTTACACGGCAGTAGGAGACGAATTCAGCCTCCTACTGGCCCCACCTCAGCCTGGGCGCCATGCTCTACTTAGTACCTGCAGAGTCCTGAAATCCTGCCAGCCTGTCTCTTCAGCCCAAGCTGGGTCCTTGAGGACAGGAATCTTCTTTCTCTGGGTCTTCTCTGTATCCCACCCCCCAATCCCAACTGCAGGGTGAATTCAATGACTAGTTTGCTTGAATTGGGATTAGCACTGTGCCACTGAGCACCCTTTTTGATGCAAGGAACATTAAGACAGCTCATGCCACCGGCTTCAGGCACAGCAGGATCCAGGGACTGGGACAGCATCCTCAAGGATTCAGCCTCCCTCACCTCGCCCGTAAGGGCAGTGGGGCCTAGCGGTTCAGAGCAGGGACCTGGAATAGGGTTGTCGCTCGAATTTTGGATAAATGGTTTAGAATGGATATTTTTTTTCCCAGCACTTGTATCTTTTTGCTTATTTTTTGAACAGATCTAGTCACATACCATGCAATCCATCCTAAGTAAACAATTAGCAGTTCCCTGTACAATCACTTGGTTGTGTGTTCACACCATCATCTATATGAGGACATTTCCATTTCTTCCACAAAGAAAGAAGAAGAGGAAAAAAAGAACAAAAAACAAAAAGGAGAACCACCAAGCATCCCATACCCGTCCCTGGTATCCCCCTCGCATTAATATTTACCTTTGGTATATTGCCTTTGTTATATTTAATGGAAAAGTATTACAATGGTATTGTTTTATTCCCCAAATGTCTACTTTTTATTGAATTTATTAATGTTACAGAGTTCCTGCGTGGCTAGAACCATGCCTGAGAATTCAAAGAAGGAAATGGTAAATGGACAGCCTCATCTACCCATCAGACAGTGTATTAAAACTTGATTCATGTGCATTTTTGATAGTTTCACAATCTTTTGAAAAGTGGTAACAAGAATTGGAATTTTAAATCTGCTGGACTTCAGGTTTCTAGTATAGTATTCCATTAAATAACATTTCCACATATTCATCTAAGTTCATTCCTCAAAAACATAATACCCAACAAAATTTTGCTGGAAAAGATGCATGCTTTCCAGGGAAAATACGGGGCTCAGTGTCCAAGAGATTATTTAAGGTTTTTGGTTCCCAAATGACATCTTCAGTTTAACCAAGAATCCCTTGTGTCTCTTTTAATCATCCAGTGGTACTGTTTTAAATGTACGTATATCCCAAATACTGCATAGGACATACTTATGCCAAAGAAGTATTTCTCCTTTATTTAAAATTCAAATTTAACCAGGTGTCCTGAAGTTTTGCCAAACCTGGCAACCCCCTCTGGAACCATCTGCTTGCATCTGAGTTATGTCTCTGCTACTTGTGACCATGGGACAAGTTCTCCCCACCCATGAAAGAGGACGAGAAACGGCAGGCGCTCCTGGCATAGAGTGGGTGCCTGGGACGTTTTATCTACTGCCGCTTAATAATCTCTTGTCGCGACTTCCTTCCGTGCAGGCGTCCAGCTTTGGCAGCCCCTAACTCACTGTCCCAGAACTTGGCTCCCCTGCCAGAAGGACAGTCACTTTCTTTTTCTTTTTTAACTTCCAGCAAAAGGCCTGGGAAGGGGTCTCATTGGCATGGCCTGGGTCACATGCCTGTCCCTGAACCAGTCACTGCGGATGGGAGAATGCGAGGCTCTGAGCTGTCACTCCCGTGGCACGTGACGGCCTCGAAAGCCAACTGGGGATAATGTGACCCCAGGTGCGCGGAGACGGGTGGAGGAGGGGGCTGCCCCACCGGACTCTAAGTCAGGAAACTGCTCGCACTGAGTTCTCAGCTTAACCAGCTGACCCCATGCTCGTAGCTCCCCAGATGAAGGCAGATGGATGCAAAATTGTAAAAGAAGACCTGTTTTAGGGAGAATATTGAATTCAAGGATTTTCTATGTTCGGGCTTCAAGAGTTCCCACATAGACTTTCAAGGAAAAAAACAATTTTTTTTTCTTGTTCTGAACATACACATGTAATGAAGACAAATGAGACATATTTGCCCAGATAGCAAATGCAAGAATTGGATTTGGAGGATCAGCCAGACTTGAATTGAGGCAGCCACCTTCTGAGGAGAAGCCTCTCCATATGGGACAAATCCAGCTTGTAACTAGAGGTGCCTTGGAGGCTAGCAGCTTCTCTTTGAAGAGGGAGCTAAAGAAAATGACAGCAAACCTTTTGACACGTTTTTACTCTCGGGGGAAGCCAGTTGTGGTGGTTAATTTTACATGTCAGTTGGGGTTTTGGTGTCCCATTGTTTGGTCAAGCAAGCACGGGTCTGATCATTACTGTGAGAGTATTTTATAGCTGGATCTGCATCTATAATCAGTTGGTTTCATCTACGGATATTGCATCTACGGATATTGCATCTACAAGCAACAAAGGAGATTTCCCGAGAGAGCAGGGGTGCAGAGCAGGAGCTCCGGGTGCAGGACTCAGCCTGCCGTCCAGCCCTACAGGGTCTTTCGTGGGAGCTGTGCTGGGAAGAGCTAATGAATGTCAAATGGTATCAAGCAGACTGTGGTCCCCGTCATTTTGGGGGTGATTGCCTGGGTCCCCTCTGTGCATTTGCAATGGAAGCCAGGCTGCGGGGGGCCAGTAGCATCAAGCTTGGCTTCCTTGGATCTTGGCTGTCCTGTGTCTGAGGATTGTGCCTCCCATGGGCCCAGCGAGCTGTCCTAGGATGACAGGGGCTGGGCCCCAGGATACCAGAGTAGTGTGTTGCTACGGCAACATAGGTAACCCCCATTTTGCAGATGGGGAATAAGGCCTGTGGCACGTCTGACATTGCAGTCCAGCAGCCTGGCTGAGACGCTGGCCTTGACCCCCTCACTGAGCCTTTGGGGAAGAGGCCCAGGAAGAAGGGAGAAAATCCCTCTTTGGATAAACCTCTCTTTGTGGTCCTTTTCTATGTAGTTCCTGAATGTCTAGATTGATTAAGAAAAAAAAAAAAAAACAAAAAACCACGCAGTGAAAAAGATCAATCACCCATATCTGGTTTCCAAGTCGCAAACTCTCTCATATGCTTGAGCCTCTAATTAGATTTGGAGTGAGAATCAATTCATATGGCATGAAATTTTAAAAGAGAACGTTGCATGAATGGTACTTCCCATTATTCTAGCTTGATTGAAACTGGGTTTTTTAAAGATGCTATTTATACTCCTTAAGACAATGGAACTTTCAAAAGGATCCCGACTCTTGAGTCTTCATGTGCGATTCTTAGGGAAGTGGAAATTTTCAGATTTTCATAATGAATGTGTTTTTTATGGCTTTCTCTTTCTTCCTTTTTTTTTCTTTTTCTTTTCTTTTTCATTTTTAAAATAACCTGACTCCGCAGTGTCTCTCTTTGCCGCTTGATGGGGACCTCAAGTTCTTGCCAGAGTATGTATCCCATAATTGCTTTCATGTTCAGACACAGCAAGGGCGTGTAGTAAAGGGCTGCCACGCAGCTGTGACAATTCTATTAGGCCTGGCTTCTTGCATGGCTGACCTTGCAAATTGAATCCAGGCACGCCAGGCCCTCTGCCTGGCTGTTGGATTTCATGTCCCCAGTTTGGGGAGCTGCCTGGGGGAATGGGGGCTGTGACCTGGGGGCCCGGACTCAGGCAGCGGGCAGCCCGTCCTGCCCTACCCCCCAGCTCCCGGCGGGGAAGGCCGGGGGGCCCGTGATGGATGGGCCTCTGCCCGCTGAGGCGTTATTAGCCACTCTGTCAAGGTGACAGCGTGACTCTTAATCTTCCATCTCTGGCTTGAGGTTTATTTTTAGATGGGGAGTTAGCCAGCCTTCCCCGAGACACGCCAGGCTGGACCCTGGCTGCACAGTCCAATGACCGGGGCAGTTTTGCAACCCGCTGGGTTCCACGGGGGAGCCTCTTGTGGGTCAGATTGGGTCCCCCGGCAGGGTGTGGCCGAGTCCTTCCCCAGCACCTGTGAGTACGGCCTTTGGGAACAGGGTCTTTGCAGGTGGAGGAGGTTCAGGTGAGGCCATTGCTGCCCTTAGAAGGTGGCAGGAAGGCACCCAGGCGCGGGGAGGGGCCGCGTGAAGGTGCGGGCGGGGCGAGGGGCAGACGCCAGAGCCAGGGGGGCAAAGTGGGACCCCCCTACTTCAGAGGGAGCACGGCTCTGCCTTCACCTCGATCCAAACTTCTTGCCTTGAGAACCCAGCGAGAATGAGTTCCTGTTGCTTTAAGGCACCCAGATTGTGGACCTTTGTTGGTCCATACCGGCAGGTGAAGGGAGTATATTATTTGTCAAATTAAGTGACTTTTTTTTTTTTCTTTTTTCTTTTGGTTATGGCTGCCTCAGGAAACTAAGACACAAACTACTGGGGTGCAGGGAATGTTGTGTCTTGATGCACGTGGGGATTACATAAGTTAATACATGTGTAATGGGAATTGACCTATACTCTTACAACTTGTGCCCCGGACTGCATGTATTTTATGTTGCAATGATAAAATACTGATTCCCAGGCCCTACCTCAAGAGATACTGATCCTATTGATCTGGAGAAAAGCCCGGGCATTGACTTTTTTTTTTAGGCTTACATTGAGGAATTATGGCCCAGACACAACGGCAGAACCCAGGTCCCGGAAACCCTCGAGAGTAAGAGCACTGGGGACCCAAGGACGAGCGACGTGCTCTGCAGAGGCCAGTGAGTTCTGAGCAGCGGTGACATGTAGTGTTTCCCAGCCAGAGCATTTAACTGGTGACATAAGACCTGGTGGAGCTCTTCTCCCTTGGGGAGCGTTTGAGATGGGACCACCCCGCCAGCCTAGTCTCTAATAATGATGGTGGACAGATTCCCCAACCTCCAGTTTGTGGTGGGAATGAGAAATCAGCCATGGCTGTTTAAAGCCACTGATGTTTGGGGTTGTTTGTTACAGCAGCAGAACATAGTCTCTCCTGACTGATACACGCTCTTTCCCTGCGCCTCAAGTGCAGGCTAGGAGGAGGGAGGCATTCGAAGGGTGGATGCCGTCTGAGCAAAGGCTGGGACAGGGAACTATGTGCCTCGTGGACTGAGACCTGAGAGTGTCTTTGGGCAGGGAGGGAGGGGTCATCCATGGGAGAGGTAGCACTGTGCAGGGCGGCGATGGCCTCAGAGCTTGACGGGAGAAGGGATCACGTTGTTTGCCAAATTAAATGATTTTCCCCCCTCCTTCATTTTCCTACCTCTCCTTGGCCCATCCCCTGTGTCAGACAGCTGCAGGACTCCATGTACTTTGCATCAGGGAAGATTTATAAGAGCAGATAGAAAGAGACAGACGAAGAAGTTACTGCACAGCTTTTGCTATTTAAAAGCCTAGTCTTTAAGGGAATTGAGAGGACACTTAGCACAGACCAACAAATTGGTGTGTGTGGAACAGGGCTGGAGAAGGGGAAACCATTGGAGGAGAAACTGCAAGAGAGAAGACATTGGTGGGTATGAGTGAGGGGCTCCCAGCTATCTGGGCTGAGCCCCTGTTGGCAGCACAGCCCCCAGATTCTTTGTTGGATCGAAGAGCAGAGGGGCCCTGGTTCCCTGGGGGGAGGCCTGGGGATGTGGTGAGAACTCAGAGAGCCTGATTCATCTCTGAATGCTTTGCCACAGGAACAGACTGCTCTGAGGGCGGGGAGTCAGTGAGTACAGGAGTTTAACCATCTCAGGTGGCCTGATAAGTGGGGCCTTGGGGCACTATCTCTGTGAGGTTGTTTTGGTCTGTCCTCATGGTGACAAAATGGCTGCTGCAGCTACAACATCACATCCTCACACATCTGTGTGAGTGGGGGGTGGTGCAAGAGTTGTGGCTCTCTTTTATTTTTCCAGAAGCGAATGTGTTTCCCTAGAAAGAGCCCCAGCAACCTTCCCCTGCAGTTCCTGGCCAGAACTGTGTCCCATTGCCTGCCCAAGTCACAAAGGGATGCTGGGAAGCAGGTCTCTGCATTCTTTCTTTCTTTTTTTTGACATAAGAAAAGTTGCACAAATAGTCCAAAAAATGTCTGATTATTCTTCATTCAGATTCCTCAAATGTTAACATTATACAACATTTGCTTTATCCTTTCCTCTTCCTTCCTACACACACACACACGCACACACGCACACGTACGTATCTATGTCCTGAGTTGTCAGTTGTGTAGACATTTGCCCCTTTATACCTAAATACTTCATCTTGTTTCCTAAAAAGTACTTGTTTCCTAAAAACAAGGACGGTCCATTTCATCCCCATAGCTCAGTGATCAAAATCTGGAAATTAACACGAATGTGATTATTTTTAATCTCCTGACCCCTTTCAGATGTCACGGGCCATCTTGGTAACATCCCATATGGCAAAAGACAGCCTGAGGCCTCCTGCTGCCGGCCGTTGTCATGTCTCTTTAGCCCCCTTTACTCCAAAGCTCCCCCCAGGTCTGTCTCTGTCTGCCACGGCATCGACCCCAGATGCCATGCCACTTTGCAACCTGCCCCTCGCTTTGCTCTGTCGGATCGTCCCTCATCTCTCAGTTCGGTTAGGAGCTTGTGGCGGCATCAGCGGAAGTCGAGTTCTCTGGGTTGAGCCCTGCCGCCGGGGTGCTGACTTCGCGCTCTGACGGCTTGGCCGAGGCGCCGGCGCCCCCAGCCTCACCTTACTGCTGGGTGCTTGTGGTTTGCCTGCCAGGATGGGAGTGGCCCCCGCGCAGTCTTGCCCTTCGGGGTTCGTGGGCCCGGGCTCCTGCCCCTCCAGCTACAGTTAATCTTGAATCGAGGTGGACGGGAAGAATCAGGGTGGTCCCCTCTTTCTGGCGTCACTGTTTCAGGGCCTGGCGAGGCCCTTCCTGGACAGAGGGTGATGGCAGGTATTCTCTGTCCCCGGAGCACCTACGCCAGCTCCTGCCACCCGGCCCCCCGGCGTGGCGTGGCCCATGCATCTTCCTAGGGGGGTGGTTTGGCAGGGGGACTTCATTCATTTCGAACCAGAGAAGCCATTCCTGGGCTTCACTCCCACCTCTGAATCGGCCTCCCCTCCCATGAATAAGGCATCTGAAATATTTTCCATATCAAGTGTTTCCAGGGGCTCATTATGAACTTCATTATAATTGTTCATTAGTTATATTTTGTTCAGTTACTTTAACGAGTTGCCAAATGGAACACAAAGCCGGCAATTAGCATGATATCATTGCACTGAGACACTCAAACCGAGTTATAACACCTCGGCTTTGCTTGCTCCTTTTTCCCCCCCGGTGGAAGCAAAACCACGGTGGCAGCTGGTCCCCCGTCTGCTCCCCAGCGCCACCCAGGGCAGTGGGGAGCTGCCTTTGCTTTTCATTTGTTTTTTTTTCTCCCTGTCCGACATGGTTGATTTCTGCTCCAGCCAAGCCCCTTTGGACCCTGGCTGGGGAATGGGCCTTGAGAAGACGCCACTGCTGCAGGTCCCCAGGCATAGGTGTGACAGGTAGAGCCCGGTGTCCGCCGTGAGTCTCAGAGAAAAGATACCTTTTTTTTTAAAAAAAAGCATAATGCAGCCTCTATGCAGCAGGAGCTTGTCAACAAGGAAAGGTTGGTGTTGCTTTTCATCGATTGTTATATCTGAGTGTGTTTTCGAGGCTGGAGCATGACTTTGTAAAATCTGTCGTGAAACAGGCTCACTGCCCTCTCACCTGGCTGTCCTCACCCCGTCGCCACGGCTGAGGGGACAGAAAACCCCATTGGACAGGCCGAGGGCCTTTGCCCAGATAGTTTGGTCTGCGAGGATGTCTTGATAAGATTTTATCCATGAAAGTACTGGTTTGTGCACAAAGTGGTTTGACCAAGAGGGCCGGGCAGCTTCTTAGGAGTGCAGGAACCTTGGCTGAGGGGAAGAGGAGACGTCACTGGTTCACACAACTGCAGAGTCCGAGAGTGGATTTCAAGTGCAGCTGGATCCAGGACCTCGAGCAGCACCATGAGGGGGCCCTCCCTCTCGCCACGGGCCCTGCTTTCCTCTCTGCTGAGGTGCCCTTGGGCCAGCCCCCCTCACAGGGCAGCAGGTGCCACCAGCACCTAGAGGTGCCACAGCCGCCACGGCCTGTGCTCAGGCCTCCCTTCCAGGAACAATTTGCAACTGGGAGGCAGGGAATGCAGTTAGCGGCAGTCTCTGCTGTGGCCCTACAGGGGCTGCCCAGCCTCCAAGCCCAACCCTCCTTTCCCCTGCAGCCCCGGCCAGCGACCCAGAGCCGTGGGGGGACTGGGCCCAGCTATTTCTGCGTAACGTGCGTGCTGGTTTTCTGTGGCGGCCAGGAGCCAACGACCACACAGTGGGAGGCTTGAGCCCGCGGGGATTTGCTGCGCTTGCTTCTGCAGGCCACGAATCTGAAATCAAGGTGTGAGCAGGGCCAGGCTCCCTCCAAGGCCCCTGGGCAGGCTCCTTCCGGCCCCTTCCAGCTCCTGGTGGCCGCCGGCCGTCCTTGGCTTGTGGCTGCCTCCCTCCAACGCTCCCGTGTCTCTTCTTTCTCTGGCATTGCAAAGACCCTAATTGTGAATAAGGTCCCATTCAGAGGTGACGCAGTGCAGCCCATGACGGTATGTGACAGTATGTCACACGCTCCCCAGTCCCCCTGCCCTGCCTGGCTCTGCTGCCTCCGCCCTTGTCTTCCACAGCGTTGCCCCCCGCCTGGTCCCCCAGTAAATCCCTTGCATCCCGACTCATGTTGGTATCTGCCTCTCTGATGACGCACCCAACAGCCCAGGGGCATCTCCTAGGAGGCTGGGCCCCCACTGGCAAGGCCACTGCTTTCCCCAGGGTGCCCGCCCACCCCCGGCATGGCTCTCCCTGAGTGAAGCTGGGTCCCATGCCCCTCCCGGGGCCCCGCCAAGAGCCTCATGGGAGGGGCCCTCAGCCCCTCTCCCCGGAGCCCTCCCCCTCCCAGCCCCCTCTCTGCCTCCCCTCACAGTCCCTGCCTTTCCCCGGGTCCTTCCTTTCCTCTGTCTATTGCTTTCTTTCTTTCTGTGTCCCCCACCCCCTCTGTCCTTTCTCTGTCTCTCTCACTCCCTTTCTCTCTCTTTCTCCACTTCTCTCATTCTCTCTCCCTCTTCTTCTCTCTCTCCCCTTTCCCCCCAACTCTCTGTCTCCCCCTCTGTCTCTCTGTGTCTCTCTGTCTCTGAATGTCTGTCTCTGTCTGTCTCAATTTCTGTGTCTTTAGTTGTCCGTCTTTGTTGTTCTCTCTCCCTCTATGTCTCTGTCTGTTTGTCTCTCTTTTGGGCATCTGTCTCTGGTTTTCTGTGTCTGTTTCTGCCTGTCTGTCTGTCTCTGCCAGTCTGCCCCTGTCTGTCTGTCTGCCTCTGGCTCCCTGTTTCTGCAGGCCTCTCTCCCTCTCAGCTGCTGCACCACAGCCCCCGTCACATGTCCATCTGCCCCTTCCAGGTGGTGCTGAGGGTTTGCGCTGACAGCTTGGTGCACTAATGACTCAGAGCTCATTCCTAATGGTAATGAGATGTGAGAGAAACCTCGCCTGGACCAGACCGAGATGCCTGGTCCCCGACACAGGTGACCCTGAGCGCACTGCCCTGGAGCCGCGGCCCTGGCCGGTCCCGGGGCCCTGCAGAGACCAGGCGACAGGTCTGCCCGGGCTCAGGGCTGCTGCGCTGGGAGGCCCGGGCTGCCCCCCCCCTCCCCCGGGCAGCTTGGGGCCCAGGGAGCTTAGTGCAGGGCAGGGGGCTCAGGCTCAGGGGTGCAGCAGATGGCACCATCCCCACACCCCTGGACACCTCCCGCCGATGCCAGCTTGGGGGGCACTTACAAAAGCCATGCAGGGCAGCTCGCAGAGTTGCAGAGAAGTTGCAAAATGGGTAGGATAGGGGCGCCCAGAGAAGGAACCACAACCAGCACCGTCGCTGCCACTGCTGCCAACGCTAAACCCCAGAGGGTCCAGGCTGCCCTGGCCACAGCCTGCGCCCCCGTCCTCAAAGGCCACCCCCTGCCGCCACTGGAGAAGCTTCTCCACGGCGGTGGTGTCCAGCTCAGGCCAGGCCCTGCCACATGCCCTTGTCGGGGGGCTGAGAAGCTGCACGTGTGGGCTCTGCAGTCGGGTTCGAGTCCCGGCTCTGCCACCTCCCACCTGTGTGACCCTGGGCAACTCACCGACCTTGACTTCTGCAGTCGGGTTCGCTCACCTGCATGGGGGCAAGCCTACCTGTGGTGCCCTGCGAGGGCTGGAGGACAGCGCTCAGGCACCGAGCCGTCTGGTGTTTGCTGTTACTGTTATTACTTTGAAATCATCCCCCAGTGTCTATCGTGTGAGAAGAGGCTATTTCTCATAAAGACATGAACAGTGGAGAATCCCCCCAAACGTTGAGAATGGGGTTGGTATAACAATCCTTTCTTTTCCTTTTTACTTATTACTGAAGTATTTTTCTATTTCGGGCCCTCCTTCCACTGTGGTTTCCTGAAATCTTAAGCTGGGGTCTCTCTGACCTGTTCCCCAGGATTGTGTCTGAATTGCTGGGGGCTGATGTGGAGCTGAGGTGCAGGGGGCCCCCAATATTGAATCCTCACCTGCACAGGTATCAGCTGAAGGTCTGCTGTTCAGCCACCAAGTCCCACCAAGCTCTCTCCTGCTCGGCCCTCCAGGCCAGGTTGGCAGGTTGGCTTTCCTGCCATAAAGGGGGCTGAGAATCTCCGTGAAAAAACCCAGGGGGTCCATCCCCCTGAGAATTTCCCATCTAAATTCCCTCTTGAGGCTCCGATACATCCCTAGAGCTCTGGCCCAAAAGCTGAGTGCAGGCGCCTCTCTCTGGGTCCTGCAGATGCCCCCCTCATCCTTCTCT
The DNA here is from genome assembly GCF_023851605.1 of Tamandua tetradactyla. Taxonomy (NCBI): domain Eukaryota; kingdom Metazoa; phylum Chordata; class Mammalia; order Pilosa; family Myrmecophagidae; genus Tamandua; species Tamandua tetradactyla. The sequence continues at coordinate 7,043,267 of NC_135331.1, read as the reverse complement.
TCTTCCATCTCCTCCCGCTTATGGGAATTGTGTTCCGGTTAAAGCAGGGAGGTGGACACTCTTGTTCTTATTGCCGCTCCCCCTCAACTACAACCCAGCTCTCTACATCTCCTGGAGGGCAGTGTGGGGAGGTTATAAGCTGGGGCTGTGGGGACTTGGGGACCTGAGAGTCTCCCACTCACCTGAGTCCCGGGCAGTGTCCCTCCTTCCATACAAGGAACTCGATACGGCTATGAATTTATCTGATGCTGTAATTCTGCATCCCACACAGTTAAACCCTGTTTTTGGTTTTTGGCGACATTGACCCTGTGGCAAGGCAAGTAAAATGTGACTTAATCATGGACGCTGTCTGGTCCTCCGATCTGGGGCCTCCACCTTGCTTCTGGAGGGTGCAGTCTCTTCTACACCATCATGGTGTAGACGGGTGCTTTGGTTTGCTGGAGCTCCCGGAATGCAGTATACCATGCCTGGGTGGCTTCTACAATGAGGATTTATTAACTTCCAGCTTACAGTTCTTAGGCCATGAAAATGTCAGATTCAAGACATCAACAGGATGACACCTGGACTCTGACAACAGGCTGCCAGCATTCTGGGCACCTCTGTCTCATGGGAAGGCACCTGGCTGGCAGCTGCTGGTCCTAGGCTCCCAGGATTCATTGCTTTCAGCTTCAGCTTCTAACGGCATCCTCTCTGAGCTTCTGGGGCTCTTCCTTAGCTTCTCTGGGGCTTTCCTCTATGGGCTTAACTTAATTTCATCTCTTAACTCCTCTGAGCTCTCTGGGCTTTTCCTGTGTGTCCTTTATTCTCTTATAAAGGCCTGCGGTAAGAATTAGGACCCGTCTTGAATGGGTGGGTCAAACCTCGATTGAAATAACCAAACCAGAAGGTCCCACCCACAGCAGGTCTGCACCCATAGGAAGGGATTAAAAATACGTAACACAACTATGTGATGATATCGTGAGCCACTGACTGTACAGTGTGTATGGAATGTAAGTGTGTGGAGATTTCTCAATAAAATATATTAAAAAAAAAAAAAGAGGTCAATGATTGCTCAGCAGCTCAGCATACTTCATCTCAGCACTCACAGCTCGGCCTGGATGTTTGGAGATGTAGAAAGGAATCACCCTGGGGACAGCTGTTGGAACCCAGAGGCCAGGAAAGAAGGCCAGCAGATGTCGCCATGTGCCTTCCCATGGGACTGAGAAACCTAGATGAAAGCTAGCTGCCTTTCCTCTGAAGAACTACAATTTTTAGCTAAATAAATCCCCTTGTTAAAAACCAAAAAAAAAAAAAAAAAAAAGAACATGGCTTTTTCTGGGTACACAGCAGCTCCAAACCAGCACAAGGGAAGACTCGATCTAAAGAACTGGCCCACCTCCTCGAAGGGGCCTGGAAGTGGCAGGAGCAGCTACTATCTCTAGGCCGCAAGGGAGTAGACCATGAAGGAGCGATGGAATCAGGAGAACCCAAGGCCGCCGAGACGGGGACTTGTTTGTGGTGAGCAGAGTGTGCAGCCTGCTGCAGGGAAGGAGTCGTCACGAGGCGAAGCGTGCAGCAGCTGCGTCCACACCGCCTGCCTGTGCCGGATGGCGAGAGGGGGTGAGAACTGGGCGGGAGGAGCTGGCTGGGGAGGGCGTGGCCCCAGGCTTTGACCAGAGCTCCTGCAGAAGAGGCCACTGAGTGGGCAATGGAGTAGGAGGGTGGCAGGAAGCGTGGCCAGAACTGCCCTGGCCAGCACACGCCCTGTATGGACGAAGACCAACATTCCGGCAAAGGAGAAAATGGAACGGGGCCCAGCTCCAGCATCACAGGGAAGGGCCGTGAAGAGTGGAGTGGAGGCGGGCAGGGAAAACATAGATGCCTGGGGCAGGAAGAAGGACCAGGAGGCTGCAGGAGGAGATCTGGGGGGAGTGTTGGGGATGAGAGCGGATATTGGGTGTGTGAGGGAGGAAAGGAGCATCCTAAGAAACACTTCTGCAGACTGTGTACCTCTTTTATGGAGTTCAGATAAGGCAAATAAAGACTTTGAGTTATTTTGGAATTCATTTTGGTTGATGGAAAGCATTGCTCTGATCACAATTTTTTCCCCCTGAGATTCAGTCACTTGGGTCCCGAGCTTCTAAGTGGGTTCCAACAGTTTTCTCTTAGCTGAAAGTCACAAGGCAGAGATTTACAAGGAAAGTTTTCCTTTTAGATTTAATTGGGCTTCCCCAGGGATGCCATTTTACGTGATGGGTTCTTGTCTTTCCATGGGTTGGAATTTGGAAGTCCAGGTTTTAGTTTTGAGTCTCAAGTTTCATTGCAGAGCTGTGTAATGCTTGGCTCAAGGATTTGAGTCTCTTATTTTTCATCTGACCAAAGGGGATTCTAAAATCTGCCCATCCAAATGCTCAGGTGTGTTGTGATGATAAGGTGAGGTAATGGGTGTGAAACTGCTTTGGCAAAATACAAAATTTCCTTCACTCTAATGGAGCCAACTGTATGTATACAGCTATAAGAGATGTTTTTTCTTTGCTTGCAAGCAGCAGAAAACCTCTTGCTAATAGGGATTTTTTCCCTCATATGTCAAGAATTTTAGAGGTGCTTAGCTGTGGGTAATGGTAAAGCTGCTTGATGGTGTAAGGGGCAAAAACCTCTGAGATTTTTGTGACCTCTCCTCACAGTCACAACATGACTGCTGTGGCTCCAGCCCTTGCAGCCACATCTACAGCAGGAAGAAGGGACACGGCCTGGTCAGACTCATCTGTTCCTTTCTAAAAGAGTAGGTCTGAAGGAGAGTCTGGGAAATGAATATTTAGCTTTCCTTTATAGAATATGGAGGCAAGGCAGAAGGAAGTTGAAGATGGTGTTGGATTAGACAGCTCACTGAGCCTGGAATAACCAGTAAGTTCTAAATGGCAAAAATTGAGATTTTCCTGCCATGAAGGGGAAACAGCAGCTGAAGGATTTTGATCTCCGTGCTTATGATGCTGTTTATTTGAGCTCTTTCAGGGTGCCTGGCTATATCTGAATAGCTAACATCTCACTTTGGAGGTGGAATTCTATTAAAAATCAGATGCTTGTCTTTATGCAAATGGCTGTCTCACCATTGCTTAGGATTTTCATTTTTCTATGAATTATTCCTTTTCCACTGCTTTTTTTTTTCCCCTTGGAAGAAATAAAAACAACCACTGATGGATCAGAGGAATTTTCCAATCCTTCAGTCCGGAGATATTTATTGAAGGACTCCACATCCCAGGAACTGCTCTAGCCTCTGGGAAGTAGCAGTAACAAGACTAGGTGTCTTCAGTATTGGGGTTATATTCTAATGGAGGAGATAAGCCATAAATAAGTAAATTGATAAATAAAATAATCTCATGAATTATTTCAAAGAGAAGAAAACATGATGGATGAATAGATGAATGAGTGGGGATAGATGAATGAGTGGGGAGGGCTTCTTTAGTTGGGGGAAGGGAATGGGCAGGCGGCAGATGTCTCACTGAAGAGTTGTTATTTCAGGAGAATCCTGAACGATGAGAAGAAGTCAGCCGTGGAGTGATCTGGAGCGAGGGTATTCTAGGCAGAGAGGAGAGCACATGTGAAGGCCCTGCGGTGGGAAGGAGTTTGGTCTGTTTGAGGAAGGGAAAGAAGGTGGGTGGCCGCAGCATGAGGAATGAGGGAGATGGCGCAGGGGATGAGGTCAGAGAGGGGCTGGCCACAATGCAGAGAGTTTTGGAGAAGTGACTGGGCTCCTGGTGTTTCCTTTTGGGCGTTGGTTTGCTGGGATGGGCTTCATCTTTCAGGGATCAGCATTACCTCTGGCATCATCTTATAAATTTTTCATTTCCTTGCCTATTGTCTATTTCCTTGATGTAACTATAAGCCCCAGGTAATCAGGGACCATATCTGTTTTGGCCCTGTGTCTTGAGCACCTAACATGGCCCAGCACATGGAAGGTACTCAAAAATATCTAACAAATGTGTATCAGTTAGCTATCGCTGCGTAACAAATGACCCCAACTTGAGCAGCTTCAAACAACAGCTGTTTATTAGCTTACACTTCTGCAGGCCCAGTGGCACTGGGTTCTGTGTCCAGGGTTGGCTGTGTTGTGCTCTCCTTGGGCTGCACTTCTAAGCTCATGTGGTGGTGGCAGAATTCAGGCCCTCAGGGCTAGTCATTGGACTAAGGCCCCCTTCCCTGCTGGCTGTCAGTGCGGGACCGCTGTTACCTCACATGGCCCCCTCCATCTCTGAAGCCAGCAACCGAATCTCTCTCCATGAATCCCTCATGCACTGGATATCTGCCTTCCAGAAAGAGTCCAGCCTCTTAAGGGGCCACCTGGATGAGCTGTCTTTCTTCACACTGATCATCCCGTATAACATCCCCAATCACCCGGCACACTCACCGTCCCGGGATTATACCAGGCGTGGACCCGGCGTGTGGAAATCTTGGTGGCCCTCTGAGAATCCTGCTCATGAAAGAATGAATGGGTGAATCACCTCCCCTCCCCATCCCCTTTTCTTCTGCTCCTTCAGAAGCCGTTTTCCACCCCTGCCCAGCGTAGCCACCTCTCCCTGTTGGCAGCTGCAGCTTTTGTTTTCTGGTTGCTGGGAGTGATCTTCTAGACATGTGGCTCCAAGCCCCTGTCCTGACTGGGGTCTTCCTGGTGCCTTTATTTTTCATCTAATAGTTGTGTATTCATCCTCATGATCATTTTTAGGACATTTGCATCACTCCAGAAAAAGAAATAAAAAGAAAAAAAACTCATACATACCATATACCTTACCCCTCCCTCTCATTGACCTGTAGTATTTCAATCTACCCAATTTATTTTTCCCCTTATCTCCCCTATATTATACTTATTTTTTTATCTATATATTTTTCTTCATCTGTCCATACCCTGGATAAAAAGAGCCTCAGACACGAGGTTTTCACAATCACACAGTCACATTGTAAAAGCTATATCATTAGACAACTGTCTTCAAGAATTAAGGCTACTGGAACACAGCTCAACAGTTTCAGATACTTCCCTCCAGCCTCTCCAATACACCATAAACTAAAAAGGGGTGTCTATATAATGCATAAGAATAACCTCCAGGATAACCTCTCAATGCTGAAATCTCTCAGCCACTGAAACTTTGTTGTGTCTCATTTCTCTCTTTCCCCTTTTGGTCAAGAAGGCTTTCTCAATCTCTTGATGCTGAGTCCTGTCTCATCCTAGTAGTTCTGTCCCCATGTTGCCAGGGAGATTTACACCTCTGGGAGTCATGTCCCAAGTAGGGGGAGGGCATGAGTTGACCTGCTGAGTTGGCTTAGAGAGGCCACGTCTGAGCACCAAAAGAGGTTCTCCGAGGGTGACCAGGTGCCTTTTTAATGGCAGCACAGTCCCACCTCAGGGCCTTTGCACTTTCTCTTCCCGCTGCCTGGAATGCTCTGCCCTCAGACCGTGTGTGGGTCATTTCCTCTCCCCCTTAAGTCTTTGCTCAAATGACAAGGCTGAAGTGTGACCTTGTCTGACGTTCTCCCCAGTTTAAAACCACCCCCTCCCCTCTAAAATACTTTCTTGACTCGTTTTACTTATCTTCTTTGCACTTATTTTTATTTGACCTGCAATTCATTCTACTTACTTATTTTGTTGATGGGATGGCTCCGTCGACTAGAGGGCAGGGAATTTTGTCTGTCTGATTCTTTGTCCTTGCCCTGTGCCTATAACAGAGCCTGGCACACAGTAGGGGCTTGACAGACATCTGTCAAAGGAATGAATAAGTGGGTTTAAGAAGGCCAGTTTAAACTTGATCTGTTTTTCCTTTTCTTCTGGAAAAACCTGAGCAGGCACAAGTCTTCCTTCCCCAGGCAGCCTCATTATGTAACAGGACCTCCGTCTGCAAGGAGCTGTCAGCACCGCTTCAAGTGATTATATTTAGTGTTTTCAGCCTCTCCTTTTAGCTACATGAGCTTTCTGGAAGAGCCCTGGAAATGAGGCCTCACTTCAGTAGGTTCAGAGGCTCCTGGCATTGTCCAAGGCAGCCCCAGGGGATGGTGGGCCCTGTGGAGGTAGCAGTGGCCAGGCACCCCTGTCCTAAGCATCAACCCACAGCTGGCGCATGCTGAGAGAATCTGCATGTAGGGACAGAAGGTGGATTTTGTTTTGTAAGTGAAAGAACTAGGAGAAGCCAAAGCAGGATTGGAAAGAGAGTGACTAGAGTTCGAATCTTAGCTCTGCCGCTGGTTAGCTGTGTGGCCATTAGCCAGTTACTTAACCTCTCTGGGCCTCACTTAACTCATTTGCGGAATGGGGATAGAGATCAAGCGTTCAGGTGGGATTCATGGGCAGTGCCTTGCATATAGGAGGGACTTCAAAACATGGTGGTTGTTCCAGTTGTGTGCTCCGAGGTGCCTGGCTCATTTGTGAAGATGTAAGCAGCTAGGCTGGGATGCCTTCTGAGGGGATGGTGGACCCTTGGCACGTTCTCCCCCTCTACCGGGCTCGCTGCTCTGCCACGTCCGGGGAGTTCCACTGGCCAGCTTGGACGGTTTATTTGGGGATGAGCAGGGCCAATCTTTAGGCAAAGGTCAGCAAACTACAATCCATGGGCCAAATCCATCCTGCCCCCTGTTTAGGTACACCTAAGGACCTAAGAATGTTCTTTATGTTTTTAAATGTTTGGAAAAAATCAATCACGGAGAAGAAGCTGCAACAGAGACATGTGGCCTACAAAGTCCCTTGCAGAAAAAGTTTGCCAACCCCTAGCTTTAGGGGATGGAGTTGGGTGGGGCACGACCCAAAGAAAATCTCACTGTGTGACCCCTTTTCCCCACCACCCAGGAAAATCCTGTTATGATTTCCTGGACATGCTGTGTGGGCCAGACGCTTTACCTGGAGACACGTTCTCTCTAGGCCTCAGTGCAACTTGCAGAGGTAACTGCATCGCCAGCGCATTGCCCAGATGAGGAAACTGAGGCTCAGAGAGGCTGAGCCACTTGCCCGAGCTCACACAGTAGTGAGCGGCAGAGTGGGGGTTTGACCCATGCTGGTTTTTGCCTCTGGAGTCTGGGCTCTCCCCTCATCATAGGGTGCCTAAGAGGCAGCATCGAGGGTCACCTGCATGGACAGCAGGGGTGGCCCACACTTGGCGTGGCCGCAGAGCCTGTCCCTCTTCCTCGTGGTCCCACCCCCAACACACCTGAGCCAAGGTGACTGATGTGATCTTTACCGGGCAGGATTATCTGGGTGCAAGTGATGGAAACCAAAACTGGGTAACCAAAGTCACATGGGAATGTCTTGGCAAGACGGAGGCAATTGGCTCAATCCAACTCCTGGGGAGGCTGGAGAACCAGGCTGGAAAGGAGCGTCCCCAGTCAGCCTGGGAGCTCTCACAGGTGAGGCAGGGCAAACCAATCAGGAGTAAATGAGTCTCAACACCCAGCCCCATCGCCGTGTCTTTGCTTCAGATTTAAGTTCCCACAAGGAACAGTCCAAAGGCTCTGATAAGCGTTGTAGGCCCCGCCCCTGGCTGGGAGAGAGCTGGGACTCTTTAGAAATAGACACTTTCTCAACGGCGTCCCCTCGGGTGAGGTAATTCCCCAAAGGAATTGGGGTTCTCAGACCAAGACAAGAAGGAATGGCCACTCAAGTGACTTTCTCAGGGAAGGAGATGTAAATTTCAGAGCTGTTATTGGACATTTCCTTTGCCACGTGTACCAAGACACAGAATGCCAGTCTGCGTGGAGAGGGGAGGCTGCAGCCAACAGCTGAGCAGAAGCAGATGAGAGGGCAGAGAACATTCGGAGTTTCCTGTAACGCTCCAGTCCTTAATTCAACTCATTCTTGAGACCCAGCTATGCCTGCGCCCTTGGGTTCTCGGACAGTGGCCCTGTACTTATATAATAAATCTCATTTTTTTTTTTTGGTATAACCTACCTGCAGTGGCTTTCTGTTCATCTGAAGATAAAAATGATCTAATTAATGTGATGGTTCAGAAAAAGGTTGGGGTGAAGACAGCCCTAGGTGCTGGCCTTAGTGTTAGAGACTGTTTTTCCCCCCAGCATCTGTTCTTCTCTTTTTTCATACTAATAGAAATCTATTTTTAACTGACCACTCAGAATAAAGTTTTATTTCTCAGATTTTCTTGAAGCTAGCTGTGGCCATCAGCTAAGTTCTGGCCAACGGGATGTACATGGAATTGATGTGTGTCACTTCCAGAGCCTACCTTTAAATGGAGACACCATGCCCTTCTGCACTTGCTTTCCTGCTGGCTGGAATTTAAATGTGACAGCTGGAGCTCAGCAGCCATTTTGGTCTACGAGGTAACCAAGGGCTAGAGGCCAGTCACAATGGAGCAACAAAATAGACGAAGCCTGGGTTCCTGATCCACTGTGGATCACCATACAAATTATATAAGGGCCACCTTTGGACTTCTTGACTATGATAGTGAAACAAAGGTCTGTCTTGTTTAAGCCACTTTTTCCATTACAGTGGGACCCAGTGCTAGCTGTTAGAACCTGGGTAGTGTTTTGCAAATAATGGTGTGTGTATGTTTGTAGTCGACTGTGCGGTTATTACCCAATTCCTCATCCCTCCCTGAATCTGTACCCTTTGCCATGTGATGTTGCAGTTCCTTCTACTACCAGCAGAGTGTGCTCCCCACCCACTGACTTTGGATTTGGCCACGTGATATACCTTGGTCAGTAAGATATAAGCAGACATGACACAAGCAGAGGCTTGACATGCGCCCATGTGCTTGGGCTGCGGACTGTACTTCTCCTGGTGCCTTGAGATGACTGCACTGCAGCTACTCTTCTGGTGTAGAGAGGATGAGAGCTGCATGGAGGACACCAGGCAGAACCCACAGCTGGGAGACAAGTGCAGTCAAGACTAGCCTAGATCAGCAAGAATAAGTCATTGGATTTGGGGGCATTTTGTTAACACAGCATTGCTGGGGCAGTCGCTGACTTGCAGTGCTCTTGGGTCCTTTCCCAGAACCTCTGCCCGCCCCTGAGTCTCTGCCCAGCGGCTCCCCTCCTGGGCCCCATCCCCCAGGTACAAAAACTCAAGCCCTAGAGAAGAGCAGTCCTCCAGGGGTGGCTCAGTCTGGACTTTCTGTCAGTCCCCTTCTCTCAAGACTTGGGTGTAGAAAGGAAAGAAATTGTGTGTCACGTGACTTGGATTTCCCTCTTTGGACTTACTGTAAAAAAGGGATGACAGAGGTGGAGGAAAGGTCCAGGCGGCTTTCCAGGCCGCCCAGGAATCCGCCATTGGTGGCCTTAGAGAGGCCCTGCGATTGCAGTGTTGCATGGAGGCAGGGAGGGGAGTACGGGCTGGGCAGCAAAGGAACTTGCCCTGTAAGAATGATCCCAGGGACCGTGTGTCCTTGAGTGCCCCAAGGTATCCTGCCATCTCTTGGGGATTCGGGGAACACAGCATCTTCAACTCAGAGGCTCACTAATGCCTGTGAAATCTGCAGCAAAGGGCATGGCCACACATGCGGGCGCATTCCTGGGGGTTATCTCCCCAGTGCTGGGGGGAAACCAGTGACCCTTGGAGCAGCCCCCTTAGCCACTGGCCCCGTCCTCAAATCCAGGCAGTCAAGTGCACAGAGACTCCTTCCATGGCTGGTTTTACTTGAGGTCTACAAAATCCAACCTTGTTTGTTTTATTTATTCATTTTGAATATACACACTCTGTATGTACAATTAATAGGAGAGTTCCACTTCGGGTTAGTTCATTATACATTATGAATCTCTAAATGTCAAGGAGATGAGAGCAATGGAATTTGAATGGAATGGTTCCGAGGATCCTGTCTCCAGGGGGACTTCCAGGCATTTAATCAAGTCGCGTGGCATCCCCCCACCCCCCTACCCCCGAACAGGTGTTGGATCTGCCCGGGGCCCCTGCAGAACTCGGCATGAGGTGTCTCTAACACAGGGGGCTTTTGGTGGCAGCGAGGTGAGTGTGTGAGCAGCTCTCTGCCGCTCCAGACTCTGCCGGAAGTTCCCCATCAGCCCTTACCCGCTGGATTGTTTTTCCCTGCTCAAGTTCAATATTGGTGGGAGAAGTCAGCGATTCTCTGCCGTTAAGAACTGTGAGGCCATCCCGGGGGGTCAGCTAGTCCGAGGACAGATCTTGAGAGGTGCATGTGACAGAGGGAGAGAGAGGCAGAGCCGGGAGGCAGACAGCTGTGCATCTGGGCATCAGGAAAGTTCTCAGAAGAGGTGGCGGCAGAGTGCTATGATGGCCGAGAGTGGGTTTGGGGACAGTTGGGTCTCAGTTTAGATCCCAGCTCTGACATTCGAGTGACTCCAGCAACTCGATCAACCCCCGAGCCTCAGTTTCCTCCTGTGCAAAAAGGAAGTCTGAGCTCAGACCTCTGCCTGCCGAATGGGGTGTGCTCTGGGAATGCAGGGGTGTGAGCAGTTCCCTCACCAGTGGAGCAGAGTTCTTTCTTGGTATTTTCCACACCGAGTCCACTGTTAGTGGACATCTGTCCCTGCAGATGCCCTGGCCTCTATACCCCGGTCTCCTGAAAACAGCTCCTCTTTCTCCTTGGATTTTGCACCTCTCTCAGGTCACGTGACCTGGGCGGGGCTCAGTCCCAGCCATCAGCATATCCCATCCCCTCGGGCACAGTGATTGGTCCAGTGATAGGCATGTGACCTGACTCTGGCCAATGACATTCCTCTCCTGCCATTCTTCTGCTGAGAGTGAGCTCCTGGAACCAGCCGAGCCTGAAGCCACAGACACGTTAATTCTGAGAGCCAGTAAATACCACCCCCCCTTTTTTTTTTTTTTTTGCTTATGCCAGTCTGAGTTATGTTTTTGTCAATATAAAAGATAACATTCTTTTTACGGGGTACTCTGATACAAGAAGAAAAGCCTCATCTCTCCAAGGGCTGAATGTTGCGATTTGAGAAGCTGGCCAACTCCAAGCTGGGTGCTCTAAGAGAAGGTATAAAATGACAGCCCCGAAGCAGGGGTCTCGCTTCTCAGCTGACCCTTCTCCATTCGGCTCCATCGGGCTGGAGGGACTGTTTCCTGCACCTTCGCGGAGCTGCCTGGCTTTACCAACCCTGGGAAGCTCATTAACAGGAATCCTGGTGTGGTGCTAAACGCTTGCTAATTTTTCCCACGGAAAGGTCCCCTAAACAAAGACAAAGGAATAACTATAATTTGCGATCGAAATAAAAAACGCTTAAAAGCATACATCAGGAGAAACAGCCATGCGGATGGGAAGAGCCCACCGTTTTCCCCACAATGGCACGTCATAATCCCTTGCACACAGCGAGACGCTCCGAGTTTACCGAAGGGTGGCAGATTTAAAAACTATAATTAATGAGGATAAAAGGATGAGAACTAGTGATAATAAAGATGTGAGGAAATGGGCACTTTTGCACACAGGTAGGAATTTGCATCCCTACAGGTTTTTTGGTAGGCACTCGGTGTGAAAACCCCTAAAATGCATATGTGCAACTTGACAATTCATTTTCTAGGAATTTACCTCGAAGAACTAATCATGCACAGGTGTAAAGGTGCAGGAACAAGAGCATTGCTTTTTAACAGCGAAAAATTGTACACATCGTTAAAATCGTTAGAGAGGAAAACATGTAAGTGACTTGGAAAGATGTTCAGAATATATAATTAGGTGAAAAGAGCAAGTTACAATGGTGCCTAGCATGTGAACCCATTTTCAATACATTATATATACATCTCTATGCATTTGCATATATATTTGTAGCTCTAGAGAAGCAATTGTAAAATACGTTAAAATATTAGAAGCGGTTATCTCTGAGAGATGGGGTTATACTTTTTCATTAGTTGTGTCTGAGTTTTTGCCAGGAACACGTTTTAAGATATAATTCAACCCTTATTTTTTTTGAGTGGTAAATACAAGTCACAGTCCATTTGAGGTTGGTTCTCCCTGTACCTGCCTTTATCAGGCAGGATGCTTTGGGCTGCAGGTACTGGATGCCCAAATACCAGTGCTTAAGCAGTGGGAGTTTGTCACCTCAATTACCACGAAATTTGGAGGCAGCACTTCTGGGGTGACACATACTCAGGGGAACTCTAGGATCTTTGTCTCACCATTTGCTCCCTTGTGGTCTTGCTGTCACAGCTTTTCCCATCACACCTCCCTGACCAAGAGGCCACCAAAAGACAAGGGGGGCGGAGGGCAAAAAGGGCCTGCCTCAGTTTCCCAGGGCTGCAGTAACAAACTACCACCAACTGGGGAGCCTAAAACCACAGAAGTTGATATTCTCGCAGTTCTGGAAGCCAGACATCCAAAATCTAGGCGTGGCATGGCACAGTCCCTCTGCGCCCTGGGGGGCGGGTGTGCTTCGTGCTGTCCCTGCCTCTGGCAGTGGCCGGCCACCCCTGGCATTCTCTGGCTTGTGGCGCCACTCAATCTCCGTTCCATGTCATGTGGCTGCCCCCTCACTGTGTCTGTCCGTGTCCCTTCTAACAAGGATACATGTCACTTGGGTTATGACCTCATTTTTTTTTTTTTTTTTAGAAGGAAGGAAGGATAGAAGGAAGGAAGGAAGGAAGAAAGGGAAACATTTTTAAACATTTTCTTGTTTTATTGTATTCTGTTTCTCCGTTTTTGTTACATGGGCTGGGGCCGGGAATCGAACCGAGGTCCTCCGGCATAGCAGGCAAGCACTTTGCCCGCTGAGCCACCGCGGCCCGCCTATGACCTCATTTTAACTTAACGAATTCCGTCCTTAATGACCCTATTTCCAAATAAGGTCAATTCCAAGGTTCTGGGGATTAGAGCATTGACATTATTTTGGGGCACACATTTTGCCCCCCTTCAGGGCCCTTTTCTTCTCTTCTGTTTTCCCAGAGCACAGTTTCCCCACAACCCCCCTTCAGTTCTCCTGGGGCAGGACTGGGGCACGTGCCTGCTCTGGGATTTATCCCCCTTCCCCAGGGCTGAGCACGTCCTCACTCCAAGCATTTGGGGGTCTGCAGGGAAGGAAGATGGAGCCGTATCTAGTTTCTGGGGTCTCGGGCTGTGCTGAGGCACTGGGGAGTTGGGGGGAGTCATGTGGCTTGGCAGATGCCACCCACGCTGGCAGCGCACACAGATCCAATCCGATCTGGCCCTACGCCAGCTGGCAGTGTGACCTGGGGCAAATGGCTTAACCTCTCTGTGCCTCGGTTTCCTCATCCATAAACTGAACGGATGGTGATGGTGAGCATAAAATGAATTCAAATATGCAAGACCAGAAGAATTGAAGGCATGGACAGCCGTGTGCTTAGCAGCACTACTCACAACAGCCAAAAGATGGAGATAACTCAGATGCCTGGTAGGTGACAGCATAAGCAAAATGCGGCATTAGCCACACCAGGGGAAATGATTCAGCCATAAAAAGGAACGGAGCTCTGACACATGCTCTGACATGGAAGAAACTCGAAAACACGATGCTAAGTGAAGAAGGCGGTGACAAAAGGTCCGCACATTGTATGATTCCATGTATGTGAACTACTCAGCAGAGATAAATCCCTTGAGACAGAAAATGGGTTAGGATTGCCTGGGGCTGGGGGAGGGGCAGGGACGTGAGTGTTTGGTGAGTATTGCGTCTCCTTTGAAGGTGATGAAAATGTTCTGGAACTCAATAGGGGTGATACTTGCACAACATTTTAAATGCACCAAATGCCACTCACTGAATCACACACTTAAAAATGGTTAAAATGGTCAATTTTATCTCATGTGTATTTTACCACAATAACAACAAAAAAAGCCAGGTGCTTAGAACAGTGCCTGGCATGTGTTACACTCAGTGTCCATATTACCCTCTCTTCTGTCTTGAAAACCATTTTAAACTGGTTCCAAATTCCCGCCTTGTGACCCCTTCTCCCAGCTGCTCCCCACCTCCCCCCACACATGTGCCCTCTTGGGCACCCAGCAACCTTTCTCTTCCTCCGGGACATGAGGCCACAGTCCTCACTTAGGGTGCTTTCTGCATCCCGGGCAGCCATCCCCCCAACCCATTAAGTGGGTCTCTGCCTGGAGAATGGACTCAGGTCCCTTCTGTTCTCAGTTTTTCACAGGCCTATCAGGGCTCCTGCGAACCCTCAGATGCTTTCATTTACTCATCCGTTTAACCATTATCTGTTAGACATTTCCCTTCACTGAGCCCTGTTCTTGCCATCAACTATTTAGCAAAGAAAGCAGGAGCTGACAGCTCAGTGGAGGAGACAGACAGTAAAAAAAAAGCTCCTCTCTCAGTAGGTACGATGCCAGGCAGATACTGTGAAGAAAAGTAAAGCAGGAAAGTGGGCAGAGATCGCTATGGACTTCTTCAGTTTCCAGGTCCCAGAAAGAAGGACAGAAAGGACCATTCCCTGGTCCATACATCCAGGGATGCAAGTAACTGCTTCCTTCCTGGTTTTCAGTGTAAGTGAGCTCGACTTCGGTTTTGAGAGGTATTGGTTTAGTAAAGCAGCCAAAAGGCATGCAATATGCCAGAAATGGAACTGATTTTAAACAGAGAACTTAATAAGTTCCAAGTTTATAGTTCTAAGGCCGTGAAAATGTCCAAATTAAGGCACCAGTAAGAGTTACCTTCTCTCAAAAAAGGTTGATGCCATCTGGAACACCTCTGTCAGCTAGGGAGGTATGCCACAGGCTTCTGTTGTTCCTTGTTGCTGGTTCCACTGCTTCCAGCTTCTGATGCCAGTGGTTTCCTCTCTAAGCATCTGTGGGCCTTCACTTAACTCCTCCGGGACACAACTCTGGGTTCTGGTTTCTTAGCATCTCATGGGAAGGCACATGGCGATGTGTGCTGGGCTCTGCCCGTGGCTAGGCATCTGCTCTGTCAGCTCTGAAGCAACTGCTCTCCAAGCATCTACATCCGCATTTCCAAACACCTATGTCTGCATCTGAGGTTTCTCCAAAATGTTTCCCTCTTTAAAGGACTCCAGTAAACCAATCAAGACCCACCTTGAATGTGTGGAGTCACATTTCCACCAATCAAAAGTCCACACTACAATTGGGCGGGCCTCAGCGCAGGGAAGATAACCTGGACAAACGTTCCTGCCCTGCAATATTGAATCAGGATTGAAAGAAATGGCTGCACCCACAAGATTGGATCAGGATAAAACATGGCTTTTCTGGGGTACATAATAGTTTCAACAGCACAAGAGGCTTCTCCCCCCAGCCGCCGTCATTCACCGGGTGGTGGAAACGTGATCTGAGCCAAGTCTGTGTTTGCGGTGGGATCTGCCGAGGGGCCTGGTCTTTCCAAAGAACATCTCATTGGTGGCTCATGACCGGCGCCGCCCCCCGCACGTCTGTGGCCTGTGGGGAGCGGGGAGCGGGCGAGCCTCCCCTACGAGCCCCAGACCCCCGCGCCCTGGCGCCCCCGCCGGCTCCACCGGCTCCCTGGGCGGCGGCGACCAGACCTGCAGTGCCAGCGACGGCCGCGAGATGTCAGTGTTGCTCTTCGCCCCGGCCGGCGCGCGGGGGCAGAGGCGCGGCGGCGGGAGGTGGGGGGCGGGGAAGGCGGAAGGGACTCGCGCGGGCGGCAGCCGCCGCCGGGGTGGGTGCGGGGTGCCAGGGCCTGCGGGAGCCTGGCGCAGAGGAGAGCGCCCTGGGCCGGGGTCAGGCCTGGCTCCTCTTCCGATCTGCCTCCCCTCTGTACAGTACCTGGGGCAGGGCCATCCCCGGCCTCAGCTTCCCTGAATTTGCACACGGGGGTCCGGTGAGAATTTGGGCTGGGTAACCCTTAGGTTCTGCCCCGGGCTACAAGGGCAGTACCTCCGGGTGAGACTCTGGGTTTTCCGGGTTGGGGGGAAGGGGCAGGAGTGAGAGGTTCTGCCCAGCCCTCGTTCTGCTGAGGTACCCGCAGCCAGTCCCTCCCAAACTTCCTGGATCCCTTCGGTTCCAGGAAGGGGTTTCCTGCTCGATATCCCATTAGAAAATGCCTTGGGGCTTGGCTAAGAGGTCCCAACCCTGGACAGCAGAGGCTGCGGGATGCTCATCCCTAGCCTATGTGTGACTCCGAGAGGGTTAGTGAGTTGCCCAGTCACACAGCTGGGGCGTGGCAAAGCCGTCCTCCAAGCAGGTCTCGGACCTCAGGCTTAGCCCTTTGAATCGCGGGCGGAACTGTGCGTGATCCTCCCTCCTGCAATGCCCGTCCTTAGGACCCGATGGGGCAGGGCTAGAGAGGGGCAAGGGCGTGGAGGCTGGCTTGGGTGGGGGAGTGTCTCTGGGGAGGTGTCTCTGAGGAGGTGACCTTTGAGCTGAGTACGGAAGGGACCAGGCAGCCAGGGAGGTCCCAGGCAGGGTGTCCCAGGCAGAGGAGAGGCAAGTGCCAAGGGGGGGGAGGTGGCGCCAGCGGGTGGGGGAACAGCCAGGAGGCCCGTGGCTGGAGGGCCGTCAAGGAGGTGTGAGGGTGGGAGATGAGGTCGCAGAGTGGGCAGGGGTCCAGCTCTGCCCTTGGGGAGGTGGTGGTGGTCCTGAGTGGGAGGCAGGGGGCAATCATTGTCTGCTGCCACACCTGGGACTTGGGGACACTGCCAGCTGGTGATTTTGTCCCCTTCCTTTGTTACTTTCTGGACGGAGCCCCCTCCCCCACCTTCCCCTCCCAAGCCACCTCTCACCCTGGGTCCCTGGGTCCCTGGGTCCCAGCTCCCCAGCCCCCACCAATCTGCTCCCTGGTCAGGTGCATGGCCGGCCTGGGCATAGTATCCTCACACTCTCTTGTTGCACTGTCCCCTGCTGTCGCATTGCCCAGTGGTCAGCTGTGCACCATTTTTCTCCCTGGGACTTGGTTCATTTCCTGTCTCCACATCACCCCGCAAGGCCTGGTATACAGTAGGTGCTCAGTTCAGCCAATGCTTCTGAACCGGTGAATGGGAAAGAGACTTGGGGGCTGGGGTGGCCTGGCAGGGAGGGGACGCTGGGCCTTTTGCGGATTTGCCCGGGAGACCCTCGAGGATGCCCCATGGTCCATCCCGGCCCGAGGCCCTCCGCTGCGTCCCCGCGCACCTCGGGACTTGGCCGGGGCGTGGGCCGCTGGAGGAGGTGCCGGGTGGCTGCAGCGGGAAAAGCCCTGTATGTCTGGTAATTAACCTGGATGGGAGGCGCGCCGCCTGCCCCTGGCTCTTTCTTCCTTCTTTTATCTAAGCAGAGCTGAGTGCTACCTCGCTAATGAGCTTGTCTGTACTAATGAAGCAGCTGCCCCGTCCCTTCCCCTCCTCCTCCTCTGTCCCCTGCCAGCCGCGGGTGGGGGTGGGGGGGAAGGAGGAAGGGTCTCCTGATGTGAAGTCTGGACCCTCGGAGGAAAATTAGGTCCGTGACCGCGGTGGCCGAGCTGATGGGAAGAGAGCGCCGGTGCCATCAGCGCCCGCTTCCCTTACAGGCCAGGGCTTTCCCGGGCCTTTTCCAGGACACGCGCGCGGCAATGGTGCCCATCCATCTAGATGGGGAAACTGAGGCTTTGGGAGGAAGTGACTCGCTCTGAGTTGCAGAGCCCAGAGGCAATGCTGGGATTCTCAGCCAAGACTCCGTGACTCCAAAGACTTGCCCAAATCCTGCCTCAATGACCATTTCCAAAAAGTATGACCTGCTTTTATAACGGAAAACCGAGACCACCCCGGAGGCAGGCAGCGGGTTGTCGGGGGGGGATAGGGTGGAGCAAGGACACTTCTCCAACTGGATGGGGGTGCGGGTGGGGGTGGGGGGGACTGCCAGGCGTCTGAGGCCCGGGGGCGGTGCCCCCACGTGCGCCCAGCATGACTCATTCATTCTGTGCCGCCCCCGAGGCTGGGGAGGGGGTGAGGCGCCCGGGAGCAGAGACGGCTTCCGCTTGCCGCGCTAGGGTGACGCTCCCGTGAGCTCAGCTACGCCCCCGCCCTCCGACCCCGCGGTGGGCACCCGCCCCCGGAGCCGCTCCGGGACCCGGCCTTACAGAGAGCGAGAAGCCCCGGCCTGCTCCGTGGAGGGGGACCGCGAAGACGCGCCCTCTCGCTGTCCCCAGGATCGGCCGTCCCCCGTAAAGGTCCCCAATCTTCCACCGAGGCCGCCTTCGAGCCCCGCAGTCCCCAGGAGAATGCCACCGTCACCCCGCCTCTACCTGAGGCCCCCTGCACTGCTCCGGGGCACCCCGCAGCGCTCCCGCAGGCGTCCCTGCCCGCCTCTCTCTCTCTAACGCGCGGGGGGTCTTCTCGGCTTAGGTCCCTGCGTCTCACCCCACAGCCCTGGACGGCTTTTGGGGTCTCTGACCCCGCCCAGACTGCACACCCTCCCTCTACCTCCCGACAGTCTTCGTAGCCCCGACTCCCCGAGACCGTCCCTGCCCCCCACCTCCCCCGCACGCCGTCCCAGGAGGTGGCACATTTATCCCGGGACTTCTCGTCCGCGCTCGGCCCCGCACGCCCTGACCCCGCAGACCCACCGGGTCCACGTCGTGGCAGTGTCTCCCTCCCCCGCAAACTCGGGAACCCCGCCACTATGCCCCTAAGACGCCCCGAGCTATCTGCCCCCCTCCCGCCCCCACCCCCCGCAGCCGGGCAGGTCTCAGCTCCCGCGGCCCTCGTTCCCGCACCCGTCCCGGCCCACCCTCCACCCCCGCGGGTCTCCCAGCCTCGCGGCCCGGCGCCCTCCCCCCGGGACGCCGGGGAGTGGCACGTCCCGCCGCCTATCGGCTGGGCGGCCGCCGGGCGCCGGGTCTCCTCGGCGGCGGGCCCCTCCCCCGGCCCCTCCCGCCTCCCCCCCTCCCGGGCGCTCGCACGCTCGCTCACTCTCTCGCCGGCTCGAGGGGCGGCCGGCAGCTGGCGCGGGCACAGGCGGCGGCGGCGGCGGCGGCGGCGGCAGTGGCGGCGGCGGCGGCGCGGCCGGGATGGGACGGGCGCTGGGGCGCAGG
The DNA here is from genome assembly GCF_023851605.1 of Tamandua tetradactyla. Lineage (NCBI taxonomy): Eukaryota > Metazoa > Chordata > Mammalia > Pilosa > Myrmecophagidae > Tamandua > Tamandua tetradactyla. Next base: position 7,024,418 of record NC_135331.1, on the reverse strand, counting down.
AGCCGCGGCGGCGGCGGCGGCGGCGGCGGCGGCGGCGGCGGCGAGGGCCGCGCAACTCGGGCCGAGCGCCCGGCAGCCGGCGAGGGCGCGGGACGCTGAGAGCCCCCGCGGCCCGCGCGCTCCCCAGCCGCGCACCGCCGGATCCAGGAGAGCGCGCAGGGCGCAGCCGAGGAAGCGCCGCCAGCGCCGGGCGCCTGCGTCTGGGGCGGCGCGCTGGGAACGAGCCATGCCCGGCGCTCGGGCGTAGCCGCCGGGGGCTGCTCCCGGGAGCCGCGGGCCGGGTCGGGCGCGCGAGAGGAGCAGCCCCGCGCCGCGCCCACCGCGCGCCTGAGGACCATGCCGCACCCGGGCCGGGCGCCGCCGCTCGGGCTCCTGCTGGCGCTGACTGCGCTCCGGTGCCCAGGTAATGCGTCCCCGGCCCCCATCCCCGTCCCTGGCCGCCACGCACAAAGTTGGCTCCCGCACGGGTCGGCCACCTCCTTCTCAAGTCCCCGGCAGCTTGCATCTCCCGGACTTGGAGGGATCTGGGGAGACCCCCGGAATCCAGGTGCTCCAGCACGTCCCTCTTTTCTCAGCGCGACCACCCACCTGCCCGCCTTCCCCTTAAACGTCCCACCCCCCCTGCGGATTCCTTCAGGGCGCCTAGGGGTAACCGGTGGGATGCGCTTAGCATCTCCAGGCGAGTGGAGGCGCGCCCCGGGGAATCTAGCCCCCTACCCCATGGGGTAGCACCCCCCCCTCCCGCCAGGTCCTGGTTCCTGCAGGGTTTTGTTGTCGGAGGCCGTTTGGTGGAACCCTTGAACCGTCCACCTGCTCTCCGCGGACGTGCTGTGCTGCCCTCCCAGGACACCTGCGGAGCCCCAGCCCCGAGGTCGCTGGCGCTGTCTGGCTTATCCGCAGCCCCTCCCCAGTTCCTGCGGCGCCCCCTTGATTTTACGTCTTTTCCAGGGGGGTGACCTCCCCCTGGAGAAAAAGAAGCCGTAATACCTCCTGGAAACACGGGCTGCCCAGCGTCCTGATCTACGAGGCAGGTGGGAGAGGGTAGAGGCCAGACAGCTGCCTGGAACGTGGTGATACCCGGAGCCATTGCCTGGGTACCAGGGAGCCGGGCTCCCTACTGGCACCAGTGCAGCTGTTACCAAAAACCTATTGAGTAGGGAAAGCAAAACAGTCAGGTATTTTTGGTCTCCGCTGGAGTTTGGAGCGCGTTCCGCCGCCTTGATGTGGCTACATGTTGGTTCTAGAGGAAGCTTTTCTGAAAATGCCAATTCTACCCCCCCTCCCCCACCAAGCAAAGGAGAAAATCCTACAGGCTCCAATGAACTGCCAACAGTCACGAGCGCCGTTCATGTGCCTTTGGAGAGTGCAGTTCTCCAAACCTTTAACAATCAGGACCCATGATTTGGGAGCAGTGGCTTTCACTTTAGAAATGTTCTTCGCATTTTCTTAACAGACCGCGATGCCACGCAGATTGCAGTAGAAAAAAAACCCAGCAACTTTAACTTTTGAGCTTCAACTGCCTTGATCGGGTTGCAGCTAGCGGCATACCTTGTCAGTCAACACGATGCGTGATGTATTTGCATGGAAAAAGTAAAACGTTGTTTCCCTTTGCGATGCCCTTAAGTGACCCCACATATTAATAAAACCTTCACCTGGGAGAAAATGTTCTATCAGAGCTTTCCATCGGCATTCGGGTCTGGTTCAGCCTCACCGAGAGTGGCTTTAGGGTTAAAGTGGATGAATCTTCGGTCTGCTTGACTAATAAGCAGCTATGATCGCTGTTTTGCTTTGGGCATTTCTCTGCCGGCTGTAAGAGGGGCTGCTGCCGCGGGTTGAGGCCGTTTTCTCTTAGCCTCAGCCCTGGGACCTATTTCTGAAAGTGCACGGTCCTTTGGACTTGAAAATTGCAGTTTTGTCTCTATTTTGTTTCTCTGTGGGGGTCAGTGCTTGCCTGGATATGCTCATAAGTGAATATCAGAAATCTCTCAGAGAAGCTGCCTGCCTTGGGCTTGTAAGAGAACATGGTGAGCTTCCCCCCAGCCGCCCCCCCCTCCATGCCAGCCTTGGAGAGGCTGTGCTGGCTTGGGGTGGCCCTGGTCCTGGGAGGGCAGGCGAGACACCCCTGAAACCTGCTGCTGGCCGCTCTCCTTGCCACGATGCCCGGGTGCTCTCCAGAGAGTCTCAGCTGGGCACTGCGTTCTGACAGGTGCCCCCAGGGTGGGCTCCCCCACCCCCACCCCCCTTAGAGGCACATGTAAGTCTTTCACTGGTCCTCACCAGGGACATAAAGAGACAACGGTTTGGTAACTCCATTTTTAGCACCGGTTAGGAGAGCTGGGAAAAAACAAGGCTGAATTGCCTGAAAGATACTTAGCTGCCTGCACTTGGTTGAAAGGTTCAGGGGAATTAACCAGGGCTTCCTCCAGAGCTGGTTGGGTTTTCTGGAAATTCGCTGAACACATTTGGCTGGAGGGGACCAGAGGCAAGGCCCTGGGAGAGGGACTGGAAGAGTTCAGAGGCCGGGAGGCATTGCCTCTCTCCCCTCATGGAGGGACTGTCTCCTGGGTTGTGTCCCCTCCCGTCCCCCCCTGTCCTGCGTGGGTAGCTGCATGGTAAAGAGCGCGGTGGGTGTACTTCCTTGAGCCATGCAAGCGCTGAAACATATGGAACCATACTTGGTAAGAGTCAGCACAAATCCCCCAGCTTAGCAACTAGGGGCCCCCATTATTCCAGCCACTTTTGTGCACACTGTGGCTTTGCAAATTAGCCGCGCAGTTACGGTTCCTGCTGGGGAGAATGGACGAGCCTTGCTTCTTTGACCCATTATGCTCTGGGTCTATTAAATCGGGGGCGGGTGGAACATGCCCGGGTGCCGTGTAGGAGACTGAGCCCGCAGGCCGGGGGGGAGGGGGGGACTTTGGTTCTCAGGGGTGGGGGGGAGTGCAGGGCCCTGCCTGGTATATTTCTTTCTCATCACCATAGTTATTGGGAGTGGATGGTTGGTTGCCTGCGTGTGGCGCTACCCTTCGGAGAGGTGGCGCTGGGAAGTGGCAGGGAGTGGTTTGCAAATGCAGTCACCCCCTCCCTACCCACCCCGGAATGATTTAATGGCTGTACAGTGGAGGTTCCCAGAGTAAATCATTTCATTACCCCTTTGCCGGATGCAGGGGGCTGGAAGGAGGCCGGGGTGGGGGCGGGGGGGTTCTGCTGGAGCCGGGGAGCATTGAGGCAACAATGAGCCTGGTGGGCGCCGCCGTCCAAGCGAGGAAAAGCGTCCCCTTGTCTGTTGCTTGGAGCCCGGGAGGGTGGTCTGTGGTCTGCACGGGCCTTGCTCCCCAGGGATCCCCCGAATCTGTGCGACTGGGTGGCTCCTTTCTTCTCGCCTGAGTTTAGATTTTGGCGGCTCCGGAATGGGTAGGTTTCCCTTTTGAAGGTCTGGGGTTCAGCCGACGCGTCGCCTTCCATCACTGGGGGGACCCTGGTGTCACAGGCGCTGTCGTGGGTGAAGGTGCCGATGCTAACCATTCCTCTGTGCCTTAGAGGATCTTCTTTCTCCACCCCTTTTGCGGAGGGGACAAAGGCGCCTCGGGCTGGGGGAGCGTCTGGCCCGGGCTCACATGTTTTGTCTCCGACTCCTCACCCAGGACTCCCCTGCCCTACCCGGGGTGGGGGGAGGCTTTCCTGGTGGAACCCTGGTTGGTCCTTTAGGGGCCCGTGACTCCACTTAAAGAGCCCAAGGTCATGAGAATGACAGCTGTTTGGCTTGGCCACAACCGCAAATGCCAGCCCAGAAAGAGGAAGTCAGAGTGGTACCGGTGAGCTTCTGGTAGGTGGGGCCTACATGCCCAGGTAATAGTCGCTAGTTGAGCTCCGACTATGCCTGACCCTCGCTGCGGGCTCTCACCTCCTTTCTGCTCTCTTTCCCTCAGCGACAAATAAATCTGTTAATGGGAACTGGGGTTTTCAAGCCGGCGTAATCAAACAGACGGGTGACAGCTCTGCAGGCATGTAGGAACCAGGGGATTCGATGGTTATGTCTTAAGACCTGGCAGGCTTGTTCGTCCTTTCCCTTTGGTCTCCCCCTCTGGCCCTCACAATGTGGTGGGCCTGAGAATGCGAAATAATCCAGCCGCTAGCCCTGTCTCGTGCCCTTTGCAGATTCCATCTCATTGAATCTCCAACAGCCTTAATGGCATAGGGACTCACATTGGCCCCATTATACAGATGAGGCAGTTACGGCCCAGAGAGGTCCCGTAACTTGCACAAGCTCACACAGCCTTGGAGCCAGGGAGCATGGAGTGAAGCCACACGTGTCTGTCTCGAAGTTCGCGCGCTTAGCTGCTGCGTTCCCTCCATTGGTGGCACTGAGTTTTGTGGGCCACTCATTGGATTTTAAGACTAATTGGGGCCCAGGGGGCTCAGAGATGTGTCCCAAGTTGAGAGCAGAGTCGGATCTTTTGTGAGAAACCTCTTTTGGGGGAATTTTGTCCCTTCTAAAGTAACCCTCCTCCTCCAGGTGCACTGAGCTGCTTTGGCAGGAAGGGGCTTGGTGTTTGGGGAAGTTGACAGGACGTGGGAGACCAGGGAGGGCCACTTGGGGCTCTGGGCCACATCTGGCCCACAGGTTTCTCTTGTTAGTTGCTGACACTTAAAAATTAGGAGGTATCAATGTCGCAATTGACAGCCTAGGATTCTGGGCTCGTTCAAGAAATTGGGAGGTCCGGCAGCACTGGATCTTGCTGAGACTCAGTTTCCCCATCTGCAAACAGACCTTGAAGTCATCCCACTGCTGATCTCATCACAGGGAAGGGAAGGCCTGGCCTGCCCGTTGCTGGCCGGGTGCTTTGCTGCCATGGTCAAAGCTGTAACGAGGGGATAATGAACCCTCAGCCATCTGCTAAGTTTCAGGATTTCTCTGGATCCTTGGGCGTCTATTAACATTAGGGAATAGAATGTGTCCCCAGGTGGGGTATTGAGGCTCAGTGCCCATGCCACTCATGAGTGGAAGGGGTAGGGTAGACATCTATCTCTCCTGCCTCAGTGGTGTTTCCTGGTCATAAAGCTTGCCTCAGTTTCCCCACCAGCAGAGTGTGTTCTCAGGGGCTTGCATCCTTGGGCAGGTTGAGTGGTTTCAGGGAGACAGACAAGAAGTCAGCAAATAAATGGGAAAATTCCAGACAGTAATTTGTGCTCCTCACAGTCATTCAGAGGTAATGTGATAGGGAGTGACTGGGCAATCCAGGAAGACTTCTCAGAGGAGGTGGCATTATCTGAGCCGGAAATGCCAAGAAAGGAACTAACCCGGCAAAGGGTGGTCCAGGCAGAAGGAGTGCTGTTCCCCTCAAGGTCTTTTTCATAGTACCTGGCACTCAGTAGATGCTCAGGAAATGCTTCCTCCATTCATTCATTCAAGTATTCGACAGATATATTAATCAGTGTTAGCCACTAAGGATACAGCAAGGAATAGAAGAGACAATATACCTGTCCCCCAAGGAGCTATCATTCTGCTGGAACAAGGCAACCAGAGACCAGTGGACAAACACATCATTTAATGGTGGGGGTGGATAAACATCACAGAGAAACTGATCTTGGGGAGCTTGTTGTCATTTTTATCCTCCCTCCATCTACCCGATTTTGTGTCTTTCCACTCAAGGGCAGGATGAGCTTTCGATGCCCACTCTCTGCTAGAGCCCAGATTCTTTGGAGTTGAATTCCTGCACCTTCTCCCACTCCCCAGCCTGGTTGCACACCCAGGGAGCTCAAAACTCCCCTCCCTGCCACCTCGCTCCTTAACTGATCAATACCATCTCTTTACACTTCGGCCTCAAAATAGTTACATAAAAAAATCAATAGCGTCCAATTTGATTTGATGTGTTTTATTAGCCAGGGCTCTGGAGTGTGTGGGGCGGCGGGGGCTTCTGAGCCGGGCCGCTGCCGAGGTTGTGGGGGCGCCTGCTGCGCCCCTGGGGCCTGGGATTCAGCGTCCGGGAAGTGTGACTCAGTAAATAACGTGTCGCCGATGTCAGCCCTGTGGTGGCATTGTCTCCCGCCTGGGCTCTTGATGTCCGGGAGCGAATGGACGCAGGCACATCCTGCTGTGACTGCAGTCACCGCCCCCCTCCCCCGGGGCTGCCTCGGGGGGGGGGGGGGGGGGGGACCTACGGAAGGCTCCGGGCTCGGTTTTCGGGACTCGGGAGCTGCAGGCTGGCTCTCCGTGGTCTCCCGGCTCTCGGAATGAATCTGTGGCTCTCTTTGTTTGCCCAGCCGTCCCCGTGGTGTGGGGTGTCGATGTATCTATATCCTCTCTGCTCGGGAGTTTTCCCCCCTGTAGTTGTGCATCTGCCGCCGCGGGCTGCGGGCTCTCCGGGGTGAGTGGCGGGGCCAGGCCCGCGGGGGGCGGGGCGCCTGGAAGGTGCGGCCTGCTGACCCCGCCCGGAGTGGGCGGGGGGGGGGGGCGGGGAGGGGAGCCGGAGCGCGGCATGCTGCAGATGGAAAATGCTCTTTTTTTTTTTTGCCAGGAAAGTTATTTCTGGGGGTGGTGGCTAGACGGAACTTTGGTTCCTGAAATTGCTTTGCTTCCCTGAAACTGCACCCGCACCCGTCACTCCTTCCAGCGGGCCTTTGTTCGTCGAGGCGTGTTTTATTGCATGCAACAGGGACTGGGAGCCACTAGGGGATCCCTGCACCCCCTGGAGGTGGCGGTCAGGGGAACAAAATCAGTAGCTAACGCACACTGTTTGTTGATTGGTGGTAAGTGCTGCAGAGAAAAATGAAGCGGGGTGGGGGGGTTAGAGAGGAAATGTTGGGGAGGGGTTGTTTGCAGTTTTCAATGGCAGGGTCAGGAAGGTGACATTGGAGCAAAAACCTAAAGGGATGAGGGAGCGAGCCAGGCTAGCTCTCTTGGGGACTGCCTGTGCAAGCGTCCTCAGGTGGGCAGGTGCCCCCTGGCAGGTGCTAAGGCTGGGCTGAGCGAGCAGGGGAGCGAAGGGAGCGGTAGGAAGGGATGGAGGACCCATGCTGGGCAGTGCTTTGGTTTTAATTCTGAGTGAAATGGGAGCTGTTGGATGACTAGAGGCAGGACACACACTTTGACCCCTAGGAACAGAGGCAGGAGTCCAGGTGAGCTCTGCTGGCAATGGCCTGGTCCGGTGACCATAGAGGAGATGACAGAATTTAGATTTGGGATCATAGCCTCGTCTGTGTCTGCCTGTGATGCCAGGTCTGTGATATTTTAATTTTCCAGTGCTGAGATCTTGGTTGCATCCATGGAAATGATATGCCAGATGCAAAGTGAGTGATGGTTAGATTTGGGATGTGTCCTGAAGGTCGAGCCACAGGAGTTGCTGGGGGTATTGGGTGCATTCAATAAATATTCATTGGATTCATTCACCAAGCTTGGAATCGGGGCTAAATCAATATTAGTCGGTGATGAAATGAATAAGCAGAACCTACATCCCTGAGTTGGACTTCTCGCCTTTTGCATGATCTTCCCAACGGCCAGAGAGAGAAGGTCAGTAGGTGACCTGAGTTTCTTTACCTGTGAGATGATGGTATAATGCATCACTAAGGAGATTAATGTTAAGAAGTTTGAATGTGATGAGAGATGCAAAATGCTTAGTATACTAAGAACCCAATTTATTGGGGGGCAATTATTAATTGTGTCATTATGACAGATGAGTAAACTGAGGCTCACTCAGCCATGCGACATGCCTCAGGAAACCCAGCTGGTAGGTGTACACGTGGGCTTTTAATCCCGCTCCATCAGACTCAGTTTGGGGCTCTTCTTCCTGCTGGACCCACTTCTGTTAAAAGAAAAACCTTCCTGCTTTCATGATGTGATTATTCTGACCCAGTGTATTATCAGTTTGTCAGCACAGGTGTACTTGCTTTATTTAGTAGCTGTGTAGGTAAAAAGTTATGTCAGTCCAATTCTATTTCTACCATCAACTCCTGTGACATTTTTTTTTAATTAGGTGATTGTAGGTTTACAGAAAAATCCTGCAGAAAATACTGAGTTCCCATTTACCAGCCTATTATTAACACTTTGCATTAGTGTGGTACATTTGTTATGACTGATAAAAGAACATCTTTCTAATCATATTATTAACTAGAGTCCATCCTTCACGATGGGATTCACTGTATTGTACTACCCTATGTTTACTTTCTAAAAATTTTTATTCTAGTAACATGTACCTAACAATCGAAAATTTCCCCCTTTGGCCACATTCAAATAGTTCATTCGGTAAAATTCCATCTGACCCTACCCTACACTGTCCTGGGTACTAACAAGATGCCTTTTATTTCTGCACGCCTTGGCAGAAATAAAAGGCAAAACTATGGGCTGGGCAAACCATGGCTCATAGTTTGTTTTTGTGAATAAATGTGGCCCTCTGCCTGTTTTTGTCAATAAAGTTTTATTGGGACATAAGCAAGCCTACTTGTTTACATAAGGCTGCTTTCATGCAGCAACACAGATTGAATAGTGGTGAAAGGTCACATGACCCGCAAAGCCTAAACTGTTCATTATCTGGCCTTTTACAGAAAGAAGTTGGCCTTAAATGGTCAAGCTGAGAATGTTCTATAAATGTATGTTTACAGTGCTTCGACTGTGGTGAAGAACAAGTTCCCCTTCTTAATGTTAAAAAAAAATCATCCAGCTTGTCTGAATGAAGAGACTTGTGAGTTTGGTATCTCCTGATTAAAAAAAAAAAAAAAAAAGGAAAACATATTGATCAGAAGTTCCATCAATTCAGTAATGCTTTTGAATGGCTGGGTTTTGGTAATTACAGTAGCATTTATGTAACATTTTAAAAATAGCAGCACGTGTATGCAAGATAGTTTTCACTCTGCAGGCAAAGCTTGATGAACTCACAAATAGAAAGACCCCTTGTAAGGATGTTGCTAGAGGGGAGCTAGAATTAAAGTAACCCACTGGTTATTATTTTATACTCAGAATGACGCCAGTCAATGGATCTGTTTTATGACCTTGCGTTTGTGTTTTTTTCTTGTTGGGTCATTTTAAGGAAGAACATCGCCTCCTCTGTGTTTATCTGTGACATGAGTCTGTGATATTTTAAGTTTCCAGTGCTGAGATTTTGGGTGCACTCATGGAGATGATTGGGTGTGTCACTGTGTTAGTCTGGACTCTCTTAGTTACAAGGGACATTTGGGAAGTTTTTGGTCTTTGGAGCTGGGGAGTGCAAGAAGGCTTCAGGCATGGCTTGATCCAGGGGCTGGACAGTGTCCTAATGAGAGCGTCTGTTCTCTCACTTTGTCTCTCTGTTCTCTTCCCCACTGTGTGGATTTGATTCTCAGACAGGTTCTCACCACCTGGTGGTGCAGGTGTCCATAATAAGTCCCAGGCTTTCCTCCCACTAGTGGGAATGGAATGTCTCTTTCATACTTGTTCCCACAAGAGTCCCAGGACTGCCTTGTACCACACCAGCTTGGATTGTGTGCTGACCCCTCAACCAGCGGCTGCGGCTGTGGGGGTGGAGGATGGTGGACTGGTTGGCCAAGGTCAGAAGCTCATCTCTGCAGCTGGGGCTGGTGGTGGGGAGGACCCGCCCTAAACGAGCCCCATGGACAGACAGCTGGCAGGGGCATCTTCTCAAAGGACGTCCCAGATATTTCCAACAGAAGGCAAACAGTTACTACGGCAGCCTGCCAAATGAGGTGGAAGCGCTCCTCCCTCAGCCTGGAGAGCACTGGGGCTCGAGGCTCCTCCCCTAAGACCCTCCACCCACGTGGACACCCCATAGCGCTGCCGCCGAAACCCCTGGGGCCTCTGATGGTGCATGGCCTCTGAAAACCCCATCCAGTGATTTTACACGTCCTCCATTGCTTGGTTTGAAATGATGAAATACTGGGAATGTTATCTGCCGGTATCTATGAAAAAGCACCTGGCCTTTAACTCATCAGTCCGCCTTCTGGGAGATCTATATTCTCTAGAAAGAAAAGCACCGCTGGGTAAGGTGAGGTGTTCAAGGGTATTTATAGTAGCACCTTTTGTAGTGACACAAAAGGAAACAACCTGAACATCCATCAGTCCCAGAGTGTGGGACTAGATGGCACTGTTTCCAGGCTGTGGACTCTCACAAGTAAAAACGGTAAAAATGAGCAGGGTGGGCCTCCGTCCACCGCCCTGGGCCCCGATTTATTGTCAGGTGAGGAAGGCGAGTTGCAGGGTAGTTTCTATTGTGCAACACCATTTTTAGAAAAACAAAAACAACCCCAAAGCCCTGTGTGTATACAATAGCTGATCTTTAAATAGCACTCCTTGCAATTTGTTCAATACTCACCAACAACCTGGGAGGTGGGTGGGTATAATTATTGTACCCATTTTATGGAGGAGGACATTGAGGCGTAGAGAGGTTAAACAAGGTTACACAACCAACAAGTGGCAGGGCTGGAATTTTAATCCAGGCAGCCAGGCAGTTTGGTTCTTAATCACCACTTGACTCTGCCAGTCAAATGCACACACACACACACACACACACACACACACACACACATATACGCGCGTGCGCACGCGTGCAATATATATATGTCTTTTTATTCATATGGAGGAAGGAAGCATGGGCAGACTCATGCCAGGGTATTAACCACTGACCCAGTGAAGCTGGTGAGGCTGGTGGGAAAGAAGAGGGGAGAAAAGTGGGAATAAACCTTGGGACATTTTAGCCACCACGATTCTGACTTTTCAGTAGAGAGCCCAGCTCTTTCACTTAGGGTTTCTGGGTGCCCTGAGGCTGCTGAAATACCTCAGTGGGGACCTTCTGAATTTGCTGTTGCTTTGTTGGCTCTGGGGGTACAGTGCGTGGAAACAGAGTCCCTAGGAGGGATACTGCTCGGTGGTGCTCTGGGGGACAGGAAAGCCTGGTTGTGGTACGTTGGGATTTTCTTTTGGGATTAGGTTCATCTGTGAGTGACAAAAGTCTAAAGTAGTGGTGGCTTTCCTAAGAAGAATTCTGAAGCTGTTAGTCCAAGATTGTATGTTAGCTCTGTTCCCTGAAGTCCTCCTGGTTCCTTTCTCCCATTTCAGGGCTGTCGTCTTTGTCCTCTTGTTCCAAAATGGCAGCTGTGGGTGCAGCCATCTCATCTTCATCCCAGGCACCAGGATGGGGGTATTGGAGAGAAAAGGGTAAAGAACGAATCCTAGAGCAGTCACATGATGCTTCCATTTATATCCCATTGGTTAGAACTTCATCATATGGCCACATCTAGTTGGAAGAGAGTCTGGGAAATGCAGTCCTTATTTTAGGTTTGGGCATTCTGTTCCTGTGGAAGAAGGAGAGAATGGTATTGGGGGGCAGCTGTGAGTGGATCCTGTTGTGGCTGGTGCTCTGTGATGAAGATATGAATGAGCCATCAGGATTTTTCATAATCATACTTGCCTTCGTAGAGTTGTATGTATTTGTGTGATGTTGTGTTCAGCCTCCTAGGGCAGGGGCCTGGGAAATGGTCGTTTTTCTGGGTGCTGGGGGAAAAACAAAAAAACTGTGGTGCATGCATAATAATGCCTCTGCCGCAGATACAAGGATGATTTAAACAGTATCACAGGTAATTCTGAAGTCCCTTTTGACCAATTTCATTTCTTTCCAAAAGGGAGTCACAGTTATCAACTTGCTGTGCATCTTTTTCTGTAGGAAATATACAGTAAAACGTTGTTTTGAGTGTGGTTTCACACACACACACCTTGTTTCTTCATCCGCCTTCCGTAGGGGTGCACAAGTACCTTTCCTTTTGAATTGCTGCATTGTATCCCTGGTTTGAGGCAAGATGTTTCTAGTGATTTTTTTCCCCCAGATGGTGGTGATGGTGGGGGTTCCCCAAACATATGGTGTTCAGAAAGATTCTCAAGTGGTCCCCTGGCCCACTAGGGACATTGTGCAGAGATCAGCACTCATCCAGATCTCCAGACCTTTGAGGGAAGCAAAGGTGGCAGATGAGAGAACTTACACCCGAGGAAGCAGAGCTAATAGGAAACCTGGAGCCTAGGGCAGGTGGGAGGTGGGAAAAGAGGGTGATGGGGCCTTGTTTTTAGCACTCAGGCCTGTTGCCTAAGGGGCCTTGCTCCTGAGGGCAGGGACCTGTCCAGGATTGCCAAGGTTCTGTGCCCACACGTCCTGGAACTCCGGCCCTTCCACCCAGGGCACTGCTTCAGATTCCGGGAGCTTCCATCTTGGAAAGGGGGCCCCCTGGTTCTCCAGCCTGTGATTCTGCAGCACTTAACACAAGCACATTTGCTTCTTCTTGCAGAGGTGCTCTAGAAAGCCCCATGAATTAATGGTGACATTTTTATTTCTTTAGGATATATTTTCTCCCTCTACCCACTGCCCCCCATGCCCGGCCCAGTTTAAGTGCTTTTCTCTTAAATCTGTGGGCTGAATTGTTAAGAGGGTTGGGCCTGCGTATATCAGGAGGAAAACACAGTTTTCTCCTGCTTGGATGAGGAGATGCTGGCCTCGCTGTCTGCTCCAGCTTCAGCTACACCCGCTCCCAAGCAGCCTTGTCTTCCTACCTGATCAATTTGCCTGTCACCCCCGATCGTTTGAAAAGGGTGACTAAATCCTGCTTTTCTGTCACTGTAGCACAGGGGCCAGTGGGAGGGAGAAAATGCTGAATCTTCTCTCTCTATTGCTGCTGTCCTTCAAAGTTCCCTCTCTCCTATTGTTCCCTGTCTTTGTGGAAGTTTTTAGTGAGTGTTTGAGTGGATGAATGAACTTCTCCCATATTTACTGTCACCTTTATATCTCTTCTTCATTATACACCGCCGCAGCTGCTTTCCTCTTGCTTGTTGTTTCAAGTACATAACTGAGGTCAATGGCACAGACTCAGGTATCAGAGTGCCTGGGTTCAAGACCCAGCTCCCCCACTTATTAGCTGTGTGTCCTCAGGCCAGTTAGTTAACCTCTCTGGGCCTTAGCACCGCATCTGTAAAATGGAGAGAATAGTTGCTCCTGTCCCTTTGGACGCAGAGAGATTGAAGGGAGATATTGTGCCAGAAGAACAGTTGTGCAGGGCCTGCCTCTCATGGCTGTTTAATGTGCGCTAACAACCACTTTCATCCTTGTCTCCCTTTAGTGAATACCTACTATGTGCTGCAGTGGTTTTGCTCTCCGTTCTCCCACATTGTTTCCTACCCAAGTCCTGTCATATATTAGGGGTTGTCTGCTTCCTCTGAGAGTAGCAGCCTGGGTTTTCTTCGGGGGGATGGCTTCCCCTGCTTCTGGGGCCACACGGTTTGGGTCCTGGGGACCCTCTCAGCCCGGGTGCACCTCCCCCCAGGACTCAGGTGGATCAGGGTTGCGCCCACGAGCTGGGATGTCTGCTGGGGGCATGGAGAGGACCCCCGCTTCTCCGGCTGCAGTTGCTGAGCGGGTAGGATGGGCAGTGCAGAGCCAGGTACCGCATGCACGACCTGGAAGGGCTGTCCCTGCAGTGCTGGTGTCCTCGCGGGGAAGAGGAGCACAGGGGAAGCAGGGAGCACCGAGCCACCTCTGCAGTCACAGGAGGAAGCCACGTGGCAGCAGGCCCAGCCGACTGCAGGGCTGCGCCTTCCTGGGGGCCCCATTCAAGGGTCCGAAATCCACTGCTCCTGGTTGCAGCTGGAGCTTCTGCAGGACACCAGGCAACGCACCTTTTCTTCTAAAACCTCTCTGCGTTTGGTTCCCGTCCCTCGCCCCCGGTCCCCACCAAGTCCCGTGGAGGCTTCCCAGACCCATGAATGCCCCTGGCGCCTGAGTGTGCCACTAACATCGGGGCTAGAGACCGGCACAGGGCTCGACCGCTTCCTAAGCTCATCCAGCGCAAAGCAGCCTGGACATTTTTTTATCCCCTTCTCCTGCTTTACTTCCAGCGTGTAAAATGTCGTCAGACGGAGCAGATGCCATCTGCCAGTCATTTCTGAGCCAGGAACAGCTCCTTGTCCCCTGCCCCCAGTCAAAAATGTTCCCCAAGATATCTCCACGGCACCTGGCTGAGGGCTGGAAAGCTGAATGTCAAAGACAAAAATATTGTTGATGCGACCACCAAGAGCCTGTGCAGAGCTCACACACAGCTCCTAGGGAAAATGCGGATTTCACAGTGGCGGGGGTGGGGTGGGGGTGCCGCCCAAGTTACAAGCCATTTTAGATTGTAACGAATTACTTCTACAGCAAAACTCTGGTATCCAAACATTTACTGATGCCAGTATAGGTGTTTTTAGTGGTAGAGTTTTATGTTTTTTCCTAGGGTCGGTAGAATGTGAGTGCATATCTAGAACTTATGACATGTTACCATATATGAATATATGATACATATGTATAATGCTTTCCCCACAGACCACCTTCAAATGCTCTTCATTAACGAATGCTAGAAAAAATGTGTTTTTCCTGTTTCCTTGTGAAGTTGGCATATGTCACACGCTTGCATTTCTTATGTCAGCAGGAGATATGGCTGTGTAGCAGGCAGGGCCCACTCAGGGGAGAGAACCCGCCGTCATTTGAACACGGGGCGCTTAGTGTGACGAGGGTTGGAGCATATGGGGAGTGGCAGGTAGGAAGTAAGGAGAACTCTGATGACTTAAGGAATTAACAGGTTTAAGGAGCAGCCAAAACTCCGGGACTGAGATAGGGTGGCCAGGTATGTGGATCTTTCTGGAGTCACTAAATTGCAATCACCATCTTAATAATTATTGCCACCTCCTTTTATTGAGGAGTCCGTGCCAGGAGCCTTTACCTGCAGCACCTTGTTGAATTGTCTCAGCAGCCCTACAGGGGCAGAGGGTGAGGCCTGGACCCTTGCAGGTGGGGCTGGCTCAGGTGAGGATGGCTCAGGTGGGGCCGGCTCAGGTGGGGCCGGCGCAGGTGGGGCCGGCGCAGGTGGGGCTGGCGCAGGTAGGGCAGGTACAGGTAGGGGCTGATGCAAGTGAGGATGGTGCAGGTGGGGCTGGTGCAGGTGAGGATGTCTCAGGTGGGACTGGCTCAGGTGAGGCTGGTGCAGGTTGGGCTGGCGCAGGTGGGCTAGGTGCAGGTGGGGCTCCTTGAGCAGAGATAACAGTGAGCACGGCTCCCTTGCTCTCTCTCCATGCATTCTCCCCCTCATGGTGACTTTGGAGCAGCTGGGCTTCTCACCTGGCAGCTCCGGTTTCAGGTGTGCATCTCAGGAGGGCCCCTGCCAGATGCTGTGTCGCCAGTCGCCACCAACTTTGAAGCCACGTCTTATTCGCTGGAGGCCAGCCTGAATCTAGGGGAGGGATGCTCAACTCCATCTCTCCAGCAGAGGCTAGCTGAAGAATTTGTGCACATATTTTAAAACCGTCACAAGTGCTTTGGAAAAAGACCGCTGTGGGAAGGGCCCCTGGCAAGGGTTAATTATTAGATTACCTTGGAGATCTGGGACCCTTGATAAATCTGGTCCTGGGAGCCTCGGGGGAGAGGGGGATGGGGTGGGGTGAGGAGCTTCTTGGCCCTTGGATGCATCCAGAAGGTGCAAGGTATGGGATGGAGGGTGGAGTTGTCCCCAGAAAGTCCTGCCCCGTAGCCAGCGGCCCCTCACCTCCCCCCCGCCAGACATTTATTCTTCTGCTCGACTCCGGGAAAAGGGATTCGTAGCCAGTTGTTAGCATTCCAGGACCGTGGCAGCCGGCTACCTTCATCAAACCGAGAAACTGGAATTAGAATATTAATTTCACCTGGGGCGCGGGCACATTGTTTCTGTGCAGAGCACATATTTAGAAAGGGGGAAATGCAGCCGGCACCTTCCTCCCGGGGCCTGCTAGCCCAGAGGTCATATACCAGCGTCCTGGGCCACGCATAGCCCACGGGCATATCTCTTTGGCCCCGCCAGGGCTTTAATAGTTTTGAAACCAATATTTTAAGAGCCAGACGATTGAATATTAAATCTGGATTTCCCGCTTGTCTTTGCAAAGCCGGGGTAGATGGTTGCAGGGCGTGGGGGTCGTTTGGATGAGTCCCATTTTGGAAAGGGTATTGGCTGAGCGGCCCAAGGCCATGTGTCCTGCTGTCCAGAAGCCTCCTTCCCTTTACAATGCTGCCCCCATTTCCGTGGCTGTCCCCGCCCCCCCAGGCCAGGTAGGAGTTTTCGTGAATGGCCTCCAGTTGCACCATCCAAACTGGGAGCCACGCATCGCCACTGAGTGCTTGAAATATAGCAAGTTTTCAATTCAGCTCATTTCAGTGGAAATATATTAAACTCGAAGTGAATTTTCAGAATCGCACGTGGCTAGTGGCTCTCCTGGCTAAACCAACTCCCTCATTTGACAGTTGGGGAAACTGAGGCACGTGGCTTGTGCCGAGCAGCATCTTGAGTCCGGATCCGCCGGTGCGCCCGCTGGCCATGTCCAGTGTAAGAATCATCAGTGAAGCTGGGCAGGGGAGGGCCCCGATGGCTTAGCGGTCCTCGGCGAGGCGGGGGGTGGGGGGATGTTTTACTCAGGGCCTTGGGAAGATATTTGGGTTACATCTAAGGGCAGCAGACACCGGCCAGGCTTTGCAGGGGCCTGTTTCTCTCCGAGTGGCAGTGTCGCAGGAAGGAGGGGTCCTTGCAGGGTGCTCGGCTGTGGCTCGGTGGAGGGTCCCGTGTGCCCTTCGTGGCTTCACTGTCCCCGGACCCTCCTGGGAAGTGGCTTGGGCTCAGGGAAGTTATTTTGGGCTGCCCGCCACCCCCCCTCCGTGTGTCTCCCCCCAGCTCGGTGGTCGTCGGCGGCACCGATCAGTGATCGCACAAGGCCAGTTATGTTGGAAATCGGATTTGCTTGGGAAGGAGGCGCTGGGTTGTGGAGGAGGGTTGTGCTTGGATGCAGCTCTTG
Organism: Tamandua tetradactyla; assembly: GCF_023851605.1. NCBI lineage: Eukaryota > Metazoa > Chordata > Mammalia > Pilosa > Myrmecophagidae > Tamandua > Tamandua tetradactyla. The sequence goes on along the minus strand of NC_135331.1, from coordinate 7,007,605 downwards.
CCTAGCCGCGGGTTCAGCGGGTGGTGGGAAGTGGCCTGCGGACCCACGTGAGGCAGGGAGGGACACCTGCCGCCCCTGGAAGGCCTGAATGCAAACGGGGGTATCTCTTTCTAAATGCACTTTGGGAGCTGGTGAGCGTGGCTGAGTGCAGAGCCCAGACAACCCAGACCTGTGGGCTGCCTGCCCCGAGGTGGTGGGTGCGTGTGCTGGGGCCAGGGTGGGGGGCAGAGGTCACGGGATCTTGTTTGTGTTTCCCCGTTACCCACTCTTGGGTCAGGGGGCCCTTGGGGAGTTGGGTGGGGACAGCAGGGCCAGGGTGCACCTCCTGTTTACAGACCACGTCGGGGCTCAGTGGGCTCCACGGACCCCGCTTTGGCTGAGCAGGGAGACCCGGCGACTCAGACATGCTTCTTGATAGCATGAGGCCTTTCTGTTTTTCTTTTCTTCATTTCTTTTTTAAGAATTTTATTGTGGCTAACATATATATAGCAGAAATATTGTCATTTTAACTTTTTTTTTGTATGCTATATGGCAGGGTCACACTTCATTCTTTTTCCATGTGAGTATCCTGTCACTGCAGCACCATTTGTTGAATTTTTTGTTTGTTTGTTTTTTTGGGAAGTGCATGGACCAGGAATTGAACCTGAGTCTCCCACATAACAGGTGAGAAGTCTACCACTGAACATTCCTTTCACCCCCATTTTAACCATTTTTAAGCATTCAGTCCAGCAGCATTAATTATATTCGCAGTATTGCACTCCCACTCCCACTATCTGTTTCTAAGACTTTTTCATACCCGCCCCTAAACCGAAACCCTGTTCCGATGAAGCCATAACTAATACTGCTTCTCATCTAACTTTCTGTCCCTCTGACTTTGCCTATTCTAGCTATCTCCTATGCACAATACAATGTTTGTCCTTTAGTGTCTACTTGCCTCACTTAGCATGATGTCTTCAGGGTCCATCCACATTGACATGTGTATAAGAACTTCATTCCTTTTGGTGTCTGCATAATATTCCCTTATTAGAGGTAGGCTGGAGTTTGTTTCCTCGGTTGATGATGGGCATTTGGGTTTTTGTAACCTTTTGGCTGTTGTGAATAATGCTGTTAGGATCGCTGGTATAGAGGTATGTTTTGAGTTCCTGTTTAAAAACTTTTTTTTGGCGTATACCTAGGTGTGAAATTGCAGGGTCATCTAATCATTCTATGTTTAACTTCCTGAGGAACAGCTCAGCTGTTTTCCACAGTAACTGCACCATTTTTTGTCAGCCATGTATGGGGGCTCCAGTTTTTCCACCTCTTCGCCAACACTTGTTATTGTCTATCTTTTTATTATTTCCTTAGAGGTGTGATAGTGGTATCTCATTGTGGTTTGATTTGCATTTCCCTATCTTTTCTTTTTATATAGTATGGAATGCAGATGTTATTGATTCACCTAGACACGCTGTTTGTATGTATCCTTTCTTTATAGAAATTTAAAGCATCCCCTAAGCCCATATTTTTTCCCCTTCCTTGGAGGTAGTTACTGCTGGAATTGAATGAGTATCTTTTTAGATCATTCCCAGTGCAGTTTCGTATGCACCTGCCTCATTTGTTTGGTCATTCATTCATTTAACAAATATTTGTTTATGGAGCTCTCTTAGGTGTCAGGCGCTGTCCTAGATGTAGCAGTGGACGATTCAGGCAAAAGTCCCTGCTCGGGTGGATGGGTGTTCTAGTGGGGAAGGGAGGTGATGAGATAAATAAGTAAAACACAAAGCAAAGGGTAAGTGCTATGGAGAAAAATAAAGGGACTAGAGGGCTGGGGAAGCTGGGGGTGGGTGCCATTGTGGGTAGGTGTCCAGGAGACACCTGGCCGACAACACAGTGCTTGAGGATAGATCCGTGGCATGGGAAAGAGCAAACTACGTGGCTGTGTGGGAGAAGGGCGGCCCCGGCAGCTCCGTGGCAAGTGCAAAGGCCCTGGGGTGGAAGCATGTCTGATGAGTTAGAGGAGCAGTAAGAAGCAGTGCGGTTGGAGCAGAGAGAGTCAGGGCCAGCCAGATTGGTGACGAGGGGCCGGTTGCATAGGATCTGAGGATCATTGCAGGATTTGGGACACTGACCGCGAGTCCAGTAGGGACCCGTGGGAGAGTCTGAGCAGCAGAGTGGTCTGAACTGACTCCCAATTACAAGCTCCACTCTGCCTGTTGTGGGGGTGGCAGAGTGGGCCAGACTGCGGGCTGCAGGGACGGGGCAGGGTGGTGAGATTCGAGACCTGTTTGGAATCAGAGGCAAGAGGATTATTCCTTCATGGACTGAACATGGGGTATGAAAGAAAGATGTCCTGGGTTGTCTCTAGGACACAGGTGCCGGGGACGTCTCCAGGGTTTTGGGCCTGAGTGCCTGGATAAGAGGAGCTGCCATCAGCTCACCTGGGGATTGGAAACCCAGGACTGGGTATGCTGGGGTGGAGATGCTTGCTCCATACATAACTGGCTGCCTGGGTCTGGAACCTGCCTCCTGACCTCAGTGTCTGGCCCCTGCCGTTCCCCACCCCGCCACGTGACTCCTTCTCCCTGGCCACTTCCTAAAGCCAGCCTCCACCTGCAGACTGGCCCGTGCAGATGGCTGCTTCCCTCCTGTGCTGTCCAGGGGCAGAGCAGGCTGGGTCGGTGGCTGGGAGGCTGTGCTCAGTAAGGAGCAGGATGGAAAAGCAGGGGATCCACATGAAAATGAAAACAGCGCAGAGGAAAGCCTGGGCTTCCAGGCAGCCTCCCCTGCCTTCCCTTCCATGCACCGCATGCTGTGCCTCTTCACCCCCAGCCCAGGAGAGCAAGACGGGGGGCAGGTGAGCTGGGCGAAATGCAGACTCGTGTTGTTCAGAGGTGGGCGCCAGTGGCCTGTAAGGAGGACACGAGGCGCCCACACATCACGTGTTTGTTTGAACAGAAAACTGCTGAATTGGTGTATTTGGTGATTTCTCTCTCTTTTGGGGCCCCCGGTCGGATCGTGTTGAATTCAACCCTCTGCACCCCCGAGGCTGACTTTCTGAAGCTTTGGCTCTGATTTTCAGGGGCTTTGTTTTGTTTTGTGTTTTGTTTTAAATGCCAGGGGTTGCTTCCCTGACCCAGAGTTTCCTACCCTGACTGCACGTTAAAATTGCTTGGGGAGTGGGGGAGAGGGAGGGATGGCTTTTAGAGTACTCATGCCCCAGGTCTGTCTCCAGAGCTGCTGAATTTCGTTCATTTAACAAAAATTTTGTTTATGGAGCTGTCTTGTGTGTCAGGCACTGTCCTAGGTGCTGGAGATGTAGCGGTGAACAGTGCAGGCAAAAGTCCGCGTGCATGGGCACATTGTTTTTGGTTTCACAATTTAGAACTCTGTTTAATGCTTCAATATTTTTTGCATGAGCTAAAATATAAATGCACAGATAAAGGCTATGGCATTATCAACAGGTTCTAACTAATTGGCCCCACTATATATATATATAAATTATACAGATCAGTAGAGGAGTTGTGGATTTACAAGAAAATCATGCATAAAGTGAAGGGTTCCCATATACCACCCTATTATTAATACCTTGCATTGGTGTAGTACATTTGTTACAAGTGATGGTCATACACTTTTTTAATGCAGTATTATTGAAATTCATTCACATACCGTATAATCATCCAAAGTGTACACTCTGGTTCTCAGTATCATCACATAGCTGTACATTCATCACCACAATCAATTTTTGAACATTTTCATTACTCCAAAAAAAAATACACATAAGAATAAAAATAAACACGAAAAGACACCCAGAACACCCCATGCCTCCTATTGTCCTCTATATCTATCTTTTTTTTTTCTTAAACTCATCTCTCTATACACTGGATAAAGGGAGTGTCAGTCACGAGGTTTTCACAGTCATGAGGTCACACTGCGAAAGCTGTGTCGTTACACAGTCCTCTTCAAGAGTCAAAAACTATGGGAACTCACTTCAGTAGTTTCAGGTCTTTCCGTCCAGCGATGATAGCACACTTTTACAATTGTACTTTTCACTATAGATCCTGGTTGATTTAAGGGTCACTGTTTATGTTGGGCAAGCCCATGAATTTTAAAATTTTAATGCTAGTAGCATATATACAACCTTAAATTTCACCCTTTTTACCACATTCAAATATATAATTACATTCACCATCCATGTTGTACTACCATCACCACTGTCTCTTTTCTCTTTCCTTTTTTTTTTGCACGGGCAGGCACCGGGAATCGAACCTGGGTCTCCAGCATGGCAGGTGAGAACTCTGCCACTGAGCCACCGTGGCCCGCCCACCACTAACACTAAAACTTTTCCACTGTCCCAGATAGAAACTCTATACATGTTAAGCCTTAGTTCCCTATTTCTTACCCCAACCCCATCCCCCTGGTAACCTGTATTCTAGATTCTGACTCTATGAATTTGCTTATTCTAATTATTTCATATCAGTGAGATCATACAGTATTTGTTCTTTTATGTCTGGCTTATTTCACTCAGCATCATGTTTTCAAGGCTCATCCAAGTTGTTGCATGAATCATAACTTCATTCCTTTTTAGGGTTGAATAATATTCCACTGTGTACATATCGCATTTTGTTTATCCGTTCATCGGTTGATGGATACTTGGGTTGCTTCCATCTTTTGGCAATTGCAAATAATGCCACTATGAACATCAGTGTGCAAATTGTCTGTTCAAGTTCCTGCTTCAGTTCTTTTGGGGTGTACGTCTAGAGATGGGATTGCTGGGCTACACGGTAATTCTATACTTAACTCTCTTGAGGAACTGCCAAACTGCCTTCCATGGTGGTGGCGCCATTTTACATTCCCACCAGTTATGAATGGGTGTCTCTGTTTCTCTGCATCCTCTCCAACGTGTGTAATTTTCTTTTTTTTAAAAATAGTAGCCATTCCGGTGGGTATGAACTGCTATCTTGTGGTTTTGATTTGCCTTTCTCTAATGGCTAAGGATGTTGAGCATCTTCTCATGTGTTTTCTGGCCATTTGTGTATCTTTTTTTGGGGAAATGTCTATTCAGGTCTTTTGCCCATTTGTAATTGGGCTGTTTGCCTTTTTAAAAAAAATATTTTTGCTGAGACATCTTCACATGTATACAGTCCATACATACATGGTACACAATGTCTCACAACATTACACAATCAATGGCTCACAACATTGTTTGCCTTTTTGTTGTTGATTTGAAAGACTTCTTATATATTCTGCATATCAAACCCTTTTCAGATATTGTGGTTTCCAAGTATTTTCCCCCATTGGGTAAGTTGGTATTTTACTTTCATCTTAAAGTCCTTTGAGACACAAAGGTTTTTAAATTTTGATGAGGTCCCATTTACCTATTTTTTCTTTTTGTTGCTTGCATTTTGGGTGTCAAGTCTAAGAAACCATTGCCTAACACAAGGCCCCGAAGATGCATCCAATCATTTCGTTCTAGGAATGTTATAGGTCTTGCTCTCATATGGAGGATGTTGATCCATTTTGAGTTGATTTTTGTATATGGTGTGAGGTAGGGGTCCATCTTCATTCTTCCCACTCTTATTTTCGAGATTTTTTAAAAGTTGATGTGAAATTCACATAATGTAAAAGTAACCATTTTAAAGTGAGCAATTCAGTGGTATTTAGTACATTCACAATGTTGTGTGACCATCACCTCTATCTAATTCCAAAAACATCTTCAGCATCCCAAAAGGAAACCCTGTATCCACTGAGCAGTCACTCCCCATTCCCTTCCCCCAGCTCCTTGCAACCATCACTCTGTTTTGTCAGTATGGGGTCACCTGTACTGGAACCATATAAATGGAATCTTACAGAATTTGGCCTTTTGTGTCTGACTCTTGCACTTAGCATGATGTCTTCGAAGCTCAACCATGTGGTGATATGTATCAGAACTTCATTCCTCTTTACAGATGAATAACATTCCATTGTACGCATGGATCACATTTTGTTTATCCAGTCCCCTGTTGATGGTTACTTAGGTTGTTTCTACCTTTTGGGTTTTGTGAATAATGCTGCTGTAAATGCTGGTGTACAAGGGTCTGTTCACGTACCTGTTTTTTATTCTTTTGGGTATCCCGGGGCACTTTTTAAAAGCCCCATGAGTGATTCTAATGGACAGCCTGGGTGGGTGGGTGGGAGTGGGGGAGTGTACAGTGGCTGGCAGTGAAAGATCTGAGCTGGGCAAAAGACCCTTTTATTTTTCTCGAAATGGTTTCTAACGGGTCACTCTGCAGCCTCGTTTGCAGTGGTGACTCCTTCTACCCAGGTGCTCTCTGTGAATAACTGCCCTGTTGGATTTTTCTGATTAGCCCTTGTCACTGTCTGAATTAATCTTCCTTTGTTGGATGTAGGGATGGTTTCTTTGTGTATTACCTGACTTCCCTCACTCGAGGCTACAATGTCATCTCTGAGGATGGAGGCCATGATTGCCTTGTTCCCTCCAGTATTCCTAGCCCCTTCAGGAGTTTCGGGCAGATGGTGCCAAGTTAGGCTCTCTCCTGAAAATGTCAGGGCCAGATGGCTGCTGAATCTGCCTCTTGAGTAACTCACTCATTCACCAGTCCACTCATCCATTTACTCATTTAACAATTGTTTATTGATACTTACTGTGTGCCTGCATTGGACTCAGGTGCTGGGGACAGAGAGGAGTGACAATGCCTCATCCATCAGTGAGCTCTGCCCACCAGGGAGAGAGACATGCAAAGAGCCTCAGGCCAGTGCAGGGAGTGTTACTGTGATGGCAAGGATGGGGGGGCAGGACCGTTCTGGTTAGCTTCAGGAAGAGGTGCAAGTGACAGAAACCCATTTCCAACAGCCATAGCTAACAAAGAAAATTTAATGGTTTATGTAACTGGAAAGTCCTGTATAAGCTTCAGGTATGGCTGGATCTAGGACCTCAACTGATGTCATGCGGATTCAGAATCCCTCTCTGTCTCTCAGTGTTCGTTTGTTCTCTGGTGGCACATTCTAAGGCAGGTTTTTCTCAAAGACAGCCTCTAGCAGCTCCAGCTTAGCATATCCTACCAGTGTACAAACTGCAGCAGGGAGAGACTCTCTCTTTTCTGATGGTTCCCTCCAAAGTCTCAGGCCTGGCTCTCATTGGCTGGGATTGGCCATGGGTTGATTCTTGAGCCACTCATGTCCCTGATTGGCCAGGCCTGGGTCATGTGCCTCTCCTGGAGCGGGGAGAGGTGGACTTACTCTGCCTGCAGCACTGAGAGGTGGACTCACTCTGCCTGCAGCACTGAGAGGTGGACTCACTCTGCCTGCAGCACTGAGAGGTGGAATCACTCTGCCTGCAGCACTGAGAGGTGGACTCACTCTGCCTGCAGCACTGAGAGGTGGACTCACTCTGCCTGCAGCACTGAGAGGTGGACTCACTCTGCCTGCAGCACTGAGAGGTGGACTCACTCTGCCTGCAGCACTGAGAGGTGGACTCACTGCCTGCAGCACTGAGAGGTGGACTCACTCTGCCTGCAGCACTGAGAGGTGGAATCACTCTGCCTGCAGCACTGAGAGGTGGACTCACTCTGCCTGCAGCACTGAGAGGTGGACTCACTGCCTGCAGCACTGAGAGGTGGACTCACTCTGCCTGCAGCACTGAGAGGTGGACTCACTCTGCCTGCAGCACTGAGAGGTGGACTCACTCTGCCTGCAGCACTGAGAGGTGGACTCACTCTGCCTGTAGCACTGAGAGGTGGACTCACTCTGCCTGCAGCACTGAGAGGTGGACTCACTCTGCCTGCAGCACTGAGAGGTGGACTCACTCTGCCTGCAGCACTGAGAGGTGGACTCACTCTGCCTGCAGCACTGAGAGGTGGACTCACTCTGCCTGCAGCACTGAGAGGTGGAATCACTCTGCCTGCAGCACTGAGAGGTGGAATCACTCTGCCTGAAGCACTGAGAGGTGGAATCACTCTGCCTGAAGCATTGGGCCGAGAGGCACAGCAGAGGCTGCTGGTCTGGCAGAAACACAGGGAGCCCACTCTAGGGCTCCGGCTTGTGCTGAAAGGAGAACTTGCCAGATATTCCTCCACTGCCCTCTATCGAGATCCACTTGCCATCCTTCCCTGCCTGCTCCGAGCCTGGGAAGCCGGCCTCCGAGGGCTGCACCTCCTGGACTTCTTGTCCTTTGACTTCCAGTCAGATTTGGTCAGTGAAAGACGGAGGCCAGAGACAGCAGGGAGGAGGGAGACTGGAGCAACCCCTTCCTGCTGTCCCTTCTATCTGTGCTGCTGTGTTTCTGCCAGTGGCCTCGTCTCCTTCTACGACCTCTGTTCCCTTGGGGAAGCCGTTCGTCCCAGCTGCAGCTCTCACTGCTTTTTCCCCTGTGCCTGGAGGCCGTGAGGATGTAATGGCCATCCTCCAGGATTTTGGGAAACAGGCTTTTCCCCAAAATCTCTTCATTTGAATCCTCCTGGTAGTTCCTTCCTGCCAGTGCTCTGATGGATAAGGAGGAAGTGTTTGCCACTGAGTTCATTTCCTTTTTTTTTAATACACACTATAACATATAAACAAAGCATAGAAAGAAAAAAAGCAATAGTTTTCAAAGCTTTCTTCAACGAGTAGTTATAGGACAGATCCCAGAGTTTGTCATGGGCTACCCTACAATCCTCTCAGATTTTTCCTTCTAGCTGCTCCAGAATATAGGAGGCTAGAGGAAATGAATATTTTTTTATCATCACAATCGACTTTTTTTTCCCTTTTTTGTGAAAAATAACATATATACAAAAAAGCAATACATTTCAAAGCACAGCACCATAATTAGTTGTAGAACAGATTCCAGAGTTTGGTGTGGGTTACAGTTCCACAATTTTAGGTTTTTACTTCTAGCTCCTGTAAGATATTGGAAGACTAAAAAAAATATCAGTATAGTGCTTCAACAATCATACTCGTTTGTTAAACCCTCCCTTCTCTTTATAACTCCACCGTCACCTTTGATCTTTCTCCCACTCTTTAGGGGTATTTGGGCTATGGCCATTCTAACCTTTTCATATTGGAAGGGGCTGTCACTAATATGGGGTAGGGAGATGGAACTATCTGATGTTCTGGAGAGGCTGGGCCTCTAGGTTTGGGCTTATTTGGTCCAGGGATGTATTTGGAGGTTGTAGGTTTCTGGAAAGTTCCCCTAGTGCATGGAACCTTTTATTTCCTTTGGACGCTGTAAAAAGCGACCACAAACTGAGTGGCTTTAAACAACACATGGTTATTGTCATATGCTGTCCTGGGTTTGGAGTCCTAAGTCATTCAGTGTGGGTTATGATCCAGGTGTCAGTGGGGCTGGCCCCCCCGCGGCTCCCAGGGAGACACCATCCTTGGCCTTTTCCTGCTTCTAGAGGCCGTCCACACTCCTCGACTCAGGGCCCCGTCCTCCTCCTGCAAAGCCGGCAGCCTCGCATCCTGTCCCCTCGCAGCTCGGTTCCCACCGTCACACCTTCTCTGCCTCTCACTGCCCGGCTCTCTCTTTAAGGGTGCTTGGGCTTACGTTGTTCCCACCTGGATAGCTCAGAATGCTCTCCCCATCCAGGGTCTTTAACTGAAGCCCCCTTTGCCCCTTTTCCTAGGGCTGCGTAATAAAGCACCAGCAGCCTGGGTGTAACACAGTTACTCTCTCATTGTCCTTGGAAGGCAGGAGCCCCAGATCACGGTGTCCCAGGGCCGGGCTCTCAGAGATGCCTCTTCTTAGCTTCTGGCATTTGCCGGCATCCCTGGCCTTCCCGGCCCGCAGCGGCGTCCCCCCAGCCTCTGTGTCTAGCCCCCCGTGGCCACCTTCCCACCGCGTGTCTCCATCTTCCCCGGCCTTCTCCACTCCGCTTCTCTGTCTCCTGGACTTCTGTACTTGGGCGTCCCTGGAAGCTCCGATGCCCCCTTTGTACCCTCCCCCGGGCTCCCCTCTCCAAACCCACAGCCCTGGGGGCCTCAGGAACCGAGCATGTCCCTCAGTCCCACGTGGCCCCTGGATTGAGTCCGTTGTCGCTGCCGGAGTCTCTCTGCACCGAGCCTGTGGGCGCAATTGACAGGATGCTAAAGGACGCTAAAGAAAAGGGCACTGCTAACAGGCCTGTGATTAGTTCCTGAGAAAAGGAGCGAGAGCAGACGGGCCCTGGGCCCTTGGCGGCCCCTCCTGCCCCAGGCCCTGCAGATGTCTGGACAGCAGGGGCGCGCCGGCGCCTGGGAGCCTGGGGGGCCCTGCACTGCACCCACCCTGGGCCGCCCACCCGGGGCCGCCTGTGACTCTGGCGACGCGCGTTAGGAGCCGCTGAGCCGCAGCAGATGCCCACCTGCACACGCTGATTGGTAATTACAATGCAGCTTGCCACTCCGATTAGATGGGGCAGCTGAGTTCCTGCGGAAGAGGTTTCCTTCCGTGTTGTGCAATCGCAACATAGGACGCTGGCCCTGGCACCATCAAGAGTTACGGAGATGCACACGATGTCAGAGCACAACCTTGGAGCCGGGGGGCCAGGGCGCTTGGAGGTCAGGGATGGAAAGCGGGGGGCCAGCCTCTGGCTGGGTCAGGGGGTGCCGGACAGACGCAGCCTGGCATGGTGGTGGGGCCTTGAGAGCTCCAGGGGTGCAGGTTCAGTAGATGGCTCAGGCCATCCTTGACTCCTCTCAACCTCAGCACCCCCGTCTTAAATATGAGGGGTAACCACACTTACCACTCAAGGGGTTCTGAGTTTCAGAGCTCAGGGTGCATTTTGCACATACAAAGTGTTTCTTTTCCCTATAGACTGCCCTCTCTTTCCCACCGCGTGGTTACTTCTAAATGGTGCCAACAGGCATTACATATTGGAATTGAAACAGTCCGTGCTCTGAGCCAGCGATCCCACGTGGGGGTATTCACCACGTGAGACACACTTCTAGGTGTGCAAAACGTCCCCATAGTGACTGCAGCGCCTGCTCCCCCAAAGCAGAGATGTGGGAGTAGCCTAAACTGGTTAAATAAAAATGGTGCATCCATGCAGTGAAATTACTGTGCAGCTGTTAAAACACCGAGGCCGATCCATCCACATGTGTATGGAACTGGCTCTAAGATCCTATTAACAGAGCAGGCAAGGCAGAGATCCGGGGGCGTGGGTGCCGCTGGATGTAGACAGAGCAATGCACTTATGCATATGTTTGTGAAAACGTGAATGGCTGCTTCAGGATTCCCATGAAATGGGGCACCGCTGATTCCTTCCCGGAAGGCCAAACAAAGGTTGGCTGCGGGACGAAGATGAGAAGAGACTTAACTTTCAGTGTATACATTCATCTGTGCCTTTGGAATTTGGGGCCATGTACATTTATTATGTATTTCAATAATCATAATTTTAAAATATTTGAAAAGAAACGTAAAAGGCGGCTTCCCAACCCTCCTCCCTAACACTGCCCCCCAAAAAAAAGAAATGAGAAAAAGAGTTTATTTTAGGTATTTTGCACAAATTCTCTCACTGAGTGTTCGTGGCAGTGGTAGCTTCTTCTTGGAGAGCTTTCTGAGTTATCTTTCTTCACTGTAGATTTGTAAAACTCGTATCTGGCTCCTGGATTTCTTAATGCAGAAACGAGATCTTAAACGCCCACGACGGGGCATTCTGGGGTGGGAGAGAAGAGAGGCTTCCCCTGGCTGTGTTGCTCATTGTCAGCCGCAAGTTGGATTTGGCAGTGACCCTGTGCTGGGGCTGTGAGATGGGTGGTGGGAGTTTCCCCCCCGCCAGCCGCCCCCTAGCTGGGCCACTGGGGGCCACCCCCCGCCATGAAGCCTGATGGCCCCATAGATTTTCTTATCTTCCAGAGAGATATCCCAGATATGGGTAACATGGAGGAGAGGCATGTCATTCTTGTTGAGACCTGATTTTTTAATTTTTTATTAGAAGGGCATAGCAATTCCACTCCCAGCATATACCCCAAAGAACTGACAACATACGTCCACACAAACACGTGTACGTGGATTTTCTTAGAAGTGTCATTCCCGGTAGCCAAGAGGTGGAAACCACCCACATGTTCATTGATGGGTGAATGGATGAGCAAAATGTGATCTGTCCACAGAGGGGAATATTAGTCAGCCCTGAAAAAGAAGCAATTCTAACACAGGTGACAACGTGGATAAACCTCGAAAACATGAAGTGAAAGACGCCAGACACAAAAGGCCATGTGTTCTAGTTTGCTAGCTGCCAGAATGCAATATACCAGATATGGAATGGCTTTTCAAAAGGGGAATTTAATAAGTTGCTCATTTACAGTTCTAAGGCTGAGAAAATGTCCCAATTAAAACAAGTCTATAGAAATGTCTAATCAAGGCATCTAGGGAAAGATACCTTGGTTCAAGAAGGCCGATGAAGTTCAGGGTTTCTCTCTCAAGTGAAAAGGCACATGGCAAACACAGTCAGGGCTTCTCTCTCGGCTGGACAGGCACATGGCGAACATGGTGTCATCTGCTAGCTTGGTCTCCTGACTTCCTGTTTCATGAAGCTCCCTGGGAGACGTTTTCCTTCTTCATCTCCAAAGGTCACTGGCTGGTGGACTCTCTGCTTCATGGTGCTGCAGCATTCTCTGCTCTCTCTGAATCTCTCCGAAATGTTTCCTCTTTTATAGGACTCCAGTAAACCGATCAAGACCCACTCAGATGGGTGGAGACATGTCATCCCCTAATCCAGTTTAACAACCGTTCTTGACTAAATCACATCAACCAGGGAGATGATCTCATTACAGTTTCAAATATATAGTATTGAATAAGGATTATTCTACCTTTTAGAAATGGGATTTATATCAAAACATGGCTTTTCTTAGGGGGTATACTTCCTTTCAAACCAGCACACCATGTAATGTATATTTCCACGTATAGGAAATATCCAGAATAGACAACGATCTAGCAAGGCAGAAAGTAAATGATTGGTTGTTGGTGGGGGAAGGAATAGGGAGTGACTGCTAATGGGTTTTCTTTTGGGGCGATGAAAGGGCTTAGGGCTTGGTGGTGGCACCAAATGCCGCAGAACCGTTCACTTTAAAATGGTGAATTCTGTGGGCCTCGAGCAAGAGGCATGGCTGGGGTGTTGTGGGACCTGGGGCCTTTAACAGGAACGAGCGGCCTTCATGGTGGGGTTTCAAGCGGCGCCCCAGGGACCCGCGGTGGACACGGAGAAGGTGTTGCTGCAAACGTGGTGGGTGAACCGACACTAGGCCATGGCCTTTCCCCTGCTGGGGGTTATGTTCCTGTTGCTGGAGCGCCAGGAGACAAATGTGGTGGACTTAGTGACCTCTGACTAGGAGACTGACTTAGATTTTTTCTCATGAACCGCAAGGGCATAACAGATCATGAGCTACTCCAGTGCTCCCCTGGCACCTGTTCCTCCTCCGCCGTTTTCTGGGGAGATTGGACCCTCCCCCACTCCGCGCCAGGTGCCCTGAGCCCCAAAGCTGCCCTGAGGTACCCTTTGCCAGGCCTGGACCTTCCATCATCCCTCAAGGCTGCAGGGCACCCGCCTCCTTCCACTGAGTCTTTAGTTCAGCTGGGCAAGTCCGCTTTGGTGGGTGGGATGGAATAGAACCAGGGACTTAAGCCTTGAATTGCCCAAGGCAGCATGAAGGGTTTCTTGTGCATCCTTCTGGAGTTTCTTTATGCAAATACAAGCAACAATATTATACATTTTCTCTACTTTATGCATCCTTTATGCATTGCTCTGAGCCCTATTTAACACTATCTTGGGTGAGGGAGCTGTTTCTCATCAAGGCTTGCAAAGGGGCCACCTCTTGCCCAGGCTGAGACTGTTTTGTCCCAAGCTGCATCTTGCAGGAGCCAGGGGTGCTCATCCTCACCATCTGGAGGTGTGTCTAGAAGGCTATAGGATTTTGCTCAGCTGCAAACCTTCACAAGCCTTCAAGATGATGCTGTTTCTTGGAGGCCCAGCCATTGTTTATACAAGTGCAGATTAAATCCCTGTGAATTCTGTATTGATTTGATTGGGCACCCTGCCAGTCTCAGGAAAGGCGGAGGTGGTGGTTCAGGCTCTTCTCAATCAGCATCTCCATGAGGTCTGGAATGAGAAAGCTGACCTGGGCTTGTGGTTTCTAATGGTGGGTGGCAGGCACCACTGGGCTCCAGCTTTTGACATTTTCTTGGCCAAGGCAGCTCAGTCAGCAGGTCCTGGAGGCTGCAATAGCCTCCTAAGGGGTCTCCCTGCCCTGACACTAATCCTCTTGTGTCTCCTTTTCAGATAATAATCAGAGTGAACTTTTTAAGATATTGAGTCAGTTCATGTCCCTCCTGCTGCTGCAGTCCCCACCACGGCCACCAGTTCTCTCAGAGGAAAAGCCAGAGTCATGAGCATGGCCCATGAGTTCCCTTCCCTCTTGTTCTTCTCTGGCCACTGGACTTCCTTGCTGGCCCTGAAGGAACTGAGCATGTACCTACCCCAGGGCCTTTGCATATGCTGTTCCTTCTGCCCAGAATGCTTTTCCCTGATGTATACCTGGCTTGCTTCCTTAGTTCATTCATGACCCCAGTCGTATGTCTCTGTATAGGTGGGGATTTCCCTGGCCACCGTGTATATCATAGCACCCAGCACTTTCTCCCCACTTTCCTTGCTTCGATTTTCCTCATAGCATTTATAGCTGCCTGGCATAGCACCTAATGATCTCTTTATCTGTGTTTTGCACTAGAATGCTAGCTTCTTGAGCATAGAGACCTGTTGGCAGGTCACAGCTGTCTCCCCAGGGCCTAGAACCGTGCCTGGCTCACAGTAAGTACTTGGCCAGGACTAGCTTAATGAATGTTTAGTGGGCACTTAGCTCTGTAGTCAGCACGTGAGGGTTCAGACAGAATAAGACAGGCCCATTGTCTTCAAGAATTTCAATATCTGTGTGGAGAGATGAATGGTCCTTTTATCCATTAGGCTTTATAGGCGCAGTGCCCAGGACTCATGATTGCCTGCAGGATCCTTAAAAGGTTTGAGACCCGAAAAAGTTACTGGTTCCAAAATATGAAAAGAAGATGGCAATCTCAAAACTAGCATTCCGACAGCCACAAAACATATATAATGAGCAGCATTAATGAAATGTTGATCATCAACTGCCATTTGCCTCAACTCTTATAAAATAATTTTATGTTATGTGGGCTGCAGAAGCACTTAAGTATTTTTAAAGCATTATGGGTGGGGCCTCTGAAAGGAAGACTGGGTTTGGGAAGGCCCTAAAAACTGTCCTGGAGATAACTGCCTGAAACGGAGTGATTAAACAGGGTGTAATTAACCCCTATAGAAACAGTAGAAATTCAGAGTGGGAGAGGGAGCTATGGGGAATTCAAGGAAGGCTTCCTAGTAGAGGTGTGATTCAGGTTGGGCCCTGAGGATCTGGTAAAAATTGGAGAGCATAAGATGGGAGGGAGGCTGGAAGGAGAAGTAGGTTTCCTCTATTCGTGGGACAGAGCCTGATTTGCTGAGGCATTTGGGAAAGAAATTGGCCTTCCAGAGAGGTCGGTGAAACAGCGCCCCCTGATGGGAGGATCGTGGCCAGGCATGTGGTGCAGACTCAGAGGCCACTGCAGTCTTTGGAGGCGAGTGTCTGGGTGCAAATCCTATAAAATCTTCCCCCTGTACACACACATAAGAAAAACTGGATGGCTGCCAAGTCTTCATGCCCGTATTCTATGACCAGGCACGTGCTACTTCAGCAAGACATGGAGAAAAACAGCGCCACATAACCCTTTACTGGGAAGAGAGTGAAGGGAGCAAGTGGGTATTGTGGTGCTGAGGGGCATTTGTTTCTGTGCCCTGTTCAGCTGCCTGGGTTTGCTGCGGCTTTTGTTGCTGCTTATGGATCCCGTATTCTTCCATCAGAGATTTGAGGCAGCGTTCTGCAATCAGCCAGCATGACATGATTAAAACAGTTAGGGCTGATGGAGAGTAAGGGAAAGTTGAAAGTTGATGCAGTGCAGAGGCAGGTCAAGACCAGAAACATGCCAAGGGGCTGCCTATAAATTTGGCAAGGGCCTCCCGGCAGCCAAAGCAACTAAGGAGACGAGCGCAAGCTCCACGCGTTCCATAAATTTAGCCATACAAGGCTTCCTCAGCACCTGGGCGTTCAGTATGGAAATTGCTGTGGTGACATAATCACCTGGGGTGTCGGGAGTGATAGCGCATGGGCATGTTTGCCGGTGAACTGACCGTGTATATTTTCACTTCCAACTCAGCCTCCTGGGGCAGGTCTTCCTTCCAACCTTGGCCCTGCTCTTTTTGGGCTGGATGGGTCTCGGTTGTGGGGTCTGTCTGTGCAGGGGAGGGAGTTCAGGAGCATCCCTGGCTTTTGCCCCCAGGTTGTGACAACCAAAATCATCTTCATGTTCCGTGGGGTGGGGGTGGGGACGAAGTTGCCCCCCCAGTTGAGAATCACTGCCCTATTGTAAAAGGTAGTAACTGCTCCTGCCCATCCTGTATCCCGTTAGATCAAGATCTTTGCTGGACAGATGGTGGAGAAGGTGGAAGTTCAGGCAGAGAGCATCACGGGAAACCGCGAGTTCTTGCGGAAATGTAGGGTTTTAGGAAGTCGATGGAAGTGATGTTGGTGAATTGGAACCACAGTAAAGCCACGGACCATTGAGGACCCCCCCCCCCCCACCACCAACTAGAGCAGTTAGTGCTGGGAGAATAGGAAATGGACAAAACCACTCATCTAACCCATGCTTCAAAATAGGATGGTTTGAATATCAAAGGCTTAAGAGATAACCCTGGGAGAAATGATGATGGCCTGAAATATTTTAGTAAAAACGTGCATCTTTACCATCGTGTTACAAAAGTCAAACAGAAGGCAAGGTTTTGGCATCCTGCTCATAACGTTTTTCTTGGGCCAATTAGGCGATTACTCTCAAAATTTTATTCATGACTTTGTCAAGGAACTGGCATAGAGTTGTTATAATTTACACGTTGTAAAACATAAGAAAAAGAGGCTTATTGCAAGATTTTTTTCAGATAAAATCCTAGTCATGCCTTTTTTGTGTGTGTGTGCAATTTCAGTCTTTAAGCGGGTGTATTTCAAGTGGACTTTTCAGGGTACCAGTTATTCTCAGATATTAAGGACCCCTGGGAGCAGTTGCCTTGGAGATACAGGCTGTTCCCCGACCACTGCATTATGTTGAAACATCAACGCCGTCCCTCTTTGGTGTGTGACTATCTTGTCAGAGGCAGGCCCCCTTGTACCTCCCGAGGGACTGGAGACCCTGCAGATGGACTCGTGTCCAGCAGGTAGGGGCCCGGCCCTGGGGAGCCCACCTTCTCCCAGGGATGACAGACTACGTGTGTTTGAAGGAGAGAACAGGACAAAGACCAGCTGCATATCTGATGTCATTTCTTTTAGAAAAGCTTCCACCTTTCCTTTCACTGGCTTTTTCTAAAAAATTTGCTTTATTGCGATACAACTCACATACCATACAATTCATCCATTTAAGATGTATGATTCAGTGGTTTTTTTTTTAGTATAGTCACAGAGTTGTGCAACCATCATCACAGATAATTCTAGAACATTTTCATCACCTCAAGAAGAAATACCGTACCCTCCAGATACCATCTTCTTATCCTCTGCCTCAGCCCTAAGCGACCACTGTTGAGTGCCTGGTAGGGATGAGAGCCTGCTGTCTATAAAGCTAGGACTGGCCACATAATTTACAGGGCCCGGTGCAAAATGAAAATGCTCAAAAATTATTAAGCATTTCAAGAGGATGACAGCAGAGCCTTCAACCAAGCATGGGGGCTCTTGTAGCTCTGGAGCGGCAGAGCTGGGATTTAAGCCAAAGCGGTCCTTGTGCAGCTGCAATGTGGATACCTGAACACTGCGGGGCTCCTGTGCCGGGGTCTGGGGTGCAGGTGTAAGCCACCTGCCAGGCAGCAAGGAGCAGACTTCCTAGAAGCCAGGAGTTGTTGCTAGGGACTGCCAGGGCTGCTGTCTGCCTGCTTCAGGCCCTCCCTCCCACGGTAGCATGCAGCCCAGCAGCGCAGAGACAAAGGCCTAGCCGGCTACTGTAGAAGATACTACCAGTCCTGCCCTCATCCCTCTGCCATTAACGAGCTGGTCCCACATCCACCAACACCTGGGATTTTTTACCTGTGGGTTTCTTCTAGCCATCGGGCCCACTCTGCTTGTTTGTGGGACTGAACAGAAATGCACGGGAATAAATGCCTTGCAGGAGAGGCTGGATAGAGCCTAGCTCCCTGATGTGAGATAACTCGGAGGCTGGCGTTCTTTGCTCTATCCTTGGGTTCCCCAGCAGGAAGGAGCCCCAGCTGCCTTCAGTGGTATCTGGTTTGATAATGCACCTTTTGTTGATGCCCTTCCTTTCTTTGCCTCATTTCTTTGCTTTCCTCCTGGGATTAACTTGGTGTGTCAACTTGGCTAAGTTATGGTGTCCAGTTATTTAGCCAAACACTGACCTCAGGCTAGCAAGGAGGTATTTCATAGATGAGATCAGCATGTACAGTCAGCTGACTTTAATAAAAGAGATGATATTTGATCATATGGGGGTGGGGGGGTGTATATACCCTTAGTTGGTCTTAAGAGGGAGAACTGTGGGTTCCAGGGATCAGAAGGAATTCTGCCTCAAGACTCCACCCTCCACTCCTTCCTCAGTTTCTGGTCTAAGGAATCTGGACTCAATACTTCAACCTCACTGTTACCAGAATTTCCAGCCTCTGACCTGCCCTACAGATTGTTGCCAGCTTCCACAATTGCATGAGCCACTTCCTTATAACAAATCCCTTTATACACATATCCTGTTGGTTCTGTTTCTCCAGAGAACCCTGACTGATACACTTTCTACTGCTTTCTGAGGTCACCTCCCAAATCAACTACTGAAACTCACATTCTGGTCTTGGATCTGCTTCTGGGGGAATCCAAAAAGATGGTCAACCAGCCACCTCATAAGCACAAGGGTTTGGCTTCTCTCAACCAGTGCCTGGAAGCTCACCTCTTCCCTTCCCTTGACTTCTGAGCCCTTGAGCATGGACTGAGGAATTTTGCTGAGGTTGTATTGGCCAGAATTTCCTTGGTCTCTACCTTCCCCAACCAGCTGCCTTCATTAGCACTGTGGGGGCTCTGGGGACCCCATGTGTGAACCACTGCAGATGGTCCGTGTGGAGGAGAGATTGGGTATGGGGTCTTGATTAATGGAGACTTGTGAAGGTCAGCCCGTGTGGGGTGGGAAGGCAGAGCAACCTTCTTGGATGCTGACCCTGAAGAGATGTGGGGAAAACGGCAAGCAGTTTTGTGCCTTGATGTTCGCTTGCAGGGTCTCAGCATTTTCTGACA
Organism: Tamandua tetradactyla; assembly: GCF_023851605.1. Taxonomy (NCBI): domain Eukaryota; kingdom Metazoa; phylum Chordata; class Mammalia; order Pilosa; family Myrmecophagidae; genus Tamandua; species Tamandua tetradactyla. The sequence goes on along the minus strand of NC_135331.1, from coordinate 6,988,324 downwards.
TGCTTCTGTTTCCATCAGGCTTGACTGGAAATCACAGGGAGAATGAAACGCAAACGCCTTTGCCACGGGTCTAGCGTTCAGGGCTGGACCTTTTCAAGATGGATTCCATGGCTGGAAATCTTTGGGGGGTGGTGCATATTTGGTGCCTGGGGGGGTGGGGGGGATGGACACAATCTCTTGGTAGAAGAATATGAAGTTCCGGGGGTGAAGGGCACAGCTCCGGGGGTCAATCTTGATTGGTCTAAACCAACTGTAGCAATCAGCTCCCTCTTTGCAAGTGATTGGCTTAGAGGCAGCCACATGACCGTGTTCCAGCCAATGAGGCGAAAGAGTAAGTGTCTTGGGGGATTGTTTGAGACCTTTCCCCCTTAACAGAAAGCTGCTTAGGGAAAGCTGCCCCCTTTCTTCTCGGAGCAACGGAGCAACGTGAGGCCCGATGACTGGACCTGTTGCAGCCACAGTGCAGTGGGGAGGGCGGGCAGGAAGCGGGAGGAGAGCCTGGGCCTGCTGCCGCCTCTGCCTCTGGATGAGTGACTGGCACGTGTCCTGATGGCTTAAGCCACTTTTAGTTGGATTTTCTGTTACTGCAGACATGTGCATCCTGCTGGAGAAGGTCACTGTTTCGGAGACGTCTTTACGGGGAATTCTTTAATATTCTCACACTTGACGTAGGACTTGCCTTTGAGCTTTAATACATTAGAACCTGCTTACGTTTTGCTCCTGGGTTATGTAAAGTCAGCCTGACCTAAGGTGGTCCTTGCTTGACGCCAGTTGGTTCGCCCTCCTGCCTTCCTGGGAGAGGGAAATGAGATCTGTTTTAGTGAGGCCTGTGGTACCTGCATAAGAAACAGAGGGGGAGATAGTGAGACAGAGAGCGCGAGAGACACACACACGGACAGGGAGCACGGGAATTTACTGCTCACATAAGAGAAAATGAGATCGAACTCAAGGCTCAGCTGTGTCATGGACAGTGCCTCCCCCCTCGTGGCTTTGCTGTCCCCTGCCAGCTCTGTTCTCAGGCAGGTTTCCCGACCAGACGACAGGCAGAATGGCTGCCGATGGGCAGACCCCTGGCCCCCAGCCTGGCCACCCTGCTGAGAAGGGGCCCCCTCTTACTCCACCGCTTCCTCGTCCTCCAGGCGTACCAGCAAAGCCCCGGGAGGAAGGGGGCGGGTCCCGGGGGGGGCGGGGCCGCCTGGGTCATGTGCCCATCCCGGGGCCAATCGCCATGCTCAAGGGCATAGGAGGGCGCGGATTGGCCCGTGGCCCTGGGTCACGTGCTGGGACTGGCGGTGGAGGCGGAACCCGGATTCGCAGAAGCAGGAGGGGAGCTGCCTGAGGCTGTCTGAGGTATGTGGGGAGGAAAGGTGACACTGCCAGTTTCCTCTAGTTTCCTATCTTAACTGCTAGTTGTTGAGCCTTTTGTTAAGAAAACCTAGCACGTGAGTTCAGCGTGTAGAGGAGAAGAAAGTGGCTGGAGCTGTGGAGGTGGGGGGAGGGGCGGGCGTGTGAAGGTGGCAGAACGATTTTTTTTTTCTTAAACTTTTTATTTTCAAATAATTTCCAGTTGATTCTCAGCTGCTTCAAGTTTGAGAACCACCGCAGTAGAGAATGGGGGGTCGGGGGGAAGATCTCTTTTGGTAGCTAGTTAGAGGCAGGTACACACTTCTGTTTTCTCTCTTCCTTTCATGGGCCAACCTCAGAGTTCCAGACATGTGACTCTTTAGATCACGTCAGTCCCTGAGAATTGGATACACAGGGAGTCTTACTTGGGTTCCTGCAGGAACACTTGGGCAAGTTTTTCTCAGTAAAAGCAATACAGTTTTGTGCCAATGATTTAGAAATGTATTTTTTTAGTGAGGGAGCTCTTTTTTGTCCCCAAGAGATATTGTGTAGGAACATAGAATAACGCTGTTCTGATAGGACTTGAGTTGGAAGCCCCACCCACCAAGTCATAGTTTCAAAACTCTAGGATTCCATATACTTATACATTTTTTCTCCCCAAAATAAAAAAAGTAAAAAAAAGAGATACCCTTTTCTGCTGGTTTGAAAGGATGTATGTCCCCTAGAAAAGCCATGTTTTAACCTAAATCCCATTTCGTAAAGGCAGAATAATCCCTGTTCAATACTGTATGCTTGAATCTGTAATTAGATCATCTCCCTGGAGATGGATTTAATCAAGAGTGGTTGTTAAACTGGATTAGGTGATAATATGTCTCCACCCATTTGGTTGAATCTTGATAAGTTTCTGGAGTCCTATAAAAGAGGAAACATTTTGGAGAAAGAAAGAGATTCAGAGAGAGCAGAGAATCCACTAGCCAGTGCTTTGAAGATGAAGAAGGAAAAAGCCTCCCTGGCTACTTCATGAAACAGGAAGCCAGGAGAGAAAGCTAGCAGATGACGCTGTGCTTGCCATGTGCCCTTCCAGCTGAGAGAGAAATTGACTGTGTTGGTCATGTGCCTTCTCACTTGAGAGAGAAACCCTGAAGTCATCAGCCTTCTTGAACCAAGGTATCTTTCCCTGGATGCCTTTGATTGGACATTTATATAGACTTGCTTTAATTGGGACATTTTCTCAGCCTTGGAACTGTAAACTAGCAACTTATTAAATTCCCCTTTTAAAAGCCATTCCGTTTCTGGTATATTGCATTCCGGCAGCTAGCAAACTAGAATACCGTCATACTAATCACTTAATGCTTAAAAAAACACATACACTTGGTAAAAACAGTTTAAATAGTATATAAAGTTACAGGAGCCAGCTACTTTTGTGTTCCTCCCCTCCAAAACCTAGTGTTTCACCCTAGAGATAACACTGTCCTTTCAGAACCCCATTATGTTCACATATCAGTGTGTGAACATTCTTTTGATATAAATGAAGGGAAGAATACTACACATGCTCGTCTGCCTTTTAATTTTAAAAAGTTAGTTTATATTTTAGAGCTCTTTTCACATATACTTGTAGATAGACCTGCCTCATCATTTGTAATGGTTGTGTAATGTTCCACTGACAATATATATCATAATTTATTTAAAGATCCCCCTTTGATGGGTATTTATGTTGTTTCTACTTGTTTTTCTGTTATAAACAATGCTGATGTGAACATCCTTGCCTTTCCATGCACCATTGCCATCTCACCTTCCTTTGCTAGGTCTTGTCTTAACTCTTTGTGGAGCTCCTCCGATTGAGTTTTTCCAGTTGAAGGAGATGAGGTTTGAAAGTGAGGTGTAGCCCATATTGTAGGGACTTGATTTCTTCAAATTCCTCTTGAAAGAATATTTTCTTAAAAAAAAATCAACTTCTTTTCTAACTTTTTTTTTCTAATTTTTACCAGCTTTTTTTTTCCTAGTCGACAATCCCTGATCATGGAATTTTCCTAAATTCGCAGCCAAGAAACATCTCCTGATTAGTTGACTTATTAATTGGCATTAGAAGAAAGTTTTAGGCACAAATATAGAATTGACACCTGCTCGCCAAGACAGACAGGAACATGCTGTAAATACTGGGACAGGGTTGAATGTGCACAGTCACATTATGCACTTTTCCCTTCTCATAAATATATAAATAGCACTGATGTTGTTCCTAAGGCCCCAAGCTTGGCTCCTTGGGGCAATTAATTAATTGAGGTAGTCAATGAAATTGCTGTGTTGTTCTCTTCCATTTCGGGGTCTGGTAAAGGCATTATTATGGAGTTCTCTAATTTATGAGCAGATCTTTCCAATCACAGTTACTTTAGTACAAAAGGTCCCAGTCTGGGTAAGTTACCCAAATCATACTTCTCCTGGGAGTCTCAACCTTCCCATCTGTCAGATGGGTTATTGGGGGCAAGACAGTTTTCAAGACTTTTCTAATTCAGATATTACACAGCTCTTGAAGGTCATATCACCTATATGTGTGTGAGGTCACTGGCTTTGGATGTTGTTGTTCTAGGTAGGTCAATGTGTTAATCTTAGGAAAAGAGACTTGTCCAGGCAAGGAATATAATTTTTAACTAATGCAAGTGTTTGGTAAAAAGTGTTTCTAGGTCCTCAGTGACGTGTCTAGGATTAGGTTTGAGTATGTATCAGAGAAACTCAAAATAATAGGATAGAAATTAATTTTTATCTCACTGGTATGGTGCCTCCATGATGTCAAAAACTTAGGCTCTTCCTACTTTCTCCTTCTGCTATCCTAATATTCTCCTCATGGTTGAAAATGGCTCCCAGAGCTCCAGCTGTCCCCTCTGCCTAGTGCGTAACATCAGGAAGAAGCAGGGGAGATAAAGCCAGGTGCTCTTGGCTGCTCTGTTGACTCTCTTTAGTCAGTGGTCTTAGAAGTCCCACCCAGCACTTATACTTAGGTCTCATTGGCCAGACATAGTCACCTGGCCACACCTAGCTGCAAGGGAGGCCAGAAAGTGGGATTTTTAGCTGCCTCAAGTGAAACTGATATTTTCTAATTAAGAAGGAAGGGGAAGGATATTGGTGCAGCCATATTAGCCTCTGGATTTGGCCATTTGATCTGAATGAAAGTCAGTTTGCAGCTGGTAAGAAAGAATGAGAGCTTACCGCATTCACTGCTGAGCTGATGAAATTTTGTGCCAAGGACCCTCTCTGTGGAGATGCAAGCCTATACCTCCATGTCCAACACGACCCAGCCCTCCAGAATCCATGCAGTGCTGGGCCCATCGCGGCCATTTAGCATGACTGGTGCTTTGATAGTTGAATTTTGTGCTAATTTTATAGGCATTTCTCTTATTGACTTGCTACAGATGTATGTATAAGGGTCTGTCTCTCCCACAGAGACTAAAAGAGCTTTGAAGTCAGGGACGTGGGGCTATATTTCCTGGGAATCTCAGCATAGTTGCTGGCAAATAGTCCTTTAGAAATATTTACTGGATTGGATTCAGTTTGGTGGAGAGTGGGTATGGCCAGGATAGTGCTGGGCCACCATGGAGGGGCAGTTCTCTCCTCTTGGAGATTGCGGCCTTTTCCCACCTCCCAGCCCTCTGCTTTTCCTGAGCATGCAGCTCTTGTTGCTCCAGTTGAAATGCCCCTTCCTGTGACTTTGCTCCAAAGGACTCTTTTCCATGGTGCTTGTTTGACCATCTTAACCTGTGCATGAGAGAAGGCGAGGGCCCCTCCATGCCCTCCAGCTGAAACCAACGTCTGATAAATAGGGCAATATTCTGGTTCTCAAGTCGGGTCCCCCCTGCCCCATTACCTCCGGAGTTTGTTAGAAATGCTGAATCAGGGGCTCTGGGGTGGGCCTGGTGACCTGTGTTGTAACAGGACCTCCGGGGTGTGTGCTGAAATGTGAGAATTGCTGGGGCTGCAGACAGTCCCCTACATGGCTTCTAGTTCCACTACCTAACGTTGAACAAGGAAGTTACCTTCTACTCTGGGAGCCTGAGAAGGGTGTGTGACTCCAGCATTGGTGAGCTATTTAGGACACCCAGGTAGAGTTGGAGGGCGGCGGTCATGGGTTGTTTTTAAACCAGGGCTGGTCTCTGTTCCCCTTCCCTTTGTACCCCAGGAGAAGAACGTTCCTGTCTCTGGAACATTTCTGATCAAGGGGTAATGTTTCTTCCTCTTTGGCTCAGAGTGGGATTATTTTCAGGTTTTTCCTCTATTAAATATAGAGGAATTATGTAATTTTGTTTTTTGCTGGATACTGGGGAGAACCCAGTCTAAGCCTGCGAGTCTCAGTCTTTGCCGTGTAAAATCAGCTCTAGGTACTTGTTATCAGTGCAGACTCCTGCGGTCACTCCTAGTGAGTCTGAACCGGAAGGGCTAGGCTGGGGCTCAGGAATCTGTATTTTCAGTAAACTGTGCAGGTGATCCTAAGGCAGGTGGTTTAGGGCCACGATTTGGGGAACTCTGAACCAAATGGTGACCTCAGTCTACGATGTTGGGCTGGCACAGTCCATTTTGGCATCGGTGACAAGGGTTCAGCATTCATGAGTATCACCAGCTGCCAGGATGTGCCAAGAAAGGACAAGTGCTCCAGATGCATCTCTCCTCCCCACGGGAGAGAAGTTGCTTTGCAGGGTCCTCCTCCCCCTCGCCTGGTGCTTTATCACGGGGGTGGGGGGTTGTTATGGTGATGAGCAGGCAAGGGGGGCTGCACCAAGAGGAGATTGTGAACGAAATCTCCTTATGAAGAAAGGAAGGTTTAAAGACAAATCTCTTTAAAATGGACTCTTGGCAGCAAAGGCTGACGTGTCCCTGGCTCCCACTTGCCCGGAGGCATCACATTTTCCTAGGCCCCCCACTAACCAGATTGGTTTCTTTCCTAACTGCGGTCCCCCCGACTCCAGGAAGGCCGCAGTTCCTGATGGATGGCAATGGATGGGGTGCTCCTGGGAGTGGTTAAATTCCTGCTTCTCATCTGTAGAAAAGGGGCTAGTGGGAAGTTCAACTCAGGTTAGATGACAAACGACCTGTCCACTAACGCTCACGTCATGTTCTCCAAATAGGCCCAGTAGAGTGTTGAGAGAACCATAATTTGGTCCCTCCAAAGAATATCCCCAATGGCCCCCTTCTGTCTGTCTCAGCTCAGAGCACCCTTGTACCAGCCGCCAGTGGCTCCTGCCTGGAGGATTTCTGTGGCCTCCAGCCTTACCTCCTGCTTCTCTGCTGGCTTCCCTCTCCCCATTCTCCACAGTGAGCCAGCGGAGCCTTAAAGCAGTAGCTGGATCCTCTCTCCCCTGCTTGCAGCACTGTTTCAGTCCTTCCCTCCCTTGTCCTTGGGGCAGCGTCTGGATTCCCCAAGCTGGCCAGGGGAGGCACTGACTGGCCTGGCCCCTGCTGATCCCCAGGCATCCTCCTGTCCCTCCCTGCCCAGCAGCTGACCTTTCTGTCCTTGAAAAGCCAAGCTCTCTGTGCTCAGGCCCTGCAGTTATACTCACCCCTCTTCCCCATAATCTTTTCATTGTTATCTTAGTTTGGGTCCCCCTGAAAGCAACCCCAAGACTTGAGCGCATTTGATTCATTGGGAGTGGTGATCCCAGGAAGGGGGATGGGGGATTGAGGCAGGCAGGGGGTGAAAGCAGTCCAGAGTGTGTGAGTGAGCAGGTCACTGCTGCAAGCAGCGGGGTGCAGTCACATTGAGCAAGGGGGCAGAGCTGCTGATCCCCCAGCTCTCGACCCTTCTTGTGTGGGTGTTGCCCTAGTAGGTGTCACTGCCTTGCCTCAGTCAGAGAGAGAGACAGGTGTCCAGGTGGGAATTGGTCAGAGGGCAGAGCTGCCTTCCAGCACCACAGGTGACCTGTGGTGTTGCTGCTGCCTGGACTGACCCCAGGTCCAACTTTGATGTCCTCACCTCGGGCAGGCTTTTCTGGACAGACCCAGGAAGAACTCTCCCTGTTGTTCATTCTCCTAGCACCCCGTGCATCTCCGGCACAGATGTGACCTCAGCTTGTTGGTGTCAGTTTGTATACTTCTCCCTGGAAAACTTCACAGGACGCCATTGTCCGTCTGCTAATCCCTTATCAGGGTGGAGCACCATGGGTGGAGCACGGAGGATGCTCAGGAGACGTCGAATGAATGAATCAGCAGCTCCATCCAACTTCCATTCTTGTCTCTTCCCCATACTTCCAGGGGACAGGTGTTGACATCCTGAGGATCACATTTTTTGTGCTTTTTATCCAAGAATGTCACCAAAGTCCGGGGTACAGAGAGCAGACAGCAGCTGCTCATATTTATTCTTCAAAACCAGACTTGATTGTATTTGGATTTTGTGCTGCTGCTGCTTTTTCTCTTTCCTAAAGGGACTGGCTTCTAAGAGCAAAGAGGTTGGGGAATTTCTGGGAGGTTATTATATATTTTCTCTCACGTGACAGCCTCTGTTTGCCACAACAATCTCAGATTTGGGCTTTTTTTTTTCTCTGCTTCATGCAATTTGGTTTTCTCTCCCTGTTTCTTCTCCTTCAAGCTTCAGGCTGTATCTGCTGCAGGTAATTCCCAGGACATTAGGTGATGATTTTGTATTTGTTCATTTATTATACTGCATTCAAATAGCTGTATTCATAAATCTGGTGGTGCTGCTTTCTGAGGCTTGATTTTTGAGAAAGATTTTGTTTGGAAAGCTCTGAAAGCCATAGAAATGTATTGAAGAAAAGGAGAAAAGGTGATTGATATGGCTCAGATAAACAGAGGGTTGGGGTGATCAGCATTCATATTTCACCCACATGGAAATTTTACAGACCAGTATTGATTTGTTTCTTCTCAAAATTCTGGCAATTTGTATTTGAGCAAAATTAGAAAGAAGAGAACTGGGGAGTTGATAAGAGGAAAGGGAGGTGAACTGATGGTAGACCAGAAGGAGATGCACTGGTTCCTTCATTAAGAAACTCTCAGCAGAGCCCCACACGGTTTGACACAGTGCTGACAAGTGAAGATGAAACGTCAGTCCTTTACCCTCAGGAGGCTTATATTTTCTAGAGGGAAACAGGGAGTTTCTGTCCAGCGTGGTATTGTGGTGGCAATATGCAGAGAGAACACAGGAGGGAAGAAAAGAGATATCCAGCATGAGAAGGTCAGAGGAGACTTCCTGGAGGAGGTGATGGATAGACAGCTCAGTCTTGGAGGGGAGAGAAGGAAGAAGATAAGATCACGTTTCAGGTCCAGAAACTGTAAGGGAGGAGGAGTGGGAGATTGATAAGTGAAGTTGTAATAGGCTAGGGGTTCTGCGATGCTCTCATTTGCCCTGATTTGCTTTGACATGTGTTTCCAAGGATAGAGCTAAGACTAGGGTACTCTGGGTTGGCCTATAATCAAGATTATTTGGCTGTAGTAAACAGAAATTTAAGTCAAACAGATTTAAGCAAAAAAAAAAGATTTTGTTTTTTATAAAGGAACAGTTTGGAGCCTGGCTTCAGGCATGGTTGCATCCAAGAGTGTAAGGAGTTCCATCAGAATGTATTCTCTATTTCATCTCTTGGCTCTGCTTTTCCCTGTGTTGCCTCCATTCTCAGACAGGTGGTCTCATCGTGGCTAGATGGCAGCCAGTAGTTTCATACCACACACTTGCCTCTCCACAGCTACTACAGAGTAGCCACTTCCCTGATAGCTCCAACCAGAGTCCCAGAATCGAGTGTGAATTGGCCTGGATTTGTGCACACAAGATTTGGAAAGTGGAAGTGAGGTAGAGCCACCCTTCTGCTATTTCTCTAGGCAAGCACTGTTGTGGAGATGTCTGGTTTTGTGAGGCAGTGTTAGCTGAGTCCTATTGCCTGCTCCAGCTTTGAGGGCGTGGAGAGGCAGGCCAGGTAGCACTTGCTTCCATGGGGTGGAAGGTAGCAGGCCAGGTGCCATCGTGGCAATCTTTAGAGTGTGTCTTTCTCTTTTACTTAAAAAAAAATGTAACTGTCCCAATTTAAGGATTATATACCCTCGAAAAACCATGTTTTAATTCTCATCCATCTTGTGGAGGCAGCCTTTTCTTTTAATCCCTATTCAGTACTATAGGTTGGAAACTTGATGAGGTTATCTCCATGGAGATGTGACTCACCCAGTTGTGTGTATTAACCTTTGATTAGAGGGAGATGTGACTCCACCCGTTCCAGGTGGGTCTTGATTAGTTCACTGGAATCCTTTAAAATAGGAAGCATTTTGGAGAAAGCCTCAGAGCCACAAGAACCACCAGAACCCACTCAGTCAGAGATCTTTGGAGATGAAGAAGGAAAACACCCCTGGGGGAGTTTCCTGAAACAAGAAGTCTGGAGAGAAAGCCAGCACATGTCATCATGTTCACCATGTGCCTTTCCAGTTGAGAGAGAAACCCTGAACGTCATTGGCCTTCTTGAACCAGGTACCTTTCCCTGGATGTCTTAATTTGGACATTTTCACAGCCTTAGATAATGTAAACTAGCAACTTTATAAATTCCCCCTTTTTAAAAGCTGTTCCATTTCTGGTATATTGCATTCCAGAAGCTTGTAAACTAGAATAGTAACATAAATATATATACAATTTTCCGTTTTAACCGTTTTTTAAACCATTTGGTGGCAATAAATACATTTATGATGTACTATGATTGCCACTGTCGAGTCCCAAAATTTATTTCATCTCCCCAAACAGGGACCCCTGTACCCATTAGACTGTAACTCCCCACTCTCCTTTCTTCCCCAGCCCACTCTAATCTACTTTCTGCCTCTACAAATTTGGTTATTCTAGATATTTCATATAAGCGGAATCATATGATAGTTGTCCTTTAGTGTTTTTAAGGTTCAAATGTCAGAACTTCCTGCCTTCCAATGGCTGAATAATACCCCCTTGGATGGACAGACCGCATTTTGTTTGCCCATTCACCTGTCGATGGACTCCTGGTTGTTCATCCTTTTGGCTGTTGTGAGGTGCTGTCTTTTTATTGACCACAGTGGCCCCTGCACATGCGGCTTCCTAAGTGTGATGGCAGGTAGCGGCAGTGGTGACCTCACCCCGGACCCTGTGGCAGCAGTGCCGACCACCCAGTTCAGCCAGCAGCTTCCTGGCCATGTGGGGGCAGGAGCTCCTGGGGACTGTGGTCTTGCTGGGTGGTGTGGGAGGTGTTTGTGACAGTGACCTTGTCTCAGTTTTCCAGGACTGCTGTGACAAATGCCACTTGCCGGTTGACATGAACAGCAGGGATTTATTGTCTCAGGGGTTTGGAGGTCTCCTGTGGCCCTGCCCCATGCCTTGGGGCCCCTTGGCTGGCCCCCTGCCTCTGTTGTGTGGCTTCTCCTGCTCCTGCTCAGTCACCGCGTCGCTGACGAGATGTGCGAGGACTTCAGCCCTAGGGGTTAAAGCCCACCCTGATTCATTTTAGCCTCATTTATAGGAGCCTTGAAGGTCCTACTCACAGATGAGTCCAGGCCTTTAATAGTAACATCTTTGAAAGTTCTGTTGACAGATGGGTTCATCCCACAGAAAGGTAGAATAAGACTCACACGTGTCTTTGTGGGGGACAAACAGATCCTGCTTTCCTTGGTCTTCCCAATAAACCCTGTTTATAGTAGACCTGTCAACCCTTTTTGCCTCTCCTGAAGAAGCTCCTCTGCTTCAGTGAGCTGGGGGTGGGATCGTTCTCTGCACGGAAACCCCGGGCCACACGTGCAGGATCTGGGGTGGAGGGAGTGACCTCGGGGGTGAGGGAATGAGGCCCCCTCATTTCCAGTGTTGCTGATAGAAGAAGCGTTCAGAAGTTCAGTGCTGGGAAGTGGCAGGTGTCCCCTCTGTGTGCTTTCTCTCTGCAGTGCCTGCTGTCAGAGCTGGAGTCTCCCCAGGTCCACGGTGCATTTCACTGCTCTGCTCAACTGCTGTGCAATAAGTCCATGTCTGTTGACAGCTGAAAAAGCCCCACCTGGGCTAAGGAGTCTTAGAAGGCTTGGAGCTAAAGGGTAGGTGTTCTAGTTTGCTAGCTGCCAGAATGCAATATACCAGAAATGGAATGGCTTTTTAAAAATGAGAATTTAATAAGTGGCAAGTTAACAGTTTTTAGACCATGGAGATGTCCCAATTAAAGTAAGTCTATAGAAACGTCCAATCTAAGGCATCCAGGGCAAGATATCTTGATTCAAGAATGCCGATGAAGTTCAGGGTTTCTTTCTCATCTGGAAAGGCACATGGCAAACATGGCATCATCTGCTAGCTTCCTCTCCAGCTCCCTGGGAGGTGTTTTCCTTCTTGATCTTTGAAAGTTCCTGGCTGGTGGACTCTCTGCTTCGTAGTTCTGCGGCATTCTGTTGTCCTTCTCTGCTCTCTCGGAATCTCCAAAGGTCGATGGCTGGTGGACTCTCTGCTTCACGGTTCTGCAGTGTTCTGAAGCTTTCTCCAAATACTTCTTGTCTAGAATTCCAGTAAACTGATCAAGACCCACCTGGAATGGGTGGAGGCACATCTCCACCTAATCAAGTTTAATACCTCCACTTAATTGAGTCATGTCTCCATAGAGATAATCAATTAAAGTTTCCAACATACACTACTGAATAGGGATTAAAAGAAACCATTGCTCCCACAAGATTGATCGTGATTAAAACATTGCTTTTTAAAAGTACATAAATCCTTTCAAGCCAGCATAGTGGGTCCAGGTCCTGGAATTGCGAGGACTGACCTCTTGGGTCCAAGTAGCTTTTTACAAAAGGCCGTGCACCTTACTTTGCATCAGGGCATGTTCTTGTGAAATCGAACTTGGGTCTCCTCAGCTTATCTGTCGCTAGCAGAGCCTCCATGCCCTCCTGCCTGGCCCGGTGTCCATGCTGTCCTTTCTGTCTTCCTGATCTTCCTACTCCCGCTTTCAGGGCGGCTGGTAAGTGGGGAACTGATGGTGTCCTTGCGGGATGCATTCTGCTGCCCCCACCAGGCCAGGCGCTCCGACTTCCCAGGGCCTGACCTGTGCCCAGAGCAGAGCGAGCGCTCGATGCGTGTTCGCTGAAGGGTGAGCTGGACATTGAGTGGGTGGGTAGGAACGTCTTCAGGGCATGTAGGTGAGTGTGTGGTGGTGGGCTGGGGCCCGGTGAGCACCGCCTTTGAAACAGGATTTCTCAGCAAGTCTTGTGATGTCTTTAAATGCATAAAATGAGATACGTAGGATTACAAAGGCAACCAACTGTGTTGATACCCAGATGTGAACATACTAAGAAAAAGCAATCTGTGATATGGTGGCAGGCTTCCTTAATATAGCAGATGTGTGCCACAGGTAACTTCCATTTGTACCTCCTGGGGCTCCCAGAACAAGGGACCCCATACCAGGTGCCTTAAAACAGCACACATTTGCTCACTTTCAGTTCTGGAGGTCAGAAGTCTGAATCAGAGTGTGGCCAAGGCCACGCTCCCTCCGGGCCTCAAGGAGAGGGTCCTTGCTGGCCTCTCCTAGCGTCTGGGGCTCCAGGTGTGCCTTGGCTGGAGGCAGTCCCCTTCTGTCTTTGTCTTCACCTGGACCCCCAGCTTCTCTTCTCTGGGCCCGTGTGTCTCAGATCTCCTGTCCTTTCTCTTGTACGGACCCATCATTGGATTTCCGGCCCACCCTAAGCCAGGATGGCCTCATCTTGAATCCTTAATTTCATGCCATCTGCCAAGGCCCTCTTTGCAAATGAAGCCCCAGGCAAAGGCCCTGGGGTTAGGATTTGGGCATATCTTCTGTTTAACCCACTACAACGACCATAATTTTAAAGTCATTATGAGCATGAATGATATTTTAGGATATGCTATAACTATAACATGATATGAAAATATCTCCAGTTCTCTTGGCGAGATCCCAGATGCTGCTGATACAGCTGGGCTTGTCATGGAAGGAAAGGCTGTGTTCCAGTGGGAGTTTTCATGTGTTTTTTTTTCTCATCCGTGTTAATAAACCCTCTGTGTTCTGACCACTGACCTCACTCCTTGGACTCCATGTTTAAAGGAATATTTTCTGGATTCGTCAGCATGTGGCCAGTGGCTTGTGAATTCATACTTCCCTCTCTTAATTCTCCTTTCTACAGAATAGTGAGTTTAAATGATGCTTCCTGGTGTTTCCTTAAGGGCTGTTCTAGGTGCTGGCTGCAACCACAGGTGTGTGTGTGTGTGTTTGTGTTTGGTGTGTGTGTATGTTGTATATGCTTGTGTGTGTGTTCTCTGTGTATGTTGTGTGCCTTTGGATGTGTATCATGTATATGTTATATGCATGTGTTATACTCTGTGTATTGTGTGTATGTTCTGTATTTGTGAATGTTGTGTTTTGTGTTATGCACGAGTTGTAAGCAAATGTCGTGTATTATATGTTGTGTGCATATGGTGTATGTGTGTATGTTGTGTGCAGGTGGTGTTTTGTGCGTGTATGTTGTGTGCATATGTTGTGTGTTTGTATTGTTTGTTGTGTATGGGTGGTGTGTTGCATTTGTTGTGTTGTGTGTTATATGTTGTATGCACTCAGTGTGTTGTGTGTGTTTGTGTGTATGTTTAGAGCCCCTCTCTCAACCAGAACAGTTTCACCTTGATCTTTTTTGGGTTAGGGGGTTCCTTAGGTATAATCTGATGAAAGGGTTCTGCTGCTGAAAAATCTTTAAAAACCACTAATCTGGCTGCACCAGGACCAGCAGGCATCCCTGCCAGCCTTGCTCCAGTTCCCAAGTGAGCTGGCCCCTTTGGGTCCCTGTGTCCCCACCTGTCAGCCTCAGGGCCCTGATGACCTCTGCAGCCCTCCCGCTCTCAGGCCTGGTGATGGGGGTGTGATGAGTTTTCTTCAGGTTGGTCCACCTTCAGAGGGTCCTTCCTGCAAGTGACCTTGAACCAGAAGCAGAACATGTGAGTAGTAGGAGAACTCTGTGAAGCTCTGTTTGCAGCTCTGCTAGCAGATAGCAGGTACTCAAGACATCTGGGGCTGGGCGAATATAATAGCAATTACGGCAAACATTAAATGAGATGCTTACTATGTTCCAGCTCCTGGGCTGAAACACTTCATAAAAATCACCTCCTTTAATCCTCACATTAGCCCCATGAAGTAGGTCCTGTTATCACCTCCATTTTCCTTTGAGCAAATAGAGGCCCAGAGAGGTTGAGTAATTTGTCTCAAATCACATAGCCAATAAACAGCCAGATGAACCTGCACCATGCACAACCATGCTTGGTGAGGTGGAGGTGTAAAATCTAAGGCTCTGTCAGCTCCAGGGTCTCCCAGTTCCCTCCCCACTTTGTGCATTTGCGGGTGTTCGTCACTTGAGAGCATCTGAGGAGCACAGTGGGGAAGTCACAGAGGTTTCTATCAGGTATCTCATAGGATTTCCTGTAAGCTGGCCCATAGGTGCTGCCCAAACTGCAGCTGTCCTCTCTCCCGGCCCGAGAGGCCTTTCTGTCACCTTTTGCTTCATCCTATCAACCTGTGTTTTGCTTTTTCCAGAAATTTCTTTTTATGGTAAAATATGCAGAAAATGAAAATTTACCATCAGTGGCATTTTGTGCATTCACTATATTTTACAACCGCCACTGCTATCTAATTCCAGAAAATTTTCATCCCTTACAAGGAAACCTGTGCCCCTTAAGTAGTCACTTCTCAGTTCCCTGACCCCCCAGCCCCTGGCAACCACCAGCCTTTACTCTGTCTCTATGGATTTGCCAACTCTGGAATTTTACATAAATGGAATCACACAGTGGTGGCTTTTTTTACTTCACTCTTTGACTTCGCATCATGTTTGCAAGGTTCATTCACATCATAGCAGGTATCAACTTCATTCCTTTTTCATGGCTGAATAATATTCTACTGTCTGGATAGACCACGTTCTGTTTCTCTGTTGATCTGCCAATGGACATTTGGGTTGCTTTACCCTTTTGGCCATCATGAATCATGCTGCTATGAACATTTGGGTCCGGGTTTTTGTTTGAACACCTGCTTTAATTGCTGTGTCATATGGTAACTCTGTGTCCCACTTATCAAGGAATCTCAATCTGCCTTGGAGGTGAGAGTACATGAGGCCATGGGAGGCATAAGCATGTCCAGGAACAAAATGATAGCCAAGGGCAGTTGATGAGGTATCTTGCCAGGAACACCCCACATGGGGTCACCAGCCTGGCCCCCGTTGACCTGGGAGACTCAAATCCCCAGGCTGCACCTTCCTGAAGCACCTTTGTCCTCATCAGCCAAGAGCCAATGATGCAGCTGCAATTGACCTGACCTTTGGCCAAGAGAACTTCCTACCCCATTAAAGGGCCAGTTCTAGAGCCCCTCATGTTATAAGAAGTCCACCTCGAAGAAAACCTTCCAGGCCACATGAAGAGGTGATAACTTTAAAATTTTAAAATGAAAATTCCCTCCATAGATATGAGTGCTGGTTGCAGATCATTAAGCCCTTAAGGAGTCACAGGGGAGCCAGACAATATCTGGCGAGGGTACTAGAAAACGCCGTTCTTCACTCTGAATGAAGTCATTCCCCTCTTTCAGCTCTTCTCTTAGTTTCCCCAATTGTGCAGTGAGGGGATTGAACTACATTAATGCTTCCCGAATAGCGGTCGACCACAGCCTTATCTATTTTTTCACCTAAATATATTTACCTATAACTCCCCTCCCAAACCTTTATACCACTAGCATAAATGAAAAGCCGACATCATTTGAAATAATAAGAAGCAACAGTAAAAGTATGTTTATTGGTCTCGTTTAAGAATCTTTGTACAGAAGAGCAAAGTTACAAACCAAGGCCCTGGCAAGAGAGTGAGATCCATCCTTGTTCCCAGACCCCCCCCCCCCCCCGCCCCGCATTCCCAGCTATGGCATCTCTTGCTGCAGGCCAGGGGGGCAGGAATTGCTGCTCTCAATCCCACCCCATGCCCCACACCCACAAAGGCAAAGGCCCACCTCTGAGCATGCCTGCCCCCCCTTCATTCCCTGCACCCCTCGCCCGCGCGAGCCTGGTCATGCGAGGTCGAGAAAAGAGCTGTTGAGACCCAGGAGGAGTGCTGAACCCAGAAGGCCATGGCCAGGGCCCAGGCTATGAAGACCTCCTCTGGCCCCTCCAGCTTGAAGCCGCAGGAATGCTGCTAGCACGTCCTTCCCAGGGACCAGCTGCACACGCTCAGATGGGCAGGATCATGATGGGCTCTGGCTGTAGCACACCTGGTCCCTGCAGGTACTTCCCACCATGTCTCACTGCCCTGCCCCTCCTGCTGCATCTCAAAGTCTAGGCACAGAAATGGGGCCTCAAGCTACCAGACAAGGTCTGACTTGGGGTGCCCCTGTCAACTCACCTAGCCATTTCTGCTGCCGGATGTGGATGGGGTAGTGGTAACGATGATGACCAGAGTAATATGAAATATAACTCTGTGTCCAGCTCCCACAGCAGAAAGGCAGGCATGGCCCCGGCCCTGACATTGACCAGCAGTGCCTCTCCTGTGAGCCTGTCGGCTTTTTGCTTTGTGACAAGTGGTAGCTCTGGGCCTCGACTGGCAATCGCTCTGTGCCAAATGGAATGTCAGTCCTGTTAGATCATAAACTGCCTTGCTGTCAGCGTGAGCTTGACCAGTGTCCCCTGCCTCGCTCCCACCTCCCCCCACCGTGGTGAGGTCTGAGTAAGATGAGAGCCAGTGTGGGGTCAGGGAGCAAGTTGATCTGTGTAAATAACGCAGAGGATTACGAACATAGATAGAGTGCTCATTAGATCCACAAGGAAGGCAGCTTCCTGGGCTGTCTTGTGCCCTGTTTATTAACATGCCATCCCAACTTGGAGGCCGTGTTTTGAAACAGCGTGCCAGTGTTATGATTGTGATTACTATTATTATTTGTGCGGTGGCATTTAGAAGTCCTTATTAAGTGATTCTCATTTACTTCAGCATGAATGCACAATATTGAGGCTTCGGGACAAGTTCAGCGTCTCCAGCACACACTGGAATTTCAAGCGTTAGCCCCAGATCCCGGTATTGACTTCAGTGTACAAACAAATACCGATTTTTCCATTTCAGCCTCTTTTGTGAAACGTTGAAGTGCTTTGATTCGTAAATCGGAGCCGGCTTTCAGGCGTGTTTCATCATGCCCTTTGTTCCTGGGGACAGAAATGATGGATTTTGCAGTCTGGAAGAATCTGTCATTTTGGCTTCATCTGTTGTTAGGTGTCTCCAGTGTCTCTGATGTGACAGTCTTTGAGGTTTCATCATTTCATCACAGCTCTTTCTGGGAGAGCGTAGGGTTGTGGTGGGGGAAGGGGACTGCATTTTCTACTTGTTTTAAACTGTTACCATCTAGAACTTGGGTGGAGATATTAAGTCCAGAGACAGGAATTCAAAGGACGTCCTCCCCCAATGCAGGGATATTTCTTCTGTGTGTTGCTTGGTTGCCTCTAAGGAGAAGGCACTCACTACCTAAGAGGTAAACCTTCCTATCAAAATTTGAATCTGAGTCTACAAAGCTTTTTCTTCTTACTTTCTGTCCACAGACATCCCCCCTGTTGAGCTTCTGGAATTTTTCAATACAGACTCTAACCTTTCTTGCCTATTTGAAAACAAGTATCATAGCTTATCTTCAGGCTAAAACATCTCTGTTCCTTCTATCTGGGATGGTTTCATATAAAAGTTTCATCTAGTCCAGGGCCTAATAGGAAATAGGTACTGGAGGCTCTTCAGGGGTCCTCCATGATTCTGCCTGTTCACAGGCGATGGGATTGTGAACTCATTTTCCCTGTTGAAATTAGTCCTTAAAGAATTTGCCACGTAGCTGGTCCCAGCACTGATATTTGCACCCCTTTCCCCTGTTATCACATTTGGTTCTGGGGTAGCTAACATCTTCAGCGTCAGGAAGGCTTGGGACCTATCATAGTACAGTATCTCTTCTGGCCAGTAAGAATGTAGCCTCTTCTCTGGCCAATTAGAATGTAGCATTTCCCCTGGCCAATCAGAATGTAGTATCTCCCCTGGTTAATGAGAATGTATCCCCTTTCCCAGCCAATCAGCAGAGTATAACCCCTGGCCTCTGTGATTGGGTCTCAGGTGGCCCAGCCTGTCTGAGCTGATGCCAGCTTTTGCTGTGACATGTGGGAAGGCCCTTCCCCAACCCGGAGAGGGGGTATAGGTTGCCCCATCCAGCCTCATTTCCCACAGCTGTGTGTCTCTGCGACACCCCCCTTCCCAGCCCACACAGCTCGTAAGGGGATCAGAGGCAATTCGGCTTTGCCTTTGCCCTAAACCAATTCTTACCAGTCTGGGAGCCAGGCAGGTGGTTAGTAAGAGGGAGGAGTCGCAGGTTGGGTTCCCTGAGAAGAAGGCTCTGAGACCTGGGTGAGGGTGCAGGACATTTAATTGGGAGTGCCCTTAGGCAGTGCCTGAGGGAGGGAAGAAAGGGAAGCAGGAGGGGGGCCGGTGGGGGCTGGAGTCCTGATACAGCTCCAGGACGGCCTTGGCTGACCTCTGGGGAGCTCTGGAGTTGGATCAGCCCTTTGCAGTTGTCTCCACTGGGCCGAGATGGCTGGGGCCTTTGTGCACCCTTCCCCCCAAGCCCTCATGGGCTCTGGGTAGCCCTGAGAATGGGCGTGACCTTGCACAGCAGCTCTGCAGCCAGGCAGTCCTCAAAGGGGCTGACAGCCGAGGGCTGTGTGCAGCAGGCGCTCCTGGCAACTGAGGCAACAAGGCTCTCATTGTGGGGCCATCTAGGCCGCGCATCCCCCACGCCTGCTGCAGGAGGGAGGGGAGCAGGGGTGCTGTAGATGCGGTCCCTGATGAGTTAGCTAGTTCTGATATTTCAGAAGCCAGAAGGACACTGGCTCATTTACCTGCAGTAAGTCCCCACGGCATCAAGAAAATGTCAAGTCACTTTGCTTTTGGCAGAACTAGTTATATCTGTGTACTATCATGTGCTTATCAGACCTTCTCTGGATCTTTTGATGCCCTTTTCCCTGTGGTTCTTATGTCACTGGTGCCCTTGTCCCGGGTGCTGCTGACCTCCTGCTTTCACCCCCCCCCCCCCCTTCATTGTTCCCTTCTTGCCAGAGTGCAGAGCTGGTGCAATCTCAAGGATGGAAGCTTGGCTCTTGCTCCCTCCCTATTCTGTCAAATCTTTTGTCTAAACAGAGGAGTACTTACTGTGCCCCAAGGGGTACAGGCTTTTGAAACTCAAAAGCCATGCATCTACTCTTCCACTCCTGTTTTCTCAGCTCTGCCTGAGTCACCCCTTCCCTGAGGCAGTAAATGCAGAAGGTCCCATCTACCGGCAGGGAAAGGGGCTGAGAGGGAGAAGGAATCACTGGGCCCAGGAAGCAGTGATTTATTTTTTAAAAATATTATCCCTCCACACATTATCCTGCAGGCCCTGCCCATGGTCTATGGGGAAAGCAGTGATAGGTGTCTTCACCCTTTACCTTCTTGAAGTCTGGATCCCTGTCTACTCCCTTAAAAACAAACAAACAAACGAACAAAAAAACCCAGCACAACATGCCAACAATTCCCAAGGTGACCTTTTAGCATTTCCACTGCTGTCACGTCTCAATCTGTTTATTTGATTTTGTGGTAATATTTAATGAGGTTTCTCTGGTGGAAGTAAAGACTACTTCCAACTAGAGCTAATTTAGCAGTAAGTGCAGTGGCAGTGCCCGGGAGTACCCATTTGACTTCTTTATTTACAAACTGCCAGTTTCAACAGATTCCAGTAGGGCATGGATATTTCCCTGGACTGGCCTGAGAATTTGAGGATTGAATGACAAGGAGGAGAAACTTGCTTCTTAATACTTGGTGCTTTTGGAAAAATGAGACAAAGACATTGTGTTCAGCTCAAAAATTGAGATTAAGTTTGCAAATATAAAAATGCATCATTAACTTGGATAGAATCGGTTTGGTGGTATTATTCAATATTAAATATTGTGAAATAGCATCTTAGAAAAATAGCTGGACAGAAATATATTTTGTACCTTGAGACTTTTAATCAAGGGTGGACTGTAAGATATAGTCATACCTCAGTCCCCTGCTGGAAAGTAGTTACATGAGCCAAGGATTGCAAACTCAGAGTTCAGGTAATGGAAGGGAGGGAAGTGGGCTAGGTGTAAGAAATTTACCACACTCAGTCCATCTTTTTATTCTTCTTTTGATAGGGTCTTAGGTATAGAGAAATATTTCTCTACTGTAGGACAAGCAACATTGCAAGCTCCGTGAAACAGCTGGCCCATGACCTCGGGCTGGATGGCACAATAGGGAGTGTAGGGGTTGTGGCAAACTGAGGACATACAGTTGTCCCTTGGCTCTAGCTGATTGATGGGTTCCAGTGGGGATGTGTGCCATACATTTGGATTTTTGTATGAAATCTGATTTCATAGTGTAACAGTTAATTAAAAATTTGGTAAAAAGTGGGTGGACTAAAGCAAAACAAACAGCAAATTAGAACACTTCATTGAGCCACATTTGGCCTAAAGACCTTTCCATGAGACTGTAACTTTTCTAGAGTGTGGAGCTGGAAGGAATTCTAGGACACATGGAATGCAGCCTCCCACCTAATTTAGGAGCACCGTATGCTCAGCACTCTCACAGGTGGCCTTCCCGCCTCTGCTAATACACTCGGAGGGGCTGACGTGCTCACTCCCTAACCAGATGGAATTCCCACTACAGGCCAGCCCCCTGAGTTGTAAAGAATTCTCCTGGGTGCTAAATAACTGAAACCAAGGCAAAACTTACGAAGTGTCTTATAAAAACTCCAGAAAGAATACAGCCAGCTGGGCCTCAGGAAGGGACTGGAGGCAGGAAATGGGAAGCTGCCAGAATTCCCTGTCTCTCACCTCTTCTCTGTGCACACTTGCTTTCGTCCTCTCTCTCTCACTTTTTCTCTCTAGTGACTGACTTTCTCCAGTTCTCCATCCCCCATGGTAGAATATGGGTGCCTTATTGCCCCATGCTCTAGCTGCTTCTGTTCCAGCTTCTCATACTTACCCGCACTCACTGTCCCTGTTTCTCAGGCCCCAAGGTCCAGGAGAGAGACTGATTGGCTCACCTTGAGACAGGTATCCACCCCTGGTCCAATCAGCTACGGCTGGGTGAGAAGGGGCGTGGTCACAGGAGCAAAATGGCTTCCCTGCCAACAACGAGGGTGAAGGGGATTGTTCTCTGAGAAATCGGGAAGCATTGACTTCCAGAACGTCCAGGCTCCTCAGAAAGTGTCTAAGATCCTACAGAAAACTTTGTTTCAGGGTGGACTACCCATGGATCCTAATCCTGCCTCCCACAGAATCCACCGATGAGCTCGATACCTTGTCCCCACGATGAGTCAGACAAACCCTGGCTCCAGGTCCACAAGCCACGAGGATCCGAAGGGCTCTCTTCCCTGGGCACTTGCTCAGGAAAAGCTTTAGTTGGCCAGCATTTTTGGGAAATGTGCCATCTAGTCCCATCCCATCCTTTGGGAACACTTGAAAAAATAGTGACGTCCTAAGAACTCATAAGGGTTAACCGTAAAGAGAAAAACGTGGCTTTAAAAAAATCGGCCTGCTCTGTGCTGGAGCCCTGTGGAGCTGGGAGGGCGCAGCCCACCTTCCCTGTGAGATACTGAGATGGGAAAGTGAGCTGTCGGATTTCGAAGAATCCATCTGTCACCACGAAAGAGCTTGGCAGAGGAAATGACCCCCTCATGAAGCCGCCTCTGACCCTCTTCTCTCCAGGCAGAATTAGGTGCCCCTGCCTCCATGTTTCCCCGGCCCCTGATACATCTCATGAAGATTGCTGTGTGCCTGGTGTAGCATCGCCATTAACCAGGAAGATAACAATAGCTCTTGCTTACGGAGCATTCGGTGTGTGCCCAGCACTTTGTGGAGTCCTTATCAAGTGTGCTAATCAAATATTAATGGCTATAATTACTGTCTCTGGAGCATTTACAACGTAGTAGGCACAGCACAGTTCACATGTCACTTCATTTTCTATCTGCATAATAACCTTAGGAAGCTGTCTTACTATCATCTGCATTTCAGAGTTCCAGAGAGATAATGTAATACGCCCACGGCCCCCCAGCTAAGAGGTGGTGGGCTTGGGATTTGAACCCAGCTTTTACTTGGACATCAGACAACTTGGCTTTCTCTTTGTGTCTGCAGGGCTTAGCCCATAGAGGAGAGTGAAATAAATGAGTGGACTAAAAGAAGCAAGAAAGCAAAAGTAATTTTGGGAAGAGAGACAAAACCAAAACACTGCACAGGAGACCTGGGGGATTTGGGTTGGGAGAGCTCCCTTGGCGAGCTGGAATAAGGCTGTGTTCGGGCTCAGCAGCTGGGTTAAAACTAAGGTTCCAAAAAAGCAGCAGAAGACATGTTTCCTTGAGTTTTTTGCTTAAGTCTGTTAGTTTTTGCTTGGCAGCCAAGCAAGCTGACAGCTTGCCAGGGGACACCACCTGATCCCTTCTGGCACAAGGCCCTGTCTCCACCCAGTAGGCCCTTTTAGAGGACCTGGGGGTGACTGTACCTCTATCTCCTTCCCAGACCCTCAGATCAGAGCTGGAATTTAGTTCCTCTTCAAGCGCAGTTCACCTCTCCTGGGACTTAGGAATATGCCCAAGAGCCTCCTCCCACTTTGAAAGGATGGGGTCCGTGCCAAGGAGGATGATAGGGAGCCCCCATTCTCTTTGGTTTGATAGAATGTGGCAGAAATGTGGGAGCAAGTAGATGCATTGCTTTGTGTTCTTGTGGGTGTTGCAGAATTCTGATGCATCCTCCCTTTTGCCGCCCCCCTTCCTAGCTCAGAACCGAGGTTCGGGCCTAGGGGAGGGGGTACCAGCTTTCAGAGTGAACTTGGGATGGGGAGGCAAGGTGGGGGAACTGCTAAGCCACAGTTGCCCACGGGGGCAGCATGGCTGTGCTATAAGCTTTATGCAGTTATCAGTTTTCTCTCTAATTCTGTTCAAGGTGAGTGTCAAAAATCCACAGAAGACTCTCCTAATGAAATGGAAAACTGTGCAAATTTATCCTCCTGCATACAAATACCTTTTCTTTTTATCCCCTAATAATTACTCCTTAGGTTCAGCTTCATGATATTAAAAGATCTTTTTCTTGTTCTGCAATTAGTCAAAACAGTCCACCTGGTGGGCCTGCTCCAGCCTGGTCCTTGGAGGTTGGCAGGAAGGGACTGGAAACTGGCACGAGGTCTCTGCTCTTTTTCTTTCTTTTCCCTTTTATCTTAGTTTATTTATTTTGTAACTTATAGGGGTGGTTTGAAGGCAGATGGAATTAAATGTTCTTGTGAGTGGTCGTGTCTGAGGGGAAGAAATAAAACCATCTTTCGACAAGTGAAGATGAAAAGAGGGTTCTTGAAGGACATGTTCCGGCTGAAGTTGTCACTGCAACTGATCGTGGGTTTGATGGGACTAGTAGTCAGTGCTGGGGAACAATTTGCAAACTCACCTGGGGCCTGTCTTATGCTTCTGTTGTCAATCCTGATCTCTGAGTTTAAAGTCATCTGATTTATTTTTTTTAAAGCCGTGTTTGAATTTTCTGTCTCTCAGATCTCACAGAACTGATTCTGGGTCTGTCTGTGTACTCATGTTCTAGCAACTGTCATCAGACACCGAAGAGTAGCTTCCATTGGTTGTAGACAGAGGCCTGAGGAATTGTCTACTCATTTTTTGACAGCCACGACAGAAAACAGGGAGCTAGTAGTTTGGAAATCACCATGGTATCTCTAAAAGAAGGAACCTTGTGAATTCACAAGATTCATGTATTTTTAATACAGCGCTACCAAAGGAAACTTAAAAGCGTTGGCTGTGCTCTAAGGAAGGACAGGCATTCGGAGGTGCTGCTTTCAGGGTTATTTAGCAGTTTGTTCAGAAGGTAAAAACTCTAACTTAAAGCAGGGATTGGCATACTATAACTCTGGCCCCCAGCTTGGTTTTGTAAATAAAGTTTTATTAGAATACAGACACACCCAGTCATTTATATATTATCTGCACTGCTTTTGTGCTACAAAGACAGTGCAGTAAATGTAACATGCAAAGTAGAAAATATTTTCTAACTAGATAGAAAATTTTGCCCACCAGTGTATTAGAGGTTCATGCCTACCCTTTCCCCTTTCCAAAACTGAAAATGAAGATAGGGACCACGCGAGTGTTCATTTGGTTCATAGTTATTGAGGATGGTTCATTTGCCAAGCCCTTTGTTTTACATCTTCTGAGCAACATTTTGCTCACCTAGGGTGAGCAAGTGGAAAGATAGGACTCTTCATACAAGGAGTATAGCTTCCTGGCAGAAGTTCAACAAGAAGGCCTTTGAGGCAGAAGTTGGAGATCCTTGTGGTCCTTGGGTCCATGATCTCAATCACAAAAATTGCAGGTAGCAGAAAGCATCAAAGAATAGGCACTTCACATGGTTCAACCTTATGCTTTGTAATTTTCTATCTAGAGGTTTCCAGGTTTTGCCAAAGGCCAGTAGAGGGAGAATAAAGAGCCCTCCGGGCTTTTCTTTTGCTGTTTAAGCTCTACTTTTGCTTCTCTAAGCACAAAGGGTTTCTGTGCTTCTGGGTCCAGCATTTACCTCTAGGGATGATACTAGCTGAACTCTGTGGGTGGACAATTGTGTCACAAGAGTCCTTCTAAGAGGGAGGCAGAGGGTGATTTGGCACAGGGGAGGAGAAGACTGTGAGGCCATGGAGGCAGAGATTGAAGTTATGTGGCCACAAGCCAAGCAATACTGGCAGCCACCTGAAATTGGCAGAGACAAGGGATAGCTTCCTCCCTTGAGCCGCTGACACTTTTATTTCGGCCCTGTGGCTCTGGTTTTGGGCTTCTGGATATTAGAACCATTAAGAAAACCAATATGTTGTCATAAGCCACTAAGTTTGTGTTGGTTTGTTATAGAAGCTGTGTGAAACTGATAGAGATGATTTTCAAATTGCAAATTTTTGCTACGATTTCCCTCTTTTTCATTAAAAAAATTTATTGTGAACCTGCTGTCAGGCGGCTGTGTTTAAATGGCACAGTTCCTGCTTCATGGAGTGTGACAGGCAGTGTGCAAGGCAGACAATCAACACATAAATGAGATGATTTCTCATAGTGACAAGTGCTGGGACTCAGGTATTGTTGCTGCATAACAAATTACCCCAAAACTTTGCACCTTACAACTTTCTTATGCTTTTATTATATTCCTGGAGTCTGTGGGCTGGAAATTCAGACAGAACGTTGTGGGGTTGACTTATTTCTGCTCCATATGTCTGTGACCTCATCTAGGAAGACTTGGAGATTGGGGAAGGTCAGGATCGCTGAAGGCCCCCCGCTTATGTTTCTAACCTCTGGGGTGGAATGACTCAGAGATTGGGAGTGTTGGTTGAGCCCTTTCCGTGGGCTCTGGTGTGGATGGGCTTCTTCACAATATGGTGGCCTGGGGATGGCAAGTATGAGGAGCCACATGGCCTTTGACAACCAAACCTCCAGCCTGGGCTATATTCTGTGAGTTGAAGCAGCCACAAGCCTGCCCACATGAAGGGTAAGGAACACAGACCCCACTCTCTGGCCGAGAAAGGATAAGATTACCTTGTATAAGAGCAGGTGGGATGGGAGGTGTTGTATTTGAAAGATTCAACTTGCCAGTGCAGTGAAGATGATACAACAGGATAGCAGGATGGAGGGTGGCTGGGCCGGGGGTGCTACTTTAGATTAATAGTTGGTGAGGCCTCTCTGTAAGGGGATATTTAATTTGAATTCTGGATGGGGGAAGGAGTCCTCCTTGGGAAGAACTGGCAGAGGGGCAGTTTAGGCCAGGGGAGATATTTGCAGAACAAACACAGGCAGGACTGGTCAGGATAAGACCTCAACAATAAGAGTGAATGCTGACCGTGAGGGCCGAAGGCAACTCAGCCTGAGCAGTTGCAGGAAGAGGGAATGTAAGGGGCAAAGTCCCTGGGGGTGATAGTGGGTTTAGGTCCACCCATCACTCCTTTCCCTCCAGTTCACTCTATATTATTATCTCCTTAACATTTATCCAATTCATGAAGTTATCTTATTCGTGTATTGATGGTTTCTCTTCCCATTCATTTGTGAGCGCTATGAAACTAGGAACCTTGTCTGTCCTGGAGACCTGGATTCTCAGTGTGCAACAGAGTTTTTGGTACCCAATTGATATCTGGTAAAAATTGGTTGAATGACATGTCAGAGGAGGCCAACCTTCCACCTATGAGGCTGCTTGGTATTAGTATGCCCCCTTGATTTTGATGTGTGCAGCTACAGTAATTGTCACAAGATTAAGTAATTAGGGAAAAGCCCAAGGATGTCATCTGGACACCTGACATCTGTCACTGGGTCAAGTTTGAACCCAGTAATGATGCTACTTATGCTGCTCATTGGTCTTTTAAATGAAATTCTTTTTCCCTTGTTTGAAAAGTGCTCTGAGCATAGGAAGGGAGCCCCAGTCTGTGGAACCCCTCATAAATGGCTTCTGTAATTAATCTCCTGGGGCTCATCGGCAGTTGCATCACATCCATTACTTACAAACAAATAAAGATAAATAATAGCCCCAGGAAGGTATAAATCTGGCTTGTTTGTGGGGAAAGGCAGCACACTAGGACATGGTTCTGAGGTTAAGCTTTTGTTTGATTTATGACAACAGGCAAACTGGTAGGAGCTGAGATTTAGAAGCCATGGGTTAAAAGCGAGGATTGGTTGTACATAACCTTCCTTGTGGCTTCAAGCCAAACTTGCTGCTGATTCTTCTGGTTGGCTCCTGGTGAGTCCCCTTGACCCAGAGGAGTCTCTTCACTCAGTTGTAGATCTGGTAGCCACTGTCCTATGGGAGGGCTTCTTGTAATTGCAGAAATTACATTTTGCTTTTGAATGAGCCCATGAATGCAGTCTCACTTGGCACAAGACTTGGTAGAAGCTGCTGGTGGTCATGCTGAAGAAATTGTGCAAATTGTGCTGGAGCTATGAGAGAGAACCGAGTAAATATCGGGGTCCTGCAACCTTTTCATTTGGTCATTTTGCTGCATGCATTTACATGTTTGGCCAACGTTTATCAGGTTCCTGCTACGTGTAAACCTTATGATGGTTCTTGTGGTTTGGACAAAGTGTATCTTGCTCTCTGGAGCACATCATTACTTGACTTAGTTTCAAGATTTGCCAAGCTGCTAACATTTTCTAACCATCTGTGACCATGTACCAACTTGACTGTGTCTCTGCCAAATCTTCAAGTCCCATCCCACAGCTGGGTACTGGTGGATGTGGCCTTCCTTGGAAATTGGGTCTTTGCAGATGTCATCAGGTTAAGATGAGGTCACTCTGTGTTAGGGTGGGACCTAAGTCCAATGACTGGTATCCTAAGAAGAGAGGACACACAGGGACATACAAAGAAGGGAGAAGGGCACGTGAAGACAGAGACAGAGATTGGACTGATGTAACTACAAGACAAGAAACACAGACTGTCAGCAACCACTAGAAGTAAATAGAGGCAAAGAAGGATTCTTCCTTAGAATCTTCAGAGAGAACATGGCCCTGTTGACACCTTGCTTTTGTACTTTTGGCCTCCAGAACTGAGAGAGAATGAATTTCTGTTGTTTTAAGACACCTAGTTTGTGGTCCTTTGTTACAAGAGCCTTGGGAGATGAATCCAGGCATGTACCAGAAAGACTTTCTCAGCTCACTGTTTACTGACTCCCAGAAAGTTCAAAGTGAGTCTCCCCTAAGAGTGCCAGGTCACTTTTCATAGACTTGAAATGCACTGTTTTATCCCTCCTGCTTCAAGCTCAGTACTGAGGAGAGGATTGTATACCAGGTGGTCTTAGGTGCTCCAAAACCGTTGTCTGTTTAACGATCTGGTGGACTGGATTTTAATGCCCAGAGAGGGAAAGGAGCTCATTGGTGATGTTGCTAGACTTGTTATGGACTTGTCTATACCATGACTTTATTTCCTGAACCCCAACCAGGGTTTGGGTATGTATTATATGAACTTATTCATATGCAGTGCCCCATGAATATAGGAAAATTGAGTAGTCATTAGGTATGCAGTTTACTAACTAATTCTGTTGTAAGAATAGCATCGCATGAAATAGTAATGATTCTAGAATGCCTGGATTGTATGGGGGTTGAATGGAGGGTCTCTCAAGCCAGAGGAAGCTCCAGGAAGGGGGGCTGCATGGGCTTTTGGACATTGGCATTTACTTCTATGACCTATGGCCCTTATTTCCCCAAGCGAAAGCTGCAGGATGATGCCCGTTGGGCTGAATCTGGCCAACAGGTGTACTTTGTTTAACTTATGAAATATCTGATAAAAATGGAGGTCAACATAAAAAATAGGACTATTTTTCATAAATATCTGGAGTATTGGTTTCTTTTGAAACAGAGGAAGCACTGGAAACGTTGGCTGCCTATTATAACGTAGAAATGGACTCCTGGAATGGAGCTGAGTAGTGCCTGTACCCTTTCAATAAGGTATGGGCTCACTAGTTTGACACAGTCCCCACCAGCCCCTCTTGTATGCCCTGCACTGAGGCCATCAGTAACCATCTATAATCATTTTTGAGCTACAGTTTTTCTCATGTCAGGCAAATATTTCTCTGTTCCCCTGAAGCTGTCAAAAAATGCCAGATCTTTCCAGAGGGCTGTGTATTTTAAGAACAAAAGGAGAGAACATTTTTGTAAAAGTGAAAATCATTCCTATCTGTTTAATATGCAAGCCACATGTGATGGCTCCGTCTGATCATTTATGGTCTCTGTGTGGTCCCTGTGTCCAGTAAGAGGTCAGGGAGGGGCCCTGTGAGACAGACAGTCTGTTGGGGAACCCCTTGCAGAGCCTGGTGCTCCAGATGCAATAAACCAGCCTCCTGGGCTCCTTGTGAATGGAGTGGATTGGAGTCTGTTTCATCCTTAATGAATGAATTGAATAGCTCACAGCAGGGGAAGCTTTTACCCAGCAGTTTCCCACTTAGACCTACTCTTTCCCTCTCTCCTCAACTAAACAACTGAGTTTGCTCCAGTGTATTACTCTGCGCTATTGGGGATGGCAGTCTTACATCAGTGGGGATACTGATCTCCACAGTTTGAGGTCAAATTTTTCTTTTCTAATGTACCTTCCACATCAGCTCCTTGGGATGCAGCACAGACTAGAATGAAAAGTTAACGTGCTCAGGGCCTTTTCTTCTGGCCAATGCAAGGAGCTGAATAAAGGCATGGTATTGGGAACCAGACTTCCTGGGTTTGAGTCCCAGCCCCAGGTGACATTGTACAAGTCACTTTATCTTTCCTTATATGTAGATTAGGAGTAATAACACGTGTCTCCCTAAGGGTGATGCACTGAGTGATAGGCTCATACATATAAGGTACTTAGTGCCTGGCACTCAGCAAAGACGAGGGGTTTGTGCTCACTTTTCCCAGCATCCATGGTGCCTGGCACTTACGAGGTCTGCAGTAGATAACTTGCTTTGCTGCCAGCTGTGCTTTCAGCACCTAGGACAGTGCCTAGTCTTTGGTTGATGGTCAGTAAATAGTTGTCACAGGAGTCAAAAAATGATGGTTTCAAGGTAGTTTCTGAAGTTGGTGTGGTCTGAGGAATGAGTACAAAGACCATATTCCCCAGCCCAGCAGTCAGACTTGTGGCATGTCCCAGGACTTTGGTGTTCCTCCCAGGTGCAGGAGGTGATTTGGGAGATGTAATCTGCATGAAGAGACACTGATATTTGTGGAGTAAGTAGTTTATGGGGGTGGGGTGGGAGCAGGCTTAGAAAGTCACAACTGTCTCATGGAATTGTCGAGGAGGGTTGGACCCAGACGTTGTGGGTGGGAATGTCCAGGGATCATTTGCTGGTTTCCTATTGTTGCTGAAACAAATTTCCACGAACTTAGTGGCTTAAAGACTATGTACATTTATTATCTCCCAGTAATGGAGGTCTGAAGTCTGGAATAGGGCTTAAGAGGTAAAGTCAGGATGCAGGCAGGGCTGCATCTCTTTGAGGGCCCTATGGGAGAATCTGTGTCCTTGCCTTTTCCAGCTACAATGGGCTGCCTGCAGTCCTTTGCTCACAGCCTCCTTCATGTAGTAGAATCACTCTAAACTCTGCTTTCATCTGCACTTCTCTCTGACTCTGACCCTCCTGCCTCCCTTGTATCAGGACCCTGTGATTATATGGGATCCACTCAGATACCCCAGGATAATCTGCCCATCTCAAGACCTTAACTTAATCACATCTACAAAGTTCCTTTTGTCATGTTTAAGTAGCAGAGTCACAGGTTCTGGGGCCTAGGAAGTAGATATCTTTTGTGGGGGAGGGCTGTTATTCTGTATACCCCAATTTGATAGGGTCCTGGCTCCCCAGAGAAGGCAGGAGGCTCTGGGTCAGGCTACTGCAGCAGGCAGGGGCCCAGGTGAAGCAAGGGGGACCGTTCTGGGCAGATTGGGATCAAGGCTCAGCTTTGCCACTGGGCAGGTCTCCAAGGCTGTGGGGACCTTTGGTGGCTGCGGGAGTTTGGAACCTTGAGTCAGTAGCTTTCTTCAGGCTGTGGGATGTGCGTGCCCTGGGACCTGAGTGCCAAGGCGCGTGAGGATACAGGAGTGTTGACGGAGGATGGCCGTCTTGTTAGTCCTTCTTGGCTTGAGTCTGCGGCACTCAGGAGTGGTGGGTCTGGGGAGGGAAGCAGCTCACAGCCAGTGCACACTTGCTGCCCAGCAAGCATGAATAAAAATGGCATGCTTCATTCTCACTGCTCAAAGTGGCTTAATCTTTCTCTCGGTCTGCTTTCTACCACCTGATTATAAAAACCATCTACATGCATTGTAGACACTGAGAAACTGCAGGAAAATATAAAGAAGAAAATAAAAATCACTAAAAATTCTAATTCCTAGATATATTCTTTTTGTCTCTTCCAATCTTTTTTTTTTGGTGCATGGGCAGGCATCAGGAATCGAACCCGGGTCTCCGACATGGCAGGCGAGAATTCTGCCACTGAGCGACCATCACACCACTTCCAGTGTTTTTTCTTTGTATGAATGCACACACCCGCATGCACGAACACTTGGACACTCATCTTTCCTTGGGAAGTAAATTTATTTTGGGACTTTTTTGTTGAAATGGTTCCAGATTCCAGGTGTTATAGACAAAAGCTCAGTACATTTTTGCAAACTGTTCACACCCTGTACCAGTTTCCCAGCAGCCTCTCAGCCTTCCAGCCACGATCCAGCCCTGCTCCCTCCCCTGGGTCACTCCATCCTGACTTCTAACAGCATGGGCTACATTTGCCTGGTTTCGAACTTGCTGTAAATGGCACCGTGCAGGCTTCTCCCTTCTGTGTCTGGCCTCGCTTTGTGTTTGTGAGATTCACCCACTGTGTTACTAGCTGTTGTGCTTCATTCATTCTCATCATGGTAGAGCCAGAGTTGGTCATCTTGCAGGCCAGATCTGGCTTGCCAGCTAAGAATGGTTTTTACATTTTAAAAGGGTTGTTAAGGGCAACAGTGGCTCAGTGGCAGAGTTCTTTGCCTGCCATACTGGAGACCCAAGTTCAGTTCCTGGTGCCTGCCTATGTTAAAAATAGAAAAAGAGTTGTTAAAAAAAAGAAAACAAGGAAGAACATGGTGGCAGAGAGTATATGGCAAGCAAAACTTTAAAGATTTATTATCTGGCCCTTTACAGAAAAAGTTTGCCAGCCCTTGCTGTAGAGTATTATCTTATGGGAATATGTCACTGTTTACCTACTCTTGTGTGGATGGGTATTTGGGCACTTATTTCATTTAAATGTCAGTTTATTATAACTTAGTAGAATTATAATTAAAAATTTATAAGAGTACTATATGAACATGGAAGACTTTAGACAATACAGAAAGGCATAGAATGAAGAGCAGAAATCGAGTTCCTCAGTCCAGGCCCATTCACTGGAGGTCATTGCAGCCAAGAGCATCTTTTCTGGAGATTTTTGTGTGTTGGCCTGGTGGGGCTTGGAATGTGGGTTTGGGTTTGAATTGGGCTGTCTCTAGTTTACAGTTGTAAAAAAAAAAAATCATCCAGGGTTTCTTCTGGGACTTTTATGATTTCACTTAAAAAAAAAGTTTTAGTTTGAGATGATTTCAAACTTACAGGACAGTTACAAAAATATAAACCTGTACAGAGAACTCCAACATATCCCCACCCAGATGCCCAGATCTTAACACTTTGCCACATTTCCAAGTTTGCTGTATCATTCTTTCTGTCATCCTCTCTCTTTGTATCTCATTCTCCGTCTATCCATCCAACCATCCATTCACTCTTCCATCCTTCCATCCATTTGCCCATCTATCATCATCATCTGTCTGTGTGTCTATCTGAGAGTAGGTTGTATATAATATACTGCTTGAACACTTAATACTTCCATGTGCATTTCCTATGAAGTAAGATGTCTACTTACATACCATTGTTGTAAGTGCAGTTATCAGATACAAATCCTACAGATCATATTCCAGTGTTTTCATATGTTCTGACAGTGTCCCATTTGGGTCTTTTCTCCTGTTACTATTTTTAGTCCAGGATCATGGATTATATTTGTCATTGTCTCTTTAGTTGCTCTTTTTCTAAAAAATTGTGGAAACATATCTATAACATAAACTTACCTACCTCACCCCCGCACCCCCCAGCATACCATTCAGCGGAATGAATCACATTCACAATGTTGGGCCACCCTCACTACCACCCATTATCAGAACTTTCCTTTCACCCCAAGTGGAAGCCTTATGCTCCTTATGCAGTAACTTTCCCTGCCCCTGCCCCTGCCCCGTTACCTATTTTCTGTCTCTAGGAGCTTCACATATTCCTTCTATTTTATGTGAGTGAGATCAAGCAGTATTTGTCCTTTTGTGTCTGGTTTATTTCACTCAACATGATGTTTTCATCCACATGGTAGGCCATGTCAGAACCCCGTTCTTTTTTTACAACTGAGTAATATTCCACTGCACGTGTAAACCACATTTTGTTTTATTTATATATCTGTTAATAGATATGATTTCATTTTAGAGTATGTGCTCCATTTGGAATTTGCTTTAGGGTTGAGTGAATTAGGGGCTGATAGCCAAAGCTCTTCAGTTGTCTCAGCATGAAGTTAATAAATAATCCAGCTTCCTTTGACTGTTTTTAAGTGAAGTGCATTTACCTAGAAGATGAATATGTCTCCTTGCTCTTCGGAGTGGGTTGTCCAGTCAGACCTGCTCTTTGGTGATGTTACTGTCCTGGATCCAGGGATGGTGGATGTGTTGGTTTGAAAGGAAGTATGCCCCCTAGAAAAGCCATGCTTTAATCAAAATCCCATTTCATAAAGGTAGAATAATCCCTATTCAATACTATATGTTTGAAACTGTAATCAGATCATCTCCTTGGATGATGTGATTTAGTCAAGAGTGGTTGTTAAGCTGGATTAGGTGACGACATGTCTCCACTCATTTGGGTGGGTCTTGATTGGTTTATTGGAGTCCTATAAAAGAGGAAACATTTTGGAGAATGAGAGATTCAGAGAGAGCAGGATGACATAGCCACGAGAAGCAGAGTCCACCAGTCAGCGACCTTTGGAGATGAAGAAGGAACATGCCTCCCGGGGAGCTTCATGAAACAGGAAGCCAGGAGAAGAAGCTAGCAGATGACGCCGTGTTCGCCATGTGCCTTTCCAGATGAGAGAGAAACCCTGACTGTGTTCACCATGTGCCTTCTCACTTGAGAGAGAAACCCTGAACTTCATCGGCCTTCTCGAACCCAGGTCAATTTCCCTGGATGCCTTAGATTGGACATTTCTACAGACTTGATTTAATTGGGACATTTTCTCGGCCTCAGAACTGTAAACTAACAACTTAATAAATCCCCCTTTTTAAAAGCCCTTCTGTTTCTGGTATATTGCATTCCGGCAGCTAGTAAACCAGAACAGTGGGTGAGCCCCTTTGCGAGCCTGGGCTTGCACACGGCATCCAGGGCTGGGCACACGGCAGCACTGAGTGAAGCTGCTGAGGATCTGCATGTTGAACACTCAGTGA
This sequence comes from Tamandua tetradactyla, assembly GCF_023851605.1. Lineage (NCBI taxonomy): Eukaryota > Metazoa > Chordata > Mammalia > Pilosa > Myrmecophagidae > Tamandua > Tamandua tetradactyla. Next base: position 6,953,998 of record NC_135331.1, on the reverse strand, counting down.
CAGACTTCCCTTTCTCCAGGAAACATGCTTTTCTCCATCTTTGTGAATCAAGGGGCTCAGGATCCCAAAGTGCAGTGACTCAGACAGGATTCCTTTTCTCCCCTTCTCATTTAACCAGGGCAGGCAGCACGTCCAGGCAGACAGTTGCTGTGGTCTTCGAGGCTGTCCTGGGATCCAGGGGTCTTAGTTTACCAGAGCTGCTATGACAAATACCACACAATGGGCTAGCATAAACAATAAGAATTTGTTAGCTCATGGTTTTTGAGGCCTGAAGTCCCAAATCCTGAAGTCGGCAAGGCCATGCTTTCTCTCTCTGCAGCATCTTGGCGCTGACTTGCATCGGTCCTTGGTTTGTTGACTTGCATTTCTGCTGCTGTCACATGGGGATGTACTTGGGCCCCCCCCCGTGGCCTTCTCTGACCTCTGGCTTCTGTGTCTTCTGGCTCCTTCTGGCTTCTGGTTTCTACTGGCTGACTCCATCCTAATTTCCTCTCTAAATGAGGCCCCAGCCATATGGACCCATTCTGATTCAATTTGCCCACACCTTAACTAATAATAACATCTTCAAAAGGTTCTATTTACAAATGGATTCTTGCTTACAGGCTTTTGTTGAGGACATGAGTCCATGTCCCACACTGGGGTTTTCTCTCTTTTTGCTTCCTCACCCTAATGATGGTGACTGACTTGCATAGTTGAGGTTGCCCCCTCACCCCAACTCGGGAATATTCCTGCTGCTGGAAGAATACAAAGGATAGAAAGTGGAGAGCTGGGGATTTCCTTTTAAAGGAAGTGGTCTAGAAATTGCACACATCACTTCTGCTCAGGTCCCAACCCCTGGCCTAAGTCATATGAGCCCATTTAGTTGCAGGGTAGGCTGGGAAATGTAATCTTTGGTCTTGTGGACAGCACAGCTTGGGGGATTCTATTACTAGAATTTTTTACTGGTAAAAAGAAGGGGAGACAAGACACTGGAATTAGCCGCTCTCTGCTATATCATCTTTTTTTGTTCTTCTTATAGGGTCATGGTTACAGAGAAGTGTTTCTGTACTATCAGGAAAGTAACACCATCAGTGGGATGATAAGTGGTCACTGAAACTGGTACTTGGTTGGAGAGACAGTAAGGAGTGGTGGCGACTGCATCTCCTTGGACAACGTGTGCATGGGGGCAGCTGCTGATTGAAACCTGCAGATCATTGCCTTGCTGGAATGCAGGCTTGTAGTTAACAGGTTGGAGATTTTTCAAGAGTGACTAGAAATCCAGATTCTTTAAGTGAGAAGTTTCTTTATTTTCAAGTCTTGGTTCAATTTAAGAAATTCTGTATGAATCCATCAGTATCGGTGTATTAGTTGCATTTGGCCTGTTAACCTCCAGTATATGCTCTCTGCTCTCACGGCCACTGCGCCGTGCCGACTGTTATCCTCAGACTGGCAGAGCTCACAATGCCCTAGGATCTATCCGCTTCTACCATGGGGAGATTGTGACTCAAATTTTATGCCCCAAGGGTGGCAGTGTTGCTTCACCTTATCTGGGGCGCAATTTGACATTATTTATTAACTTACAAAGTATACTCTCTCTGACTCACCAGTTCCATTTCTGGGGATGTATCATTCAGAGATCATACATGTGCAAAGGGCAAAATAAAATAACATGTATGTGAGATCATTCATTGCAACTCTGAGGTGGCAAAAGGCTGGAAACAACCTTGGTGCCCACCAAGAGGGAACTGGTAAATGGAGTTGAATGCATCCATACAGTGGTATGATCCACAGCCATAAGAAAGAATGAAGACACTGTAGATATTGGCTGTAGCCATTGCCATAAAATATTGCTAAGTGGGAAAAAAACCCAAGAAGCAGAACAGTGGGTAAAATATGCTACCATGTTGAAAAAAGAAAAGAATATGTGTGTGTGTGTGTGTGCATGCACTTGCTTTTATATATTAAATATTTCTGGAGGGTTCATAAGAAACTGATAACATTGGTTGCTTCTGGGGACTTTAGTGACTGCAAGACAGCAGTGGAAGGGATATAATTTACTCTAGAGTCTTGTATTGTTTGAATTTAGTGCCATGCAAATGTTTTATCTATTCACTAGAAAAATAAAATTAAGATAAAAAGAAAAGGGTGGGCCACGGTGGCTCAGCAGGTAAGAGTGCTTGCCTGCCATGCCCGAGGACCTGGGTTCGATTCCCGGTGCCTGCCCATGTAAAAAAAAAAAAAAGAGATAAAAAGAAAAAGACACTCATGAGGCTCAGAGAGGGCAAGAGTTTGCTGGGTATAACACAGCAGTTTGGAGCCGAGATCAGCAACCATTTGTGTGTCCCTGTGCACTGTGTTTTGTTTCCCTGGCAGTCTTCCCATGCTGCTGGGTTCCCTTAATTTTTGCCCTTGGTGGCTGTTGATAAGAATTTAGTGCCATGCAAATGTTTTATCTATTCACTAAAAAAAATAAAATTAAGATAAAAAGAAAAAGACACTCTCTCTTACTATCAAGTTGGATCATATTTGTCCACTGATGTAATTAATTTGGTTCCTTACTGGAGCTTCCATTCTCCTATACCTCAATAACAACAGCCCCTGGGTGAATCCCCTCTTATACAGAATCCTGGGCTCCAAGATATACCTCTGATATATTTACAGTTTCTTTGGAGTCCATCGAGCAGTCCTGGCCAGTTTCTCTTGAGTTTGCTGTATCGTATCACCTGAGTGTAGTTTGGGCAGCTGACTTGGAGGCCAGGGGCCACTTTGGGCATTGTTGGAATTCCAGTAATTTGGAGTGCCTCCTTGCCACTTCACCTTATTCTGCTGGTACCAGGAAAAACAACAACTTCTTGACTGCAGAAAATAGAGTGACGAATTTGGGACTGAGGCAGGCAGACTTTTTGGTTCCCTGGTAGAAATGCCGATTAAATGACATTTTTCTTGAAGATTAGAGAGATGTTGGATACTGTGTTGGGACTGGAGCCTGGTAATTAGTCCTTTACCTGAGCACTGATGATTCTCAGTGCCGTTGCTTGTCAAGGGGGTTTGGGAGAGGATAGATAGTTCTGACCCTAGATAAATTAGAATCTCCTCCTTATTTAAACAAAACTAGAAATCCAGGTGTCCGGATGTCCGGATGCTGTCATCTTAGATTTCCCCACGTGAAAGAATCCAACCCGGGGCATGCTGGAGTGTATATGTTGTGAGTTAGATACAATCTAGGTTTGGCTACAGGAATCTGAGACCTTAAATAATAGTGGATTAAGCAAGAGAGTCTTTCTCTTGTTTATTCTCTTTCATGTGAAAGAGCAGAATTCAGAGTCCCTAACTGGTTTGGCAGCTCCACTCTGTGAACCTCCAGGTGTCCACTTCCTTCCAGTTCAATGCCTTTCCTAAAATGTGGATCTTCTTTGTGGTCCAAGATAGAGCACCAGCCATCCCTCCTGCACTCCCGCAGTGGGGGAGGGAAGGGTCAAGGGCATGAGGGTGCATGCTGTACCCTCACTCTTTAAGGCCTCCTTCTGAGAAATTGCGTGCTGGACATTGCCTAGCACCCCATTTCCAGAACTTAGTTACGTTCATTGGGTTGTCCCACTAGGCAGAACTTGATGTAAGCTGTGCAGGCAGTTTATTTTGGGGAACTGATTCAAAAGAAGTAGAGCGGGGCAACTGGGGAGAAGAAGCAGAGAAGGAAGAAAACCTAGTACAAGCATACGCAATGGTACTGGGTACCACTGCAGGCAACAGGGGTTCCATCCTGTGGCACTCAGGGGCAATGTGGAGTATACCCCAAGACTGTCAACCTGAGAAACAAGAGGGGTATGTTTGTCCACAGGCTCCCATCTCGACAGTGGCCAAGGTGTGCTGCCTGTGACGCAAATTCCCTTGCATTTGCAGTCATGTGCCCATGCAGAATGGCTGAACAGGCTCCCACAGAGACTGTGCAGAGAGCCGGACATGTCCCGGGCAGTGGTGGCGGGGTACGGCCAGGCTACAGTGTGTGCAGCTTGTAGCTGCAACAATAGCCAGAGCAAAGGGATGGGCCGAGGGCTGTGAAATGGAACAATAGTCATATGGCCGCATTTGGATCCAAAGGAACCCAGGACATTTTTGTTCTCATTGGCCGTGATCCCATCAAAACTATGGGGTTTGATTATTGTCCAAAGATGTTGGAGAACACATGGTGGAATCTGGCACATCATAATCTTCTTTTTCTCCAAAGTTAGGTAGCTGTCCAACTCAATCATCTAGAAATCACCTGAGAAGGTATGAAAGGCCTCTTAGTGGCTGACATGGCAGAGTCCATGCATGAAAGCACATGGTCTTAGGATAGCCTCTAAGACCCCATTTGAGACCCATTTACTTTGCCCACAATAGTGGTCTGCCTTCCAAGGGCCAAAAAATGAAAGTAGATGGAGGTAGGGACTTGCTAAGGGTCTACCCACAGACAGGACCATAACATTTGTGTCTGTCCTCCCCCCCAGTCCAGCCTGTACTTTACATAGCTTTAGAGTGATTTTTTTTGCATGGGCAGGCACTGGGAATCGAACCCTGGTCTCCAGCATGGCAGGCGAGAACTCTGCCTATTGAGCTACCATGGCCTGCCGTAGAGTGATTTTTAAAATGCAAAATCACTTCTCTCCTTAAAACTCTAGATGCCCTTGGAATCTGGTCCTGCCCTTCTTCTTCACTCTTGCCACACCATCTCCCTCATTTCTCCAGATGCCCTCTGCATGGGGTTCCCTTCTTCACCCCGGGTTGTCCTTCAGTTTTCTCTCTAGTGCCGGCCTTGGTCTAGACCTCCCACCACAGGCTCTGATGCCACATGATATCATACACTTTGTTGTTATTTCTTGTTCAGTGGTCTTTGCATTCACTAAGGCCCTTGAAGGCAGGGGTGGAGCAGGGTCTGTTTCACTCATCGCTGTAAGCCCAGCGTCTGGCCCTTGTAGGTGCTAAGAAGTCTCTGCTGAATGGATGGATGGATGGATGGATGGAAACAAAGTGTATCTCTGATCTGAGGGAGCTTTTTTCTAGCTTGTGCCCTTGTTCCTGGTGAGAGCGAGTGCAGTATCCAGTGCCAAGCCTCTCCCACGGCTGGGAGGGGAGTTTAGAACTCATGCTTTGTTGCTCAGCTCATGCTTTATTGCTGGAGGACCTAAAAGGTCATCACTGCGGCTTAATCTAAGTCTTGTCTTGACTGCTGTCACAACCCCAGGCTTTCGCAGACAGGGCTCTACAAAAAGAGGGTTCTTAGTGAAATAGCCAGTCTTCCAACAGGTTCTCCTAACCCAGAGCGAGACACTGCCGTCTAATGGATTGTAGATGTATTGGAGGCCAAGGCACTGTGGCATTGGCAAGGTCGGCTTGGTTTCCAGTTCTTTCTGCTCCCTCTTTACTTTTAATTAAAAATATTCACAAACTTAAGCTATTTTCCAAAACAGTGGAAAGTGAACTCTGTGAATATTAATAGCTAAACTGTGAGTCCTCCTAAAAAGTCATACTTAGGAAGCATTCTTTCCTCTCAGTCCTGATTTTAAAAGTAATATTGAAAATTTGCACAATATTTAGAAAAATACAAAGAATAAAAAGTTATCCTGGAAAGGCCACTATTAGTTTTTGATATACTCTCTGTCAGTCTTTGTACCATATATGTCAGACACACACACACACACACACACCCCACAGATGATCTTCACACATATGAAAGTTTATAACTCGAACTTTTTTTTTTACTTTAAATTAGATTTTGAACATATTTCTATTATCTTTAAATGTTCTACAAGAGTGATTTTTGAAGACTGTAGACTATTTCAATGCAAGGATATACCTCTCTTTATTTAATCATCCCCTTCTCTTTTGAGCAGTTAGCGTGTTGCTGATTTTTCACAGCCATGGATTTTCTGCAATGAATGTTCTTGTAATTCTGATAATTTCCTCTAAATTTTTAGGAAAAACATTACTGGATTAAGGATATGAATATTTTTCAGTGTTTTGATTCAAGTTGCTAAATTGGTTTTTAGAAAGATTATCTGTTGATATCCCTGAATATAATGTGGGCTTTTTTCCCTGAACAGTGCCTTCAGTGATAGTTATCATTATAATTTAAAGACAGTTTGATAATCTTCAAATTATCTTCTAAGTGTCAGTGGTTGAATGGGTTGTGATGTAGTTCTGATTGGTGTGTGAATAGGGCTGCTTTCCCCTCTTTATTAAAGTGTTTATACATCGTTTATTTCTAGGAAAGGATTTTCAGTTGCCCACAATAAAAACACAAACGCATCACAATAGATAAAACAACTGTTTTCACTAAATTTTATTAAATCATTTTCATCTATTAGTGACATTCAGGTGTGTGTTGACATTATGGTTGATTTCTGAGTTCTTTATCGATTTTCCTGTGCTGTGTATTTCTTCTGAGACCATCCTTATATAAATTAAATTTCTCCTATGTGCTTTATTTTCTTAGGATATAATACACAATTACAGTAATCTATTCTAAGTGGTTTTAAAACATGGCCCCAAGTTCTCTGACACCCGTTGCATTGAGATGTGGTGTCTGTGTCCCTGATCCTTGAATCTGGGTAGCCCTCTGACTTCCTCGGCCAGTAGAGAGTAGCAGGAGTGAGTCCACTTGACCTCTAAGTCTGGGTCATAGAAGGCATGTGACTTTGCCCTATTTGTAGGAATACTGAATTGCCTTGGAAGAAGGCCCTCTTGATGTGGCCATGCCCAAGACGCCATGGATAGGTTCTCCAGCTGAGAGTCCCAGCTGAGCTCAGCCACCAAAGGACCAGATATATGAGTGATGAACCTATTTTGGAATTGAATTCTCCAGCTCCATATATATCCCTTCTGAGAGCCCAGACATCCTGGAGCAGTGACAGACCCTCCCTACTGTATCCCTGTTCTAATTTCTAACTCACAGAATCCATGGTTATTTAAAAAAAGGTTATTGTCACTAAGGTTGGGGTAGTTTGCCACAGAGCCATAGTAACTACAACAAAGTCAAAGAGTATGATAGTCTTGGAGCTCCTGTTATGAGATTTTCAATGGCTTGCCAAAAAGAGTGTGCCTTGTAATTATTTATTCACAATGAAGTTTATTTTTGGATGGGGCTGGGGGTCTTGGCAAAACAGACCTCAGCTTCACGTGTTCCAACTGCTAGTGGCTCACCTATGATGCTAAGAGGAGAAATCTGAGACCATTGCTTAGTTTTGCCTACCTGGCTTTTCTGTTCAGCCACAGAGCTGACAGTGGCCAAGCTCGTGTCTGGGCTGTGACTAAATAGCCCAGCCCCTTTCCCCAGGATATCTAAGGTTAGTGTAACCTCTTTTCCAGGTTTGATGGAGAGACTTCATCTTGCCTGCCCCTTATCATAATTGGAATTGATGTTGTGGTAAAGAGTTCCATGATCTATTAGTTATGTCTGCTGTGGGTGCAGCAGTGGAGGAGTGGCCACCTTTGTGCTGAGTGTCTGCTATTCTTTTTTTTTTTTCGTGGGCAGACACCGGAAATCGAACCCGGGTCCTCGGGCTTGGCAGGCAAGCATTCTTACCTGCAGAGGCACTGTGGCCCGCCCTGTCCTCTATTCTTGACCTTGTTGGTTTGCAGCCACTCACAGTTAATCAGCCTCAGGCAAATCAAAGTGAAGGGTGAAAGAACCATTCAAAGATGATACTCAACTTATCAGCTTCCCTTTTCTGCTGTCTCTGGTCTGTATATTTCAGCAGTTTTGAATTGTAAACCTACTATGTGCATTGCTAGCCTGTGGGTTGGCAGAAAGTAGCTGAGATGCAATGTGGAGGGTGGTATTTTGCAAACTTTGGTCTTTTGTGTCTTACCGTCATGATTTAAAAAAATTTTTTTTTGCCTTGTCTTGGGTATTCCCCTGCTATTATTTATTTAATCTGCATATATTAAAAATTGATTCACTGTTTTTTACTTAAATAGGTTTATTTTAAAAGCAGACCCTATTGCTATAAATGGAAAGCAAGTTTCACTTGCCATAAATAGAAGCATTCAAAATAAAAGACAATGAAAACAAAACTATAGTTTTCAATTCTAGCTAGATACTGTCGCTTGCCAAAGGCTGTCAGACAGAGACCTGCTGTCCTGGTTAATGCAGGACATTAGCCAAGTGTTAGAGACTCAGTGTCCAAGTGTTAGAGACTTAGCATGAAACAGAGGCTTCTCCGATTATGGAAGGAAAGAAGAAGATCTAAGAAGGGAGTCACTTTCTAATTGTGTAATTTGGTGTTACTGATGAACTTTTGGTAAAGGGTGCTCCACCCTGGTGGACAGACTGGGTAAAGGCTAGTGAGGATGGGTCTGGAAGGGCTTTGAATGCCAAGCCAAAGAGATGGGTGCATTGGCAGGGAGTCTTCTGGGAGACTTTAGGGGAGTGGTTTGGGGCACGGGAATAGTTCCTTGCTGTAGAAGGCATTGATGCATAGGACACTGCTTTCCCCTATTGGAATATTCCCATTTATGAAAACAATCCCCCACCTCCACCCCCCAGCCCAGTGTTTGGGAAAGGCCTGCCTCTGGCCCAATGGCCTAGGCCTGTCTTGAAACCGAGTAACATTCACCTCTCAAGAGGCAACCTGTGTTGTTTGCTCTCCAAATGGGTTAAAAGAAAAATTAAAAAAAACTGAATTGGCACTGCAAACAAGTGGCATGTGGTGCAGGCGTGTGGAGTTGGATTATTTTTATTTATGATAGCTGATTCACAGTCGTCGCCACGGCAATGGGGGAGCTGGAGGTGGAAGCGAGAAGTAAGTCGTCACATTATTAAATGACCCAATGAAAGAAAAAATGGCAGCCCCCCCACCCCCCGTCAAGGAGTACTGAGACATCGTGGCCTTGCCTGGGGTGGAGGGGTCATTTCTGTCCCTGCTGCAGATGTTGGCGTTTCCATTTTCAGTGAGCTCCAAACAGTGCGGCTCATCTGTCTACTTTTGAAAGCCCTTCCTGGCTCAGACGCAGCCAGATGCCAAGTGTCCGAGGGGCAGCAGCCACCTCATGGGAGGCGCTTTCTGCCACAGGGAGCCACCTCTCCTGGGACCATTTTACAGGTCTCAATTCATGTTTGCTGTTTTTCTTTTCCTTCTGGACTAGCTTGAACAGATATCAAATGACTTGTCTAAAATATATGTAAGGCATACAACCACACAACGATTGCCCATGTATCTACAGATAGTTTAAGAAAAATGAAAGTATTATTTCTTTAATGTGGGATGAAAGGGTGGCATAGCTAGGGTGGTGGTGTGTCTTGATTTTCCCAGACAGTCCTGGTTCCTGCCAACATCTTTGTGAAATCCTTCATATTGTCGCTTTTCATGCTTAAAGATGTGTTTAGGTTTAGATAACAAGTCATGTTCTTACCCGACTTTAAAGCCCTCTCTGTGCCCCTCCTGATCCCATTCCCCCCCACCCCGACAGCCTCCTGGATTTTGTGTTTCTCATTCCTTTGCCGCCCCCCGTTTGCATCCCGTGTGATGCACTAGTTTGTTTTGTCTCTGCGTGAGCAGTGCATGAGTGAAATGGGTGTCTGGGCCTCCCCTTGTGCAGTCTCCGTCACTGAGCACAGGAATGGGGCAGTCGCCCCAGTTTCGTGAGGTGTTCATTCCTACAGCTGTCAGCTGTGGTTGCCACCCACCGGGGAAGGTACCCCAGCTCACCCAGGTTGTGATGGATGGTCTTTTGGGCTCTTTCTAGTTTCTACCCTAAGGAACAAGCTACCACAGTCATTTCTGAACTCATCGCCCGACGCACGTGATCTCCTCCAGGGTCTGTGTCTGGAATCTCCGGGTCATACATATGTTCAGGGCTGCGTCAGCTTAGCTGGATGATGCCACACTGTTTTCCCAAGTGCTCGCCTGGGTTTACACCCCTCTAGCAACACAGAGGTGTTCTGCTTACTCTGTGTCCTGGCCCCCATTTGTTGCCGGGCTTTTCCATTTTTCCCAATCTGATGGGTGCAAAATGGGACCCCATTACACTAGATTTCCACTGCTGCCTGGAAGCGTCACTGGGGCTGCCCAGTCCTGGGGCTCGGTATTTGGAAGTCTGCCTTCCCACAAGTAGGAGAAGAGGTCGTACTCTCAATTAACGACTTTACAGCAGTGAAGGTGATGTTTTGGTCTACATCTGCCTTACTTCTTTGTCTGTGTGTTAATTGGTTGAGAACTTGTGCGGGAAAGAGGAGTGATATTTAATAGCATCCTCAAGACCATCATATTCAACAACTAGCAATCCTGTCTCTTATAACTTAAATTTTCACATGGGTCTAATTCACCTGTCCCAAAACTACTTAGCCTGGAGCTTTCTCTGGAGTTTTCCTCCCTCCACAGGGCTAACCCTGATCACTGCAGCTCCCATAGCTTATGATGTATTTTAAGTTCAAAGAACCTGTTTTTGGATTCAGCCTTTTTCTATTTAACCATATTTTATCAGTTCTTTGTGGAAAATAGGTCTTGCCTCCTTAATTTGAGATCTTCTCATGATTTCTTCATCTTTGTATTTCCCTCAGGGACTAATGCAGTGTTTTACCCAGGCTCATTCTTCCAATAAATGTTCAGCAGAGCCAATTATGTGCTAGACATGATGCTAGTGACTGAGAAGTCAAGATAAAGAATTCCTTGTCCTTGATGTGTGCTTGCTTTCCAGAAGAAACCAAAGAGATAAATGAGTGCGATGTGATGTCATTTTGGTAGGAGGAATATTTAGATAAGGAGACTTCCTTTGCCTGGAGAAGTTGCATAAGGTTTCCCAGGGGAAAGGTAACTTTGAGATGGGTTTTGAAGGATGAGTAGGAGTTGAACAGATAGCTGTTAGGAATATGCAGTGAAAATCTAACCATGGCTAGCCTTCTAGTTTAATTATTGTAGTCTGTTACTTTGAGTCTTTGTAAACTTTTGGCTTAAAAAATATTTTTAAGGTAAATATTAATGAAGATTGACAAATGTCCTTTCTATATCCATGGGGGCTTGAACCTGGCCATTAAAGCATTAGAAGTGAGATAAGAAGATTGGTGTCAGTGGCGACTTTTATTCATTCCTTCTTTTATTTGTGCATATAGTTTGCATCTGTTGAATGTTTGAATAAAAGATAAAGGGAAATGGAACAAATCCCACTCTGAGAACCGTGACTGTTGCTGGCTCCTGTCTTGACCTCTCTGGGGTCAGATGAATACAGCTGGTGACAGCAGCTGTCACTGCTGATGCGCGTTACTGGAGCCTCGTTTGGCTGTTTAGTTTGGTCTGTGGGTCTGATCGCAGTGGCTGAAATTGCAGTCATTTTGGGGATTTGGCTAATTAGAACAAAGCCATTAGGTGAAGTGAACTATCCATTCTAGACATCATCCTCATTATCGTCAGCCAGGCTCTCTGATGAGCCAGCCATCGGCTGGGCTCAATTCCGGTACTCTCAAGGCTGCTTGGGGATGTCAGGCACGGCTGAATGACTGGGCTGCACTTAGGGAGGAGAGGATATTTTTTCTCGGTGGGAAACCTTGAGAGAGTGTGAGTACCTCATGTCTTTTGGGGATGCTTGTCGGAGATATTTGCCTCTGCCCTCGGCCTTGACCTGACCCTTGTTTGTGTGACTGTCAGTCAAATAAACAGAGGCGCTGGCGTCTTCCTTGACAGCTGATGCTGTAAGGACTGTCAGGCTGCCGGTGGAGTCTGCTTGCCTTCCAGAAGGCGCATACGACGTTAATCTGGAAAGAGGGGCTAATTGATGGATTGGGGAAAACCAGCCAGGGTGCAGGGCCTTCTGGCCATCCACTTTGGGCCTGGCTGTGGATTCTAATCAAGTGGTCTTTCATTGCATCGGCTTACCAGATGAGATTTTATCTGGGTGCAAACTGGAGACCCATGGGCTGGATTTGTGGCTTTTAGAAAAATTGGATCTATGGCTACCATTCAAAAACAGAGAATTCACCGAAAAATCGAGATTTCTGGCATCACTGAAAAAATCCAAAGATCTGGCCACGAAGGGCCAATACGCTCAGATGGGAACAGTGTGGAACTCTTCCAGTGTCCCCCATGTACCACTAGTTGTCTTAAAACTGCTCTTCCCACTTGGATTTCCCATCTAGCCCCAACAAGTGTCTGAGTTTGTAGCCCCTGCTTTCATGATAGGTCTGGGATGGAAAGTCTGTGCTTCTGCCTTCTAGAGTAGAGACTGGCAACCTGTATTTGCAGGTCAAATTTGGCCTGCTGCTCTTTTTGATAAGTAAAGTTTTATTGGAAAGCAGCCACACCCCTTTGTTTATGTACTGCCCATAGCTGCTTTCATGTTGCAGTGGAAGAGGTGAGTTCCTGGGACAGAGGCCCTTTGGCCCACAAGGCAGAAAATGGGTTGCCCTCTGCCCCTTTATAGGAAGTAGAGTGTGCTGACCCCTGTTCTAAGCAGGCGCTGTTCTCCCCACACTCTATGGATTAGTTTACTCTTCACAGCTGTCCTTAGAAGTGGGGTCCACTTTTCCCCCCAGTTTCCAGATGAGGAAAGCGAGGCCCACTGAGGCTAAGTGACGTGCCGCTCGTCACTTCGCTCCTAAGTGGCACCTGGACTGGGCATGGGAGCCACTGTGGACTCTGTGAATACAGAGCTCTCCTGGGAAGGGTGGCCACGGCCAGTGCCTCTCCAGAAACCAGCTTTAGCCTAAAGCAACTAAATACGGATTTCCCTATTTTTTGATGGAGGATGTTTGAGTGAGGGTGATCTGGGATAGCAAGCCCCCTCCACATTTTGAGGTTCATAGCTTGCTGGGGCACACACATACACTCCAGGCTGGCGGGGTCTCTGCTCTGTGTCATCCCGTCTTCGCGCACCGCGCTGAGGGAGGGTCTCACACCTGGGGTTCCACGCACAGGCAGGGCAGCTCAGAGCTCATTGGCCAGAAGTCCCATGACTACCCCCCTCACCCTGCCCTGAGTGCCCGGGAGTGGACTGTCCATGCACTCAGAAGGCAGGGGATCCAGCTACTTGGGGAAAAGCACCTCGAATTCTCCAGCTAGGAGTAGAAAAATCAGCCTTCTGCCTTCCTGCAGCCAGGTGGGTGAAGCATGTCCATTGAAGGAAGAGGCCCTGCTTGGGAGCAGAGGGGTGGGAGGGGGCTATTGTCAAAGGCAGAAGTGAGAAAATAGGGGGCCCGATAGTTAAGTCCTTTCAGAGCAGATGAAAGTAATTTCCATGACAACAGTTCAATTAGAGAGCAACAGGAAGTTCTCCTCTGTGACAGAACATGGAAGAATTATTGCCATGAGGCGTTTTGGCTTTGGGGATGAGGAGGGGAGAAGAGGTGCCCTGTGGCTACACCAGGGCTTCCTGGGTGCAGGGTACCACCTCCGGGCTGGGAGGCCCACCTCTCCGCTGAGAGATCAGCAGGCACAGAGGGCCTGGAGATAGAGAAAAGCAAATGTAGAGAGGAAGAGTGAGTGAAGGAAGGCAGAGGAGGCAGGTGCCCAGGGGTGGGGGTGGTAGGGTATGAAGGAAGCACCCCGAGTCTCGCTTTGAGGTGGGGTGACTTGGGAGGTCAGGCTGGCTGACAGGATTGCAGGACAGATGTCAAAATGTTTCGCCACCAGGATTACCATTCAGATTTGGGAAAAGGGGTGAAATGAGGTCCCCCTTTCCATCAGTTTTTGCCCTTTGCTTTCTGTGTTTGAACTTGAGCTCCCTAAAGTTCAACTGTTTGTAAAGCAGGGCTAAATATGCCCACTACAGGGTGATGGTGAAGATGGGCTAAGATGGCCTCTGGTCTGGCACACGGTGGGTCCTCGCTCTACAACGTGCCTATATTGTCCTCTTTTTGGGTAAGGATGATGGCAAAGAGATTTCATTTCAGGTACAAACTCTGAACTCTCAGTAATGGCTCCTTGGAGCATGGTGTTAAGAAGGATTCTGAAGTTAGTAAGCGACTGTTACAATTGATTATTGATGACTGTCTGGTCATGGGAGGTGATAATAGGTGTGCTGCCTATTTAGCATCCCAGATTTTGCCCATCTTTCTGTCTGAGCCTTATTTCTTACAACCTTCCAAGCATCCTTCATGCCACACAAGTGGCCAGTGGTCAGCATACTGCCCTGTGAGCATGTCATGTTCTTCCTGCCTGCCTCTGTGCCCTTGTGTATGTGTGCCTTCTCCTACCTGGAGCACCCTCCCTTGCCCTTCAGCTTATCTGGATTTGCCCTGTCTTTCAAGGATCAGCTCAGAACCCTTCTCAGGAAAGCTCCCCAAACTTGCTGCCCAGCCACACCAGGACCAAGTGGTTTAATCTTTTTCTGAACTCTGATACCGATCACTGCCTCTTCCGTGTCCTTGTCACACATCCCTTAGCGGTTATAAGTAGGCACCAGGTCCCCATTCCTTTCCTCCTAGCTATAAGCATCCCAAGGGCAGCCACGTTGTCTCCTGCTCTTTTGTTACTCCATAGCCACTGACCCCAACCTCCGCACCCCCTTCCCTGTGCAGAGAATGCGATTTTTTTTTTTTTTTTAATTTTTATTTTATTATTTTGTTTGTTTGTTTGTTTGTTTGTTTGTTACATGGGTTGGGGCCGGGAATCGAACCGGGGTCCTCCGGCATGGCAGGCAAGCACTCTTGCCCGCTGAGCCACCGCGGCCCGCCCGAGAATGCGATTTTAATGATTAATTGGCAGAGTGTGGAAAGGTGTGGCAACCAGAGACCCTGGGTGGGATTCTCAGCTTTGCCACTTAGGGCTGTGTGACTGTGGAAAAGTACCTTGACCTCTCTGAGCTTTATTCAGGTTCTCTTTTAAAATATGACAGTAACAATAGTCCCCAACCATTGGGACTACAGTGAGATAAAGCATATCTGATGCTTTCTCAGTACTGGGCATGCAGGGCCTAATAATGGCAGCAGCTGCTGCTGTGCTCCATCTTCTCTCTTTGACCTTATGCCTCTTTCCTTCCCTGTCCTGTTCTTTGACAACCATTCAAATGTGTTTTTTTTCCCCCTGTCTTTCCTTGGGCAGGTTTTACTGTTTTTTATTGGGCATCAGTAGGAGTCCCGCTGGTATAACCTGGATGTTCTGTAGGGCTTGGTACAAGAAGAGATTCTTTGTTCGTCCACGGAAAACCCCCATATCCAGGGGGGGTGCCTAGCATTGTGGTACCCCTACTTTAGGCAGCAGTTATGTTCCTGAACAACAACCATGTATAATTGCAGTTTGATTAGCTCTAAAACCAGCCACCTTTTCAAAGTCCCAGGGGACTTGCCAATTAATGAGCTATTTTGACAAACCCTTTTGTAAAATGCAGAGTCGCCAAATTGTTCTGCTTTGTGTTTTCGGATTCATATATATTAGATTTTCTTAAAGCACGTACCATTTAGCAGCAAAACCTCTTTATTATATTCCAACCAAGTTGTTGAACTTCAGCAGTCAAAATTGTTATTTATTCCAACCTGTTGAATATGTATTATATTCTGGAAATATATTTCCAACTCATGAAAATTAAGTGAGAAAACTAGTTCCTTGGGTTTGTCTCCTGTTCCTGTTATGTACTGACTCTCACTGGGGTGTTACTGACAGATGCTCATCTGTCCCTGATAAAGGACCAGGAGTGGTAAAAACCAGGAAGACACTGCAAATGAATAATCTGCTCAAGGAAAGTCGTGATTAGCATGAGTGTCAATTTCTGTAATGAAGCACTGATATGGCCAAACGCAGAGCATGAATTGCCTGGGAAGGGGGTGCGATAATACGCCAAGTACAATAATTTAGCCTCTGAGGAGCTTCAGCAGCCATCCTGTGATGCTTTGTCTGGCTCAAACCTGGACAAATGCTCCGGTGTGGAAATCCAGTGCATCCCATCTCAAAAGGAGGAGAGCGCACAATAACTCAGGCCAGGAGGTGGGACTGCTGCTTCTCTCTGCTACTCCTTCCCAGGGAGAGGCTGGGAGTTTGAGTAATGCCTGCCTCTGCTGTAGCGTCCTAGATGTTTAGCAAGGCCTTTAAGATTGTTGTCCAGCTTTCTTATTTTACAGGTAAAGTAATGGAAGCCCAGTGAAGGTGGCAGAATCAGCAACAACTCCAAGTGGTTCAGTTGCCCTGGTTGGCAGTTGATCTTTCACCCCTTGACTTTGGTTTGCCTGCCCCACCACACACTGTTGCATGTATCGCCCAAGGATGTGGAAGAGAGACCAGGTTTGATGAATAGTGCTGTTTCCTAGGGGATGGCTAGCTCTAGGGAGAGACAAGAGCTGGGTCTTTTCTTTACATCTATGAATAGATATTTTGTTTTGTTATTTATTTAGTTAATGTTTAAAATAGATGTACATGTACATGATTCAAAATTGAAAAGGTATGCATTGAAAAGCCAATCTCCCTCCCTCCCAGGCCTTTCTCCAACCTCCAAGGTACCCTTCCGAGAGGCAGCCAGATATTTTATGTGCCCTTCTCAAGATTTTTCTGTGTGTAGATGAGCGTACATGTGTTTGTTTATTCACACATCCATTCAACACATATTTATTGAGTCCCTGCTGTGTGCCAGGTTCTGAGGCTCTGTTGCAGGCACTGAGCTAGAACATTGGACAAAGCAAAGACTCCCCCACTCCCGTTTTGGTCCTGGCGCCCACAGAGGTATGGTCCAGCTCTACCCACCTGGTTTCCTGCCTGGGTCCCTGGGACTGCCCCAGGGGAGCACAAGCAGGTGACCCTTGGCCTGGGTAGTGCTCCAGCAGGTGCCAGGGCCACATCGGCCTCCCTGGATGGGGAGGGCCAAAACCAGTACCAGCTGCTGGGCAGGGCCTTGGCAGAGGTGGGGAGTGGCATGGTAGAAGAGGCTGGGGGATCACAGTATTAGAGAAGACATATCCTTGGAAGATAGTTTTTAGAGTATTTCCTGTGGCTGCCGTAACATCATTCTACAAAGCAAGCATCTTAAAACAAAAGAATCAAGTTGTTTCCTGGCTCTGGAGGCCAGAAGTCAGAAATCAAGCTGTTGGTATGGTTGTGGTCCCTCTAAAGCTCCAGGGAAGGCTCTTCCCTTGTCTCTACTTACCTCTGGTGGCTGCTGGCATCCTTGGCCTTTCTTGGCTTGTAGCTCTGAATCATTCCAGTCTCTGCCTCTGTCTCCACATGTCCTTCTTCCTTCCATGTGTCTCTGTGTCCCCATATGGCCTTCTTATGTGGACACCTGTCATTGAATTTAGGGCCCACCTGACTCCAGTGTGACCTTATCTTGGGTCTGCAAAGACTCTAGTTCCAAATAAAGTCGCATTCATAGGTTGGAATGGGAGTGGGGGACTGGGTCTTAAACATGTTTTGAGGAATACAGGCCAACCAGAGGGTGCTTAGTGCTCCAGGAAATGCAGTGCTTCTGGCAGTCGCACTCCACTCAGCGTAAGGGAGAAAACCACACTCAATCTTGCATTCACTGGAAATTAACAATAATAAGAAAACTCATGGTTACTGAGTTCATTCTAGCGCTGGGTACTTTACACATATTAATTCATTTCATTCTCACTACCACCTTCTAAGGTAGGTAGGGTTATGATTCTCATTTGATAGATGGGGAGAGTCAGGCACAGAGAGGCCAATTAACTGGCCTAAGATCACACAGCCAGTGAGGACCAGAGTCAGCATTTTGATTAAGGCGGGCTAGTTCCAGAACCCGTGCTCCTTAGCAGGAGAATCTTTTGGTGGAAAAATAATGTAAGTTTGCTTGCACATGTGTTAGTTTCCTATTGCTGCCAAAATGAATTACTATGAATTTAGTGACTTAAATCCACTCAGATTTATTATCTTGCAGTTCTGGAGATCAGAAGTCCTAAAATCAAGGTGTTGGCAAGGCTCTGTTACTTCCAGAGGCTTTAGGGGAACATCTGTTACCTGGCCTTTTCTAGATGCTGGAGGCCACCCACATTCCTGGGCTTGTGGCCCCTTCCTTCGTAATCTAAGCTGACAGGATGGCATCGTCCAGGCTCCTTCTCTGACCTCTGCCTCCTTCTCCACAGTTCCTTCTCCGACTCTGGCCCTCCTACTTCCATCTGATAAGGGCCCCTGTGATGACATTGGGGCCACCGTGGTAATCCAAGATCATCTCCCCATCTCAAAACCTGTAACTTAATCTCACCCACAGAGTATTTTTTGCTGTGGAAGGTAGCAACCATCCTCACAGGTCCTAGGGAGCAGAAGGTGGACGTCTTTGGGGTGCCACTGATCTGTCTACCAGCTACATGTAAGGTCCTTCTAATTATTTCATTCTCTGATGCCTATTAGCTATTTTTAATGTTCCATCTTTCAGGCTTTTAAAGCACATGTAGACAGATACTAAGAAGAAAACAAAAGACAGGCCGTAATCTCCCTGCCATGGTAACCCCAAGGGATGATTCTTCCTGTTTTGACATTTAAATAGAAAATGTAAATAATATGAGTATAAGGATAAAAAATGCAAAAACTACAGAATGATACAGATGTCCTCTCCTCCTCGCATCCTTTCTCCCAAAAGGTAGCCACTTTACAGTTATAGAGGATTCCTTCCAGAAAAAAAAAATAATGCACAACCAGAATGTATCTGCTCAGAGCTTCCCTTTAAAACACTACTGGAGCTCATATCATCCACCCCGTTACACATCTTGCCCTTTTCACATTCTATGTACATGTTCCATCTCTGTGTATCTGCACATAAAGATGCCTTTCTCTTTTAGAGTCCTAGCATTTCCTTGCAGGGATGGAGCTCCCATTTCTTTTTTTTTCCCTGTAGTTAGTCCCCTATCGATGGTTTCTTTGGTTGTTTCCAGCTTTTTGTTACCACAGACAAAGCTGTGTGGATACCTTTGAGCATCACATCTAAGGAATGCCCGTGACTGTATTTTCAGAGTTTTTGTGTTTTGCACCAGACATTTCTTTGTTGTGGGACCATCCTGTGCATTTGAGGACGTGTAGCAGCTTCCTGGCTTCTGCCCACCAGATACCAGTAGTAGCCACTCCCCTCTCCCAGCCAGGTGTCACAACCAAATATGTCTGCAGACGTTGTCACATGCCCCTGCTTTAGGGACCTTCCCAGCAGTGGACCAGTGAGGGGAATGGCTGTATAAGCCTCTCCAGGCAGCTGATCGCAGGCGGCGGGGAAGACCCCATGCTGCTCAGAGGGCAGGGGGAGCCATTTAGGGTCAGCAGGAAGTTGGAAGAGGAGATGGTGGCCCAGGGTTGGTAGGTGGGTGTTGCTGAGCTCCTTAAACCTTTTTCAGGAGAGTTAAGCAGCCTCTGGCAATTGCCCTTCCTACAGACTTCATCCTAGGTTGTCAGGCCTGACCTGGAACTTTCTGTGGGTGGTATGTCCTGTACCTGTGGCCCTGTAGTTCTCCGCGCAACCCCTCCCTGGCCCCCACTGTCTGCTCTGAGCCTGAATTATTTATATATTATATTTATATAATAATAGTAACCCCAATCAGACAAATAACAGTCTCTTTGAGAGGGATTTTCCTTCTTCCTGAAGAGAAATGAGGATAAAAGAAGCCTCCCCAAAGCAGTGGTAGCAAGCACCCTTCTGTGTACTTTGTATGTGAGGACATATTTAATCCTCACGCAACCAGGTGGTGTCATCATCACCCCCATTTTATAGAGGAGTAAACTCAGGTTCAGAGAGTTTCCCTAACCCACATAATGCTCAAGTGGGGAAGTTGGGATTTGAACCCAGGAATGTAGCTCCACCAATGTAATACGAGGACCATACTGTTTAATAGTGAAACTCAGAGCTATCACGTGCCTTCTAGGCTGCAGGTGCTGTATGCACACTAACTTGTTTAATTCTTGGAGCAGCCCTGTGAAATAGGTGCTTTCATCAGTCATGTTTTATAGATGGGGAGTCTGAAGCTCAGACAGATCAAGTAACTTGACCGAGGCCACACAACTAAGAAGTGGTCAAGCACAGATCCGAACCCAAACCGTCTGACTCCAGAGCGTGTAGGCGGTTCCATCAGGCCACACTGCCTCTGGACAGACAAAACAAGCTTCTTAAAGCTGCAGCATCCTCGGCTGCCTAATATCCTTGGGAATATTCCCAAGGCTCCTGGGGAATTTGTCTCCTCATCATGCTGTTGACGTATCCAGGAGCACTTCGATTCCCCATTATAATCCATCCTGCTTTATGTCGCCTTTAAATCAAAGATAGACCATGTCAGCAAGAAGCAGCTTCTGGCTGCAGTGTGTGCCTTTCTCACTGGCGGTTGTTTCTTCATTAGAACCCTCAAAGTTGGACTGTTTTAAAATCTACAGCCAGAACAAAATGAAAGCCATCCATAATGAAAGCCATCCATGAATCTCGACTGGTGTCGGGCTATAATTCTTTCGGGTAGCTCATTACGAATCCGAATTACACATCTGACGAAGCTGCTGAACAGCAGGCAATTCTGGAGTTTCGGTTTCAACTTTCAGTTCTTACTGATTTATGAGACCTTACCACCTTGGGAATTATGAAAGATTCCAGGTATACTAAGAGGTATAGAGAAGATTTTATAAACACCCATGTACCCACCACCCAGCTAAAGAAAGGGAACATGGCAGTTACAATTGATGCTTCCGCATTCCTGGATCTCATTTCCTTCTCTTTTTCTCCAGAGGTTCCTGCTGCCTGAAGTTAGAATTTTTTCCCTCAAGTTTGCTATATCCGTGTACATAATCACAAACTATGCAAAATGTGCATAATTTAAAGTTTTATATAAATGGCATCTCACTGGACACATCCTTCTGCAACTTGTTTTTCTTGCTGCATTTGTCCATGTTGATATGCATGGCTGTAGTTCATTTTCACTGCTGCGTAGTATTCCACTGTATGAATATGCAACTATTTACACATTCTCCTGTGGCTGAGCATTTAGCTGTTGGCAGTTTCCCACCATGACAGATATTGCTATTTTTGTACTTTTCCTTTTGTACAAGTGGAAGAATTCCTCTGGGGCATGCGCTTAAGATTGGAATTGCTTGGGTTTGGGGTATGGGTGGTAGACAGAATTCTAGGTTGTTCTCCAAGGTTCCCTGCTGTTCAGAGTGCTAGCCCTGGATAATCCCTGGGGCTGTGAATATGATGGGATATCATCCCTGGGATGAGAGTATGTTACGTGACACAGTTGAGCTTAAGAAATGGAGATTATCTGTTGGGCCTGACCTTATCATATGAGCCCTTTAAACCACACAAGTTTGGAGATGGAAAAGTCAGAGTAATACCAAGGGTGAGAAGGGTTTGGTAGGAGGGAGATTCTCCACTGCTGGCTCTGAAGATGGAGGGGCAAGTGGCAAGGAAAGTGGACAGCCTCCGAGAGCTGTGAAATAGCCGGCAAGGAAATGGGAACTGCTGGCCTTCAACCACAAGGAACTAGGTTCTGCTAACAATCTGAACGAGCCTGGAAGAGGGCCCTGAGCTCTAGGTGAGAGTTCAGCTCAGTGGCACTGTGATTTCATCCTTGTGAGAATATGAGCAGAGAACCGGCTATGTCATACCCAGACTTCTGACCTACAGAAACTGAGATAATACATGTGTGCTGCCTTATCTGGCTAAATGGTAGTAATTTGTAAATAGAAATAGAAAATTAATACAGAATCCAAAGCCATAATGTTTTTAATAGAAAAGACATAATTTTATCAGCATAGTTTCATTCATTTGCCTGTTAAGTGTCACTGTTCAAGAATTTCCAGGGTGCATTTTATTGCCAAGGTATCAGGAAAGAATTAAAATAGCTTAACCTTTGTTTCATTCTCCTGTGGAGACTTCATGCAGGTGGCAACTTCAGGAAGAAATGAAAGTAGTTTCTAACTAGATTAAACCTAATTCTCCTCCCTCTCCCCTATTATATATATAATTTGTTGCTTAGAAACACTTTTATTCCCCATTTTATTTTTTAAATTGCAGTGACAGAATGGATGGGAGGGAGATGTTAGGTGTTAGCTTGAAAGATTTTATGAACTGGAACGAATGTGAAATTTCTGTTTCTCTCATTTTGGACCTGGTGGCCTATAGCCAGGGAAGATTTAATTGTTTTTTTGTTTGACTACATTGGTTGATATTGGGAATGAGAACAGAGTCTAGAAAGTGACTATGATGAGACAGTCAGTGTAGCATCTAGGAAACTTCTGTTTGTAAGGTACAGAAACTCAACTCAACACTGGCTTTTAAAAAAGGAAGCCCCAAACTGAAATATCTTGTGATCCATGGCTGGATTTAGGGGCTCAGATGAAGCCATCAGCTTCAGGCCTGGCTGGATCTAGGGACATCAGCTTCAGGTATGACTGGAACTAGGGGCTCAGCTGAGGACATCAGCTTCAGGTATGGCTGGATCTAGGGGTTCAGCTGAGGCCATTAGGACTTGGTCTGTCTCTATCCCTTTACTCTCTGTTGATCTCATTCTCTGGTTGCCTGTTCAGGTTCATGCCATTCCTACAGCTACTGATGGAGAGAGGGCTTATCTTTTTGCAGAAGCCACAGGATTGGATTTTTTGGGTCATGAACTCCCCGCTGAACCCATCACTATGATCATAAGTTTGCATGGCGCTGACTGGCCATGTCTGGGTCATAGCCAAACCACATGGACTGAGAGCGGTTCCTCTAAGGGAAATGGAGGAGTGATGACAAATATCTGGGAACAGATGCTGAACACGCCAGGGCAGTGGATATTTTTGCCAGCCCTAGACTTGTTCAGCCAAGGCCATGGCTCTGATCCTTCTGAGAGCTGGGAGCTCTGTGCCATGGCCCCCAGCTGGGCTGACGGGCTTACCTTCCTATGACCCAGCGGAAATGCGAAGAGAAAGCAGTGGTGAGGGGCCTCGGAACAGCCTTTCCCTCTGTTTTCGAAACCCGCCTGACTGTTTATGCATAGTTGCTTTTTATAGATAAGAGAGCGTGTGTTGCCTTTGTTGTTACTTTCTTTAGTAAATTGGTACCAAAAGATATTGCAGAATTCTGAAAACTGGTCACATCCTGTTGGCACACCTCCTGTTGAGAGGTGTGCGGTCCCAAGTCTTAGCATCCGCCTGGCCATTCACATCACCCTAGCCAAGGCCTTGGTCATCATGGAGCAGGGACGGCCCATCCCCTCTAAGCCGGAGCCACCAAGTTTGTATGAGAGATGAGAACATGATTGTTGTTTTAGTCAACTAAGTTTCAGGTGTTTTTTTTTTAAAATTTATTTATTAATTAAAAAAATAAACAAAATAAAACAACATACATAATCAGTAATTCACAATATCATTACTTAGTTGCATATTCATCATTTCTTAGAACATTTGCATTAATTCAGAAAAAGAAATAAAAAGACAATAGAAAAAGAAATAAAATGAACACAGGAAAATTAAAAAAAAAGATTATATCTACCATACCCCTTTCCCCTTGCTTTCATTGATCACTAGCATTTCAAACTAAATTTATTTTAGCATTTGTTCCCTCTATTATTTATTTTTATTCCATATGTTCTACTCCTTTGTTGACAAGGTAGATAAAAGGAGCATCAGACAGAAGGTTTTCACAATCACAAAGTCACATTGTGACAGCTGTATCATTATTCAGTCATCCTCAAGAAACATGGCTACTGGAACACAGCTCTACATTTTCAGGCAGTTCCCTCCTGCCTCTCCATTACATCTTGAATAACAAGATGATATCTACTTGATGCATAAGAATAACTTCCAGGATAACCTCTCGACTCTGTTTGGAATCTCTCAGCCATTGACACTTTGTCTCATTTCCCTCTTTCCCCTTTTGGTCGAGAAGGTTTTCTCAATTCCTTGATGCTAAGTCTCAGCTCATTCTAAGGTTTTCTCAGTCCCTTGATGCTGAGTCTCCATTCGTTCCAAGATCTCTGTCCCACGTTGCCAGGAAGGTCCACACCCCTGGGAGTCATGTCCCATGTAGAGAGGGGTAGGGTGGTGAGACTGCTCGTTGTGTTGGCTGGAGAGAGGGGCCACATCTGAGCAACAAAAGAGGCTCTCTTGGGGGTAACTCTTAGGCCTAAATTTTAAGTAGACTTGACCTATCCTTTGCGGGGTTAAGTTTCATATGAACAAACCCCAAGACTGGGGGCTCTGCCTATAGCTTTGGTTGTCCACACTGCTTGTGAGAATATCAAGAATTCAACTTGGGGAAGTTGAATTTCTCCCCGTTCTCACCACTCCCCGAAGGGGGCTTTGCAGATACTTTTCCACTCACTGATTGAATCCCTCTGGGATTCATTGGGGCATCACTCTGGACAAACCAGTAAAATCTCATGTCCTACCTGATATTCCAAGTACTTATCAGATGTTTTTTTAATACAGCAAATAACTAGAACAGGCATGCTTACTGACAACACTGGTTGCTTGAAGCAAGACAGAAATGGTAGAAATCTAAGTATTATCCATGTACTGCCACTGCTGGAAATCTATCAGAAGGAAATAATCTCAAATGTGAAATGTGGGTTGAGCATAATGCACAGAGATGTTCACTTCAGTGCTATTTATAATGGCAAGAAATAAAAAACAACCTAGTTTTTCAATGATGGGGGTATAATAAAAGTATAGGGTCCCCATTGAGTGCCTGATATGTGTGAAACGATGAACTACGGCTTCCCAGATATTCATCTTTTAGTCCTCCCAACAGCCCTTCAGGGAGGAATTATTACCTCAATAGGATGTATTATCCCAATATCCCCACTGTTCGAATGCAGAAAGTGAGTCTTAGAAAGCTTGGGTAGCAGTAACAGGTAACAAGTGTGCTGACCCCAAAGCCATGCTGTTCAAAACTTACACTATACAGCCTCAAGACAGGGGCCTACTGTAGAAAAACCTTGGTCCAGCCATCCAGTGGCATATTAACTAGTCTTAATAAATGCTGTTTATGAAGGATGTTTAGTAACAGGAGACAGTATTTATGCTAGGTGGCAAGAAAAGTACGGAATGGGAGTTGTATGTATAGTAAGATAGCAACTTATTAAAATATGCATATAAAAAAAGCATGAAATATGCCAGGCTGTTAATAACGTTCCCCCTGGATGGTGGGATTATGTAGGTATGCACCTCTCCAAGCTCTTCCACGTCTTCAGCTTTTCTGCAATAAGCAGAAAAAAGATGTGAACACATGTTGCCAGTCATCAACCATAACTAAACAGTGAGATGACGAAGCATGCTCAAGTTGCTCGTTATTCAAAAGAGAATGAAGCCCTTACAATGACATTTCTTCTAGGCCTTGGTTCTGATGAGAAGCCCTGGGTGCCGGTGGGCAGCTGGGCTGGATGTGGGAGGGTGGTAGAGCCTTACACATGGCTGCGTCCCCATCCAGCGGTTGGGGACACGTCTGGGGGAGGTGTGGCAGCCCCTCTTTTCTGGGGCTCCGTCTTGATATCCGACGAGAGTTTTAGCTCTTCAACACACCTTTCTCTGAATGCTGTTTTCAGAGGAAAAGCCTGACTTCTGTTTGGCTTTCCTAAAAGGGACACTTAAAAACACTGATTCAGTAACACACACCATTGTTCTCACGCAGTAACTGAATTGTATGTTAGTTGTTAGATTTTAATTTAAATTAGTTACATTGAAATGAAATTCATTGTTCAGCTTCTGAGTAGGCATGGCCACATTTCCAGTCTCGGGTAGCTGTGTATGGCTAGTGGTGTTCATGCCAGACAGTGTAGGATTGTAGGTTTTTTTCGCGAGCTTCCAAACACACCCGTATGGGTACAGATCTTTACCACTTGTCAGCTGTGTGACCTTGGGCACCCTCTGAGCCCCTGTTTCATCATCTGTAAAATAGGGATAATGACAATAACAGCACCCACCTCCTGAGGTTGCCATGAGAATTAACGTAAAGCCCTGGGGATGGTACCAGGTTCACTTTAAACAATCAGTAAATAGTGGCTGTTGGTTGTGCCACTCCAGGTACTTTGCAAGCTCTGTGTTGTACTGCATTACAGCTTTGACTTAGTTTTTAAATACCAAAATGTTAGGGTAAGTAGCAGAGCCCATACTAGTAGATCTGCAGAGAGCAGGCATCTCTGAGAGGCAGGACATGTAGCACGTCAGAGTCCCAGACTTGGCACAGCTCAACCGATCCATCTGTTTCCAAAATCCACCTAGGATCTGCCCACTTCTCTGTGACAGTGGGCCCTCCCTGGGCCACTGCCCCAGGTTCAGTTCTATAAATTGTAACTCAGATCATGTCATTTCTTTACTCTCAACCACCTACTGGCTTCCTCTCTTGCTCAGAGTGAAACCAAAGTCCCAATTATGGCCTGCAAGGCCCCGTGGGGTTGGGCCTCCTGGCTGCTGTTGTGTCCACCTCAGGGCCTTTGCACAGCTCCCCCTTTGCCTGGAGGGTTCTTCCGCACACACTGGCATGGCTTGCTCCCTCACTTTCTTCCCATCTTTGCTCAAATGTCACCTTCTCAGAGACTCCTTCACTGGCCGGGTCCCTCTTAGAGATAGACCCCTCCTTCTCCCAGCCCTGCCCTCCTCGTTTTCCCTTACGGCCCTCATCACAGCCCAGCAGCCTGATGTTCAGCTGGTGCTAGGAGCTGTGGGGACACTGAGCCAGCCCTACTGCCAGCAACCAGCACCTGGGCCCATGTGTGGTGCAAGAGAAAGGAGGCTCCCCTGTGCCTGGCAGAGTACCTAACTCCCCCCTCGCCCCAGCTCAGGATGAGGTCCCCATGGCTCTGCCCCAACAAAGGGAGACATCTCTGTCATAGTCATGGTGACACCAGCAGTCACTCCCATGGAAGGAGGGCTCACTGTCTACCAGGAACTGTCCCAGAGCCCTTCAGGTGACTTAACTCGACTAAGATCATAGCTTCTCCATTTTACAGGGACACAGAGAGGTGATGTAACTTGCCTAAGGTCACACAGCTGGGGAGGGGCCAGGCTGGGACTTGAACCCCAGCGGTGTGGATCCAGAGTCCACATACGGACCATGGCCCTGGGTGAATCATGATTCTTGAGCCACCTGGGACCAGTGCCTGCCATGCCCGCAGTGGGGAGATTTGGGGATGGAAGCTTCCTCTGAGATTTCTGGAGGACTGGTTCCTCTAGCACTCAGTTTACCAAGAGTCCAAGAGGGGAAAGGAAAGAGGATGTATCCGCCAGGATTAGACTTGGGGATTTTTAGGTGTAGACAGACTTGTGTGACTTCATTTATTTAAATATTTTCTTTGACTGCAATTTTGAGCATCTGGTTCTGGGTAGCTGATGATATGTCATAGTGACCAACACTGATTATGGGATGGCCATCTGCTAGGCTCTGTCCCGGGTGGCTTTTGTGGGCCGCTCACTGGACGTGCCCATGGACACTCTTTCGGGGACCTACCTCCTCCTCTAATGAGGCAGGGTCTATTTTCTGCGCCTTGAATCTGGCCTGGCTTGTGGCTTGCATCGGTGGCAGTACCAGCTCTGAGCCTGGGCTCATGAGCCATTGCCCTTCTTCTCTGGGTCTTTGGCTCTCTGCAGTCACCATGAGAACATACCTGAACTGGGGGGTGGAGGACAAGTGGAGCTGCCATTTCCAAGCCATGTCCTCTCAGCTGAGGCCATTCTAGATCAGTCCACAGCCAGCTGCCCCCCAGCATGCCCACCCCACCAAGCTCAGCCCAAACCCAGGCTGCAACAGCAAACTGCAGACCCGGGAGCTAAATAAAGGCTTATTGTTTGAGACCCTTGAGTTTTGGCGGTGATTTGTTACACAGCATTATCTTGAGAAGCCATAACTAGTACAGAACACACAATGAACATGTGGCAGAGCTGGATTTGAATCCAGCTGTCCCTGAGTTCAGAGTCTGGGCCATGTGACTCTGGGAATCTCAGTACCTGTAGAGAGGGCAAATGGTGTATTTTTAAATTTTCCTTTCTGATACACAGTTTTGGTGAACTTGGCTCCATCCTGTGACCTTCATAGTAACATGCATGAAAGTTCCCATAGGCTACCAGTTTAGCCTGCGTTCCCTTCTAGGTAGTGGGAATACATGTCCCTTCCTTCCAGGTACAGTTTGGCTCCTACCTCTTTGCTGTGCTCTGTTGTCTGGGCCCCGAGGCTCTTCTCAGGAAGACTCCCAAAGCTGCAGTTCTGTGCTGAGATCCTTTACCCACCTTCCCTGTCTTTACCATTCCTTCCTTCCTCTAAATGCTCACACTTCTCCCTTCTTCCTGCGTCCTTCTTGTGGATGAGGGAGTCCTCTGTTAACCTGAATGGAACTTAATGTATTTGCATATTTGAAAGGCTAGGGGTGGAGTTTCAGGTGCCATGACCTCCAGAGGAAGCTCTCTGGGAGATCAAATCATCCAGTAAACCCTTGTTTTCCCCTGTTTAAAGCGGCTTCTTGTTTTTGCTGCATAATTATTCACTTAGTGTCATTGTGGGATTTCCCTGCTGCCTTGAGCTCTAATCCCACTTAGGTTAACCCTGCAGTAGAATATCTGCACAGCTCCAAAATCCTTCTGGAATGATGCAGTGGCTGCATGGTCTAAATACGGAGGCCATCTCTTTCTATTTAAAAATTAAAAACATCGACACTCATACCTGGGGATGTTTTAATAAAACTTCTGACCCGCAAGAGTATAGTACTTTGGGGTGTTGCAGTTTTGCTGATGCCACTGTTTAGGGAAAGGTTTGTGTGTGTAGCAGCTCTTTGGAAACCTCTCACAAAAGAAGAGCATTCTTGGGCTGTGCCAAGTAAGCCAAGAACAGCCTACCTGCTCGTCCGAGGGTAGTGCTTTCTGTGTTTTTTGTTGAAATCAAATTGTTTACTTCTTAGTAAGTATGTTTTTCTCCACCCTAAGCAATCATATCTGTGAAATCATGGGCTTAGTTAGGCTATAGGTTGCCTGCAGTTAGAGATCTCAAATAAACTGAATGTTATGGTGGCTTAAAGAAGTATAGGCATGTACTCGTCTCTTAGGCAAGAGTCCAGGCAGAAGCAGTTTAGGGCTGGCACAGAGCCAGTGACCCATCCTTTCATCTTGTTCTGCTGTTTGTTCCCCAACATGGCCCAAGAAGGCTGCCTCCCAGTTCACACTTCAGTCAATGGGAAGGCTCAGAGAGGACTGGAGGATATGCCCCCTTTTTGTCATTTGTGCTCAAATTCCATTGGTCAGAAAGTAGTCACATGGTCACACCTAGCTGCAAGGGAAGCTCTGGTGGGAGGTCATGTGTTCAGCTAGTATTTGAGGATTCTTTTGGCATAAAAGAAGAGGAAGATGGATGATGAAGGGCATCTGATAGTTTCTGCCACAATATATTTAAAAATGCACATTAAAATACATATTACTAAAAGTACCACCTGAAATCATCTGGGATGTTTATTGCACTTGGGAAAACAGTATTAGCCATTAGCGTTTCCTGTTGGAACCATAGTCTTGTTGGAAGTAAGACATGCTTTGCCATTCCGTGATGGAGAACTTGTTGCTTGTCATCAGCTTCCCCAGGAGAGGTTGGGCAATCTTCTTCAGGGATTGGAGAACTCCCTGAGCTACTTCTGAATATATCAGTACACCTCTGAGGCCTTCAAATATTTTTCGCCGCTTGTCAGCCCATCCTCCCACTCTCTCCAGGAGCTGCCAATTGTGGTGGGCAGATGCAGGGTAGTGTTCAGACTTGGGGGTCCCTCTTCAATTCTGAGATACCTGCACGAATGAATACTGCCAACGACTTTGAGCTGCAAACCTTAACATTCCATATTAGTGCTGGGTATTTGCCTTTTGTGCAGATGCACCAGCTGGCGCTCATAACTGAAGTTCTGATGGAAAGCAGGAGTCCGATTTTAATGACTTAGCACAGTGTGTGATCACAGCTACATGTCCCAAAGCTGGGGAGGGGGAGCCTGTCTGTTAAAAGTTAATGGTCTAAGAAATCCTGACATAAAGTAAAGCTTTGAGTAAAATTCCATGGTGTCGCAGACAGTTAATTCTTTATTAGGTTTTCCTAAGACTGAGATAAAAAGCATTTTGTCTTTTTTAAGGTTTGCATTAACATTTCATTGCATTTTATAGATACATTGATCTTCATTTGGCTAATCTGAGGCAGGTAATGGAAACCTATGTCCCGTGGCACGTGACAGACAACTTCATAACCCTTTGCCAGTCTGTGGTTTTTTTTTTTTTTTTCCGGTGGGGATCTCTAAGTTCAAAAGCGAGAGAATTTTTCATTAGCCCAATGAGAGCCAGATGGACTTGTTTGTATTTATTCATACCAGGTTGATGTTGAGCTTCCCTCTTTCTCTGTTACCATGTGTGTTTAACAGCTTCATAGCCCACTGGAATTAGAGACTGTGCCAGGTTGCTTTGTCTGAGAGAGACTTGTAATGAGCTATTTTGGATAGGGAAGGGAATGGAAGGTAGAAAAGTTCCAGGTTTCACTACAACATTTGTCTGAGTGGAAATTCACTTCTTAGAGTCTGATGTTAGAACTATAAATTCAGGTGCATGGGGGGCCAGGCAGGAAAGGGGGTCTACTCATCTCCAGGCAAGAATGAGGGTTCAAGGTGAGTAAAAAATATGGATTAAAAAATAAACAAATAATAGGGGGAAAAGGTTAAAACATATTGGGTAGATGGAAATACTAGTGGTCAATGAGAGGGAGGGGTAAGGGGTATGGTATATATGAGTTTTTTCTTTTTATTTTTCTGGAGTGATGCAAATGTTCTAAAAAATTATCATGATGATGAATATACAACTATGTGATGATATTGTGAGCCATTGCTTGTAAAGCATGTATAGAATGTTTGTATGTTAAGAATATTTGTATGTTGTTTTGTCAATAAAAATAAAAAAAAAGAATGGGGTTCCAGAGATTCCAATATTTCAATAGAGGCTGGAAATCTGGACTCTAAAGATAAATGTGGGAAATAAATTTAAGTTAAAAAATACTACATGGCACTAACACAACATACATGCAGGTTGCATTAGCTGTAGGATCTCCAACTTTAAGCCTGTGGAATGACACACTTGTTTTTGGATCACAGGGATGAACGTATGAAAAAGTGTCTTGCAGGTAGCCAGCTCCATGTCAGGATTTGCTGTGAATGCGATTACTATTAGTGTTATTTACCCATGTGAAAATTAAAGCATTGCATATCAGACTGCTCACCATCCCAAACCCCACTTCTCTTCTGACTTCCTCCCCAGAGGTAACCAGTTACCTTTAAAAAACTTCAGATTGTGTCTGTGCATTTTAATGTAAATATATATACCTGTGAAAAGTACAGTACTTAAAACAAATGCCATATTGTACATAACTTTTTTTTTGTAGCTCCCTCCCCCTTTTCTCACTGATACATCTTGGAGGTGATTTCATAGCAGTTCACAGGAGTTGACTTGGTTCTTGGCCGCTGGCGGACACTGTCCATGGTGCTGGTTCCCAGGGTGGCTGTCCCAGAAGGAGCAGGCAGGAGCGCACTGCCTTCCATGCTGTGTGCAGAGAGAACTGCTGCGGGGTGGGGGGCTTGTCCCACAGGTGGGCGTTTGTAGGTTATTTCCAACTTTCTGCTGCTACAAAGAGTCTCGGTTAACATCCTGGTGTCTGCCCTATGAATACTTGTCTTTCTACAGGGTAGATGCTGAGGCATGAGGTGCTGGGTGCAAGGGTATACACCTTTGCCAATTCAGGAAATACTGTGCATTGTCCCCCCACGTGGCCCTGACCATTACATGTTCATGAACAGGATGTGAAAAACTTTTACTTTTTCTTTTTAATTGTAATTATTATTTTGAGAAATAAATTTTAAAAACCGTATGAAAAGTACAAAGAATATCATAAAAAACTCTAGCATATCCAGTGCCTAGGAATGGCAGCTGGTAACATTTTGTCACATTTGCAGCAAGTCTTTTTTTCATTTATTTAAAAAAAATGCCCAAACTTTACAGAAAAATTAAAGTTCTCTTTTTGTGCTCCTCCAATTCCATTCTCCCCTCCTCAGAGGTAACCAAAATTATGAATTTAGTGAGTATTCTTCCCAAGTCTTATAATTTTTTTACTTATATGTTGAACCATGAACTATATATATTATTTTTGTGTTTTTTTTTTAACTTGTTTTTTGGGGGGGGCAGGGTGCATGGTCCGAGAATCAAACTGGGTCTCCCACATAGAAGGCAAGCATTCTACCACTGAACGACCTGTGCACCCTATTTTTATGTGCTTTAAAAAGTTATGGGGGAGGGGGACGGGCCACAGTGGCTCAGCAGGCAGAGTTCTTGCCGGCCATGCTGGAGACCCAGGTTCGATTCCTGGAGCCTGCCCATGCAAAAAAAAAAAAGTTATTTAAATGTTGGACATCATATTTTGCAACTTGAGTGTTTTTTCCCTTTCATGAAACAAACTATACAAAAAGTGAATTAAAACTTAAAAGTATTGTTTCACTCCTAAAAATAAATAGTAATGTGTTTGAAATCACTTAAGTTACAGTAATGTCTTGCTTTGTGCCACAGAGATGCATTAATTGAAATGGAATTCCTCATTCTTCTTTACTGCTGTATAATATTCCACCATGCCACAGTTTATTTAGCTGTTCTTCATGTGATGGGCCTATAGGTTGTTTCCAGTTCTCCGCCATCACACACAATCCTGAAATTAATATCCCAGGCAAGAAACTTTCAGCGTCTTCATGATATATTTCTATAATACTTCAGTTTTGTATACGTTAATGAGCAAGATGCTCTTTCTCTTTTCATAGACTCAGAAACAGTTGAGAAGAAAAATATTTTATCTGCTCAACCCTACCTGCCTAGTATTGGTCCTTTCAGGTGTAGAAAGATTGTGTCTTTGTAGCTTGCTTTTATTATTTTGGTTATTGCTGTTACTAAAGTCTATCAAAATGGGAACTTCTGACACTCTAAGATCTTAATTATTTGAAGATTTTTGTATAGTATGTTCTCATTCATTCCAGTGATCTAGGCTGAACACCTACTGTGTGCTGGGCTCTGTCCTAGACACTGGGGATGCAGCAGGGAAAATGCAGACATGGCCCTTGTTGTGGGTATGTCCCCCGATTAGGGGAAATGGCCATTGTGTCTCTTCACACTCTAGAGTTCATCATCCCTGAAGAGCTCGCTGAGTTAGGTTTCATTGGCAAAGTTCGTCCTCTGGCTGAGCCGCAAGCAGTTTTGGTGGGCAACTCGAGTGGGGCCTGAAATGGAAGTTTCCAAGAGCCTTGATCTGGTTATCTGTTGCTGTATAACAAGCCAGCCCCAGAACATGGGGGATTAAAACAAGGGCAGGATTTGATTAGCTCAGCAGTCTACCATTTGGGTAGGGCTTGGCAGAGGCAGTGTGGCTCAGCTGGGCAGCTTGCTGCAGGGGCTGGGTCATCTGAGGACCTGCTCCACTGCTGGTGGGTGATGCTGGCTGTTGGCAGCACCCCGGGGAGATCTTCCTGTGTGGCTGCTTGGCCGGGTTCTAAGGGTGAGAGTCCCTGAGGACTCACTGAGGCCTACCCAGATCAAGGAAAGGGGACATAGACCTTCCTGTCCAGTGTCAGAGGGGCATGTAGGGGGACATATTGGTGCGGCCGTCTTAAAAATCTCTGTCCACAGCAAGCTGTTTGAAACATGTCTTGGCCCTGAACCTGCATTTGGCTGGACTTTCTGGTGGGCAGTGGCAAGGCTTGTGGGGCCTGGATGGAGGAGGCCATGTTGCCTGTGGCTGGGCCTTGGAGCAGGATTGTCAAGGGCCTGTCTGTCTGCATTGCTGCTTCAGCTCCCCACAATACCCATGGTCCCTCCCATTTTATAGATGGGAAAGCTGAGGTTCAGGGCCTTGCCTAAGTCCCACAGTGTATGCAGCTTATTAGCAGGAAAGCCTGCATTCTCACCCAGCCAGTGAGTTAGTCTCCCCTCCTCCAATTAACAGACCATCCCTTTCCCCCTGCAGGGAGGCAGGCTTTTATATGCTCTGGAAATCCCCAGCCCCGGGACCCCCCTGTGGCTGCTGCTCAGTGGTCACTTGGGCTAGGAGACCTCTAGTTACCGTGGTGACAATGGTCAGACATTCAGAGAGACACTTCTGGCCTTTCTTCACCCACAGTGGTCG
The DNA here is from genome assembly GCF_023851605.1 of Tamandua tetradactyla. Lineage (NCBI taxonomy): Eukaryota > Metazoa > Chordata > Mammalia > Pilosa > Myrmecophagidae > Tamandua > Tamandua tetradactyla. The sequence continues at coordinate 6,920,014 of NC_135331.1, read as the reverse complement.
TGGATCTTACTGAACAGCGAGAAGAAGCTGCATTTAGAAGCTTCGAAAGGGTGTCTCCCACCTTCTGCCCGTGGTCTCACCGAGTAGAGAAACAGCCTCCTTGATTCTAGGTACGAGCTGATGGATTATAAGAATAAAATGTGGCGTCCTATCAGCCAGTCTACCATCCAAGCTCCAGGGCCTAAGGCTGTTTCGGGCCTTCCAGACTTCTACAATGCTCCTTTGGGGGTGGAATTTTTCCTGCTTGCTCCTCTGGACTATTTTGGAAAGATGGGATAAGACGCGTTCATCTATTCTTAGACGTAACTGAGCATGACAAAAGGTGGGTGTGTGTCGGTGTTTGCAGATGAATTCTGCAGCAAGTGGCCCTTGACAAAACCAAAAAGGGAAATTCTTACTTAAGCATGTTCCCAGTTTTTCCCTCACCCCGTGTGGCTTCCCTGTTCATTAGTCACAGGGGAATCCGGGTCACTATTTGAAAAGTGGCATCATTTGGATTCTGGGTCATGAGGGAAGGCAGCTGCCACTTGAGAATGGTGGTTTAAAACCACGCCATTTGGGATCTAAATTGATTTAATCACATACAAAACTCTTCCATTTACAAAACACGCATCTCCGTTGGCGGCCGTTCCGTCCCCTCAGATGCTCGGGTTGGAAACCCTGGCGGCGTCCTCTGCTCCTTTCTTCCTTTCACATCTCACATCTGCTCTGCTGGCATGTCAGGTCACCATCAGCATCACAGACCCAGAGCTGAACTCCTCTACCCCCTCCCTCCCTCCACCCTAGCCAAGCCCAGCGTCTCCCACCTGGATTCTGCCCCCCAAATTCAAAGTCCACCAGGAACTCAGAATGTGACCTTATTTGGAAATGAAGTCTTTGCGGTAGTAATTTGTTAGGTTAACATGAGGCCCTAGATGGGCCTTAAATCCTATGGTTGGTGTCCTTATGAGGAGAAGAGAGGACACACAGACACAGAGAGAAGCCAGTGAAGACAGAGGCAGAGTGGAGTGATGTGTCTATAAGTCAAGGAAGGCCAAGGAGTTCAGAAGTCACCGGAAGCTTGGAGAGGGGTATGGGACAAGGTTCTCCCTGAGACTCCACCAGGAACCACCCCTTCTAAATGCTTTGGTTTCTGGTGTCTGGCCTCCACAAAGGTGAGGGAAAGAGAATTTCTGATGTTTTAAGTCTCCTGGTGTGGGGTCATTTTTACAGCTGCCACTGGAAATATACCTCTTCTCATGTCCTCCTGCTTTCTTGCTTTTCCCTTTACAGTCTGTTCTCATCCCAGGGGACAGGATGAATTTTAAGAATACGAGTTATATCAAGCTGACCCTCTGCTCAAACCCCAACAACCAGGGTGAAGAATGGGCATGTCAGAGCGTGGGTGGTGAGGACAGAGGTTGGAGGAGTATATGCCCAGCTGTATATTTTTTCACCAGTTTGATGTTTCCTTCCTTATTGTGGGGCTTCGGGAAGCAGCCTAGAGGAGCAGAAGTCATTCCTCTGTTGGCTGGTGAGACCACATGTACCTTCTAAGAACGCCTGGTTGGAGGATATGCCTGCTTAGAAGGACATCATAGGCAGAAATGCCAGGCACATGGCATAAAGGAGTGAAGAGGGTGGCTCTGTGCAAACAGGCCCCCTGCATTCTCCCTCCAGGTCAGAGCAATAGGGAGTGGTGGGGACTGCGACAAACTGGAGACTGCATGTGCTGCCCATGGAGAAGGCCGCTGCTCAATTCTAGCCCATTGTCATCATATGGGAATGCAGGTTCCATATTGCCAGATCTTCCAGTCTTTCAAGAGAAGCCAGAAATTCAGCCTTGTGGACTGTTCCTATTTTGTTTCTGAGTATTGTTAGGAGTGCACAGACTTTAACATATTTGACATTCCAGCCCATTGAGTCATTCATTGCTTGGATTCTCTAAATTATCCCATCTTTGGCTAATGAGAACTGCTTCAAGCTGGCTCATGTGTCCTTTCGATGTGTCCCCTTCGTTTTTGGAGTACTTTCTTACTTCCTGGCACAAGCTGTCCCAGGTTCATCTGGTACATTTCCTGCTCCAGGCATGGAATCAGCCACTTCTCCAAGAAGCCTGGGCTTGTGCTCCCTCTTGGAGATAACTTCAAAGCGAAAATGAAAAGTGCCACAGTAGCCAGATCTGTTCCTGGGGGTGCCCCTCTGGTGGCCCTGGCCGGTGCTTTGGCTTTGTTTGGAGCACCCCCAGCCAAGCGCCATCGTCTTTGGGAGATTGGCTCTTGCCGCTGGGACCTGCTGGATTGATGAGTGGTGCAGCTAATGTATCCAGACAGCTGCGTTCCATGCCAGGGCAGCCACCCACGCTGTGTCCAAATGCACCTTCCCTGAGAGCTGCGTTGACAAGTTTCACCTTGCAGAAATCTGTTGAGGCTCCAGCATGGATTCAGAGGCAACGCACGGGGCTCTCTATCCTGTGTTGACTTCCCCATCCGTCATCTTGTCCATCATAGGGGAGTAATGGGGTGGACTCAGGCAGGCAGCACACAAAATGGGTTGCTCCTAAATGGATTGGGAGAGCTTCCCTTAACCCCTGCCGCACATCTTCCCTTCTTAGGAGCCTGCAGACACTGAGGGCATGCACTAATTGTGTGATTAGTGTAACTTGGAGTCCACTGACTTGGGTTCAAATGCTGACATGGCTGTGTACCAGATTTAGAATCTTGGGCCTGCCTACATAACCTTTCTATGCCTAATTTCCTTATTTTATATAGGGTAACTATAAAAATAGCTATCTCAGAGGGTTAGTTTGAAGATTAAATGAGTTAATCCATGAAAGTCCTTTAGAACATCTGCTGACACATAGCAGGGCTCAACAAATGTTGGCTTTTATGTTGATTTGAATCTCTGCAACAGGCAGGCATAGATTATTTCTGGATTGTTAAGTTAAATAGAACATTTCTATTCCCTTTACCTATCTCCCTCCCTTCCCTTCCCTTTTCTCTTTCCTTCTTCCCTTCCTTCCCTTTCTCTCCACTTCCCTTCCTCCTGCCCCTTCCTTCTTTCTTTCCAAGCTAGTTTGAATGACTTTCCCGCCATACACAGCTGGGCCAGCTCCTTGGGTGGTAACCTGTGCCATCGAGAAGGTATTGCGCTCAGAGGAGCCCCACATTTGCCTCAATGCTCTGCTGCAGCCGTTGTGAATTTTTTTGTAACTTTGGAACAAGGGCTCCTATATTTCCATTTTGCATTTGACCCCTCAAATTATGTAGCCAGTCCCCTGTGCTACCCAAACAGTTTTCTTTGTTAGCGCAACTCTTATTTTTCTCTTTTACCTGGCAAATCATAGGTTTTTAGTAAGTATTTATTGAATGGATCCATGAATCTTTTCCCATCTCTGTTCCCTGCATCCAGGCCATACCTGTGCAAGCCCATGCATACTGTGTGCGTACAGAGAGGATTAGATTAGGGCATACAGTCTTTGACTGGGCGTACAGAGAGGATTAGATTAGGTTCTATCTTTCTGATAGTCTGGTTCTAATCTGCGAGGCAGGTTCACTCTTTCCCAGCCTTCAGCCGTTTGGGAAATGGCTTTGATGGGTCCTGCACTCATTAGCGAGGACTTGCTTTCTCAGGACACTGATATTTTTACATGGGCAGGCACCGGGAATCGAACCCAGGTCCTCTGGCATGGCAGGCGAGCATTCTTGCCTGCTGAGCTACCGCGGCCCGCCCCAGGACACCAATATTTTGACAAGAATCAGCGGAGATGACTCCTTTACAGTAATTGGAGAGTTTATAGAAACTTGGAATTGACTCTAAGGCAGCAGGGAGCAGGCTCTTCCTTTCGTTCCTGCTAGAAGTCTGGTTGAGAAGCTAAAGCTGCCTCCTGCCCGGGAGGGAGGCGCAGGGGCAGTGACAGGTCCCTTGTGGTCCTGGGGCCTTGCCCTGCCTTCCGGAGGTACCGGTGGTTCGCGGTGGGCACAGCCTCTTCTCTCCGAGGGAACTGACCTGACAAGGGCCTGGAACGGCATATTCTCCAAGCTGGGAACTGCCAGAGAGGTCACAGACCCTTGTGAGGGCGGCACAAAGATCTTTTCTTCCAGTCCAAATTAGTGGAATTGCCAGAGGCTGTTGTCATTTTTCAGCTAAATCCACGGGGTTAGGAGCTGGGATGAGAAATTTCTTTTTCAGCGCTAATGAATATCTAGGTTGTCCTTTCATAGATGAGAATGAAAGTTAAGCATGAAATGTCTTCTTTGTGGAAGTGGCTGTCGTTGGTGTCGTTGCTGCTTAGGGAGTGAGGGGAGGCTGCAAGTACAGTTAGGATATGGAATGTGACCCTGAGGTGGGGCGGGGTGGGGGATGGGCGGGCTGTGCACATTTGTACTTGCAACTGGGGTTTGGGGCTGTGATGTGGGTTGCATTTCTTCAGTGCCCTGGTCTGCTTTCTGCTCTCCTGGTCCTTTCGGCAGGCTTAAGAAGGTGTCCTCCTGAGTTGCAAGCTCAGCTCCTTCCAGGGACCAAGGAGTTCCTGTACATGAGGGAAGTTGGTGATGGGTTGGCAACCAACAGCACAACCACAACGGATGGACAGTTTACCATGCAAGGGCAGTCATTGTCGAAGTGGCTGTAGTGATATCCCAGCTCTAAGTGCTTTGTGCATATTGACTCATTTATTCCTTGTGGCAACCTCAAGTGGTGCATGCTATTATGGTTATTTTACAGAAGAGGAAACTGGCACAGAGAGGTTAATTAACTTGCTTAAGGTCACACAACTCCTAAGCACTAGAGTTGGAATTTAAATCCACAAGTCTGGCCCCAGAATGTATCCCACATACTTCATGATTGTTTGGGGGTTTGGGGGACTGGGGGAACGGGAGACCCTATACCACGTCTTAAAGGTGGCAGTTATTGATTGGCTGGTTGTCCCTGTGAGGGAATGCCAGCTCAGTGCCGCCAGATCTTATTTTTCAAGAACAGCCAGAAAGGTGGGTATTTTTTCAAATGTAAAATATTCCAAGTTTGTATGTTAGGCTCCAACCTAAAAAATTCTTAGAGGGCCAACCCCAGAGGGAGGCCATTTGTGAAACGGAAGATTGACATTTGCCCCTAGCCTGGTTGGGCTGGCTTTTCCAGAGACTCAGGGAATCTTTTTAGAATATCAGGGTTTGAGTTGACATCCCGTGTCATATCACGTAAAACTGTACTGGAGGCTGAATTCCCCAGCTTCAGCAAGGACTCAGCCTCTAACTCATGTCCAGCAAGGACTCGGCCTCTAATTGCCTAGCCCCAGGGCTGGGAGTTGGGGGAAGTGAGTACCTGTAATTCTGTCTTTGGGCAGTTAGAAAATTCTTTCTGCATAGACTCCAAGTGTACCTCCCATTAATTCTGCCCTTGCACCTGGGGATTGTACAGAATAAATCTAATTCCTCCCCACAATGACACTCCTGTAGGTAACTGAGGATGATCGTCACAGCTCCCTTGCTCTAGACCTTCTGATGATGTCTCAGAACTTTTAGAATAAAACCCGAGCCCCCTCCCTGGGACCCCAATGCTGAATGACCTAGATTTTAAACATGGTCTCTTCCCTACATCAGCCACCCTAACTTCTTGTTTTCCTTAAGTACACCAAGCAGAGGGGCATTTTCTTTTCTTTTTTCATTTTTTTTTTAACTTTTTATACTGAACTAATTTTAGATGTAGAGAAAAGTTGCAAAGGAATACAGAGAGTTCCCACATGCTCTTCTCTCGGCTCTGGGGCTCTTTTCTAGCAGCTGGTGAAAGAGGGTTGCTCTGAGGAGGTGATGCTTGGGCTGAGGTCTGAGCCTGCTATGCACAGATCTCTGGAGGAGGAGTGGGAAGTGCAAAGGCCCTGCGGCAGCAGGTGCCTTGGCTGTGGCAGGCATGGAGAGGAGGGCAGTGTGGCAGGGACAGAGGGAACTCGGGAGAGACAGCTGTAGCAGGTGAGGCCAGGCCAGGAAACGTCCTTCGGGCCACCACGAGGACTTTTGCTCTGAGTGAGATAGGGAGACATGGAGGGTTTGCAGCAGAGGTGGGTGTGATGGGATGGGACTTGCCAGAGGTGGCCTATGATTAAACCCATTTCTTCATCTCAGCCAGACCCTTCAGCTAGGCTATCCCTCTTGCCTGCCCACCCCACAACTTGCGGACATCCTTGTCTGTGGATGCCATGGCTCAAAGTCTCTCTAGTTGCTCGTGTGACTGTGTGAAGGCTGGCGACGTGCGTCACACACAGCAGAAGCAACAGGGTGAGCTCTCTCCCAGCTGCAGGGCATACCCCCCTCACTACCCATTCCTCCACCGCAGCCTGGTGGAGACTTACAGGCATTGACATCAGGGGTCCCCGCCCCACCTCTCCAAAGCCGCTGTTTTCCCTCAAATCCCCCCCCCGCCCCCCTTTAAAAAAAAATTTTGCATAGGCAGGCGCCGGAAAGCAAACCCGGGTCTCTGGCATGATACGTGAGAACTCTGCCACTGAGCCACTATAGCCCACCCCCTCCAAATTCCCTTTTGAGAGCTTGCAGATCTGCAGCCCATTGACAGGGGGTACATTTTGTTTGGCTTGCCCAGTGTTTGAGAAAATTCAAATTAGTGGCCAAAATGAAAAAGCAGGAGATTTTCACATCAGCGGTGGGATTTCTGCTTTCAAAAATCTGTGGAAAGGTTGGAAGGCCTGGCCACATTGGGCCTCCTCTCTCACTTGGAGCTAAGAAACTGTGTCTTATGCAGATGGTACATGAGCTGGTTTGCTAGGATCCCTGCTGAGCCTTTTTGTTTTACTTGCTTCACTCTGCTACCTGCCCAGCCTAACTCACATTCATGGTTGAAATCCCTGCTCCCCAGCTACCTTGGAGCTTTTGTCTAGGGCCAGCCTCTGGAGGTGGTTTTGGAACCACATCCCATAGAGGTCAGTAGAGGTTAGGACCAGGAGCACGGACTGCAGCCATACTGCTTAGGTTCAAATTCTGGCTCCAACACTCTTGCTGTGTGACATTAAGCAAGTTACTTAACCTTTCTGTGCCGCAGTTTACTCCTAAAACAAGGCAGATAATAGATCGTAGGGTATTTGGGTGGATGAGAATGGATTAACATACGTGAAGAAATACTTGGAACTGCACCTGCACCAAGTGAGCACTGTGTAAATATTAGATGTTGTTATTAAATTCACCCAGAGCTTTCTATGGTTTCAAATGTAGCTACATAAAAGAAGGCTCCCTGCCTCCACTGCCCATAAATAGTTGGTGTGCAGAAGTACCATGGCAACGCGTATTCATTGGGTTTGCCAGATGGGCAAAGCGAGGATGTGGGCGACTTCTCTTCCAACATCTCACCCTTCCTTTCCTGGGGCTGGGAGCAGGACAACTGCACTGTGCTCCTGGCCATGCTGTCCACATGCTGGTGGCCATGGGCAAAGCACTTCCTCAGCCTGGGCTCCCCTCCCACGCCTGAGCCTGAAGACTCTGGGTGGGTGGGTATGGCTACGGGGGGCTCCATCCCCCAGCCCTGCTGTGTCCTGGGGGCTGAGCAGTGTACCTTATAGGGTTTTATTTCCCCTTAACTCTAAAGCTGTCCCCCGAGGTGAGTAAGAAGTACAAATGTACAAAGAGACATGTACAAGGATTGTTTCTTAAAACGTTGTGTGTACCGATAGAACCAGTTTACATATCCAACAGGAGAATGGTTGCATGGGGTATTTTCATACGATGGAGCACCAGATAGAGAGACAAAATGAGTGTGTTGTGTGTATCAATAGATACGAATTTCACAGACCTGAGGTTGAGTGGGAAATGCAAGTTGCAGGAAAATGAAGTACAGAAACCGTCAATATCAAGTTTACAATTATAGAAACAATGCAACATATTATAGTATAAATATACATTATATGCTGGAACAAAAGTAAGAATTCCACTTGCATGATGAACCCCAAGTTCAGGGAAGGAATGACTTCTGGGCACCAGGAGGGGACGTGGCTGGGAGAGGAAACAAAGGGCTTCAATTGCATTTGCGTTGATTGATTTCTTAAGTTGAGTGGTGGGTGCAGGTCTTCATTGTATTACAAAATACTCTTTTATAGATCTTAATCAAGCATAATCGATTTTCAGAGGCTTTGTTTGAATAAGAGTTTGTGTAGCTTGGAAACTGAGGTTCTGGAGTAGATGTCCCAGGTCTCATTCCGAGCACTGACCTGCAAAGATGTGTTGCTTTCTCTGTCCCCAGAGTCATCAGTGTCGCCCTAGCTTGCCCTGGCAGGCAGGAGGCTGCCCAGTTACGAGAATCGGATTGACATGGCCTGTGCCCTAGCTTTTGCCCTGGAGATGTTGATCTTTCTGGGCCTCTCTGCCTCAGCTGTAAAATAGGGAAATGTACCTCGGTGAGAGGATGTGCTGCGGCTACGGTGCCTGTGCAGTGCTGAGCTCAGAGCTGATACGTGGCGAATGTGCAGGACACATTTGATGCCCTTAATGATGACGAGCAATCCTTTCTGCCTCATGGTGAGAGGGAAGAAAGAGGGGCAGGTCACAAGGCCGTGCTGTCCCGCACTGGCCTCTGTTGTGGCCCCCAGCCTCCTCTCGTGAACAAGGCTTCAAGTTCAAGCCCCATGAGGACCCGCTGCCTTTTGTTCTGGTGCTCACGGCTTCCTTTCTCTTGGTACCCGGCTGAGCCCCCAAACCCCACAGATCCCATGGCTCCCCGCGACCTGAATGCCTGCTCCCACTCACTCCCATCCCAGCTGCGTTGGGTCCCCCCCTCTCTCGCGGACACAGATTCTCTCTGACAGCTGGAGAGGCTGGGCCCAGAGGCCAGGGTTTCTGTTCAAGCCGAGAGAGAGTGGGCAAGCCGAGAGAGGGTGGGGTAGGCACCCACTGGGGTGGCCAGGCTGCCTTTGCAGGAGCATGTGTGGCCTGAGGTGGGTCTCCTCATCTTGCACCTGTTGGGCCCAGGGTACAGCTGACAAGGTATAGGGCAGGGAATGGGCCGGGTGGGGGAACGAGCAATTCACAAGCTGGAGGGGGCAGAGCCCATCCTCTCACCAGCTTGTGTTGGAACCCAGCCAGCCCCTTGGGTACATGGTACCTTATGGGGACCTGCCATGGCTCACCTGTGTTTTGGGAGAGCAAGTGAGGGAAAGGGGCCTCGTTAGGGGAGTTCTCAGGATGGTGACACTAGGCAGCCTGAACTGGGGGTACCAATTATTTATCAAAGTTGGAAAGCTAGCAGCCCACAGCTGGGAACCTCAGGGCCATGGGAAGCTGAGCTTCTTTGGTCAGGTCCCCCTGAGTGAGTGCCCAGTGTTGACTGGACAGTCATGCTCATGCATTGCCCCATTCTTTCTTGTTTCCTTGGGAATTAGATCCAGGATATGGCATCACAGTAGGTGAAATCATGTTTGTTCTCGACCTCTCAGAGTTTAGACACCCTCGTTATCATCACAGAGGGACATTTTTTTTCAATCTACTAAATTTATTTTAACATTTTTTTCCTCCTATTATTTATTTATTTTTAATCCATATGTTTTACTCATCTGTCCATAAATAAGGTAGATAAGAGCATCAGACACAAGGTTTTCACAATCACATAGTTACATTGCGAAAGCTATATCATTATACGATCATCTTCAGGAAACATGGCTACTGGAACACAGCTCTACATTTTCAGATACTTCCCTCCAGCCTCTCCATTATACCGTAACTAAAAAGGTGATATCTATATAATGCATAAGAATAGCTTCCATGATAACTTCTCGACTCTGTTTGGAATCTCTCAGCCATTGACATTTTATTTTGTCTCATTTTTCATTTCTCTCTTCCCCCTTTTGGTTGAGAAGGTTTTCTCAATCCCTTGATGCTGAGTCCCAACTCTTTCTAGGATTTCTGTCCCACATTTCCAGGAAGGTCCATACCCCTGGGAGTCATGTCCCACGTAGAGAGGGGGAGGGCAGTGAGTTTGCTTATTGTGTTGGCTGAGAGAGAGGCCACATCTGAGCCACAAAAGAGGTTCTCTTGGGGGTGACTCTTAGGCCTAATTTTAAGTAGGCTTAGCCTATCCTTTGTGGGGATAAGTTTCATATGAACAAACCCCAAGAATGAGGGCTCGGCCTAATCTTCAGTTGTCCCCATTGCTTGTGAGAATATCAAGAATTCTCTATATGGGGAAGTTGCATTTTCCTACTTACAGAGGGGAAAATTTTAATGATAGAGTCTGTTTTCCATAAATTACAGAGAGCAATTTTAATGATAGAGTCCTGAGAAGTGATTATCTCAGTAAGGGCACTTTTGGTTGCAAGACACAGAAAACTGTAAACTGGGAAAATGTATTAGCTCATGTAATTGAAAAATGTAAATGAAAAATGTAGCTTAAGGTATGGTTTGCTCCAGGAGTTCAACTAGTGTTACCAGGACCTCATCTCTCTCTTTTGCTTGGCTCCCCACTGAGGGTTGGCTTCACTGTCAGCATCCCTCTGGAGAAAAGCTGGCCTACCAGTAAAGCCCAGAGGGAATAAGAATTCTTGCCTAATATTTCAAACAGAAATACTTGTTATTGGCCTGCATGTGGTCTCTGATTGGCCGGTCGTGGGCCACGTATGCATTCCTGTAACTGAGAGTGGGGTCAACTCTACCTGAAACATGGAGAGAGGAAGGGGGTATTTTCCAAAGGAAAATTGGGGTCGCAGTTTCCAGAAGGGGGATGGATGCTGAGTGGCTAAATCATGACACATACTCATGGTGACTCAGATGGGGCAGTGGAGTGCGTCATTTCCAACAAGGACCTGGCTCCCCTTCTCTGGAATCTTTCATAAGATCTTCCAAGTCCTGAGCTAATCCTTCAGCCTTTGGGGTACTGGCTTGCAGCCTCGCCTTCTGCTGGGAGGGAGCCCGGAGCCATTCTTGTAACTGTGCCAACAACGGCCCAGCCAAGTGAGGGGGTCCAAGCCTGGCAGCCTCTCACCAGGCGCTGCAGAGAAAATCGGAGTAAATGAATTGCCGGCCAACGTTAAATTTAGATTTATTCCAGTGGAGCTAATTGTAATCTTTATTTGGTCCCAGGTGATACATTCTTATCATTCTTATTATAGCCAAGAAAATTAATTTTTATTCTACCATAAAAGTAGCTGTAATAATCTGGGTTCAGGGAGGGGGTTACTTTAATAAGATCTGCCAGCGGGCTTTGGAACTGTGAGCCTTCATTAGCAGTGGACCTGGCTTGTTGTGCTGGAGAGGATGCTGCAGGGGTCCAGGTGGGATTTGCCAGGGCGAGTTTAGCGAGGAAGAAGCACAGGTTCATTTGCTCTGTAAGGGGTTTAGTTGTTTTCATCCCTGTCTTTAAGTACAGTGAAAGCTCTGAGACGGGGAGGTGAGCGGCTCTCAGTGTCTGCAGCAGACCTAAGTGGAAATGGAAGCACCCAAGTCTGTTGCACAGCACTGTGCAGGAAGTGAAATAAATGCCTTCAGGCCTCAAGCAGGTGCTGTAAGAGGGGACCTGGGATTCAGAAAGCAGACACCCTCTGAAATGGAGAGCTTATCCCAGATTTATAATCTCTTATCTCCAATTTCAAATCCCCAAAGCTCTGAAGACCAAAATGGTTTTGGTAAATTTGCAGTTGACCCATTTGGCTGCAGAAGTTCACTGAACTCATGAAAGGCCTTTTATCATTTGTATTTACCCCATTAGGGTAAATATCCATGTCTTTGGCGGCAGAATTGTTGGTGTATTTGATTTACAGGTTCTGCCCCTGACCCCACTGAAGATGTCATTAATATTCAAAATATGCCTTTATTATCTTTTGAAATCAGAAAAATTAGGAATCAGAAATTATGGAAGAGGAATGGTGGATCTGTGTAAATGGGAATGCAGACCTTTGGATTTTGGGGTGAAAGACACAGAGGTCCTGATTTTTATGTGAAATTTTTGCAGATGGAAGAGGTGCTCTATAGCATTAGTCATTAGGGAAATGCAAATTAAGGCCATCCTGAGATGCAGTTGCATGGCCAATGGTATGGCCAAAATAGAAAGCACTCATGATATCCAGTGTTGGTGAGGATGTGGAGAAACTGGAACTCTCACACATTGCTTGGTGGGAATGTAAATTTGGAAATTTACAGTCACTTTTGAAAACAGCTTGGCAGTTTCTTTAAAAGTTAAGCATGAACCTACCATAAGATCCAGCAATTCCATTCCGAGACATCTACCTACGAGAAGTGCAGACATATGTTCATGCAAAACCTTGTTTGTACATGTTCATAACGGCTTTATTCATAATTGCCCAAACTGGAAACAACCCAAATGACCATCATCTGGTGAGTGCGTCAACACCCAGTATAACTTCCCTGGACTGCTGTGACAAAGCACTACCAGCTGGGGACTTAAAACCACAGACATCTACTCTCCCAGCTCTGGAGGCCAGAAGTCCAAAATCAGGGCGTGAACAGGGCCCGGCCCCATCCCAGGACTCTAGGGGAGGCTTCTTTTGGCCTTCTCCAGCTCCTGACTTTTGCCAGCATCCTTGGTGCTCTTGGCTTGTAGCTGTGCCCCTCTCTTCTCTACGTCTTCCGTCACATGGCCTTCTTAGAAGGACCCTCATTGTTGGATTTAGGGGCCACTCCAAGTCATGAGACCTCAGCTCCTTATATCCACATGGACCCTATTCCCAAATGAGGTCATATCTTGAGGTTCTGGTGGACTTGCATTTGTGGGGACAGGTTTTGACCCAGTGCACGCACTGTATATGACCATGCAGTGGAATATACTATTTAGCAATGAAAAGGGATGAGCCCACAGCAACGCAGGTGACTCTAAGAATAGTTAGGCTAAGGGGAAGAGCTGGATGACAAAAAGGCCAGCATATTGACTATGTATTTTATATGAATTTCTAGAAAAGATATAAACCATAGATACAGAAAGCAGCTCAGTAGCTGCCTAGCTGCTAGGGCGGGGGATGGGAACTGAGATCCACTGGGTGCCCTCATACCTTTTTCAGGGTGATGAAGTATTTTAAAACTGGACAGTGGTGATGGTTGCACAACTGTATGAAATCATTACATTCATCAAATTGTGCACTTAAAAACGGGCTCTTTCATGCCATATGGGCCAGTTTGAAAATATTATGTACCCCAGAAAAGCCATGCTTTAATCTTGATTCAGTCTTGTGGAGGCAGCTGTTTTCTTTTAATCCTAATTCAATACTGTAGGGCCTGGAGATGTGATATACCCAATTGTGGGTGTGACCTTTTCATTAGATGGAGATATGACTCTGCCCATTCAGGGGGAGGGGGATCTTGATTAGTTTACTAGAATCCTTTAAAAGAGGAAACATTTTGGAGTGAGCTGACAGAAATGAAAGCTGACAAAAATTTCAGAGCAGAACTGACACAGATGCTGACACTTGGAGGACAGAGACATGGATGTTTGGAGATGCCTGGAGGTCAGCAGATGTCACCATGAGTTGTTAAGCAAGTCTGGAGCCAGGAGAGAGCCAAAGGAAGCCAAGAGATGAAGGCTAGCCCCAGAGAAGCAAAGTGAGGAACCCCCACAGGAACAGAGGTTGAAAGCAATGGAGCCCAGAGCAAGGGACCAGCAGATGCCAGCCTCGTGACTTCCCAGCTGACAGAGGTGTTTCTGACCCTTTGGCTCTTCTTGAGCGAAGATAACCTCTTGTGGGTGCCTTAATTTGAACACTTCGACTTCCTTAGAACTGTAAACTTGTAACTTACTAAGTTCCCCCTTTAAAAAACCATTCCAGTTCTGGTATATCGTATTCTGGCAGCTTGCAAATTAGAATAGTCTGTAAAGTATAAATCAGTAACGTTTGAAGAAAATGCATTCACAGGGTTCAAATTTCAAAAAGTGTAACAGGGATCGTAGTGAAAAAGCTTCCTGCTGTCCTGTCCTGCTGCAACCCCATTGCCTTTTGCCCAAGCAACCAATTTTATTAGCTATTCCCCCTATGCGTTCGAAGGTATGGCTTTCTATGCATGAAATATATGGATGTTCTGCTATATATAGCTTGCGTTTCCCCCACAAATAGTAGCAAAGTAGGAATACTGCTTTGCACTGTGATTTTTCTCTTAACACGCAATATGTCATGGAGATCTTTCTCTAACATAAAAAGCTCCGTTTATTTAAGGGCTGACATCTCACGTCCCATCGCGTGGCTCGCCCTCAACTTACACGGCACTCCCTGCTGGTGGGCACTTGTTTTGGTTCCAGTCTTTTTGTCTCTGCAACAATGCTCGGTCCGATCGCTTAACCTCACTGCATCTCAGCTTCCTCATCTTTTAATTGAGCTCTCAGCGGCACCTGCTTCTCCTAGCTGTTCTAAGAATTCAGTGAACAGACTGAATGCTTAGGACAGTGCCGGACACACAGGTGGTTCTGGGCAAGCATTAGCAGGTGTTAAAACTCATACTCCCCGTGCCAGTTCACAACTGTGCAGGCATGTCACATGTCTGTGTTCTGAGAAGGGGAACTTCTCCATCAAAGGGTGTGTGCAGTCTAACTTTGGCTGGATTTTGCCGTATTATTAATCTTACTCCCTCTGGAGATGAAGAGGCTGTTTGCTCGGCACCTCTGCCAACTTGGAATAGGAGCAGACTTTTGGATCTTTGTCAGTCTGAGAGCTGAGAGATGGGATGTCCTGGTTTTGAAAAACCAAAACCAAAACCATTTTAGCATGGGCTGAAAAAAACTCTTGACCTCGGCCCATTGGGGCAGGGCTAAAGCTGCCTGAAATGCAAGATGGACAGTGATTCTGGGCCATTGGTCCTGAAACAGCTGGTAACAAGGCCAAGATGTTGTAGCCTGAGACACCAGTTTTCTTTTTTTAACAATTTTTGGCAAATTCAGTAAGTAATGCAAGCGGTTTCTGTGGCCATGTTTTCCTGTTGCTTTACATCTTTCCTGTTCTGGGAATGCATGGGTAAGATAAAAATGCAAACACATGAAACCCAGAGAAAAGCACAGCCTCTGCGCCGACATGAAGACTTTTGAGTTCTCATCAAAATGAACACGTTTTTCTATATCCAAGGAGTAGCATAGAATGCACAGCTGTGTGAGCATTCCCAAACCAGGCCGGAAGAGAGTGAAAGCACCTGCTTAATGAAATCGGAGGGACTTTCCGGTACATTTGTCTGGTTTTGGGCCTGGCTGGTAGAACCGTCAACACTGGAAAAATGATTAGACCTTAATCTATTAGTTGATGTATTTATTCATCCAGGCATATAAAAATGATTATTTGAATGCATGGATTGTGGCATTTGAAAACTATTGATCAGAGATTTGACATTTTCTCTAAGAATTCCAGAAAGATGGGTCTCCTGTTTTCTGACACGAAGCTGGCCCATTTTAATGATGGAACAGCATGTTCCCCTCCTGGTTTCTTCTCATTGTCCCTTCTCTCCCTCTCTTTATGTTTTTTAAAGGATTTGGAATTTTCTAGCTATTCCTTCCTGTCTTCTGGTGGACAGTTCTCTTCTTTATAACCAATCATGGGACCTCACGGGATGTCTGTGAAACAGTTTTGGATGAGTCTCATGTGGTGAGTTTTGTGTGTACAGTAATTCCCCAGACTGGAGGTAGTGCGTGACCCAGCGGCTTGGATGTGTCTCTAAGGACCCACTTCCTGACCTTGTGTTTTGCTTTCCATTGCCCTTGGTTCCTTCTTGTGCTCCGTCCCAAGCCCCCTGCAGCCCTGAGCTCCCGAATGGTCCTTAGGCCCTTTGTCCTTACCTGGCATTCACGGGAAGAGGGGTGGTGTCTTTGGGTAGCCCTGGACAAGTGCAGTGAGCCACTTTTTCCCTTAATGGTCTGAATTGGGCCCTTCTCTGACCCAATCACCAAGGCTGTGCACAGACAGAAAGGAGAGAAGCATATGGGAGATGGAACCAGCAAATGCCCAATAATAAGGAAAAGCCTCCTGAGAGTTTAGCCCTTAGCCTGTCTCTCTGTCTTTGAACTTCAGAGGAACCCATCTGTGATCATTTCATTGCTTTGGGGAAGAAGCATTACTCATTCTTGGAGGGATTGGTCTTGGGCTTGACAATCTTTAGTTAAGATTCTGCTGAAAAAGCTACCTGCCCTCCTAGTTGACCTGTTTTCAAGAAAGATGGGCTGAGAGCTCAAAATGGAGCAGTCACTAACGTTCAGTTGTCATAGCAACCCATTTGGTAAACATCAGCTTGATGCTACTTGACAGGGGTGAATAAAGCTGAAGATTTGGCACCTATTCCCAGCTCTGGACTTCATAAGAAATGTTCATTCGAATGTCCGGGAAGGACACTCCTGTCTCCACTAGGGGAGTCAAAAGGGCCGAGAGGGTTTGGGGCCAGACCTAGCGGGAAGGACCTTGGAAGTCCTCTTCTGAGCCCACTTCACGTCCACACTTCTTGAAGTAGTTGTCTGTCTAGTATTCCGCTTCCCTGTGTCCTGCTCACGCGTAACCCTGTTGTGCTGCTCACTGTGGCCCCCTCCACTGAGACTTCTCTCCAAGGCCCTCTGCCAGCAGCTGGGGGCTGGTGCCTCCTCGTGGAAACCGTCCCGGTACTTCCACGGCTTTTCTGGCCAGCACATCTGCCCACCACCCTGACCGCCCCTCTGAAGGTTCTCTGTGACTCCGCCCATCTGTCAGGCCCTTCTGTGCTGGGCCTCTCTTCCTGGTTCTGTTTTGCTTCTCTTTAGGTCATTTTTCCCAAAGACTGAAATCACCACTTTTCTGCTGGTGCCCAGATCTCTCTCTAGCTCAGAGTGCTGCACTCAGTGTCAGCTTCTAGCTCATGACCTTGTGATGTTTCTTCCTGGGGAGCCCACAGGTATCCCCAACTCAGTGTGCCCCAAGCAGAGCTCTCCCTCTTCTCCCTACATGCCACTCTTCCCGGTCAGCTCAGACAGAACTCAATTCTTTTTTCACTCTCCTGACACCCTCCCTCCTCCCCCACCCCACCCCCTGTCATACACCATCCATGACCACATCCTCTCAGCGTCTCTTCGTCCCCTCTCCAGCCTGGTGGCCCTTTTGCAGTGGTCTGACTTGGATCCATCCCCATTCTCGCTTGCCCAGTCTTTCTTGCCTCCTGTCCCTTCTCTTCTCCATCACTCCAGGTTGATGCTTCACTAAGTTGAATTATGCCATCTTCCCACGACTTCATCCATTTCAGTGGCTGCTCATGACCCTTCGGATAAAGTACAGGCACCATAAAGTGACCTCTGCTGGCCCTGGGTGATCTGCTCTTCCTTCCTCCCCAGCCTTGTCCTGTGTTCCCTTCATGGAATGCTCAAGCCACACTGCATGTCATGGCCTCAACATGGCTCCACATGCTCTCCTACTCTTCTCCACTCATGCTACATTCCCCAGCCCAGGACATTCTTCTCCTTCCCTTGGCCTGCCAATCCCCCTGGTCCTTTGGTCCTAGCATGACAAGAGTCCCATCTACTGTTGTCATCAGGCTTCGTTCAATGGGATTAAGTCAGAAAGCAGCCATGGGACACTGGTCAAAGTCCCCAGATTGCCCCAAACTGCCCAAATCTTGGTCCCATTCTCTGCAGAATGGGGAATAACAGCAGCTGCCTGGGTGATGCCATGATGATGACCTTGTCCATGAGATGGTGGGGTTGCTGTGCCCAAGAGCCTTTTCCTGCAGAGGCAGCAAGAGTGGGGCTGGGGCTGGGCCACAGGGGATGTAGGGTTGGGCAGGTAAGGGTGAAGGGGTGAGGGGGTGAGCCCAGCACTGGAGAAGGGCATTGATGGTGCCTGAGGTTGGGAAGCCCTGGGGTGTTCTGGGGCCCAGACAGCAATGGGTCTAGGCAGGGGTCTGCCTGCCTGCCAACTCTGCTGTCCTTTTGTCCCTTTCAGGCCTGGGCTGGGTCTGTGCAGTGGAGGCAAAAGGGGCACTCAGTGTAAGTCCTCGCAGGAGGATAAGATCCTCCTGCCTGGGGTTGAATCTCAAGAGCTTACTTGGGGTCCCATGTCCCAGACCATCCCAACATCCTCTGGGATAACAGGTCCTGGACCTCCGGGATCGACAGCCTGGTAGCCTTCTCTAGGGGGAGGAGGGGATGCTGAGCTGCAAGCCTAGCACAGCTGCGGATGTCAGCACAGAGTTCCAGCTCCGCGCTCAAGAGGGGTGAGCGTGATGGTAGGTGGACTTGCCATTGCCTGAACATCAGGCCATCTTTCCCACCCACAGCTCTGCCCACGTGATTTCCTCTGCTGGGAGCCCCTAACCTGTCACCCCACTCCCCTGCTGGCCCTTCAACTCTCAGCCCCATCTGTGCCTTCTCAGGGAAGCCCTGGTGAATTTTGCCTCTCAGGCTGGCCGTGGGAGCCCAGAGGGCATGCCCCATCCTTGGTGCTGGGGCCATGGTGCAGAGCTCCAGGTGGGCTGACCACTCCATTAACCCAGGGGTCTTCTTGGGGACAGGAGTCTGTTTTTTTCATCCCTACCTCCTCAGCTCACAGGTGGGCCTGGCCCTTAGGAAGCATGTGCTTAAGTTTCGGGAATGTGGGTGTTAGGCTGCTGAAATCCACCAGTGTCTTGTTTGGGATTCATCTGATGGTGGGGGGCAGGGAGAGGGATCCTGTGTGCACCCCAAGATCAGGTCTGACTCTCCTCCCTGTACTGTATTGGTTAGCTACTGCTGCATAACATGTATCCCAAACTTAGTGGCTTGAAATAAGTTTCCAGAGGACTGAGATTTGGACACAACTTGGTGGGTCCTTGGCTCAGTATCCCTCCCCAGGCTGCAGTGAAGGTGTCTACTGGTCAGGACTGCAGTCTCATCTTCAGGCATGGGTGGAGAAGCATTCCCTTCCACACTCTCTCATGGGACGTGTGCCTGAACCCAGCTCCTCCCTGGCTGTTCCTTCCCAGGTGGGCCCGTCCTCTGACAGTTGGCCTCATCAGAAGCAAGCAGATGAGAAAACAGAGAGAGAGAATGCCAGTAAGATGGGAGCCACAGGCCATTTATAACGTATCTTGGAAGTGGCTTCCCCTCTTTTTTGCTGCATTCTCTTCCTCAGAAGTGAGTCTCTGGGTCCAGCCCACCTGGGAAAGGGTGAGGGTGGCCTGTTTGGGGTCTGCTGGCCATGGGTTCAGCAGGTCAATGGGGGCTCCCGAGCAAGACACTGGATGGACAGGATTGCAGGGGGATGCTCAGGTTCCTAGGCCATCGGCCTCACTAGGCAACCGTCCGTACCCATGCGTTGGGGGAAGACTGCTAAGAAAGAGCAGCGATGCCCCAAGCACAGCTGCAAGGACCAAGGACCATTATTTTGTTGTTTTTTTTTTTGCTTTCCTCTAGTTGCTTCATGAGCTTGAAAATAATGAACTGCATTAAAGAATAAAGAAAAAAAGACATCTACTGCATGAGGCTGACTCCCTTGAGTTAGCCTGCATAATTGATATTTAATTGTTTATGGCACAAGTTAAATTAATTACTTCCCCAAGAGTAAACGACTGTGTTGGGAGCCAGGACCAGGAACGCAAATGAGTCGTCAGGCCTGTCCCCTTCACTGGGCGACAAGGTGCTTTGTGAGCTGTGGGGCTCTTCTCCAGCAGACCCATCCACCTGGGGCAGGTGACAGGCCAGGGATGTAAGTGAGGGTGGTGGGCCTAGTAGGGGGCACTGAGGGGCCATCCCACTATTTCTCAGTGGGCTCCTTGTCCTCTGCCAGCCCCTACCGTGGCACCCATATTCCCTGCCTCCTCCTCTCCCTCTGCATATTCTCTTTGGGTCGCTCCTCTTCTCCCTGGGTGCCATTCACTTTCTTTCTTCTGCTGCCCCCGTGTCCCTTTCCAGCCAGCCCAGAGTTCTCTGCTGAGCCCGGCCACCACCCCGACCTCATGAGTCTTCTACTGGGGTAGCTCTACGCTTCTTGGGCGCACTGTGCCCCACACTGTCCCTCATCCTGCTTCCTGCCCCAACCTGCCTCCATGACCCCGTCCAATCCTGCCCCAAGGCGTGGCACTCGTCCCCCGGCCCCCTGGGACCCCTAACTCAGCTGCATTGCCTCAGAACTGTCAGCCCCATGGGGCTCTTGCTCCAGCCTCTGCATCTTAACAATTCCCATCTCTTCTGCATTCCTAGTTGGGGGCAGGGGTCAGGTGTAGCTGCTTCTCACTGTTGCTGATGCCTCGATGCCATAGATTTCTCCTTCTAACCTTTCAGTTATGCAGTTAGCCACGTTAGAGGGGAAAGAACTTGCTGTTACCATTCTTTCTGTTCGGGATAACCCAGGAAGGTGTGCCTCCTGCCCCTTGTAGCCCTTCCCCTCCTCCTGCGCCTGACAGCTTCTCCCATCCCCTCCCCAGGTGCCTCCTACACCCCTGTGGCCCCTGTGTGGTGCCGGCCACCGCCCCCTGTCTCTGACCTTGCCCACCAGCAGTCTTTTCTCATCGTCCCTGTGCCCATTGCTCCCCAGCCCCTCAATCTCCCTCCACACCCAGGCATGCCCTGACTTGAGTTCCCCCAGCAACACCTGCTGGTGCTCCCTCTGTCCAGAACCTTCTTCGCCACCCTAGGGCCTGCCCTATTCTACCTGTCCCCCAGGCCCTGCCTTCTCTGGCCCCTCTGCACCTGCACTGGGGACCTTCCCCAGCACCCTCTCTATCCACCCCACTTTGTGGGAATTGTTAACCTACTAGACTGAGCTCTGGCAGGGCCCACGGCAACCCCGGGCAGGTGGCTCTCCCAGGCTTCCCCCGAGGAGAAGGATCTGATGCACATAGTGGACCAGGGCTGCGTGATCCTCAGGCTGGATGGAGAGGAGGCAACAGGCTGGTGAGTTTGCAGCCACCATCCCTAAGAGATGCTTACTGCTGTGGTGGTTCTGCTGCAAGACCCTCTGCCACCAGCACTGAGAGTGCTCATCCCTATTGGGATTAATTTCAAAGTGCCCCCACCCCAACCTCTCAGGACGGCTAGGAATGGGGAGATGGGGACCATTTTCCATCTGGGACTGGAGCTGTCCACCCCCACTACAGTGACCACCCCTGAAAAAAAGAGGAAGAAAAGCCTTTTCGTAAAAACTACTCAAACTTCACCAGAAGGAATGTCACAGTCTCAGGCAGCAATAAGCTCCTCTCCCTTTTGAGCTTTCTCCGAGTGAAGCCAGCAGCCAAAGGGGAGGGGGAGAATGATTGCGGGTATCATGGTGCCAGCACCGCCTGCAGTGCTCGGAGCAACCCTGATTGGAAACCTGGGGCCTATGCCGTGGCACATGGCTGGTGGGAGCGGATTCTCATGTCCTCCCTGCCCACAGAGCCTTAGCTGGGCTGCTTCTCCCCTGAAGCCCCTGGTCACTGTGTCCCTCCTGTAGGAGGGGCGGCCTCTGGGTGGGCTTTGTGCCTGGGTCTCCCTTTTTGTCCCTTGCAAGCAGAAGCATCTGGTCCCAGAGAGTCACTGCGCTTTACTTAATGGGGTTCAGTGGGAACGCAGCAGAAGGGCCTTGGCCGGATTCCCAAATGGCCCCACATCTCGGTTTGGTCCTTTGAAAGGCCCTGCTTCACTGGCACGTGGTGACAGCCTCGGCCACTGGGTGGCAGTGTCGCCGCGCCCAAGGCTCCTTTCCCACAGCTGTACGGGGAGGGCTGGAGCCGGGCATCCTCAGGGACCCCAGGTAGGGGGAGGGCCCCTGCCATCAAGGGCCCCACCGCCGCTCCCCCTGCCCCTAGCGTCCCCAGGACCCTGCCTCCCCTCCTTGCCCACCTGGCCGTCGCCTGGTCTGCCTTGTCCCCCACTGTGTGATATTTGTGACAGTAGCAGGCAGGCTAAGGCCTGGGGTGTCCCCCTGCTTCCCTCAAGGGCATCTCTGTGGGTGGTTAGTCCATAGCCTCCAGGTAGTGTTATTATGAGTCAGGAGCTGTGACTTGGCCCTTCTCCAATCTGGGTGACATCTCCAACCGGCTGTAGGGGGCTAGGGAGAGTCGTGGGGGAAGGGGACGGCAGAGTCTGCGGCTTCAGCAGCAGCCACCACCTCGAGGAAGAGGGAAATGTGGCCAACAGGTTCCAGGAGCCAGCGGAGCAGAGCTGGGCCAGGCACCGCCTCCCGCCTGCTGTGTGTGTCCTGGGGCAAGTGACTCCACCTCTCTGCCTCTGTTTTTACATTTTTTATTGTGTAGTATAACATATATACAAAGCAAAGAAAGAAAAAGGCAATAGTTTTCAAAGCACTCTTCAACAAACAGTTACAGGACAGATCCCAGAGTTTGTCATGGGCTACCATACCATCCTCTCAGGTGTTTCCTTCTAGCTGCTCCAGAATGTAGAAGGCTAGAGGGCTTAAATAATTTTTTATCATCACAATTGACTTTTTTCTTCTTTTTTTTTGTGAATAATAACATAGATAACAAAAAAGCCATGAATTTCAAGGTACAATGCAATTAGTTGTAGAACAGATTTCAGAGTTTGGCATGGGTTACAATTCCACAATTTTAGTTTTTTCACTTCCAGCTGCTCTAAGATACTGGAGACTAAAAAGAAATATCAATGTAATGATTCATCAGTCATACTCGTTTGTTAAACCCTGCCTTCTCTGTATAACTCCACCATCACCTTTGATCTTTCTAACCCACTCTTTAAGAGTATTTGGGCTATGTCCATTCTACTTATTCCTGTTGAGAGGGGCTGTCAATAATATGAAGTAGGCAGATGGCACTAGCTGAAGTTCTGGAGAGGGTGGCCTCTCTGCATTTCAGGACTTGTCTGGTCCAGGGAACCATCTGGAGGTTTTAAGTTTCTGGAAAGTTACTCTAGTGCATGGAACCCTTGTGTGATCTTATTTATTGCCCTAGGTGTTCTTAAGGATTGGCTGAAATGGTCCTGATTAGGGTTGGCAGGTTATGACAGGTAGCAAGGTCTACCTGAAGCTTGCGTAAAAGCACCCTCTCGACTCTATTTGAACTCTCTCTCCCACTGATACTTTATTAATTACACTTCTTTTCCCTCTTTTGGTCAGGATGGAATTGTTGATCCCGTGATGCAAGGGTCAGGCTCATCCCTGGGAATCATCTTCCATGTCACCAGGGGGACTTTCACTCCTGGATGTCATGTCCCATGTAGAGGGGAGGTCTGCCTCTGGTTTTTGAATCTATAAAATGGACCTACTAATATGTAATTGCACGGCCATATAATAACGTGCTCATATTATCCTCTCTTGGGATTGTGTGAGAAGCAAATGAGCTGATCCCTGTGACGTACTTAGAGCGGTGGCTGGTGCCAAGGAAGCTTGGGACAACGTGTAGTCATTACTGTTATTATCAGCGAATTTTCATTTATTTGAGCCTAGTAACAATAAATTTGTGGTAATTACCAATCCATACTGATCGTTTCTTTCTCTGAAATTTGGCTTATATCAGATAAGTTAACAATACACATTTTCCTTTTTTCTTCATCAGTATTTTTGTGTGCAACATTTGTCTTCTCTTCTCAATGAAAAGTTCCTCAAAAGCAGGCCTGAGCCCTCCACTTTTCATTTTTCATCACAGCTCTGTACTTCCTGCAGCAAAGGGGCCGTTTATGTGATTGCTCTGAATTATTTCAGACAGAAAATAGGCTCAAGTTTGTTTTTTTATGCTGTAGGTGAGAAAGGGTTTCCAAGAATTTTAACAGTAAACAAGATGCTGAGAGAGATTTTTAAGGCACCCCAGGTCATGTTGTTTAAGCTCTCAACCCTCAAAACGTAGCTTTAAAGATTCCTTAGATTGGGTTCCCTGGGGACTAGTCACAAAGACTGGACTGGATTTGCCTTCTCATCCTCTAGGTATTCTGTGTGCTGGACAATAGTGAACTGTACTAAAAAAAAATAAGAGAGAAAGCTATGTCCCACCTGACTTTCCTTCAAGCTGGACTGGCTTAATGTTGTTTTGTTGTCTATAAGCTATGTTAGATTTCTGGGGCTGTCACAGTGAAGTTCCACAAAGTGGGGTGATGGAGAGGCTTAAAACCCCCACAGACTGGGGGTGAGAGGGGCTTAAACCACAGAAATGTATTCTCTCCCCATTCTGGAGCTGGAGGTTTGCAATCAAGCTATGGGCAGGGCAGGGGTCCCTCCAGAGGCTCCAGGGGAGGCTCCTTCCCGACCCCCTCCAGTGTGCCTTGGCTTGTGGCGGCCTCTCTCTAGCCTCTACCTGGTCTTCACACAGCATCTTCTGAGTCTATGTCTCGACTCTCCTTCTCTTTCTTGGACAAGGACATGAGCCATTGGATTTAGGGCACATCTAAATGCAGGCTGTTCTCTTCTCAAGACCCTGAACTAGTTACATCTGCAAAGACCTTGTTTAGGTCACCTTCACAGGGACTGGGCTTAGGACTTGGAAGTGTCTCTTGGGAGGAATAAAATTCAACCCACCACATAAGCCCAGAGGAAAAATTGCTGGCTGTGGTAGATAGGTTAAGGTGTCAACTTGGCCAGGTGAACGTGCCTAGTTCTGTTGCTATGGCCATGAGCCAATGGTAGTGAACCTCATCTGTTGCTCATTACATTTGCAGTCAGCTGAGAGGCATGCTGCAATGAATGATGTTTGATTTAACTGGCTGGTGCTTAAATGAGAGAGTTCAATGTAGCACAGCACTCGCAGCTCAGCCCAGGCCTTTGGAGATGTGGAAAGGAATCACCCTGGGGAAAGTTGTTGGAACCCAGAGGCCTGTAGAGAAGGCCAGCAGAGATCACCCTGTGCCTTCCCACATAAGAAAGAACCTCAGTCGAAAATTAGCTACCTTTCCTCTGAAGAGCTATACATTAACTAAATAAATCCCCTTTGATTGAAAGCCAACCCGTCTCTGGTATGTTGCATTCCGGCAGCTAGCAAACTAGAACACCGGTGTTCGGGGCTGTAGACTTGTCTTGGATCCTGAGCTCTGTCTCCATCTCCCAGCTCTGTGACCCAGTGCTTGTCTCCTTCTCAGGCAGGGGCAGGAGGGCCAGGCAGGGGCCAGGCACGAGTGGGGGGCTGGCCCGGGTGGCAGGGAAGGCAGGACCCCTGGTGAGTCTGGAAAAGCAGGCACCCTCAGAGAGCGCAGCGGCCACATGGGGCAGGCTGGTGATTGCACAGCTGCTCTAGTCACAGGTTTTTTATTTAAAAAAAAAAAAAACCAGAAATCTGGATGTTTATATAGTTCAATTTTTTTAGAAAAACATTGAGTAGATCAGATAAAATATGTCCATGTCACAGATTGAGCCTGCTGATTAAATCTGTGGCCTAAGTTTCAGTACAAAGGTTGAGATTTTGTGACGTGATTTCTGTTTCTACGGGTTAACTGATGTTTGCAATGCAATTCATATCATCCAGTGCAAGATGAAAAAGTGGAGCGTCTTGTTCAACGAGCAGGAAAAAGTGGTTGCTGAAGATACTACCACATAAAACTTTTTCCTTTTAACTGTGGTCTCTCTCAACTTGTGGTGTTTCTGTTTCCCATTTAACGTTCTAAAAAAAAAAATTGAAAGCGTAAATGATTATCATGAATTATACCATTCACCTTTTTTACTGCGCAATACCAGTTTAAAGTGCAAATACAGGGGTGTTGAGCTTGTAGGTGGAATTGACGAACTTGCACTATTCACATTTTGTAACTCTTACATGCACATGCATTTTGTTCTTGCCTGAACAGAGGGAAAACTGTACAGAATCTAGCTCAGCTGCTTCTAGCTCACTTCTTGACATGTGCACTTTCTGCCAACCCCCTCA
This sequence comes from Tamandua tetradactyla, assembly GCF_023851605.1. Lineage (NCBI taxonomy): Eukaryota > Metazoa > Chordata > Mammalia > Pilosa > Myrmecophagidae > Tamandua > Tamandua tetradactyla. The sequence goes on along the minus strand of NC_135331.1, from coordinate 6,894,341 downwards.
ACTTCTATTGATGAGTAAGGGAGGAGAGAAAGGAAAGGGAACTGAGTCTCTCCATCCTCACCTGGTAGTGCTTTGAGTCCCACGGGCCTCCCACACACCTGTGTTGGTGGGGCATGGCAATCACTGTATGAAACGGGTTGGCAGGGAATGAAGCATGGACACAGAGTGCACACATGTTCTCTGCCCACATGCATGTGCACTGTTGCCTCAGATTGCACTTAGAAAGTGCAAGTTCAAGGACAAGACGGTTCTGAGTTTCAGAGGTGAAGGGAATGATGGCTGAGTGTGCGGGACTGTCTGAGCACAGGAGCCCATTTGGCTGCTCAGATCTCGCTCAGGAAGCACATGCCCCCACCGCGCCTAGGGTCTTGCTACCCCTGACCGCTAGATCAGTTTTGAGGACTCAGAATCCTAAATAAACACATGCGACCTTTGATGGAGGTTTGTTCATTTTGGGCGCTGGGTTCAGATTCTCCCAACTTGAGATTCTGATGTATTATTTTTGCAGGGTAATTGCTAAAACATCTGGTTTGGGGCCCCTGGCCTATTCCTGATTTTTCTTTTTTAACATCAGCAATGTTGAGTGTTGTGTTTAGCAGCAAAGAAATCAGCCTTAACTTAAGACGAATTGTTTCATTTGTGGCCTAGAGTGGATTTTTATACTGTTTTCTACCCAGCATCTCCCTGCTTGTCCTGTGGAGGTCATACCTGGATGATGCTTTGGAGGACGCCCTTTGTGCTTCAGCTAAGGCGGACTCCATCTCCCGGTGCCCGGGGTGGGTCGGGGCTCAGGCCCAGCCGGTCACAACAGTCCATTCATTCCCCTGCTGTAGTCGCTGATTCGCTGATGCGTGTGTGACCCCAGAGACACTGAGATGCATGCAGCTTCTTTTCCCTGCGGCTTCCAGGAAAGAAACCCACACTTGTTCTTGTTGGCTATGGCTAACGTGAGCTTGGAGGTTCTGGTCTCTCTGTGACATGGAAATCAGGAATAAAGACAGCTCTATGGAAGACCAGGCCAAGGGATGGATCAAAAGGCACCTGTAAAAAATACTTAAAAATTTACTTTCAGTAAAATTCACTCTTCTTGATATAAAGCTCTAGGAGTTTTTGACACGTGCCTAGAGTTGTGTAACCCCAACCACAATCAAGATAAATATCAGTTCCATCACCCCCTGTCCCCCACAAATTGCCTTGTTTTGACTTTTGTAGTCAAACCCGCCCCAGCCTCTAACTTCTAGTGTTCACCCGTCTATTCCCAACCCTCTAGTTTTGTTTTTTTCCTGAGTGTCAAGTAAATGGAAAGTTACAGTCTGTAGCCTTTTGAGCTTGGCTTCTTCTTCGTCTTCTTTTTAAACTATTAGAGAAGTTGTGGGTTTATAGAGCAATCATGCATAAAATACAGGCTTCCCATACACCTGCCCACCACCGCGAGGGAAGTTTCTTACAATTGCACTTTCTTGTAATTCTACTATTTTTTAACAGTAGTTACATTTGTTACAATTGATGAAAGATTATTAAAGCAGTACTGTTAACTGTTGTCCATAATCTGTGTAGGGGTATTTCCCCCCATATTCCCATTTTTTCATGCATGTCTTTATTTTATTATTCATTTACTCATATACTGGATGAAAGGAGTCAGTCACAAGATTTTTACAATCACACAGTCACAAAATGAAAGGCATATCATTATAAAATCATTATCACAGATCAAGGCTACTAGTTATAGTTCAACAATTTCAAGTTTTTCCTTCTGGCTATCAAATACCCTAGAAACTAAAAAGAAATATCTATCTAATGATTCAGTAGTCATAATCGTTTGTTAAATCCTAACTTCTCAGTTACCACTCCTCCCTCTCATTTGACCATTCTTTGAGCTTTGTTTCTTCCACTCAGCTTAATGTCTGGAGACTCATCAATTTGTGTGTATCAGTCATTGTTCCTCTTTATTACAGACTAGTGCTCCACTCTGTGGCTGTTCTGCAGTTTGTTCATTCATGAGTTGCAGGATGTTTGTGAGAATGCATTTCGATGACGTCTTTTGAATGCTGGATCCAGCCATGCCTGAAGCTAGAACATCTCAGCTCTCCCCCGTGACCACCCTTAAATTACATTTTGTTTAGGTTCACATGGTTTGTGCTCTCTATGAACTGAAAGAATCATTATCAATATAAGTAATACACAAATAAGGGGAAAGCTGGTCTGAATTAATGAGAAGTTCAAAGCAAATGAATCCCATGTATGACATTTCTATAAACATAGTTGTACAATAAATCACACCACTGAGTTCCTGCATGGCATGTCCCTGGTGGGTGAGAAGGAGGTGACACCCATTTGACTCAGTGGGAAACTGAATCTCAGAGGGTTAGAGTGGCTTACCTTGGTACATAAAGTGGCAGAGCTGGGGATGGAGCCCAGCTCTCTTTCTTTCTGGTAAGCCTCCGCTGCTTCCCAACCACCCAGTGACAGAGCTGTCAGGATTGCTTAGTGAATTTTCCTCTCTTGTTTAAATACTCTCCAAGGTGTCCAATTTAGAATAAATATAAATGGAAATTAGAACAAGGTCATCAACACTTCCTACTGTTTAACAGCTGATGGTGCCAACAGGGGGTCAGCGTTGCTGTCACTGAGATCTTTCTCTTGCCTTCAATCACGCTCTTTCCACTTGGCGCCCCCAAGGAAGGCTCCTACATTGGCTTAAGCGTTTCACTCTCACTTCACCATGCATCTTGCTCTCTCCTCCTTGCTAATGCAAGCATGGTCTGCACTAAGGAAGAAATGTGCTATTTGTTTCAGCTAGTCCAGTGGTGGCACGTGTCCAGAGGGCCAGCCTGTACGATGTGGCGTTAGTTAGGTGTCGCTGGCTGCTGAACATATAACCCCAAGTAGCAGGCCACCAGGATGCAAAATTCTGTGCTGCTCACATGGTGATAAAATGAGCTGTTGCTGTTTGGCCGGCGGCTCTTCTCCATGGGGAGACTCAGGGGCGAGGCTCCTTCCCTACGATGCCCCTGGCTCTCACAAGTGGAAGGTAAGGAGTAGACCCTAGCTCTGCTCACTCTTACGTGGCCCGATGGAGAGGCATTCCCTGCCTGGGCAGCCATGTGCGCCCTGGATGGAGGTTTCCGCTTCTCTTTGTGATTTGAGCGTGTGGCTGTCATTCCTGGAGACACGACAACTTGCTGTCTGGACTAAGGGCACCCCTGCCTGCCACCCCTCACACTCACATTTCCATCACCCCGTGCAACACTTCCCCCTCCTTGGTTTAGGCTTGGGTTCAGGCCTCACGTACACATGGTGAAAATAACTCGGGACCCGATACCGTTCCAGGAGAGCCGTTAGTTCTCTGTCCCTCTGCATTCCTGGGCTCCTCTGCATTCCTGGGCTCCTCCCCAGGGGCAGCAAGGCCTCTCTGGTTTTCCTTTCAGCTCTTCTGGGGGTCACTCCTGTAACTACACAGGACACTGCTCCTGCTGCTTCCTGAGTTATCTCTAGGCAGCTGCGCTCTATGTTTGGAGGATGAGGATTTATACTGATCTCCGCTTCTTCCTGCCTCCCTTTGGTGTAGGTTAGGATTATGCTTGGCTGCTGCTCACAGAAGTCCTGGCCACAACAGCTTGGGCAGATAGAGATTTTTAAAGTTGTGTTGTATTATATTGTATCATATGACATTGCTGTATTATGATACTCTATTATAATAATCATGTTATACTATATTGGATTAATTTACCCTTTTATTTCGTTCTGTGGCTGGCTCCTCCTGCACCGCCATCCTCAGGCCGTGCCCTTAGTCTGCACGCTGCTCCACTTCCCTCTCCTGCCGGGATGTGGTGCCAGCACCCACAGCTGGAAGTCCGACGTTTCTCTAGAGGGTGAATTCAGTTGCCTTCGAGAGGAGCCTCTGCTTTTTGGCTGGACATAAATACCAGCCTCCTGCCTTTTATGCAGGGTGGTGAAATCGAGAGGAAGTGTGAGTGGAGTTGGGTGCCCCACCTGTAGCATGCACCTGCTCCCTTGCCTTCAGCTCCACTTTTTACTGCTGTCTCCCACTGTGTGCACCCACACTGAGCCAGCAGCCTCCCTGGGGGACCCAGGGCAACACTGAACCTTCTGTGGCACACACAGAGCATTCCAGCTCGAGGCTTCCTCTGCTCTGGCTGGTCCCATCAGCACACTTCCCTCCACTTGCACTTCCATGAATGCACTGAAAAAGCTTATCTCCTGGTAGCCCTCCTGCAGGTCTCTTGCTAATAGGTCTATTTCCTTTTTGTACTTTTTAATTTGTTACTTTCCATGGAGTTTCTGTGAAGCTGTAAAGAAATGAGTGTGCTCGGTCTGGGATTTAAAGTCAAACTCTGTATCTTCCTTTCGAGAGTAAAAATGTCAGTATTTCTCTTTGATTGGGTATGCAATGCATGCTCATTCTGCACCATCTGAAAATACACAGAGAAGTGGGAGGCCATTAGGAGGCATCCATAGGTCTCTGAGCCCTTGCCTCCAGCTGGTGGTCCAGTTTGGTCCAGGACGGGCCGCTAGGTAAAATGATTACAGAATTAATCAGGGTGAACAAATGGGCAAGACTACCAGTGAAATGTTGGTAAGGAACAGGAACCTCCTGTGGGCTCAGCCACTTTGTGACTGCACGTGGATTAAGCTGGGATGTGTTGGCACGAGTGGCACAGGGCAGAGGAGCAAAATGGGGGAGCTCACAGCAGAGCCTGGTGGAGAGCTGGTCTCCATGCAACTGCAGCGTGCATGGGAAATCCCTGGGAGGGGTCACTGCACAGTCACGGTTGGGAGAAAGCAGCTAGCTACAAGTCTGAGGCCGGCACCAGAAAGGAGGGAAAAGGGGCAGATTTAGGTGAATTGGAGCATAGTGGAGAAGGGGGGGTGGGGGTGCATCTTGCCGCAGGTATTCAAATTTAATTAAAAAAACAACTGTGAAATCAAGTATAACACAGCCCCTGACCAAATCCAGTGCGTGCTAGTTTTAAACTTTTATCAGATTCTCACTTCACATTATACAGCAAAATAAATAACATGTATACAAAAAAAGCAATAAATTTCAAAGCACATCACACCAATTAGTTTCAGAACAGATTTCGGAGTTTGACATGAGTTACAATTCCACAATTTTAGGTTTTTACTTCTAGCTGCCCTAAGATACTGGAGACTAAAAGAAATATCAATACAGTGATTCAGCAGTCATACTCATTTGTTAAACCCTACCTTGTCTGTATAACTCCGCCATCACCTTTGAGCTTTCTCTCACTCTTTAGTGGGTATTTGAGCTGTGCCCATTCTAAGGTTTTCATGTTGGAAGGGTTTGTCACTAATATGGGGTGGGGAGATGGAACTATCTGATGTTTTGGAGAGGTTGTACCCTCTAGGTTTCAGGACTTATCTGGTCCAGGGACCCATCTGGAGGTTGTAGTTTTCTGGAAAGTTGCCCTAGTGCATGGAAACTTTGTAGAATCTTATACATTGCCCTAGGTGTTCTTTAGGATTGGCAGGAATGGTTTTGGTTAGGGTTAGGCAAGTTGTGGTAGGTAGTAATGTCTAACTGAAGCTTGCATAATAGTGCCATTATGTTTTAAATTGTGTACATTTTCCTTTGATTGCCTGTGTGGAATGCACCACCAGATCCTCAGAGAATACGCTTCCAGGGGCTCTGGGTTTTAACTCTTTCTAGGACCTGGGTTTCAGGTTTCGGAAGAGGCATGCTCGGGGATTCTGAAGAGTAGGATGTTCATTCACTTCTCTAGCATCATTTTCTGGATTTTAACTTCCCATCAAGCTAGACCACCCGAAATCCACTAGCTGTCCCGACCCCTGCTGCTGGGCGTCTGCAGAACTGCTCTGGCCTGAGTGCCCTTTGTGTCATAGTCCCTCCTTGCATCAAGGACCCCATGGGAACTATCCTGATGAACTCAGCGTAAGGCAGGGACGCTATTGCGTCCCTCAGGAGCCTTCAGGGACACCCACCCCCTCCCCCACCCAGAGGAATTTCTCTTGTACTCAGAGCCAGGAAAAGCTTTCCTCCTTGATTTCCCCTTAGCAAACGTCTATGGGGACCCAGTGTCATGCTTTGGGAGCTGGGCACTTCAGAACCATGCTGGCAGCTCCCTTTAGGTGCTGCGTAGATGCTGACAGTGTAGCTGTTCTGCCTCACTTTTCTCTGGCAGGAGGGCACTGGGGGTGAGTAATAGTATAGACTCTGCCTGGCGCTTGGGGCTACGTGTCCTGCCCATCCTGACCAGGGCACTGGTCTACTAGTAATTTTCGTACGGTGACATCCATTCGTGCACTTGAGGTCCCAGAGTCCTGCCGGGACCCCAGCACTTTATGAGCTGCTTCCTTCCAGGAGGCCATTAGTTTCCCCCGAGGCTCTTGGGGCTTCCTTGGTGCCATCTGTCCTTGGCCATGCCCAGGCAGGGAAGCCTTTTGCCATGGAGTGTCTTTTTACAACACCTTGCGCTTCCTCCAGGCCTGAACTTGGTTTTCTTTCTGGCTCCTGAGAAAGGCTGAGACCAGCGCCCCTTTTCAGCCTGGGCTCATTAAGCCTTCTTTCTCCTTCCCTGCTCTCAGTGCCCACCGCACCCAGCTGGGAGTGCGGGAAGGGGTGAGCCCTCTTGGAAATCGCGGATTGAATGGGGCCTCATTTCACATGCAGCACGCGGGTCACAAGGTCTACCTGCCAACGGGAAAAGAATGGTGCTCCTTTATTACATTTTGGAATTAAAGGGAGGGGTGCTGGCTTCTCAGGCCAGGGTGCAGTTCCCAGGACACAGGCCCTTGGCTTCATAAAGTGCTACTAAATTCAGATATCCTATTTTGTTGCAATCTGGTTCGAGGACAGGATGAAGCCCTGGCAGCTGAGGTTTATGATTTTCCATATAAGCTTTCAGAAGGAATGTGTATTGCTGTTTGCTTGAGTTATTATGGTGGGGCAGGAGCATAAACCTCACGGTGCTTTTTCAGAGAAAATGGAGGCTTTGGCCACAATAAACAAGAGAGAAGGCACAGCTTTAAATTTCTTGTGAATCAGTTGAGCGTTTTAAAAAATACTCACAGGCAAGATGAAGGAAACAATGAACTTATCCACAATGAAAGCTAAATATATTGAATTGTGCACTTATTTTAATATCCTTTCCCATATCTGGACACGCATCAGAGTAAACCTTTCCTTGGACTGCCCTTACATTTTACAAGATGGTAAAATCTGCACCTCTCACCTCTAGATCTGGTTGGCAGGCTGCCCACTTAGTTTAGCAAAAAGACATTGTTGCACCATAGAATAGATTGACTGCAGTTTGCGGTGCCAATTAATTACTAGGCAGATTTAACCAGAATTTAACTTTCTGGTTTGGAGGGGAAAATAAACCGACAAAAATCTAATTTAAATTTATTCCGCACTGCCTAACGTCAAAATACAAATTACCCCTTGGTGGCAGCAGCAGCCAAAAGTTTCCTTTAGATGAGGCTAATTCTGCAAAATCCTCTCTCCCTCCTCTCTTTGATCCAAATCCTGCCCAATTTAGATAGACACATTTCTAAGGAAACTCAGGTCAACGTGGTGAAAGTGAATATATTGTGTGTGTGTTTATGTATATGCATGTGTTTGTGTGTGTGCATTTCTTTTTAACAGCTGGGATCATTTAGACAAAGCTTTAATGTCTTCTTTGTCACTTAACGTGCTTTATTATTTTCTCATGACAGTACATATTTGTTTAAATCATGGTTTGGATGATAGGCTATCATACCCATGGTGTGGCTTGAGTAATTTATCTAGTCATTTCCCTAACGATGGGTTTTTAGGTTGCTTCCAATGTGTTCCTGTTATAAATCATGCTTGTGATGAACATGGTTACACATTAATCTCCTTTCCCATCTCTTCACTGTTTCCTTATAGTCAATGCCTGGGTGAAGAGAGAACCGCACGTTTTTAAGGGCCTTGATACACAGTTTCATAATGGCTGCATGTGTGCTAACCAGGTCCTCCTCTGAAGTTCCCAGCTCCTTGGGGCAGAAACCATGAGGAGAACTTGCTTTCTAAACATCTTCTTGGAAGGAAAGATGCATCAGCCCCACAGGGTTGTACCTTTTTCAGTCTCCAGATTACAATTCCATCACCCTCTGGGAAAGGAAGCTTACCAAAGACAGTCTAGAAAAAGGCCAAAAAAATATTTAAATCAATAGAAAGTTGTAATTTGTAGAATTTGTAACAGACTGTAAAAAAAAAAAAAACAAATTAGCAGGATAGGGGTCTGTGGAATGATATTTCTTTGCCTTTTCATCTTCTAGATGCTATATTTTAAACACCAATATCACTTTCATTGCGTTTTGCCTTGGTGGGAAACCCTGAGGGGGCAGGAGCTTCAGTGCTGGGGTTTTATCTTGGGGAAGAAGAAAAAACCTTGCCCACCCCTGCTTCCCGGTGGGCTATCTTCAGTTTCAACAAGCTTGTTGGGCCTTTGCTTTCTGAATTTTCCATTAGAAATTAACACAGTAAGAAATGTGTTTTTTAAATTAAGAAGGTAATACATGGTTGTAACACATTAAAAGGAAATATAGAAGCATAGATGGTGAAGAGCACAAATCTTTTTCTCTTTTGGGTTCTATAAAACATTGTTATGTATGTTTATACACACAAATATAAAAATTTTTAAATTACTCAAATAGGATCATGTGACATACTTGCAATTTCTTTTTTCCAGTTAATAAAATATTGTGGATATCCTTTCAAATACGTACATATAATTCCACCCTATGGTTTTTACAGCCACCTATTAATCCGCATTAAATTGTATAGTTTTCCTAGCCACCTACTGACAAACCTGTAGTACTAATTAAAATAATAAATAATAACAGCAGATAAATATTCACTGAGCATTTATATGTCTTGGGCACTGTTCTGAGCACTTCATTTTTATTAACTCATTAATCCTTATAACAACCCAACAAGGTAAAATTTGTTTTTATCCTACTTTATCTATGAGGAAGTTTGAAGCCCAGAGAGGTTAAGTAACTTGCTTAAGATTGCTCAGGAGGTGGCAGAGTCATTTATCAGAGCCTGATTCATATCTGGCTGCAGCATGGTAAGTTCTTAAGTCTGTTTACAATTCAAAATGATGCTACAGGGAACATTTTTATAGACAAATATCTGTATATTCTCATTAGTATTTCTGGAGGAGAGATTTCTAGATATGGGTTGTTGGTCCATAGCTTTGCCTTCCTTTCCAAAAGAATTATGAAGCCATATTGGTGTCCCCAAGGAGCTGTGGTCCCATGTAGATGTCACATATAGGAGTGCTGGAAATCAGCACAAGTAATAAAAAGCCTTGGCCTGTTGCACAGGGTAGTGTTGTGATGGGGAGATTTTGCTGCATCCTCATCTTTGGGTCTGGGGATTTTTGAACACAAGAGGAGGCAACTTTGTGCACCCCCCCACCTCCCCATTAGTGGTGAACACTCCCTGATCCTCTGTACCCTGGGCATTTGGAGGTTCTTTTGGAGACTCCTGGAGGGCAGCCTCTCTGGACTTTCAGGGCTCACAGGCCAAGCCTGGGGTGGTGGGAGGCTGAAGAGTGCACTGTTAGGCAGTTGGGGGTTGGGGGCACAGGCCGCGTGGCTCGCATGAGCCTGGGCATGCGGCCTTCACCCTGCCTCTACTTTCCCCTCTCATGCAGCGGTACAGAGTCGCGGGATCGTGAACAGCCTGCAGAGGTTCTCCTCGCTTCCTGCCTACCTCCCCAGCAGCTTGCACATCTCGGACGCCCAGCAGGCCTTCTTCCTCAAAGAAACCAACCAGGACCTCACTAGAAACTCCAGCCTGCAGGCCCGGGCCGAGCCGTTCTTCATCTACCGGGCCAGGATGCCCCCCCTGCTCAACGCCAGCTACGGCCCCTTCTCGGTGCAGAAGCTCATCCCCCCAGAGCTCATGCTGACTGCCACGCCCTTTGCAAACATGGAGCGCTTCCCCTTCAACTGGAAGCTCAGATCCCACATCCTCGACAGCTCCATCTACTCCAACAGGCCCAAGGTGCAGACCCTCTTCTACATCACCGGGATGGCCTGGGACGGCGGCCACCCCGAGGACAGCCTCCCCTGTGTCACCATGTTCGCCTTTCCCGAGGCCAGGGAGGTGGCGGCCAGCTGCCGGCTGCGCGGGGCCCCGGGGCTGTGCGTGGCCGAGCTGGAGCTGCTGCCCGAGTGGTTCAGCTCAGGCCTGGACCTGGAGCCTGAGGAGGAGATCCCAGCTGTGCTGGGGGGCACGGCGCTCGAACTCTTCTTCGCGCTGTCCCCGGCCGATGAGGCAGGCGCCTGTCCCCTGGAGGAGGACGGCAAGTGGGAAAACAACATCCCCTCGGGCCGGGACGGACCCCGGCCAGCACCCCCTGCCCGGGAGCGCATCGGGAGTGTGGTGGTCTACCCGACTCAGGACGACCTCAAGTGGTCACTGCTGAGCCTCGACGAGAACCTCGTCCTCTCGGTGCCCCTGAACCTGCTCCGGGATGGGGCCACGGCCACCTTCTCGGTGTCCCTGACCAGCAGCTCTGCTGTGGACCGCTTCACCCTCAGGTAAGCTGCCCTTTGGGTCCCGTGTGTCAGGAGTCGCCTCCGGGTGGGTCAGGGGTCGTGAGCAGGTGAAAGGGGTGTCGCGCGTTTGCTGTGTCCCTGGTGGAATGGGACACTTAGACACCTGCGCTGCAGATCTGTCTGGGAAGAGGGCTGGGGAGGACATGGGCTGCGCCCCGAAAGACAAGCATAGTAGGGGCTGAATGCGGCCCTTTGGCCGTGGTGTGTTGGCCCCTAAAATAGACGGTCACTGTCGAGTCGTGGGGACCAAAGGGTACAGGGGTTCAGGGAGGAGTGTACTGTGTTTTGGGATGGGCAGCGAGGGGTTCATGAGAGATGAATGCGTTTCAAATGGGTGGAAGGATAAAGTGGGGGACCTGGTAGGTCGGAAGTGAGGAAGCCCTTTCCTGTATTGGGAGCAGGGACTCGGTATCAGGAAGCATCCCTTGGGCCCGGGGGACTGTTGGCTGGGTCGCAAGGCCATGGGACAGGCACCTCAGGGTGTGATTTGGGGTGGTGGAGGGCGTCCGTGGGAGGCAGCTCGGTCCCATGCGTGGGGGGGGGGGGGCACAAGAAAGAAGCCGGAGCTTGGCCCCACAGAGCTGGGACTCAGACCCCCATGAAGGGGGTCCTGCTTGCTGTTGGCTGCAGGAGGGGAAGCCACAAAACTGGGCTGACAGCTGGCAATGCCACGAACTGGGTTCATCTGCTACTCCAGGGTGACCCTTGAGGCTCGGGGGGCCCCTCAGTTCCAGAGGCAACCAGGAACCATGGGCAGGCTCCCCGCCCTGTCCCCTTCCCCTGCCCCCACCCTTGCTCTGGGCCCTGCCCTTCGGGCTCCCTCCGCTGCCCCCTATCTTTGGGGCGAGGCAGTGCTCCTGCACGTGGAGCAGTCCCTGCACCACCCAGCCCCCAGGTGGGTCCAGGGTGGGCCCAGGGTGAGTGACAACAGCCTCTTTAATGTCACAGCCCCCCCCCCCCAAACGAGAGAGCATAAGGCTAAACCCTGTGGGGAGGGGAGGGTGGGGAGATGGCTATGTGGCTGAATGGAGGACTTAGGGTGTGGAGTGATGGGTGAATGTCTGTATGCGGAATGTTTCACTTGAATCTTCCTTTCAAATACCAGCCCTTTCCCCAGTTAATGAGTTAAAAGAAACAATGAGTTTCAAAAACAAAAACAGAGTATTTTATTTTGCATTTACATTCATATATATCCAGGAAGAAGTATAGATTTGATTTTTTGGCAATAATTTTACTGCTCTTCTCTGGTTCTGGGAACTGCTTTGGATCACCCGGTGGTTCTGTCGCATCTCTCACGGGCTGGCAGAGGGCGGTGGGGTGCAGGCACTGCAGGGTCCGTGGGGCTGGGTGCTCGCCATAGCTCTTGCTCAGCTGGGCAGGGGATACTGGCTGGTGCTGAGCCTGCACCTGGAGCTGCTGGCTGCTGTGCTTTGCGTCACATCTTCACTGGCTCGTCCTTTTCCGGCATGGCAGCTGGGTGCCAGGAGGTCTGGGTGGGCGCTGCAAGGCTTTTTATGACCTCACGCCAGAATCCTAGAGCAGATTAACTGCCTCTGCCTCCTGTTGGTTAAGGAGTCACTAAGGCCACCCCAGAATCAAGAAGAGGTGACCGTATTCTTCCATCCCCTAACGGGAAGCGTACTAAGAGCTTGGGACTGTCTTTAACCTACACAGCCTGTGTTAGAGTGGAGCTAAAGACCAGCCCCCAGCTGAGACGGTCTCCAGATATCACCAGACGGGTTGGAAGAGAACTGAAAGGGGAATGGCCTTCTCATTCTGTGACTCCAGAGTCACAGTACTTCTGTACCCGTCAATCAGCTGGACCCACCTTAGCCACCAGTGGCTGGGAACCCTTGCTGGTGTTTCTGTCCTCTTCCATGAGTCTCTCTTTGGGATTTCAAGGCTGCCTTTGGCTGGCGTGGTCTCACATTCTCATTTTGAGGGTTACCTTCTGCCTTTACTTCATGTACTCCTTCCTGAACACTCTCCCTTTCATGATGGAGAGCTGAGTTTCTGACAGTATCCTACTTTCCTTCTCGCTGAAGAACTTCTTTCAGCTTGTATTGCAAGGCAGGTCTGTCCACAACAGATTCCCTCAATTTTTATTAGTCTGAGGAAGACTTCATTTCTTCTTCATGGCTGAAGGTGAAATTTGATGGTACTCCCACCCAATGCTGCCTCCAGCAGTGGTTTCTGATCTGGTTGCTTGTGAATCTCTGCATCTGCTGCCTCTCCAGTGTTTGCCCTGTGGCCTCAGTTTTCTGATGATCTAAGAAGAGTTGTTTAGATTCGTGTTTTATTTTCCATAACTGGTCTGTACCATGTTACCATGATAGGCATGGGAACATGGACTGTTTTCAAATGTTGTAAAGAACATATTGGGCATGACTTTTCAGACTTGTGTGAGCATTTTAGTGGTTTCCAAATTTGATGTTTATTTGAGTATAATATTCTCAAAATTTTATAAAACTTCCTGTATAATTGTTGTTATATCTCTTCCTTCTAATTTCTGTCGTCTCATTAAAAAAATCATCTGACTTCTTAATCTAGTTCATTGATCTTTTCAAAGAAATAATGGTTCGCTTTACTGATCAATATTTCCATCTTACTAAAGGCTTAAGTGCTTTTTTTCTGTTTCCCTGAATCCCTTCCTGCTATTTCTTTGGGTTTGTTTTGGGGAGTCGTCTTTAGTTCCCTCAGTTGAAGAAACTTTTTTTTCTTTTCAATCTGCTTATTTTCTAATAATATATTTAAGGCCTGCACATTTTATTTTGAAATTACTTTGCCTGTATCTTGTATGTTCTCAATTAGTTCCAGAGTTTGTGTTGTTTATTTACTGTGCTGGTTTGAATCTGTGGTGGAGCCCAGAAAACCATGTCCTTTAATCCTCATTCAGTATTGCTGGGTGGGAGCATTTTGATTGTTCCCATGGAGATGTGACCCACCCAATTGTGGGTGGTAACTTTTGATTAGATAGTTTCCATGGAGTTGTGACTCCACCCATTAATCCTTTAAAAGAGGAAACATTTTGGAGAGAGTCCTTTTTTTTGTAGAGCCATGAGAAAGCCAGCAGATGCCACCATGTTTGCCATGTGCCCTTCCAGTTGAGAGAGAAACATTGAATGTCATCGGCCTTCTTGAACCAAGGTATCTTTCCCTGGATGCCTTAAATTGGACACTTCTATAGACTTGTTTTAATTGGGACATTTTCTTGGCCTTAGAACTGTAAACTAGCAACTTATTAAATTCCCCTTTTTAAAAGCAATTCTGTTTCTGATATATTACATTCTGGCAACTTGTAGACTAAAACACCATCACACTTTTTGGGGTCAACTTTAGGTTTAGGTGATGTGCTGGTTTGAAATGACATATGGTCCCTAGAAAAGCCATGTTTTAATCCTAATCCCATATTGTAAAGACAGCCATTTCTTCGAATCCCTATTCAGTATTGTATGTTTGAAACTGTAGTCAGATCTCCCTGGAGATGTGATTTAATCAAGAGTGGTTGTTAAACTGGATTAGGTTGAAGTGTGTCTCCACCCATTTGGATGGATCTTGATTAGTTTCTGGAGTCTTATAAAAGAGGAAACATTTTAGAGAATGAGCAATTCAGAGAGAGCGGAGCAGAATGACATAGCCACAAGAAGCAGAGTCTACCAGCCAGCGACCTTTGGAGATGAAGAAGGAATATGTCTCCTGGGGAGCTTCATGAAACAGGAAGCCAGGAGAAGAAGCTAGCAGATGACACCATGTTCACCATGTGCCCTTCCAAATGAGAGAGTAACCCTGACTGTGTTCACTGTGTGCCTTTCCAGATGAGAGAGAAACTCTGTGTTCACCATGTGCCCTTCCACTTGAGAAAGGAACCCTGAATTTCATTGGCCTTCTTGAACCAAATTATCTTTCCCTGGATGCCTTAAATTGGACATTTCTATAGACTTACTTTTAAGGACATTTCTGTAGACATGCTTTAACTGGGACGTTTTCTCAGCCTTAGAACTGCGAATTAGCAACTTATTAAATTCTCCTTTTTAAAAGCCATATTCCATTTCTGGTATATTGCATTCTGGCAGCTAACAACCTAGAACAGGTGGTTTGATTACTTACAGCCTCTTCTTGGTGCTGCCACCATCCTGGTTGGTACTTAGGGGGCCCTTCACTTTGAAGACCCAGTCCTCTGTTCAGCGTGGATTCATGTTCTTCTATTTTATCTTTTTCTCTTGGGTAGATGCTAGAAATTTTCCTTCTGTCCTTTGTGCCTTTTTCTTGTCTTTTCTTTCCTTCTGGTACTTATGCTGAGTATTCTGTGGGATTGTTCCAGTCAAATTTTCCATTCATCACCTTTCCTATGACTCATTTTTTTTTTTACATGGCACCGGTAATCGAACCTGGGTCCTCGGGCATGGCAGGCAAGCACTCTTACCTGCTGAGCCACTGTGGCCCTCCCCCTACGACTCATTTTTTGGTATTCAGATTATTTACTGAGTTTTACAAAAAACTTCAACAACCAACTCATCAATACTGTTATTTCAAGTTGATTCTTATGGATCCAATATCCTTTCACATCTCTATGAGGATTTTGATTGCACTCTACAACACTAGAGTCTTGTTCTGTTTGTGCAACGCATTCTTTGCTGTCAGAGGCTAATTCCTCTGTGAGTTTGGGCTCGCCATTGTTCTCCCAAATGCTTGGTGGCATGCTCATCTTTGTATGTGTGGTTCCTTGAGAATTCTCCACACATCTTGGAGACTGTCTACCACCGCCAGCTCTGGTGATTGTGGGGACGAGACTGCCGGAGTGGGGGCTTTGCCACAAGTTTGCCTTTTAGGCAGAGTGATAGGAAGGAGGGTCCTAAAGGGTTGGAAGTAAGTATATTTGATTCCTACTGCTGCTCTAATAAACTATCAGAAACTTAGTGACTTAAAACAACACAAAGTGACTCACCCACAGTTCTAGGGGTCAGAAGCCTAATGTTCCTTCTAGAGGTTCTAGGGGAAGATCTGTTTCCTTGTCTTTTCTAGTTTCCAGGGGCTGCCAGAATCCTTTGGCTCGTGGCCCCACATCATTCCAGCATCTGCTTCTGTTGTCACATCTTCTCTGCCTCTGATCCTCTGCCTCCCTTTTGTAAGGACCCTTGTGGTCACATCGTGCCCACCTGTGTAATCTAGGATAGGCTCTCCCTCTTAAGATCTGTAACTTCATCTAATCTGCAAAGTCCCCTTTGCCTTATAAGGTGGCAGGTTCTGGGGATTAGAACATGGACAGGAAATTTGTAGAAACAGAAATTTGAGGATAGAAAGGCAGCGTTCATGAGACATTCTTCAAGAGAGAGAGTAAATGGAAAGTCGCTGGGAGAATAGGCTGTGGGCGATGGCCTCACAGGGCATCAGGGGCTCCACTGATGTTTGCTGCTTCCATGTTCTCCTTACCTGGTGCTTCTGAAAGTGAAACACCATTCTTCAAGACTACTGGTTTTCATGAGCATTATTTTGAGTTCTGCTCCAGACAAAGAAAATCAGAATATCTGGGGTGGATCCTGTGTAGGACCCTTTTCTGAAAACTTCACAGGTAGTTCTGTTGTGCGATGAGAACTATAAACAGCTGCTCTGAGAGCGTAGTTTAGGAGTGTGTGTATGGTCCCTGTGCTTCCCCTTCCAGGGAGCTTTGGAATTTCTCCCACTGTAGTCTCAACCTGTTGCTGCCTTATTCGCTGAGTCAGACAGATTCCTAGGATGCTGCACATAAGTGAAAACTTTGTAAATGAATCCAGCTTTTAACTACCTGAAGGAACATTCTGAGTTGATGTCTTTTTCCTCAGTAAAGAATATTTTGGTAAGGTGAATCAGCTGCCCCAATCTGATGAAGAAGACTGGATATTAGGATCACAAAAGGGGTAACTGCTATGTGCTAGGTAGACAAACCCATCTCGCAAAGGCTCTTGGATGACAGTAGGATATAGCAGACATACAGGCCATGTGCCCTTATGGAAATCGTCAACCTCTCTGTGCCTCAGTTTCCTCATGTGTGAGATGGGGATAATTTTGGACCTTGCTTCTGGGGTTATGAGGATTACATGAATTAATAAAACACTGAGAACCTGGCCCATTAAGAGTCCTTAGTGCTTGTTGGCTGGTGGTTGTTCCCTGGCTTTCAGGTGATGAAGTAGTGGACAGACATGTCAATCCCAGCATGGGTGGGGCTTTTTTGTGGGTGCAAATATGGAGAGGTGAGTCACCAGTTGTGAGCCGACTGTGGTCCCTCTCCTCAGGGTCCAGATTGAGGCCCTGGCTCTCTCTGGAGGTCTGCTTGCTCAGACACCTGTCAGCAGGTCCATGGAATGGGTAGCCTGTGGTTAGCCAGGTTCCTGATGGAGCCCCTTGGGTTAGTCTTTGGTGGGTGCTGAGTCAGAACTTGGTGTGGACTCTGGCTGTGCTGGTCACTCCAGTGGTGGGTGTGGGGTGGTCTAAAACCCATTTCCTGTTTTCAGAGAACTGCTGAATCCAAGAATCCAACTCTACAGAGGTTATTTCAATATAAGGTATGCCAGCTACTTGCTAGAAACCAAGGTGGGCAAAGAGACACCTCTTGCCCCATCCCTCTGTATCATGTGCAGACATTATTAATCAACTGCAGCTCTTCAGGAAGCCCTCTGTCATGGCAGACGTTACTAATTGACATGAACACCCCCCTCTGCCATGGCAGACATTAACTAGTTGACTGCAGCACAGAGCCCACTGCTCCAGGGAGCCTCTTACCAGTATCTGTGTTGGGGAATTGACACCTAAGACAAAGCCTGTTTGCCATAACTGGCATGCAAGAATATGCTGGATGAGAGGTATAAAAAGGAAGGGGAGGGAAGATGATCTGTAAGCCTTGGTACCTGCTTGAGAATGGCATTTCAGGCCAGGAAGTGGTGTGAACAGTGCTAGCTAATATTCACTGAGGATGTAAAATGTTCCAGGCTGTGTTCTAAGTCCTTTATGTGACTTAACGCATTAAAATCTAACAAACAACTCTCAGAGGTGAGTACCATTATTATCTCCAGTTTTTTGAGGCACAGAGAAGTTTGGTAGCTCTCCCACAGTCACAGTGAGGGCTGGGGAGGGGAGTGTGGGATGGTCTGGAACTCGTGCCTTTCACCCAAAGCCCCACTGCCTGTCAGGGACACAAAGGGCACCTGCTGCCTGCCCAGGTTGTGTGTGGCCCCATCAGGCCAGGGCTGAGGGTTGATTTAGGGAGACTGGAGAAACCAGCACCCTGATGATAGGGGCCCTGAAATGCTATCTTGTTGGTCAGTAGGAACCCCTTAAGATTTTCTTTTTTTCCTACAGAAGTATAGTCTTAGAGCTGAGTGGACTCTAAGACAGACTTTGCCTTGTCTTGAAAGCATGAATTTTTAGCATCCTGGAGACAGAGCTGGGGGGTGGGGAGGCTCATGATTGTGAACTCCAGGGCCTCTTCCTTTGGGGAGCCCTCTAGGGTTTCAGCTTCCTACTTGAGCTTTGGACTGGAGGGGCAGGAGACGGAGAGGGACAAATAAGAGGCAGTTCAGCCAAAGCAGTGTTCCCCCATCGTTATTTAAACTTTAGTTGTGGGAACCTGGTACTGTCCCAAAGGAGAAGAACCTAGAGTTTGTAAACTGGTGGCTATAGTTAAATCTAATGTATGCCTTATTCACCTTACTTGCCATTCTTTAAAAAAATTTAAAAGAGCCGCCAACTTCTACCAACAGGAGACTTCGCAGACCATTTTCTTTGAAAGTGTTTTGGAGATTTGGCAACGTGGCATACTTAGTGGTTTCCCTATTTAGATGCATCATGTGTTGTCTAGCACCCCAGGCCCCACCGCTCCCTTGTGTCTTATGCCTGGCCCGCTTTGCTTCTGAATGTTATCCATCTGGCTCCTGTGGGCATTTTAATTTTGAAACTCCTGTTTCAAAGAAACAGAGAAAAGGGATAAATACTACGAGAGCAGCTAGATTCTGATCTCTGAGAACAGACATCACCAACTCATTCCTATGTGTGTTGGGAAGTCAGAAGTGAGCAGCGGGTTTATCACAGGAAATAAAACCACCATTACCCCACTACCATCATTGGCTGTGTTGAGTAAATTGGTCACTTCATGTACAGGACTTAGAAGGGTGCCTGGCACACAGCAGGTGCTCAGTAATTGTCAATTGGTACTATTATTTATATTAGTAAATATATCAATTTTACATACTATTGATACATTACTGTGACTTTTCACAAGTATGTACTTGTGCCAGGTTCTCTGCTAACCCTTTGTATGCATTCTCTTCCTCTATTATCACAGCCACCATACAAGGTAAGTTTTATTTTCATCCATTTTCGGGATGTGGAAACTGAGACTCAGAGAGGTGTTAGGGGTTACCTTTCTGTGGTCCTGCAGTGGGGAAGTGGTGGAACTGGGGTGTGGGCCTGTATGTGTGAGTTGAGAGCTCTCATTTTAAGCCACTCTTCTGGGCTGTTCTGCTTGTCTAGATGGAAATGAGATTGCTTCACCTATCAAACATCTCCGGGGCATCATGTATTTTCTTGTTTTCATGCCTTGATAGGTAGGACTATTATTTATTATGCTTAGAGAAGTCCTTTATTTTATGGCTGGAGGGAAGTGCATTGAAATTGTGGAAATAAATGAAGACCCTCCAGATGAGAACAAACAGAGGCTCTTTCTTCAGCAGGAAGGAGGCAGCACCATCACTTGCACTTGGCAGAGACTCCAAGCAGGTGGGGGAGTGGGGAAGCTTTAGAGTGAATAAAAGGGAAGGCTTCAGGTGGTGGTGATTGGAGGTTGTTGGCATGGGGAAGCTGGAGACGGCCTATTTGGAATTGGGGCATCTTCTCTGATTGGCTGAGGTAATATATTTGGCTTTCTCTGGCAGGTCCTGGTTGACAGCAATGGCAAAAAATAGAGAAGGTCTGCCCATGATAGGCAATCACTGCTGCAGAGACTGGTTTGGCTCCTCCAATTCCTGCCAAGCTCTAGGTTGGAGATGTATTCTTGTATATTGTCACTGTCTATTTGTATATTCAGTCTCTCAAACTAAAATATGTTTTTTTAGGCCCAAGGAAATGTCTTTTTTCCCAGTATAACTGATTGTCTGTTTTAATCCGGTCTTTAATGAATGAAATGTGACATATTTCATTCTGGCTCAGATGAAGCCTTGGATTGACAATGAATGCAGATAAGATGTGCTCAGATCTAATTTCAGAGCTGGAGATGTATGGAAAGGGGGCAGATGTGGGAGATTTTCACATGTTGCTTTGCTGTTTCAGAGTGTATATTATAGAGGGGAAAGTATGGACAAAAGTTGGATTTATTATTCTGATACCAAATAGCTTCTCTTACCCATTAGCATCTAAATCTGCGATGCTCTGAATAGCCTTTTAACAAAAGGTTGTAAAGCGTGCCTTGAAGGGGAGAGCTGTTGGTGGTGGGGCAAAGCTAGGCTGAAGTCAGGTTAGGTTTTGTTACTGTTCCAAGAAAGTTTGAAATATTATGATTTTTTCCCCCCACTCCTAATATATTATTTCTGAGGTTGAGAGAGACCCTGGAAACTTTATCTCCACATATTGCAATATGAATGTCAGTAACCTTAATGCTTAGATTTTTTTTTTTGATTTTATTTTTTAGAGGACTTTTAGGTTTACCAACAAATTGTGCAGATTGCACAGGGAGTTCCCATCTACACTCCCCTGTTAGTCACTTCTGCATTAGTGGTATAGTACAGCTGATGGACCATTATTGACGGATTATTATTAGTGGAAGCCCACAGTTTACATTAGGGTTCACTCCTTGTGTTGCACACTACTCTGGGTTTTACCAAATGCGTCATACCACGTACCCACATCACAAAATCTCACAAAACAGTTTCACTATCCCTGAATCCCCTCAGTGCCACCTCTTCATCCTCACACCCCCATATCCCTGGCAACCACTGATCATTTCACTCTCTCTAATTCTGCCTCTACCAGAATGTCATATAGTTGGAATTCTGCAACATACAGAATTTTCGTATGGTTTCTTTCACTTTGCAAGATGCATTTACATTTTCTCCATGTCTTTTCATGGCTGAGAGCTCATTTCATTTTATTACTGAATAATATTTCATTGTGTGAATGTTCCACACTTTGCTTATCCATTCACCTTTTGAAAGACATCTCTCGTGCTTCCATTTTTGGCAGTTATGACTAAAACTTCTATAAACATTAAAAAAAAAAGGTCTTTACGAACACTCTGTAACCACCAAGCAACAGCTTCCCGTTCCCCCCCACCTCCATATCTTGGTGCCCTCTAATCTCCTTTCCATCTCTGCAAATTTGCTATTTCCAGATATTTCACAGAAGTGACATCATACAGTATTTGTCCTTATGTGCCTTGCTTATTTCACCGAGCATGCTATAATCGTTTTAATGCTTAGTCAAAATTTCACACTTAAAAACAGCAAGCTGTTTGGTGAATGTTCCCCAAGAAGCACCAAAAATTCAGGCCTTATTAATTTTTTTTTCCAGGGATAAAGCTCAGTTTTCTCTTGAGGAAACTTTGCATAGACACAGATGCTCTGAAATCTGCCATCTTGGAGCCTAGGTAAAGTCTTGAGTTTAGAAGTTAGATTTTGGTAGCTGAGATTTCCTGAACAAACCCGTCACCTACACAGTGTATTTACCAAGTTCCAAATGGTACAGGCCGTGTTTGGGGAGCATGTTTCCATTAGTTAGTGCCCGGTGTTTCCCCCCAGATCTGTGAACCCCAGTGCAGGCTGGTAGGGAGTAAGTGTAAATCTCAGATGCTTGAGGCTTCGACACAGGGGATTTTGGCCTGTTGCTTAAGCATTATCTTGGGTCCTACCTTTGACAAACTGGAGTGTACCTGGACCACAGTGTCAGCTGATGATTTTGTGAATACTTGGTGCTAAAGCATGTGCTGCGTACTTTAGCTGTGCCATGGCTTTAACCCTGGCGACCAGGCAGGAAGGTTTCAGGCATGTCACAGAGGCAGAGACCGGCCTGCACTTGGGGGCTCGTAGCGGACCATCACCGCCCCTCCCGCCCGTGCCCTTCCCGCCTGTAGTGTCTGCCACTGGGCCTTCTCTGCCCAGTGCTACCCCATGCCAACCCCCTGCACTCCTGGATCCAAATGCTCTCAGGACACGGCTCTGTCACATCCAAGGGCCAAGCTCTCATTCCTTTCTATCCTCTCACTTTCCCTACAACCTTTATTAAAAGTAGTATTTTAAATTACACAAGTAATACTGAAAATAGTCTCTTTACCAAAAAACGTCTAGAGCAATACAGACAAGGCCATTGCCCCTGCTGACAGTCCCTTCCAGCTGGGTGGTTTGTTGGAGGGAACCGACTGTGTACAGTGTGCTGTTTCATCTTACAGAGCTTTTCCTCAGTAGGGTCCTAGGCAAATATATATTTTGGCATCTCCCTGTAAGTAGCATTGCTTTTCACCCAGTGATGTGACATGGAGAACTGCTCATGCCCGCCTGCTTCAGCATCGCTCATTCCCTTTAGCTGCTGGCACGGCTGCACAGGAGGTTCTCGAATCTTCCCAGGATGGTGGCGTCTTAGTTTCCTGGAGTTGGTATGACAGAGTCCATAGGCCGAACCTCCTCCTCTTCTCTTCCTGTGCATGGACACCCGGCACTGGACTTAGGCCCGCCCTCATCGCAGTTGGTCTTAGCTCGAGATCCTGAACTAATTCATCTGCCAACACCCTTTTCCCGATAAGGTTGCACGCACAGGTTCCAGGGTGACAGATCTTTTGGGGGCCACTGTTCACACTGCTGCAGTGGGCGTTCAGCTGCTTCTCTGTTTCTACTGGTGTTTTATGCAATGATCCTACCTCCTGGAGCCTGGAGGGGCTTCTCTCCAGCACAGAGGAGCAGGGCCAGGTGGCTCAGAGTTGTGACTCCATGGTGACACTGCCAGGTCACCTCTAGCTTGGCCACTCGCTAACCTGTGACCTTGGCAAACCCTGTGATTTCACTCTGCTCCAGCCCCCTCGTGTATAAATAGAGGTGATAACAGTGACCGTCTCATGGGTCATTGTGAGAATTAAATGAACTGATACAGGTAAAGCATTTGTAATACTGCCTGGCCCAGAATCAGCTCTCAATAAATGGTTGCAATTATTATTGTTTCCTGTTGACTATTACTGTGACTCCACCTCTACAACCAACAGCCAAAGTGTTGCCCAAAGTCATGGAACAAGCTAGAGGCAGCAGTTTAACTAAGACTTACACAAGTCTGGGCTAGGTTCTCTTTACTCTAGATCAGCATTGTCCTATAGAAACATGCATGAGGTACAGGTGTAATTAAAATATTTCCAGTAGCCACATTTAAAAACAGGAAAAAGAAGGAAAAATTAATTTAAATAATATATTCATGTAACTCAATATACTTCAAATATTATTTCATTATGAATCAATGTGAAAACTACTAATGAGATCATTTACATTCTTTTTCTCCATACTCAATCTTTGAGGTCCTGTGTGTAATATTTTAAACTTATAGCCCCTCTCAATTTGGATGCTAACTTTTCATCAATAACAGTTGATTTGTATTTAGATGTTGTAAAATTTGCAGTTGAAAAAATTAAACCATGTACCCAAGTTGTTCCAAACATACTTAAAATTTTTCCTACAGTAGAAGATCCGTTTTAAAAATTTAAATGGATTAAAATTAAACAAAAATTTAGTTGCTCAGTCTCATCATCTGGGTTCAAGGCTCAGTAGCCATATGTGGTCAGTGGCTCCTATTTTGGACAGTGCAGCTCTCTAAGAGGAATGTCACACCTATGATGGGTGAAAGGGACGGGTTTCTAACATCACAGTGGTCTCTGAAGAGGCATAACTTATGTCCTGTTTTATTCCCAGTCAATTTCCCTGGGCTGGCTGCTGGAACATCTTTGGGTATTTGTGTGTATGTGTTTACATGTGTGTGTGAACTTGTGTCTGTGTATGTATGTGTGTATACATGCATGCATGCCAGACTTCTAAGAGGGCCCAGCTTGTTAGAGTGACTGCAGGTTGTGACTATGTGGACTTGATTCTTTTCTTTGCTCCTCCATATCTACTCTGCACCCTGCTCTGCCCTGCCCATCCAGGAGCTGACCATTAGACTTCCTGGTCTCTGCCATTTGGCTTGATTTGGCTGATGGCAGGCTTTGGAGAATGCCCAGAGAGTGTCATGTTGGGACAGTATACCCCTCTCTTGCCTTTCCCTCCTTATCCATGGCTCTCACACTTGGGGGTGGTCCTTCCCCATTGTTTCATCACCCTTTCCAGTTGGCTCCAGGTCTCCTAATCACCCTCTCCCCTTGTCTACTTAGACCTAGGGGCAGTAAAATTGTTCCAAACTTGCTTAAGGGCTTTCCAACAATTGGGTATCAATTAAAAAATCTAAATTAATTAAAATAAAGTTACAAATTCAGTTCTCAACTGAATAGGTTATCACTGTTGCCACCCCTGGGCTGCCCTCCATCTCTGTGTGTCCTCTCGCTGTTGCTCCACAGCCCGTCAATTGTCCCTTCCTTAAACCCTGCAGGAGCCCAGAGGGATCTGTGGAGTAGCAGCTGGTGGTGCGGTTGGAAAGGAAGGTGCCTGTATCCAGCTTAAACCACTTGTCCTCTGGTCTCAGTCATCTTCCAGAGTTTTGGGAAGGTTGATTCTGCCCTTTCTCTGCTGTTTGGGTTCACACCAGCCATCTTGGTGATCCCACCCCCTGTCCTGTGTATCTGAATCTTCATATTTTGGGTAACTGTGGACTTCATCTTGGATATTATGGATGTCAAATTGTGGAGATTCTGAACTCTGTTGTTGTTCCCCAATGAGTGTTGCTTTGTTGTTTCTTTTGTTTCAGCAGGCCATTGATTTGATAGGACTTGGACTGCGAATCTCTATTCTTGGGGTCACAGCTCTGACCTCTATATAGATCTTTTGTCTTAGCTGAACTTCTTTGAGGATGCTCAGCAGTACATGGTTCAGGGGTCAGTCAGAGATGGTGACAGGCTTCACCATCTAAGTATACCTTCTGTTTGATTGATTTACCCCATGGGATTGATTTACCCCATGGAAGGTTGTAGTGAAATACTGTAGGCAGAGTAGAGGGTTGGGAGGGGTAGAGAAACCAGGATAATTGCTTCCCTCTCATTCTGCTTTCTGATCTGTCTTAGGCAGAGGCTGCCTCTCCTCTTTGGGTTTAGTTCCTGTAGACTGTAGGCTCCCCTTGAGTAGACCCTGCTCCAGTTCTGGCTCCCGAGTCCCCAGGCCTCGGCTCCAGGACTTTGGGGTAATACCACTTGGCTGTGCCTCCCCAGCCAAGAGTGGGGAAGCAGCCCCTTGGAAGTTTTCACTTTTCTTCATCCAGGTGACCCATTATCTGCATTAAATTCCCTCTGCCGAGGTAAAAGGACTGGCTTCTGTTGTTCCAGATTGATTGTCTTGGTGCAGGGCTACATCACAGCTTCCGTTCTGGGCATGTGGGTGGGACACATGCCCGTGGGACCTGCCAGTGGAGAGGTGGGGAGGCAGTTAGTTGTGCGAGTCTAGAGGTCAACCGAGATCTGACTGGAGATTCAATTTTAGGAGTCTTTCTCAGTGTGATAATAACTGAAGAATTAGGAAGGATGAGATTTCCTAAGGGCAAATCATGAGATGATAGAGGGCTTGTGACTGAGCCTGGAGGATTCCAACATGTAACAGTTTGAAAACTGATAAGATGAGTCCTCAAAGGAGCAGACAGGGAGGTAGAGGAGAAGCTGGGAGAATATGACCTCACAGGGGCCGGGAGGAGGGACTGAAAACAAAGGGGGAGTCAACAGAAGGCTACTGAGAGAGCAAACAAGGAAAACGGAAGTTATCCTTTGCATTTTACACATAGAGGCCATTGGTGGACTTTAATAAGCTATTTAATGAACTCCTGGGAATAAAAGCCAGATTAGAAGTGTTTTGGGTGAGTGATATGATGTGAGGTTTAGTAGGGATTACAGTCAGCTGCTTGTATCTAAAGAATATTGGGTATTCAACAACAAGGCAGGTACATGTTTAGGGAAAGGTAGGAATGTCAACAGTAAGGGAT
This sequence comes from Tamandua tetradactyla, assembly GCF_023851605.1. NCBI lineage: Eukaryota > Metazoa > Chordata > Mammalia > Pilosa > Myrmecophagidae > Tamandua > Tamandua tetradactyla. Next base: position 6,868,634 of record NC_135331.1, on the reverse strand, counting down.
TGGCCTGGTAGTTCAAGGATGTTAGAACACCAAGGACTGAATGGGTCTCTTGACCTTTTCCTCATGTTCCCAAGATGGCTGCTGCAGTTGTAACATCACACTTATATTTCACACAGAGGGAAGGAAGGAGGGTGAGGGACAAAAAACAAAATCATGTGCACTTGAGTCTGTTCCTATTAAAAAGTATTTTCCCAGAAGTGTCAACCAACATCTTTTGGCTGTTGCTCAATGGACAGAAGTGAGTCCATCCTGAGTGAGGTGGGGAAATTGTAAGTGTTTAACTGGGCATGTTGCCAGACCTCCCCAAATAAGGATTTTCTTGATAAGGAAAAAATGGCGAATGGAGACTGAGCAAGTGATTGGTAGTGTTTGCCACACATGATTTGATGGGTAGAGTGAGGGCAGGTCTTTCAATGTCTTGCTCAACATTTGGCTGTTGTCATGATTAGGTTCATGTGTCAACTTGACCAGGTGGTCGTGCCCGGTCATCTGGTTGGGCAAGCGCTGGCCTGTCTGTTGCTATGAGGACATTTCATGGATTTAAATCATGATTATACTGGCTGTACCCACAGCTGATTGCATTTGTAATCAGCTAAAGGGAGTGTCTTCTGCAATGAGTGATGCTTAATCTAATCACTGGACGCCTTTTAAGGAGGATTCAGAAGGGACAGGCTCTCTTCCTGCTTCAGCTGGCGAGCCTCTCCTGTGGAGTTCATCCAGACCCTTCCTCAGAGTCACCAGCTTCACAGCCCGCCCAGTGGATGTGGACTCTTCCATTCCCATGGTTGCCCAACCAGCCTCTCCTGAGAGTTCGTTAAGGAACTTCACCGGAGTTACCAGCTTGCGGCCAGCCCTGCAGACCTGGGACTCTACATTCCCACAGATACGTGAGACACTTTAAAAAATTTTGAATCTCTGGATATCTCTTGCTGATTCTGTTTTTCTAGAACCCTAGCTGATACAGCCGGGAAGAGGAGTTGATGAAGGAAAGACCACTGGGGATCTGGGACTGTAGGAGTATTTTCTTTCTTAAAGCGGTCAGCACCTGTACATTTTAAATGCTGAAGTGAAGCTCAGTACCATGGGTGTAATGTGGAGCTCTTTTCTGGGGACCTGGCAGGATTTCTGCGTACTTTGGGGATTTCTAGGACACAATTGGGTGGCCATCCTACTTTTATTACTCACTTTAGGTACTTTTATTTAAGAGGAAAATAAGTAATTATGTGCACTGTGGACCTGCTGCATGTAATTAGTTTATGGGAGACCGTTCAATTTGCCTTTTCAAGGTTTTATCGTTGCCCTCCAATGACTTGTGCAGTGAGTAATTCTAAAGAAATTCAAAGGGACGGTGCTAATCAGAGATGCAAGCTACTCTCTGTGACCTTTCATTCTGACTGGTGGGCTATTGTTTGGTGACAGTTTCATCAGATTTCCAATAAAAGTGTAGCGTACCATTCATCTCGCTGTTAGTTCCATTAAGAAACTGCCATTTAGACAGAAGATTTCAGGAAAAAAATCACTTCATGCCAAGAATGAAGTAGATAATGAATTGTGTCTTGGTATAGCCTATAATCTATAATCTTAAAGTCAGATGTAATTGCTAATTGAGAAAAAATGCATTTTTCTCTATCTGCCTAGTCTAAGCCCACAAAACATTTTGCATGGAATTAAACATGCACTGCTCTTTGTTCTTAGAGCATTTTGTTCAAACTTCTGCTCTAGCATTTATCCAGCATATTGCAATTAACTGAATTTGTGGCAGGCTTTTCAGTTAGGAGCCTCTTGCATACGGGGGCTGTGGTTTGGGGATGTGTGTGTCCCCAGCACAGGGCTGACAGCCTGTTGGAGCTCATGACGCTTCCCTTGAGTTGAATTAAATTTGAAATCCAGAATGAGAAAACTTGCCACTTACCCCCAGGGTCTCCAGTAATGATTTTTCTCCACTGACTACAATGCAGTCGCACCTGCTACTTAATAAATATACTGGAGATTTTCCTTTAAATGGGAAAACCTCTAAATGTTTTCTACAGGAAACTCAATCTCGGACTCAGGATCTAACCTGTCCTTGCAGCTGGTTGGGTTTAGTCAAAGGAACATCCTGCCTGCCCTTGGAGTTGGGTTGCCAGGATCAGTGTTTGGTAGCTGTTTTCCCAGAGGCAAGAGGTTTAAATAAAGAAGCCCATTTTGCATTGGTTAGCATTGTAATTGGTGCTATTTTATTCACGGTATTTGACATTCTGATTGGGTCAAAAGTGGAAAAGCAGGCGTGGAAAGTAAAAAGGGCACCTTTCCTGCACACGTTTATGACCCAAGGCAGGGCGTAAGAGGAGTAACCTCCCACCATACTCCTTTTGGCTTCCCCTTGCTCACCGTGTTCTAGACACACACCACTTCTGTCTTTTCCTGGAAACAGCAAGTTCATTCCCCTCTTGGGTAATTTCCTTGTTCGATCTGCCTAAAGCACTTTTCCCTGAGAGCTCTGCAGGGCAGTGTGCCCTCACCATTCTTCTCCGCTCTAGTATCCCCTCTTGGCCTTCTCTGAGCATCGCAGAGTGGTCTACTCTGCTGGCCACTCCTCCCTCATCTGACCTTATTTTCTTTATAGCCTTCACACATGTTCACACTAAATTATTAATTGGTTACATATTTGCTGTCTGTTTCCCACAGTGGAGTGTCAACCCCACAGGGCAGAGATGGGTGTTCCCAGGGCGCACACAGCTGGTGCTCAGTAAGTGGAGAGCAAGCGTGGCTATGGTAGTTCACTCATATCTTAAAGAGGCCTACTTTAAGAAGCTGGCTAATGTGATTGTGGCAGCTGGGGAATCCAAAGTCAGTAGGGCATCAGCAGGCAGGAAATTAAGGTAGGAGGTCACATTGCCATCTTGAGGCAGAATTTCTTCTCTGGGAGACCTCCATCTATTCTTTTTTATTTTAAACTTTAAAAATTGTAAAATATAACATATGTACAAAGCAAAGAATGAAAAGTAATAGTTTTCAAAGCATGCTTCAACAAGCAGTTATGGAACAGATCCTAGTCAGTCATGTGCTACCATTCCATCATCTCAGGTTTTCCTTCTAACTGCTCCCAAACACTGGAGGCTGGAAGGAATATTAATATAGTGACTCAGCAGCCATCTTGTTTGTTAAATCCTATTTTCTCTGTTATACCTTCCCCTTCTCCTCTGATCCCTCTCCCAGTCTATAGGGGTCTTTGGGTAATGCCCATTCCGACTTTTTCATGTTGAGAAGGGATATGCACACTAAAGGATAAGGGGATATAATTGATAATCTTGGAGAGGCTGGTCCCTCTGGGTTTCACAATTTTCCTGACCTACAAACCCTCCGGGAATTATATGTTCCAGGAAAGCAAACCTAGTGCATGAAACCTGTATAGAGTCTCAGTTCGAGCCTTAGGTGTTCTTAAGAGTCAGCAGGAGTGATGTTGGTTGGGGTTTAGCAAACCATGGCAATTAGCCCTATCTAACTAAAGCTAGTATAAGAGCATTCTCCAAAATATCCCCTTGCTGCAGGTGATCTCTCTTGGCTGCTGATGCCTTTTTTATTGCACTTCTTCTCCCCCTTTGGTCAGGAAGGCTCTGTCGGTCCCAGGCTGTCAGGGCCAAACTCATCCCCTGGAGTCATGCCCCCTTTGCATTCTTTTAAGTCTTCTAACTAATTGGAAGATCATTCCCAGGATTGATGTTTATCTCCTTTGCTTAAAGTCAACTGATTGCAGATGCTAACCACATCTGTAAAAGCCCTGTTAGCAACATCTAGACTAGAGATTGACCAAAGAACTGGACCCATTGCCTAGACAAATTGATGCATACAATTAACCACCACAGTGTCCTATGATGGAAAGCTGTAAAATAGCTCTTGATACAATTATCTGTTAACTCAGAAGTTTCTGAAGTCAAAGTCCCAAGCCCTTGTCCTCATTCTCTTTCATCATCAGTTTGAAACTTGGAGGATCACAGACCTTTTATTCTTGAACTGGCTTGGTTCATTGGTCCCACTGCTCGGCAGATGTTCAGTTCACGGAATCTTGCTCTGGACTTGGATATACTTATTGGGGCTTTTCCTTTGGGATTGAAGGTATGGGGAAAATAGTGCAAAAAGAAAGGTGCTACCAGGACCTTCTTTTTCCTGAGTTCCTGAGATCTGAGATGATTTTGCTACTTAAATTCTCCTGGGGTAGGGCATTGGGCAGGGAATTCCCCCATATCTGAATTCTGATGAGAGTTGGCGTGATGCAGACCTTGCCTCAGCTCCCCTGTAAACATATTTCTTTCCTTGTCTTGATTCAGAAGGTGCTTGGTTTTACCTAATAACTAGTCCCAGATGTTTCCTTGAAAAGCAGAGAAATGTACAAAAGGAGGTCTTACTAGCAGCTTCTCTGGGGGTTTCAGCCAAGACTTCCTAAGGCACTTCCATCTCAGAGAACCTCCTTCGCTTTCTGCTTGGCAACCTTGTGGGTTTATGCTGTCCAACTCGTACTCCTTGGTGCTCACTAGTTAATTGCAATTACGTGCTATTAAAGAAAATGGAAAGGAAAAAGAGCCCATTTGCAGCTGGAATAAGACATGAGAAAGAGTGACTATTTCCAGCGCTGCCTTCAGAAAAAACTCAATTTCATCAGCTTCATGTTGCAGAAAAATGTCCTGGGCTAAATCTCATTTTGTAGCAGAGACAGCTTGCCTAACCGAACTGCCTAAGATCAGAGAGAACATTTCCATCACTGAGCAGGTTAATGAAGTCCCTAATAGGATTTGCTGACCAGTAAGAACCACAGCCCAAGCCGCAGAAAGGTTTTATTTATTTGCCATCTGTATGTAAATTTTGCTATTATGGAAATTGTGTCAGAAATTGCTTTGTGACCAGATAGCACACAATGTACCATTATACTTGAGCCCAGATACCAAAAAAAAAAAAAAAAAAAAGAGAGGCAGCTTGTGTGTGTGTATATGAATAACCCAGCTCATTGCTGTGTTCTACAAGAGACGCGATCTCAGACTCAGAATCTAACCTGTGATCTCGGTGAACATGCTTATTTAAATATTCAACAGTCATTCAAAGACCAAGATGTGGGGGCTGAGTTTTCTAGGGGAAAAGAGACCCCCTGCCTAGCCCTATTATTAGCTCCCCCAAACCAATGCCAATCTGTCCTTCCTAAGCGACCCCCCAGATGACATATTCTGTTGCTAAAGGACAGATATTTTTGGAGTTAATTATAGCTAGTCAGGGAAAAGAGAGACGCCCTCTTTGCTTTTTTATCCTGATAGAAACTAATCTGACATGAAGAAATTAAATCAGGATTCAGGTATGGGGATGGTGATTACACATGCCCTGGGGCAAGGAGGGGGTGCTGGGGTGCTGGAGCTGGGCAGCAAGTGGCTGCAGATTCTTTCTAGCATCCATTGCACAAGGAGACACCCGGTTAGAAAGTTTGGCTTGCCAGGGCTGCTTGTATCCATAGTAACGTGACTGGAGACCAGAGAATGGGGGAGGCTTATTTTTGGTGAGACCCGCACATAAATCATCACCTTCTATGTTCTCGTGCCTTCTTGATCTTGTTCTCTAACCTCCCTGCAGAAGTTATCACATTTTGGACTGGTCTTTGCCTTGAAGTCATCTTAGCCACCACCTGAAATCAGTCTGCATCTCATACTTTGAAACCACTAGTGGAGGGAAAAAAGATGATTTCATTTGCCACCTGAATGAATGGTGTTGTGGTACCAAATACAGGTACATAGGTTGCCTGCCACCTGGGACACAGCTTTTGCATCCTCTCTCCATCCTGGGTGAATCAAGGAGATCAGTCTTTGGGGTTCCGAGGCCTCTGACACCCCCCACGGACTTGCTGATCCCCTTGTTCTGGATTTGTTTTCCGAGGCTAGGAGCCTTTGGTAGGCTACAGCTTTGAATTCAATAACGTTATTTTAATTGTACTTATTTTTGGGATTCCTTCTCGTTATGGTAAGTGACCTTGCTTTGTAAATTTAAAATGCTGATATACAGTTTCCTTGCCACATAAATTTAAGTAAACCAAGAGAGCAGATTTAAAAGGAGATGGAGTGGGGTGGGCCGCGGTGGCTCAGCGGGCAAAGTGCTTGCCTGCTATGCCGGAGGACCTCGGTTCGATTCCCGGCCCCAGCCCATGTAACAAAAACGGAGAAACAGAATACAATAAAACAAGAAAATGTTTAAAAATGTTTCCCTTTCTTCCTTCCTTCCTTCCTTCTATCCTTCCTTCCTTCTCTCTGTCTTTCCTTTAAAAAAAAAAAAAAAAAAAAAAAGGAGATGGAGTGACAGCTGGTACCCAGGATAAGTCAGCATCACCGAACAAGAGATGCCTGCAGACGTGAGTGTGGGACTCTCTGTGGGGCATCCACTGGCTCCCAAGGCTGCTTTGGCCTTGCAGGGGGGACGCCACCCTGCAGCTCTTCCCTGGTGACCATGTTTGCCAGCAGCTGGCTGGGTTAGGGGCTCTCAAACTATTCCTGCTCCAGCCATCTCACCATGACAGTGGGATGATGTCGTTTCCTGCGGGAATACGGAGGTGTCTGGAGGGGATCACCTGAGCAGTGAGGCGCCCAGTGTGGATGCACCCCTTCCAATCCATGACCGCCAGGGGTGCACCTGTGCACAAAGCAATGAGGACGCAATGATCTGAAAGCAAAGCCCACCTGGAACAAATGCCTGCTCTAACTAGGGCTGGGGTAAAACTCATAAAACCCTCCCTGCTGTCACTGAGTGTGCTCTGGGGCCACAGGCCACAGATTCCCTCGGACGAGGTATATACAGACGTGGAGGCTGTTAGAGCAGATTCCTGGGCCATACACAGACCTGCTGCCTGAGAGTGTTGGGGTAGGGCCAGCAGTCTGCAAAATGCTACACACTCAGGTCTGAGAACTTCCCTTTGTGTTCCTCTGGCCTCAAGTACCTACGTGAGAGCAGGGGGGTGGCCTTCCTGGGTGGGGGTGGGGGTGGGGGCTGGTTTGGGGGCGGCAGACCCAAGAGGCCTTCCTCGGCAGGCCGCCCTTTCCGGAAACTGCGTGATCTTGTGTAAAACATTGCACAGCGAAGCCAGGAGTCCACCTTCCACTAACCAGCCCTGTGATGATATTACCAGGGTGCATTCAGCTGCTTTTACATAAACCCAAATAGAGGGCCTCATTGGACAGGAAGTTCCCAAGTAGATAGCCAGAGCTGCTGTACCTGCTGTCCTGGCTTTCTGCCCTACCGTCACCCTCGACACACAGCTGGTGTCCCCGCGGCACTGCCACCTCCGGAGCTGTGCCGGTTCCCAGAGACAATGAGAGGGTGGGCCATGGGAGGATGGGCGTGCATGGCCCATGTGTCCACCCCCTGGCTTCCTGAGCTTCCCAAGCTTCCTTTCGAGGGAGATGGCATGTCTGTAGCCTCCACCTCCAGTCCTGGCCTTGGTGGACTCTCTACAGACTACCATGAGGTTAGTGACCCCTGTCTTGGGATGACTGCCCCACCTGAAATCCCAAGTCTGATTGCTAAGCCTACGTTTGAAGGAAAAGTGTCTCTACTGAGAATTCCATTGGAACTCTCCGGCCTGTGATGGACAGACTAAAGGCGCCACCAAGACATCCAGGTCCAACCCCAGGACCTGTGAACATGCTACACTACATGAAGAGTTGGGGTTTAAGGCAGCACGTGGAGTTAAGGTTGCTGATCAGCTGAACCAATCAGCTAGTTCCGTGTCCCTACCCTATATTATCATCAGCCCCTTTCAACATGAAAAAGCTAGAATGGTCATAGCCCAAATATCCCTAAAGAGTGGGAGAAAGATCAGAGCTGATGGTGGAGTTATACAGAGAAGGTAGGATTTAACAAATGAGTATGAGTGCTGAATCATTAAATTGATGTTTCTTTTAGTCTCCAGTATCTTAGAGCAGCTAGAAGTAGAAACCTAAAATTGTGGAATGTAACCCATACTAAAGCCTGAAATCTAATTGTTGGGATGTGCTTTGACATCTATTGCTTTTGTGTATAGATGTTATTTTTCCCAAAAAAGAAAAAAAAAAGGAAAAACCCTGGATCAGGATGTAAATTCTCATCAGTTTTAAAAATAAAACCCAGGAAAAAGGGGAAAAAAAGTGATTATTCCAGGTTACCCATGTGTGTCTGATGTATTCACAAGGTCCTTAAATAGGGAAGAGGGAGGTAGAAGTCAGAGTTATCAAGAAAGAGCTGAACTCCATGGCTGGCTTTGAAGATGAAAGGAGAGGCCATGAATCAGGGAATGAGGGTGATGAAAAAGCAAGGAAGTGAATTCTCTGGGGTCTCTGAGTGAACTCAGCACAGCAGACATCTTGATGTGAGCCCACTCCAGACTTCTGACCCCAGGACGTAAGTTGATGAATCTCAGTTGTTTTAAGCTACTGAATACATAGTTATTTGTTACAGCAGCATAGGAAATGGATACACTGCCTTAACCAGTTAATTCGGAAAACAGATGCATGTGTTTGCCAGTGAGCAGAACCTCCTCGGAAGGAGGGACTCATCAAAAGGGAAGAGAGGGCAGTGTACTGGTTGCTGGGATATCGGTTTCATGTGAGATGAGTGCTTGGCATCCGTGTGGCCAAGAAGCAGAGCAGAGTCGGTGCTTCTAGGACAGGATGGGGAGGTGGCATTTGGGGTTTTCAGAGATGAGGGATTTTCAGATCATGGCACCACGTTGAAGGCAGAACTTTCTAGTTTCTATCTTGCTCCTTTCTCTTCAATTGAGTATTTGGCTTCAACCTCGAAAGGAGAGTGTGCAGTGGTACAGAGAAAATGGAGGTGAAGACAGGCAAGGAGTTGGGTGCGTCCTTCCAGCTCAGATGGGCCACCCTGGGCTGAAGGAATGCAGTTGGAGTGGCGGTGGGCCCCTTCCTTTGAGAGGGCCAGATTCTCTCCAGGGAGCTCTGGGGCAGGAGGGGAGGCAGGGCACCCCCTGCTGCATTAGTGGCTCTTCCTACTTGGTGAGCCTGCTGTGGTTCTGACTCCTCATGGGAACCCTATCCCCTAGTTCCAAGACCCCTACCTCCTCCTTCCGTCTCCTCTCTCCAGCTGAGGGCCGATAGTAGCTCATCTCTGCTGAGCCCTTTCTGGCTTTTCGCTGCACGTAGCTGTGTGACCTCTTGCCTGGATTAAATCTCCTCTGTCTTAAATACTCAGAATGGTTTTCCTTCTCCCAGCCAGACCCTTCCTGGTGTAGGGGGCCCCTGGCGGAAAAGGTGAGGCGCTGGCCCTCTGTCACCTCCCTGCTAGCAGGTTGCAGAGGTAAGCAAGTGTCTGTGCTCTGGTAGGGTTATTGGGGGCTTTGTACTCCACACGACTTCCAGCCTGCTGGGCGTCCAGGTGCCCCCGCCCCTCCCAGGCACAGTGCACACAAGACCCTGAGCAGGCCTGAAGCCAGCAATCGGGGCATAGGGAGGTGATGCCTGAAACCAGGAGGGAGAGGGTGGGGAAGGCAAGACAGGGAAGGAAAAGAAGCTGACAGAGGGCGCGATGGTGAGTCCCCGGGCCTCCTCCCATTGGTGAGTCCCCCAGGAACTGTGTGGAGGGCGCCTCAGAATTGTCTTCCTGGGGTTACGGGGAGGCTGGAGCCTTTGTCTCCTGACTTCCTTACCCATGGGGAGAAGGTTGCCCTGATGGAGGTAACTTGGGGAAAAAGAGCAAGAAAGCCATCGGCAGTGGAGTGTGACTCCTGCCCAGTTGTGCTGAAGCCAGCTGGGCCCGGGGCCGAGGTGTGGGGCTCTCAAGTGTCTGTGCTGTGCATGCATTTGCGAGGGTTGTTTGAGTATGTATATGCATGTGTGTGCATGCATGAAGCGTGTGTGTATGTCGTGTGCATTCATATATGCGTGTGTGCAGCATGTGTGCCCATATGTGACCATTGCATGCATATGTATCACTATGTGCGTGTGCATGCATACATATGTGCATACACATGTGTGTTGTGTATGTGCACATGGGCATACCTGCACATGCAGCAAGTGTGCATGTGTGCAAGTGTGTGTAGGCATGTGTGCATGCATGCAGCAGGTGTGCATACAAACGCTGTGTATATATATGCACATGTGTGTGTGCATGTGGTACGCACATGTGCGTGCGTGTGTGTGTGTGCACATAGGTGAGTCAGGTAGTGAGTTGGCATAGACCTGGCTAGGTCCCTCCTGCTGGCTTTCCATAGAAGAGGTGCATCTGCTATTGAGGGAAGTTCTCCCCAGATGCCAATGGGAAGTATAATTGGTACAGGCCCTGGACACAGGTGATGTGTGGGACCAGCTGCAGTGGAATTTGGTGTCCTGTGATTCTGATCAGGTTGTCTGCATGGGGTACAGCCAGTTACCTGCCCTGGATCTTGGTCCATTTCTGGGCTTGGGTTTCCAGCCTTCCCCTGCATTCTGTGAGCTGCTCAGTATTTTCCTTGTATGTCTCCTTCTCCCAAACTGGCCGGAATGCATTTCTGTTGCCAGTAAGCAAAGAACTCTAACTTACTTTCTCCTGTGAGTCTTTTAATTTTTGGGTGGTTATCATTACATGGTTTTATATTAAACATAAATAATATTCATCGCGCACCCAGTGTCTTTGGAGTCCTAAAAAGCAGGTAAAAGTAGGATATGCTTCATCTTTTCTTCTAAGGCAAGTATGGTTTCTCAGTGCAGTTTAACATCTTCGGTATTCCAATTGAGGTCACCTGGTTATATCTTTTGTTCTGAGAGATGGTCGCAGGACACTGGCTGATAATTCTGAGCAGTGTGGTTGTGAAGCTGCATGAAGAAGGTGCATCCTCACTGCCTTCTGAAGACGCCGTGGCCCAGGCGGTGGAGACAGCAGGGATCCTGACTTACGAATCCCAAGTTCTGGTCCTGGCTTTTTGGGGCTTAACTCAGGCCACGTGGTTTCTCCAAGTGTCGGTGTCGTTACCTGTTAAGAATGGTGGTAAAATCATCAGCTCCACCGTGGTGTAACCACATGCAGAAGCCTTTGTAAAAGTTTAAGAGGCTGTTGCAGAGGCGTGGCTGATCACTGTGGTCTGATGCCAGGAAATCACGTCAAACTCAGATCATGTTGTTCTGGAAATGTGTTTCAGGGTTGATTTGCTTATTAAATTATTCCACATCAGTCTAAATTTGGGAAAGTTGCGGGTGTTTCACTTTTTTCAAACCTGTTTTCTTTGCCTTCTCTTTGTTTGAAAATCTTTTTATTTGTGGCTTCCAGTCCATGGCAGCAACGTGCGCTGCTGGTGGTGGAGAGAGAAGAGGTACAGGCAAGTAAACAGGTGAAGGTAGGGGGCCACATGCTCCACAGCCTAGCGTTTCTGACAACTGCAGGTAGACTTCAAGTTCTTTTCTTAGCAGAGTGATGCCTCCTGCAGATGTGTGTGCTTCTTTCCTCTGAGCTGTAAGCCAGCCGCACCCACGGAGGTAGTCTCAGGTGGTGGAACCAGACGCTCTCATCTTGGCTAAACTGAGAGTGTAAGACCACCTCTTGCTGCAGAGAATTGCCTCTTGGATTTCCAGCTCCGAGACCACTGGGGTTCACCCCAGGGATGCTATGAGTGTGAGGCTGATGGTGAAAGTGGGGACAGTCATCTCCGTCATCTCTGCAGGTGGCGGTTCCCAGTTCGGGCATTCCTGAACCCCCGTCATGGTTTTGGGCCATAACCACATACCATGCAAACTCGTTTTCCATCTCAATTCATTTCTTTTTCATTTTAGTTGATGTGCATATTTTGCAATAAATCTGTCTTAAAAGAAACTTTTATACTGCTTCCTATGGGGGGAATCAAAATCTCTTGATTTGCCAGTTTTATTTTTTTCTACTACACATTGAAATAAATGTGTAGCTATTAAAACAGTGAAAAGCAGTGTCTCTGGGTATATTCCCCAAACTCTGGAATGTAGAGAATCGTGTCTTCAGGGACTGAGCGAGTGGCACTGTCTGTTTCCCTTCAGATTTCACTCCCCCCCACCCATGCTTCCCACAGCAGCACATTGTTCAAGTTATGTTTTTCTTTAAACCAACTCATAGTTTCACTTAAGTACATTTATCTAAGACAGGAACTTTTTATCACTTCTATAAATGGAAAACCGATATCATCTGCCACCCATAGAAGGTAACTGTGATAAATAGTTTACACAAAGCCTGTTAACCATTCATGCTGCACAGTGGAAGGTTCTCAGATGGCTTGACTGTGAAGCCTGGTAGTTCTTTCTGTTCAAAGGGAAGGTGGCAATTGTCAGAGAGGATTAAAGACACCAGTTCCCAATGCCGCTTTCTACCTGGTTTAATTGAAAGGGTTGAAAATACTAGGAACTTTCTCTTTTTGTGACAGTATTATTTAACGTTAGGTCCTTGTGTTATACCACCTAAAATTTTCTCTTCGCCCTCAGCAATGAAGGTGTCTATCCCACATCCTGAGAACGCTGCTCTCTGCTAGATTTTTTTTTAACCTAATTTTGCAGATTTAAGATATTGAAGAAACCTAGGGTTCTTTGGCTTATATCCCTCTGCATGTGTGTGATGCTGAGTCTTGTGTCAATGAGCCTGCACTACCAGATACTTAACCAAACACTAATCTGGGTGTGACTGGAAGGTATTCTGTAGATAACGCTAATCTGGGTGTGGCTGGAAAGTATTTTGTAGATGAGGTTAACATCCACCATGAGGCAATTCTTTAAAATAAATCATCCTCTCTCTTTCTAAATCTGTTTATCTCTATCAAGCAATCTATTATCTATCTATCTATCTATCTATCTATCTATCTATCTATCTATCTATCTATCTATCTAACTGACTATGTGATCACCTACCATCTATCTAGATTTTCCAATCTGTTGTTTTGAAGAACCCAACTCATCCAATGTGTGATCTTTTACTCTCTGTGCCTGTTTGAAACTATTATGTACCCCAGAAGAGCTATGTTTTAATCTTGATTCAATCTTTTGGGGTAAGACCTATTGTTTACGGTAGAAACTTTTTTTTTTTTTGCATGGGCAGACACTGGGAATTGAACCTGTGTCTCCGGCATGGCAGGTGAGAACTCTGCCACTGAGCCACCATCACACTGCCCTAGGGTAGAAACTTTTGATTAGATTGTTTCCAGGGAGATTGATTCACTCAATTGTGGATATGGCCTTTTGATTAGATTACTTCCATAGAAGTGTGACACACCTAATTGTAGGTAGAGCCTTTTCATTAGATGGAGATGTGATTCCACCCATTCAAGGTGGGTCTCGATTAGTTTACTCAAGCCCTTTAAGAGAGTAAACATTTTGGAGAAACCTCTGATGCAGATGCTTGGAGAACAGTTGCTTCAGAGCTGACAGAGATGCAGACATTTGGAGATATTTGGAGTGCCAACAGAGAGAGCAGATGCCTAGACATGGATGTTTGGAGATGCCAGAGCCCAGCAGATGTCACCATGTGCCTTGCCATGAGATGCTAAGCAAGCCAGAACCCAGAGTTCTGTCCCAGAGTTGCTAAGCGAAGGCTCACAGATGTTTGAGAGGAAACCACTGGCATTAGAAGCTGGAAGCAACGAAACTAGGAACAAGGACCAATAGATGCCAGCCATGTGCCTTCACAGATCAGCTTTCCTTGAGTCAAGGTGTTTTTCTCTGAATGACTTAGTTTGGACATATTTTTGGTCTTAGAACTTAATAGGTACCCCTTTTAAAAGCCATTACATTTCTGGTATTTTCCATTCTGGCAGCATTTAGCAAACCAAAATACTCTCTGCTGCTAAAGTCTCTGTTTCTGAGGCGATGACCTACAGTTTAAGAGCTGAGTGTCTGAGTGTAGAGATGTGTTGCTAAGAAAGACTGTTCTCAGCATCCCAGCTGCATTATCTATGCCTCTGTGGCCCAGAGAGAAAGTATTTACTCTGTTTTTTTCATTAGTGACCCGATGCAAAGGAAGTTTCTCTTGGGAAAGGAAGAGTAAGATGTGTGTTGCTCTTCATGCTCCAAGTTTCTGTTTATAACTTTGGAGCTTATTCCACAAGCACAGATAGAAATACTTGGCTTTTGAACACAGGTGCTCAAATGGGTTCTCTGATTGTTTGTTAATTAAAGAACAGGTTTTGGGTCTGTGTGCAGAGGACAGAAAAGCCAAGCAAGGCAGTGTCTCCCTGGCCTTTTGTGTGTCCCCATGTAGACCAGAACCCCTGCCTGCTGTGCAGCTGGTCTGAGCCAGCGGGATCTTCCCTCCTCCAGCAGGTTTAAAAGCTACATTGTGCACTTTCTGATGGCTGCAGCATGGGACACAGATTTTGAGGTTTATAATCCCAGTTTGTAAATATCCTCAGCACTGTTGTAGATAGTCATTGAGCAGCTACTAGTACAAGCCTCCAAGTAGGAGATTAGAGGTGTAAAATAAGAAATGAACGACTTGTAAAAGACTTATGACTAAGATGGGACAACACTATGTTAGTCTGTCTATGTGTCTGTTTGTCTAACCACTATCCATCCATCCATCTATCCATCCATCCCTAACAAATAGAATAAGGCAGAGTGGATTCTAGATGTGGAGGTTAATGGCTAGTGAATACTGTGGAATTTCAAGGAAGTAAGTCTTTGTGGGTCTGCATTGCTATGGAGGGATCTGAGCCCAGGGCTGGCCCGAGCTCCCTTTCCGGCCTGTGGCTCTGACTAAAAGTTGATGTCTGAGCTCTGGAAGGCCGGTGGTATGGCCCAGAGTTAATTGGGTACAAGGCACTGAGGGTGCTGGGCCCAGGACTTGGTCACAGGGAGGCTGCCACATTGCCTCTTCCCAAGGCATTTGGAAATGTAAAGACCAGTTGCCCGGCGTGGTTTGGTTGTCAACTTCCTTGGACTTGGGCGTGGTTGAGGTCACAAATGCTCTGTCTACAGCATTGATGTTGGTCAGAAGACTTCCCAGGAACTACTCCAGGACAGGGAGGGCAGCTATCTACCTGTCCCCCTCCCCCGTCCATGGCACATGTCGCTCATCGGTCTCAGTGGCCTTCCCTGCTGGGCCAGGGGTGCTAATTCTCCTCCAGGATAGCCCCCGGCATCCACTGCTGTTTGGAGTAGACGTTCAGGATGTGCTGCTTGCCATCCCTGCCCCACCTGGGCTCCTGCCCAGGAAAACCACCCTGGCACCTGGAAATGGAGCTCTCGCTCTCAGACCCCTTGTAGCATCCTTTGCTTTATAATGTAGATTTTAAATTTCACTGCTATTTCTCTTCAGATTCAAAAGCAAAACCTGTTGGCTGCAACAAGGCAAGCGATTCTGTAATTGACCAGGTAAAAGCCAATAATCTCTTCCATTCTTGCCTCTATCCTCTTGTCTCCACTTCCTCCTCCTGCTAACATTTGGAGCACCTCCTTCCACATTCTCTCCACACCAAATACACACATAGAGATTGACACATAGATTTTTTTAATGGATCATATATTCATTCAACAAATATGTCCTGAGTGTATACTAGGGTGTCATGCGATGTTTTCCTTTTTATTATTATTTTTTTTAATTTGACGTTGAGGATACAGTTAGGAACAAACATACAATTCCTTAGGATGCAGACGATAAATAAGTAAACAGATACTTTTAGATAGAATGGGCAGAGAAGTTGCAAATTTTCCTCCTTCCTTCCCTCCCTCTTTTCTTCCCTTCTCCCTTCCCTCCCTCCCTCCTTCCACAGTCCAACATAGGAGTCTCTCCCTACTTTCCCCCATAGCTCTGGAGCTGGCCTGGGTTGAGTCCCGGCTCTGTCTCTTACTAGATGTGTGACCTGGGACAAGTTATCTAACTTTCTGCTTCTCTGTGTCCTCCTCCTTAGAAGTGAGGAGGGAGTTGCTGGGAGAGAGGATGCAGAGCCCAGGGCAGGGCCTGGCTGTCGTGAGAACTCAGTAGCCACACTGTCTTCTTCTTTGCCTTCTATCAGGTCAGTGCAGCAGCAGTTCAGGGAGTGATGAGAGCCAGGCCCCGGGGTGGTCATAGGAGTGGACATGGCTGATGTAGTGGTTTGAAGCTCTCTGTTCCCCAGAAAAACATGTTCTTAAACTTAATCCATTCCTGTGGGTGTGAAGCCTTTGTAGGCAGGACCATTCAGTGAGGCTGCTTCAGTTGAGGTGTGGCCCACCTCAGCCAGGATGGGTCATAATCCTATTACTGGAGACCTTTATAAGTGGAATGAAATTCAGGCAGAGAGAGGGAAAGCCACTGAGGGAGCAGCCAGAAGCTCAAAGTCAGTGGAATCCAGAAGATAAAGGAGAGTCCAGGAGAGATACTGTTCTGGTTTGGAAATGTTGTGCATGCCAGAAAAGGCCATGCTCTTTTAATCCATTCCTGTGGGTGCAGACCTGTTGTGGGTGGGACCTTTTGGTTAGGTTATTTCAATTGAGATGTGACCCCACCCATTCAAGGTGGGTCTTAATCCTTTTATTGGAGTCCTTTATGAGAGGATAAGAGACAGAAAAGGCTGAGCAAGCTTAGAGAGAAAAGTGTCAGAGAAGCAAGCAAGAACCCACAAAAGCTGAAAGAGCCCCTGAAGCCAGAGACTGAAAGCAACTAAACCCAGGAGAGGAGGACTAAGAGACACCAGCCATGTGCCTTCCCGTGTGACAGAGGTGTCCCAGATGGCAACAGCCTTTCCTCAGAGAAGGTATCCTCCTGTTAATGCCTTAATTTGGATGTTTTCATGCCTTGAAGCTAATATATTCCATTGTTAAAAGCCAGTCCATTTCTGGCATATTGCATTTCGGCACCTTTAGGGAACCCAAACAACTGCCATTTGCAACTGCCATGTAGCCAAGGATTGCTAGTTGCTGACCCCAGAACACCAGTCTTTGGGAAGAAAGCATCGTCTTGATGATGCCTTGATTTGGGTTTTCTCTAAGTCTTAAAACTGTGTGCTATTAAATTCCATTATAAGCCATCCATCTGCATGGTATTTGCTTGAACAGCCCAGGAAACTAAAACAGATGCAAAAAGGTACCTTCTGTAAGAACACTGACAGCTTGGTTGGAAAAGAAAATAATAGGGTATTGCATGGAAGTCTCTCCATCCCCCGGCCTGAGTGCCTGGAGAAAGGGGAGGTGGTAGGGGGTCCCACCTGAGCATATGGTTGGAGGTATTTGTGGCTATTTGTGCACACATCTTAAGGTCTCGATTAGATGAGAATGAACTTCAGGGCAGTGATGGGGTTTTATTCATTTCTGCAAGGCACCTCTTGCCTACACAGTACTTTGTGCAGCTCAGGAATGAGCAGCCCCTCTGAGTGGATGAAATAGAAGCAGGACCTCTCTGGGCAAGTGGCCAGGGACTTCTAGACATGCCAGTGTACCAAGTTGGCCCCCCTCTTCCTCCCTTAGCTTGGTGCCTTGGTACAAAGAGGCCTAACTCAGAGCCCTTATTCCACCACATGGATAAGTAAAAGGTGCTTGCTGAGTGTTTCTTTTTTTTTTCAGCCTCAACACTTTTTTTAAACCATTTTCAAATAGATTCTGATTCAACACGTCTGTGGTGAGACCTCTGCATCGGTATTTAAAACATTTTTTTTTTACTGTAAAATACCACATATATCAAAGTAAAGAAAGAAAAATAATTTTCAAAGACACTTCAACAAGCAGTTATAGAACAGATCCCAGAGTGTGTCATGGGCTACTAGTCCACCATCTCAGATTTTTCCTTCTAGCCGCTCCAAAACACTGGAGGCTTGAAGGAATATTAATATAGTGATTCAGCAGCCATACTTGTTTGTTAAATCCTATTTTTTCTGTTATACCTCCTCCTTCTCCTTTGATCCTTCTCCCAGTCTATAGGGATCGCTGGGCAATGCCCATTCTGACTTTTTCATGTTGGAAAAGGGTGTCCACACTAAAGGATAGGGGGATGTAATTAGTCGATAATCTTGGAGAAGCTGGTGCCTCTGGGTTTCAGGATTTATCTGACCTAGGAACCTTCTGGGAATTATAGGTTCCAAGAAAGTAAACTTACTACATGAAGCTTTTATAGAATCTTAGGCCAAGTCCTAGGTGTTCTTAGGAGACAAGAGTGATGTTGGTTGGAGTTTAGAAAACCATGGCAATTAGCACTATCTAACTGAAGCTTGCATAAGAGCAGCCTCCAGAGCAGCCTCTTGACTCTATTTGATCTCGCTTGGCCACTGATACCTTATTTTATTACACTTTTCCCCCTTTTGATTAGGAAGGTGTTGTTGATCCCACAGTGCCAGGGCCAGACTCATCCCTGGGAGTCATGCCCCATGTTATCAGGGAAATTTTTGTCTCTGAATGTCATGGCCCATGTAGTGGGAGTGTAATGATTTTCCCTGCAGAGCTGGGTGGAGAGAGAGAGAGGCCACATCTGAGCAACAAAGAGGTTTCCTGGAAGCAACTCTTAGGCCTTGTAATGGGTAATCTTAACTTTTCCCCTATAGAACTGAGTTTCATAAGGTCAAGTCTCAAAATCCAGGGCTTGGCCTATTTTCTTGGGAGTCCCCAGTGGTTGAGAGGGTACCTGGGGTTTCCCAGATGGGGGAATTTAATAGTTCCATATATATATATATATATATATATATATATATGAATATATATATATATATTTCCCCACTACCACTGTGGTCCCTTGAGGGACTCTACCAATTCTTTTTAGTTATCAGCTACCCATAGTCTGAGATGTATCGTGGTATTATATTAAACTAGTCAGGATTACCAGGCCTCATTCTCGTTCTGGACTCCAGGAGTTTGGGTTAAATGAGCTGTCCAGACAGGTTGATTTAGATTGTGTGTCACAGAAAATTTAGGCTCGAGATATAATGATCCTCTCCACCTTTGGTCTCAAACAGTAGGTGAAGGTCGAGAGTACATACACCATCATCTTTTACCCTGTATTCTACTTTACCTAGACCCAGCCAGTTTGGCCTCATTTTTAGCTCTCTTTGAGGCCTGATCTTTTTTTCTGTTACTTTAACTGTTACTGTATACAGCTATGCTAACTTCAGGGCTGCAGCGCTCCATTGCTTCTTCTTAGGTGTTACAGAGTTATTGAAAGTTCCAGGGAAAGACCAGGTGGTATATATATATATATATATATATATATATATATAGCTCAGTGTTTCAGAATCTAGAAATACACTTACAGCTTAAAACTAAGTGTGGCTGCTAGAAGGACTTTGAGTCTAGGCTCCTGTTTTCTTATCAGCATTTTCTGGGCGCGACCTTAGCCTATCTGTTCTTTTGTTTCTGGCTGTTTTGCACATCACATTGTCCACAAGTTTTACTGAGCTCGTTGTGTGCCTCTCGACATCTTTCCTTTTTGTAGCTGCACCATATTCCATCATATAAATGTATCACCATTCTTGCAGAGTGTTTCTTAAATTCAAGGTGGACTTTTTATTGATGTATACATATGGCAGTCTGCACAAGTTGTAAGGGTACAGCTTAGTGAATTTTCACCCAATGAACATATCCAGCGCCCAGTTCAAGAATCAGCATCTCCCTGGAAGCCCCTTCTGGTCACATCCCCTCTCCCCAAGTGCTGACCATCCCAGTCCACTTTAGAATAGGCACGGGCTCCTCTGCAATCTTACTGCTACATGACAACCCCACAGCAGCACAGACGTGCTCCCCAAAAGACAAGTTACAAGGATGTCCTCAGCTGCATTATTTGTGAGAGAGAAAAACAAAATTCCACTCCAGTGCAGTGGAGAATTAAACTGTGGCATTTTCATACAGTAAGAAAACAAACAACCGACTTATGCCACAATTGGGTTAATTGCACGAACAATATCAATCTGCAGAAGACATTTTAATCCTTTCATATGACATTAAAAAGAAGGCGGAGCCGAGCTGTGGCTTTAGAAGTCTCTGAAAAGCTTTCACTTGAGGTGGCTTTAAAATATGCTAGCACATTCTCTTCACGAGGTGGAGCGTCCTTCTCCCCCCTGGACTTGGTGAGTCACCTGTGAGGAAGAGGAGTTGGTATAGGTGATGGTGTGCGGCCTCTGGGCCCAGCACGAGCAGCATTGCTGCCTCCTGCTCCTCTCTGCCATTGTCTTCCCTGGGGGAACTGGCGGGAACACTGCAGGTCCCTCGGGCACCCCGTGGAGAGGCCACGTTTCGTGGAGCTGAGGCCACTTGCCCCTGACGTGTGTCCAGGCCAGTCCAGCAACGCCCAGATTCCAACTCAGAGCTGCCCCAAGCCCTAACTTAAGAGGGCTTGGATTCTTTTTTTTTAATTTTATTTTATTTTATTAATTAAAGAAAAAAAAAGAAATTAACACAACATTTAGAAATCATTCCATTCTACATATGCAATCAGTAATTCTTAACATCATCACATAGATGCATGATCATCATTTCTTAGTACATTTGCATCGATTTAGGAAAAGAACTGGCAAAACAACAGAAAAAGATATAGAATGTTAATATAGAGAAAAAAATAAAAATAATAATAATAAAAAAAAGAAAAGGAAAAAGAAAAAAAAAGACACAAGCAAACAAACAGACAAACAAACAAACAAAAACCTATAGCTCAGATGCAGCTTCATTCAGTGTTTTAACATGATTACTTTACAATTAGGTATTATTGTGCTGTCCATTTTTGAGTTTTTGTATCTAGTCCTGTTGCACAGTCTGTATCCCTTCAGCTCCAATTACCCATTATCTTACCCTGTTTCTAACTCCTGCTGGTCTCTGTTACCAATGACATATTCCAAGTTTATTCTCGAATGTGGGTTCACATCAGTGGGACCATACAGTATTTGTCCTTTAGTTTTTGGCTAGACTCACTCAGCATAATGTTCTCTAGGTCCATCCATGTTATCACATGCTTCAAAAGTTTATTCTGTCTTAAAGCTGCATAATATCCCATCATATGTATATACCACAGTTTGTTTAGCCACTCGTCTGTTGATGGACATTTTGGCTGTTTCCATCTCTTTGCAATAGTAAATAATGCTGCTATAAACATTGGTGTGCAAATGTCCGTTTGTGTCTTTGCCCTTAAGTCCTTTGAGTAGATACCCAGCAATGGTATTGCTGGGTCATATGGCAATTCTATATTCAGTTTTTTGAGGAACCGCCAAACTGCCTTCCACAGTGGTTGCACCATTTGACATTCCCACCAACAGTGGATAAGTGTGCCTCTTTCTCCGCATCCTCTCCAGCACTTGTCATTTCTGTTTTGTTGATAATGGCCATTCTGGTGGGTGTGAGATGATATCTCATTGTGGTTTTAATTTGCATTTCTCTGATGGCCAGGGACATTGAGCATCTCTTCATGTGCCTTTTGGCCATTTGTATTTCCTCTTCTGAGACGTGTCTATTCAAGTCTTTTTCCCATTTTGTAATTTGGTTGGCTGTCTTTTTGTTGTTGGGTTGAACTATCTATTTATAAATTCTGGATACTAGACCTTTATCTGATATGTCATTTCCAAATATTGTCTCCCATTGTGTAGGCTGTCTTTCTACTTTCTTGATGAAGTTCTTTGATGCACAAAAGTGTTTAATTTTGAGGAGCTCCCATTTATTTATTTCCTTCTTCAGTGCTCTTGCTTTAGGTTTAAGGTCCATAAAACCGCCTCTAATTGTAAGTTTCATAAGATATCTCCCTACATTTTCCTCTAACTGTTTTATGGTCTTAGACCTAATGTTTAGATCTTTGATCCATTTTGAGTTAACTTTTGTATAGGGTGTGAGATACGGGTCCTCTTTCATTCTTTTGCATATGGATATCCAGTTCTCTAGGCACCATTTATTGAAGAGACTGTTCTGTCCCAGGTGAGTTGGCTTGACTGCCTGATCAAAGATCAAATGTCCATAGATGAGAGGGTCTATATCTGAGCACTCTATTCGATTCCATTGGTCGATATATCTATCTTTATGCCAATACCATGCTGTTTTGACCACTGTGGCTTCATAATATGCCTTAAAGTCAGGCAGCGCGAGACCTCCAGTTTCGTTTTTTTTCCTCAAGATGTTTTTAGCAATTCGGGGCACCCTGCCCTTCCAGATAAATTTGCTTATTGGTTTTTCTATTTCTGAAAAATAAGTTGTTGGGATTTTGATTGGTATTGCATTGAATCTGTAAATCAATTTAGGTAGGATTGACATCTTAACTATATTTAGTCTTCCAATCCATGAACACGGTATGCCCTTCCATCTATTTAGGTCTTCTGTGATTTCTTTCAACAGTTTTTTGTAGTTTTTTTTATACAAGTTTTTTGTCTCGTTAGTTAAATTTATTCCTAGGTATTTTATTCTTTTAGTTGCAATTGTAAATGAGATTTATTTCTTGATTTCCCCCTCAGCTTGTCCATTACTAGTGTATAGAAAGGCTACAGATTTTTGAATGTTGATCTTGTAACCTGCTACTTTGCTGTACTCATTTATTAGCTCTAATAGTTTTGTTGTGGATTTTTCTGGGTTTTCGACGTATAGTATCATATCGTCTGCAAACAGTGAACAGTGATAGTTTTACTTCTTCCTTTCCAATTTTGATGCCTTGTATTTCTTTTTCTTGTCTAATTGCTCTGGCTAGAACCTCCAACACAATGTTGAATAATAGTGGTGATAGTGGACATCCTTGTCTTGTTCCTGACCTTAGGGGGAATGTTTTCAATTTTTCCCCATTGAGGATGATATTAGCTGTGGGTTTTTCATATATTCCCTCTATCATTTTAAGGAAGTTCCCTTGTATTCCTATCTTTTGAAGTGTTTTCAACAGGAAAGGATGTTGAATCTTGTCTAATGCCTTCTCTGCATCAATTGAGATGATCATGTGATTCTTCTGCTTTGATTTGTTGATATGGTGTATTACATTAATTGATTTTCTTATGTTGAACCATCCTTGCATACCTGGGATGAATCCTACTTGGTCATGATGTATAATTCTTTTAATGTGTTGTTGGATTCGATTTGCTAGAATTTTGTTGAGGATTTTTGCATCTATATTCATTAGAGAGATTGGTCTGTAGTTTTCTTTTTTTGTAATATCTTTGCCTGGTTTTGGTATGAGGGTGATGTTGGCTTCATAGAATGAATTAGGTAGCTTTCCCTCCACTTCAATTTTTTTGAAGAGTTTGAGGAGAGTTGGTACTAATTCTTTCTGGAATGTTTGATAGAATTCACATGTGAAGCCGTCTGGTCCTGGACTTTTCTTTTTAGGAAGCTTTTGAATGACTGATTCAATTTCTTTACTTGTGATTGGTTTTTTGAGGTCATCTATTTCTTCTTGAGTCAAAGTTGGTTGTTCTTGTCTTTCCAGGAACCCGTCCATTTCCTCTAAATTGTTGTATTTATTAGCGTAAAGTTGTTCATACTATCCTGTTATTACCTCCTTTATTTCTGTGAGGTCAGTGGTTATGTCTCCTCTTCTATTTCTGATCTTATTTATTTGCATCCTCTCTCTTCTTCTTTTTGTCAGTCTTGCTAAGGGCCCATCAATCTTATTGATTTTCTCATAGAACCAACTTCTGGTCTTATTGATTTTCTCTACTGTTTTCATATTTTCAATTTCATTTATTTCTGCTCTAATCTTTGTTATTTCTTTCCTTTTGCTTGCTTTGGGATTAGTTTGCTGTTCTTTCTCCAGTTCTTCCAAGTGGACTGTTAATTCCTGCATTTTTGCCTTTTCTTCTTTTCTGATATAGGCATTTAGGGCAATAAATTTCCCTCTTAGCACTGCCTTTGCTGTGTCCCATAGGTTTTGATATGTTGTGTTTTTGTTTTCATTCACCTCGAGGTATTTACTAATTTCTCTTGCAATTTCTTCTTTGACCCACTCGTTGTTTAAGAGTGTGTTGTTGAGCCTCCATGTATTTGTGATTTTTTTGGCATTCCGCCTATTATTGATTTCCAACTTCATTCCTTTATGATCCGAGAAAGTGTTGTGTATGATTTCAATGTTTTTAAATTTGTTAAGACTTGCTTTGTGGCCCAGCATATGGTCTATCTTTGAGAATGATCCATGAGCACTTGAGAAAAAGGTGTATCCTGCTGTTGTGGGATGTAATGTCCTATAAATATCTGTTAAGTCTAGCTCATTTATAGTAATATTCAGATTCTCTATTTCTTTATTGATCCTCTGTCTAGATGTTCTAGACATGAGATGTTCACACTCTCATCACCAGTGATGAGAGTGGTGAATTGAAGTCTCCAACTATTATGGTATATGTGTCTATTTCCCTTTTCAGAGTTGCAGTGTATTCCTCACGTATTTTGGGGCATTCTGGTTTGGTGCATAAATATTTATGATTGTTGTGTCTTCTTGTTTAATTGTTCCTTTTATTAGTAGATAGTGTCCATCTTTGTCTCTTTTAACTGTTTTACATTTGAAGTCTAATTTTGGATATTAGTATAGCTACTCCTGCTCTTTTCTGGTTGTTATTTGCATGAAATATCTTTTCCCAACCTTTCACTTTCAACCTATGTTTATCTTTGGGTCTAAGATGTGTTTCTTGTAGACAGCATATAGAAGGATCCTGTTTTTTAATCCATTCTGCCAGTCTATGTCTTTTGATTGGGGAATTCAGTCTGCCAGTTTATGTCTTTTGATTGGGGAATTCAGTCCATTAACATTTAGTGTTATTACTGTTTGGATAATATTTTCCTCTACCATTTTGCCTTTTGTATTATATATATCATATCTGATTTTCCTTCTTTCTACACTATTCTCCATACCTCTCTCTTCTGTCTTTTCATATCTGACTCTAGTGCTCCCTTTAGTATTTCTTGCAGAGCTGGTCTCTTGGTCACAAATTCTCTCAGTGACTTTTTGTCTGAGAATGTTTTAATTTCTCCCTCATTTTTGAAGGACAATTTTGCCGGATATAGAAGTCTTGGTTGGCAGTTTTTCTCTTTTAGTAATTTAAATATATCATCGCACTGTCTTCTAGCTTCCATGGTTTCTGCTGAGAAATCTACACATAGTCTTATTGGGTTTCCCTTGTGTGTGATGGATTGTTTTTCTCTTGCTGCTTTCAAGATCCTCTCTTTCTCTTTGACCTCTGACATTCTAACTAGTAAGTGTCTTGGAGAACGCCTATTTGGGTCTATTCTCTTTGGGGTGCACTGCACTTCTTGGATCTGTAATTTTAGGTCTTTCATAAGAGTTGGGAAATTTTCAGTGATAATTTCTTCCATTAGTTTTTCTCCTCCTTTTCCCTTCTCTTCTCCTTCTGGGACACCCACAACACGTATATTTGTGCGCCTCATATTGTCATTCAGTTCCCTGATCCCCTGTTCAAATTTTTCCATTCTTTTCCCGATAGTTTCTGTTTCTTTTTGGAATTCAGATGTTCCATCCTCCAATTCACTAATTCTCTCTTCTGTCTCTTTAAATCTACCATTGTAGGTATCCATTGTTTTTTCCATCTTTTCTACTTTGTCCTTCACTCCCGTAAGTTCTGTGATTTGTTTTTTCAGTTTTTCTATTTCTTCTTTTTGTTCAGCCCATGTCTTCTTCACGTCCTCCCTCAATTTATCGATTTCGTTTTTGAAGAGGTTTTCCATTTCTGTTCGTATATTCAGCATTAGTTGTCTCAGCTCCTGTATCTCATTTGAACTATTGGTTTGTTCCTTTGACTGGGCCATATCTTCAGTTTTCTGAGCGTGATCCGTTATCTTCTGCTGGCGTCTGGGCATTTAATCAGGTTTCCCTGGGTGTGAGACCCAGCAGGTTGAAAGATTTTTCTGTGAAATCTCTGGGCTCTGTTTTTCTTATCCTGCCCAGTAGGTAGTGCTCGTGGCGCTCATCTGTCCGCGGGTCCCACCAGTAAAAGATGCTGTGGCTCCTTTAACTTTGGAAAATCTCGCTGTGGGGGGGTCGCCGGCCTCCGCGGCTGGGAGCGCCTGTCCAAATTTCCCAGCCGGCCCGGGGCAGCAAGTGTGGCAGGGGGGCGCCAGCCGCTGCGGCTTGGGGGAGTGCCTATCCACCGTTCCCAGCCGGAGCGGGAAGCCACGTGTTTGGAAGGGACCCCGGTTGCCGTTCTCCGTGGCTTGGGGATCTCCGATCCAATTCTCCCAGCTGCTCCGGGGGGCCGCATGTGGGGGGGGTGGGGCGCCAGCCACCACGGCTTGAGGGGACCACCTGTCCAATTCTCCCAGCCGTCCCGGGAAGGAGGGAGGGAGGGACTCAGGCCGCCTGCCGCCCGGCCTAGGGAAACCCGCGCCCCTCGGAGAGCTCACCGGAGCGGGTTCTCCCAGCCAGTCAGCCGTTCCAGAATGGGGTACGCTGTCTTCTTGGTCTCTGTCGTGGCTCCGGGAGCTGTTCTGTATCGTTTCTACTTCTCTAGTAGCTGTTCTGGAAGAGGAACTAAGACCCGCACGTCTTACTAAGCCGCCATCTTCTCCGGAAGTCTCCAGGGCTCCTCTGGTGCCATCTGTTAGGGGTTTTCCAGAACCTGTGTATCCAAGTGACTCATGCACTTCGAAGGAGCCCCACTCGGTATAACGCTGTTGAAAATCAGAGCTTGGATTCTTGGTGACACTCTAAGAAGTTGGGTTTTTGGGACAGCTGGGTTTGGGGTCACTAAGATGTCCCTCCTCATTTTCAACGGTGGAATGTGCACATAGGGTTAAAATAGGGATTCACTAAAGAATAGCGTGTGTACAAACGTGCGTATCTTAATATTTAAAGTTTACTTTGTCAGGTTTGGTCTTGGAAAATTGAGTTATTGGACTGAATAAATGAAAACAAAAAGCTGTCCCAGAGGAGATTTGTTGGGGTGGTGAGAGAGTGGAAACTCCCCGGAGGATGTCTCCTCCAGAATAAGGTGAGACCACAGATCCTCTGAGTTAAGTGGTGAGGCTAGTTTCCCCCTCCATGTTGGAGGGGCGTGATGACCCCTGAAATCTGGAAAATCCATGTAAAATTTTTTTGCCCTCCCTTTGAACCAGAAAAGTCTGATTTTTTTCCTTTTCTTTTATGGGGTATTTCCAGTATCTTTTTGTAAAATTTGAGCTAAGTATCTGGTCTTTGGCTATATGCAGGTCAGTGCTAAGGAAGAAATACTGTCATGTGCAGCTTCCGCTGAACTCCCCCCAGGATTCCCATTTAATTTTTTATGCCGACCTGTGATTATCGAAACTGTGATAGGGGGAGCTGGAATGTGGAGGTGATAACTATACACCTGTAAGGGCTGAACCGGGGGGTCTGCTGCAGGTACATTCTGCTCAGGGGCACCCCCTACGCTGGGACCTAGGAGTGACTTACTGCTCTGCCAGGCTCTCCCCCTGCCCACCCACTCACCTTCCTATTACCTGCCCAGCCCCTGGAGGAACTTGAATTTACAGCTGGGTTCTGAGTAGGTGAGTCAGGATAGCTTTGAAGAGGTGATCTTGCCCTAGCATGCAGAAAAGCAGCACCCTCTCCTTCTGCTGGCCCAAAGGGGAACCTCCCGCTCCACCGCCAGACCTCAGAGTGACGCTCCTCTTCCTCCATCCTTAGAGGAGACAGAAAGCTTTCAAATTTTTTTTTTAAACAGACTTGTTGAATAGGGGTCCAGAATAAAAATTAATCTTAAGTTTAGACAATAAAGACGATACTATTTCTCAAGTGTACGGACCTGTGCTTTCCCCTTCATCCGTGCCAGGAGTGGGGTGCAGAGTGGAGGAAGCTTCCTGCTATACCCCTGGGACCGTCTGCTGGTCTGGGGGAGGTTTAGGCTGGCTGCGGGAAGAAGGAGGCCGGGACAGGTTACAAGGTCGAGTACTTGTCCCCACTAGGTCAAGTTGTGCGCTGTGTGATTCGCCCAAGGGTCACTCACTCTCGTCTCCCTCTCAAGTGGACACTGTTGTCCCATTATACAGAGGAGGAACCCGAGGCCCCCAAAGTCGAAAAGAGCTGGCTTTAGGCTGCACAGGTAGAAAGTGGCCCCTCTTGGCTTCGAACCCGGCTTTGCCCACATGTCCTGCCCTGCCTGGCACTCAGGGCTCAGTCATCTGCTGGGTGACCTTGGGAGCCCTGCATCCTGGGGTGGCCAAGAGTGTGCATCTGCCGACAGGGTGCAAAGCTTGTCATGCCGAGCCCCTCACCACCTCCTGAGAGAGCCGAGGGCTGGGACCCAGGGCTAAAGGGTCTGCCCTGCTTCTCTACCTGCCCAGCTGTGTGGCCGTGGGCAGTGACAGTTGCTCAGGAGTGGGTTCCCCGGCTTTCTTGGGGAGCAGATGAGACAATGTGCGAAAGCACCTGGAAGGCCTGCAGGTGCTGCTGCATGTGAGGTGCCCCCTCCTGCTCCCTCTCAGTCCTTGGGGCCCTTGTAACCTGTTCTAGCATCACCATCTGCCAGCCTGCCCTCTGTGCCTACCTGCGCAACTTTGGCTCCATTGCAGGTGAGCGTGGCAGTGCCAGTGGGCATCTCAGCAAGCAAGAAGTGACAGGTGAAAATATCCTTCTGAAGCACTGCCAGGGTTGGGAGAGGAAAGGCGCTCTGCCTTCCACGTTGGCTTTGCTTTGTCTCTTTCTGTGTCACATTAAAGCCTGGTCACTTACAGGCAGGAACACTCTGCATTGGATTGCTCGATTCATTCAAACAATTGGATTAATTTAGCAAATCCTTGTTGAGCACGTGTATGCACAGAAGACCGTGTGAAGGGGGCGGAGATAATAAACCAAGCAGGGTGGTGGCCCTGTCGTGGATCTCACAGTCAGGGGCAACTGTAACATCTCAAAAAACCAAATACAGATCATCTGTTTCGTATTGGTTGTGAGACGTGCTGGGAAGGAAAAACAGAGGTGCAGAAAGAGAGAAAAGTAACCGTGGTCCTGGGGGTTTGGGAAGGTTTCCTTGAGGCCGTGGCGATTAACGTGAGGCTCAGTGGGAGGTTGGGAATAGCCCAGATAAACAGTGGTGTGGGTGTGGAAGAGTGTTCCGGGCACTGGGACAGGGTGTACATACCAACATCTCACCCAGGCACACCCCAGAGAGGATGTAAGGAAGGGGCTTTCCACCCTGGTTAGGGCAGGATCAAGGCAGCCAGCCAGGGACAGTGAGGCACCCAGGGTCAGGTGACAGTGGCCTACGCAGGTGGGGGCAAAGAGGGAATTCCAGGGCCCCCATGAGAGCCGTGGTTGTGGGATGGGGTTGCAGGAAGAGGGCCCACCAGGAGAAGGGCTTAGCCACTGTCGCCAGCAGGGGTTCAAACACTGTGGCCTCTCTCTTTGCACTGTCTAATCTCCTGCTGGCATCTGCTGGTGGGAGGCAGACTAGGGCACCTGTGGGTGAGGCTGTCCAGAGCTGCAGGTCTCCTGGAAGCCAGGGCAGGGCAGAGAAGAATAGCTAAGGGATCTGCAGGGTCAAACAGAGAAGAGCCACCTGAATGTTGGGGCCTGTGGGGACCTGAGAATGACCCGTGGGAAAGCAGCTGGCCGTGAACCTGGAGAGCTAATTAAAATAGCACCCATGCACATGTGCTTGTTTTTTTTTTTCCACATGGGCAGGCACTGAGAATCGAACTCAGGTCTCCGGCATGGCAGGCGAGAACTGTACCACTGAGCCACTGTTACACCGCCCCATACGTGCTTTTTATATATTAAAATTCAGCCCTCATTTGAGTCCTGTGAAAAGGCAGCTATTATTCCATTTCACAGGTGGGGAAACCGAGGCTCAGAGAGGTCAGGTCGTGTACACAGCGTGTAGATGCTAGACTCAGTATGTGAACTCAGGCAGTCTGGTACCAGAGTTTGGGCTTTTAACCACCAGGCCACACGGCCTCTCGGTTCTATGGCCTCAGGGTCACGGGTCACCCCGTACAGGACCCTGTGGGATTTGGGGTTTTTCTTCCTGATGGAGTTGCCACTGAAGAGCTTGAGGCCTGAAAGTGAGAGCTCTGGGGTTTGGGAGGGATGCGTGCCTGTCTCTGGCTGTGGCTGTGGTTGTAGGGCTTTCCCAGGGGTGCAGGCCAGCAGGGGGGCCATGGCGGTGGAGAAGGGCAGGATTTGACAGGCGTTTATGGAGGTAGCTGGGCGGGGCTTGTGGATGGACTGGGTATGGAGAGCAGGGACAGAAAGGGGGTGTCAGAGTTGAACCCCAGGTTTCTGGCTAGAGCAGTGTGGTGGGCTGTGGGCTTTGCTCGAAGAGGATGAGAGAGGGAGGGTGGTTTTGTTTTGTTTGTGGTGGGTGGCTCTTGAGTTCAGTTTAAACATGTTGAGATTGATTTTCCTTAGAGGTATTTTAAGAGGTGGTTTTAAGTGTTCATTTGGTTATCAATCAGGGACCTAAAGAATATTCTTTGTTGCCAAAATAGCTTTGAGGGTCATGATATAGTAGCAAATGAAGTTGTGAATGTGGATTTTATGCATGTTTCCTGGTATCTGGGAGACTACTAAGTCTTCACGGATGGGCATTCTCACTACATCAGGGAAGTGTGTGTCTGAATAGGGAAGAGAGAGATGGAAAAACAATTCACTGTGGCACATAAAATACTTTAAATTACTGGAGTGAAAGGATTCTTTATTAGGCATTTGAAAATTTCTATCATCAGTCATTCTATAAATAGCAGGTTTGATGAAAAAACGAGTTTAATTCCATAAAAGGTCAGATAATTTTTGAGTTATGAATCGGATTTTTATGCCTTAGCTTTGTTTATTAATATTTATTATTGCAGTGATGGATGTAAGGAAGGAAGAGGATCTCTGATTTAATATTTGCTCTCTATGCTCACAGGACTTTTGAAATATTGAAAAGGAAAAGGGTGAGCTGTCCTTCCCCCATCTGTTTTCTTGTCCTTACTTCACAGAGGATAATTTTATGTGTGTGTCTTCTGTGACTTTGGTAGGATTCAGTCCTCTGAGTGGTAGAAATCTCAGGCTGACTGTTTTTGTGGGTACACTTTCAGTTGCAAGCAGAGGAAACCTCACTCGAAATAGCTTTCAGGGAATTTACTGACTCTTAAAACTGAGAAGTTCCAGGATAGTGTCAGGGCTTGCTGGATCCAGGTGCCAGGAAGCCATCTCTTTGCCCTGACTGCCGCTTATCTCCTTGCTGCTTTCATTTGAAGGCTGGTGGTAGACTCTGTTTAGTGGAGAGAGTTGGCCTAACTCTGTATAACCAGACCGAAGATCATGTGTACCTGTGAGCCAATCAGCGGTGACCAGGGGATAGAATATTCCTGTGGACTTGGGGCTGGGTTCGCCACAGGGTGCCTCCTTGAGCCAATCCCTGTGGCCACAAGAATGGGATGATTCAATTGGCCACACATGCACCCATGCCTGACGCTGAGGGGGGTCAGTCCAGCCTGAGCCCCTGAACCGAGCATGGGTGGCCCTCCCAAAGGGAATCTAGGTGCTGCCTCAGGAGAAGGTCCTGGATACTGGATTGACTCCATGACCTTCTTAGCCTGGGACAAGAATGGCTGGGGCCTTTTAGACAGCTCTAACACTTGCTCTTTTCCAGTTCTCAGTCTGTCCCTGAAGCCTGTAGCATAAAGGGATGATTCTTTGGAATGTCAGCATTAAGGGGTGGACTATTTTACGAATGGGCCAGTGCCTGGACACTCCTGTCACCACAGCCAGCAGAGCAAACACTATTTAGTAATTGCTGTATGCCAGGTTCTGTTCTAAGCACCTGGTGTATGCTGTCTCCATTGAATGCTTTCAGTGACTTTGTAAAGCAAGTCCTAGTATTAATATTCCTCATTTTTACAGATAAGGAAGTTGAGGCACAAAGAGGTTAAGTGACTTTCCCAAGGTCACACAGCTGGAGTCTGGGTTTCAAGCCAGGCATGCAGCTTCAAAGTCTGTGGTCTTATATTCTGTCTCCTAGGACTGCCCATTTCTCTGTATACAGTAGGTGGCTAATGCCTGACATGTAAAAGATACTGTGAGATTGGGGATTAAATTAAATCAAATGCTGTCCCAGTCACAGTTTGAATCTCAGCCCTCTGAGATTGCATTTTCTTTTCAAACCCCTCTCACTTCAAAAGTGTCTGGTTCTTAATTATTCTACATTTACTAATCCTGGGTTCCCAGTAAACAATATTGGCTTACTAATTGAATCACAGGAAGCCATTTATTGGGACCCTAGAAAATATCAACCAGCCTGCCTCTCCCTCCCAAGTGCTGGTAGAGAGAGTGTGTGTGCATGTGTATGTGTGTATTTATGTGTGTGTTTACTAGTTTTTTAGTTGGAGAGAGAAGGGCATTGTCATCAACTTCTTTGAGTGGAGCAGGCCAATTGGAGGCATGGTGGAGAGTCACAGAGGAGAAGGCTCTCTGCCCTGGGAGTCTTTGGCCCATGTGGGATATTTAAATGGTATCTGAGGGTGGACTGTTTTTTTGTGGTGGGAACCAATGCTTGGAAAGCAATGAAGTGCATGTGTAGACCACATTCCTGAAGATGGGACATCATGGACTTGGAATTGTGGCAGGAATGATTTCATGACGGTGATGTGGAATATACAGAGCTTGTAGGAAGGGTACTTCTGCTGTTCACTAGCACTGAAAAGTAGGCATGGGCTCCACTTGTAGGAACAAGGGAAAACCGGTCAGGAGGTGTCTTCTCAGCCTGGGCCGGATTTGCTGAGCGAAAAGTAAGCACTGGCATTTGTGCTGGGGGCAGGTGGTAGTGGTGGTGGGTATTGACTTCACAGGGGCTGAAAAGCTCAGATGTGGGGCAATTATTGGCATTTGGAGTGAGGCAAAACTATTCTGAGCATTGCAGTGTCTTTAGCATCCTTGGCTCTGATATAAATGTCAGCAGTGTCCCCTTCCCCGGTCATAGGTCAACACCAGTTGCCCCCACTCATTTTCACTTGCCCTTAAGGGGATCGGTATGGCAACTGACACTCAGCCATGGTGTCAGGCAGCAGTAGAAGGTGGTGGGGACTGTGGTGAACTAGCGAGCATGTGGCCTCTTTGTTTGTGTATGTATGTTTGTGTGTGTGCGCAGCAGCACTGCTGCTCAGCTTGAGCCAGTTGTTACCAGGCAGGAATGTAAACCCAGTGTGGTCACTGTTCTAGTTTGCTAGGTGCAGGAATGCAATATACCAGAAATGGAATGGCTTTTAAAAAGGGGAATTTAGTAAGTTGCTAGTTTACAGTTCTCAGGCTGAGAAAATGTCCCAATTAAAACAAGTCTATAGAAATGTCCAATCAAAGGCATCCGGGGAAAGGTACCTTGGTCCAAGAAGGCCAGTGAAGTTCAGGGTTTCTCTCTCAAGTGAGAAGGCACATGGTGAACACAGTCACAGTTTCTCTCTCATCTGGAAGGGCACATGGTGAACACGTTCAAGGTTCCTCTCTCATCAGAAAGGGCACATAGCGAACACAGCGTCGTCTGCTAGCTTCTTCTGGCTTCCTGTTTCAGGAAGC
This sequence comes from Tamandua tetradactyla, assembly GCF_023851605.1. Lineage (NCBI taxonomy): Eukaryota > Metazoa > Chordata > Mammalia > Pilosa > Myrmecophagidae > Tamandua > Tamandua tetradactyla. The sequence continues at coordinate 6,835,331 of NC_135331.1, read as the reverse complement.
TCCCTGGGAGGCATTTTCCTTCTTCATCTCCAAAGGTTGCTGGCTGGTGGACTCTGCTTCTCACGGCTATGTCGTTCTGCTCTGCTCTCTCTGCATCTTTCATTCTCCAAAATGTTTCCTCTTTTATAGGACTCCAGAGACTTATCAAGATCCACCCAAATGGGTGGAGACATGTCATCACCTAATCCATTTTAACAATCACTCTTGATTAAATCACATCTTCAGGGAGATGATCTGATTACAGTTTCAAATATCCAGTATTGAATAGGGATTATTCTGCTTTTACGAAATGGGATTTAGATGAAAACATGACTTTTCTAGGGGACATATATCCATTCAAACCAACACAGTCATGTTTTCTGTCTTTTTTTTCCAAGAGAAAATGAGGAATCTGCATTTTCGCATGAAAATTTCACACTAATTTTTTTAGTGTTGCCCACCAACTCCAAAGTCTTAAAACATGGTATACTAGTTATCTCCTGCTGCATGACAGTATCATCACAAACTTAATGTCTTAATAAAATACCCATTCATTATCTCGAGACAGGAGTCTGGTCACCTCAAAGCTGGGTCTTCTGCTTAGGGTCTTCCTAGGTTGCAGCCGAGGCTTTGACTGAGCTGTGCTCTCACTTGGAGGCTCAACTGGGGAACAATCCTCTTCCAAGCCCACTTTGTTGGCAGAACTAATTTCCTTTTGGTTGTAGGACTCAGTGCCCTGGCCTTTTACCCACTGCTGAATGAAGCTTCTAGAGCACCCACAGCCCCTTGCCACATGGTCTCCAAACATGGAGACTCACGTCTTCAAGGCCTGCTGGGGAGTGAGTCTCTATAGCAAGTCTGCTGCCAAGATGGCGCCTTAGAAAATGTGATGTCATCATGGAGTTACGTCCCATTGTTACCGGACAAAGGCAGTGGATCCTTTTGCCTGATATACTCAAAGGCCAATTTCTGAGACCCTGGGATTTCAAAGAAAGGGTTTATTACTAGGTGCGTAGTAGAAGAGCAGATGGCCTGTTGGCTCAAAATTAGTCTCCCTGAACTTTAGTAATTCTGATACAGATAGGCAGAGTTTAGGATAATGAGCACAGTGGCTCCAGATGATGTAATTAGAGGTGAACTGATTAGTGAGCGTACACAGGTTGATCACATGCTTAGTCACAGAACGTGGTAAATAAATGGTGACTTAATATGATGATGGGTGTGATTTTTAGTATTATAATAAGGTATAGGTGACTTGTAGGTTAAAGTCTAAGTTACCGAACATTTCAGGTGGGCTCACTTTGGTTAGATCCAGTCTCGATTATCAAGATAACTTTGGGCTTGGGGTAAGTTAGTTCTGGGCTGGCCCAGGACCCTTCATTAATAAACATTAGGGGCTGTCTTTAGTGATCACAAGACTCTAAAGTTGAAAAGCTGGATAACTGGGTACAAATGAAGGTTAGTCTCAAGGTTTTTACAATCACAGGGCAGAAGATAAGAGCTATACAACCACTATCAGAGATCAAGGCAGCTGGATTACAATTTAGAGATTTCAGGAATTTCCCTCTACTCAATATACCAGAAAGCAAAAAGGAATATCTATATAATGATTCAGCAATCCAAATCATCCCTTAAATCCTGATTTCTTGGTTATATCATCAGCTTTGCCCTATTTGATGGTGACAAGCAGGTTGCGGGCCCGCCCACACTCAAGAGGAAGAAATCCCAGGTGATGGGTCCCAGGTGGCATCATTGGAAACCAGCCTGGGGTTTATGCACCACACATGGCGGGACAAGTGCTCTGGCCAAACACGCACCTACTGGATCTGCCCATTTAGTACTAGTTTAGAAATCAGGTGCCGAGATGGAGTTGTGGACTTTCTTATCTTAGTGCTGTGAGAAGAGTGGAGGGATGGGGGGGGGGAGGGGAGGGGAGGGGAGGGGAGGGAGAGAAAGTGTGTGTCTCTGAGAGATGGGCCATGGGAGAGGCTGCCCCGGATTCCTGTGGACCAATTGTGCTGCTTCTGCCAAAGCGATGGTGACAACAGTCAGTTCTGGTCATGCATTAAAAATCATCCATCTTTCAGGGAATCTAATTGACAGTCGGCTTGCTTAAAATGTACTTAATCCCAGAGCAACTGACTTTTTGCTTTCTTTCAGGAAATGGAGAATAATCAATCGCTTATTCATATTCGCTCCCCCCCTTTTTTGGTTTAATCTTAGTGACAAAAACATCTGTCCCAATCGTCATACTTAAAATGTACTTAATCCCAGAGCAACTGACTTTTCACTTTCTTCCAGGAAATGGAGAATAATCAATTGCTTATTCATATTTGCACCTCCTCCCTTTTTTTTGGTTTAATCTTAGTGACAAAACATCTGTCCCAGAGCTCATTTATTGTGGAGCATGTAGAACTACCGGATATATTTTACATTTGCTTGTTTGTTTATCGTCTGCCTCTTGCAAGAGGGAAACTGTGGGAATAGGGATTTGGCTCACTGCTGGCTTTCCAGCATCCAAAACAGGGTTTGGAGCATAGTGGGTGCTCAGTAAATATCAGTCAAATGAATGCATCGCCTCCCTTTGTTATGGAAGAGACTGCCCTCTTAGGTTGTCAGTTCAGCTCCATCTGCCCCCCCTACCCTCACCATCCCTGGTTCCATTCCACCTTCCCAGGTCCTCTGATATCCCTGCAGGTACCCGGTGCTCCAGTGATCCAAAACCTTTTGCCATTCACTTATTTCTGTCATCTTTCCTTTTTATTTTGTGTACTGATGGCCGATGCTTCCATTTTAGTAATTTTTAGCTTATGAAGGTCTTACAACGTGATCCCTTTGACCCTCAAGCTAGTCTTGTGGGGTTGGCAGGAAAAGTGGAATCCTTCTTTGAGGGTGGAGAGGCAGTGGCACAGAAAAGGCAAGCACCTTGCTGGAAGTCACATGGCTGTCAGCAGATGCAGTGGAGGGGCAGGGCTGCTGGATTCAAGGAAGCGCTCACCTGGACCTCCTATTCCCCTCCTGACTCAGGGGGCAAAAATGTACCTCCCAATGTCCGGTTTCAGCCAAGCAGAGCAGGAGGGTGATCCGCGCGGTCCATGGTCCCCTGTCACAGGTGCAGCTGGTGAGTGCCTGCCCCTCCGGTTTACCTGGACCCCTTCCCTGCCTTGTCTCTTTTCAGGCTTAAACCTTGGCTTGAAATGAGCTCTCCACAGAACCTGCTGGCTATCAGCCTCTAGCTGCCTGGTCGGAGGCATAGGCACCTTTCCCTGGAGTTAATTTTCCAGAGAGAAAGTGATTATCTCGGAAAATCCAAATGAAAAGGGTCTTTATGGTTCCCCTTTTCCCACCCTGAAAATATCCCCGCACCCCGGACTGGCTCATCACAGGAAGTGTGTGCAGCGCCAGCTGCGACCTTGCATTTCTGTCCTCGACAGAAGGAGATCCCCTCCAAATGCATCCCGAACAGCATTGCCCAAAACGTGTTCCAGAACCTAGCAGGGCCCAGCTGACTCCCTGCGGCAGCTCGTTTAAGAACAGCCCTACTGGGTCCCGCTGCAGACCTGCTAGGCCAGGACCTCTGGAGGCTGGGGACTCTGGGTCCGGAGTCTATAGAAGCACAAGCTGCTCAGGTGATTCCGATGTGCTTGAAAGTGTGGGAGCTGCAGGCCCATGGGGTTGTGTGCTGTCACTCCCTCCCCTGCCCTGGGCAGTGGGTCCCGTCCCTTGCTGGGCATCTCCCAGAGTGTCGAGAGATAGATGACGCCTTAGACAGAGATCCTTTGCTCTAGGAATACTTATCAAGCTCCTCCCCTTTGCCAGGTGTGCTTCTTAGCAGCTAAATATCTTCTCAGTAGATAAATGCAGGAAACAAAATGCACAAAGATCCCTGCTCTCCCGGTGGGAGAGAGAGAACCAACAAGGCACAGAAAATGTGTATGGCGTTAGTGTTGGGTGCTAAAGAGAGAAATAAGGCAGGTATCTGGTGACAGAATGTGTCAAGGCTGGGAGGTTTGCCTTTCTAGACAGCGTAGCCTTGGAAAGCCTCATTGAGAAGGTGACATTTGCCCAAAGTCCCTAACTTGCGGTTAGGGAGCGAGTTCCTGGGGTGTTGGGAGGACAGTAGCCCAGGCAGAGGGACCAGCAAGTGCAGAGGCTGAGAGGTAGTAAGGAACATTTTGGGAACCACGAGGAAGCCAGTGTTCTACCCCCCACCAACACGATGTTTTCACATGCTTAAAATGTGCATTTGTTTTTTGAGGTTTGCTGTTCAAACCTACATGAATGTCATGGGGAGTTTTTCTTTAATCCCAGATTAATTGTCCATTTAAACGAATCCACTGAAAATGGGCACCAACATTTTTGATTGGGATTTTTTTTCTCTCCTGAAAAATGAAATAAAGATTATGACAAATAAGTTCATTTTAGCTTATATTAGGTTCAATAATTGCCACTCTGTGCCACTTAAGAACAAAAATGCATTGCATGCTATAATTTGTTGTTACTTTTCCTACAATTTTATACAGCCTCACAGTACTGCATCTTAATGTGTCACATTTGACATTGCCAGTGGGATCACAAAAGGATCAATTTACCAAAAATATTTGAGGGCTTCCCAGTTTTCTCAAGAGTTTCCCTATACTTTGCTATTCAGATTGCTCTCTTCTGAAGCACCTCTCACCCTTGTTCATTTTTTCTTCTTTGCTTGTTAACTGTCAACAAATATCCATTGAGGGATGATTGGTAGACCCCAGCTGTATTCTCCTTGTCATTTGCTTTGCTGGCTTTAGGCAATCCTCCAATGTCACAGGGTTTGCGATTGTACTTTGCAGTGGATTTGCATTGCATTAGCATTGTGCTGGCAGCTGTCAATCAGCAGTGGCCCACCAACCAAGATGGTGGAGGTGTTGGAGTGGTGGGTGGGAAAAAGGTTGCTGTGTTCCCCAAGGGGCGTGTGACAGTGGGGTCCAGTACCTTGAGTGGTCAGTTCGTCCATGAATATTTTCTTATTCTGTAATTTATCTTTCTCTATGTAATCCCATAATTTCAAGGATTCATATAAATATTTGTATAATAAAACCCTATGAAATATAAATATGTTGAGTTGTATAATGTGTATTCTAGAAAGTGGTGAGCCCATTAATTTTTTTCACGTTTTAGACATTGTAGTTTTAATCACCAAGCCTAAAAATATTTCTCTAAAACAAACCTAATGAATATTCAAGACATGGATTTTCTGGGCTTAAATTGTTCTAATAAAAAAACCTAAAATTAGAAAAGAGTTGGACTGGAATTTAGGAACAATTTTAGGATTTGTGTTTAAGAGAGAGAAAAAATTTTGGTAATTTGATTCAAATCTTGTCTTTTTGACACCCAACATTCATTTCTTATATTTTTAACTTGAATTTCCATTTAGGAGTCACTGCTTTCTAACTCCTCTCAGGTGGTTCTGGTGAGATAAACTTCACCCTAGTGCACAAATGGTTGTTGACTGGCTTAACTAACCAGCTTTACCCTTACCCCCACCCACCAAGCTGCAGTTATTGGTCCAAGGTTGAATACTTAATCTATTTTAAACCTGTGAACCTTGGCCCTAGGATATCTGTTATTGGTGGTGGTGGTAGGACTCTTGCTTTTCCTTTGTGGATAAGGATGTGAGAGCTGGAGCTGCTGCAGCCAGTCTGTTGTTACAAGAGAAGAGACTGTTGGAGGACAATGCTCACACTTGGAAGAGCTGAACAGGGTCAGGTGCCTGAGGGAACTAGGTTCATCATTTGAGCCTGACCCACTTGTGGACATTTAAGCAGACATATACCAGAAGTATATTATTTTTACTCAGGTGCAACCACCACAGAATTTCTGAGAAGTTGTCAGGTGTAAGTTGATGTTATTTGGACTCAAAGGGTTGAAGTTGGATGTTCTTTATAGCAGACTTTATGAAAGAAATGGATTAACTGCAGCAAATGGAGACATTGCCTTTCCTTGGGTTGGGAGAGGAACTTTTTGCCAAGGAACAAGGATCTGAATCATAAATCTTATCTGGAGGGGATGGGCTTGGGATTCTGGCTGAAGACTTAGAGCCTTTCCAGATGGAAAAAGGAGCTGTGGACCCTGAGTGGGTAACTTCCAGGAAGTCTATGGTAGTTCGTTTTCAGAAAAATAATAATAGCTAATGCTGGGCCAGTCTTTGTCCCAGGCATTCTTCTAAACACTTTATATATATTGAGTCATTTAACCTTCACAATAACAACACTGTAGGTAGATACTATTATCATCCGCATTTTGTAGACTGGGATACTGAGTCATAGAAGTGAGAAGTTCAGTGGCTTACCCGGGGTCTCACAGTGAGTCAGTAGTGTAGCTGGAATTGACACCAGCAATCTTGTTCCCGTACCTGCTCTCAGCACAATCTCTACCACCTCTTGATCTTCATTTGCAGGTGCACCCAGCCCTCCTGGGAAGGGCACACCATGCTCTTGATCTATGACCCAAACCATTGGAGACACCCCTGGTTGACACTGAGCCATGTTCCTCTGTGCATTTCCAAGTGCCTCACGCACAGCCCCTGACATGCAAAAAAAAATCTCCTTAAATGTTGTGGGGTTGCATGAATAATATGTGATAGAAAAGTGTTTCACAGCATTGATGCTTTCACAGATCTAATCGCTTACTTCCTCCTCCATTCTCCACCTAAGACAGACAGTGAAAGACCTGACTTAACCCACCAACTAAAAAAACCCTGCAGATAATTGACTATGTAGTTGAAAAGGGGCTGCTCTGTATACAGGACAGAAAAATTCAGATGCACATACTCAGAGCCAGATTCCTTGTCTCCAGCTGGGTGGTGGATGCCCCAGGCGGGGAAGGAGCTGGGGGCAGGGGTAGTGAGGTGGAGATGGTGTGGTCTGTGGTTCTGTCTCTCTGTCCCTGCTGGCTGGGGGCTGGCCAGGCGCCCAGATGCCTTTCCCATTGTCTATTGCAGCTGGTATGTCCTCTTTCCCTGGCTCAGTGGGAGGGACTTGTGTCTTGGTCTGCCTGCTAGCTCCTTTCCGTCATGGACAAGTCCAAAGCTTCAGGTCACTCTTGTGTCCCTCAGAGCCACAATGGGGACTCGACACCTCAAAAGATGGTGGAAGCTGGAGGGAAAAGCCCCTCTGTGTGTCCAAGGTGACCTTGAGACCTCCCTCTGAATGTGGTGGAAGCCAGTGGCTCTCACCTGGCACCTGGCACAAACATGGTGGCTGCTCACTTTGTTTTGAACTTGTAATTGAAATATAATGTACATACACTAAAGTATATATACAACCTGTAGAAAAATGAGCAGACATGAGCACAGCCTTGTGGGTTCTCGCAGCCCACCACGAAATCAACAGCCAGAGTTGCAGACCACTGCCAGTGCCCCCGAAGCCGCCCCAGACCCCTTCCACTTCCCAGCCTCTCCCAAGGATAGCCATGCTGCCGACATCATCCATTTAGATCAGTTTGCCTGTTTCAGACTCTTTTTGAGTGGAATTATAGAGTGTGGCTTTTTTCTTGTCTGGATTCTTTTTCTTTGTGTTCCTTTTGCAGGTGCCACATGCTGCTGGTGAGAGACTGTTCTTTCATATTTTTGCTCCATAGTACCCCACTTGGCAACTTCACCATGCCCTATTCTGTTGCTGATGAGCATTGGGATGTTTCCATTTGGGACTCACATGACAAGTTGGCCAAGAAGTTTCTTGTACATATCTTTTTATTTTTTATATTAATTTTAAATTAAAAACAAATATGCCAAGAAAGAAACACAAACATTCTTAACATATGGCCATTCTGTTCTACATATATAATCAGTAATTCACAATATCATCACATAGTTGGATATTCATAATCATGATCATTTCTTAGAACATTTGCATCAATTCAGAAAAAGAAATAAGAAGAAAACAGAAAAAATTCATACATACCATGCCCTTTACCCCTCCCTTTCATTCATCACTAGCATTTCAATCTAAGTTTATTTTAACATTTGTTCCCTCAATTATTTATTTTTATTCCATGTGTTTTACTCGTCTGTTGACAAGGTAGATAAAAGGACCATCAGACACAAGGTTTTCACAATCACGCAGTCATATCATGAAAGCTATATCATTATACAATCATCTTCAATAAACATGGCTACTAGAACACAGCTCTACATTTTCAGGCAGTTCCCTCCAGCCTCTCCATTGCATCTTTACTAACAAGGTGATACCTATTTAATGTGTAAGAATGACCTCCAGGATAACCTCTCGACTCTCTTCCCCCTTTTGGTCGAGAAGATTTTCTCAATCCCTTGATGCTGAGTCTCAGCTCATTGTAGGATTTCTGTTCCACATTTCCAGGAAGGTCCACACCCCTGGGAGTCATGTACCACATAGACAGGGGGAGGGCAGTGAGTTTGCTTGTTGTGTTGGCTGGAGAGAGAGGCCACATCTGAGCAATAAAAGAGGTTCTCTTGGGAGTGACTCTTAGGCCGAATTTTAAGTAGGCTTGATCTGTCTTTTGTGGGATTAATCTTGTACGTGTCTTTTGGTGAATGTGCATGCAGTTCTGCTTAGTTTATACCTAGCAGTGGAAGTGCTGTATTATAGGGATACAGGCATTCAGGTTTAGTAGATACTGCCAAATACGGTTCTAGAGGGACTGCACTAAATTACAGCCAAGCCAGCCACGTATATGAGTTCCAGTTACCCCACATCTCTGTCAGCACTTGCTGTTGTCCATCTTTTCACTTTAGCGAGTCTGGTGGGTAAGCATTTGTTGAATTTTTCAGTATGGGGTGCTGAATGAATAAGTCAGGTTGATGCTTATTAGGCAGTACAGGAGATTTTCTAGAGTGGATTGCTCATAATAATAATGAGAATGATTAAAAAAAACATCCAGAGAGTGCATGTGTCACATTGTGGCTTCAGCCCTTGTGGAGATGGTTAGCGGTTTATTTGTGGCTTTCATGCTGACAGTTACTCTCCATAGCAGGTGTCATTATTGCGGGGTTTGGGGGCCTCTTGGGGAGGGGCAGGCCCTGGGATGTCGGCTGAAGCCAGCCACAAGGGACGAGGGCAGGAGGGGGGCTGGTTTCTGGAGACTTCCCTCTTGGCTGAAAACCCACCACCTAGAGGTCTTGGGATCCCTTTGTGTTCGAAGTTGCCAGTGCAGTAGCATCACTTTGTCAGGTCTGACTTTGCTCCAGGCCTGTGAAGCTCCAGAGCAAAGGAGGCCTGTGCTGCAGGAAGACATTAGGGCCGTGTGGAATTGATGAATAGATTTCTCTGAGGGAATCTGCTTCCAAGTTCTTGGTGGTGGTGGTGGGATGCTTGTCTTCATGCACCTCTCTTTGCTGACCCTCCTCCAACTCCTTCACATGTTCTTTAGCTGCATGGGGCATTCCCTTTTGTCAGACTCATGGAAAGGGCTCCCACAGCTTCCCCCGGCTCCTTGGTGCCCACGGCCCAGCCAGCCGACCCTGCGCACTGGCCACTCCCTGAATCCACGGCTCCCCTTTGGGGGAGAAATTGCAGACAGCGAACTGTGGCCTCCCTCGGGCTTTCCCTGCTGGCTGCAGCCCCTGTTTACATGGAACTGCTCTCAAGGGACCAAGTTCTGCCCGTGTGACCCAGGCGGCCCCTGACCCCACGCCCTGCATGCTTTTCTCCTGTGGACGGGGTGGGGGGGCTCCCGGGGTGGGGCTCCCATCACCTCCCCTCACCTCCCCTCACCATGCGCTTGGCCGGCCCGGCTCCCGCCTGGCCCTGGAGGCTGCATCCCAGGTGCCATCAGCCCCAGGACCACCCAGGGCCTCTTCTATCCCCACCTAGGACCCGGGCTGGGCCATTCAATCCAGGCTTGCCACGCGCACCTGCCCATTGCACCATGCCCGGCTCTCCAGAGCATCAGGTGACCTGGTCCCGGGACACCAAGGAAACAGGAAATTCATGTGTTGTTAGCAACCTCCAGGCTCCTGCCTCAGGGCTGAATGCAGCGCTGTTTGCTGCCGGCCTCTCTGTCTGTTCTGGGGGAGAGGGGCGATGTGGTGGGTTTCCCTACGGGATCACCTTGAGCACCATGTTTTACTACCTGTTCAGAACTAAAATAGTATTTTATATTCTTTTTCCCACACAACAGAATTAAGGCCGCTGCCGTTGTGAAGATAACAGCAGTTAGAGTTATCGATGAAGAGCAGTGGGCAGTCCAGGAGGATGTAGATAATGGCATCCAGCAGACAAGCGCTGCCCTTACCTGTGTGGGCCATCGCCTTGACCTGCAGGGCAGGTAAGTGCCAAGACCCCCAGGTGCCTCGTTAGCGGCGGGGCTGGGGCAGCTACATGGGCTGACATCACAGTGCTGTGTGTGTAAATAAAGTGGCTCCTCTGTTAGCTGGGAAATGGGTGCTTTGTAGCTCATCGGTGTAGCTCAGTCATGCTGCTTCTGGATGTTTCCATCACAGGTCTTTTCCTCTACATGGGGCTTTTACTCCTTTCACTCTTTATACCTGGGTGGCCTAATTAGGTTGGCAGTCTCAAAAATTAGCTGAGGTCACATTTGTCACTGCATGGGGTTTGATAACAGTATTTTTAAGTTTTTATTATCATTGTTTGCAGGAGTTGAAGACTGAAATGGGGAAAATAGAAATGATTTCAGTGGCAAGGGGAAAATACTTTTTACGAGGATGGCTATTGCTATTGGGTAATTGTCCTTTAGTGGTTAATTGCCTTAACTTTGCAGGTCACACACCTGGGCACTGGCACAAACCTATACTGACTGACTTCTCAGAACTTTGGAAGGTTAAGCCAGGCGCACTTGGTATTGGGGCAGGCTGCCTGGGTACTCCAGCTTAGACACCAGCCCTCAGCTTTATGGGGCTGGGAACACTGGAGCAGCAGAGGTCATGGCTAGTTTTCTTCTGTCAGGTCACTCAGCAGGTAGAAAGAACTCTCTTCCATGTTGAAACAGTTGCCTAGTCTCTGCCTCCACTCTCTTTTCCTTCCCTATGGGGCTACGTAAGTGCACTGGCCAGGATACTGACATGCACCCTCCTGCTTTAAAACCATCATTGGTCCAGACTTCACCCAGGATGAGGTCTGAAATGCTCAGCATCCATACAAGCCCCTGCTACTTAACACCTGTCATGGTCCCCACCCATTCTCTTTTCCTTCTTCCCAAGTCTGTAGCTTCTTTGAGGTCCACAGCGTTAGGCTCAGAGGATACACTCTGGAAGAGTTGGTTGAATGAATGAATGAGAGCGTGGGTGGGAGCGTGAGGAATGGAGTGATTAGGTAGGGCTTGTCTGTTCCAGTGGGGTTGTCTCATGAGTGCTGCCTGTTCTTGGGGGGTCCCGCAGACCTCAGCTGGAACTCTGTTCTGCCTGCTTTTGAAGATGACTTTCAAAGCAAGAGAAGTGACTCAAGTTGAGTGGTCAAAAGGCTTCCATTAGAAAATAATTGATCTAGTGGTCTGTGTGACTCTTACTCAAAATTCAACATTCTGGTCATTGTCCTTTACATCCAGTGACAGAGCTTTTCTGCACCTTGCTTGACTGATGGTTTTCCTGGACATTATATCTGCCTGCTGAGCACTACCAAATCCTGAGTTGTTAATATGTGGAGAGAGCCCAGGATTGTTAGATTCACTCAGGTGCTTTCAATCGCCAGTAATAGAGTACCCACCTCTGGTAGTTAGATTCAGTTGTCAACTTGGCCAGGTGAAGATGCCTAGTTATATTGCTGTGGACATGAGCCAATGGCATGTGAACCTCATCTGTTCCTGATTTACATCTGCAGTCAACTAGGAGGCGTGCCTGCTGCAATGAATGATGTTTGAGTTAACTGGCTGGTGCTTAAATGAGAGAGCTCAATGTAGCACAGCCCAAGCAGCTCAGCATACCCCATCTCGCCACTTGCAGCTCAACTTAGGCCTTTGGAGATGCAGAAAGGAATCACCCTGGGGAAAGATGTTGGAACCCAGGGGCCTGGAGAGAAGGCCAGCAGAGATTGCTTTGTGCCTTCCTACATAAGAAAGAACCTCAGTTGAAAGTTAGCTGCCTTTTCTCTGAAGAGCTATACATTAACTAAGTAAATCCTCTTTTATTGAAAGCCAGTCCATCTCCGGTGTGTTGCATTCCAGCAGCTAGCAAACTAGAACACCACCTAAAAGTGACTGCAAGGCTAGATTTTATTATCTCATATAATAAGAAATCTAAAGGTAGGTGGTTCCATGGTTGGCTAATCCAGCTGTACAATTTTACTATCCAGGTGTTTTCTGTCTTTCTGTGCTATGATACCCAGTGTGCTGGCTGTCATCCTCCAGTTTGCTTCCTCATGGTCACAAGATGGCTGCAGCTCTTCCAGGCATCACAAAATCACCCAGCTAGAGCTAAAGGCTGGAAGGGAGGGGCTTCTCTTCATGCATCTCTCTCTCTCTCTCTGTTTTCATTATTTAGTGAATACTTTATTAGTTTCTGTAATCAAACCCATGGAGATAAGACCTTACATATTTAATATAGTACATTACCCCTGAACAAATGGAAAACAATTAAGTTCAACATTTCTAGACCAATATGGCTGTTAATTTCTGTACAATGCCAACTCAACATAGTACAACTTTTTCCAAAATTCAGAGCACAGCTGAAGTTTCCAAAAATTCAAATTAAATACATATATATGTATATATACATATATTTATATAAATAGACCAGTAGCAGTGTGTTGTGCATCAATAGCAGCAACAGCTTTTCCAGGTTCTGCAGTCATCTGAACAAAATTATAGAGACACCTAGCACACTCCATTAAAAAAAAAAAGTAAAAAAACCTCAAAATCCCAGAAAACAGCAAGTTCTATTATTGTTATGGTACCTGGCACGATTAGCTTCTTTTATTAGCTTCTCAATCATCATCTGGAAAGAAAAAAATTCTAGAATAACATCTTTAAAAACAGGTCTGATGTAGCACCGTCACTACTACATATCATAAAGCAGGTACAAGATATTTTACATTCACAGAGATGATACAGTATTGTCCTACATCTGTATACTAGATGATATAATTAAAAAGGCATTATTTGAGACTTGATTCTACTTTTCCAGCAGAGGGCCCAAAGATTGGTGTGGCACAGCACTGGTGAAGAATTGTACCTGCTTAGAAATTAGTGGCACAGTTGTGAGGACATTGCTCTTCATGAACATCAGCTAAAAACGTTTTTGAAAAAAAAAAATTGATTCATACAAAGATGAGAGAGTAGAGCAAGCAGGACTCAACCAAACTAGTATTCTGCCAAATCTGATTTTTAGAAGAGGTAGTTTAAGTGTGCAAGGAGGGGTGAGAGGCCCGCCTGCTGCAAGGGGCCTGCTTGCTACATTTCCCCCTTTGATGCTCACCCCAGTGTAGAGAAAGGGGTTATAGTATTACCTCTATTTCATCCTTTTCTTGGTGCAGGTGTTGGTATGTCCTGATTTGAGCTGCGTGTGGGAAACAAGGTAGCCATGCAGGGTTTAGGCCCCTGCAAAGTTGGGGGAGGGGTGAGGGTCTGTGCCCCACCCCTGTTGGCCCCAAGTTTTCTCCTGATTGCCCCTTTGTGACTGTGCCTGTCTTAGGTTGTTCCTTCCCTGAGGAATCTTACCCGTCTTTAGTTAACTAGGCATCCTCCAGGGCCAAGCAGGGTGATGTGAGGTATGCAAGTGAGGGAGGGGCAGTGTCCCCTGAGAGGGTCCAATCTGTCTCCTTGACAGCCTATGCCCCCTGGCTTCCACGCCCAGCACCTGCCTTGGGATTTCCTTACCTTATGGTGGGGCCCCGGCTCTGGTCCCATATTTTGGGGAACCCAGGTTATTTCTTCAGTGAGGGCCCAGCTCAAAGCTTTGGGGAAGTGACAAATTATATGGCACCAGCTCCCAGGAGGCCTCCACCTCAGCACAGCCAAGTGCTCCCTGCTGGTCTCGTATGCACAGCACTACCAGGAGGATTGCACCGGGAAAGGTGTTGGATTCGGTGGGGCGTAAAACTGTACATGTGTTGAGGGCCAAGTGGACTTGGGAACTGTTCCCCTTTTGGGGGGTTATAGTGATAGCCTTGCCACCCTAGAGTAGTGAAAACAACACTACTGAGCCTGGTGAGGTGGGATTATAGCATACCTGGGTGACCTTCCTTTAGGGTGCATGCAGAACAGTGCAGGTCTGAGAACTGCTCTGGCATGGATACTGGTTATAGTTTTCACCTTTTTCCCAACAAAGGTGGTCTTGAGGCATGCCTGGCATGTGTCATTCCCCTTGGAAGGGCTGATGGCCACGCCGAGCAGAAACAGAGGAGTGAGGCGCGTGGTGCTGGCTGTGGGGAGTGCCACCATATGAACGTACAATTAGCCTCAGGGAAGGAATGGAGGCACACACCCTGGGCAGCGGCTAGGAAGGGGGAAGTTACCTGGGTAAGAGGGATCCCACCAAAGTAGAGTAAAATTGGTTTTTGGGCAGAACTCTGGGCGCCCTATTTCCAGGAGGGCTGAAACTGCTAAACGAAAGACAAACGTGGAGAGCAAGAAAAGCCATTTAGTCCACAGACTCGGCAGGCTGGGATGTCCATACATCAACTCCTTAATCTTCAGCCGTCTTAGATTAGTCAGATTCTTGGGTAACTGAGGCAGGGCTCGGAGGTCTCCTCAGGCTTTGCTGTGCATTGACTAGCTGTTTCTGGTGAGCTAGAGCAGGGTAACGATGGTCATTTAGGCCTCAGTTGTGGGCTGGTCAGCTGATCTCGGCTGCGATGGAGAAGGGCACAGTGGCTTCTGGAGAATGATGTGCATCAGGTGTTGGGTCGTCTGCGGTGGCCCTCTTGACCCGAGAGTGGTGAATTCATGGGATGAGCTCCGTGACTCTGGCAGCTGTTGGGGTTACAGTCCGAAGGGCAGAACCAGAATCCTGGTTCCAGAAACTGTCCCGGATCTGTCGCCACTCCGATGGTGATGGGCACCCCACCTAGGGAGGTCAGGAATCTAAAAGACAGGAAAAAGTCCTGTTGCCAGCACTGGATTCTGTCAGGTCTCTGGTCTGGGCGACACTGTCACCATGGGCAAGGGAGGTGAAAATATCACCAGCCTCTTGATCCCGGACGAGCCCCCAGAAATGTTGCACGAAACCAGGGACAAGGCTGCAAGCCTCTAGGAATGTTACGTAGAAACAGAACCAACTGGAGCCAAGGCTCTGAAGTTTCAGAAAGTAGGTTTTTATTCGTCTGTGGTTATAGGGCTCAGTTGAGTAGCCTCTGAAAGTCTGAGCCCATGCATCTCTTTTTACAAGGGAAGAAAACTTCCCAACAGTACCCCAGGAAATCTTCCCTTTAGATCTCATTGGTAGGCAGAAGGTTCCAGGTCCTTGCCCAAGAGGCAAGGGAATCTGGGAAAGTGAGTAACTAGCATTATTTTCAAGCTCTGAAGTGGGAGCTGGTTTCTGCTTCCAGGGAAGAAGGATAGGGGAATGGCTGCTGGGTGGTCAGCTAGCAGTCTGTAAAACACTCCTTTGAGGGTTACAGTTTGATTCTCTGTTTTGTACAGGGTCTCTGTGTGTTTGTGTCCTCAGTGAAAGATATTCTCTTGGTTGTTGTGGCTGTTAGCAGGTGGGCTTTGTCCAGTTGACACCATGATGTACTATACTAATAAAATCTAAGCAAAAAAAAGAGAGATTTCTCTCCTGTAAATGGGAAGGTTCAGGAGTAGTCTGGGACCAGAAATGTCTAGATATAGATGATAAGACATAACTGTAAACTTGTAACTTATTAAATTCCCTTAGTCTCCTGTCTCCTTGTCTTTCCCCTGGGTTCTCTTTTTCTCAGACTGGCTCTGTCCTCCTGGTGGTAAAGTAGCTGCCTGCTGCTCCCAGCATCCATCCCGCTGACCTAGCCACTTCATGAATAAAGCTTCTGTTCCCCTGTTGGTGCAGCAGAAGTCCTGGGGCTGGTCCTCACTGGCTCTGTCTGGGGCAGCTTGAATCACGTGTCTACCCAGAACCAATCTCCAGAGCCAACCCTGAATGTAGAGAATAGATTGGCCCCTCTTGAATGACTTGGACTTAGAGAGAGGCAGAGGGGTTCTGGGAAGAAGGGATGTTCAGAGGGAGTGTGACAATGGTTATCACTTTTGGTTTTGTGAGACTCAGCTTTGGATTATCTTCCAAAGAGCTCATGAAAGGTTCCATGAGAAGAGAAGCAAAGTCAAGTTCAGAATTAGGAGATATTTCCCCACCCCAGGGTCCTCCTGCCTTCTCCTTCTCTTCTTTACACACAGCATTTGACCTGTCCTGGACTTTAAGAACTGAAAGAATTGCTGCTTCCACATGATAATTTATGCTTATCTAATGTCCCTCTAACATCCATTTCATAATCTAAATAAATAATTGATTTTTTTATGATTTTGCAATGAATTGTGATAGCTAATGAGGTGTGAAATACAGGCTCACGGTCCGGTCTGCCAGCTAACAAAGTGAATAGAGGACTGTATTCCTGATGAAGCATCCCGCAGAAGCTGTCATCTCTGCATGGTGACAAGCTCGGGTGGAATACTAGAATGTAACATACAAACCGCCTGAAACACTGTGATAAGAATTAGAAATGGATCTAGCCCTCCTCTTCCCCCTTCTCCGCCGACACTCCCGCCGCCATCTAGCCCTCCTCTTCCTCTTTCTCCGCTGGCGCTCCCGCTGCCATCTACCCTTCTCTTCCTCTTTCTCCGCCGGCGGCACTCCCACCGCCATCTTGCCCTTCTCTTTCCCCTTCTGCTCCAGTGGCGCTCCATCCACCATCTTATCCTTCCCTTCTCCTCCTACTCCAGCGGCTCTCCAACCACCACTGTGCCCTCTTCTGCCTTCACCGGCTCCTCCGCCACCGTCCTCGACAGCCTTGCCATCCTCACCTTTCCTCCTCCAGAACAGCTACTAGGGGAGTAGAAACGATACAGAACAGCTCCCGGAGCCACGACAGAGATCAAAAAGACAGCGTACCCCATCCTGGAATGGCTGACTGGCTGGGAGAACCCGCTCTGGTGAGATCACCGAGGGGCGCGGGCTTCCCTGGGCGGGGCGGCAAGTGGCCGGAGTCCCGCCCCTCCTCCTTCCCAGGCCAGCTGGCAGAATTGGGCAGGCGGTCCCCTCAAGCTGCGGCGGCTGGCGCCCCCACCACGCGCGGCCCCCCCGGACCAGCTGAGAGAATTGGATCGGAAATCCCCAGGCCGCGGAGAACGGTGACCGGGGGGGGTCCCTTCCAAACACATGACTCCCCGGTCCGGCTGGGAATGGTGCACTCTCCGGGGCCGCGGTGACTGGCGCCCTCCCGCCACACTTGGCGCCCCGGGCCGACTAGGAAATTCGGACAGGCGCTCTCCCGGGCTGCGGCGGCCGGCGACCCTCCCCGCGTTCGGAACCCCGGACCGGCTGGCACTCTTCCAAGCCGCTTCGGATGGCGAACCTCCCCCACGGCGAGAGTTTTCCAAAGTTAAAGGACCCACAGCACCTTTTACTGGTGGGACTCGCAGACGAACGTGTGCCATGAGCGCCAGCTACTGGGGAGGATAAGAAAAACAGAACCCAGAGATTTCACAGAAAAATTTTTCAACCTGTTGGGTCGAACACCCAGGGAAATCTGACTAAATGCCCAGACGCCAGCAGAAGATAATGGATCACGCTCAGAAAATTGAAAATATGGCCCAGTCAAAGAAACAAACCAATAGTTCAAATGAGATACAGGAGCTTAGACAACTAATGCTGAATATACGAACAGAAATGGAAAACCTCTTCAAAAACGAAATCGATAAATTGAGGGAGGACATGAAGAATACATGGGCTGAACAAAAAGAAGAAATAGAAAAACTGAAAAAACAAATCACAAAACTTATGGAAGTGAAGGATAAAGTAGAAAAGATGGAAAAAACAATGGATACCTACAATGGTAGATCTAAAGAGACAGAAGATAGAATTAGTGATTTGGAGGATGGCACATCTGAATTCCAAAAAGAAACAGAAACTATCGGGAAAAAAATGGAAAAATTTGAACAGGGTATCAGGGAACTCAAGGACAATATGAACCGCACAAATATACGTGTTGTGTGTGTCCCAGAAGTGGAAGAGAAGGGAAAAGGAGGAGAAAAACTAATGGAAGAAATTATCACTGAAAATTTCCCAACTGTTATGAAAGACCTAAAATTACAGATCCAAGAAGTGCAGCGCACCCCAAAGAGATTAGACCCAAATAGGCGTTCTCCAAGACACTTACTAGTTAGAATGTCAGAGGTCAAAGGGAAAGAGAGGATCTTGAAAGCAGCAAGAGAAAAACAATCTGTCACATACAAGGGAAACCCAATAAGACTATGTGTAGATTTCTCAGCAGAAACCATGGAAGCTAGAAGACAGTGGGATGATATATTTAAGTTAATAAAAGAGAAAAACTGCCAACCAAGACTCCTATATCCAGCAAAATTGTCCTTCAAAAATGAAGGAAAAATTAAAACATTTATAGACAAAAAGTCACTGAGAGAATTTGTGACCAAGAGACCAGCTCTGCAAGAAATACTAAAGGGAGCACTAGAGTCAGATACGAAAAGACAGAAGAGAGAGGTATGGAGAATAGTGTAGAAAGAAGGAAAATCAGATATGATATATATAATACAAAAGGCAAAATGGTAGAGGAAAATATTATCCAAACAGTAATAACACTAAATGTTAATGGACTGAATTCCCCAATCAGAAGACATAGACTGGCAGAATGGATTAAAAAACAGGATCCTTCTATATGCTGTCTACAGGAGACACATCTTAGACCCAAAGATAAACATAGGTTGAAAGTGAAAGGTTGGGAAAAGGTATTTCATGCAAATAACAACCAGAAAAGAGCAGGAGTGGCTATACTAATATCCAACAAATTAGACTTCAAATGTAAAACAGTTAAAAGAGACAAAGAAGGACACTATATACTAATAAAAGGAACAATTAAACAAGAAGACATAACAATCATAAATATTTACACACCGAACCAGAATGCCCCCAAATAGGTGAGGAATATACTGCAAACACTGAAAAGGGAAATAGACACAAATACCATAATAGTTGGAGACTTCAATTCCCCACTCTCATCAATGGACAGAACATCTAGACAGAGGATCAATAAAGAAATAGAGAATCTGAACATTACTATAAATGAGCTAGACTTAACAGACATTTATAGGACATTACATCCCACAACAGCAGGATACACCTTTTTCTCAAGTGCTCATGGATCATTCTCAAAGATAGACCATATGCTGGGTCACAAAGCAAGTCTTAACAAATTTAAAAAGATTGAAATCATACACAACACTTTCTCAGATCATAAAGGAATGAAGTTGGAAATCAATAATAGGTGGAGTGCCAGAAAATTCACAAATACGTGGAGGCTCAACAACACACTCTTAAACAACAGGTGGGTCAAAGAAGAAATTGCAAGAGAAAGTAGTAAATACCTCGAGGCGAATTAAAATGAAAACACAACATATCAAAACTTATGGGAGGCAGCAAAGGCATTGCTAAGAGGGAAATGTATTGCCCTAAATGCCTATATCAGAAAAGAAGAAAAGGCAAAAATGCAGAAATTAACTGTCCACTTGGAAGAACTGGAGAAAGAACAGCAAACTAATCCCAAAGCAAGCAAAAGGAAAGAAATAACAAAGATTAGAGCAGAAATAAATGAAATTGAAAACATGAAAACAATAGAGAAAATCAATAAGACCAGAAGTTAGTTCTATGAGAAAATCAATAAGATTGATGGGCCCTTAGCAAGTTTGACAAAAAGAAGAAGAGAGAGGATGCAAATAAATAAGACCAGAAATGGAAGAGGAGACATAACTACTGACCTCACAGAAATAAAGGAGGTAATAACAGGATAGTATGAACAACTTTACGCTAATAAATACAACAATTTAGAGGAAATGGACGGGTTCCTGGAAAGACATGAACAACCAGCTTTGACTCAAGAAGAAATAGATGACCTCAACAAACCAATCACAAGTAAAGAAATTGAATCAGTCATTCAAAAGCTTCCTAAAAAGAAAAGTCCAGGACCAGACGGCTTCACATGTGAATTCTATCAAACATTCCAGAAAGAATTAGTACCACCTCTCCTCAAACTCTTCAAAAAAATCGAAGTGGAGGGAAAACTACCTAATTCATTCTCTGAAGCCAACATCACCCTCATACCAAAACCAGGCAAAGTTATTACAAAAAAAGAAAACTACAGACCAATCTCTCTAATGAATATAGATGCAAAAATCCTCAATAAAATTCTAGCAAATCGTATCCAACAACACATTAAAAGAATTATGCATCTTGACCAAGTAGGATTCATCCCAGGTATACAAGGGTGGTTCAACATAAGAAAATCAATTAATGTAATACACCATATCAACAAATCAAAGCAGAAAAATCACATGATCATCTCAATTGATGCAGAAAAGGCATTTGACAAGATTCAACATCCTTTCCTGTTGAAAACACTTCAAAAGATAGGAATACAAGGGAACTTCCTTAAAATGATAGAAGGAATATATGAAAAACTCACAGCTAATATCATCTTCAATGGGGAAAAATTGAAAACTTTCCCCCTAAGATCAGGAACAAGACAAGGATGTCCACTATCACCACTGTTATTCAACATTGTGTTGGAGGTTCTAGCCAGAGCAATTAGACAAGAAAAAGAAATACAAGGCATTAAAATTGGAAAGGAAGAAGTAAAACTATCACTGTTTGCAGACGATATGATACTATACGTCGAAAACCCGGAAAAATCCACAACAAAACTACTAGAGCTAATAAATAAATGAGTACAGCAAAGTAGCAGGTCACAAGATCAACATTCAAAAATCTGTAGCATTTCTATACACTAGTAATGAACAATCTGAGGGGGAAATCAAGAAACGAATCCCATTTACAATTGCAACTAAAAGAATAAAATACCTAGGAATAAATTTAACTAATGAGACAAAAAACCTATATAAAAAAAACTACAAAAAACTGTTAAAAGAAATCACAGAAGACCTAAATAGATGGAAGGGCATACCGTGTTCATGGATTGGAAGACTAAATATAGTTAAGATGTCAATCCTACCTAAATTGATTTACAGATTCAATGCAATACCAATCAAAATCCCAACAACTTATTTTTCAGAAATAGAAAAACCAATAAGCAAATTTATCTGGAAGGGCAGGGTGCCCCGAATTGCCAAAAAGCATCTTGAGGAAAAAAAACCGAAGCTGGAGGTCTCATGCTGCCGGACTTTAAGGCATATTATGAAGCCACAGTGGTCAAAACAGCATGGTATTGGCATAAAGATAGATATATCGACCAATGGAATCGAATAGAGTGCTCAGATATAGACCCTCTCATCTATGGGCATTTGATCTTTGATAAGGCAGTCAAGCCAACTCACCTGGGACAGAACAGTCTCTTCAATAAATGGTGCCTAGAGAACTGGATATCCATATGCAAAAGAATGAAAGAAGAGCCATATCTCACACCCTATACAAAAGTTAACTCAAAATGGATCCAAGATCTAAACATTAGGTCTAAGACCATAAAACAGTTAGAGGAAAATGTAGGGAGATATCTTATGAAACTTACAATTAGAGGCGGTTTTATGGACCTTAAACCTAAAGCAAGAGCACTGAAGAAGGAAATAAATAAATGGGAGCTCCTCAAAATTAAACACTTTTGTGCATCAAAGAACTTCATCAAGAAAGTAGAAAGACAGCCTACACAATGGGAGACAATATTTGGAAATGACATATCAGATAAAGGTCTAGTATCCAGAATTTAGAAAGAGATTGTTCAACTCAACAACAAAAAGACAGCCAACCCAATTACAAAATGGGAAAAAGACTTGAACAGACACGTCTCAGAAGAGGAAGTACAAATGGCCAAAAGGCACATGAAGAGATGCTCAATGTCCCTGGCCATTAGAGAAATGCAAATCAAAACCACAATGAGATATCATCTCACACCCACCAGAATGGCCATTATCAACAAAACAGAAAATGACAAGTGCTGGAGAGGATGCGGAGAAAGAGGCACACTTATCCACTATTGGTGGGAATGTCAAATGGTGCAACCACTGTGGAAGGCAGTTTGGCGGTTCCTCAAAAAGCTGAATATAGAATTGCCATACGACCCAGCAATACCATTGCTGGGTATCTACTCAAAGGACTTAAGGGCAAAGATAGAAACGGACATTTGCACGCCAATGTTTATAGCAGCATTATTTACAATTGCAAAGAGATGGAAACAGGCAAAATGTCCATCAACAGAAGAGTGGCAAACAAACTGTGGTATATGCATACAGTGGAATATTATGCAGCTTTAAGACAGGATAAACTTATGAAGCATGTAATAACATGGATGGACCTAGAGAACATTATGCTGAGTGAGTCTAGCCAAAAACTAAAGGACAAATACTGTATGGTCCCACTGATGTGAACCGACATTCGAGAATAAACTTGGAATATGTCATTGGTAACAGAGTCCAGCAGGAGTTAGAAACAGGGTAATATAATGGGTAATTGGAGCTGAAGGGATACAGACTGTGCAACAGGACTAGATACAAAAACTCAAAAATGGACAGCACAATAATACCTAATTGTAAAATAATCATGTTAAAACACTGAATGAAGCTGCATCTGAGCTATAGGTTTTTTCTTTTTTTTTACTATTATTATTACGTTTATTTTTTTTCTCTATATTAACATTCTATATCTTTTTCTGTTGTGTTGCTATTTCTTCTAAACCGATGCAAATGTACTAAGAAACGATGATCATGCATCTATGTGATGATGTTAAGAATTGCTGATTGCATATGTAGAATGGTATGATTTCTAAATGTTGGGTTAATTTATTTCTTTCCGTTAATTAATAAAAAAAAAAAAAGAATTTGAAATGCATGGAATAGAAAAACCCAGTACACTTGGTTAGAAAGACAGCAAAAGTCTTGAGTTAAACTATTTTTAATGAACACTGATTGTGAGGAAAGTGAGTAATGAAGATAAAAAGCAGATGATGGAGAGCAGGGAGACCAAAAGAGGAGCAAAGAGATTAGAAAAATAAATAAGTAAATTTGAAAGTGTTCAGAACAGATAACACCGAACCAGAAGAAATGAAAGCTCCTTGTGCAGTTTGTAACTATTATGTACTCTGGAAAAGCTATGTTTGAATCCTCATCCATTCCTGGGGGGAAGATGTTTCTTTTAATCCTGATTCAATACTGTAGGGCAGGAATTTTTTGTTAGATTATCTCCGCGGATTGTGGCACACCGAGTTGTGCGTGGGACCTTTTGATTAGATGGAGCTATGACTCCATTCATTCAAGTTGGGTCTTTTTTTTTTTAATTTTTTTTTATTAATCAAAAAAAAGAAAAGAAATTAACAGAACATGTAGAAATCATTCCATTCTACACATGCACTCAGTAATTCTTAGTATCATCACATAGATGTATGATCATCATTTCTTAGTACATTTGCATCTATTTAGGAAAAGAACTAGCAAAACAGCAGAAAAAGATATAGAATGTTAATATAGAGAAGAGAATTAGAATAATAATACTAATAAAAAGAATATATATATATAAAAAAAGGAAAAAGAAAAAACAAAAACAAAAGATACAAACAAACAAACAAAAAACTATATTTCAGGTGCAGCTTCATTCAGTGTTCCAACATAGTTACATTACACTTAGGTATTATTGTGCTGTCCATTTTTGAGTTTTTGTATCTAGTCCTGTTGCACAGTCTGTATCCCTTCAGCTCCAATTACCCATTATCTTACCCTGTTTCTTACTCCTGCTGGTCTCTGTTACCAATGATATATTCCAAGCTGATTCTCGAATGTCGGTTCACATCAGTGGGACCATACAGTATTTGTCCTTTAGTTTTTGGCTAGACTCACTCAGCATAATGTTCTCTAGGTCCATCCATGTTATTACATGCTTCATAAGTTTAGTCTGTCTTAAAGGTGCATAATATTCCATCGTAGGTATATGCCACAGTTTGTTTAGCCACTCGTCTGTTGATGGACATTTTGGCTGTTTCCATCTCTTTGCAATTGTAGATAATGCTGCTATAAACACTGGTGTGCAAATGTCCGTCTGTGTCTTTGCCCTTAAGTCCTTTGAGTAGATACCTAGCAGTGGTATTGCTGGGTCGTAATCCATTCTGCCATTCTATGTCTTTTGATTGGGAAATTCAGTCCATTAACTTTTAGTGTTATTACTGTTTGGATAATATTTTCCTCTACCATTTTGGCTTTTGTATTTTATATATCATATCTGATTTTCCTTCTTTCTACACTTTACTCCATACCTCTCTCTTCTGTCTTTTCGTATCTGACTCTAGTGCTCCCTTTAGTATTTCTTGCAGAGCTGGTCTCTTGGTCACAAATTCTCTCAGTGACTTTTTGTCTATAAATGTTTTAATTTTTCCTTCATTTTTGAAGGACAATTTTGCTGGATATAGGAGTCTTGGTTGGCAGTTATTCTCTTTTAGTAATTTAAATATATCATCCCACTGTCTTCTAGCTTCCATGGTTTCTGCTGAGAAATCTACACATAGTCTTATTGGGTTTCCCTTGTATGTGACAGATTGTTTTTCTCTTGCTGCTTTCAAGATCCTCTCTTTCCCTTTGACCTCTGACATTCTAACTAGTAAGTGTCTTGGAGAACGCCTATTTGGGTCTAATCTCTTTGGGGTGCGCTGCACTTCTTGGATCTGCAAATGTAGGTCTTTCATAAGAGTTGGGAAATTTTCAGTGATAATTTCTTCCATTAGTTTTTCTCCTCCTTTTCCCTTCTCTTCTCCTTCTGGGACACCCACAACACATATGTTTGTGCGGTTCATATTGTCCTTGAGTTCCCTGATCCCCTGCTCAAGTTTTTCCATTCTTTTCCCTATAGTTTCTGTTTCTTTTTGGAATTCAGATGTTCCATCCTCCAGTTCACTAATTGTAGCTTCTGTCTCTTTAGATCTACCATTGTAGGTATCCATTGTTTTTTCTTCTTTGTCCTTCACTCCCATAAGTTCTGTGATTTGTTTTTTTAGATTTTCTATTTCTTCTTTTTGTTCAGCCCATGTCTTCTTCATGTCCTCCCTCAATTTATTGATTTAGTTTTTGAAGAGTTTTTCCATTTCTGTTCGTATATTCAGCATTAGTTGTCAGCTCCTGTATCTCATTTGAACTATTGGTTTGTTCCTTTGACTGGGCCATGTCTTCAATTTTCCGAGCGTCATCCATTATTTTCTGCTGGTGTCTGGGCATTTGATCAGATTTCCCTGAGTGTGGGACCCGGCTGGTTGAAAGGTTTTTCTGTGAAACCTCTGGGCTCTGTTTTTCTTTTCCTGCCCAGTAGGTGGCGCTCGTGGCGCTCATCTGTCTGTGGGTCCCACCAGTAAAAGATGCCTTGGCCCCTTCAACTTGCCAATCCGAATCTTGCAGTCGGCCCGGGAAACCGCGTGGAGGGGGGTTGCCGGCTGCCGCGGCTTGGGGGAGTGCCGGTCCAAATTGCCTAGCTGGCCCGAGAAGCCAATCGTGGCGAGAGGGCCCCGCTATCCAACGTTCCCAGTCAGACCGGGGAGCCACGTGCGTGGAGGGGACCCCAGTCGCCAGCAGGCCCGGCCGGGAAAATGCGCGCCCCTCGGGTATCTCACCGCAGCGGATTCTCCCTGCCCATTCAGCTGTTCCAGAATGGGGTACGCTGTCTTTTTGGCCTCTGTCGTGGCTCCGGGAGCTGTTTTTTTATTGTTTCTGTTTCTTTAGTTGCTTTTCTGGAGGAGGAACTAAGACCCGCGTGTCTTACTAAGCCGCCATCTTCTCCGGAAGTCCTCAAGTTGGGTCTTTTTTGTTTGTTTGTTTTTGCATGAGTAGGCATCGAAAATTGAACCTGTGTCTCCAGCATGACAGGTGTGAATTCTGCCTGCTGAGCCACCATGGCCTGCCCCCAAGTTGGGTCTTGATTAGTTTATTGAAATTGTTTAAAGAGAAAACATTTTTTTTAAGTTTATTTATTTTTAAAATTTTTATTAATAAAACCAATCAACATGCAATATGAACATTCTTTTGTCATCACATAGTTGTATATTCATCATCATGATAATTTCTTAGAACATTTGCATCAATTTAGAAAAAGAAATAAAAAAAACAGAAAACATACCATACCCCTTACCTCTCCCTTTCATTCATCACGAGCATTTCAATCTAAGTTTATTTTAACATTTGTTTCCCCAATTATTTATTTTTAGTCCATGTGTTTTACTCGTATGTTGATAAGGTAGATAAAAGGAGCATCAGACACAAGGTTTTCACAATCACGCTGTCACATTGTGAAAGATATATTATTATACAATCATCTTCAATAAACGTGGCTACTGGAACACAGCTCTACATTTTCAGGCATTCCCTCCAGCCTCTCTGTTATGCCTTAACTAAAAAAGGTGCTTTCTATTCAATTTGTAAGAATAACCTCCAGGATAACATCTCAACTCTGTTTGGAATCTCTCAGCCATTGACACTTTATTTTGTCTCATTTCTCTCTTCACCCTTTTGGTCGAGAAGGTTTTCTCAATCCCTTGGTGCTCAGTTCCAGCTCATTCTAGAATTTCTGTCCCATATTGCCAGGAAGGTCCACACCCTGGGAGTTATTTCACACATAGAGACAGGGAGGGCAGTGTATTTGCTTGTTGTGTGGCTGAGAGGGAGAGAGACCACAACTGAGCAACAAAAGAGGTTCTTAAAGAGGAAACATTTTGAAGAAACCTCAGATGCAGATGCTTGGAGAATAGTTACTTCAGAGCTGTCAGAGATATGGATGTTTGGAGATGCTCGGAGTGCTGACAGAGAGCAGATGCCTAGACACTGGCAGAGCCCAGCACATGTCGCCATATGCCTTCCTGTAAGATGCTAAGCAAGCAAGAACCCAGAGTTTGACCTGGAGGAGCTAAGTGAAGCTCCACAGAAGCTTAGAGAGGAAACCGCTGGCATCAGAAGCTGGAAGCAGTGGAATCAGGAACAAGGACTAGCAGATGCCAGATCAGCCTTCCATGAGCCAAGGTATCTTTCCCTGGATGCCTTAGTTAAGACATATTTATGGCCTTATATCTGTAAACTTGTAACTTATTAAATTTCCTTTTTAAAAACCCTTCCATTTCTGGTATATTGTATTCTGGCAGCATTAGCAAACTCAAACACTAGTTATACCATTTGCATGGAACACATGTGCAACCGGAGAACTGGAGAAGAGGCTGTTCCTTGAATGATTTCTATGTGGCTGAAGGAACCTAAAGTTCAGAGGAAAGTATCTTCAACAACTTTTTGTGTGGTCAGAAGCCATGATGCAGAACCATTCTCATCTAAAAATCAGAATAGAGACAGAGAAAAGCTCAGTGGTCCACCGTAGAAAGACAAGTTTATACTTCTACATAAAAGCACAAGGTCCTACAATAGATTTCTTCAAAGAAATAGGCACATCTCCATTTGATGACCCAACACAAAGTAAAAAAAAAAAAAAAAAATTACAAAAATCACTACGTAATGCTGCCATATTTGAAAATCTGAGTCCAGTCTTTCAGGAGTTTTTATTTATATACTTTCATTCATAAAATACTGTAAGCAGTTGAGCAGAGGAAGGGATTGCCATTTTAATTAGCTGGGCAAACCCATTGCTTTTTGTAAAATTTAACAGTTGATCATTAAGCAAAAAACAGTCTTAATATAAGAAAGTTACAACATCAAGTATCATGTGAAACATGAACAGACTAAATCTTTCCTTATGTTTAATAATTCTTATTCAAGTTTAAAAAAAAAAAAGAACATCAGCCACTGTTTCTAAGAAGTAGGAAGTTTCCTACCTGACTCAGTTTTAGGTTGGTTTCTTTCCTTCTGAAAAAGGTTTTATTAAGAGTTAAAAAAAAACAACAGTAAAAGATAGGGCATATGGCATATTTTAGTATGTCTTGGAGGAAAAGTTTGTGTGATTCTGTTATACATTCTTTGTTTTATTTAAAAAATTTATTGAAAAACCACATAATGCCTGTTAGGTGCCAGGCACTATTTTAAGTCTTTCGGAAAAATAAACTTTTAAAAAACAGAAATAAGAATCCTGTGAATCAGGTAACTATTGTTATTCTCATTTAACAGATGGGAACACTGAGGCACACACAGTGTAAGTGGTTTCCTGAGATCTCGGAACTAGCGAGTGGCTGAAGCAGTCTGACTTTAAAGTTGACCCTCTTGTATTAGTTTGTTAAGCTGCCGGAATGCAATATACCAGAAATGAAATGGCTTTGATAAAGGGGATTTAACAGTTATAAGTTTACAGTTCTAAGGCTGTGAAAATGTCCAAGTTAAGGCACCAATAAGAGGTTACCTTCACTTAAGAAAGCTGATGCCATCTGGAACATCTCTGTCAGCTGGGAAGTCACGTGGCTGGTGTCTGCTGGGGTCTTTGGCTTCTGGACACCTCAGTCAGCTAGGGAGGCACATGGTGTCTGCTAATTTTCTCTCCTGACCTGTCATTTCATAAGGCTTCCCCGGGGCGTTATCTTTCTTCATCTCCACAGGTCTGGCTGTGTGGACTGTCGGCTGTCACTTTGCTCTCCAAGCATCTGCATCTGTGTCAACTCTGCCCTGAGCTCTCTCCAAAATGTTTCCCCTTTTAAAGGACTCCAGTAAAGTAATCAAGCCCCACCTGGAATGTGTGGGGTCACATCTCCCTCTAATCAAAAGGCCACACCCACAATTAGGTACGCTATATCTCCGTGGAGATAATCTAGTAAAAAGTTTCCACCCTATAATATTGAATCAGGGTTAAAAAAAATGGCTGCCCCCCACAAGATTGGATCAGGATTAAAACATGGCTTTTCTGGGGTACGTAGTATCTTCAAACTGGCATATTCCACCCTCTGTACTCCCCAAAAGACGTTTTTTCCATATGCAAAATACAGTCCATCACAATATCACAAAAGCCTTAAATCATTTCAGTAACAAGGCAGATACAACACAAAATCTAATCAAAGCAGCTACAGGCATGTTCTGTTCTAAGGCAAAAATTCTCCTCTTGCTCTGGACCTGTGAAACGCAGAACAAGTTATCTGCTTTTAATACACAAAGGAGAAACAGTCACAGGATACATAGTTCTATGGCCATAGGGACAGATTGAAAGGAAAACAGAGGTCACCAGTTCCAAGCAGTTTCGAAAATCTGCAGAGCAAACTTCAATAGACTTCAAAGTCTAAGAGTCATCGTAAACAAACAAGTGAAGGGCAAGATTCTTGCCAAGAGAATTAATGTGCGTATTGAGCATATTAAGCACTCTAGGAGCTGAAATGGCTTTCTGAAGCAGGTAAAGGAAGATGATGAGGGAAAAAAGGAAGCCAAAGTGAACATTTACCTGGGTTCAAATGAAGCGCCAGCCTGCTCCACCCAGAGAAGCACACTGTGTGAGAACCAGTGGAGAGGAGCCTGAGCTTCTGGACCCTATTCCCTATGAATTCATGGCATAAGAGGTGTGAAAGTAAAATACTTGTGGATTGTAGAAAAAAAAAAAAAGAGAGAGAGATGCACAGAGAAGAAGACAGATGCAAAGAAGGCCAGAGGCAGACACTGGAGTGATGTAGACACCAGCTGAGGAAGCCAGGAACTGTTGGCAGCTTCCGGAGCAGGAGGGACAAGGGAAGACTCTCCTCCGGAGCCTGCACAGAGAGCCTACCCCTCACTCCTGGAGTTCACACCTCAGGCCTCCAGAACTGGGAGAGGGTACACTTCTCCTCTCTGAAGCCTCCAAGTTTGGGGTACTTTGTGGCAGCATTTGGAGGAAACTAATGTAGGAGTTTCATGAGAACCCATTGAGTGTAGAAAGCAGAGCTTCTCCATTCGGGCCCTGCACCAGAATCACCTGTGAGACTCAAAAACTACAAACCCTCTTGACCTTGGCTCTGGTAGGTCACAAGTGGTGGCATTTAAGATAAACTCCCTTCCTGGACCATGCACCAAGACAAACAAACAAACAAACTCCCAAGTAATTCTGATGATGGGCATCCAGCGCTGAGAATCACTGGGACACATGAATGAACAGAGTGTGTGTGAAGTCCCTGTGAGAGATGAAAAAGACACTGTAAGATAATGTCATCTTAGACAATTTTGAGATTTGAACATATGGATTTAGAAACACACAGTTCTTGACTTTCCAAGGCTCTTATCTCAGAGCTCTGAGTACCAGCCACCCCAACTCTGAGACAAATCTTGCTACTTAGAAATTTGTCATTTGTGGAGGACTGCTGCACGCAGGGCCCCGCGGTTGTGGGATTGTTTTAATTCACTCTCAGAAGCAACAACAGAGTTCTCCCATGTGGGACGGAGGAGCCCCCCTTCCCTTTGCCCTCAGAAGGCCAGCAGAAGGGAAGCAAAATGAAAATATTTGAATAACATTGTCCCCTTTGAGTGTCAGGATGACCTGTGAAGAGGTTAGCACTGTGACTTCTCAGGTGGGGTGGCCGTGGGGGCTGCAGCTCAGAGGTTGCAGAGCAGTCAACTCCAAGAGGTGAGGAAAGCGCAGGCTGGCTGTACAGGGACTGGGGAGAGCCTTGTGGGCAGAGGGAATGGCACGTGCAGGGGCTCCCTGGGGGGCAGTGGCTGGCCAGCTGGCAGAGGCCTGGGCCACAATAGATGGGAGGAGCTGGCCGTGCCTGAGCACTGTCCACGAGGTTGTCTCTTCCTATGACTTCCTGCGCTCCAGTCCAACTGATTTTATTAAGTGCCACCCACCTGGCAGCTGGGAACAGAGCCTGCAGGCCTGTCACTGCTCTCCTGGAACTTACACTTTTGTGTGTGTATGTGTGAGTGCGCATGTGTGTATATGGGAGGGAGGGGTGGCAGTTCTTCAAAGAAAGAAATATATAATACCACATCATGGGGTGATAAGTGCTGGTAAGAAAAACAGAGCAGGTGAAGTGACAGAGTGATTGGGGGTTCCATTTAAACAGGGGAGAGGTGATTGGGGTCCTGAGGAGCAGAACCTCCAGGATGGACGGGGGTCTGACTCATAGGTGGATGTGGGAGGGGAGGAGCCCCCTGAGGCCCTGGGGCAGCTGGCCCCTGCATGTTCGGGTATCAGCTTGGGGGCCCCAAGTGAGGCTGGCGTGGGGTGAGAGAGGGGAGGTGGGGGGACCAGGTCAGAGAGGCTGAGGGCTGGAGATCTGGGGCTGTCTAGCCCTTGCCATGGGCAGGGAAACCCAGGGCTGGGAGAAGGCAGTGCCTGGTCCCAGAGAGGGTAGCTTAGGGGTGTTGAAAGCCCAGGGGTGATGGGCAGCTTCTGCAAGAGTTCTGAGTGGGAGTGACATGCTGTGCTTTATATTTTTAAAAGGTGGGCTGGCTGCTGTGTAGAGAAGCTTCTGTTGTAAGGGGAGTCTGTGGAGGCTGGGAGCCCAGGTGGAAGACAGTCCCAGGGACAGCAGGAACTCATCGTGTCTTACTGCCTGTTGGTCTTGGGATCCCCCCTGCATGTTAATGATGATGTAATGAAAAAGGCACACCTGGATGAGACAGTGAGGAGGCAGACAAACCATGGTCCAGCAATGTCCGCTTAGGTGGGAAGCTTGGGGCAAGGGCTGAAAGCTGCGGGAGAGTCTGAGGTTAAGGGAGCCTTCCGCCTGGGGATGCCTCGCTTTGTGCGGGTGTCCTGGATGTGAATGGGCCATGCACCCAGATCTCCCCGCCGCCCGCCACCCTCCACCTGACTCCACTGCCATGGGCAGGGAAACCCAGGGCTGGGAGAAGGCCTCTGGAAATGTGGGGATGGATGTTTTAAAGCCCCTTTCCCAGGCTAATGAGACAGCTGTGCTCCTGTGATAGGGGCTCTTTGCTCGTGCTCTGCCAGGGATATGGGTGTATAGCAGTGGGCTGCTTTCTCCTTGGAGAATTAGGTTTGCACATCCTGTAAGTGAGAGCAGGAAGCAGCTCCGTGGCGAGTTAGGCTGCCAATGATGCTGGTAATGGATCAGGTGCGTCTGTAGGTTTTACTTTTAATTGGAACATCACTGCTCTACTTGCCCAGGCAGGGAGAGGTTGGAACCTGGTTGAAGAAAGCTGCCTTTCATTGAAAGACAATAAGTGGACACACAAAGGTGCTTCCTTGAGTCTTTTCTTTTCTATCATGAGAGCATGGCTTATGGTACCAGAGCTTGCTGCCTTGTCAGGGGGTGCTGCGGCCATGCCCCATTAATTGCGAACTCTGCCTTTGCTATTTGGGAGCTCAGAGACATTGTGAGGATTTCATTTCAGATGTTATCAAGTTGCTTATTTAACAGTCAGTTCATTAAAAAGTGTAAAATTGAGGGTGGGCCATGGTGGCTCAGCAGGCAAGAATGCTTGCCTACCATGCCAGAGGACCCAGGTTTGATTCCCGGTGCCTGCCCATGTAAAAAAAAAAAAGTGTAAAATCGAACAAGCCTTGGCTTTGGCCTCTCCCCAAAGGCATGGCCCCTTTGACTGGAGGTGTAGCCGCGGCCAGGGTTTGGTGCATGCAAATGGGATGCTTGCAATTCCTTGGGCATGCTCCACCCGTCTCAGCACCAGCTCTGCTCAGATGAATTTTTGCTTTGGTTAGGGTTGTTTTCCCCTCCCCATTTGCTGCTGGATCTGTAAATTAGTTTATAGTTAAGTGATTTGGTTTAGGAACAGTTGACAGAAGCCCTTCAAAATGAAAAGGGCAGTTATCTGAGGAAGGTGGGAGCCGGATGAGGCACTTACGCAGGCACGCACATCTCCTTTTCCGCGAGGGATGGGCATCATTGTGGGCTGAATTACATCCCCCCAAACGACAAGGTTTAAGTATGAACTCCCCGGAACCTGTGAATGCGACCTTGTGTGGAAATAGGGACTTTGAAGATGGGATTATTAAGATGAGTCTACACTGGGTTCATTATAACAGGTGTCCTCATGGGAACTGGACTCAGGCAGACAGGCGGGCAGGGGCCACGTGCTCCTGGTCACAGAGGCGGACATGAGTGCCGAGGAGGGCGGGAAACTTCCAGAAGCCAGGAAGAGGCAGGCAGGGTTCTCCCCCACATCCAGTCGGCACCTTGACTTCAGCCTTCTGAACTGTGAGACAACAAATTCGTGCTGCTTTAAGCCGCCCAGCTGGGTGTACTTTGTTCTGGTAGCTCCAGGAAACTGAGACAAATGAACACTTCGTTCCTCCTAGAAAGCTACACAATCCGCCTGCGCGTGGGGTAGCCCACCCAGGGTCTTCTGGGAATCAGCCACCCAAGGACTGCTGCCTTCACGTGTCCCAAATGACGGCTTGCATGAGCCTTTCCCCACGTGCTGGTTTAGATCTTTGCAGAGAAATTCGGCCGTCACCGAGGCAACACCAGAAGCCTTCAAGAAGGTGCTTTTCCCCACATGGGCTCTGAAGGGCTTTATTTTAGGAATGAAGTTCCTATCACCCACTCTGGGAAATGCTCTCTGGTTCCCCTGGGGTTTCTAAACCTGCAGTCCCCCAACTGTCCACCCCAGAATTATGTTCTGAGGCCAGACAAAGAAGCAGATGCAATGGTTTCTATTTTATATTTCCTTCCCATGTTGAAACTTAAGGTTTTCTGCTGAAATTTCGCTGGGAATTGCCATATACTTCTCTCCCTCTTTTTGTTTTCGAAGGGGAGTCTTCAAATTCAACACAAAATACGAGAGCTTCATTGGTGTGTTAGTTTCCTAGTGTAACGAGGAATGGGTGTAACAAGTTGCCACACATTTAGTGGCTTGAAACCACATGCATGCATTCTTCTTGGTTCTAGAAGCGCGCGTTTTCACAGGTTCCAGGGAGGGGGTCACTGGGGGGCAGCCCGCCACCCTTGGCACTTGCCATCCTGAAAATTAGACTCTGCAGCCATGTGGGCCTGTGCCAGCGTGCCCACAGTCCTGGTCAGCTGGCTTCTATGTGGGTTCCACCAAGGGGGCCCCTGGGGGGCTGTGACAGGTGGAGGCAGGGAGAGGCCAGGCCAGAGAAAGGTCTCCCCTTTCTCTCCTCGGGCTTCATCTCCCTCCTGACTCGGGTTCTTACTGGTGGCCCCCGAGGCCCAGTTTTCCACTGGGGTCCCTGGGTTCTGGTTTCCCCTCTGCCCTTGCCCTCTAGCCAGGGTGCCAGGGACTTCCTGCTGTCTGTTTGCCAGCTCTTCTCGCCACCCTCCCCTCGATTCCTCAGGCTCCTCTACTCGTGCAACCCCTTCCCTGCAGTGAATCCCTCCACTCTCCCAGCCCAAAATGTTTTGTGTCTCTCTGCACACTCACAGCCAAGATGCCAGGGTCAGGTGCCCGCCCCTCTGAAACTTGTTTTCGGCATAGGACACACGGATAGGGACACGGGTTGGGTGTTGAACCTGCCCTGGTCCTTAACTTTGAGAAACCCTTGGAAGTCTCCTCCATGGGACCTGAGACATACCCCCCACCACCCACCTCTTAAGGGAAGCAGAGAGACGAGCAGCTTTTGGCCACTGTTTCTAGCTCCCATCGGGATTTGCCAGGAGCAGCCCCTTCCTAAGTGACTCTGTGGGATGAGGACATGTAGACAAAGCCTCCTGGAAGCCTCCTGGCTTAGCAACCCTGCTGCCCTGCTCTTCTGATGATGTCTTTGTGAATAGCAGAGAAGTTTGACAGATGACAGTTGTGAGTAGCTATGTGGGGGTCCTAGAATCAGTGCCCCCAGGAAGGTAATGTAACCGAGAAATTAAGATTCAAGGGATGGTTTTGATCACTGAATCATATTCTTTTTTGCTTTCTGGGATACCGGAGTAGACAGAGGGGAATACCTGAAAGCCCTAAACTGTAATTCAGCTGCCCTGATGTCCGAAGTGACTGTAAAAGCTCTTATCTTGTCCTGTGTGACTGTAAGAGCTGTTACTCCCTTTATCTGGTCATTTTCTAGTAGGGCAAAGGCCCTATTGCTACTGGAGGATTTGGAGTCAGACATTAATGAGCCTCAGCCCTGGACATTTGTAAATTGTATGAGTTAAATTCTGTTATTGGAAGATAACTTGTCTCCCTTCCTTTTGGCTCACACTTCAGTACTGAAGTGACAGCTCTGCCTCCCTTCCTTTCAGCTTATGTCTCCTACTGAAATGATAATAATAACACTGTCTCCTTTTCTGCTTTGAACTTACTATTCAAAATGACCTCATCTCCCCTTGCTAAAAGCCTTAAAAATCTTGAACCCTCTAAACACAGGGAGACAGATTTTGGGCCACTAGCCCACCTGCTCTCCTACTATGCGCCCAGTAATAAACTCTCTGTGTAAAACTCCTGGGTCTCAGGAGTCGGTTATTGAGTGCGTCGGGAATCCACAGCCTTCGTCCATTAACAGTAACAGAGGGATTGGACTACAGAGAGGGTTGGGGGCCCCACCCCTGTCCATCCTGGCAGTTTCTTGCAGGGCTGGAGTTTAGACATGTCCACCCTGCTTACCTGGAAACAGGCCAGCTGCAGGATCTAACCATTTTCAGAGCACGGTCACTTCTTATTATTTGTGACAGTTATATTCTGTGAAGTTGCCACAAACGCTGAATTAGCAATACTGACCTATTGCTCCTAGGGGAAGGGCGGGAAAAGGCACGGTTAGGCTATTACATGTCTCTGTTCACGACATTCTTAGCAACTGATCAATGCGTGACCTCATTTTATATGTGTTTCTGTTTAAAGATGCCTTATTTAAAATATATTGTTGATTCATTAACTTTGAACTCAGAGCCAACAGTGTTACAACATGTGCCTGACAAAGCTTTCCCAGCACTTGTATTTTCTCTGCAGACAAAGCTTTCCCAGCACTTGTATTTTCTCTGCAGACAAAGCTTTCCCAGCACTTGTATTTTCTCTGCAAGGTACACACAGCCTTCTCAAGCTTAGGAGCCCTGGACAGTGCAGCACTGCACGTGGGGGTCATTTTGTGTGTGTGTGTGTACAATATGTTTCATAAACCAATTTAAAATTAAAGCAAGCAAGGAAAAAATCTACAAACACAAATATCAGTTTTAAAAATTCTAAATATTAAACACTATCTTAAATACCATTTGATTAACTCTCAAAATATCAGGTAGAAAGTTATTACATATATTTTCAATTTTTTGACTTCAGGAATTTTTTATCTAATGTTATTTAGCTGCCTATAGTTTTTTTTAAACTTTCTTACTGTGTACTATAACATATATACAAAGCAAAGAAAGAAAAAAGCAGTAGTTTCCAAAGCACTCTTCAACAACTGGTTACAGGACAGATCCCAGAGTTTGTCATGGGCTATGATATGATCCTTGCAGATTTTAGCTTCTAGCTGCTCCAGAATATAGGAGGCTAGAAGGCTTAAATTTTTTTTCCTCACCACAATGGACTTTTTTCTTTCTTTTTTGTGGAAAATAACATATGTACAAAAAAGCAATAAATTTCAAAGAGACAGCACCACAATTAGTTGTAGAACATATTTCAGAGTTTGACATAGTTTACAATTTCACAACTTTAGGTTTTTGCTTCTAGCTGTTCTAAGATATTGGAGACTAAAAGAAATATCAATATGATGATTCAGCAATAATATTCATTTGTTAAATCCTATCTTCTCTGTATAACTCCACCATCTCCTTTGATCCTTCCATCCCTCTCTTTAGCGGTGTTTGGGCTATGGCCATTCTAACTTTTTCATGTTGGAAGGGGCTGTCACTAATATGGGGTAGGGAGATGGAACTATCTGATGTTCTGGAGAGGCTGGGCCCTCTAGGTGTCAGGACTTATCTGGCCCAGGGACCCATCTGGAGGTTGTAGGTTTTGAAAAGTTATTCCAGTGCATGGAATCTTATATATTGCCCTTGGTGTTCTTTAGGATTGGCTGGAATGGAAGGGAGTTGGCAGGTTATGATAGGTAGCAAGGTCTACCTGAGCTTACATAAGAGCAACCTCCAGAGTAGCCTCTTGACTCTATTTGAACTCACTCTGCCACTGATACTTTGTTTGTTAGATTTCTTTTCCCCCTTTTGGTCAGGATGGCATTGTTGATCACACGGTGCCAGGGCCAGGCTCACCTCCTGGGAGTGACTCATGGGAGGCCAGAGTCATCTCCCATGTTGCTAGGGAGACTTTCACCCTTGGATGTCATGTCGTAGGGGGCATTTTTGAACAGTGAAATTACCGCCAGAATGCACAGAAATGTGACAAAGGTGGCTGTGAGCATTTCAGGTAAAGGACACTTGTCTGCAGCATGGCAGGCGAAATGAGAAGGCGAGCGCCACCCTTGTTCTCACCTGGGAACATGCGTGTCTGGCCACCCCAGCTCTGAGCTACCCTGCACACACCCGCTCAAGACCAGGAGCCCACTGCCGGCACTGATTTGGGGTACAACTAAATTTTAGCGAGTAGAAGCATTCCAAATATGGAATCTGTGAATCATGAGGACTGACATGACTCCTTTGCTTCCTAGTGTCCTCCTGAGGATGCATGGGGTCTGGCCTGGGCGGCCGTGGGGTCCCAGGAGGATGTGCTCAGGGCCTGCTTGCCATTAGTGCTGTCGCGAGCTGAACGTGCCCACTGAGGAGACCCCTGCAGGTGCTCACCAGGCCCCGTGGATGGGGCTTTGTTTGAAATTCAAGTCTTTGAAGGGGTAGTCAGTTAAGCTGGGGCCAGACTGGGCTAGCACAGTCCCTAATGTAATAGGACTGGTGCCCTTACGAGAAGGGGAAGCTTTGACTCAGAGCTGTAGGGAGAAGATGGCCGTGTGGCAGAGGCTGAGAATGGAGGGAAGCAGCTGCATGTCAGGGGGCCAAAGGGGGACTGGCCCCACCGAGAGCAGGCAGGAGCAAGAGTGTAGGCCGGTTAACGCCGCGGGCTCATTCTGGACTCAGAACCAGAGACAGTCGATTTCTATCATTTAACTCCACCCTCCCCACCATGTTTTTGGTACATTGTTGTGGCCAGCCCAAGAAAACTGAGAGGGGAAAGTTGTAGGGGGAAAACCACCATTCACAGTATGAATGGTGAATGTTTGGAGGATTTGCAGCTTTGGAGAAGAAGGGTCTCAGTTTTGAGGTCTTTGGACTGAAGCCGTGAGAGACGGGGAAGCGGTACAGTGGCCATCTGGCGCAGTCGAGGCTGGACGAGGGACAGCCAGGACGAAGGGGACAGCAAGGAGGCCACAAAAGGGGTGCAGCCAGAGGCTCAGGGGTGCAGACTGGTTCCTCTGTCCTGCCCCCCCCCAGAGCACGTGTCCTGCCTTTTCTGGATATTGGTCTCCCAGGAGCTTTGGAGACATCTGCTAGTTGGAGATGTCTTTGGAGACCCTCCTAGTTCATTGTAGGGTCCTTTAGGGGTGTGTGTGTGCTCTGAGTTGCCCTGAAAATCTTCTTTTTGCCGTGGGTTGGAGTAAAGAGACGTGCTGCCCAAGTCAGAGGACCTGCACCAGCAGTGGAATTCTCCATCCTCGGGCCTGAGTGCCTTCGATTTTCTGTATGCTGCCGCATTGATCCTCAAAGTGGTTGTACCAACTGGTATTCTGTGTCTGAGGCTAGAAAGTTTCCTAACTTTCTGAAAGG
This sequence comes from Tamandua tetradactyla, assembly GCF_023851605.1. NCBI lineage: Eukaryota > Metazoa > Chordata > Mammalia > Pilosa > Myrmecophagidae > Tamandua > Tamandua tetradactyla. The sequence continues at coordinate 6,796,749 of NC_135331.1, read as the reverse complement.
TGATTCTTCTAGAAGCCCATCTTTGTATACCTCATGATGGGTTCTTGTTGTTCTGGCTTGATTTTATGGGCCTGCTGCTGATGTTTTGTTTTCTCGGAGAAACACTCATCTTAATGACACGCTATTTAATTTCTCTGCTGTCAGGAGGCAGAATTAAGTTATTCCTTTTTTTTTTTCTTGAAGAATGATTTAAGTAGGAAATCATGAATGCAAAATGCTGTAGTTAAGAATCAGCAGATAAGCTGATGGATCATCCGTCACTTGGCTCTCACAATAAAAGGAAAGAAAGTGGTATTTAATCATTTTCAAAAAATAAAAACAATGATGATGGATTTGGTGTGTTTTGACGTGGAGTGACTCATTAGGGAAAACTGCTATTTTCCAGTTAAGAAAGGAACCTAGTACCTTCTATCTTCCACTTGATCAAACTGTGCAAATCAAAGAGGGCTTTGTTTCTTTCAGAGGGCACATGGGTCTCCCGAGCTGCTTAAACAGAGAAACGATTGTTCCGGAGCCTCTGATGTCTAGGTGACAAACTGATGGCTCGCAAACCTGGTTGTTTTTTTTTTTTTTTTTTACCTGCCCATTGAATTTTTTTGTCCCTCTGGCATTTAAAAAATGAGGGAAGTTGACATAGAAATATGGAGATACTAGAAGATCTGGCAATATTGGGTCAGCATGTCTGAGCAGCCACACTGGGGGAAACAGATTTGTGGCTGCTCAGTTCAGAGGGTGCCGTGCTACGTGTTCATCGAGGGAGCGCCTGGGGGAGGGCTGGTGTTGGTTGACATTCATCACTGTGAACGCATGGCGTTTTCTCATAGGAAAGACGTGTTTCTTGATATCACCATTTGTGAGCTACCTGTGGGTTGAAAAATGCCTCTGACACCCCCCCCCCCCGCCCCGCCGTGGTTCAGATCTCTCCGGAACTTCATAATGTGACCCTCTTTGGAAATAAGTCAAAAGTAACAACTTAAGACACCAAATGAGAAACAAATCCCAGAACGGCCTGTAACAGATACCCAGAAGAAGTATGGAATGAAAAAGTCAACGGAGTGATAAAAGGGTGTAAGGCTTCAAACGGGGTTTCTTTCTAGGTGCAGGTAAGGAGCACGTACTTCTGTAAAACACCATTGTTTCCTACACCTGCAGTTGCTCTCGCCTTCACACACACACACACACACACACACACACACACACACACACACACACACACACACACACACACACACACACACACACACACACACACACACACACACACACACACACACACACACACACACACACACACACACACACACACACACACACACACAGTCCCTGGCCCCACGAGGAGAACTCTCTTAGACCCGGGGGAAGGGGCTATTTTAGAGGCAGGGGTAGCTCAGGACATGAAGGCAGGTGTCTGGCATCCCAGGATGCTTATTCAGCTGCCAAACTCTCAATCTCTCCTCTTGCTCCTGCCTCGCAGGCTCACTGTGGCAATTAAATGACGTAGAGAATAAAAAGCAGCCCAACTTTTGGAAACCTTCTTCTTAACAGTTTCTTCCCTCAGCAGAAATCCATCCCAAAGGCTTGAATCCAAATGCAGTATTTTTAAAGATTGTTCCTCCAAAATAGATTTTTTTTTTAAACAAAGTGTGCACAGTTAGGTGAATGAAATGGATCCTTAAGGAGAATTTCAAGTTGCATTTCTTTTTCTCTCCGGGACCCCTTTTGGATTCAACTTTTACCTGTTTCAAAGCAACAGCAAAGCAGGCAGTAACTGCCGGAGTCTCAGGCCATGAGAGCGGTGTGGAGGGCTGAGTGGTTCCTCAGGAAAGGACACAGCCTGCAGCCAGGCGACCATTCGCTGCTGCTGCCTCGGGAAACTGTTGCATTCTGAAGCTGTGCAACAGAAAACTTAAGTTCCATGTCAGCCGATGCTTAGAGGACCTGACGTTTGAATATTAGGAATTGGGATGGTTATGAGACTTGCCTGAACCTCTTCAGGAAGGTGAAATGCTACTGTCACTTACTTCTCTGGTCTTGGAGTCAGAGCTGGGTTCAAATTTAGACCTCGTCTTGGACGGGTGACTTAATCCCTCTGGAACTCTATTTCTCCTCTGTGGCCTGGGGAAGAGAATAACACCTGCTCTGAGGTTTGCTGTGGGAATGAAAGGGGATAAGCCACGTGAAGTGTTTAGTTCAGTGCCCGGAGACAGAGTAAGTCTTCAGTGAGCAATCTCTTCCCAAAGGGAGAAGAAATTGTTCGGGAGCAGGAGCCCAAACAAGGAACCCTGCCCTACCTGAGCCAAGCCCTGGGGAGGTGTGCTCTGTTGTGGTCATCAGTTCTGAAGTCATAGTCTGTCCTGTTAGTGGAGTGGGTGACAAGTAAAAATACCTGTCTTCATAGAGCATCTCTGGATGCTAATTCAGGTTTTGGCAAGTGCTAGGAAGGACAGATGGGCAAAGCAAATCTGGGGGTCAGGGTTGGCAGCTCTCAGACAGCGGCCCATCATTCCTCTGTGCAGTGGAATGATGCATCCGTATCCCAGCATACGTATCCCAGGATACGCTCAGATTCCCAGTTAGTAATTGTGGTTCTCTTACACACTGATTAGCCCCTCAATTTGTGGGGGGCCTTTCTGTCCGAGAGGGCCATATTGAGAACAGAGAACCTGCGTCACATTTCGGGAAGCTGCGCCTGCCTTGGGTGATGCTGCATGAGTCGTTTCCAGCATTTTTCTTCTCAAAGGAGGAGAGTGGGCTTCTGCCAGGTTCCTTGCACGTGCACATCTAGATCAGAAGTCAGCAAGGGTCAAGGGGTGCAGTGGAGGGGATCCCCTTGCATTGCAAGAGAAGACCACTTGCCCAGATGTGGCCGGGAGAAGAGGGCTGGCTGCAGTTGTCAGGTCTGGGGGTGGAAACATTTATGAGACTTTTTAGGGCTGTGACCTCTCTTTATTTGGGGAAGGGAGGGATTGTAGGAGGACCTCTTTCTCTGCAGAGCCAGGGAACCTCCTGAGTACAGGAAAGCTGCTTTGCTCTCCTCTATGATTGTCAGTCCCTAAGGACAGCTAAGTGGCAGTTCTGGGGCCCCTGCTGGGAAGAGGTGACGGGGGTCTCCATGTAATGGTTTTAAGGTTTTAAGGAGCTGGGTAACAACCCCAGCTGTGGGATTTGTCTTCAGTCTTTTTGCCTGGTAATGGTTCTTTCTTAAGATAGAAAATGAATTGATTTTCATTTGGAATGGAAACAACCTCTATAATTAAACATTTACAGTCAAAGCATATTTATAGTTAAGGTGGTTACATTTTTTCATTTCATTTGTCCACAGCTGCTGCTGAAGCTAAATAACCCAATGAACCTGCGAGAAAAATGTGTGTGCATGTTTAAAATCTGTTAACAGTGGTAGTCTTTGCTGTATTTGTTTTCTCAGTGGTCTTAGTGACAAGAAAATAGAAGGCAGTCCTGCACTGTGAAATTGAGTTGAATTGGGAAGGGCAGGGCTTGTGAAAAGTATATTTTTTCCCTACAGCAATTAATTCACATTGCCTATACAGTCAGTTAAAAATGTTTTATCTGTTTGGGGTGTGTGCTGGGCTGAGGTGGGTGTCATTTCCATGTTAATGATCCCCTCTCTTTTCCTTTCTCTTAAGTATGAGGTTGGGTCACCATCCTCATTTGTATGTAAAATACTTGGGCTCTATAGCTGAATAAAACAATCCTAATTAGTGGAATAAAATCTCACTTTTATACGTTTCATACTCTGCATGTAATTTTCTTCTTCTTTATTTTAAGTGTGTGTTATTTTAAAAGTATACAAAGTCATTGTTGAAAAATTGGAAAACAAAAAAGTATATAGAGAACCACTGTTAATATTTTTTCCCAATTCCATTTAGCGTTTTTATTCCCTGGATTTATTACCTACTGTATAAACAATTTTCTCTCCTGCTTTTTCCAGCTTATTATTTTCTCAGGGGTATTTACCAAAGTAATTGCAAACTTACAGCAAACTTCTGATCGTTCATCACTGTTATCTCACATGGGTGTAACACAACTTACTGAGCCTCTCTAACAGAGGCCAGGTGGGTTGTTTCTAACTATTTTATTGCTCTAAATGATTCTTAAACCTTTGTCATTTAGATTCTTTCCTTAGGTACATTCCTAGAAATGTTTACTGGGTATGGATATTTCTAAATATTTTTCATATGACTTGGAAGACTGCTTTCCAAGAAGTATTAGTTAATACCCAGTGAGATGTATGTGAAATCCACACCTTATCTTCAGAGCACTGAGTGCTACCACTCTTAGCGTTCTTGCTTATTTGATACCTGTGAGCACATATTCAACTATTTTCCAAATTGCTTTTTCTAAGGGGACTGAAAACAGGTTCCGAAGCCGTTTGTATTTCTGCTGTGGGAATTTCTTGCATGGTCTCTGGCAGTGGGGCACAGTGGGATAGACTTCAGGCTCCATGTCTGTTTCTGCATCCTGTTCATTTACTAGGGACCTTGCTCCCTCTGTTCCTGCATTTATAAGCCCAGGATAACAGTGCCTGCCAGTGCCAGTTGTAAGTGGATGGCTTCTCAGCTCCTTTACGCTCCAGTGCTGGCTCTGGGGACCTTGCCTTTACAGCGGGGATGATGTTAAACTTTGTCAGTAGAGGGCGATGGAGAGACACAGCCCAAATGCTGCTGTTTTGTCTTCTTGCCACCACTTGGTTTCACTGATGCCTGTGGTGGACACCCAGTGATTGATTGAGACAACCAGTAATAAAGTATTCCAGTTCAATTCTTCATATATAGTAGCATCCAATAAATATTAATTCCTTTCACTCCCTACTTTGAGTCCTTCACTGTCTCAGAGAATGAAGTACTTCATTTGGCATTCATAATAACCTTATGAACTCATCAAGGTAGGTGTTATTTTATCCAGTTTTGCAAATGAATAAAAATCAAGGAACCAGGCTTTTTTTGTTGTTGTTTAACTATTTAGCTTCACATATCTAGTTAGTGGCAGAGAAAGGATCAGTGTTAAATCTGGGATTTGTTTCTAACCTACTTAGAAGTTAAGTTACTTCATACACTGTGTGTCTTTGATGAATTGTACCTTTTATTACTGTGAACTGACTCTTTTTATCTCTATTTGTTCTTGTCAACATCTACTTTGATATTACTACGACTATACTGGTTTTCTTCTGTTACTGTTTGCATGGCATATATGTTTTTCAGACTTTTAATTTCAACTTTGTGTCCCAGATGTTTTGGAAGTATACCTTGTATTTTTATTTTTATTTTTTGCCACTCTGCCAATCTTTGCCTATCAAATGGCATATTTTGTCCATTTACATTTACTGTGATTACTAATATATTTGTGTTTTAATCTGATTTAACTTTTGCCTCATTGATCTTCCTCTATATTCTTTTCTTGTTTTCTTTGGAGCATTTAAGGGGAAGGATGGAATAATAATAAAAAATTTTCTAAGTCATCTTGGAAATTATACACCTCATTATTATTATTATTATTTTAGTGTTTACTTTAGAGAATCCCATCCATGTCTCTTATTTATCAAAATCTAATATTTTTGGTAACTTTATCATATTTCTGGATGATAATTCTCTTTATCATGCTTCCTACTTATATGCCACTGCTTTATATTTTAATACTCCTTTTCTATAAAGGACAGGAAGACATCATTAGTGTTGTTTTATGTAGTCAGTATTCACATATATTATCCATATGTTTGCCATTTCTTTTGTTCTTTTTTCCTTGCTGTGTCTCTAGTCTTCCATTTGGGATTACTTTTCTTCTGCCTTGTTTAGTATATATTAAAGATAAAGGCAATGAGTTTTTGTTGGTCTGAAAATGCCTTTATTTCATTTTTACTTTGGAAGAATATTTTCCCTGGAAATAGAAATCTAAATTGGCAGTTATTTTCTTTAAACACTTTGAATATATCATTATATTGTCTTCTGGAAAACATTGTTCTTGTTGAACAATTATTGTCAGTCTATTTTTACTTTCAAGGCAATCGTTCTTCTTTCAGTATCTGCTTTTGAAAAAATAAAAAATTTAAGGTATAATTTGGATGCAATAAAATACACTTATTTTAAATGTACAACTCCAAGAGTTTTGGCAGATTTATTCACCCAAGTAATCACCACCACAATCAAGGTGCAGAATATTTCCATCAGGTTTTGAAAGTTTCCTTCTGCTCTATCTCAGTTAGCCTCCCTCCTATGTTTCAGGCAACCCCTGACCTGTTTTCCATCTCTATAGGTTAGACTGGTCTTTACTAGAGTTGAAATTGTATGGTATGTACTCTCTGTGTCCGGCTTCTTTTGCTCAACATAATGTATTTAAGATTTATCCATGATATCGTGTGATCAGCATTACACCCCCCACCCTACCGTCCTAACCCTGAGTATAATTCTATTGTAGACAGACAATTTGATATTTATTAGCCAGTTCATAGACATTAGGTTGTTCCTAGTTTTGGGCTGTTATAAGCTGCCATGAATCTTCACATACAGGTCTCTGGGTGGACCTTTGTTTTCATTTCACCTGAGTAAGTGATACCCAGGAATTGGACTTCTGGGTCATATGGTTAGTGTATGTTTAATTTTATAAGAAACTGTCAAATTGTTTTTCAAGCTCATTGTATCTTTTTGTACTTCCTACTGCAAAGTATAACCGCTTCAGTTGTTTCACATCTTTGACAACATTTGGTATTCTCTTCTTTTAATTTTAGCCATCACAGAAATGTTTTTTTTTTTTAACTGTAATTTTATTTATATTTCCCTAATAACTAATGGTATTGAGCATTTCTCCCTAGGCTTATTTGGCATTCTTATATCTTCTTTGGGAAAATATCTGTTAAGATCTTTTGCTTGTTAAAATAAATGGAGTTGATTGCTTTTTAATTATGAAGTTTTAAGAGTTGTTTTTATATTCTGGGTACCAGTCCTTAAATATATAAGTTTTACATACATTTCTTCCTAATATGTGGTTTACATTTTCATTTTCTGTCAATGCCTTTTGAAGAGCAAATATTTAAAATTTTGATTAAGTCTAGTTGATCAACTTTTCATTTTACGATTTGTGATCTGTGTGTCCTAATTTTTACCCTACCTGAGGTCATGATGATTTTGTACTATGTTTACTTGTAGGAGTTTTATAGCTTTAGTTCTTGTATTTAGGTATATGATTCATTTAGTGTTTATTTTTTTACATGGCATAAAGTAGGGATCCAGATTCTTTCCTTTTCCTTTTTCCTTGTCCTAACTTCCTTTTCTTTTATTCCTCCCTCCTTCTTTTTCTCCTTCCATTCCTTCCTCTCTCCCATAAGTCATGTCGTCTGTTAACAAAGACAGTTTGACTTCTTTTCCAATCTGGTACCCTTTATTTCTTTTTCTTACTTTATTGTGGGGAACAATGCTGTACAGAAGTGATAAGATTGGACAGCATTACCTTTTTCTCAATCTGTAAGCATTGTCTTTCACTATTTAGTATATTGTTAACTAGTTTTTTGTGGATGCCTTTTTTGAGATTGAGAATGTTTTCGTATATTCCTACTTTACCAAGAAGATTATTGTGTTGAGTTGTATCAAATTCCTTTCTTCATTTATTGAGATAATTTCTTTTTCTTTTTACATTTGTCACTATCGGGAAGTGCACTGATTAATTTTCCAGTGTTAAGCCAGCCTTGTATTCCTGGAATGATCCCTGCTTGGTTAGGATGAATTATCCTTTTCACTTATTGCCAGCTTCTATTTTCTAATATTTGGTAAGAATCTTTGTGCTTATATGAATGAGAAATATTGACTGTAATCTTTTTTTTCTTTTAAACTATTTTTATTGTATAGTATGACATATATACAAAGCAAAGAAATAAAAAAGCACTAGTTTTCAAAGCACTCTTCAACAAGTAGTTATAGGATAGATCCCAGAGTTTGTCATGGGCTACCGTATGATCCTCTCATATTTTTCCTTCTCGCTGCTCCAGACAGAGAAGAGGAGGCTAGAGGGCTTAAATACTTTTTTATCATCACAATCGACTTTTTTCCCTTCTTTTTTTTTTGTGAACAATAACATATGTACAAAAAAGCTATAAATTTCCAAGACAGCACCACAATTAGTTGTACAGCATATTTCAAACTTTGACATGAGTTACAATTTCACAATTTTAGGTTTTTACTTCTAGCTGCTCTGAAATACTGGAGACTAAAAGAGATAGCAATTTAATGATTCAGCGTTCATATTCATTTTTGAAGTCCTATCTTCTATGTATAATTCCACCATTACCTTTGATCTTTCCATACCTCTCATTGGGGTTGTTTGGGCTATAGTAATTCTAAATTTTTCCAGTTGGAAGGGTCTGTCACTAATATGGGGTAGGGAGATCGAACTATCTGATGTTCTGGAGAGGCTGGACTTCGTTTCAGGACTTATTTGGACCAGGGACCCATCTGGAAGTTGTACATGTCTGGAAAGTTATTCTAGTGCCTGGAACCCTTGTGGAATCTTATATATTGCCCTAGGTGTTCTTTGGGACTGGCTGGAATGGTCCTGGTTGGAGGTTGGCAGGTTATGACAGGTAGCAAGGCCTACCTAAAACTTGCATAAGAGCAACCTCTCAACTCTATGTGAACTCTCTCTGCCACTGATACCTATTAATTACACTTCTTTCCCCCCATTTGGTCAGGATGGAATTGTTGATCCCACGGTGCCGAGTCTGGATTCATCCCTGGGAGTCATCTCCCACATCACATCGCCAGGGAGACTTTTACCCCTGGATGTCATGTCCTACATAGGGGGGACATAGTCTTCTTTTATGTCATGCATTTGTGTGGTCATATTATCATGGTAATGCGAGTCATATAAAATTAATTTGGGAGTATAGCCTTCTCTTCCACCTTCTGAAAGAATTTGTATTATTTTTTTCTTATGTGTTTTGTGGAAATGACCAGTTAGCTATCTTGTCTTGGAGTATTCTTGGTGGGAATATTTTTAACAATAAATTCGAATTTATTTATACCTATATAAAGGTAACTCAGGTTATCTGTTTCTTCTTGTGTGAGCTTGGGTGGTTTGTGTCTTTTAAGGAATTTGTTCATTTCATTTACCTTTTTTTTGGCATGGGCAGGCACCGGGAATTCATTTAAGTTATTGAATTTATTGGTGTAAAGTTGCTCCTATTCATAAATTTTTTTATTGCACTTTTAATGTTTGTAAAACTTGTAGTGATGGCCACTAGTTTATTCATGACATTCATGTGTCTTCTCTGTTTTTTTCAGTTGTACTGGTTAGAGAGTTGCCAATTTCATTAAACTTTTAAAAGAACTAGCTTTGGGTTTTATTGCTTTCTTCCATGAGTTGTCTGTTTTCTGTTTCATTGCTTTAGCTTTTACCTTTATTATTTTCTCCTTAATTTGTATTTAATCTGCCCATTTTTTTCTAGGGTCTTGCTTTGTGGTGTGCCACAGGAGTATTATAAACGAAATATGAACTCATTTTAGTAGGTGTTTTGGTTTGCTAAAGCTGCCGGAATGCAACATACCAGAAATGGATTGGCTTTTACAAAGGGGATTTATCAGGTTACATTTGGAAATGTCCAAATTAAGGCATCCAGATAAAGATACCTCGACTCTGGAGGAAGGCTGATGGCACGAGGGGCTCCCGTGTCTCATGGGAAGGGCATATGGCCATGTCTGCTAGCCCGTCTCTGCAGAGTGTCTTTGGGCTTCTGTGCATCCTTGCTTGTTCCTCGTGGGGCACTTCTGCCTCTGAGCTCTCTCCAAAATGTCTCTGGACATTTCTTTTTTCTCTCTAAACGTCTTGGCTCTCTCACATCAAGGGCTCCAGGAAAGGATTAAGACCCACTTTGAATTGGGTGGGTCACATCTTCGTGGAAACAACCTAGTCAGAATATCCCATCCACAGTAGGTCTGCACCCACAAGAATGGATTAGAAGAACATGGCTTTTCTGGGGTACAGAACAGCTCCAAACCAGCACAGTAGGTTTGTTTTATGTGTTGGTATGGGCAGAAAATTCTGAAACGTTTTAGTTTTGGAAGAGTGAGCAAATGTGTTGGTGTTGTTGGAAGCCAGCTGAAGGAAAAGGGGCATATGAATATGGATGTGGAGAAGGAGAAAGAACCATGTGGGACTGAATTGTAATTGGAGATATGGGTGTGAGCTCATGATTTCAGAATTATCTTTTTGCATGTGTCTCTGTAGACACACATGCAAAAATATCATGTCCTTTAAATCCAAGATCATCTCCCTGAGTCTCTGTCCTTCCCTGGATTCTGACCCAGTAATTCCACACTCATTTTATTTCTCTAGTGCCTTCAGCAAATCACATTTATATTTTGACCAGTGTTTCTAGTTGTCCTCAGCAGGAGAGTGGGTCAGCGTTACTGAGGTTGCCATTACTGGAAGCAAAATATAACCAGCTTTGGGGATGAAGTGCTACCACTGGGCTCCAACTTTAATCTTTATTTTGGTGGGGGGGGGGACCCAGTCTTCTCTTCACACAAGGGGTTCTGGATCTGTAAATCATCTCAAGTCTGGGAATTGATGAAGGGGCCATGATTCTGTTATTGTAATTTAAGTTAGACTTTTGTTCACTTGACCTAGAACTCTTCTCATTCACATCAGTTAAGAATTTAGTAGCCTGCCCATCTCTGTTACTTCTGAGTGCCCTGTGATCTACTAGCCAGGGCCATAGGTCTCTGTGAGTCAGACCCTTTTGACTGCTGTCCTTTATGGTACCCGTGCCCACCCTGTCTTTGGGGCTAGAGTGCTGCCACTTTTACCTGCTATAAATATTCAATAATTGGGATATATCATGGTGAATTGAACTGTTCCTATATTGAGGGACATTTAGTCTGTTTCCAGATTTTTAGTGTTTTCAGTAATGGTGGGTTTGTCGTGCTCTACATGTGTAAGTAGTTTTATAGAGGAGGGAAGGGAAATAGAAATGCTAGGTCATAGGCTTTGCCTGCTTTGACTGGTAATGGAAACAGTCAAATTGCTTTTGAACTGCACTAATCTGTACCTTGGGAGCAGTGCATGAGAGTTTTCATTTCCCCATACTTTTCAGTGCTTGACATTATAAAATCTTTTAAATGCAGATTGCTTGATGAGTGCTTTCTCTTTATTATTCCAGTATTTATTTTAGTGATTGTTGGTGTTGTTGAACATCTTTTTATATGTTTATTGAAAAGATCATTGTCTATTATTGGCTGGTTTTTTTTGTTTATTGATTTATAGGCATTCATTATATATTTTGGATATTAATCTTTGTAATGTATGTGTCAGTTGTTGACTCTAGTTCATTACTTGCCTTCAGTTTTTTGGAGTCTTTTGTCCTATGTATTTTTATGCAATTATCAATCCTATTTTTTGTTTGTTTGTTTGTTTGGGCAGGCACCAGGAAGCCGCCTCTCAGGCATGGCAGGCGAGAGCTCTGCCTGCTGAGATACAGTGGCCTGCCCTCAGCCCTGTTTTAAGACTTTGCATTTTATCTCATACCAAAATCTTAAACCTTGTCTCCTACAGTTTTCCTAATTATAATCTTTATTTTGTACACTTCAGTGACTTGCATATATATAAAATCCAACATTAAAATTTTTTGTTCACTCACATATTGTAGACTTTTGCTACTTGCATTTTACTTTCCCATTTCGTGGCATGAATTTTAAACGCATGAATTTGGACCTCTTTAGTAGGCTGCAAAGGAGTTGCTTTTTCCTATCACATCTTTTCTGTTTCTTCTTTTTAGTCATTTCTCTAGTGATGACAAGAAGGTTCGGTGAGAAATGGTAACGGAGCCCTGGGGTGGGCATCGTGGGAAGGAGCCTGGGCTCTCAACTCCCACCAAGCTTGCTTTGTGTGTTTTTGTCCCTTTGGACCTCCATTTCTTCTACTTCAGAATGAGAGCTTTCATCCATGGTCTCTCAAATTTTTATAATTCTGTCATGATGACATTTAATTTCAAAAATATTTTTATCAGTGTGGCTTAAGACCTTTGACTTGAAAGCAAATCATATATTGAAAACCAGGGGCAAAAAAAAAAATCTGAGAAGCACCTCTGGCATAGTTATTCCCCAGTTGCCAATGGCAGGGTCAGCCTCTAGAGATGCTCCATGAAACGACAACAGCTAAAAGTTGGGGGTCCAAATAAGTTTGGGAAATGGTTCATATTGTCTGTCTGCTTCTATTTTCTCCTTGCAGATTCCAAAAGCATCTTAGCTCATTATGGCTCTGCATTTTGAGGTGGCAGGTGATGGTCTCCAAACCCTGAGACTGCAGGAGCTCTCAGCCCTTGCCCCTGTGCAGTGCTCAAGCATGCTGCCCTTTTGGGTGGTTCCTTCCTTGTTAATGACCGTTTGGGCAGCTTGTCCTAATCTCCTACCCTAGGAACTGGGCCAGGCCCAACAGAATCAGCTCTTGTCCTTGCTGCATTTACTTTTGTTTTGCGTCTGCACATGGCTGGGGAGAGCTGTGAATGGGGCTTTCAAGTGGGGCTTGTTTTAACAGAGGGTTGTGAGCTCTGGCTTGGACCCACCTATGCAGATGATGCCCTGTTAAGAATGCCAAATTTCTCCTTCCAGAAGCAGACAGAAACCTTATCATTATGGCAACTTGATCTGGCATCTCAAAGTACAAAGTGTAAAATAAGGCTGCTGCCATTGAATTCATTGCATCTCTTCTCCCTGAGTACAGTTTTGCATTGTGAGATTCTGCACAACTGTGTTGAAAGACCTCAAAAGGAGGTACCTGTACGTGTGTAAGTGTGTGTGTGTGTGCGATTTCTGGTTATTCCCAGCAGTTGCTGTATGTGAAAGGGATGGCAGTGGATATGCACTCTGCAAGGAAGCTAAGTGCCAGCAGTTAGCTTGGTCTCTTCAGTCATTTAAGAGTCTATTCATACAGGCTTTTGTAAAGATAGAGCTGTGATAACAAACATCTTGCTTAGAGCTTAAAAGAGAAAATATTTCTGTCATCATAAATCTGCTTATTTATCTCGTAGGAAAACGTTTACAAATATAGTTTTAAGGAGACAGAAACTGCCCCATTCTGGGTGATCTTGTTGAACTTCTCAGCTTGTTTGCTTTGTATTTGGCAATTTCTCATGTCCTTTTCTGTATTTCTCTTTAACAAGTGGATAGCTTGTCTTATGTGACATTTATTTTCATTCATGATAGAAACAACAAAGTATCTCTAGGCTGACAAGTGAAATTTTAAATGCACTGCTTTTTTTCCCTTTGCAAAGCTAATAAGGGGACTTACGTGTAGAACTTAAAATGAGTCTACATTGAATTGGACTAATTAAAAACTTAAAATACTCCTCAGCATCCAAGGCTCACAAGCAATTTGAACAGAAGGTGCTCTATGTATTAAAAGGAGAAATACGCAGCTTGAGTTAAATGGGACGCCACAAACAAGCATTGATGATTCAAGGGAATTCTGGAGTGATTCCTAATTGGGACGGGGAGGGCATCTGGAGTGGCGGCGTGGCATCTGCACATTTCAGGGCTGGGGACAGTGGGGCAGAAGGAAATTGAAGGGGTGAAAAAAGAGAGAATAAAGACCCGACAAGGGGCAGAGAGGGGGAAGGGGAGCAAAAGAGAGCAGAAAGTTGGGAATCATAAAATAAAAGTGGTAAATGCTATCTCAGGAACCGAGGGACTGAGTTCAAAGGCTGACAAGAATAATGCCTCACTTAGGGGCGTTTGTGGGAACAGCAGCTTGTACTCAGTGACTAAAATAAATCAGCTTTGAAATTCTGCCCAGCCCAGGAAGGCACAGAGGACTTTCCTAAAGGGGTTGAGGGAAATTTGCAAGGATTGTTGGTGCCTGGAGGACTGAATGAGGAAAAGTACTAATGAAAGAAAGGAAGTGTGTGTGCTTGTGGTGGGAGTTTTGTTTTTGTGGTCAGGGGCAGGGAGGGGGTCCTGCTCTCTCTTTATTATTATCTGAGTTTTCTGGGAAGATTATCGGACCAGATCGTTTCTACACGATTCTCCTGGGGTGGACTGTTTTCCAGGGTTTGCTGAATTCTTTAAAAGAAACAGAACTGTGGGGATCATCATTAATCACGTTGCGCACATTGCCCCCTTGTGGTCGGGTGGGGCCGTGTGAATATTTCTGGCCAATGAGTTTTAAGTAGAAGTGAAAGCATCATTTTGTCCAGAGAGTTTACTTACTCCTGGAACTTTCCAGAGCTGTTCCCTATGGTGCCTGGTTTTGTAGGGAAAAGACATGGAGTAAAGCAGGGGTTGGAAAACTTTTTCTGATCCCAGATAGTAAATATTTTTAGCTTTGTAAGCCATGTGGTCTCTTTCACAACTATTCAACTTGGCCATTGTTGTGGAAAAGCAAGATATGAATTAACGTGGCTGTGTTCCTAAAACATTTGAGTCACAAAAAACAGGCTGAATTTGGGGCCCGCAGGCTGGAGTTTTCCAAACCCTGAAGTAGGCCACCTGGTCGATCTACACTGGATGTGCAGCATGAATGAAAAAGAAACTTGTATTTTTTAAGCCATTCCGAATTTTTGGGGGGGTGTTTGTTACTCAGCATTGTCTAGCCTATTTGACCCATTCAGGGTGGTAGGGGCCAAATATGCTTCTGGCTTTAAAAACATTATTGAACACTACTAAATACTTTAGCACTGTCCTTGTCCCCCTTTTCTCACAGCTGACGAAACTGAGGCAGCTATCGTCACACAGCTAGTAAGGGCTGGAGATGGGTTTGAACCCAGCCGGAAATGCTCCGGAGCTGGCCCTTGTGGCTGTGATTTGCTGTGCCTCACATGAGCATGTGTGTGCATGCACTCCTGTGTGTGTATGTGTTTGCACGAGGAAGGTCAGTACCTGCTTCCTCTTGTGATGCAGGCTCAGCCTTCAGACGCCTCTCCCCTCTCTGAACTGTAGCCCTTCATGTCCATCACTGCCCTTGGCCTCTGGCTGTGCCCTGCCGTGCAGTGCTCTTCATTTCCCACGCCCGTGCTCCATTTGCTCAGCTGCAGTTAGTCCTCGGTGGGTCAGGCAGGGGCTGGTACCCCTCTATTATCTGCCTCAAGGGTCTGTGGCCACCTCTAGATGGTGCTTGGAGATAAGCAGTATTTTAAGAGTGATTGCTTTGACTTGCCCATCTTCTTCTAGAAACAATGGCTGGGAAGCCATAAAAGTGACCTTTACAGTTGCTGGTAACCCAGACCAGATCACAAAAGAACATCACCAGGAGAATGAGCCCTGTCATTCCTTTACCTAGTTACCTTTATTTTCTTTCCATGTCGTGATATAGGCAGCCAGAGGAGTCAGTGTAGACTTGTGAACATTCAGATTGTCAGTAGGAACCACACAGGGTGCGGTTGTGACTTGGGCTTGATATACTCCCTTTTCGGTACAATCAGCATCTTCTCATGACGTCCTCCTTTGTCACTGCACAGCCCTTCCCGAGTGTCCCATCCACTCAGTGCCTACACGGAGCTGGCTATACCCCAAGGCTCCGTGCTGATTCCTAACTTCCCATGTGGCCATGCAGACTTAGTTTCCTTAACTCTAGGAGGTCGGGGCTTAAAACTGGGGTGATAGGAATGCTGCTGTGTGGTTCAGTTGAGGAGGATCCTCTTTTACATCTGGAACACGCCAACTGTGTTCTTGGCTCAGGTCACTCTGGGGTTGTAGGCATGTAACTGCACCGTACCTTCCTACTTGTTATTGCGTCCACCTTCCCAGGGTCTTGTTGACCAAGACACCAGCTTTCTGAAATCTGCTGACAACACATCTTATTTTGTGTCCTTATACCAATGCATCATCTCTCATCCAGTTCAATCCATTTCACTCTTGAACAAGATGGCTCATCCATTTGGGTATCATGTTAACCGTTTCTTTCCTGTTGAGGTGTAAGCCTGTCCATTGTCATCAACAGCTCAAAGTCAAAAGGAGGAAATAAAACAGCAGATTGCAGACCTTTGGGTCTATCATCATGAATGCATGTCCTTGGCGCTGGGTTTTGGTAAAAGGGAAGCCATTTCTTTTGAGGGGCAGCTACAGGCTGCTCACCCCTAAGGTATTGGCCAGGAGGAAGCTGGTAAGTTCCTCTCTCACATCTAATCATGGTCATTTTCAGAAACTGATTAATCTGGCCCTTCTGAAGGTCGTGAAACATAATATCTGTTATATTCATTCTTGACATTTTTGAAAAGGTCTTTAAAATTCTGCTCCTCTCTGGAAGTTATTTGGTTTTCAGATTGTCTCTCATATCTCCTGTATTCTTCATTAATGAAATGTAGGGAAGGGGCGTGGATCTGTCCCCAGTGGAATAATGTGAGCATTCAAACTGTTTATTGCAAAGGGCTTCCTTGCACATTTGAATAATAAAGGCATCTCAACAGGGTGCTCTTAGTGAGAAATAATTTCAAAGTTAATCCAGAATATTCACCAAGGGAGGTGTTGGCAACACCCTCCACAGTTGTGGAAATAATTGAAGGCCCCCAAATAAGCACACACACAGGCTGTATATTTAGAGTTTGCTCCAGCAAGGGAGTCTGCCACCATCACTTGCTTGGTAGGGTCAAAGGCCGGCAGGGCAGTGGGAGAGCTTTAGAGTGAGATAAAGGGAAGGCTTTGGATGTGCCTTCATAGAAGGTTGCTAGCATGGGGAGGCTGGAGGTGGGCTAACTAGAAGAAGGGAATCCTATGTGATTGGTTAGGGAACATATTTGATTTTCTCTGGTTGGCTCTAAGTTGGAAGTGCAGAGAAAAATAGGGGAGCTGACAGTCATTACCAAGTCTGGACCATTTGTGGCCAATTGCTGTAGAGGTTGAGTTTGGCCTCCTGCTGAAAGCCAAGCAGCCATGTATGATCTGGTCACTGTCTGTAATTTCAGTCTCTCAAGCTAAAGCCAGGAGGTTTGTGGACCTGCTTTAAGTGGGGCTATGGATCCCCTCTGAATTCAGGGAGACACATGTTGCGCCCATGAGCCTCTTAGTAGGAGGGAGGTTCCGCATGTCAGGGATCAGTCATATCCATGCCCCTTATGACCAGGCTGATGACGGGAACGGTGATGGTGACGGTGGTGATGGGGAACTGGGGAGGGTATGTTCTTCTAATACAGGACATCAGCTTCAGCCAGGGGCTGTCCCTAGGGAGTGGACCTATGAGCTTCTGTGGATTGATTCAAGAGAAGATAGGCATCCGGACTTGTCGTGAACACTCTCAATTTTTGAACACTGACATCTCAAAAACACGATAAAGGGTACAGAAAACACATATTCATGTCCATTTGCAAATTTAGCCCTCTCTCATCACCTGCTGAAGGTAGCTTGAGTCTGCGTTGCTTTCTTCTCTCCTAACCCCCCAGTCTCCCCCTAATCCTCACATTTAGGGTTCTTTGTGGGTTCCTCAGGCCCACCTCACCTTACTTCTTTTGTATCCCATTTGGCATCTCCCTTTCCAGCCAGGAAAGCCACTCGCCTGCCCATGCCTTGACCCCACTGCTTTTCTCTGGGCTGTCTCCTTGCTTCTGTGGTGGCCTCTTCTCTCTGATCACTGGCATCCTGGTTCCGCCCTCCTCTGAGAAGTCGCTGACTCCCCACTCATGGTCCTCTGATGTTTCTGAATTAACTTTTATTCTTTATTGTGCTCATGAGGTGGTTTGATTCCAGATACATATTAGCTCACTAATATTCTCTAGCTTCATTGGTATCAAAGTTAAGACTTTTCAGGTGTCAGAAACCTAGCGGAAACTGGTGTAATCCATGAAGGAAACTAATGAGGTCACATCTTAAAAAGTCCGAGGACCTCAGGCCCATCTGCATCTAGGTGCTAAAATAAGATCATAGGGAATCTGCTCGTCTTTCAGCTTTGCTAATATCCATTAAGATGACAAGATGGCCCTCAGCGCGTACAGGCTTCTATCCTATCAGCTGAAGACTTCAGCGGGAAAGAGCTTCTCTTGCCCCCAAATTCCCTCCAGTCTCAGCTTGGATCTCATTGGCCCTGCCTGGGTCATGTGCCCATCTCTCAACCAATGACTGTGACGGGTGGAATGGCCTTCGCGGATTGGCCCAGCAGGGTCACATGCCCACTGCTGGCCATGATGCCACATGGAACTAAAAGTGGGGCGTGGTGTTTTTTTTTTTTTTTTTGCCAAAGGAGGAATGGCTACTGATAGCTGAGTAAAGGAAATTTAGGTGGGTTGGTTCAATTGCAAATGCCCCCTACACTTAGATCTCCAGCTAAATTAGAAAATTGAGCCTTTTGACTGTATAAACCAGGACTGTTAGCCAGTTTTTTTTTTCTTTTGTATGCTGTGTGTGTATGTGGGGGGGGGGGGGCACATTTCATTTTTCACATGTGTATATTCCCTTATTGCAGCACTGTTTGTTGAATTTTCTTTGTTTTTGGGAAGTACATGGGCCAGGAATTGAACCTTGATCTCCCTCATGCAGGTGAGAATTCTACCACTGAATTACCCTTGCACCCCCTTCTTAGCAGTTTTATTACCAATTTCATCTACTCTTTTAAAATAAATAAAAGGGGGGAGAGAGAGAAGGAGGGGGAAAGAAGGGAAGGAGGGGAAAAGAGGGGGAGTATGAGAGAGAGAGAGAGAGAGAGAGAGAGAGAGAGAGAGAGAGAGAGAGAGAGAGAGAGAGAGAGAGAATGAGAGAGAGAGAATGAGAGAATCTTGTTTTTCTTCTCTGAAGACCTGCTCTGCCTGATGGGCTGGGTTGTGGGGTAGAACAAGACAGTTCCTGGCTTCATGGAGTTATAAGTCTAGCAGCAAAGTCAGACCTTAAAGGATAACCCACATAATTATTGTAATTATAAGAAGTGCTATGAAGGAGAAACATTAGGAACTTTGAGAGTATAAAACAGGGATGTCTGGGAGGACAGAAATGGCTTTCCTGAAGAGGTGACATTAAACTGAGACCTAAGTGGTGTCACCCAGGGGAAGTGCAGTGAACTGAGTGGGGACTGGGTATTGCCTCCCTGTGTTCACTGAGCTCAGAGTGGGCACAGACTAAGACAGCAGCGCGGATTCGGTTTCTATGAAGACTTCTTAACAAAAAAGTTCTTATGAACCCCTTGAGGGTGAGTTCCGTAAATACAATTTGGTGTCTTTTCTCTGAAAGGACCCTTGCCTGACCCCAGTGGCCTGTGGCCTTCTACCAATACAAAATAGTATTGGTATTTTGGAGGATGGAGTGGGGAGTTTGAGCCATGCACAAAGCCTCATGCCCAAGACCCAAGGGCCCCTGTTAATGAGCTGACTGGCTGAGCACAGGGATGGGGTTTGGGACCCAAGGATGGAATTTTCTTCCAGAGAGCTAAGTGTTCCCACCATGATGGAAACTTTCAGCCTTGGTCTTGTGAGCACCATGTGGCTGTGGTCTTAGAAGGTGAGAATTGAGCTCCCCATGTTAAGCAGCAGTAAGCATTTGAACTGCTCCTCAAACTAAATAAAACTTCCACTTGAAAACATTTCCAATCCTCTCTTGACCCAGATACTTAACTCCATTCCTACTAGCATGGCAATTGGGCTTTCATTAGTGGCAGGGTATTCACAGTCCCTGCTGAGACCACCCAGGAGGAATGGGGGTGGGGGGACTTGCACTGTGGTCTGAGCTGCTGGGTCCTGTAATCAGTGTTGCCACAAGATTGATGGATGCTAAGGGCATGTGCTCATGGAGTAGGCTTCTTCTCCTTTTGCTAAGATAAGCCCTCTGTTAGTCTGTTAGTGGTTTATAGATTTCCACTTCTTTGTGCTGAGAACTTTTCCTATTTTTGATTTATAAAATCAATTTTCTTTCTGTTGCATTTACTCTCTTTACAATTGTGATTGCCTGGACTGATTGTCTTTGGAAAACCATGGCTGTGCATTGGAGGGAAATTAATGAGAGAAAGGTTCAGAGACGAGAGGGCCCTTGGACACCGTGGACTTTTCTCCGACTGTCCAGACGTCAGATGCCTGCTTGGGGCCAGGCCACCTTCCCCCTTTGCCCTTGGCTCCCCCTGAGCGTCCTTCCCGTTGGATGGACATGTTCCCAGGGACCTGGGCCGTGACTTGGTCACTGCTCCGGTTGAGTTTGTGGTTCGTGGCAAATGTCCCCACCTGAGCTTTGAGCTCCGGTGTCCTCACCCGGGCTGTGAACTCCAGGCTCGGCCCTGTCCTGTGTCCCCAGCACCTGCCACGGGCCCTGGCTCCTGGCGGGGGCTCACTGGCCATGTGTTGGCGTGACGTTGTTCCCTGTCCTGCTTGAGGACAGCCTGTGCACTCGGCTGCCGTTTTCTGTGCTGTGGCCTGGGCACCTGCCCACCTGACTGCTGCCTGACGTCCCTTTGGGAAGCGACTGGGGGGCCCCAAGCCTGGACTGGATTTCCCCCCCGACATCGGGGTCCATGGCTTGGCGCTCCAGGTCGGCAGCGAGCCGCGGGGGCTGGGGGTGGTTATTTGCTCTGCTAAACCGCACGGACATGCTCTGGCTTAGCTGCAGTAGTTTTGCTGTGAACAAGGATGGGGTGTGTCCACGTTGGTGCACCTCACTGAGAGGTTTTGCTCCCCGTTACTGGCAGTGCCCTACAGGGCCCTTTGGTTTGAATGATTTTCTAATTGGCTGCTGTCAATGTTGATCTCTCCCTGGGTTTCAAGACCTGACCATAAAAACATCACCTTACCATCTTTGCATGTCTTCAAATCACGGTGTTGGGGTTACTCTCAGCACCCGGAATCCTGTGTGTCCGGGCACTCTAGGGGTCTCACAGGCTGAACCCCCAGCAGGAGGGTCCTGGGCCTGTGCCCCAGCCCTGCCCTGGGAAGCTGCGTGGCCTTGGACAAGGGACTTCACATCCCAGGCCCTGGCTTCCCCCTGTGTGGAGTAAAGTGGGTGCATTCTTTCTTTCAAATATTATTCGAGTCCTGCTGTGTTCTGGGAACTGCTGTGGTTGGAGGAAAAGAGCAAAAAGGAAAATTGGACCCAATCCCTCATTGCCAGGAGTTTATGTAGTGAAAATATCAGACAGTAAACATGTAAGTGAATAAATGTGAGTTAGTTTAAGTGGGGGATAATGCTATCACATAAATAAAAACACAACTGAGATATCCTGGGGGAGTTACCTGAGCAAGGGGCATTAGGAAAACCCTCCCTGAGGGTGGTGATGTTTGGGGGAAGCTGAGCAAAGAGAAGGAGCCCACGAGGTAGCTCTGCAAATTCTGAAGCC
Source organism: Tamandua tetradactyla (assembly GCF_023851605.1). Classification (NCBI taxonomy): domain Eukaryota; kingdom Metazoa; phylum Chordata; class Mammalia; order Pilosa; family Myrmecophagidae; genus Tamandua; species Tamandua tetradactyla. The sequence goes on along the minus strand of NC_135331.1, from coordinate 6,775,521 downwards.
AGAGCGCTGCAGGCTGCGGGAAGAGCACTTGTGCATTCTTGTGGCATTTACTCATGAGTCCTTAAAGTGTCACCCAGCTGTTAAATGCAGAGGTTTACATACCAGGTGTTTCTAAACCACACCCCACGCTTCCTCCAGGGTGGCCTGTGCCATGCGAGGCAACTCATTGTCATGGGTCAGATTTTCATGTCCTTACAAAGGCTTAGTTTCTGGCCTGACTAGCCTCACCATTAATTAGGTGCATTGCCTACTTCCCCTTGGCTCATGGGTGATGTTTCCACCAATTGACTTAGTCTGGGAATCGCCCTGCCCCTCCTGGTTACCTATTGCTGCTGGCCAGTTTATATGAGTATAGTAGAGGCACAAGAAAATCCTGCTGAAACCTTCTTATAGATTTCCACATCTCCTCCTCTCCAAATTATTAGCAATTCCCAGAGCATTTATGCATTTCAGGATTGTAATTCCCATATAATTTTCAGTGAAATCTGATGATGGAAAGTGCTACCACTTCTAACTAGTGTTGTTATAACTGTAATTGATGAAGTCAATTAGAAGAACAAGGCAGCTTGTAAATAATTAATGCCTTGAGCAGGTAAGGCATAACTCTTCTAATGAATACATTATGCCTTTGTGTGTCTACCTGGTACCTGGAAATGAATGACTGGACTACTCACTGACACTGTTCTGGCATCTTCTGTGAAGACAGAACCTGCTGCTCGGCTCTGGGGAGGGAGATTCAGTGGCAGCCCCCAGAGTCCCCACCCCAGGTTCGGGCTGCGCCCAGGCCGTGCTCTGTCCAGGCAGCCCTCAGCTGGCAATAGGGTACCCCAAGGCAGGCCGGGTGTAGGGAGCAGGCTTTGCTCCAGAGTTCCTTGTTGGGTTGGGTGAGACTCTGCCAGCTGGTGGTTGGGGGGGACTCTCCCTATTCAGTCCTGCTTCTCACCCTTTCACGGGGACCCCGCAATAGACATCTCACACCCCTAACTTCGTATCAGCATCTCTTCCCCAGAGGATCCCAGAGACATGGGTGCAAAGTGCAGCTCAGCATCAGCCAGGGATTCTGCACCTGAGTTGCTGAACCGAGTTTCTCTGAATAGCCTCTCCAGCTGCTGTTGGAGATTAGGGAGTGAGACATAACAAAGAGTTTGTCTGGAGAAGCCCCAGGTCATTGTCCGTTGACTATGAGTGGTGCTGGTGTCGAGTAAATGCAGCTGCCTGGGCCGCGCCTGGGCCTGCTGGCTCCCTCTGGGTTCACTGACTTGTTCATGGCTCAGGTTGAAGAAGCAGCTTGGATCTCTTGACAGCTTTCAAATCTGCATTTCCCCGATAGTCATTTGTTTCTAATTCCATCTGCTTCTCCAAGGGTTCCTCCTTCTCACCTGGGGACCAGCCTGCTGGTGGCCTGAGGCAGCAGATGCCATGGGTGCAGTGGGGCCACAGTCCCTTAGCTGACTGTTACTCTTGCTGCAGATGAGGACGAAAGCATCCCAGGCTCTAAGTCCTTGGCATGCCTATGCCATTCTCTCCCTAGCTGATCTGCCACGTTCACATCAGGGCCTTTGCTGAATGGAACATCTCTTGGCATGGGGGGGTCTGGAGGCCTCTAGTGTGGGGGGTGTGGGCTCCTGCTGTACAGGGTGCAGGTGTCAGGGGAGGGCAGGTGTGTCCTGGTGGGGACTCAGGGGTCAGGGCATGGGATGCTGCTGTCGGGGGTGCAGGTGTGGGGGAGAGTGTGGATTGTGTCTTGGCAGGGACTCGGGAGTGGAGGCATGGGCTACTGTCAGGGGTGCAGCTGTGGGGGGAGGGCAGGTATGTCCTGGTGGGGATTGACTGTGAAGAGCTGGACACAGGCGTGGCCTTTCCTGGAGATAACTGCAGAGCTGTCATGCACACTCCAGTCCTGTTGAGCCCCGTGTCACCAGCCAGTGGGTTCAGGCCCCCTGGGACGTCCTGGCAGAAGGAGTCTGGGCAGCTCCTCTGTCTGGGAAGCAGGACCATGCAGATGCCTAGCAGCGGGTCAGCGGGGACCCCCACCAGTGAACCTGGCCTGGGAGCAGGGTGGGGGGGCAGCTCTCTGCGTGGGGTACCTGGGCGGTGCCAAGCACAGGCCATGGGTGGAGCAACGAGCCCAGTGCTGTGGGTGCAGGAGTGTTTTCCAAGCCGTGACCTGATTCAACATTTCCAGGGGACTTGTCCAGTGCAGCTTGTGCCAGGGGGTGCTGTTGTTCTCTGTGTAAGCCCCAGTGTCCCGCTGAAGATGCCCTTGTGGCTGCTGGGCTGCTAGGCTGCCAGGGTCTCATGGGGGGCTCATTCCTTTGTCTGATTCTGGACTCATCCTCTCCGCTGGAGCTTGGCAGTGCCTCCTGGGAGGGGCTTTCCCCGGCCAGGGGCCCCGTCTCCTCCCTATAGGCCCATAGCGGGTGCTCAATAGATGCTTGTGCCTTAAAGAAGGGATGGCTCTTTCTACCTCCTGGCCTCTGGGTTGCAGGGAGGGAGGAGAACCAGGGCCCTAGTGCAAGTGTTCTTTTTTTTTTTTGGGGCATTAGCTTTGGTTACATGTTTTTGGGAGCAAGTGTTCTTGTTGGAAGTGATTCTTGAGGAGGGGCAAATTATCTGGTAATTGGAGAATCTCTGTGGGTTTTTTTCTATGTAGACGCAGCAGCATCATGCTGTCCCCCGCATGTAGATGCGGCCGTTACCTGCCATCTGTAGGTGTATAACCAGGAAGCTGCTGGTCTGACTTTAATACATAGTTTTCTTCACAGCCTTGTCTTTTGGGGCTGGTTCGTTTCTTTAGAAAGTGTTGGGGCCTGCAGTAGGAGAACCTGTGAAGTGAGCATGTTACTGAAGGTTATGAGGAAATACAGTATTAACAAATCCAGTTACTGTCAGTTGCATGGGGAAACTTCATTTAAAAGAATGATCCTTTGAGCATTTATCTCTCTCCAGGGTGAATGACACACACTCTCCCATGGCCCTGGGGTTCACTGTGGCTTGTCTGTGACTTGCTTTTACCCTGTGCCACCCCTTACTCTCTATCCTCCAAACACATTGGCCTTTGATCATGTCCTCTGCCCTGCCTAGCTCTGTCCCACCAGAGAGCCTTTGCACTTCTTTCCTCTCTGTCTGGGACACTTTCCCAAAACTTTCCTCCTGCCACTCACTCTTTAGGTGAGTGACTGCCACTTACTCTTTAGGTATCAGCTGAATGTCACTTCTCTAAAAGGGCTCCTTCCCCTCATTAATTTGCATTTGCAATGACATATTATTTACTTATTTTTCCTTCTGTAAGTCTATCTCCTCAACTACTCTATAAACTTTACAAATACAGGCAATATACTTACTTTGTTTGCCACTAAATTCCTGGCAAATACCAAAGTACCTGGCTTATAATAGGTGCCTAATAAATACTGACTGACTTAATCAAAGAATCAATCTTTGTTGTATAGTGTTGCCTAAGTGGAAGTATATCAGCATTCTGTGACGTCGGGCCAGACACCAGCTAGCCCACAAGCACCAGCTAGGGACTTTCCATCTCCATAGAGCAGGTCCGTGCTTTGAGCAGACCCTCTGCATGCATTCTCGGGCAATCTGTGAGGCTGAGCACCCCTAAGATGGTTTAGGGGCCCTTCCAGCTCTCAGGGGCCCACGGTCCTATAAGGACACTAGTGGACATGTAGCCTCCAATCTGAAGGATTTTTTTAAGTCCCTAGAGACCCCTTAGGGTTAAAGACAGAGTTTTTTTTCCTTGTGACTTTCAGCGACTAATTCTGATAATTAAATACCAGTGTTAGATCTTTTTGAAGCAAATTCCAAATGGCATTTTCTTTATGCCGCTGTTTTATTGGCTAATCTCTAGTGGTTTGAGTTGTCTACTCTTGAGTATTGTATCAAACGCAGTGAGAACCGGCCTCAGCACACAGGGTATGGATTGACTGATCTAATGGAAAGCTGTAGGGCAGGGCTGGCTTCAGGCACAGCCCTATCCAGGGGAACCCGCTCCTGCACCAGCACCCACTGTTTCGACCTCTTGGTGCCGTCCTCCCTGGGTGGCTGCCACCCTGAGGTGGGTTCTCCCCTGGGCATGGTGGGTGGATGCCATCAGCTCCAGGCAGCCTCTGAAGAAATCTGGGAAAGGGGCTGGGTTTCTATGAACTCTAAGCAAGTCCCAGAAATGAGCATCCTGGGCTTTAATTGTCTACACCTGGGGGAGTCAGGGGCAGAATCAGCCCTACCTGGACCATGTGGCCAGAGGGTGGGGAAGGGGACTCTTAAAGAGAATCAGGTGCTGTGAGCGGAAGGGGGATGGGTAGCAGTAAGTGTCTCCTCACCTGGATGACACATTTAGAGGGAAATTGGAATAAATGAAGTGCTGGGTGGGGGTGAGGAGGGGTCCCCCTACAGTGCCTGGCTCACAGCAAGCAATCAAGCATGGTTGCTTTCAGGTTAGTTTGGTTAGCATTGATACCCCCATCCATATTATTATAGCGTATTTTATGTTATTAAATGATGGCATTTATCAACCTACGCATTCCCAATAGCTGCTGGACTAAGAAGACAAGCTGAAGAAATGTGCTGCTTCTCTCTGTACCTTCCTCTGTGATGGTGAGGAGTAAATGATCTTGTTTTTTTCTCCTGTGCCTAGGGCATTATGGAACCATTTGAGATGTTGATTAAGGGTTTCAGGGAATTGCTGTTATAAATCTTAATGACCGCGAGCCCAGGTTTTCACATCGGCGGGCGACGTTTTGTTGAATACGTGACTGGTCACCTACTCTCATGCCTTGTAATTAAAAGATAGTATGTTTGGGTGGGCCACGGTGGCTCAGTGGCAGAGTTCTCACCTGCCATGCCGGAGACCTGGGTTCGGTTCTCGGTGTCTGCCCGTGCAAAAAAAAAAAATAATAATAATAAAGAAGATGGTGTGTTCGAGTTAATGATTGGGAAAGGGGGGATGGTCAAAGGGTGTTAAAAGGAAAATTGGATAGCATGAGCCCAAATACTGTAAAACAGAAAGGTCTGGCTTTTGGTAATAATTACAGCAGATTACTTAAACTCCAGCCGAGTGCTGGGGCCTGGGCCTCCTGGAACTGGCTCTGTTGGAGCTGGCCTTTCTCACAAAGGCGGCCGCGTGGACATCACAATGGAAGCGGAGGCTCGTTTTTGTAGGTGCAGCATAAATGGTGAGCAGCCATCTGCCTGGAACCTGGTCAAGTCTAATTTTCCTCCCCACGCAGACCTGCAGTTGTCGTCTGCCTCCTGTACCTGAGAAGAAGACGTGTGGGCACTTGTGATCAGACTCAGGAGCGCATTTCGGCAATCCCGCTTTGATACCCACTTCCCTTAACCGGGCTCTCCCCAACCCTGCGCGAGTGATCAATTACCTCTCAGCCCCTGGGCATTTACTTCTCACAGGGTTTTGGATCAAACCTGGACATTTAACCCTCTTTAAAGAGTACAGTGTCTTTCGCTTTCATCTTAGAAGTGTCTGAATGGATTATGAAACGATTCAAACTCAAAACTGATCTTATCATTATTTAACAAAATTTATCACGTGAACAGTGAAATAATGCAATTGTTCTGATTTACAGTTCATATCTTCTGTCGGGCACAATCCCCCATCCCCTTTCCTTATGAGACAGAATCCTAAGGAGTCTTTTAGGTAACATAGTTAATTCTTCCTTCATCTGATTTTTCTTTATCAAGAAATTCTTTTACTTTTTTCCATCCAAACCTTAACTTTTTCTTTTCTCTTTCTTAGGCAAAATTGTTGTGTTTTGACACTGGGACTCTTATATTCTAGCAACTTGAATTAAAATTGATCAGCTGTTGAGACCAAACATACTTATCTGGCCATTTTGGATTTTGAATTTGCTTCCTTTTAAAGTGTAGATAAAAACGTTTGGGTTGGTTAATTGGTTGAGTTGTTCTGGGCAGAGAGAAATGTCAGGTCACTGGTATCTGCCTTCTGGTTCACTGAGGACCATGTGACACTTTATCCTGGACTCGACGGGGCTGTGACTTTGAGAAAAATGGAAGCCCAGGCGAGAGGGAGAGGACATCTTACTGAGAGGATGCTGGATGGTCTCATGAGGTCCAGAGGCCCTTTGAATAAATGAATAAAGCCAAGAGTATTTCCAAAGACCTCGGAGGAAAGAATCCCTTTCAACTCACTTTAGGGTTCTGCCCTTAACATCGACTTCTCTCTCAGTCTCACTCTCTGCATCTTTTAAGTTCATTTCATGAAAAGAGAATCAGTGGATTGGCTCTCCCTGGGTCAGATGCTGCCCTGGACCAGCTGCTTATGGGTGGGCTGGGGTGGGGAGGCAGGATTCTATAAGGTGGACATCGTTTCTGGAGTCCAACATTGCGGGGAGTCTTTCTCAGGGAAATGGGATATGAACTGAGCAGATACCCCAAAAGGTGTCCTGTCACACCCCAAGCCTTCAGTGGGTAATATCTATATAACCTTCTCCTCTTCACCTTTGTGTGCACAAATGGTATGACGAGGCCATTGTTGGTTTGGACCACCCAGCACCTACCTCTGTCTCCTTTATAGCAACTCCCTGATTGCCTTCTGGAACCGTGCTTTCTCTTCTGGGGTGGAGCTATACATCGAGGTGCCTATCCTGCAGTGACCAACAGGTGAGGACAGGTCCAACAATCAGCCAATCAGGTGCTCCCTCAGGACTTTGACTCTTGAGTAGATTGAAGCAAGGTTGGATGAGACAGTATCTGCTAATTTCCTAACTCCCTAGACTCCTAGAGCTGCCCTGGTCTGATTGTTTCTGAGATTGCGATTTTCTTTTCTTTTTTTTTTTTTTTAAGCTTTTAAATAGTTAACTTTTTATCAAACCCAAATTAGTGGGGTCTTTTCTGACATGCAAAAAATTTACAACCTTTTCCAAGCATACATTTGGAAAACAAAAATCAATTTCTGTTACCTGAATAGCATTATTTTTTTATTAATTAAAAAAAGAATTAACAAAACAATTAGAAATCATTCCAATCTACATGTACAATCAGTAATTCTTAATAACATCACATAGTTGCATATTCATCATTTCTTAGTACATTTGCATTGATTCAGAAAAAGAAATAAAAAGACAACAGAATAAGAATTAAAACAATAATAGAAAGAAAAAAAAAAACAAAAAACAAAAACAAAAAACCTATACCTCACATGCAGCTTCATTCAGTGTTTTAACATAATTGCATTAAAATTGGGTAGTATTGTGCTGTCCATTTCTGAGTTTTTATATCCAGTCCCGTTGTACAGTCTGTATCCCTTCAGCTCCAATTATCCCTTCTTTTTTTTTTTTTTTAATTAATGGAAAAAAAGAAATTAACCCAACATTTAGAGATCATACCATTCTACATATGCAATCATTAATTCTTAACATCATCACATAGATGCATGATCATCATTTCTTAGTACATTTGCATTGGTTTAGAAGAACTAGCAACATAACCGAAAAAGATATAGAATGTTAATATAGAGAAAACAATAAAAGTAATAATAGTAAAATCAAAACAAAACAAAACAAAACAAAACAAAAACCTATAGCTCAGATGCAGCTTCATTCAGTGTTTTAACATGATTACTTTACAATTAGGTATTATTGTGCTGTCCATTTTTGAGTTTTTGTATCTAGTCCTGTTACACCGTCTGTATCCCTTCAACTCCAGTTGGCAGGCTTGAGCCTGCCCAGGGTCCAAACGCAGGGAGGGTTGCTGGTCGCCGTAGCCCGGGAAAGAGCCCGTCTGAATTTCCTAGTCGGCCCTGGGCGACAAGCGTGGTGGGAGGGCGCCAGCGGCAGCGGCCCGCCCGAGAGAGTGCACGTTCCCCGGGAGTCACGGGTTTGGAAGGGGCCTCCCTCACCCGTCACCGTTCTCCGTGGCCTGGGGATTTCCGATCCAATTCTCTCAGTTGGTCCGGGGGGCTGCGCGTGGTGTGGGCGCCAGCCGCCTTGGTTTCAGGGGACCGCCTCTCCAATTCTCCCAGCCGGCCCGGGAAGGGGGAAGGGAGTGACTCCGGCCGCTTGCCACCCCACCCGGTGAGGCCCGCGCACCTCGGTGATCTCACCCGAGCTGCTTCTCTCAGCCAGCCAGCCGTTCCAGGATGGGGTACGCTGTCTTTTTTATCTCTGTTGTGGCTTTGGGCGCTTTCTGTATCGTTTCTACTCCCCTAGTAGCTGTCCTGGAGAAGAAACTAAGATCCGCGCGTCTTACTAAGCCGCCATCTTCCAGGAAGTCCGAGATTGCGAATTTCAGCTTTCCTTTTAAATCCGTGAGCTACCTGATGCCCTCCAACCAATTTATTTTTTGCTCAGGCTATCTAGAGTTGGTATCTGTTGCTTACAACCAAAGATCTCTAGCTCATTCACTATTGTCGGGATAATGACTCTGAAACCTTGAGGGTCCCTTGTCACTTAAAGTCACTGGATGTTTTAACCAAGGCCAGCAGATAGTCTCAGGTCAATGTCCAGACATTACTCATGAAAGAAGACACAAATGGCTTCCTTTTTGATTCTCACTTGATCAGAAAATTAATCTGCATATCTTTTAGGCAAGCACTCAGATTAATTAAGATCCTGTAAAATTGCCTTCGGTTTTAATTAAATCTTCCTATTTTTTTTTTTTTTTTTTTTTTACATGGGCAGGCACTGGGAATCAAACCCGGGTCCCTGGCATGGCAGGCGAGAACTCTGCCTGCTGAGCCACCATGGCCTGCCTTCATATGATTTTATTCTTGGGGGAAAACATATGTAAGCATCCATAAATATATATATTCACATTTTTTTTTTTAAGTTTGAAAACAAATGTGTAAAAGGTTAGTGGCTATTCAAGGATTGGAGTAAAAGGTAAAATTTTCTTTCATCCTTACACATTTCTTCATAACTATTGACAATGGTTTACTTTTTTAAAAACTTTTTTAATTGTATAGTATAGCATATATATATACAAAGCAAAGAAATAAAAAAGCAATAGTAAAGCAATAGTTTTCAAAGCACTCTTCAAAAAGTGGTTACAGATCCCAGAGTTTGTCGTGGGCTACCATATGATCCTCTCATATTTTTCCTTCTAGCTGCTCCAGAATATAGGAGGCTAGAGGTTTAAATACTTTTTTATCATCACAATCGACTTTTTTCCTTTCTTTTTTTGTGAACAATAACATATATACAAAAAAACTATAAATTTCCAAGCACAGCACCACAATTAGTTGTAGAGCATAGTTCAGACTTTGACATGGATTACATTTCACAATTTTAGGTTTTTACTTTTAGCTCATCTAAAATACAGGAGACTAAAAGAGATATCAATTTAATGATTGAGCATTCATATTCATTTGTGAAGTCCTATCTTCTATGTATATTTCCACCATCACCCTTGATCTTTCCATACCTCTCATTGGGGTCGTTTGGACTATGATAATTCTAAATTTTGCTATTGGAAGGGTCTGTCACTAATATGGGGTAGGGAGATCGAACTATCTGATGTTCTGGAGAGGCTGGGTTGTGTTTCAGGACTTACCCAGACCAGGGACCCATCTGGAAGTTGTATGTTTCTGGAAAGTTATTCTAGTGCCTGGAACCCTGTAGAATCTTATGTATTGCCCTAGCTGTTCTTTAGGATTGGCTGGAATGGTCCTGGTTGGAGGTTGGCAAGTTATGACAGGTAGCAAGGTCTACCTGAAGCTTGTGAAAGAGCAACCTCCAGAGTAGCCTCTCAACTCTATCTGAATTCTCTCTGCCACTGATACTTTATTAATTACACTTCTTTCTCCCCATTTGGTCAGTATGGAATTGTTGATCCCACAGTGCCGGTCTGGATTCATCCCTGGGAGTCCTCTCCCACGTCTTCCAGGGAGACTTTCACCCCTGGATGTCATGCCCCACATAGCAGGAGAGAGCAATGATTTCACTTGCAGAGTTAGGCTTAGAGAGACTGAGGCCACATCTGAGCAACAACAGACGTCCTCCAGAAGTAACTCTTAGGCATGCGTAAGCTTCTCAGCTACCTACATAAGCTTCACAAGAGTAAACCTCAGGATCGAGGGCATGGCCTATTGATTTGGGTATACCCAAAGTTTGACACAGTATCAGGGGATTCCCTGATGGTAAGGTTTAATAGTTCCATAGTGTTTCTCCCCTCCTTCAAGGGACTTTGCCAGTACTTTTTGATTATCTGCTTAATGTCCTCTAGGATATTTCCAGGCATTACAATGATCTATACAGGATTAAAGGACCTCTTTCTTATTCTGTGCTTCCTGTGTTTCAGTTGTTCAAATGAGCTATACAGATAGGTTGAATTAGATTATGCACTACAGAGAATTTCAGCTCCAGATCAAATAAACCTTTCTTCCATTGGTGTCAAAGAGTATGTGTGGTTCTAAAATACAGGCACTGTCTTCTTTACCCCTAAGTTCTTAATTACTTTAACTCCAACCTGTTTAGCTCCATTCTTATCTCTAAATATCAGGTTGTATATATAAAACAGCCTCTTAAAATCCAGAAATAATAATCACCACTCCAGACTTAATGTGTATGCTCTAAAAGCTTACAATTTAGACCCCTGTTTTCTTATAAGCTTTTTCTAAAGGTGACCATACCATTGTTGTTTTTTTGTTCCTGGCTTATCTTGTCCCATCAGATGTCCCACATGTTCATTCACATGGTTGCATGCCTTATGACAATCTTCCTTTTTGTAGCAGCACAACCTTCGTTCATAAGTATACACCATTGTTCGCCAATCTATTTTTCCATCAGTGCATCCTTCAGCCACCTGCATTTATTGGGCATCATGTAGAGAGCCTAAAGTCCACAATCCATCAGCATTCTCAATTTTAGAGATAATTTCAATGTTCCCAAGAGTCAGAAAACCAATAAACTCCCCCTCACCAAATAGGAAATCTAAACCTCCTCTTAACTGTTGTCCCTCCCCCCATTATTTACCTCTGCTGTTGCTGTGGTAGTGCTTATGGTTTCCTTTTAAACATAGCTCATAACATGCAATAGCAGTTTTGCCCCTGTATCCTGGACTTAAACCCTGTTTATACAAGAATCATATCTTTGAAGTAATTCTTAAGAGAACTCATTCATATTTCTAGTGTTGGTCAGTGGGACAGGTAGGTCTATACAACCCCTTTCAATCTTGTTCATCTTCAATATGGTAATATTACTTCTAGACTTACTAGAGAATCACCTTCACTCCTGTCTATTCCCTTACATTGGAGTTCAACCTCATTAGCTAACGGTTCACCCATCTCTTGCTTCTATGTATCTCTAAGCCCCTATATTCTGTGTTATAAGCCTCTGATTATACCTTTATGTTGGTCATAAAAGTGGAATCATACAGTATCTGTCCTTTTGTGTCTGGCTAATTTTGCTCAACATCATGTCCTCAAGGCTCATCCATCTTGTCATGTACTTCAGGACATCATTTTGTTTTATTGCTGCATAGTACTCTGTCGTATGTATATACCACATTTTGTTGATCCACTTGTTTGTTGATGGGCATTTGGTTTGTTTCCATTTTTGGCAATTGTGAATAATGCTGCTGTGAACATTGGTGTGCAAATGTCTGTTTTTGTTGTTACTTTCAGCTCTTCTGGGTATATACCAAGTAGTGCTGGGTCATCGGGCAACTTGATATTTAGTTCTCTAAGGAAACGCCAAACCATCTTCCATAGTGGCTGCACCATTATACATTCCCACCAGCACTGCATAAGTGTCCCAGTTACTCCACATCCTCTCGAACATTTATAGTTTCCTGTTTGTTTAATAGCCATTCTTATAGGTATAAGGTGGTATCTCATTGTAGTCTTGATCTGTATTTCCCTTATAGCCAGCGAAAATGAGCATCTCTTCATGTACTTTTGAGCCATCTGTATTTGCTCTTCAGAAAAATGCATATTCATATCTTTAGCCCATTTTTATAATTGGACTGTTTGTTCTTTTGTTGTTAAGTTGTATTATTTCTTTGTATATACAGGAAATCAAACCTTTGTCTGATATATGATTTCCAAATATTTTCTTCCATTGAGTTGGCTGCCTCTTCACCTTTTTGCCAAAGTCTTTTGAGGTGCAGAAGCATTTGATTTTTTTTTTTTTACATGGGCAGGCACCAGGAATCGAACCCGGGTCCTCTGGCATGGCAGGCAAGTGTCCTTGCCTGCTGAGCCACTGTGGCCCGCCCAGAAGCATTTGATTTTGAAGAGTTTCCATTTATTTTTTCTTTTGTTGCTTGTGCTTTGGGTGTAAAGTTTAGGAAGCTACCTCCTATTAGTAGGTCTTGAAGATGTTTCCCTACATTTTCTTCTAGAAGTTTTATGATGCTAGTTCTTATATTTAGGTGTTTGATCCACTTTGACTTAATTTTTTGTGTAGGGTGTAAGATAGAGGTCCTCTTTCATTATCTTGGCTATTGATATCTAGTTCTTCCATGCCCAATTATTGAAAAGACTATTTTGTCCCAGTTCAGAGGGTTTGGGAGCCTTGTCAAAAATCACTTGACCATAGGTTTGGCGGTCTATTTCTGCACTCTCAATTCGATTCCATTGGTCCATCTGCTATCTTTGTACCAGTACCATGCTGTTTTGACCACTGTGGCTTTACAATAGTTTTTAAAGTCAGGGGGAGTGTCAATCCTCCCACTTCATTCTTCTTTTTAAGGATGCTTTTAGCTATTTGGGGTCTCTTTCCCTTCAAGATGAATCTGACAGTTAACTTTTCCAAATCTTCAAAATAGGTTGTTGGAATTTTGATTAGTACTATGTGGAATCTGTAGATCAATTTGGGGAGAATTGATGTCTTAACTATATTTAGCCTTCCTATTGATGAGCAGGGAATGTCTTTCCACCTATTTAGGTCTCCTTTGATTTCTTTTAGCAATGTTATGTAGTTTTCTGTGTACAAGTCCTTTACTTAACTGTAATAAGCTTAACAAGTCCCTAGTTAAGTTCATTCCCGAGTATTTGATTCTTTTAGTTGCTATTTTGAATGGAATTTTTTCCTTAACTGACTCCTCAGCTAGTTCAATGGTTGTATATAGAAATGTTACTGAGTTTTGTATATTAATTTTATATCCAGCCACCTTATTGAATTTGTTTATTTGCTCAAATAACTTTGCTGTAGATTTCTCAGGATCTTCCAAGTATAGTATCATATCATCTGCAAATAATGAGAATTTTACTTCTTTTTTTCTAATTTAGGTGCCTTTTATTTCTTTGTCCTGGCTGATTGCTCTAGCTAGAACTTTCAGCACAATATTGAATAATAGTAGTGACTGTGGGCATCCTTGCCTTGTAACTGGTCTTAGGGAAAAGATGTTCAGTCTCTCTCCATTGAGTATAATGCTGGCTATCGGTTTTTCATATATTCCCTTTATCATATTGAGGTAGTTCTCTTTGATTCCTATCATTTGGAGTGTTTTCATTAGAAAAGATGCTGAATTTTGTCGAATGGTTTTTCAGCATCAATCGAAGTGATCATGTAATTTTTCCCTTTTAATTTGTTAATGTGCTGTATTACATTAATTGATTTTCTTGTGTTGACCCATCCTTGCATTCCTGGTATAAACCCCACTTGGTTATGGTGTATACTTCTTTTAATCTGCTGTTGGATTCGATTTGCTAATATTTTATTGAGACTTTTTGTATCTATGTTCATTAGGGAAATTGACCTGTACTTTTCCTTTCTTATAGCTTCTTTAACTGGTTTTCGTATTAAAATGATATTAGCTTCATAAAATGAATTAGGTAGAGTTCCCTTTTCCTCAATTTTTTGGAAAAGTTTGAGCAGGATTACTGTTAGTTCTTTTTGGAATACTTGACAAAATTCTCCTGTGAAACCATCTGGCCCAGGGCTTTTCTTTGTAGGAAGAGCTTTGATGACTGATTGAATCTCTTTACTTGTGATTGGTTTGTTGAGATCTTCTCTTTCTTCCTGAGTCAGTTAACTTATTTGTGTGACTCCAGAAATTTGTCCATTTCATCCAAGTTGTCTAGTTTGTTGGCATATAGTTATTCATAGTATCGTCTTATGATTTCTTTTATTTCTTCAGGGTCTGTGGTAACATACCCTTTCTCATTTCTGATTTTGTTTATTTCCATCCTCTCTTTTTGTCTTTGTTGATCTTGCTAGTGGCCCATCATTTTATTGATTTTTCTCAAAGAACCAACTTTTGGTTTTATTGATTCTTTCTATTGTTCTTTTGTTCTCCCATTCACTTATCTCTGCTTTAATCTTTGTTATTTTTCTTCTCTTATTTGCTTTGAGGTTAGTTTGCTGTTCTTTCTCAAGTTCCTGCAGGTTTGCTGTTAAGTCCTCAATTTTTGCTCTTTCTTGTTTTTTTAATATAGGCATTTAAGGAATACATTTCCATCTCAGCCCAGCCTATGCCACATCCCATAAGTTCTGATAAGTTGTATTCTCATTTTCATTCATCTCCAGATAGTTACTGATTACTCTAGCAATTTCTTCTTTGACCCACTAAGTATGTTATTTAATCTCCATGTATTTATGAATGTTCTCATTCTTTGGTGATTATTGAGATCCAGCTTCATCCCACTGTGATCAGAGAAAGTGCATTGAATAATTTCAGTGTTTTAAAATTTATAAAGACCTGTTTTTTGCCCCAGAATATGATCTATCCTGGAGAATGTTCATGAGCACTAGAGAAGAATATATAACCTTGTGCTTTGGGGTGCAATGACCCATATATGTCTGTTAGATCTAATTCATTTATCAAGTTATTTAACGTCTCTATTTCTCTGTTGATCTTCTATCTGGTTGTTCTATCTATAGAGGAGAGTGGTGCATTGAAGTCTCCTACTATTATTATTGAAACTTCTATTACTCCCTTCATTTTTGCCAATGTCCATCTCATGTACTTTGGAGCCCCTTGATTGGGAAAATAAACATTTATGATTGTTGTATCTTCTTGGTGAATTGACCCTTTAATTAGTATATAGTGTCCTTCTCTGTCTCTTATGATGTCTTTACATTTAAAGTCTATTTTATCCGATATTAGTGTAGCTACTCCTGCTCTGTTTTGGTTACAACTTGTGTGGCAAATCTTTTTTCATCCTTTCACTTTCAATCTATTTGTATCCTTGGGTCTAAGATGAGTCTCTTGTAAGCAGCATATAGCTGGATTGTGTTTCTTAATCCATTCTGCCAATCTGTATCTTTTAATTGGTAAATTTAATCTGTTAACATTCAAAGTTATTACTGAAAAGGCATTTCTTGATTCCACATCTTATCTTTTTAATTTTGTCAGATCTATATATTCTTTTCCCTCTTTCTCTTTGTATTCTTTAAATTACCCTTAGTGGTACTCTTCCATTCTCTTCCCTTCCCCAGACCTCCCTCTCCTGTCTTTTTTTTTTTTTTTTTCAGCTGGTAGAACTCTTTTTAGTATTTCTGGTAGGGCCAGCCTCTTGTTGACAAATTCTTTCAGGACTTCTTTGTCTGTGAAAACTTTAATCTCTCTCTCAATTTTGAAGGACAATTTGGCTGGGTACAGAATTCTTGGCTGGAAGTCTTTCTCTTTCAGGATCTTGAATATATCATACCGCTGCCTTCTCACCTCCAGAGTGCCAGTTGAGTAGTCTGAAGTCAGTCTTATTTGGTTTCCCTTGTATGTAGTAGATTGTTTTTCTCTTGCTGCTTTCAGGATTTTCTGCTTCTGTTCAATATTTGAGAGACTGATTAGTATGTGCCTTGGGGAAAGCCTATTTGGATTTTTTCTGTTTGGAGTTCTTTGGGCTTCTTTGACTTGTATATTTATGTCCTTTATGAGGGTTGGGAAGTTTTCCCCCATTATATCATCAACTACTCTTTCTAGCCCTTTTCTTCTCTCTTCTCCTTCTGGGACACCAATGATTCTTATATTTATGTGCTTTGTTTTATCTGTCATTTCCCTGAGTTCCCATTCATTTTTTTCCATCTCTTTTGCCATTTTCTGTTTTGAGTATTTCAAGTCAATTATCCTGTCCTCTGTATCACTTATTCTTTCTTCTGTCTCTTCAAATCTGGTGTTGTGTGCCTCTTGTATGTTTTTTATTTGGTCAACAGTCTCTTATCTCTGTGATTTCTGCTATTTTTCTATTTATTCTTTCAAATTCCTCTTTGTGCTCTTCTGCTGTCTTCTTGATCTCCTTTATGTCATTTGCTGTCCCACTTATTTTATTAAATAGAGTTGTATGAACATCTTTGATTCGTTATTCCAAGGTCTGTGTCTCCTCTGATGTTTTAATTTGGTCATTAGGCAGGGCTATATCTGTCTGCATTGTGATATGCTTACTGATCTTCTGCTGTCTTTGTCACTTGTAAATATCTTGATTGATTTACTTTGGGAGTTGATTTCTTTCAGTAGTCTAAGGCCTTGTGTTTGCAGGATGGTTGTACAGCAGGGAGCAGGGCACAGGGTGGGGTACTCAGTACAGTGATTTGTTTCAGGGCAGGTATAGGCATGGTTGCGATGTTACACTGATGCTGGTGATCATGGGTGCCCAGTGGCCAGGGAGGATGTAGCTGTGTGGGTGCACTGGTCTGGGGGGTGTAACCCTGGTGTGCACTGGTCTAAGGCACGGGGGCCCTTTGTGTGCATGTGTAGAGCTGTGGCTGCAGGTCTGCTTTATGCCTTCATGGATTAGGGGCAGATGTGACCCGGCTTTGCAGGTCAGCTCTTTCTCAGAGCTGGAAGTGTGGCTGAGGGCTGTGCCCATGTGCTGTTTTGGAATTGCCGTAAAGTGCAGCTCCCAGAGTCGAATGATGTGATTGGAGGCCTGTGTGCATGTGTGGGCCTGGGAGTGCCACAAATGGATACGCTGATCTCAGGCAGGGTGGAGTGAGGCTGTGCTATGGGTGGGGGTTAGGGGTAGCTTGGATATGGAGTTTAGTGCCCACAACCTTTATGTGCTGGCAACAGCCTGCAGGGAACAGGGAAGGGGAGGTGCTGCTCAGGAGGGGTGCAGGAGAGGTGGGCTGGGCTACACTTGGGGTGGCAGTATGTGGCAGGTACGAACACGGAGGGCTGGTGGGGTGGGGCCTCTGGAGTGTGGGGAATGGGAGCAGGTGAGAGGGTTGAGGTGCATGGGGTGTGGGGTGAGTCACTGGTCACAGGGCTGCACTGGTGAGGGTAGTGTGCCCAAGGAATGGGGCCTGGCTTACTTCCTAGTCCTGTGTTCCTGCCCATGCACTCCTGAGGGCTCCATGCCTCCGTTCCAGGCTCCAGCTTTCTGCCTCTCAGTTCCTCTGCCTCTGCAACCAGAGCCGCTACATGTGATGCAGAAGGCTCTCCCAGGTCAGCCGCACTCTTGAATCACTGCCTTAGTTGCCCTCCTTTTCCTTCTCTAACTTTTCTGTGGGGCAGGGCTAATCTTAAACTACTCCAGTCGGCCATCTTCCCAGAAGTCTATGTTCATACTTTTGACTGTTGCAGATGGGAGGGTAAGATGATCAGCATTTGCATGTAGTTTTTTCCTTCCTTTCCCTGTTTGCAAAGTTCTACTGGTGTTTTTACATTTTCACTTTGCTCCCACTCCCACCAGCAGCAGTAATTGCTGTGTTCATTTTGTTATCACTACTGGAAACATTAGCACACTGTTAAATAATTAGTGGTAAACATTCCCCTCACCTCTCTCTGACCTTTGCGGGCGCTGAAACTAGATCTGATTCCTCTTAGCTAATATGCCAAAGCTACTCTGGCTTTAAACTGCCTTGGCCCTGCCACTTGCCAGCTCTGTCACCTGGGTTAAATCAGGATGGTCTGACAAAGAAGCATGTTGTTGAGGTTTTATTGGAACAGAGAGGTCACCGTACATGGCTGTACTGCAGGTGCGAAAAATGCTGGGTCCAAAGGTTCATGAGCCCTGACTGCTTTTTGGTATCACGGGTGAGGGCTTTGAGAATACATATCAGAAACCTGAAAAACGGTGGCAATTATTTTGGTGTCAAGTAATATTGTCTTCTAAATTTGAAGCTTTCAGGCTCTGTAAAAAACCTTTGAAGGTTGGGGGTGGTCACTGTTAAATTTCTAGCTGTCAGTGTTGGGGGACAGATGAGCATGGTTGAGAGCTGTTATATATAGCAGTGACTGGCATAGTGTCTTCCTTTGCAATGGGGTTAGTCTTGACAGGTCTTAAACTTGTGGTGCTCTCCTAGTAAAGCTCAGGGAATTGAGAGGTCACTGAACATTCCAAAGAGCCCAAAGGTGTGCATTCCTGAGTAGCCTTGTTCATCTGCCCTTTCTGGGTCTGTGGTTATGGTCTCTCTCTCTCTCTCTCTCTCTCTCTCTCTCCCTCCCCCTCTTCTCTCTCTCTCTCTCTCCCCTCCTCTTCTCTCTCTCTCCCCCTCTTCTCTCTCTCTCTCCCTCTTCTCTCTCTTTATATATATATATATATATATACATATACACACACATTATATTTATTAGGAAATCAAAGTTAGGAAAAAGACAAGGAAGTCTGCTAGCATCACTGCTCTGACACTGAACTTCATGTCTTGCCAAGGCAATAAGACATGGAAAGAAATGACTTATAAAAATTATTTATCAGGTAGTTTTTACTGCATAACAAATTCCCTTAAAATGAAGTTGCCTAAGATAACAGCCATTTACTTAGCATATAGTTATCTGGGTCTGGAATTTGGCTGAGTTCAGCTGGGCAGCTCTTTTTCTGGACGTGGCAAGGTTCACCAGCACCTATGACCACTATTGGAGGGTTGGCTGATGTTTTAAGCCACTAAGTTTTGGTTCATTATATCGAAAAAAGCTAACTGGTACAGATTAAGAGAGAAAGAACAAAACTGTCATTATTTGCAGATGATATTCTAGTCTATGAAGAAGGTCTTAATATTAGGAATAAGGCTGAATTGAAGAAATGGGGTTTTATCACATTTAAGCAAATGTATTTATTTATACGATGGAGCTTTTTTATTGGGAGGGGGCAGGTGTTGGTCCTGAGAGGTTTTCTCCCT
Source organism: Tamandua tetradactyla (assembly GCF_023851605.1). Taxonomy (NCBI): domain Eukaryota; kingdom Metazoa; phylum Chordata; class Mammalia; order Pilosa; family Myrmecophagidae; genus Tamandua; species Tamandua tetradactyla. The sequence goes on along the minus strand of NC_135331.1, from coordinate 6,756,538 downwards.
AAAGTAATAAATGTGTAATTAACAGTATTATTTGCATATGCAGCGGCTCCTTTGCTTGTCTCAGGGTTTGCCTGCATGAGCTTTCTTGTTGTCCAATCTCAGATGTAACTGACAGACAAATTCAGAGAGGTCAGAGGTAGTTAGAGCTTGAGAGAGCATAAGAATTCCTATAGTCAGTATCCTCATTGATTGTTGAGAAACCTGATGTTAAGAGAGGTTAAGTGACTTGTCCAGGATCACACAGCATACTGCAGAAGTATGTATTCTTAGTACCAGGGTTATTAGCATCGTGTTTGATGCTGCCACACTATGCCATGGCAGAAAATGCAGGCAGGTTTTGTGTTTGTCTGAGGACACTTCGGATGGAACAGGTACCTTTGAAGCAGACCACCTGGAATGGAGACGTCTGCATCTCTCTCTGTTCCTGGGAAACGGGGTCCAGGTAAAAGCAGCCCTGCCAAGTCCGCTGTCAGAATGGCAATTAAACCAAGGTCAGGAATTGGATTTTCAGGACCTTACTGGGAAAGGGGAAAAGCTTAATGTTGGAGAACCAGTAAACTTGTGGGAGTAAAAGCACCGGACCACAGGTGCCTGCGTTTCTGCCTTTCTCTCCCCACCTCACAGAGCAGGGCAGCACAAGGGGTCTCTGCACAGGTGTCCAAAGTGTGATGTGGTCAGTTAATATGTGCACTGGTGGTACAGCCATCGTCTGTCTGCTGACGTCCCCTCCAGGGCTGCAGGTTAAGTTTGTGTTCCAAAGTCCCTGGTAGCGTCTTCCCAATACTGCTTTCTGTCTTCAGTCTAGCCAAGCTGACGCATGCAAGGCCAGCATGGCAAGTGCAGATGAGAATATCTGGAAAGGGTTCTTGGGGTCACACCAAAGCATAGCTTGGGCTCCCAGTAGGCAGGTTATTCTTGGGGGCCTCACCCACCCACCTTCCATTCTCCTCTGCCCTGCTGGATGCTGTGCGTGGGTGGGGGCCCCCTAAGGACTGCACCCCCAGGCTCTCTGCTGGCAGTGGGTAGGGCTCAGCTGGTGGAGGCAATAGTGGGAGACCAGAGGCAGGAAGGGGAAGATCGGGGTCTCCCCTCCCTGCTGCCCCTCTGCCTTCACCGTGGTTTGGCAGTGTCTGTGTGCCTCGGGGGTTCCAGTTCCTGCGGGTGCCCCCCCTGCAGGGCTCCAGCTCTCTCCTTTTGTTCATCCCTGGGGTGGTGACAACTTTCTGCTGCTGCTCTTTTCTGGTTGCCCAGCATCCTTATTAGTTCCCTTATCCCTGCTCACACCTCTGTAAATATCCCCTTTATTAAACTGTTTTATATTAAACCAGTTTGCATGGAATCCTGCTTCCCACTGGGACCATGATGGATGCACCGTGCCAAAGCTCTCGGAGCTCATCTGTAAGCGGCGGGCTTGGCCTCACCTCCCGGCAGCTGCCTCTGGGCTTAGGGCAATAACAGCTGCTGGCCCGGAAGGACACTGGGCCATCCTTTGTTTGGGGTTCATGAGTGTACAGGTCTTTTAATATAGAGTGCTTTTTTAAAAAGTAATACTTTACTTCAGTGTTTAAGGGACTTCTCTGAACATTTAACATGCAAGATTGTTGAAAGGCTGTTAAAGGGCATAATTCTTTTAGATTTATTTCAGTTGCAGTGCTGCATAACAGTCATTTCTCCTGAAACTTCATTATCTTCAACTCTGTGATTTCTTTACCTGGTTGAACGAGGGTGAGATGTCAGTCTCTTGGGTCCAATTTGTGAAACAGAACAAAACTGGAAACTAGCCTCCTTGGTTTTCCCGGTGAGCTCCTGGAGTGGCCTTGGGAGATGTGTAATGATAAGTGTTTGCAATTTAGCCATTTCAGGGAGGTTTCATATTGGCATTTGGGTCCATTTCCTGGAAAGTTTAGGCTTCAAGAAAGAAGAGTTGCCTGACACTGGATGCTGATTTATTGTTCGGTTTGGCTCTCCCCATATATATCAGTTGAAATATGGTTAAATGCCAATGTGAGTCACCACAGTTGAAATTAGGAGGCAAGTAAAATAATGCCACTTGTGTACTCTAAAATACTGCATCTCTGCCTCATGATGGAGTTTAATGCTGGCATATCCATATATCAGGTTTTTGGTTGTAAGCAGAAGCTGAAATCAGCTAAACCAAATGATAGAGAGAAGCTTTGGCTCACAAATGAGACAGTCAAGGGGAAGATTCTGGTTATTTGGCTGGATCTGAGACTTCACATGCTGTAATTCTCCCCTTTGCTTCCTGCCTCGCCCACCTTTGCTGTATTCTCTTCACCTTCACTCTCGCTCGGTGCTCTCTACGTGCTCAGAGCTGACATCCTCCAATTCAGAATCCTCCCTAGAAAGAGGACAAGTTTTCAGGGCCCCCTACCCCCACTTCTTTCCCTGGACTTTCCAAAGATAGCTTCTGCTTGTTAGCAGAATCTTTTTTTAGGATGTGAACAGTATAAATGATTAGGCTTCAGCTCTCTTCATAGCAAGCCCATTCCCGTCCTGATTAGACTGATTGGGCTTGATGATGCCCAAATTTCTTAACCATACATATAGGCAGTCTTATAAGTGACCAGTACAGTTGATGAAACTCGCTGTTACTCCTAGATTCTTAGTAGCTTCCTTCTTTTGAGGCTAGTCATCTTTATTCCAGGGCTCCACATTTCTGCTTCTCCAAGGAGTGGGAAATACTTGCCTGCCTTGTCCCCTCTGCTCTTAAGTGGAAGCACTTAACCAGCAGTCCTTGGAAGTGTTGATGTGCACAAAACACTTCATTTTTTGCACTGGATTTCCTCCCCAACTTGGAGAGTTGTGCCTTCAGTTAGTTTGGATTGAAGGATGCTTTTAAAATTTTAGGATAGTATAGGAACCTGGGTTTTTTTAAATAATGGCGTATGTGGAAGGGAGTGTGGGGTTGTTTTCTGGGCATGACTGTCCTAATTTTGAGGAGTATTTCCAACTGATTTCATTGAGTCTTGAGTGACCAGCTGTGGGGGCTTATTGTGTACATCACCACACCACTCCAGGTGCCCAAGTTCCTGTCCTCTATCTGGGGGGCTACCAAGGTCCTGGGCCATTGGCAGGAGGGATTGTCCATGCAGGCAGAGTTGGGTGGGGGCTGAGCTGAGGCTTAGATACATGTTGCCACTGAGCCCTCGGGGCATTGGGTGACCACTGTCCAGGGACCGTCTTTGCTTTATGTTTTTCTCACTCTTTTTAATAAACTAACTCAGGACCTCTCCTTCCAAGCTAGGTGTTCCCCTTTTCTTTACTCAAGGGTAACTTTTCTTCTTGCTTGGTCTCTGAGGGTGTTGCCAGGCAGGCTAGAAGTTTGGATTGCTCAGCTCCAGACTGATGCTGGTTGCTCTGTGGGAATGGGGCTGGCCTTCCCATTTCTTCAGAGGATCTGGAAATACACATTTTTCTGTTGAAATCTACCAGTTTTTACGTGTAGCTTTTAATTAGTTACAAAAACAGCTGTAGCTCAGTGGAATAATCAAACGACATTTGGGGTCTAATTGCAGCCTTTAGGGTACGGAGCTTACCTGGGAAGCTGCAGTTTGTGGTTTCTGTTTGACCACAAGGTGCTCTCGGTTTTTATTCTGAACCTTTTCCTTCTATAAATCTGTCCAAGCAGAGCCATTTGAAGTATGGTAGAAGGTTGGCATTTGGCTAGGTGGAAGGTTGGTATAGTGTTTCTAAATGGAAGAGTCTTGGCCTTTTGATTGGGCGATTATTTATTTCACGAGTATTTGTCATAGTGGGTCTGCTCTATTTCAGAGTTTAAGCAACTCTGAAACGTCAGTAGCTTAAAACCACAGATTAGTCATGCTTAATTGTGAGCTGGCAGAGGAACTCTGCTCATTGATGTAAATGCAGACGAAGTAGCCACCACCTTGTCAGCTGTTCTTCACCACGCCAGAGGGGTAAGAGAGCTTGGAACTCTCCCATGAGCAATGAAATACCCAGCCCAGAGCTGACACACGTCACTGTCACTCATGCTCATTAGCAAAAGCCAATCACATAACCCAACCTATCTACCAGGTGCCCACAGGTACATCCCATGGGACTTCCACCAGGGCTTTCTGAGCATTACAGAATGTGTGCATCCCTAGTGGCTGCTCACTGAATGCCCTGGTGAAAGTGACATTCCCTATGTCACCGCGGTGGAGAATCTCTGGAGCCTGATGCCTCTGGAGGTGGGCCCTACAGGAATCCCACACCTCCAAATCCCTTTTGGAGTCAGGGATGTGTGTGCATGAAACAGGAGTCTTAAAGCTGTAATGAGGGACTTTGGAAATCTTTGATCTTTAGAACAAAATGAGAATGGATGATAATGACTTTTGTTGTTTTATTTTATTGGTGTCTATTTCCCTGGCACATCTGATGTTAAGTATGAGCTAAAATCAGCAGTTGTTTGAGTGACCTTGAGTTACAAGATGAACATGAAGTTGTCCCAGAGATGCTTTATCGAGGAAACAGGAACTTCATGTGAACAGGGCTGTTGCTTCCTGCCATGGAAGTTATACACAGCACAGATTTGAGTGCCATTCACACAGTGTCTGAGGTGCTGTCAACGTTGTGCAGTGTGCAACCTGCACAACTGTAACGTGGTCACCCAGTGTATGGGACTTTGAGTGAGGAAAAAAGTAAAATAAAGTATAAAACCCATCCTAAAGGATCTCATTGCAGGGTGAGAGACATGTTTTGATTTTGACTGATTGGAGTACAGAGTTTTTTAGAAAAATGAAAATCTTTGGCTGCTTTGGGCTGCAAACTCACTGATCTGAGAGTTTGAAGACTTATTTTGTAGCCCTCTCTCTGTCCCTAATACAAGTTGTAACTTGGAGCAACTCACTCGAAGTCTTCAGATCTCAGTTTTCTCTTCTGCAAACAGTGAGGGGACATCAGTTCCTCTGGTACTTTTTGTATTTTCCTTGGTGAAGAAGAAAGGTTTTGGGGGGGTAACTATTGTGTCCCCAGTGGTGGGGAAAGAATCTGGCCCACCGTAAGCAGTCCAAACATATGTGTTCTGTTCGGTGGAATGAAATCTTATCTTTTAGCAAGAGAGGACTTAACTCAAAATAGTCCAGCCCAATTTCCCACTTCTACCCCTCCACGTTTAGGCTGATCTGGTAGATGGATTCCCATTTCCTCACTGATCATTTTGAGAGGCCTCAGTATGAAGGACCCCCTCCGCAAGGCACCTGGAGGGCTGAGAGGAGGAGGAGGAGGCCCGCCTATTTACATTCTGGGGCCAGCACTACCTCGCAAGTGTGTGCATGGGTTTCTGTAGTAAGCGCCTCAGCCACCCCCACCCCTCCCCAACATGCTGCCTTCTCCATGGGGACTTGAATGCTGTGTTCTGATTTAATCACAGGAACCCAGGATAGTAACTGTGCTGGCCAGGACTCTTATGATTTCAAATGACAGAAAACCTAACTCTTAAGTGGCTGAGGCAATGAAGGACTCGTGCAACTGGAAGGCCTGGGTATAGTAGCTTCAGGCACAGCTGAATCCAGCACCCAGCTATTTTCACCCGGGCCTGTTCTTTCTCTCTCAGCTCTGCTCTCCTCTGTGCTGCTTCACTCCAGGTGGACTTCTGACAGCTCCTCACTCCCATTCTCACAGTGCCCAGTCCGGAAGGAAAAGGAAGGTGCTCTTCTCCCTCTCTTCCCAGCAGTTTCTTTTAAAATCCTGGCAGGAGTTTCCAGCACGGCCCTGAACCAATCACTGCGGTCAGGGAGGTGAGATGCTCTGATTGGTCAGGCTGGGTTCATGTACCCTCCTGGCTGTTGGGGTGGGGCAAGCCCCACCCACACCACGTGGGCTGAGTGGGAGCAACGCATGCCCATCACTGTTCAGCTCCAGCGTGGCTACACCTCCAGGGACAGGGCAGCTGCCGTCCCTCTTGGGGCCGAGTGGGGCGCCACTGGTTCTAGATACTGGTGGAATTGGATCCATGGAGGAATCCCGGAGGATCTTGTGGGATCCTCATTTTCTGGATCTTTGGTGTAGGGTGTTTGGGGAAGATTGGATCCCTTTGCAAGAGGACTTGCTGGTTATGCTGGCCGTTTAGAACGTAGTTATTTCTTCTTCCTTCCCCCTCCGCTCCCTCTATCCCTCTCTCCCTTCTTCTCCTTCCTCTTGTTAATGTGGTTTAACGGACTAGTTTGCCACCATTAAACTATTTTCTGTAGTGTTGTCTTGAGAAAAGCAGGATTTCAAAGCTTTAGTAGAAAGTCTGTTGCCTGTACCCACTGCCATCATGATTTCAACTTCTCAGGAGCCGGTGTATTTTAACTAGGACATGCGGTGAAGGCAGCAGTTCCTCAGGAGTGTAAAGAAGTGTCCTGGTCAGCAGGCTAGAAGAACAGTTAGAAGAACAATGAAAGGTGATTTATTTAGATGAGAATGATGGGTTCAAAGCTATGCATTTTTTTTCTATTAAACACTAATAGGGATTGTAATGCATCTGTGCAGTAAACCATCTTCTAGGGGGAAAAGAAAGCTGACTAGCTAATGGGATTTAAAAACATCCAGTTTACTCAGAGTGTCCTTTGTCACTCCTTTCAGTTGCTAACCAGTCTATTAAGCATAATAGCCAGTCTTGGCTGGAGGCATTTACTCATGTTGTGAATGTGCTTGTTAGTTGTCTTAGAAAGAAACTCCTGACTTTTCCAGCAGAGAAACGACTGTGATTATGGCAGTTGATATGCCGCTTCTTGATACTCTGTATTTTAGAAACCAGCCAGGATGGTCCTTTGGTAAAGGGACCAAGAAGCATGGTCCAGGGCAAGGTAAAGATGGCATGCCTGGGTTTTAGTTGTTAAAACCGGATTATACTCCCAGTTGGGGAGTCCTTTAAGACATTTATTCACTAGAAGATGCTCGAGACCAGCATCTTCTGATTCTATGAGTCCAGCCTTCAAGAGGAAGCCTTAGTGCTTGCAGCTGCTGGAACTACTGTTGAAGGAAAGTATGGTCAAGTTATTTAACAAATGTCTGACAGGGTGAATGTTGCTATTGGCTTTAAAGTCTCTAGAAATGTTTGCTTAATGTTTTAGGCGTCCCTCCCAGCTCTGCTTGGTTTCCCCCCAGGGATGGGTTTCTTTGTATTCCATGTGAAGAAAGGCAGATATATGAAGTTAGAAATTAAGTCAGTCCATGTCTCAGGAATGAACAGAGACATGAGTCTGGGAATGGTAGCAGAAGCCTGAGGCCCAAATAGATTTGAAGTCTGAATTACTTTGTCTTAAATTGGGGAAATGTCTTCAAGAGCAACTGATGTAGAGTCACATTTCTGATGAGTAGGGCATGAGACTAGTTTGTGAAAGAATCCAAGATCAGGAAATTGGGGCTTATTTAGGGGTCTTTGCATTTTTCCTTCGCATGGAATTTCAATCCAGAAATCAGACTTTAGCCTGGGCTTTGGAATTGTGGAGACTTGGAATATCCATCCCATGGGACTTCAGAGCAAGGATGCAGCTCGGTTTCCTGAGCTGTTGGTAGGTAGCGGCTGCCTGGAGCATTGCTGGGTGCAACTTCAGTGCAGCATCACTAAGCCTGAGTACCCATTTAGAAGGTTTGGCCATGACAACTCCAGTAGAGTCTTCTCACTTGGGAGAGAGAGGGGCAAAGCTTTTATAGGGTTTTATTAAGAGAGTTGGTCACAGTTCAAGTACTTTCAGGAATAGTTGGTCAAAGACAGTTCTCAGCAGAGGGATTGCTCTGTGGTTTAGCAGCCTTTGCTTGGGCTGTTCAGGTTCAGCAAGAGGGATGAGAAAGAACAGTTGTGGGGCATGGACCTTGAAAATATTCAGTCCTTTAGGGAAACTTGGGTGTCACCATTCCACCGTATCCTGGTTTGCTTGCTCCTCCAAATCTATACCACCCTTGTCTAGGGCAGGTACAGACTGGTTGCAGTATCCTACCTCCAGGCCTTCCTTTGGCTTTTGTCATTTAGTTGAATTTCAGTCATTTTTGAGTGAGTGATTGTGAGGAAGCTTTTAAGATCAGAGAAAACACAGCCAGCAGATGTGGAGACAACTGTTGTTAACATGAGAATTACTAGAATGCTTTGGAACATACCTCTGCCATAATATCCTTCCCACCTTGGGATCAGCCAGGAGGACAGATCTATCCTAACCCAAAGCCATAGAGAAGGGAGGTTTAATGTTAGTAGGTTTACATATGCTTCTGTCATCCTCCTGATTTCCCCGGAGTAACCAATATAGGGAAAGAAACTTAAGAATCACACTTAGTATTTAAAAAGCTTCCAAATGGAGAAGAAAAAATGGCAGTCACTCAAAGAAGGAGGAAAGAGAAACAGAATTTCCACTAGTAGCTCTCAGCCGTGAAGGGTTCAGATCCAAAGGTGTTGAGTGGAAACAGTTTGATTGAAGGCTCTTGGAAAAACTTGTTTTCTTCATGACACAGTCTGCTTTGGGGGATCCCTGAGATTATCAGTATTAGATGTCCTTTTGGTGTGAAAGTCTAAGCGAAATACTGACAATGCCTTTTCAACCAGGGAGCACACATCCAAGGGTGGATTCGCTGGAGTTTTGCTGCAGTGTTTGGGCCAATAGGGTCTGATGAGGCCCCTTCCTAATAGGTTCATTTCCAGTAAATCAGGTCTCTGGGCTTTAGGTCATGCAGATTTCCTGTGGTATATCCTAGAGAAACATCAGCTGGACCTGTTGAAAACATGTCTGGGAATACTGCATTAAATCTCTTCAATATCTGGCCACATTGTCCTTAAGACAAAAGAGGTGAGGCTAGAGGGAGAGATCCCAGAAACATGGGGCATTCGGTGAACAGCTCCTATGGGGATGGTCTTTGGATTCCTGTTGGAGTGGACTTAGTAGCCATGAGAGCTAAGGTCAAAGTCTTCGGCTGCAGCAACTGAAGATCCTCAGATTGTTTTTTAAATTTCCGTTTTAATGTGCCTGCCATCCATCCATCCATCCATCCTACTTTTTCTGTGTTCTAAGGGTGGTAGTGGCAGTGAATCTTTGGGTGACAGAGAGATTTCCTTAACTATAACATTGAAAGGTTATCTCCATTGCTATACAAATAATGTGAGTATTCCCTAGATGAGAAAATGCAGAGTCAAATATTTCTTTGCTATTATCAGAGCCTTTGCTTTATGGCAAAAAATGGCTTTTAGCCAACCAGAAGATGCCTGGACAATAATAAGAACCTATTCGTAACCACATGAAGTGACAATTCATTTGTAGATGTTCAAAAGGGTCTATAGACTTTGGCTCATGTGCACATCTTGCCTTTACACTTTCCCAGGATTGTGAGAGTGACAAATGGGATAATAATCAGAGATATCCTCAGAAGTCATATTTAAATTTATCCACGAATGCTTATGTAGAATGATTTTTAGTTTCCCTTTCCATTATGGGTCATGGCAATTAATATTTTAGAAGGAATCTGTTTCTGCATCTTAGGTAGACCAAGCCACCTTGTTGGTGTTGCCAGAAAACATCAGAATGGAATGAATAATCTGGTCTTCAAAAGTGTGTTGTTTAAGAATCACGTGCTTGATTCTGGAGTGGACTCCAGACCTGGTGCCAGGAGTCAGGAGTTAGTTTGGGCTTTGATTCTTGTACTTTATGGATATCCTTGATGCCTGTTAAAGGAGCGCATTTAGCTTAATGATCTGCTAAGGAATTACCCTATTCCTCTTGCCTCTTGAGTCTCTATCTTAGTCAGTGTCATAACCCTAATCCTGCCCATTCCTTTGGAAGAAGCAAGGCCTCTAATGGGAATTTTATGTGGTTGCCATGTTTCCTTTGAGTACCAGCTGCTGATAAGAGACTGTGTTGTTTCCAAAGCATAACAACATCAAGGACCATCCCAGCAGCAGATCTGCTCTCTGTATAGACATTTGATCTCTTATCTCAAGCTAAATGGCAGGCTTTAGTAAAGGCTAACATTTTGGCAAAAGTTTGGCCAAATTTGGCAGTTTGGCCTTTGGGAGAAGGTTGGATTTGAGCAAGGCTGGTTGAGTGATGATAGTCTCCTTATTTGGTTCTCACACAGGACTCACCCACAAATGCCTCTAAATTCACGTTATCTGAAAGATTTCTCAGTGTTGGTAGTGCTGACATTTTGGGCTGGAGGATTCTTTACTGTGGGGCCTGTTCTGGGCATCACAGGATGTTTAGTAGCATCCCTGGCTTCCGGTAACTAGCACCCAGTAGCACTCCCAACACTGCTCAGTTGTGATGATCAGAAAGCCCTCCAGGCATTGCCTCATGTCTGCTGGGGGGCAAAATCTTGTCTGCCATGCTGGAGACCAGGGTTTGATTCCTGGTTCCTGCTCATGCAAAAAAATAAAAATAAAAACAAATCTCCCCTGTTGAGAACTGCAGTATAAAGGTATTTCAGGGAAGCTAGGGAGACTTGGAGAGGGTCTGGAGAGTAGGAGTTGACCAAAATAAAGGCAGGGTCTGAGAGGTATTTGAGATTCCTACCAGAGAACCTTTTGTAACCTCCCAAAAGGGAGGCTGGAAAACTGGTAAGCTTCTATGAGTACAACTGGCTATCAACTAGAAATGGAATGTAGGGTTTCTGCCTTTACGTGGACATCTTTCCTCTTTGTGGAAAGTGCAGTTGTGGGCAAACTCCTTCTCAAAGTGGCTTCACTGTAGAACAAGGTTTGTCCCTTGTATTTTTGGATATTCAGAGCTTACCCCGATGAGTCCCCTTCTTTATGTGGAGGCAGAAGAACGGTGCTATAAAGCATCCAGGCTTGGGGCCTTGGCTAGGAAAGAAAGTTCTAACAGTGGACCCACAAACACCCTCACTTTCAAGGTTTTCTCCGTGGTGGAGATTTCTCCTCCTAGTTTATGGTAATAGCCAACCAGGTGGGGCATGGTCTTTGTAGTCAGAGAGCTCTGCCTCTTCAGCTTGTCTCTGCAATGTCCAGTCCTTGTTGGGAAGGTGTGGGTTGTTAGGAAACCAGCCAAGTCACTGATGAAGGGCTGGGGCTGGAGACCAGTCCAGATAGTACCTGCCGGTGGACTACAGGGCAGCCCCACCCCCGCCTTGCCTCTGGTCATCAACCCTGCTGTGAGTTCATGAGAGTGTTTGTGTGTGTGTCTGGGTGTGAGTGCATGGGTATGTGTCTGATTACATGGGTGTTGTGCTGGTTTGAAAGGATATATGGACCCTAGAAAAGCCATGTTTTAATCAGAATCCCATTTCATAAAGGTAGAATAATCCCTATTCAATACTGTATGCTTAAAACTGTAATCAGATCATCTCTCTGGAGATGTGAGTTAATCAAGAGTGGTTGTTAGGCTGTATTAGATGACAACATGTCTCCACCCATTTGGGTGGGTCTTGAGAAGTTTCTGGAGTCCTATAAAAGAGGAAACATTTTGGAGAATGAAGGAGATTCAGAGAGAGCCAGAGAAGAATGACATAGCCATGAGAGCCCACAAGTCAGCGACCTTTGAAGATGAAGAAGGAAAACACCTCCCAGGGAGCTTCATGAGACAGGAAGCCAGGAGAGAAAGCTAGCAGATGATGCCTTCCTCGCCATGTGCCCTTCTAGCCGAGAGAGAAACCGTGACTGTGTTCACCATGTGCCTTCTTGGATAACAGAGATAGTCTGAACTTCATCGGCCTTCTTGAACCAAGGTATCTTTCCCTGGATACCTCTGATTGGACATTTCTATAGATTTGTTGTAATTGGGACATTATCTTGGTCTTAGAACTGTAAACTTGCAATTTATTAAATTCCCCTTTTTAAAAGCCATTCCATTTCTGGTATATTGCATTCCAGCAGCTAGCAAACTAGATCAGGTGTGTTCCTGATGTGTGTATATATATGTGTGGGTGCATGTGTGCAAGCATGTATGCGTAAGTATGTGTGTGTGCATGTGAGTGTGCTTGTGTGTGTAGGACATGTGTGTTTGGCCATAGCAAGCTTATTAGCCCCTTAGGGTCTTTGCCTTGCTATTCCCCTTGTCTGTAACACTGATCCTTGTACTCCCTCACTGAGATCTCAAAGGTCACTTCCTAGAGAGGCTGCCTTTCATACCTCCATGAAAGGAGTCTCCCTGTCCTGACACCATTCCCTTGGTTTATCTTCCCCTTTGCATATCTCATATCAGTCAGGATGGGCCAGTGTAGGCTGTGATGACAAACACCTGAAGTCTCAGTGCTTTAACCCAACAGAGGTCTGTTTCTTACTCACCCTAGGAGCCCATCATGGTCTGATCCTCAGTTTCTTTGGTGATCAAAAGAGCAGCTGGCCTCAATGTCCCTGGGCACTGAGGCAGAGGGCTGGAGCATCTCTGCTAGTAATTATATACTTTCACTGGAACTGAGATTCAGCCTGTGGTTCATGCTGCAATACCAGGATAGTCACATGGAAAACGAATGAAGTCCACCATACAGCATACAAAAAACAAAAGCAAAACCAAACAAAACAACTTCGGTTCAGAATGCGGTGGTTGGAACTTATTGCTTGGCTCTGTCCAATCACAAGCAGGCCAGCAGTGCAGTCCTGCCATTGTTTAGAAAAGAGGGAGCTGGGAGTATTTAGGGAAGATCCCTGAACGACTACCTCATTCACTGTTTAAATTGCTTTATTTATGATCAGCTTGATGCTCGTTTCCTCCTACAAGAACGTGAACTCCAAGAGTGCAGGAACTTGTCTTGCTTGCAGCAGTATTCCCATGCTGAGAACAGAGCTGGGCCTGCTATAGATGCTCACAAATATTTTACTGAGTGTTTGAATGAGTGAGTTATACCCAAAAGCGGGAGACCCAGCTAAAGAGCATGAGTTTGTGCTTCTCTGGCAAAATCGGAGCTTGGGTGTAGACAATTTGTGTCTCCAGCTCCTTTTTTATGTCTTTCTAGGGCATGTTGACCTTCCTAACTTCAAAAATTCTGTTCTCATTAGAAGCTTTCACATCTGAGACCAGGTTTTCCAATCCTGAGTTCAGAAAGTATGGTCCCCAAACTCCCAGTGTCTCTCACTAGGGCACATCAGCCAACCTAGATCAAAGAGGGAACAAATAATTGCCTTAAGACTGAATGAAGTTTCCAAAGAAACTGAATTAGCCAGCCTTGACCTTGAAGGTCACAGAGGAAGTGGGACTTGATTCTTTTTTTGGCTGTCAGGCCTGAGCCTGGAGTCTGCCCCAAGCTATGCTTTGTTTCCCAGCCTGCTCTGGACCCTCCCCAGCAGGGGTTCTGCATGGGGGACATTTTCACGAGGTCCAGGGTCAGTCTCTCAAATGGCCATCATTTGCCACAGAGCCCCTCGTTAGAGCTGCCCAGCTCCGCCGCCAGGATTGGTGTCGTCTTTCATTGATTATTTCAGGCCAGTTGGTCTTTATCCTCCGATAAAGGGTCTGCCCTGGCACTGACACACCCAGACCGCATCATCTTCTGGAATCACCTTTGTTCTTTGAGAACATGTACCAGTGGACTTGTTTATGAAAATGAGACTGATGAAAGGCGAGCATTGGGCAAGTTCACAGATGCTATGTGCCCTCACTGTCCCACTCTCTTGAATCCAAAGAAACTGTTTCTCTAGTAATGTATAGGGAGGGCACTTCCTGTCCTGGGCCATTTTATTTTTGCCTCCTGTACCTGGGTGTATGGACAAATGAGAAACAGTTCAGTTTTTACCGCTGTTTCCTATCATTTCACGCATGCATGTTTCTTATTTGTTCCTCCAGACCAAATGGGTCTCTCTAATCAAAATGGGCACAATTCATTGAAAAGACCTTCAAGAGTGCTTGAATAGATACAGTCAGTAAAGGAGAAGTAAGAGGAATTATGTGCACATCATCCTTCTAACTGTGGTTGACTTAAGGCCTAATTACTTTTAGTAATTGACCTGTAAGAAAGATTTTGAGGCTGTTGTAATCAATACAATAGCCCAAGTAGGGGATGTGCTCAAACCATTGGATTTTAATTAATTGGAGATAGAAGAATTTCTGTTTCCTGAAGGAGAGTTCCCCACTTAGGGAGATTTACACATTTTGGGATTATAGCAGCCTGAAAATCCCTTCCGTTGAACATCTGCCCGGCTGACGTCTATTGAAAAGCTGCCAGGTAAATGAAAGGTTACAAGAATTCTAATCTGATTTTTGACCCAAATTGCATTCATAATGTCAGTGTACTTGTGGACTTCTCTAAACTCTACTAAATTTCATGGTTAATAAGGTTAGAGATTCTTCTTGGCGTTGTCTTTGCACTCCCAGAGTATGTGTCTTTATTTTTCTGTCTCTCTTTCTTGTGTTAAATTTTTATCTTTGCCCTTGTGGTGTTGAAATAATTCCTGGTTGTTCTGAGATATCATGAGCTTCGGGAGTGACAAACTAAAAGACGGATGCTTTGCTTCATGCGGGAAGTCAGTAATCATTGTCCATTTGTGACACTCCTTGGGAAAGTCATCTTTATTGTCCCTATTTATTTCCAAGTCCATTGTGACAGCGCTGGCCTTCAGAGCATCAGCACTGGTGACTCCACTTCCGACGGTGGCGGAGGAGCTCATGGCCTGCTGACACTCTCACAGGTGACAACTATAAGCTTTGCAGGCAATATGAAAACAACCACCTGAAGTATGTAGAGAATAACCAAAAGGAGCATTCAGGGAGAAACAGGGAGCCTTTTAGTCAACCTCATCCACTGGATGGTGAGGGAGAATCCTGGAAAGGAAGCTCGAGAGAGGGAAGGCCTCAAATTCCGTATATACTGCCCAAGTCCCTGGCTGACCCCGGGACCACACCTGCATTGTGCAGATGCTAAGATGCCCAAATTAACTGCTTGCTCTAGAAAACAAAACAAAACAAAAAACCAAACCAAAGCACTGTCCTTCAGAGACACATAACAGAATCCAGAGTTTCTGCACTGTGTCATTCACAGTGTCCAGAATACAATCCTGAATTACTTGATATGAGAAGAAACAAGATAATGGGATACATGTTCAAGAGAAAAAATAATCAATGGAGCCTGCTCCTAAGATGGCTCAGATAATGCAGTTAGCAGACTAGAAGTTTTACAAGCAGCTATTATAGCTACATTTATGGATATTAAGGAACATAAGCTCATAATGAAAGAAAAGGTAGGAATGAATTATCAGGAAAGAAATGGAACCTATTAAAAACCACCAAAATCCTAGAATTGAAACATATCTGAAATAAAGATTTCCCTGAATGGACTTTTTGGTAGATTGGAGATAACATAAGAAAAAGTCAGTGAACTTAGAGAGATCTTACTAGAAATGATCCAATCTGAAGAGGAAGAGGAAAAGGAGGAAGGGGACAGAGGGAAGTGAGGGAGAGGGGGAGGAGGAGGAGGGGAGAGAGAGAGAAGAGGAGGAGGAGGAGGAGGAGGAGGAAGAGAGAGAGGAAGAAAGGGAGTCTGAGAACCTTGAATGACAAAAGCAAGCTGTCTAAACCGTGGAATAGGAGCCTGAATAGAGAAAACGGGTTGTTAAAAATATTTGAAGAAATGATGCTTGCAAGTTTTCTAATTTGGTGAAAGACACACTTTCTACATGACCCAGCACACCCATCCTTAAGTATTTAGTTGAGAGAAATGAAAACATACCCACACAGAGACTTACATATGGATGTTCACACAACATTTTTGGTATAGCCACAAGCCGGAAACAACCCAAATATCCATAAACTGGTGATTGGATAAAGAAATATGGCATATACACACAATGGAATATTATCCAGTTTTAAAAAGGAACCTGCTACTAATGGATGCAAAAGCATGGATGAATTGCTAAAGCCTTATGATTAGTGAAAGAAATCAGATTCAACAAGGACGTGTGGTGTGATTCCAATTTATATGAAATTGTAGAGATGTCAAAACTGGAGTGAGAGAAAGCAGATCAGTGACTGCCAGAGTTTGGGGGTGTGGCAAGTGGATGGTCTGAAAGGGAGCAGGAAGGAACTTTTCAGGGTGATGGAAATGTTCTCTCTCTTGATTTTGGTGATAGTTATATGACTATGCATTTGTCAAAACTCATTGTGTTATATATTAAAGTAGGTATATTTTGTTGCATGTAAAGACTTTTCAAACTCTGATTGCTTCAGTGTACTCAGAGGGATTCAGAGGTAAACAGTAAGTTGTTTCTGTCTTCAGTGATCTGAGCACGGATCCTTAGTGGCCTTCCCAGATCTCATGCCAGCTGGCAACTCAAGCTAAGTTGTCAGGGTTTCCAAGGATGGAATCTGGGTCTTAAACCTTTCCCATGTGCTAGTACAGTGCTTGGTACAGAGACGATTTAAGGTGCTTGGTACAGAGATGATTTTTTGCTCAAGAGCATTGAAGGCCAATTAAATTAGGAGCCAGGCCTTATGCATGGCTTTTAGAGATGATGACATATCATGGCTTTGCCATTCCAAGCTTTTCCTGGACAGAGGACAGCTCTTTTGTAGGGGAATCTCCCCAGCTGTTACAGATAATAATGTTACAGAGAAGAATAATAACGTCCCACAGATCAACATTAGGCTTGGGAGACTGGAAAGCTTGGGATACATGGACAGACCTAGCCTGAGGCAGGCAGGAGTGGGGCGTCAGTCACCAAGATGAGAACATTAAGCTGCACAGTAACTTAAAAGGTGCCTTCTCGAAGGTGAGGTCTTTATGCTGAGGTCCACAGCTCATCACCCATCAGTCCATACACCCTTTTATCCGTCTGTCTGTCCGTCCACTCACCCATCCACTCACCCACCATTCCATCCATCCATCTACCCACCCACCCTTCCATCTATCCACGCATCCTTCCATCCATCCACCCACCCATCCACTCTTCCATCCATCTACCCACCCTTCCATCCATCCAGCCACCCACCCAGCCACCCACCCTTCCGTCCATCTACCCACCCTTCCATCCAGCCACCCATCCTTCCATCCATCCATCTGTAGATTCAGGGTGTATTTATTGAGTGCCTTCTCTGTTCCAGGTGCTCTTCTAGGTGCTAGAAACATTGCGGGGAACATGCAGACAAAATCTCTGCCTCATTGAGCTTACAATCTGGTGGACAGAAACAGTTTATAAAAACATAGTCTATTGAAGGGTAACAAGTGCTGTGGGAGAAAAGCAGGAAAGGGTGGGCAGTAGGGGGAGAGGGGCCCAGTAGTGAGTGAGCAAGTGCAAAGGTTCTGAGGCAGAAGCGTGCCTTTGTGGAAGGAGCAGCCAGGGGCCAGAGTGGAGGGAGCAGGGGAGCAAGGAGGGGGGCTGTAGCGTCTGTATTCAGGAAGGTAAAGGGCCCTGGGGGCTGAGGAGGCCAGCCTGGGTAGGGCCTTGTAGATCTTTGTAAAGACTTTGGCTTTTATATGCATGAGATGAGAATTCAGCAAGAGGAGTGAAAATATATTTTATTATGTAAATTTTAATTGTATCTGTATAATATTTATATTAAAATAACACCTGTGGCCTTTTCTAAATTTTGCTGTAGGTGAATGTGAGTACAGGTCTGACCGCTGCTCTCCAGGCAGCCCGTTCTGGGCCTGGTCTTTGCTCGGCTGGCCATGAACAGAGCCCTGGTCGTCCAGCTGTACAGTCCCCTGAATGGAAACCATGGTGTCATCCTGCATGCAGGGAGAGAACTCCAGGACTGGGAAGGAAGTGGCCCTGCTTGCAGCTGCAGGTGCCAGCCGGCCCCTTGGTGACCATGGTGGCCAGCAGGGTGGGGGACTAAGGGGCCTCCAGGGCCACCAGGGAGAAACCAGCTAATCAGCATGCATGGAGCATGACCCTCAGACCTGGCCTCATTAGCAGTTGCCCTTCCTAAAGAGGCCCAACCAGCTCACCAGGCATGGGAAGAGTCCCCAGTGAGGCCCTGTCCGGAATAGGCGTGCCATAAACTTACAAAGTGTGGCTGGAGAAAGGCTTTACTCAGAATAAGACTCTGCAAGGTAATTCGTGTGGTCTGTGTGTGCCGCTCCCCTTGAGTGTAACTGCTTGGTGCAGGGCTGGGGACGTGGCCTGCTCTCAGCCATGTATCCACATGGGTAAATGAATGCCTGCAGCATTCAGTGTCTCTCCACCATAGCTCTGGGGCGGGCGGGTGGTGGGACCTGGCAGCACGGCTCGGTGACTGGGTGACCTGCCCCAGCCAGGGCTCCCTGAGGTCCAGTTGTGCACACTGGTCATCCCTCCCCTTCTGAGCCATGGTGGTATCACCCTGGGGTCAGAGGGGCTCAGAGGACCAGGTCTGCCATCAGGTCCCTTCCAGAGCCCCCCCGTGGTGAGAGAGGAGCACGTCCGGAGCTCCCATTCCTCTCTGGGTCACAGCCCAGATGTTCCAGATGCAGAGCAGCGCGCCTGGTGTGGGCAGCGCTTGTGGACAGTGAGGCACAGCCACACCCACCTGTGCCGCGGGCTCAGAGAATACCTGGGAGTGGGTGGAACGTGGAGGCTCAGCCCATGGGTGGGCTTAGCTAGGGGTCTAGGGGCAGCAGCAGGAGGAAGCTTTACATTATTTTCATTTATACAGTTTTTTTTGTTTTTTTACATGGGCAGGCACTGAGAATCAAACCTGGGTCTCCGGCATGGCAGGAGAGAACTCTGCCACTGAGCCACCATGGCCCACCCCCTTCTTTTATACTTCTTGAATTTTGAATCCTGGGAATATATTATTTATTCAGAACCAATGTAATATTACAAATCAAAATGCAAATTTCCAACTCCAGTCTCAGGCAGAGCCACAGCTGTCTGTGCGCCCGGGGATGCCCAAGGAAAGTCAGGAGCCAGTGCCCCATCCACTTTGGGCCTGTCTGGAACTGTCTAGTTACTTCCATGTCAGTCAGGACAGTCTCTTTTTTCTTAAAGGAGACCTAAGTAGAAATGGATTACACTAGGATCTGTAAGTCGTTTTATGTAACAAGAGTTTCCTTTGGGTTGCAAATGGGGAGAAACAGAAAGAGTGGGCAAGACCCCTAAAAGTCATATTTGGGAGTCATTGGAAGATGATTTCTGAGTTGTCATTTCCTGGAAGGGTTTTGGGATGTTGTCAGAAAGCTAGAGAGAGGCAGAGGGAAAAAAAATAATTGTGGCAATTGTCCTAGCTGTCTCCGGGCCTGTCATGGTGACGCTGATAAAATCCACTGAGCTGGAAGGAAGGGCAAGTCGTTAGTGTGAGAAATTGTTGAGGACTTGGCAGCTGAGAAAGCGGAGGTGCTTAAAGTGTTTGCTCGTTACCCAGATTTATGGTTTTCGGCTCTGGGAAAGTGTTGGTAAGCAAAAATAAGGTTACACTCTTACCAGTCTGCAAGGAACTTTTAAAAATTTTAAAGGAAAAAGAAGAATATGACATCAATTTTTGGTGATGGGAAAATGGGGCAATGGGTTGGCTTACTTATTATGAGCTGACTTAGGCACCAGAGGGAGAGTTTCTTGGAGCATTTAAACAAAAAAAAATGTATTTGAGATTTAATCAAGAGCAGCTTCTACTGACAAGAGAGAGTTGGGGATATCTTTCTATTTTTAGATAGAATATTGCCTGATTAGAGCAAGTATGAAAAATAATATAAAGAGATAAGGCGATTTGCTTATTGTAGACATTTACATAAGTGCAAGACACAGTAAGATGGTCAGAAAGAACACATAGACTTTTCTTGGGCTTTTCCAAGTTTCAGCCTCATCTCCAGTATTTTCTTATCTGTCTGAACCCCCAGAATGGAATTGATCTCCCTAATGAGGATGGTGAGGCCCTACTAAAATCTCCCCTCATTAATAAAGCTTTATTCATGGTCTTGGATGGGGTTAAGGTATGAAAGTGGATGGATATATATTTGAGGAATATATATATATATATATAAAAACACTGAATTTGCATTTGTTGAGAGATACAGACTCTTAATTAAACCTAGTTTAAGCAAAAAGGCATACTGACGACGAGGATACAGGGGTGTTTCCTGGAACCCGTTGGAAGAACTAGGGTGAGTTCCCTCCAGAGTCTGAGGATCCTTATTCTTGCCTCTACCTCATGCTTCTCACTGTCATCTCTCTTCCCAGTTCTGAGTCCTCTTGGAAGAAGACGCCACCTCCTGAGCTTTCACATCCCTGCTCATGAAAGCAGCTCAGATCAAGTTTGCCGTTTCCTGCTAGGAATTTTGCATTCTTGGGCAGGGTCCCTGGCCCCGTCGAGGTCAGGGTTCAGTTCTGAGTCCTGAGGCCTGAGACTCAGGCCTGGATCCATGATGATGCCAACATTGCTTTCCCACCCTGGGGTTGGATGTGGGGCCTGTAGAGAGATGGGGCTTGGAAGTCTGCTTATCAGGGTTCCTAGGAGATTAAAAAGCAAAATGCTTTTCTCAGGGATCACAAATGCCTATGGGGACCCCAGGGATATAATAAATGGGCACAGTGGTCCAGGAGTTTGGGGAGTGCCAGTCCCATTAAAGAAGACTTAATGCTCTTCTTTCTGATTATTGTCCCATAGGAAACTGGGCTAGTGTTGCTGGGTGTTCCAGGTTTTCCAGAGAAGCCAGGGAGCCCACTTTTCTCCTTTGGTGTGAAATCTTCTCACTTAAAAATATGGGCAGCAAATTTAAATTTAGTAAAACCATGGTGGGGGATGGTTAAACAAAGTGTGGCTTCTGGCCATATGGTACCAAGGCCCCATGGTGCCATGTTGCAGCCTCTGGGTTTTCTGTTTAACTTCCCAATTGTCCAGGAATGAAAAAAGAAAAAAAAGAAAAAAAAGGAAAAAAAGAAAAAATATTCTTGGACTATTCCCATTAATTGACATAGTCTTAGAATTCTACAAAAGTCCTTCCTGACAGTTTGATGGTGGGAAGCCAGGAAATCAAACCAATAAGGAGAAAATGTTTTGAGTCCCCCAAGATTAGAAACCCCTGTTCTAGACGAGGGACCCAAATATTTTTAGACTGTAGACCTTTGACTGTCAACTGCTGCCTGGGTTGTCAGCCTGAAATGTTTCCACAGCGAGTTCAGAGATAGCAGCGCTGCCTCTGACAAAACATAATTGAGGAGGCAGTGTCTGGATTTTACAAAATTGCAGAAGGCAATGATTTATTCCTGCAAGATTCGGAGAGTCAGCCATTAACTCGATGGAAAGATTTGTAGGATGGGCAGAGACAGAGTAGCTGTGGCCCACTGAAGGGATGGGGGTGCAACATGTGCCCCATTCCTCTCTGGGAGGGCTGGATTAGCGGGAGACCTTGGGGTGTGAAGGTGTGTGGAGGGGAAAGGTAGCTCTGATGGGGGCCTGGAGTGATTGCCCATTGCACCCTTCTATTCTTCAAAGCTCAGTCCCCATTCAACTTCCAGGATGCCTTCCTGACCTGTCGTTCTTTGGGGATCTCTGTCTACCCTCAGCCCCTGTAGCATGGTATTTCTAGTTTCATTTAGCATGTTTCTCTGAGACTTTCACAAACTGTTGTTGGATACTTGTTCATCCATTTGTTCATTTTTTCAAGAAATATTTAATGAGCCATCTATGTCTCAGGCGGTTTTCTAAGTGCTGGGGATATGTTTGAGAGCAAAATGGGCATTTTCATAAGTAATAAAATAACTTAGTGGGTTAGAAGGCAAATTTTATGGAAAACTGAAGAGGGTACAGGGATCAGAATTGCAGGGGTGGGGATGAAATTTTAGATGGGGGGGGTCAGTGCAAGCTGTAATGAGCAGGTTGGTATTTGAAGAATGACTGGAAGGAACCTCTTTTTTATTGTGAACCTTGTGTTCACACTGATGGTTTGGGATAAAATTTTCCCATGATTTTTTAAAACTTACAATCGATTGGCTCATTTATTCAACAAATGTCAGTTGTGTATCTGGTTGGCTTCTATTCATCCTTGCACTTTCAACTCCTTACAGAGTTACTTTCTTTCAATTGAAAGTTACTTACTTTCAAATGAAAGTTACTTACTTTCAATAACTTACAGAGGTATTCCCAGAATTTCCTTGCATTCTCTCCTGTTTTATTTTATATTACACTTTCAAATTAATAAGACTATTACCTTTATATTTTTATCATGAAATTTTGCTTAACTTCTTAAAAAACAAATTAAACCTTCCTACTTTATTTTTTATGATCACATTGTTCATCCCCTGGGATTACCTTGGTCCTTTACAAACCCGAGCAGGAGGGCAGGGACCCCGTATGTGGTGCTCACCAGGGAGTTCCCAGGGCCTGGTGCATAGTGCTAGTGTGATAAATGTTATTGATGGCCTGAATATGAAGGTACCATAGCGGTTCCTGGGTGTGAGGATGGCGCTATCACAGGCTCTGGCCCTTGAAGAATTTACATTCAGGTGGTGGAGACAGACTTGTCTTTTCAAAGCAGAGAGTGTGTAAATCGGCTTGACCAGCCGGGCATGAGAATGGGGCTCAAGGCTCAGCTGACTGGTAGTTCTTTGTCCCTCGGGATACAAAGGGCAACCTCCAGCATTCTACGGGGGGCCCCGCTGGGCCTTTTGAGGATGTTCAGTGAATTAAACAAATACTTGTTGAGTTCCTACAATTTGCCAGGCATCAGGCCAGCAGCTGCAGACGGAGCAGGAGCATGCTTTGTCCCCGAGAGGCTGGTGGTCCAGAGGGAGCCCGGGCTCCCTCTCAGATGGCCTTCACTGCAGTGCCAGCACATCCTCTCCCGGGGTGCCTGCTCAGCGTGCCCACACTCGCCCTTTACCTTGATTTCTAGTCATCTTGTAAGTTAATGCCTAGAAAAAAGTGTTCATAAGAGAAAGCGAAGGCTCCCAGACCACAGACAAGGCCTCTCTTGCACCATTTCCAGGAAAATCCATTTGGGGATGGCTGCGCTGCCTCAGCCTCGGAGTTCCCCACCATCTGGAAGTTGGTGGAAGAAAAATAATCTGCGTGAGTGGCAGTTTGCTGGAGAAGAGGTCAAGGGTTTGGACCCATTTGCTCACTGTGCCATCCTCCTTCCCCCTCTGTCCCCCCCTACCCCAAGCAGCTGTCGCTGTCAGTGTGAGTGCTATGCTGAGCGGTAGCTGGGCACAGTCCCTGGGACAAGCAGCTAGGCTGGGACCCCCACCCCTCTCCCCTGCCCTCCCCTTTCCTCCTTCTCGCTGACATTTCTGAGCTGCAGTCACACTGAGAAGCCAGAAGTTGTCTCAGTCCCGCTTGCTGCAGGGGGGTGCTGGAGTCCTGGGGAGATGGCTTTTATTAAAGGTGAGGTTTTCATGGGAAACAGCACCAGGGAAGCGAATCCTTTTGGAGGAGGCCATGCGCTCTAGCTGGAGGGAGAACAGCCAAACAGTGTGACTACTTTATGCTTCACCCTTCACAGCATGTGCACAAGGACATGCACACAAACACAGACATGTACACGCAGACACACGCAGACACATGTACACAAACATACATATGTGCACACACCCTTCCTCCCTCCTGGGAAGAATGTCTCAACACACGTCTCATGGCTGAAACCCTGGTCTCGAGTCCTCACAGGCAGTGGGTAATTACTGAGCTGAGAGAACTGTTGTGTACTTTTCTAAATGTGAAAGGCCTGTCCAGAATAGATCCAAGCTGGCCGAATTAATAGTATGAGCCCATTCCCATAGAAATGGATTTATTAGGGAGCATACCAGCTGCCTAAAAGTATAAGACCTCCTTCCCCTGGTTTGACGGCAATGACTTAAGAAAATACATGAAAGTGACTCTGACTTAATTGTTATTTCAGTTGCTTGGTGGAATTCCTGCGGTCAGTTCAGCTCTCAATTCTAAAATTTCGAGGAGAAGGGAGAGCTCAGAGGAGGGGGGAGCCCTCAGGCAGGCCCCAGCACCCAGGGCTCCAGAACTGGCCCTCTGGGTTTCCCCCAGGACTACAGCGTGTGCTGGGCAAGGACTCGTGGCTGCTGGCAGGGGTTGTGCTTCATTTCTTGTCTTGCTGTGCTTGCTTTCTCGGCCTCGGCTTTCTGAAGGTGTAGAGTGTGCGGAGCAGCAAGTGTTAGGAGCAGCTCCGTAGTTCTGGGTACCACGCACGATGCAGCCCAGGTGAGGGTTTGATCTGGCAGGATGGAGCCTCTCAAAGGTGCACTTAGCAGACAGCTTTGAAGAAAATCCCGTGACCAGAGTGGATGGGAAATGGGGGTGACTGAGGGTGAAGGCTAAGTGCCTATGTTTTTAAATTCTTGAAATTCCTTCAGCACTTCAAAATTCAGCCCTTAATCTTGTATTTACCTTTTCACTAAATATCTCTGATGGGTTGGCTGTCCCCTGTGTGCACCAACCATCTGCTGACTAGGCCAGGAGCCTGGAGTCAGTTTGCATTTTCTTCCTGGTGCAAAGCAAGTTGCAGAAATAGATGCTTGAGGACTTGCTGCCCCCACATACCCAACCCAGCTCAGGCTTGGGCAGAGCACCCTGCCGTGTCCTCCCCTGGCAGTCCCTGCACTGTACCAAAGCTGGTGTCTCTGCCGATTAGCATATGGCCGGGCACGTGGGCAGGAGCTGAACAGTGTGAAGCAAATTCCCATCCCTGACTTGTCCTGACCGCATGTCTACTCAATTGGGGAGGACACGTATTACTGAGACCTCCCCCTTGCCAGGTGGGGAAATTGAGCCTGGAAGGGCTTCACTGATTTGCCTACGGTAGGAGGTAAGCCAGGTGATATGTGGCTGCTGTGCCCGTGTGTGTTACATTTTAATAGAATTTACACCTGAATTTAAATCACCACTTAGGGCTAGTGCCGCTGTGTTGGACAACACAGTGGCTGAGTGTTTCTTAAAGCCCATGGAAGGTGGAGTCCAGAGGTGGCATTTTGTAGCAGGCAGGCCAGTGCCCCTTACTTTTGTCAATTCCTAGTTTCCCTCCGGAACCTCTTTTTGAAAAAAATGTATCTGTGTTGAGATATCTTCACACATACATTCCATCCATAGTATACAATCAGTGGTTTACAATATCATCACGTAGTTGTGTGTTCATCATCATGATCATGTTTTGAACATTTGCATCTCTCCAGAAAAAGGAATAAAAAGATAAAAGAAAAAACCAAAAGAGGTTCTCTGGGGATGACTCTTAGGCCTAATTTTAAGTAGGCAAAGCCTATCCTTTGCAGGAATAAGTTTCATAAGGGTGAACCCCAAGATCGAGGACTAGACCTATTGATTTGTTTGTCCCCACTGCCTGTGAGAATATCAGAAATTCTCCAAATGGGGAAGTTGAATATTTCCTCCTTTCTCACCAATGCCCCAGCGGGACTTTACAAATACTTCTGTATTCATTTCCAAAATTACTCTGGAATATATTGAGACATCACACTAACTTGGACAAACCAACAAAATCTCATGCCCTACTCAAGATTCCGTGTACTTATGGTATTCAACTAAACTGACCACACAAGTTAAATTAAGAAATGTGGTACCCAAAATATAAATTTTGCACCAAATAAACATCTCTCCCTTTGGTCTCACACAGAATTTGAAGTTTTAAAATATGGACAGTATCATCCTTTACTCTGTATTCTGATTTACATTAGTCCTATCCAGATAAGGTTCATTCATATTTCTACTTGATGTCAAATCCCTTTTTCAACTTTTTAAACAGCTCCTGTTGTGGGTTACTGCTGACTCTCATAGCTTCAGAGGTCTAAGTCTGAGTTTCAAGTGTCACAGAAATACTTGAAGTTTCTGGGAACAACCATGTTACAAACAAACCGCTCCGTATCTCAGAATTTAGAAATAGCAGTTACAACTCGTGAATACATGTGACTGCTCTTAAGAGCTTACAATCCAGGACACTGTACAATAGACTCTATCTAACCTGATAACCCATGCTTGACGAAAGTCAACTTTAGTCCACGAGTTTTTGTATTAGTCATGTGAGTGAGGCATAATAATATTTGTCTTTTTGTTCTTGGCATTTCATTCAACATACAGCTCTGAAGGTTCGTTCATCTAGTTGCATGCCTCACAACTTCATTCCTTCTTGCGGCCACTCAGTAGTCTGTTGTATGTACCCGCCACAGTTCTCCCTGTTCTCTCCTAAGTTCCATTTATGAGCCGTTGTACCCTTAGGCCACCTCCATCCATTGTGGATCCAACACTGCCACCATAGACAGCAGTGTGCAAATGTCTATTCGTGTCCCCACACTCACTTCCTCCAGATATCTACTGAGCAACAGGGTTTCGGAATCCAATGGCAACCGCACCCCTAGCCTCCTGTGAAACTACCACGCTGCCCTCCAAGGGGCTGTGCCTCTCAGTTTCCCTGCCGACAGTGAATAGGTACATCTCTGTCTCCACATTTTCTCTAGCACTTATTTCTTTCTGCTCATTTTTAAACAGTTTTCTTCACACATCATACAATCCAGCCTAAGTGTATAGACATTCCTTCACCACCATACTCTATCTGAAGACATTTCCTTCTCTTCCACAAAGAATCCATACCCCTGCCCCATGTCCCCTACCTGTTGATATTATTTAGTTTTGGCATAATGCCTTTGTTACATTCAGTGGAAGCATATTACAATGTTACTGTAGACCGTAGCTCACATTGATTGTACTTTTCCCGATATACCATCTATTTTCAACACCCTGCAATATTGACATTCATTTGTTCTCCCTCATACAAAAATGTTTTTTATTTGTACATTTAATCACCATCCTTGTCCACTCTAGGCATTCCTAAATTATACCATGTCAGTTTTATCCTCTTATCTTTCCTTCTGGTTTCATTAATGCCCCCAGTCCTTCTTCCTCTAAAATACTCAGATTCACCTTCATTCAGTGTACTTCTATTATTACTGTACTGCAATCAGGTAGTATTGTGCTATCCATTTCTGAATTTTTACAATCAGTCCTGTTGCACAATCTGTATTTCTTCAGCACCAATTGCTGAGTCTCCACCCTATTTCTGTCTCCTGATAACCTGTGTCCTTAACTTCAATTCTCTAAGTTCGCTCATTAATGTTTATATTAATGTGCATATTAGTGAGACCATACGATATTTGTCCTTTTGTTTCTGGCTAATCTCACTCAGCATAATGTCCTCAAGGTTCATCCACACTATTACCTGCTTCATGACTTTATTCTGTCTTACAGCTGCATAATAGTCCATCATGTGTATATACCACAGCTTGTTTAGCCACTCATCTGTTGATGGACATTTAGGCTGTTTCCATCTCTTGGCAATTGTAAATAATGCTACTATAACATCAGTGTGCAAATGTCTGCTTGTGTCCTTGCCCTCAGGTCCTCTGAACATATACTTATTATGGGATTGCTGCATCATATGGCAATTCTATGCTTAGCTTCCTGAGGAACCGCCAGCTGCCTTCCAGAGCGGTTGTACCATTTTACATTCCCACCAACAGTGGATAAGTGTGCCTCTTTCTCCACATCCTCCCCAGCACTTGTTGTTTTCTGTTTTTTTAAAAAATTTTTAGTAATAGAACCAATCAACATACAGTATGAATATTCTTTTTTTTAATCACAGTTGTATATTCATCATCATGATCATTTCTTAGAACATTTGCATCAATTCAGAAAAAGAAATAAAAAAGAAAACAGAAAAAAAATTCATACATACCATACCCATTACCCCTCCCTTCCATTCATCACTAGCATTTCAATCTACTAAATTTATTTTAACATTTGTTCCCCCTATTAATTATTTATTTTTAATCCATATGTTTTACTCATCTGCCCATAAGGTAGATAAAAGAAGCATCAGACACAAGGTTTTCACAATCACACAGTCACATTGCGAAGGCTGTATCATTATAAAATCATCTTCAAGAAACATGGCTACTGGAACACTGCTCTACATTTCCAGGCAGTTCCCTCCAGCCTCTCTGTTATGCCTTAACTAAAAAGATGATATCTATTTAATGTGTAAAAGTAACCACCAGGATAACCTCTCGACTCTGTTTGGAATCTCTTAGACATTGACACTTTATTTTGTCTCATTTCTCTCTTCCCCCTTTTGGTTGAGAAGGGTTTCTCAGTCCCTTGGTGCTGAGTCCCAGCTCGTTCTAGGATTTCTGTCCCATATTGCCAGGAAGGTCCACACCCCTGGGAGTCACATATGTCCCATGTAGAGAGGGAGAGGGCAGTGAGTTTGCCTGCCATGTTGGCTGAAAGATAGGTCACATGTGAGAAATAAAAGAGATTCTCTGGGGCTGACTCTTAGGTCTAATTTTAAGTAAGCTTAGCCTATCCTTTGCAGGGATATGTTTCATATGAACAAACCCCAAGACTGAGGGTTGAGCCTATTGATTTTATTGTCCTCACTGCTTGCGAGAATAACAGGCCTTCTCCATGTGGGGATTTCCCCAGGGAACTTTGCAAATACTTTTTTATTCACTGTTCAGATCACGCTGGGATTTATCAGGGTATCACTCTGGCCAAATCTACAAAATTTCATGCCCTACTCAAGGTTCCATGTGCTTATGTGTTCAATTAAACTGTCCACATAAGTTATATTAGGAGATGCACTCTTCAAAATACAAATTTTGTACCAAATAAACATTTTTTGCTTTAGTCTCACACAATAAGTTAAAATTTTAAAATATCAATTACCATCTATTTTCAATACCCTGCCATATTGACATTCCTTTATTCTTCCTCGTACAAAAGCATTTTTAAAATTTATACATTTAGTCACTATCCTTGTACACTCTAGGCATTCCTAGATTATACGATCTCAGTCTTTATCGTCTGTCTTTCCTTCTGATTTCATTTGTGCCCCCAGCCCCTATCCTTCTCACATTCACCTTCATTCAGTGTACTAACATTATTGTATTACAGTTAGATAGTATTGTACTATCCATTTCTGAATTTTTACAATCAGTCCTTTTGCACAATCTGTATCCCTTCAGCTCCAATTACCCAAAATCTATCCTATTTCTATCTCCTGATGGTCTCTGTTCTTAACTGAAATTCTCCAAGTTCATTGATGTTAGTTCATATCAGTGAGACCATACAGTATTTGTCCTTTTGTTTTTGGCTAATCTCACTGAGCATAATGTCCCTCAACGTCCATCCATGTTGTTACATACTTCATGACTTTATTCTGTCTTACAGCTGCATAATATTCCATCGTATGTATATACCACAGCTTTGTTTAGCCACTCATCTATTGATGGGCATTTGGGCTGTTCCCATCTCTTTGCAATTGTAAATAATGATGCTATAAACATTGGTGTGCAAATGTCCATTTGTGTCCTTACCCCCATGTCCTCTGAGTAGATACCTAGCAATGGTATTGCTGGATCATATGGCAGTTCTATATTTAGCTTCCTGAGGAACCGCCAAACTGCCTTCCAGAGTGGTTGTACCATTTTACATTCCCACCAACAGTGGATAAGTGTGCCTGTTTCTCTACATCCTCTCCAGCACTTGTCATTTTCTGTTTTATTGATAATGGCCATTATCATTATTGGTGGATATGAGATGATATCTCATTGTGGTTTTAATTTGCATTTCTCTAATAGCCAGTGAAGTTGAGCATCTTCTCATGTGCCTTTTGGCCATTTGTATTTTCTCTTCTGAGAAAAAATGTCTATGTCTTTTACCCATTATGTAATTGGGTTGTTTGTCTTTCTGTTGTTGAGTTGAACAATCTCTTTATATATTCTGGATTCTAGAACCTTATCTGATATATCATTTTCAAATATTGTCGCTCATTGTGTAGGCTCTCTTTTTACTTTCTTGACAAAGTCCTTTGGTGCACAAAAGTGTTAAATTTTTAGGAGTTCCCATTTATCTATTTCTTTCTTCAGTGCTCGGTGCTTTGGGTATAAGATCTAGGAAACTGCCTCCTGTTAGAAGATTTATGAGATATTTCCCTATATTTTCTTCTAAAAGGTTTATGGTCTTAGATCTAATGTTTAGGTCTTTGATCTATTTTGAGTTAATTTTTGTATAGGATGTGAGATATGGATCCTCTTTCGTTCTTTTCTATGTGGTTACCAGTTCTCTAGGCACCATTTATTGAAGAGACTGTTCTGTCCTAGGTAAGTTGGCTTGACTGCCTTATCAAAGATCAATTGTCCATAGGTGTTAGAGGGTCTAACACTCTATTTGATTCCACTGGTCAGTATATATGTCTTTATGCCAATACCATGCTGTTTTGACCACTGGAGCTTCGTAATATGCCTTAAAATCATATTACTTTAAGGTAGTGTGAGACCTCCAACTTCATTTTTCTGTCTCAGGATATTTTTAGCTATTTGGGGCACTCTGCCCTTCCAGATAAATTTGGTTATTGGTTTATTTATTTCTGAAAAGTCAGCTTTTGGGATTTTAATTGATATTGCATTGAATCTATAAATCAATTTAGGTAGAATTGACATCTTAACTATAGTCTTCCAATCTATGAACTTGGTTTGCCCTTCCATTTATTTAGGTCTTCTGTGATTTCTTTTAGCAATTTCTTGTAGTTTTCTTTGTATAGGTCTTTTATCCTTAGTTAAATTTATTCTTAAATATTTTATTCTTTTGGTTGCAATTGTAAATGGAATTTTTTTTCTTGATTTCCCACTCAGATTGTTCATTACTAGTGTATAGAAACACTGTAGATTTTTGAGTGTTGATCTTGTAACCTGCCACTTTGCTGTACCCATTTATTAGCTCTGGTAGTTTTGCTGTAGATTTTTCAGGGTTTTCGACATATAGTATATCATCTGCAAACAGTGAGAGTTTTACTTCTTCCTTTCCAGTTTTGAAGCCTTGTATTTCTTTTTCTTGTGTAATTGCTCTGGCTAACTTCCAACACAGTGTTGAATAACAGTGATCATAGTGGACATACGTGTCTTATTCCTGATCTTAGGGGGAGAGTTTTCAGTTTTTCCCCATTGAGGATGATGCTAACTGTGGGTTTTTCATATATTCCCTTTATCATGTTGAGGAAGTTCCCTTCTATTCCTATCCTTTGAGGTGTTTTCAGTAAGAAAGGATGGTGAATTTTGTCAAATACCTTTTTCTGCAACAATTGAGATGATCATGTGGTTTTTTCTGCTTTGATTTGTTGATATGGTGTATTACATTAATTGATTTTCTTATGTTGAACCATCCTTACATATACCTGGGATGAATTCTACTTGGTCTTGGTGTATAATTCTTTTAATGTACTGCCAGATTCTATTTGCAAGAATTTTGTTGAGGATTTTTGCATCTATATTTATTAGAGAGCTTGTTCTGTAATTTTCTTTTCTTGTAGTATCTTTGTCTGGCATTGGTATGAGGGTGATGTTGGCTTCATAGAATGAGTTAGGTAGCCTTCCCTGCTCTTAATTTGAGCAGGATTAGTACTGATTCTTTCTTGAATGTTTGGTAGATTTCACAAGTGAAGCCATCTGGTCCTGGGCTTTTCTTTTTTGGGAGCTTCTTAATGACTAATTCAATTTCTTTACTTGTAATTGGTTTGTTGAGGTTGTCTATTTCTTATCAATTCAATGTTGGGTGTTTGTGTCTTTCTAGGAAGTTGTCCATTTTATCTACATTGTCTAGTTTATTAGCATAAAGTTGTTTGTAGTATCCTCTCATTAACTCCTTTATTTCTGTGGGGTCAATGGTTATGTCTCCTCTTTGATTTCTGATTTTATTTATTTGTATACTCTCTCTTCTTCTTTTTGTCAACCTTTCTAAGGGTCCATCAACCTTATTGATTTTCTCTTAGAGCCAATTTCTGGTTTTGTTGATTTTAATAATTGCTTTCTTGTTCTCTCTGTCATTTATTTCTGCTCTAATTTTCGTTATTTCTTTCCTTTTGCTTGCTTTGGGGTTAGTTTGCTGTTCTTTCTCCAGTTCTTCCAAGTGAACAGTTAATTCCTCAATTTTTGCTCTTTCTTCTTTTTTTGATATAGGCATTTAGGGCAATAAATTTCCCTCTTAGCACTGCCTTTGCTGCATCCCGTAAGTTTTGATATGTTGTGTTTTCATTTTCATTTGCTTCAAGATATTTACGGATTTCTCTTGTAACATCTTCTTTTTTTTTTTTATTAATTAATGGAAAAAAAGAAATTAACCCAACATTTAGAAATCATATCATTCTACATATGCAATCAGTAATTCTTAACATCATCACATAGATGCATGATCATCGTTTCTTAGTACATTTGCATCGGTTTAGAAGAACTAGCAACACAACCGAAAAAGATATAGAATGTTAATATAGAGAAAAAAATAAAAGTAATAATAGTAAAAACAAAACAAAACAAAACAAAACAAAAACCTATAGCTCAGATGCAGCTTCATTCAGTGTTTTAACATGATTACTTTACAATTAGGTATTATTGTGCTGTCCATTTTTGAGTTTTTGTATCTAGTCCTGTTGCACAGTCTGTATCCCATCAGCTCCAATTACCCATTATCTTACCCTGTTTCTAACTCTTGCTGGACTCTGTTACCAATGACATATTCCAAGTTTATTCTCGAATGTCGATTCACATCATTGGGACCATACAGTATTTGTCTTTTAGTTTTTGGCTAGACTCACTCAGCATAATGTTCTCTAGGTCCATCCATGCTATTACATGCTTCATAATTTTATTCCTGCCTTAAAGCTGCATAATATTCCATCGTATGTATATACCACAGTTTGTTTAGCCACTCGTCTGTTGATGGACATTTTGGCTGTTTCCATCTCTTTGCAATTGTAAATAACGCTGCTATAAACATTGGTGTGCAAATGTCCGTTTGAGTTTTTGCCCTTAATTCCTTTGAGTAGATTCCCAGCAATGGTATTGCTGGGTCGTATGGCAATTCTATATTCAGCTTTTTGAGGAACCGCCAAACTGCCTTCCACAGTGGTTGCACCATTTGACATTCCCACCAACAGTGGATAAGTGTGCCTCTTTCACCGCATCCTCTCCAGCACTTGTCATTTTCTGTTTTGTTGATAATGGCCATTCTGGTGGGTGTGAGATGATATCTCATTGTGGTTTTGATTTGCATTTCTCTAATGGCCAGGGACATTGAGCATCTCTTCATGTGCCTTTTGGCCATTTGTATTTCCTCTTCTGAGACGTGTCTGTTCAAGTCTTTTTCCCATTTTGTAATTGGGCTGGCTGTCTTTTTGTTGTTGAGTTGGACAATCTCTTTATAAATTCTGGATACTAGACCTTTATCTGATATATCATTTCCAAATATTGTCTCCCATTGTGTAGGCTGTCTTTCTACTTTCTTGATGAAGTTCTTTGATGCACAAAAGTGTTTAATTTTGAGGAGTTCCCATTTATTTATTTCTTTCTTCAGTGCTCTTGCTTTAGGTTTAAGGTCCATAAAACCGCCTCCAGTTGTAAGATTCATAAGATATCTCCCTACATTTTCCTCTAACTGTTTTATGGTCTTAGACCTAATGTTTAGATCTTTGATCCATTTTGAGTTAACTTTTGTATAAGGTGTGAGATATGGGTCTTCTTTCATTCTTTTGCATATGGATATCCAGTTCTCTAGGCACCATTTATTGAAGAGACTGTTCTGTCCCAGGTGAGTTGGCTTGACTGCCTTATCAAAGATCAAATGTCCATAGATGAGAGGGTCTATATCTGAGCACTCTATTCGATTCCGTTGGTCGATATATCTATCTTTATGCCAATACCATGCTGTTTTGACCACTGTGGCTTCATAATATGCCTTAAAGTCAGGCAGCGCAAGACCTCCAGCTTCGTTTTTTTTCCTCAAGATGTTTTTAGCAATTCGGGGCACACTGCCCTTTCAGATAAATTTGCTTATTGGTTTTTCTATTTCTGAAAAATAAGTTGTTGGGATTTTGATTGGTATTGCATTGAATCTGTAAATCAATTTAGGTAGGATTGACATCTTAACTATATTTAATCTTCCAATCCATGAACACGGTATGCCCTTCCATCTATTTAGGTCTTCTGTGATTTCTTTTAACAGTTTTTTGTAGTTTTCTTTATATATGTTTTTTGTCTCTTTAGTTAAATTTATTCCTAGGTATTTCATTCTTTTAGTTGCAGTTGTAAATGGGATTCATTTCTTGATTTCCCACTCAGCTTGTTCATTACTAGTGTATAGAAATGCTACAGATTTTTGAATGTTGATCTTGTAACCTGCTACTTTGCTGTACTCATTTATTAGCTCTAGTAGTTTTGTTGTGGATTTTTCCGGGTTTTCGACGTATAGTATCATATCGTCTTCAAACAGTGATAGTTTTACTTCTTCCTTTCCAATTTTGATGCCTTGTATTTCTTTTTCTTGTCTAATTGCTCTGGCTAGAACTTCCAACACAATGTTGAATAATAGTGGTGATAGTGGACATCCTTGTCTTGTTCCTGATCTTAGGGGGAAAGTTTTCAATTTTTCCCCATTGAGGGTGATATCAGCTGTGGGTTTTTCATATATTCCCTCTATCATTTTAAGGAAGTTCCCTTGTATTCCTATCTTTTGAAGTGTTTTCAACAGGAAAGGATGTTGAATCTTGTCAAATGCCTTCTCTGCATCAATTGAGATGATCATGTGATTTTTCTGCTTTGATTTGTTGATATGGTGTATTACATTAATTGATTTTCTTATGTTGAACCATCCTTGCATACCTGGGATGAATCCTACTTGGTCATGATGTATAATTCTTTTAATGTGTTGTTGGATACGGTTTTCTAGAATTTTATTGAGGATTTTTGTATCTATATTCATTAGAGAGATTGGCCTGTAGTTTTCTTTTTTTGTAATATCTTTGCCTGGTTTTGGTATGAGGGTGATGTTGGCTTCATAGAATGAATTAGGTAGTTTTCCCTCCACTTCGATTTTTTGAAGAGTTTGAGGAGAGTTGGTACTAATTCTTTCTGGAATGTTTGATAGAATTCACATGTGAAGCTGTCTGGTCCTGGACTTTTCTTTTTAGGAAGCTTTTGAATGACTAATTCAATTTCTTTACTTGTGATTGGTTTGTTGAGGTCATCTATGTCTTCTTGAGTCAAAGTTGGTTGTTCATGTCTTTCCAGGAACCCGTCTATTTCATCTAAATTGTTGTATTCATTAGTGTAAAGTTGTTCATAGTATCCTGTTATTACCTCCTTTATTTCTGTGAGGTCAGTAGTTATGTCTCCTCTTCCATTTCTGATCTTATTTATTTGCATCCTCTCTCTTCTTCTTTTTGTCAATCTTGCTAAGGGCCCATCAATCTTATTGATTTTCTCATAGAACCAACTTCTGGTCTTATTGATTTTCTCTATTGTTTTCAATTTCATTTATTTCTGCTCGAATCTTTGTTATTTCTTTCCTTTTGCTTGCTTTGGGATTAGTTTGCTGTTCTTTCTCCAGTTCTTCCAAGTGGACAGTTAATTCCTGCATTTTTGCCTTTTCTTCTTTTCTGATATAGGCGTTTAGGGCAATAAATTTCCCTCTTAGCACTGCCTTTGCTGCGTCCCATAAGTTTTGATATGTTGTGTTTTCATTTTCATTCGCCTCGAGGTATTTGCTAATTTCTCTTGCAATTTCTTCTTTGACCCACTCGTTGTTTAAGAGTGTGTTGTTGAGCCTCCATGTATTTGTGAATTTTCTGGCACTCCGCCTATTATTGATTTCCAACTTCATTCCTTTATGATCTGAGAAAGTGTTGTGTATGATTTCAATCTTTTTAAATTTGTTAAGACTTTCTTTGTGACCCAGCATATGGTCTATCTTTGAGAATGATCCATGAGCACTTGAGAAAAAGGTGTATCCTGCTGTTGTGGGATGTAATGTCCTATAAATGTCTGTTAAGTCTAGCTCATTTATAGTAATATTCAGATTCTCTATTTCTTTATTGATCCTCTGTCTAGATGTTCTGTCCATTGATGAGAGTGGTGAATTGAAGTCTCCAACTATTATGGTATATGAGTCTATTTCCCTTTTCAGTGTTTGCAGTGTATTCCTCACGTATTTTGGGGCATTCTGGTTCGGTGCATAAATATTTATGATTGTTATGTCTTCTTGTTTAATTGTTCCTTTTATTAGTATATAGTGTCCTTCTTTGTCTCTTTTAACTGTTTTACATTTGAAGTCTAATTTGTTGGATATTAGTATAGCCACTCCTGCTCTTTTCTGGTTGTTATTTGCATGAAATATCTTTCCCCAACCTTTCACTTTCAACCTATGTTTATCTTTGGGTCTAAGATGTGTTTCCTGTAGACAGCATATAGAAGGATCCTGTTTTTTAATCCATTCTGTCAGTCTGTGTCTTTTGATTGGGGAATTCAGTCCATTAACATTTAGAGTTATTACTGTTTGGATAATATTTTCCTCTACCATTTTGCCTTTTGTATTATATATATCATATCTGACTTTCCTTCTTTCTACACTCTTCTCCATACCTCTCTCTTCTGTCTTTTCGTTTCTGACTCTAGTGCTCCCTTTAGTATTTCTTGCAGAGCTGGTCTCTTGGTCACAAATTCTCTCAGTGACTTTTTGTCTGAGAATGTTTTAATTTCTCCCTCATTTTTGAAGGACAATTTTGCTGAATATAGGAGTCTTGGTTGGCAGTTTTTCTCTTTTAGTAATTTAAATATATCATCCCACTGTCTTCTAGCTTCCATGGTTTCTGCTGAGAAATCTACACATAGTCTTATTGGGTTTCCCTTGTATGTGATGGATTGTTTTTCTCTTGCTACTTTCAAGATCCTCTCTTTCTCTTTGACCTCTAACATTCTAACTAGTAAGTGTCTTGGAGAACGCCTATTTGGGTCTACTCTCTTTGGGGTGTGCTGCACTTCTTGGATGTGTAATTTTAGGTCTTTCATAAGAGTTGGGAAATTTTCAGTGATAATTTCTTCCATTAGTTTTTCTCCTTCTTTTCCCTTCTCTTCTCCTTCTGGGATACCCACAACACGTATATTTGTGCGGTTCATGTTGTCCTTGAGTTCCCTGATACCCTGTTCAAATTTTTCCATTCTTTTCCCGATAGTTTCTGTTTCTTTTTGGAATTCAGATGTGCCATCCTCCAAATCACTAATTCTATCTTCTGTCTCTTTAAATCTATCATTGTAGGTATCCATTGTCTTTTCCATCTTTTCTACTTTGTCCTTCACTTCCGTAAGTTCTGTGATTTGTTTTTTCAGTTTTTCTATTTCTTCTTTTTGTTCAGTCCATGTCTTCTTCATGTCCTCCCTCAATTTATCGATTTCGTTTTTGAAGAGGTTTTCCATTTCTGTTCGTATATTCAGCATTAGTTTTCTCAGCTCCTGTATCTCATTTGAATTATTGGTTTGTTCCTTTGACTGGGCCATATTCTCAGTCTTCTGAGCGTGGACCGTTATCTTCTGCTGGCGTCTGGGCATTTAGTCAGATTTCCCTGGGTGTCGGACCCAACATGTTGTAAGATTTTTCTGTGAAATCTCTGGGTTCTGTTTTTCTTATCCTGCCCAGTAGGTGACGCTCGTGGCACACGTTTGTCTCACGTGTTTGGAAGGGATCCCCCCGGTCACCGTTCTCCGCGGCCTGGGGATTTCCGATCCAATTCTCTCAGTTGGTCCGGGGGGCCACGCATGGTGGGGTCGTCAGCCACCGCGGCTTGAGGGGACCCTGTGGCTCTTATTATTAATGCCCCTATTGGTGTTTGGTTGGACCCAGTCCCTGCCACTGTCGGAAATTCCCTCCTCTCCCTGGAGGGGTGCCAGTTGCCGGCCGTCGCGGCCTGTGGAACTCACCTCCGGACCAGGAAGCCGCCCGCGGGGGAGGGGCGCCGGTTGCCGGCCACCGCGGCTTGGGTAGCCCTCTTATCCGAGACTCGTAGCCGGTCCAGGATGCCGCCCGCAAAAGAGGGGCGCCGGCCGCTGCGGCTTGGGAAACTTGCCTCTCTGAGACTCTCAGCCGGCCCGGGAAGGAGGGAGGAAGATGCTCCGGCCGCCAGCTGCCGCTGCTCAGGGAATCGTGCGCCGCTCGGGGATCTCACTGCAGCAGAGTCTCACAGTCAGTCTAGCCAGTCCAGACTGGGGTACGCTGTGTGTCCATCCCCTGCCGTAGCCCCGGGAGCTGTTCTGCACTGTTTCTGTTCACCTAGTAGTTGCTCTGGAGGAGGAACTTTACTCAAGAAAAGCCATTGAAGTTCAGGGTTTCTCTCTCAACTGGAAAGGCATGTGGCAAACATGGTGACATCTGCTAGCTTTCTCTCCCGGCTTCTTGTTTCATGAATATCACCAGGGTGGCCCTTTCCTCCAACAAGTCACGTGTCATGCCCTCGTACCGGGCACTGGAGGTGCTCTAACCCGTCAGCAACCTGGGAGACTCACTTAGGTGTTTCCAATTTTCTACCCCGATGAATGAATAGTGCAGCAGGCGATCCTGGCGGCAGGAGGAAACAAAGTCAGGATTCGCGTTATTTCTCTGCTGGGTCACTGCCCCCATGGCCAGCCTGAGCACACACACAGTAGGCGCTGTAACATCTTCTTTGACTCGCTGGTTGTTTAAGAGTTTGTTGTTAAGCCTCCATATATTTGTGAATTTTTTGGCACTCTGCCTATTATTGATTTCCAACTTCATTTGTTTATGATCTGAGAAAGTGTTTTGTGTGATTTCAATGTTTTTAAATTTATTGAGGCTTGCTTTGTGACCCAGCATGTGGTCTGTCCTTGAGAATGATACATGAGCACGAGAGAAAAAGTTGTATCCTTCTGTTGTGGAATGTAATGTTCTATAAATATCTGTTAAGTCTAGCTCTTTCTTATTATATTATTCAAATTCTCTGTTTCTTTATTGATCTTCTGTCTAGATGTTCTGTCCATCAATGAGAGTGGGGAGTTGAAGTCTCCAACTATTATGGTAGATATGTATGTTTCTCTTTTCAGTGTTTTCCTCATATATTTTGGAGCACTCTGGCTTGGTGCATAAATATTTATGATTGTTATGTCTTTTTGTTGAATTGTTCCTTTTATTAATACACAGTGCCCTTCTTTTTCTCTTTTAATTGTTTTACATTTGAAGTCTAAGTTGTTGGATATTAGTATAGCTATTCCTTCTCTTTTCTGATTGTTGTTTGCATGAAATATCTTTTACCAACCTTTCACTTTTAACCTATGTTTATCCTTGGGTCTAAAATATGTCTCCTGTAGACAGCATATAGATGGGTCCTATTTTTAATCCAATCTACAGTCTATGTCTTTTGATTAGGGAGTTTAATCCATTAACATTTTGTGTTATTACTGTAAGGACAGTACTTTCTTCTGCCATTTTGCCTTTTGGATTTTATATGTCATATCTAATTTTTCTTTCTTTTTACCTTTACTGATAATCTTCATTTCTGTACTCTTCTCCACACCTCTGTCTCCTGTCTTTTCCTATCTGTCTCTAGTGCTCCCTTTAGTATTTCTTTCAGAGCTGACCACAAATTCTCTCAGTGATTTTTTGTCCGAAAATGTCTTAATTTTCCCCTTGTTTTTGAAGGACAGTTTTTCTGGGTATAGAATTCTTGGTTGACAGTTTTTCACCTTCAGAATCTTCAATATATCATACTGCTGCCTCACTGTCTACATGGTTTCTTCTGAGAAAATTCACATAGTCCTATAGAGCTTCCATTATATGTGATAGATTGCTTTTCTCTTCCTGCTTCCAAAATTCTCTCTGTCTTTGATATTTGATAATCTAATGTCAATCTAATCTTATGACAATCAAAGTCATTTTGGAGTAGATCTATTTGGATCTGTTCTGTTTGGGGTATGCTGCACCTCTTGGATGTGTAATTTTATGTCTTTCATAACAGTTGGGAAATTTTCAGTGATTGTTTCCTTCATTAGTCTTTCTCCTTCTTTTCTGTTCTTTTCTCCTTTTTGGACACTCACAACATGTATATTTGTGTGCTTTATGTTGTTATTCAATTCCCTAAGAACCTGCTTATATTTTCATATTCTTTTCCCTATATTTTCTTTTATGTGTTGGATCACTGATGTCTTATCCTCTCCTTCACTAATCTTTTCTTCTGCCTCTTCAGTACTGTTGTTGTAGATGTTCATTGCTTTCCTCTCTTCTATTGTGACTTTCGTTCCCATAAGTTCTGCTATTTGGTTTTCAAACTTTCAAATTCTTCTTTTTGTTCACCCAATGTCTTCTTTATATCCTCCCTCAATGAATTGATTTGATTTTTGATGAGATTTCGGAGGTCTGTTCAAACATCCTGAATTACTTGCTTCAACTCCTGTATCTCATTTAAGTGTTGGTTTATTCCTTTTACTGGGCCATATGTTCAGTTTTCATAGTATGACATTTTTTTTCCCGGGCATCTGGGCCTTTGATTTCCTTAATTAGTTTATTCTGGAAGTTGTTTTCACTCTTTTACCTAAGGTTTTCTTGTTGGATGGCTTTGTTCTCTATCTGTTCTTTGGCATTCAGTTCTACTTATTGTAGACTTCTAGCATAGGTTCTGTTTAGCTGAACAGAATTTTTCAGTTTTTGTTTTTCTGTTTCTTGCCCAGGCTATATGGCATGCCCCCAGCTGTTTTTTTGAGGAGGTCTCCTTATATATTATCAACCCCAGTCAGGTTTTGCCAGACCAGATAGGGCCATGTCTCTGGAGGAGAGAGTCACCAGTATCAAGTTTCCTTGAGGGTGAGACCCAGCAGGTTGTCAGACTTTCCTATGAAGCCTATAGACTCTACTTTTCCTATCTTGCCCAGCATGTAGTGCTTGTCTGCCAGCAGCTTCCCACCAACAAAGTGAGGGGGTGCCTTTAATTTCAGCAGTCTCTTCCTGCCAGTGGTGTGGGTTGAGATGGAGGCTGAGGTAGAGGACAGGCTTAGGTTAATTCTGTTTTCCAGCCCCTGGGTTGTGAATTCTCTGAAGGGGGAGCTCCAGTTGAGCTTGGCGCTACCCCCCTTTTCTTGGGGAAAATATACCCTTTAGAGAGTTGTCCCCATACACCTGACTGTTTTTTTGTCTCTCAGACATGCTTTAATTCTGCCCTTGGCTTGGGCAGTGCTGGAGCCTAAGAGTGTTTGCAGTTCTCTCTAATGAGGTGTTGAGAAGTTAAAAAACAAACAAACAAACAACTTTTCAGAGCCAAACCCTTTCTCCCTAGATTTGCCAGTCAAGAGCTGGAGTTAGTATATGGCTCTGTGTGTCTAGGTTGTGTGTGCCCCTTTTCTGGGGGTCCAGCCTTATTCCAGTCTTTTGTGTTGTCCATCTCAAAAAGCCTCTATTTTTTTCATCAACCCTGCCCTCTCTGACAGGGTGAAAACTCCTAGTTCCTTTAGTGCTTACTCCAGGTTGATCTGTGCTCAGGGCCTGTTTTCAGCATTCCATGTTTGTTAATTAATTCTGCAATTGGAGCTTGTTTGAGCTAATTTTTTTGCTACTTGTGAAATCTGTTTCCTTTCCTCTTGGGGAACAGGGCTGCTATGCCTGTGGGGGTGGGGCACTGGCCTCCACCACTTGGGAAACTTACAGTTCTGCGTGGGGTCTCAGCCGTTCCACCTGGTCCTAACTGGTGTACACTGTGTGCCTGGTTCCTGATATCCCCCCAGCAGTTGTTCCATATAGTTACCCACCCACCCCAACCCGCCCCCACCCCCCTTCTTATGCAAGTGCAGTGGGAGGGGTGCTGTCCGTGGTGGGAGAATTCCATTTCAGCAAGCAGCAGGCAACATGTGCTGTTCAGGCTGTGAGTCAGAGCTGTGGAGGGCACACCAGGCTTGGGCAGGGCAGGGCACAGGCTTTCAGGCCAGCTGGTCCAGGCAGGCCCACAGCAGTAAAGGGTGCTGGGAACAGGCTGACAGGCAGGAATGCTTTGCAAAGCTGGTACTGGGTTTTTAGGTTTTTTAATGCAGTAACCCTTGTCCGTGCTTAGTGTAATAGTCAGCGTACAATTTGCATGCCTAGATCATTGAGAACTTTGTGTATATACAGACATTGAGACTTGCACTTGGCCTTTTACTTATACATGCCCCACCCACCTTTACCTCCCTCCCTAAACACACGGGCTGTCCTATCACTCCAAGAATTAAGACAAGTAGGATTTTCTTAGCTTCAAGCAGAAATGAAAAATCAATGCTAACCCCTTGCAAGCTACTTGTTTAGTTTATTAAACCCTTCCCTATTTGGGGGCTCACAGTGCTCTCCAACTCCATGAGGTCCCCACTGTTCTCTCCAAGTCCAAAAGCTCAGGGAATTTGAATCACTGGTCTGCAGACACAGCTAAGTAGAAGTAGAAATGAGCAGAATGCAGCAACAAGGCCAGATGAAGTGGTTTAGGGACATTTCCAGCATGTGGTACTTGGACTGTGGCCGGTGCACATGTGAGGAGGGTGTGGGAGAGTGCTGTGCAGCATATCCAGTCATGAAATACTGTCCGGTGCCTCATTCAGTGGAGGACAGTCGGGTTTTCACAGAACCCTGAAGGTGGACCGTCAGTGTGTTCCAAGGAGGAGAGGCCACCAGTGGGCAGCCCAGGAATAGGCTCTGTTTGCCTCACTATGTGCTTTGTTAAAATGGAAAAAAATCTGGTTGACAAGGAGGGAATGTGACAATTTATTAACCTCTTGACATGCTACATAGTGGGTTTTAACTTGCCCTTGAACATGTCTTTGTTTCTCAGGGCAAATGGCTCCTTGTACGAGATCTTGCAAGTGGACTTTGGAGTTGACAACAGCAGTGGCCTGGCTGGCGCCCAGCAGATCACCTGGCAGGTGGAGTACCCGGCGGAGGCCTCCATGAGCGAGCTTGTCGTCTCCGAGATCTTTGTAAGCCAGACCACCTTCGTGGGCATCGTCCCTCTGGCAATGGTAAGGTGTTGAGCCTTCAGGAAAGGGGTCACAAAGAAGTCACTTCACCCAACTTCAGTATTCAGAGACACATGAAACACTGTACTCTGCTACTCCCCCGGCACCTGATGCACATTGCTTAAACAAGGAAAATACAATGAAACTTCATTTTATTTACCTGCTTTCTGGAGTGGCTCCTTGGGAACTATTGAGACTCTGCTGTGTAAATCCCTTTCCATTTGTGGGTTTTGCTGAGCTGTTTCTTGGGGAGCCCTTGTGTTTTATTGCCATGTTCTGCACCCTTGTTAGGACCACATGCTGCCCTGAGTGAAGATGGTTTCGTTGGACAGCACGGGGGTTATGTGGTGGGAACAAAAGCTCTGCACGCTGAGTGACCGTCTTTTTGCCAGCCAGCTTTGCCCTCAGGGTCCCCAGGGGCTTGTGGGCTGGCAAACTCTAAAATACAGATGGAGCCCTAGATCCTGGGGGCGCTGCACTGCTGGGGTGGGATAGGTGCTTGGAGTCCATGAAACCGCTGAGCTGAAGCTTCACGCGTGGCCAGGATCAGGAGTCGTGTCCAAGAACAGGGTTGTGGATGAGGTTCCCAAGCCTAAAAAGGAAGGTACTGGTGGGTCTTGAGAATGATAAGCCCAAGGGACTGCCCCATTCTTAATTCCCCATGCCACCCAGGGATTTAGAGTAAACCAGGCATATTCTGCATGGGCGTGACCTTCCTTCCTGGGAACCCATTGTGGGGGGTCCACACCCTGATATCCTAGGCAAATCTGGGGGCCCTTTCATCACCCACCTCTCAAGGTGGTTTCCTGAGTCAAGACCTTGCATGTGAAAACCGCGCGTCCTGCAGCCAGCCCTGCATGCCCCAGGTCCTGTTGCTCAGCTCTTTTCTCTCCTCTACCTGACGCAGTTTTCCCTCCCTCTCCCGGGTCTGGATCCTCTC
The DNA here is from genome assembly GCF_023851605.1 of Tamandua tetradactyla. Classification (NCBI taxonomy): domain Eukaryota; kingdom Metazoa; phylum Chordata; class Mammalia; order Pilosa; family Myrmecophagidae; genus Tamandua; species Tamandua tetradactyla. The sequence goes on along the minus strand of NC_135331.1, from coordinate 6,712,943 downwards.
CCTCCATCAGGACTTGATGCTAGCGGCACCTCCCCTGCCCACCCCGGCTCGCGTGGGCTCTCATGCCCCGCCTTGCCCATCCCTGACCATCTTACTGCGTCCTTCATGTTCTTCCTGGGCCTTGCCACCTGTTGGGATGCCGGGTTCCTCATTGCTGTCCTCACCAGCAGGTGAGACGGTGAGGGCGGGTCCTGCTGCTCCTGTCCATGCAGGTCACTCCAGCACCGAGGACAGCACCTGGCTCTCTGTTACCCTGTTGGAGCTGCCGCCTGGGTGTAGGGGCCTCACGCTGCGCTGTGGGATACTGGCTGCTCTCTGTACTCAGTACACAGGTCACGGGGGTCTCACGCTGCCTGGTGCCACCGAGGGTGGGATGCAAAAGGACAGCGTCATGCCCTCGTGCCCGGGCAGGGCTGGGTTCTCCGGGGAGCTTGTGCGTGTTCACCTGCCAGGGAGCAGGGCACAGGCTGGGTGTGGACTCCGTGTTGGCACAGCGCAGCCCACAGGCCTGATCCAGCCCACCGCCTGCTTTTTGAAGTAAGGTCTTCCTGGGACCCGGCTGTGTGGTGTTTCTGATGATCTGTGCTGCTTTAATTGAGTATTTGATCAGGACATCACTTGTGGTGTCTCATACTAAATACCGTTCTGAGGGGCGAGCCTGTGCCTGGGGCTGCTGGGCTGTGGGGACTGTTCTCCTGTCTTGGGACAGCCTCTCCACAAACACTCCTGCCCTCTCTGGCTGATTGGGACAGCGTCAGGAGGGGCAGGTCGTGTGGTGGGAACGGGGCAGAGTGGGGGTGGGAGCGGGCTGGGGCTCTCTGCGGGCTGGGGTGGGAAGGGTGTCCTGCCTCCTTCTTGGCCTCCTGGCCTGGAACCTGGCAAGGAGGCCTGGGTGCAAATGCTTCTTTATTTCAGCCAATATCTGCGTGCCTGCCATAATGCCAGAGGGGGGTGAGCACAAAGGCTATTTTGAGATGCCTGTAACACGTGTAACGTGAGACGGAAATATCTGTCACTTCCGTTGGTGATGAGAGCCTGGGACTGCTAATTCCACTGGGGTTTGTTGCCCACATTTGTCATTGAAATAAATGCCTACGTTCAGATAGAGGTGAATAGAAGTAAAGATGTGTGTGTGTATGTGTCTGTGTATGTGTGTGTGTCCATGTGTGTGTCTGTGTGTGATATGTGTACGCATCTGTGTCTCGGGTACGTATATGTCTGTGTGTGTGGCTTCCCCCACAGTGTGCTGCCCCCCTGAATTCTAATGGTGGACCCCTTCTATGGGCCCAGTTAGGAACCCCACGGATTTTCCACTGGGTGTAACGGGAAGCCACTGGAGGTATAAGTTGGGGTGAAGTAGGCAGCCTGGTCTGATTCCCATAGGAAAGCACACCAGTGAAGGAACACTGACTTCAGACCCTAGAATGCTGTTAGCACATGTTTACTGAGCAGATATCATCAGGCACTGGGTGAGGCGCGGTGGCCTAGCTGGTGAGGACGCCACGGGCAGGGCCACTGGGAACATATATTTGCTGTACGATGCTGTGAGCCAAGAGGTGGAGCTTGGATGGGCCATGGAGCTCCCTAGCCCACCCTCTTCTCCGTTCTCATGGACAGCCCCCACCCGAAGCCCACCCTTTTCTCTCCTTTCCTGCTGATAGCCCTGCCCAAGCCCACCCTCTTCTCTCCATTCCCACAGACAGCCCTCTGCCCAAAGTGCACATCTTCTTTCTTTGATGACTGTCACAAGCTTTTCGGTCTCCCTGCGGGCATCCTCCGTTCCCTCTACTCCACACTCCATGTGCCTCCAGGAGTGCACTGTCTCCCATAGTCTCCCTGTCGAATCCTCCCTCCTCAGTGCAGTCTGCAGGGTGCTGCTGACCCTGCTCCCACCACTCCTGGGTCTCACCTCCCCACTCTTCCTCTTGCTCTGTGTAGTCAGATTCTTTTCTGCCCCAGGACCTTTGCTTGACCTTGACTTCTACCTAGATTTCTCTTCCTCCTTCCTTCAAGCTTCTGTCATCTCATTATTCCAATCTCAGCTCAGATGGTGGGAAATGCATCCTGGGGAGATGATGGATGCTTTTTTTTTTTTTTTTTTTTTATGTCTTTTGTAAATAAGCCTCTCACATTTGGGAATGGAGTGGAGGAGGGAGGGGTACCTTGAAGGTGGGAAGAGGAAGACAGAGGAAGGGAGGGCCTTTCCCAGCCCAGAATGAGAATATATGGTGTGCTGGTTTGCTACTGTTATGTACCACACATAAGCCATTTCCTTTTAATCCTAATTCATTCTTGTGGGGGCACACCTGTTGTTTGGGTGAGATCTTTTGGTTAGGTTGCTTCTATGGAGATGTGACCCCACCCATTCAAGGTGGGCCTTAATTACTTTAGTGGAACAAGGACTAGCAAATGCCAGCCATAAGCCTTCACGTGTGACAGACATTGATTGGCCTTCCTTGAGTCAAGGTAACTTTCTCTGGATGCCTTAGTTTAGATATTTTCATGGCCCTAGACTTGTAACTTGTCACTTAATAAATCCCCTTATAAAAGCCAGTCCATACCTGGCATATTGGACCCCAGTAGCATGAGGGAACCGAAACACATTGTCTTGAGTAGAGAGGGAGCAGCCATGCAGGACGGTGTATTTTATTGGACTAGCACAAGAGTAACTTGTTTCAGCATCCAGGTGGCTTGGCCAGTGGCTGCAGGTCCCTCCACTGGCCACAATGGAACTCCTGGAGTGCCAGGGCAGCCATGTCTTTTCTGGGATCAGTGTGCCTGCTGACCCCAAAAGACCAATGGAGAACTTATTCTTGTGACGCTCCTGCTTCTTGTCACTGTTTTTTTCATTCCTGCTATTGCTGTTTGTCTTTTTCCTGGTTGCTTCCCATATCGGTGGGACTCGGGTGGGGCAGCCTCTGTAGGCAGAGCCTCCTGCCTCTGAGCCAGCCCTGGGGGGTCTTTTACCCCGAGGAGCATCACAGAGACCCCTGGGGACCTGCCCCAGCTCTGGAACATCTCGATTTGTCCCCTAAAGTTTAGAAGGCCGTGAATGGCTCTCTTTCTTGTCCTTTGTCTTTTGTTTTGTTTAAAACTTTTAAAAATGAAATTTAAATGTTGCTTGAACATGTTCTCCTAAAACCTCCCCTGTAAGGTATGATGGTCTATTGACTAACTCCCACTTCCAGTCCCCTGCCCTCAATTCACTATTGCTTATAATTTTATATTTTCTTCCAAACTTTATCTTTTTATCTATATTCATACATGCATATGTGGCTGCAGAAAATACATGGCATTGCTGTGTGTGTGGGCGTGTTTTACAGCCAAGGGCTTTATGCTGTGACTAGCTCTTTGCAGTCAGCAATATGTTTTGGAGACTTTTCTGTGCCCATAACAATAGAGCTACCAAATCCATTTTTTTAATAACGGCGTGATCGTGTTCTATACAGTAGGATATGCCAGAATTTATTTGGCCATTTTCCTGCTGATGAATTTTACCATTTAGAATATTTCAATTGCAGTTGTTCCCCTTCCCCCCCTCCGCCACTGTGATGCATCCTGGAAAGCTCCATCTGGTTTGGGGGTGGAAGTGGGTTTTGTATCATGTGCCAAGTGGCAGCAGCCTGAAGCACAGTGATCCATTAATAATGCCTGCTTTGGGTGTGGGAAGGGGAGGTGGGGGTGGTTTTCACACCGTGGACCTGCCCGCCTGGTCCTGTACTGTGTTCTGGGTTGCCAGTGGGAATCGAAGTTGAGGGGAATGACTCTGAAGAGCCCGTAATTGAGCCGCAAGAAGTTCACTGCCAGTGGGGTTGACTTGGCCATGCTTTGCACGGCAGGAAAGAGAATTCAGTGTCTCTGTAAGTTATTTTTGTGGACCCCTCACTTCAGGATCCTACCCAGAGGGGCACGTCTGGACAGTTACCTTTTCAAGACCACACCTGGCAAGCGGTGTCCCGAGTAAACGTAGAACGGTTTGGTGTTTTATGTCTTTATATGTACGGGAAAGAGCAAGGTGTTCTGCCAACAGCTGTTACCTGGTCACGCACATATGGTCCCCTCTGGTTGATCCATCTGCTCACAGGCGGCATGAGCCATCTTAAATTGCCAAGGAGAACGTGTGTCTGGTGGGTCCAGTTTACAGGTGAGCAGACATTGCCCTCTGTTGCAGAAGATGCAAGCCCTGGGCCTTGTAAGTGTGCTGTGCGAGTGACTGTGGGAGCGGGGAGTGGCTACAACCCACGGCCTGGGGTGAGTCACAGCCCCCAGCTCGTGGTAGTTCCATCCACGAGTACCAGCAAGAAAAGAAAAGAAAAAACATCACCCTAAGATGTTAGAGCATTGCCTAGCACATCCTAACATGTAACACTGTAGAAGGGGGGCTCCCGGAGAGCAAGCTGGAGTCGGCCAAGTGGGAAAGAAGGAAAAAACAGAACAGATTAAGGTGTTTGGTTCAGCTGACCCGCCTCTACTTGGGAAAACCTTTGCTGACATATAATTCTGAAGGTGAGAGGGGCAAACAGACCCAGTGAAATGAGTTCAGGCAAGAAATGAGTGATTGTTTTACCGGGGAGAGTGCAGCGATGGAATGCCGGGTACGTGTGCGGCCGGAGCGTGATATGACAGCTTTCAGAGGCCCTGTGAGTGCCATCAACGACATATGTCACATAAGTGGCCGCTGCAGCCCCTCCATCCTTCCCTGTTTCTCTGAATTGCCTGGCTTTGCTGGCCTGTGAGCCTGGATGACAAACTCAAGAGCAGGGAGGTGAAGGACTTTCTGTTCTGGTTTTATACCTCCTTAAAGGTGGTAAACTCCTCAGGATGCTGTCCTGGGAGACAATGATCTTCTTTTTGGAAAAAAAGAAGAGATCAGTTTTACTGTTGATGGGGAGAACTAGGTTATTTATCACATCTTGGTGTTGTGGATATACAAGTTGGCTTTGAGGATGGGCTTGGCATTCGGCCCCCCGAGGCTGAGTCCTCTGTTTGGAAAAGCGCAGGCAGGGCTGGTGCTGCAGGCTGGCCTCTCTGCCACCGCGCTGGGCAGCAGGGGACCTTCCCTTCCCCATGCCTGCGGCATGCAGCGCTGCACACTGGGGAAAGTCCACCTGAGGCCCTTCACATCCTGTCTCGCCCTCTCCTTAAGCCGCGTGGCCCTCGGCAAGGTCTGCCTTTTGATACCTCGCTTATGTGTTTAATAGGTAAAATAATTCCAGCCGGAATAACTTGATTGCATTCTTCACGAGGATTAAGTGCAGTGTTTATCACGTTAAGTATATGGCACATGTTAAGGATGTCTTTTTATTCATTATGTCAGCATGCTTTAAAAAAAGGAGATACATAAGCATAGAGCTGAAATGCGAAATATTTAATACCGAAGGCCTGGGCACTGACCAGAGGAAACAGGTATGGTTTATAACTACACACAACCCCGCCCCCAGGGCGCCCCTGCTGTCTATCAGCCCCTCACGGGAGAACAGCAAGAAGATGTTCCTGGGCACTTTTTTGCATAGCTTATTCCAGAGTCCAGCAAAGCTTTCCCGAAATGGTTTTAACTTTGCAAACTGTCAAGAGGGCGTTGTCGGCTGTGTTAGCTTCTCTCCTCCGAGGGAAGGGACTCCGGGGGCAGTTCCCAGCGTGCCCACCAGATGGCGCCGGCAGACCAGCTTGTGGCCAGGTGTGCCTGGGCCTCTGCCCTCCCCCACCTCGCTCCCTCAGGCCTAGGCTTCCAGGAGTGAGTCAAGGGGGACCCCCTGCAGTCCCCCAGCACTCCCGGGCACCGGACAGCTTATAAGAGTGGTGCCATCCACCAGCCAACCCTGTGGAGGACTATATGCATATTTCCCTTGAAGGAAATTTGTTTAAAACGGAACCTACTCATTAGTAAAGATTAAACAACGTTAAAAAATCACCCCAAATTCCAGCACCAGAAAATACTCATAGTGCTTCTAGAGAGCCATTGTTCTGAGTACAGGTTCTAAGTCCACACGTGTACAGAGACCAGGATGGCTGGGTGGACAAATAGACGTGACATTTGGAAAAATGAAATCATGCTCTACCTGCTGTTTTTTTTTCAAATGCTAAATTCCCCCTTTTTGGTTATATTTAAGAGAAGATGGGACTACAGTGTGAAATTTCAGAAGCTTCATAAAACATTAGATGATTAGAAGTGTTGGTTTTTAAAATGTTACCATTGTCAAGAAAAAAAAGCCTGTGTTAACGTCACCATCATTCAGTGCCGCCACATCTCCTGCTACATGTGCTCTTTAGATGCCCCGGTTTAGCTTTAGTGCAGGATCTGTGCCGCCCACTGTGATATGTACTGACCATGAGTGCTAGTTAAAGTGAATTAATTAATACTCAGTAGAATAAACAATTCAATTCCGCAATTGCCCCAGCCACATTTCAAGTCCTTGGCAGCCACCCGTGGCCAGCAACCCCTACGGTGGCTAGTGCAGGCGCAGGGTGTTCCATGCATCCTGAAATGCGTGGGACGCTGCTGGCACCGATCCCCTCTCTGCTTTGGAAAATGCTAAATAGCTCTCTTAGCCTTCTCCCCATCCCCCCTGCCTAGATGTTGAATAGTTTAATGGGTTCTTTTACATTGCCAAAATTTATTATTTATGTTTGGTTATGGAATCTAATCATTCTGCTTGTTTAGTATTAATCCTTTACCCAAGTGCTATACTAAATGTACCCCCACCTGCTTCATCAGCTCCCACCGTTGTTCCAGAAAAGACTGGTATTTGCTCACTGCTGGCCTCTTTTTGATGAGGGCTTACTACTTCATTCCTTAAATCTTGTACAAAATGGGCAATCTTGTTTTGTTTTGTTTTTTTCCGAGCAGTGGGAAAGTAGGTTTCAAATCCTCAGGAAACCATGTTGTAAAGAGATGCACTGTCATCCAGTCTTTGTTGTTACTTTATAGACAGGCAGAGTGGATTTGGTATAATTCTTATGGACCCTAGGATTTTCAGGATGGCAAGTGAGCATTGGCTTCAACTTAAGGTCATCAGCTGCGTTAGCCCTTAGCAAGAGTTAACCTATCCTTTAAAGCTTTGAAGGCAAACATTGACTTCTCCTCTCTATCTAGGAAGGGCCTGGATGGTATCTTCTTCCAGTAGAAGATTGTTTTGTCCGTATTGAGAGTCCATTTTTCAGTGTAGCCATCTTCACCGGTTATCTCAGCTAGATCTTCCGGATAACTACAGCCTCTGCATCAGCACTAGATGCTTCACCTCGTGCTTTTTTGTTATGGAGATGGCTTCTTTGCTTGAACCTTTGAACCACCCTTTGCTAGTTTCAAACTTTTCTTCTGCAACTTCCTCACCTCTCAGTCCTCATGGAATTGATGAGAATTAGGGCCTTGCTCTGGATTAGGCTTCGGCTTAAGGGAGTGTGGTAGCTGCCTTGATCTCCTATCCAGATCAATAAAACATTCTCCATATCAGCAAAGAGATGTGTGTTCATGGAGCCGCAGTTTTTTTTAAAGGGGAATTTAATAAGTTGCTGGTTTACAGTTAGTTCTAAGGCCAAGAAAATGTCCCAGTTAAAACAAGTCTATAGAAATGTCCAATCTAAAGCATCCAGGGAAAGATACCATGGTTCAACAAGGCCGATGAAGTTCAGGGTCTCTCTCAAGGGGAAGGGCACATGGCGAACATGATCAGGGTTCCTCTCTCATCTGGAAGGGCACATGGTGAACATGGCGTCATCTGCTAGCTTCTTCTCCTGGCTTCCTGTTTCATGAATTTCCCTGGGAGGCATTTCCTTCTTCATCTTCAAAGGTCACTGGCTGGTGGACTCTACTTCTCATGGCTATGTTGTTCTGCTCTGCGCACTCAGAATCTCCCTTTCTTCAGAATGGTTTCTCTTTTATAGGATTCCAGTAAACTAACTAAGATCCGCCCAAATGGGTGGAGACACGCTTCCAGCTAATCCAGTTTAACAACCACTCTTGATTAAATCACATCTCTGGGGAGATGATCTAATTACAGTTTCAAGCACAACACTGAATAGGGATTAGAAGAAACGGCTGCCTTTACAAAATGGGATTAGGATTAAAACATGGCTTTTCTAGGGGTATATATATCATTTCAAACCCGCACAGTGGAGATATACAGAGAAGATAGAGTTTAACAAATGGTTTTCAGTGCTACATCATTATACTGATTTTTTCTTTTAGTCTCCAATACCTTATAGCAGCTGGAAGTAAAAGCATAAAATTTTGGAATTATAACCCATACCAGACTCTGAAATCTGTTCTACAAGTGGTTGTTGCAATGTACTTTAAATTTATTTCATTTTGGTATATGTGTTATTTTTCACAAAAAAAAAAAAGAAAAGAAAAAAGAGAGAAGGAAGAGTAAAGCAGAGAATATAGGATTTAACAAATTAGTATTACTACTGAATTATTATATTGATATTTCTTTTGGTCTCCAGTGTCTTGGAACAGCTAGAAGAAAAAATCATGAAACTGTAACCCATACCAAACTTTAAAATTTCCTTCAAGAACTCTCCCTTTGTATTTACAACTTGGATAACTGTTTGGCGCAAGAAGCCTAGTTTTCAGCCTATTTTGATTTTCAACACTCCTTCCTCACCAAACTTGGTCGTTTCTAGCATTTAATTTAAAGTGAGAAATGTGTACTCTTCCCTTTCTGCGAACACTTAGAGGCCAGCTGTAGGGTCATTAATTGGCCTAATTTCAATATTGTTGCGTCTCAGGGACTTACAGTAACAACGATTTATTTATTGCTGATGCTGTAGGTCACTCCTACACTGTCTAGAGCAGAGGCTGTGAAGCTCCGGTCCACATGCCCGAACGGTTTTTGTACAGTCCACAACCCAAGAGTGCTTCTTACATTTGTAAAGGACCAAAAAACCCAAAACCAAAACAAAGAATAACATAGGACGGAAAACTTTCGTGGCCTGCAACACTTTTACCGAAAGAAAAAAAAATGTTTGCTGACCCCAGCTCAAGTGGTCCCGCCTGGCTCGGTCCTCACTGTGGGACCAGGGCTGTGGGCTCCCCCAGGCCATGGCGCATGGCCGTTGCTGCAGCAGCGGGAGAAAGAGGCCTTGTCCCAGCAGCTACTGGCTCTGGCGTGGCGGTGGTGGGTCACTTCTTACAGCTCAGTGGACAGGACCACCCAGCCATCGGGACCACTGGGCGGGTGACATGACCAGTGCCTAGTGGGGACGGAGCTCTGGACAGGCCCTGCTGCCAACAAAGTCTCCGCTGACTGTGAAGGCCACTGCGACTCTGTCCTGGCTCCTCGGATGGACTGCTGAGCCGCGGAGAGACAGCGACTCACAGTTTGTAAAACAGGCCCCAGTAGAGTGTAGCTTTAATTGAGAGCACAGGATGGGAAGAGCCCAGTCACAGGAAAGATGAGTCACGGGGCTGCGAGAAGCGGGGCAGGATGGGGGTGGCAGTGCGGGATGGGGTGCGACCTCGGGGAGAGCTCAGCGGAGTCCGGGGCCTGCGGCTGTGCGGGAGGCCAGGGGTTGTGGGCTTCTCGGTGGCAAAGGCAAGAGGATGGTAGGGTAGTCTAGGAAGGAGGCAGGGCATATGCAAGTGTCCTTTCGCTGGGGAGTCTCTGAGGTGGTGATAAATAATCTGGGGACTCTGGGTCACATTGGGAATTAGAAATAAAGCCTCAATGGTCAGTTGTATTTCTTGTTATCTGAGATCCCTTTAAAGTTGCCTCCAGGCGAGAGGAAACGGTGAGCCCCATGGAAGTTTCTAAGAATAGATCATTTGATACCAGCCACATTTGAAAAGGCCACTTCCTGAGACCCACCCAGGTAGCTGCTGTAACCTACTGCTGATCATTTCAGAGGTAAATTATGCTCCTTGCAATGGGAGGCAGTGCGTGGGGCAGGTGCTCAGCGGTTGCTGGGTCGGCTCCATTATAGGTGAAGGCAAAGGGCCCTCAGGGAGTCTGGCCCCTGTCCCCTGGAGCCCACCCACTCCGAGGGAGGCAGCCCTGCTCCCTTCGGTCCCACTGGGGCAGAGAGGGGCTCTGTGCACAGCTGGTCGCCCCCTGGAGCAGGGAGTAGGCAACAGGGCTGGTCCCTTCTCTGCTGAGGTGACTGGACGGGACCCATAGCCACAGCCTCACCCTGGCCACAGCACGGGTCCCAGTACCACCCCTGAACCCAGGGAGGGGAATGCAAAGCCTTTCATTGCCCTTCAGACATGCTTGGTCCCGCTATTATCTCGATCTGAAGGACCCAGAGGACATAGGATGCAGGTCTTACGCCTGGGTCTAAGGCCGAATTATATTTTCCCCTCCATTGTTGGATTGCTGTGCAGTGTTAGACGCACTACATGACCTTTCTGTTTTCATTTCCTCTCTTGGAAATTCAGATTCTTCTAAGATTAACAGCGTAACTGCTTACTAAATCTTTTCAGGTAGATTAGTGATTCCTGGTTATAGACTTAGAACCCCCAGGCAGTGATAGAAAATTGATGCCTAAGTAGTATTATTGGAGAGTGAAGGGAAACCTGAGCAGAGTTTGGTGACCCTCCAAGGACACTTAGGCAGCACTGGCGGTTCCTTGTCCATGAGCTGCCCACATCCTTCTGTCCATGCCCTGCACCATGGCAGTGGCACTGAGCCCTGGTCAGCTGGGGCAGTGTGGGCTCTTCCTGCCTGGGGGTACAGCAGGGCCACTTGAGGCCCAGCACAGAAGGGGCCCTTCTCGCAATTTTAGTGCTTTCCTCCTTGTTCCCTGTGGTCTGCATGAGACCTGGGGAGCCCACCCTCCAGTGGGTGAGGCCCTGGGGAGCCTACCCTGCTGTGAGTAAGACCCTGGGGAGCCTACCCTGCAGTGAGTGAGACCCTGGGGAGCCCACCCTGCAGTGAGTGAGACCCTGGGGAGCCCACCCTGCAGTGAGTAAGACCCTGGGGAGCCCACCCTGCAGTGGGTGAGGCCCTGGGGAGCCTACCCTGCTGTGAGTGAGACCCTGGGGAGCCTACCCTGCTGTGAGTGAGACCCTGGGGAGCCCACCCTGCAGTGAGTGAGACCCTGGGGAGCCTACCCTGCAGTGAGTAAGACCCTGGGGAGCCTACCCTGCTGTGAGTGAGACCCTGGGGAGCCTACCCTGCTGTGAGTGAGACCCTGGGGAGCCCACCCTGCAGTGAGTGAGACCCTGGGGAGCCTACCCTGCAGTGAGTAAGACCCTGGGGAGCCTACCCTGCTGTGAGTGAGACCCTGGGGAGCCCACCCTGCAGTGAGTGAGACCCTGGGGAGCCCACCCTGCAGTGAGTGAGACCCTGGGGCCCCATCCTCCAGCTGCAGGCCACCTCTGGCCCACCAACCTTTCCAGCACTCGCGGGGGCTGCAGCCCACCCTCAACGGTTGGGCCTGAGTCACAGCCTTGGGGAGGGGGCTTCTCAGGTCTCCTCCTGCCTTGGACGCTCCTTCAGCCCAAGGGGCTGGGCTCCATCCACATTTGTTATATAACTTTACTTAGTGACTTTAACTGAAGTTTTTCCTGGTCAAATAACTGGTGTGATTTCTGTCTCCGGATACTTGGTGCCTGAGACATATGTGTGTTAATGTATGGCAGTAGCATTTTCCCGTGGTCTTGCTTCTGTATTGTGATCAAACAATTGCATAATAGTGACCCAGGGCCACTCTCAGCCTCTGTTTTCAGTGAATGGAAGAATAATTTTCTGCACGCTGGTTAGAAGCGTTGGAAGTGCTAGAAGGGATAACACCGTTTCTTCTGAACACTTTTTGATCAGATGGGCTGAAAGTTGTATTCTTGAGTGGGCTCCAGAATTCTTGGGGTGTGAATTTAGGGCACAGAGCCCAGGGCCCAGCCCCCCGCTGCAGGTTACAGGGGTTCAACCTTCCCACCAGAGGCCTCCCTGCGGGGGTTCCCCGCTCGCCCCGCGTGTCACCGGCTGCTCCTCGGCAGGGAAGTCCCTCGTGGGCAGAGTGGGCTGGGGCAGCCCCAGGAAGCCCAGAGCCCAGTCCCTTCCCAGTTGACACCGCTGCTGCTCTGTTTCTGCCATGCAGGTGGTGAGGAAATGGAGTCAATGTGTGTTGGCACAGTGACGTCCAGTTTCTCCTCTCTGCCTCTCATTTTTAACAAGATGGTGATCACTTTTGTAACCTGTTGCTTTTGTCATTGTTATATTTACGTGGGCTTGCTGCCGTCACGTAGTACAGTACCCTGGAATCCAGTGGTCCAGAGAGACCCTGTTTGTTGTCTCTTGTGCTAGCCGGTTCCTCCGGGGGATCGGCTGGGCCCCTCTGTGCCTTGTGCCGGGTCCCTTCTCCTGGAAGCAGGCCCCACCTGGGGCACAGCCCAGTGGGCACGGTGGCCACGCAGCAGGCATACAGGGGTCCCTGTCCCTTCTGCCCCCCTGCCCCTAGAGGATGGTAGGTCCTTTGTGTGCACTGCAGCCTCCTCCTCCTCGACCTCTCGGTGTCTCCTGAGTTTTCCACTCCGGCTTCTGCCTCTCTGCACCGTGTGAATACTCACGCTCACTACAGCAGCCCTTGAGGCACAGCCTGTGTCGTTTTCTGTACCGATGGTTCTCAGGGGAACAAGGATTGCAGTGTTAGGTCAGGCACCGGGTCGTGGCCGGCTCTAGGCCCTGGTAGAAATGTCGCCTCTCTTTAGCTTCCTCCAGAAACGCCACGAGGGAAAGTGCCGAACTTGTGCTGCTCCCGGCTCACGGGGTGCCGCTGCCTGGGGCTTCCCAGGCAGCCTGGGACACGGGCTTTTCCTCAGCATACCTGGACAGAGGGTGGCACATGGCGCCTCTCCGCGAGGCCGCGGGTGGCACTGCTGTTGCCCGCCCCATTGGGAACCGTCACAGCCGTCGCACAGTCAGCAGCTGTGGCCTGGGCGCGACCAGGGCTGCCCTGGGGGTGGGGGGAGACATGGAGAGGGAGACACTGGGCTGGAGAATAAGGACAGATGTCCAGCTCCCTCACACTGGCCTGCTGAGTGAGCACAACCCCAAATCACATTCTTAGAGGCTTTTTTTCTTTTTGGCGTAGAAATAGGTGATTTTGCTATTTATATGGAAATTGCTAGGAAAGACAAAGCAATTTTGAGAAAGAACAGAGTTGAGGACTTAACGGTATCTGATTTAAGGCGCTACCACAAAGATTCGATAGTCAGTACCGCGTGGCTCTACATAAGTGTGACACGTCCAGGGGCTGCGACAGCACCCGAGGGATGGGCCCACAGTCAAGGCCAGGTGATTTACCCTGAAAGTACTGAGATACATCACTGGGTAAAGGATACTTTCTCCAGCAAATTGTGCCAGAAAAATGACATTCATGTGAGGTACAAAGAACCTCAGTGCAAAAAATCACTCAAAATGCCTTATACGCCTACATATAAAAGTTAATACCACAAAACTTCTAGAAGCAAACAGAAAGTCTTCATGACCTTGGAGTAGTTAAAAGTTTATTTATGTAGGGCATGAAATCATTGAGTGATCTATAAATCCTGGAGATTGCAAACTTTCATTTTTGCTTTAAAAAAGTACAAAAACATTAGACCTAAAGGAAGAGTTGAGAACATTTAGTGATGTAAAAAATGCATCAATATTCAGAACTTCTATTCTTCAAAATACACCATTCAGAAAATGGAACTTTAAGCCACATAGCAATATGTATGTTTCACAAAGGACTTACATATTACCAAGAAAATAAACAGTCCAATTAAAGAGGGGTAAAAGAGTTGAGAAAAAACTTTACAAAAATAATATAGGAAAAAAAAACATGAACACATGGTCAGATGCTCAACATCATTGTTCGTTGGGACAACACAGATTAAACCGCTCTGTGATACCACTAGAATTAAATAGACTGACAGCCGCAAGTGTGGTGAGAACATGGCAGAAACGGAGCTCTTAAATGCTGCTTCTCTGGAGGATAAAATGATACAACTGTTGTAGAAAATAGTTCAACAGTTTCTTATGATGTGTTGCACTAACCCACACACAGGTTTGTGGCTGTTTTACTTGAAATAGCTAAGGGCTTGACGCAGCCTAAATATCCATCAGCTGGTGCAGGGACAGACAGCCTGCAGTCTGTCCAGACAGTGGAATGGACTACTGATAACCTCCTGTAACCTGAGTGAGTCTCAACTCCAGTATGGTGAGAAACAAGCCAGTTGTGAAAGAGGACGTATGCTGTGATTGCACGTCTGTGACATTCCAGAACACAAGGAACTAATTCACAGTGGCAGGAAGCGGGCATCTCTGCCTGGAGCTGGAGATGAGGGGCGCTCAGCTAACGAGGGGCATGAGAGAACTCTTTGGCGGGATGGAAATATCCATATTTTAATTGTCACAGTGGCTACCCTGGTAGATGTTTGTCAAAATGCACCACATTGTGAACTTCACATTTTATGTTATGCAAGTTATACCTCAATAAAGTTGACGTGAAAGTAAACAATGTGGCGTTTTGGTTAAAGGCAAGAAGCCATTAAAATGGTGAAAGCTACCACAGCAGTTAGGCTGTTGAGAGTCACACTGAAATAGGAGTTGACAATATTGTTGGACAGTGTCCTTTCAATTTTAGAGAAAATTGAGGAAAACAAAACAAGTAATGAGTACAGCTCTTTGGGGGTGGGGGATGGGTGTTAAGTGTGAGAATAATACCAGCTAAGAAAAGGGCAGGACTCATTTCACAGACTCTAACCCAAGCTGAGAAGTACATTGAGTTTGTGCAGAGTGATAATTTAGAAAGCAGAAGGTAAGGCTGATTCTCCTCTGATGCTTGTTTCTTTAAAATAAGGAATGCTACTGAGACGTGGTGGGTGATTAAATGAGGAGGGCACAGGCATGAGGTAAGCTGCCATGCAACTTTGAAACTCAGAGACTTTCAGAAATGACAACAGCCTGCGTCTTAGACAACGACAATGCCTGCGTCTTGGACAGTGACAACGCCTGCCTCTTGGACAGTGACAACACCTGTGTCTTGGGCAATGACAACAGTCTGCGTCTTGGACAGTGACAACGCCTGTGTCTTGGACAGTGACAACACCTGTGTCTTGGGCAACGACAACAGTCTGCGTCTTGGACAGTGACAACGCCTGCATCTTGGACAGTGACAACACCTGCATCTTGGACAAGGACAACGCCTGCATCTTGGGCAACGACAACAGTCTGCGTCTTGGACAGTGACAACACCTGCATCTTGGACAAGGACAACGCCTGCGTCTTGGGCAACGACAACAGTCTGCATCTTGGACAGTGACAGCGCCTTCATTTTGGACAACGACAACAGCCTGTGTCTTGGATTTCTGTTTGTACATCTGTATCTTTAGAGAAAAGTTCTAGCACTTATTTCAAGTTTATGAAAGAAATTGTTTTGACTGAAGTATAAAGAATCTCCCAGTTCAGGAATTTTATTAAAGCTGACAGAATCACTGTGGGTATTACGTTAGTTGACTCTCATGTCTTACAGTGATTTCTGTGTCCTCTTTAAGCCACACCTCTAGTCAGTTAGCTTTTATTTCATGTTCCTTATTTTTATCCCATTTCACAGAGTGCTAATGTCCCACCAGTCCCAACTTCTTTTTATTTTCCTGGACTGAACTTCACTGAACTTGTAATTAGTATATATTATTGATAACTAACTGCCTTGGATTTCAAGTAAAAGAACATGTTACTAATACTAGCTCAGACCTATTGGGAGCTTATATTCCCATAACACAAGATGTATGGAGATTGGCAGATGCCAATTTTGTTTCAGCAGCTCTATAACATCAGGGCCAGTTTTTCTGAGAGTCTCTTGGCTTTTACAGTATATGTGTTGCCTCAAGATCACAAAATGGCTGCTATAACTCTAGACATCACATCTCTGTTCTTGACTTGAAGACAGGCAAAGTGCTAAGGGCCTTCTTTTTAAAAAAATTTCACTTAAATGCGACATATATATGTCAGGTTGTTAGAACAGTACTTGGCACATTGTACCTTATGCTACCATTTACAAACATATACACTAAGTCCCATATATTACACATATACATCAATATATGCACACACATACATATATACATATTGTTATATATTTACCTTCTCCAACCTTAGAAGACCTTCCAGGCAGCCTGCCTTGCATGATTATGACTCAGAAGTGAACCATATGCCTGCCCTTCGAGGAATCATTTGCCTAGGGAACTGAGGTTTCAGTGATTGATTTAGGCCACTCTGATTCATCCCTTGGGGTTGGTAAAGTGGCCTACCTCCCTTTAGGTCAGGGGCTACCAGCTAGCTGAACAAATGTGTTTTTAGTATGCATAGGGCAGTGGATGTGGGGTAGGTAAGGACAGGCTCTGTGGCATATCATCTGGGTCAATAAGATATATGTGTATGTCTGTCTTCTGTCTGTCAAATGCCAATTCCAATGTCCTTCTGTTTAGTAGGACACATTTAGGGTGGGACAGGAAACTCTGCTCCAGGTTGGACTTGAATTCATTCATTTACTCAAAGACTATTTACTGAGAACTTATCAGGTTCTGGGAAGTAGTGGTACTGCTGAGATAACAACAGCCAGATGAACAGCCCGATCATTTCAAGGCCTGCCTTGTGCTGTGAAGGGAGGTAACCCATGCCTGGGGGTGGGGTGGGGGGCTCCTGAGATGGTTGCCCTTGGCTGCGGGGATGGTGTTTGAGCAGATCCGGAGCAGGTGTGGCTGAGGGCGGGTAGGGCAGGTCACTGATGAAGAGCCTCACCTGCAGTACAGGTGTGTGCTATGGCCTCTGGTTTCCGAGGTGGCCGGTCCTGTCCATAGACAGGCCGGTTTGCAGACAAGGGCTTCTATTTGGGACTAGTCCGGTCATTCCCGTCACCTCTTTGGGGGGGCCATGTAGGGCTTGCCAGCCTGTGTCGTTCTCACCTCTCTGGAGCCTGAGTCGGAGGCTGGGGCAGAAGGGTTTGGGAGGGTCCTGTTTGCTCTGCTCTGCCTCCTCTAGGTCAGCGGGCAGTGCTGCTCCCCTAAAGAGGGGAGAGAAAATTCCAGATCTCTAATCTATAGTCTGTAAAATCAGAAGGCAGAGCTAGAAAATTCTAAGGCAAAATCAACCTGGAATTATGGTGGGATGTGGGAGTTGTCAGCTGGAATAGCCTGGAGGCTGGACTGGGGGCCCGGGCGTAGGAGGGTGGGCGGTATGCCTGGCCGCTCTTCTATGATCTTGCTGCTAATCCGAATTCACTGGGGTCAGTGAATTCCTTCAGTTAGACTCCTGTGGAGGGGACGTGGAGACACACCTACCAAGTAACATCTAAAAACTTGCTGTTTCTTCACTCTCCAGGTGTTACCATCACCTTAAGAAAGTACTTAGAAATTTGGCCGAAGTGTTAAGTAGTCCTGACAGGGACACCTCCGGGGGGCCGGCCTGTTTTGTGCCAGACTGCCGAAGTGCTGGGACCTGGCGGTGTCAGCTCCAGGTCCTAACGGTCCCAGCAGAGGAGTCAGGAAGAAGCTGACGTGAGTCAGTCTGTCCATTGATCACCGTCTTTTCCAACGGTCCTTTCTCGAGCCCCTTCTCTGTTGCCACGGCAGCTCTCAGCGCAGAGGGCAAGTGAATGAGACAGAAGACTCCTGCCTTCCAGGGTACATGCGACCCCAAAATCTGTCCCCTTTACCTGTCACTGAAGGTACGAGGGTTTGAAAACAAAGCATGTCTAACTGTTGGAGAAGGAAGCCGTAGGGAAATGCCAGCAAGCCTGGGCCGGTCCTGGCCAGGTGTGCACAGCTGGCTGGGGCGGGGCAAGCGGAGTCACGATTACCCCCAGGCGAGTGGGAGAGCAGGTGTAGTCAGGAGGGGAAATGGTAACAGCCAGCTTTGCAGGTACCTGCGGGGCCGGCTCCGCTGCACAGGGCAAGGGCAGAGTCTCTGGGGTATTCTAAATGGGTGGCTCTGTTCCTAGGAGGAGCCCAGGGCAGGGCCCAGGGGCCTTCCCCTACCCGCGCAAGACAGGGGAGGGGCCGGGGCCTGCTGGCTGCAGGTGAGGAGCCCTTCTAGGCTTTCCATCCTGGGCCTGGGCCTCGGCTCCTTAACTCTGATGTGAGATGTGACACCCAAGTTAGAGCCGCAGGGAGTGCTCCAGACTGGGGTCTGCCAGGGGAGAGGAACGGAAACCCTGCTCTGGTGGGACCAGCCAAGCACTAACGCCAGCTACCGACTGGTGGCCCTTCCTGAGCCAGGGGCGGGCTCAACTCCCACAGAAGTGGGTGGTCTGCAGGGGTCAGGGGTCAAGGGGCACCTCTCCAGGGCTGTGGGGTCAGTGTGGATCGAGGCCAGTGCTGTCTGACCCTGGAAGTCTGGGTGTGTTCGCTGGCCTCCTCCAGAAATAAGAAGCCACTCTGCCCTCTCCTTCCTTAGGGTTTTTATAACCTTGCAAAAATCATTTCCCAAATCCATCAGGATGTATATAGAGAGAAGTTAGATGAAGTGTAGGCGTCAGTGAACATTACAAATCTAAATTGCTGGGTTCAGTAACTCTGTCTCTGTCCGTCAGTCATGCTTCACCTGCCTTCCTGATATAAAAACAACTCCCTAAATTGGAGTATCAAGTAAGGGCCTAGCTTCCTCCCATCTGGTAACAGGATTAGTTCAAATAAAAAAGAAACAACCACTTGTCTGCGTCGCCCACCCCTCCTGGAAAGAACTGAGAGGCGTAGAACCTGACAGCAAACTGCTTCTGGCCTCCTGCCCCCAGGTGACCCCTCTATCTCCCATGGAGGCTGCCCAGCCACCTGTGCCCCCTCATGACACTGCTTGGTCATCGCCCACCCCTGCCTGGCCGCAGCAGGGTCCTGGGACAGCTGCCCAGACCTTCATTCCTGGAGACCTTGCAGCCCAGCCAATGGCCTGTTCTAGAGCAGAGTGAGCTGTTGACAGTGTTTGAGAAGAGAGAGTTACTCTTTGGGAGGAGCTAAGTCAACACTCTTCCTCTGTCTCGGTTTTTATTTTTACTTATTTATTACAACCTGTGGAGTGTCTCAGAAAGGGGTGTTTACGGAGGGATTTGGGCTTATATTAGATGATTTTGGAAGGGCTCAAGGAACCAAAGTCTACCAGGAAGTGGGGGCGATTCTACAATTAGGTACCTTTTTTTTATTTTAACTTTTTTTATTGTATAGTTTAACATATACACAAAGCAAAGAAATAAAAAAGCAATAGTTTTTAAAGCATTCTTCAACAAGTAGTTACAGGACAGATCCCAGAGTCTGTCATGGGCTACCATACCATCATCTCAGATTTTTCCTTCTAGCTGCTCCAGAACATTGGAGGCTAGAAGGAATAAATGTTTTTTTATCATCACAATTGACTTCTTTTTCTTTTTTTTTTTTTTTGTGAAAAATAACATATATACAAAAAAGCAATTAATTTCAAGGTACAATGTAACAGTTAGTTGTAGAACAGATTTCAGAGTTTGGTGTGGGTTACAATTCTGCAATTTTAGGTTTTTACTTCTAGCTGTTCTAAGATACTGGAGAGTAAAAGAAATATCAATTTAAGGATTCAGCAATTGTATTTGTTTGTTAAACCCTACCTTCTCTGTATAACTGCACCATCATCTTTGATCATTCTGTCCCACTCTTTAGGGACATTCAAGCTATGGCCATTCTAACTTTTTCATGTTGGAAGGCTGTCAATAATAGGAGGTAGAGAGATGGAACTAACTATTGTTCTGGAGAGGCTGGGCCCTCTAGGTTTCAGAATTTATCTGGCCCAGGGACCCATCTGGAGGTTATAGGTTTCTGGAAAGTTACCCTAGTGCATGGAACCTTTGTAGAATCTTATGTAACGCCCTAGGTATTCTTTAGGATTGGCTGGAATGATTTTGGTTGGGGTTTGGCAAGTTATGATTGGTAGCAATATCTAACTGAAGTTTGTGTAAGAGTGACCTCCAGAGTAGCCTCTTGACTATATTTGAACTCTCTCAGCCACTGATACCTTATTTGTTACACTTGCTTTCCCCCTTGTGATCAGAATGGAATTGTTGATCCCACAGTGCCAGGGAGACTTTCACCCCTGAATGTCATGTCCCATGTAGTGGGTAGGGCAATGATTTCACTTGCAGAGTTGGTCTTAGAGAGAGTGAGGCCACATCTGAGCAACAAAAGAGGTCCTCCAGAAGTAACTCTTAGGCACACCTGTAGGTAGGCTAAGCTTTTCTGCTACATACATAAGCTTCACAAGAGCAAGCGTCAAAATCAAGGGCTTGCCCTATTGATTTGGGTGCCCCTAATGTTTGACACAGTATTAGGGGTTTCCCTGATGGTAAAGTTTCATATTTTTTCTCCCATTCCTCAAGGGATTTTGCCAATACTTTTTTATTATTTGGTTAATATATTCTGGGATGTATCCAGGCATTACATTAAGCTATACAGGATTAAAGGCCCTCATTCTTATTCTGGGCTCCCTGTGTTTGGATTGTTTAAATGAGCTATCTAGACAGGTCGAGTGAGATTATGTGCTACAGAAAATTTAGGTTCTGGACAAAATAAACCTTTCTTCCTTTGGTCTCAAAGAATACGTGAGGTTCTAAAATACAGCCAATGTCTTCCTTACCCTGTGTTCAGAATTACCTTAATCCTGACCTGATTGCCTTCGTTCTTATCTCTAAATACCAGGTTCTCTAGACCCCTGTTTTCTTATAAGCATTTTCTAAAGGGGACCATACAATAATCACTCTTTTGTTTCTGGCTTATTTACCTCATCCAGTGTCCCAGAGGTCATTCACATCGTTGCATGCCTCACGACTTCATTCCTTTTTGTAGCAGTACAGTATTTGATCATATGTACACACCATCATTCGCCAATCTCCTTCTCAGTCAGTGCATCCTTCAGCCACCTGCATTCATCAGGCATCATGTAGCATGTCCAAAGTCCACAGTCCATCAACAGTCTCCATTTGAGATAATTTCATTGTTCCCACAAGAAAGATAACCAATAAATACACCCTTACCAAATAGGACATTTAAACCACCCCTTAACCCTTGTCCCTCCCCTCATTATTTACCTCTGCTGTTGCTGTGGTACTGCTGATGTTTCCTGTTAAACATAGCCCATAGCATGCAATAGCAGTTTCCACTTTGTACCCTGATCTTAAACACTCTGAACAAGAATCATATCTTCAAAGTAGTTCATGAAAGAACTTATTTATATTTGTAGTGTCAATCAGTGGAACACATAGGTCTCCTTTCAATCATGTTTGTCTTCAGTATGGTTAGATTACTTATGGACCCATTAGAGAACCACCTTCACTTCTATCTAGTCCCTTACGTTTTCATTCAACCTCATTAGCTAACCATTCACCCATCTCTAACATCTGTGTATCTCTACATCCCTTATATTCTGTATTATAAGCCTCCGAATTTATTTTTTTTTGTTTAAGTGGAGTCATACAGTATCTATCCTTTTGTGTCTGGCTGATTTTACTTGGTATTATGTCCTCAAGATTCATCCATCTTGTCATGTCCTTCAGGATGTCATTTTGTCTTACTGCTGCATAATATTCTGTTGTAAATATATCCCACATTATTGATTTTTGCACATAATTTTATATCCTGCCACATTGCTGAATTTGTTTATTAACTCAAGTAACTTCGCTTTCTTCTCAGCGTCTTCCAAGTATAGGAGCATATCATCTGCAAATAATGAGAGTTTTACTTCTTCCTTTCCTATTTGGATGCCTTTTTTTTTCTTTGTCTTGCCTGATTGCTCTAGCTAGAAATTCTAACTCAATGTTAAATAATAGTGGTGACAGTGGGCATCCTTGTCTCATTCTTGATTAGGAGTAAAGCTTTCATTCTCTCTCCTTTGAGTATGATACTGGCTCTGGGTTTTTTATAGATGCCCTTTGTCATATTCAGGAGGTTACCTTTGATTCCTATCTTTTGAAGTGTTTTTATCAGAAAAGGATGTTGAATTTTATGAAAGGCTTTTTCAGCATCAATCGAGATGATCATGTGATTTTTCCCTTTTGATTTGTTAATGTGCTGTATTATATTAACTGATTTTCTTGTGTTCCTTGCATTCCTGATATAAACCCCACTTGGTTGTGGCATATAATTCTTTTAATGTGTTGTTAGATTTGATTTGCTAATATTTTGTTGAGAATTTTTGCTTCTATGTTCATTAGGGAGATTGGCCTGTAGTTTTCCTTTCTTACAGCATCTTTACCCGGTTTGGTATTAAAATGATATTAGCTCCGTAAATGGGTTTGGTAGAGTTCCTTTTTCCTCAATTTTTGGGAAAAGTTTGAGCAGTATTGCTATTAGTTCTTTTTGAAATGTTGGATGAAATTCCCCTGTGAAGCCATCTGGCCCTGGGCTTTTCTTTGTAGGAAGATTTTTGATGACTAATTGATCTCTTAACTTGTGATTGATTTGTTGAGATCTTCTTTCTGAGTCAGTTGTAGCTTATTTGTATGTCTCCAGGAATTTGTCCATTTCGTCTAAGTTGTCTAGTTTATTGGCATATAGTTGTTCATAGTATCGTCTTATGATTTCTTCAGGTTCTGTGGTAAGGCGCCCTCCACTCCTGATTTTGTTTATTTGCATCCTGTGTCTCTCTCTCTTTCTGCTTTTTGTCCGCCTTGCTAGGAGCCCATCGATTTTATTGATTTTTTTCAGAGAACCAACTTTTGGGATTCTTTTGATCATTCTTTTGTTCCCCCATTCATTTAACTCTGCTTTGATCCTTGTTTTTTCTCTTCTTCTGTTTGTTTGTGGTTAGTTTGCTGTTCTTTTGCAATTTCCTCCAGGTGAGCAGTTAATTCCTTGATTTTTGCTCTTTCTTGTTTTTTTTTTTTTTTTTTTTTTTTAAGAGAGAGGGAGGAAGGGAAGGAAAGACAGAGAAGGAAGGAAGGATAGAAGGAAGGAAGGGAAACATCTTTAAACATTTTCTTGTTTTATTATATTTTGTTTGTTTGTTTGTTTTTTACATGGGCTAGGGCCGGGAATCGAACCGGGGTCCTCCGGCATGGCAGGCAAGCACTCTTGCCCGCTGAGCCACCGCGGCCCGCCTCTTTCTTGTTTTTTAATATAGGCATTTAGGGCAGCAATGTTCTTTCTCAGCACAGCTTTTGCTGCATCCTATAAATTCTGATATGCTGTATTCTCATTTTCATTTGTCTCTAGCTAACTACTGATTTCTCTAGCAATTTCTTTTTTGACCCACTGGTTGTTTAAAAGTGTGTTATTTAATCTCCATGTATTTGTGAAAGTTCTCATTTTTTGGTACTTATTGATATCCAGCTTCATTCCACTGTGATCAGAGAAGGTGCTTTGAATAATTTTGGTGTTTTAAAAATGTATAAAGACCTGTTTTGTGCCCCAGCATATGATCTATCCTAGAGAATGTTCCATGAGCACTAGAGAAGAATGTATAACCTGGTGTTTTGGGGTGTAATGACCTGTTAGTTCTAATTCATTATCACATTGTTTAACTTCTCTGTTTCCTTGTTGATCCTCTGTCTGTTTGTTCTATCTATAGAGGAGAGTGGTGTACTGAAGTCTCCACTATTATTGTTGAAATGTCTTTCATTTTCTTCAGTTTTGCCAATGTCTGTCTCACGTACTTTGGAGCTCCTTGATTGGCAGCATAAACATTTATAATTGTTATTTATTCTTGTTGAATTGTCCCTTTTATTAATATATAGTGCCCTTCTTTGTCCCTTATGATATCTTTACATTTAAAATCTATTTTGTCCGATATTAGTATAGCTATTCCTGTTTCTTTAGGTTACAAGTTGCATGGAACATCTTTTGCCATCCTTTCACTTTCAATCTATTTGTATTCTTGGGTCCAAGATGAGTTTTTTATAAGCAGCATATAGCTGGATTATATTTCTTAATCCATTCTGCCAATCTGTATCTTTTAATTGGTAAATTTAATTTGTTAACATTTAAGGTTATTACTGAAAAGGCGTTTTTTTAAATCCACTGTCTCATCCTTTGGATTTCGTTTGTCAAATCTATATATTCTTTTCCCTCTATTTCTTGTTATCCTTTAAGTTACCCTTACTGGTACTCTTTAATTCTGTGCCCTCCTCTAGACCTCCCTCTCCTGTCTTGTTTTTTGCATCTGGCAGAACTCCCTTTAGTATTTCTTATAACGCTGGTCTCTTGTTGACGAATTATTTCAAGATATGTTTGTGAAAATTTTAATCTCTCCCTCAGTTTTGAAAGATAGTTTGGCTGGTACAGAATTCTTGGCTGGAAGTTTTTCTCTTTCAGGATCTTATATATATCATACCACTGCCTTCTTGCCTCCAAGGTGCCAGTTGAGTAGTCTGAGTTCAGTCTTATGTGGTTTCCCTTGTATGTAGTAGATTGTTTTTCTCTTGCTGCTTTCAGTATTTTCTGCTTCTTTTCAACATTTGACAGATTGATTAGTATGTGTCTTGGGGAAGGCCTGTTTGGGTTTATACTATTTGGAGTTTGTGGGGCTTCTTTGAGTTGCATATTATGTCCTTTATAATGGTTGTGGAGTTTTCCCCCATTATGTCCTCCATTAATGTTCCTAGCCCTTTACTCTTTTCTCCTCCTTCTGGGACACCGATGATTCTTATATTTGTGTGCTTTGTTTTGTCCATCATTTTCCTGAGATCCGGATAAAATTTTTCATCTTTTTTGCCATTTGCTGTTTGGAGTATTCGAAACTTCAGTTGTCCTGTCCTCCAGTTCGCTTATTCTTTCTTGTGCCTCTTCAAATCTGCTGTTGTGTATCTCTAGTATGTTTTTTATTTGGTCTACAGCATCTTTAATCTCTGTGATATCTGCTGTTTTTCTATTTATTCTTTCAAATTCCTCTTTATGCTCTTCACGTCTTCTTGGTCTTCTTTCTGTCATTAGCCATCCATTTATTTTATTTAGTAGAGTTATATGAACGTCTTTGATTAGTTGTTCCAAAGTCTGTATCTCATCCAGTATTTTAGGCTGGACTATATTTACCTGTATCTTGATATTCTTAGTGATCTTCTGTTGTCTTTGCAGCATGTAATCGAAAGGTTTACTTTGGAAGTTGATTTCCTTCAGTGGTCTAAAGCTTTTTATTTGTGGGATGGATATTGTTCTAGTTTTCTAGCTGCTCTAATGCAATATACCAGAAATGGAATGGCTTTTAAAAACGGGGATTTTAATAAGTTGCAACAGTTTTTAGGCCATGGAAATATCCTAATTAAAGCAAGTGTATAGAAATGTCCAAATCAAGGCATCTTGGGAAAGATACCTTGATTCAAGAAGGCTGATGAAGTTCAGGGTTTCTTTCTCAAGTGTAAAGGCACATGGCAAACATGGTCATGGTTTCTCTCTCATCTCGAAAGGCACGTGGTGAACATGGCGACGTCTGCTAGCTTTCGCTCCTGGCTTCCTGTTCATGAAGCTCCCTGGGAGGCATTTTCCTTCTTCATCTCCACAGGTCACTGGCTGGTGGACTCTGTGCTTCTCATGGCTATTTTGTTCTGAAACGTTCTATCATCCTTCTCTGCTTTGTCCAAATCTTTCACTTTCTCCAATTTTTTCCTCTTTTGTAGGATTCCAGTAAAGTAATCAAGACCTACCTGGAGTGGGTGGAGACATATCTTCACCTAATCAGGTTTAATAGCCACACTGATTGAGTCACATCTCCATGGAGATAAGCTAATTAAAGTTTCCAGCATACAGTACTGAATAGGGATTAGAAGAAACACTGCCTTTGTAACATGGGATTAGGATTAAAACATGACTTTTCTAGGATACATACATCCTTTCGAACCGCACAGATGTGGAGCAGGATGTGGGGCATGGGATGGGGCACAGAGGTGCGGTGATGTATTGCAGCACAGATATAGGCACAGGTTTGGGATGGTACACTGGTGCCTTTCAGCATGGGATGTGGGTCACGGGGTTGTAGATACGGTATGGGGACTATGGGTATTGGGGTGTAGCTCAGGCAGACCTTGGGACACAGAAGTAGACTGCAGTATGGGGGACACAGAGGCAGAGTGCTATGGGGGCAGATGGGGAGGTTGTGTGGATGCACGAGGGCTGCTGTGGAGGTAGGATGTGGGTGGGTGCATGGAGTGTGGGGGTCATGGGTATTAGGGTATAGGGTAGGTGGCTCAGAGGTCAGCGCATGGTGGGCAGGGCACAGGTGTGTCCTTGCGTGGGGGACAGGAACATCCACAGGGCCCTGGATGTAGATGTGGGAGTGTGTAGGGGTAGGCACAGGTCATAGGGGTTGAGGGACATGGGTGGGTGGCGTTGGGTGGGTGGTGCCCTGACGCAGATGCCCAGGTATGGAGGGGGTTGGAGCTGATGTGCACCCATGTGCAGGGGGGTGGGTACGGAGCACGGATATGCACGGGAGCACCTGCCAGGTGTTGAAACTGGGCACTTGTGCTGGAGTGGGGTGGGGGAGGTGGGGGTAGGGGGTAGGGCAAGTGTGTACATTTGTGGGGCATGGGGTCGGAGTGCAGGGGTCAAGAAGTTAGTGCCCGAATGCGTGGGTGCCCACAGTGGGGAGGACAGGAGGACGTGGCAGTGGGGAAGATGTGGCTGTGCAGGTGTGTGGATCTGGGGGACGGGGCCCTGGTGTGCTAGGGCCCATATATACACGTGTGCAGAGCTCTGTGGCAGTGGGTAGGCATTGCACCTGTGTGGGCTGGGGATGGAGGCGCCACCTGATGTGACTGGGGTTTGAGCTCATGTGCAGATCTGGGAGTGTCATAAAGTTAAGCACCCATGTGCACAGGTGGGGAGTGGGGGCAGCAGGCTGCGCGACTGTAGCCTGGGCGGTAAATGCCGGCAAACTTTATGTACTGGTGACCGCCGGCAGGGGGCAGGGAGGGGGAGGGGGTGCGTGGGAGAGGTGTGTTGGGCTGAGGCAGGCATGTGCTGGGAGTGGGGGTGGGGGGCAGTAGGGGCAGGCATGGGTTTTGGTGGGGCAGAGGTGCTCGGAGTATGTGGTGGGGCAGGTGATGGGGTTCAGGTGCTTGGGGTGTGGGGTGAGTCATGGATTGTAGGGCTGCACTGTAAGGGTAGCGTGTTCGACTTGACTTACTTCCTAGCCACCCCCCGCCCCCCTTCCCTGCACTCGTTTGGGCTTCAGGCTTCTGCATTAGGTTGCCTACACCAGCTGGAAGGGCTCCGGTTCTCTGTTTCTCAGCTCCTTAGCCCCTGCAACCAGGGCCACCCTATATGGTGCAGAAGGCTCTGTAGGCCACCTGCACCCTGGATTGCCATCTCAGGTACCCTCCCATCCCTTCTCTAGCTGTTCCTTGGAGCAGGGCTGAACTTGATTTATCCTAGTCTGCCATGTTCCCAGAACTTCTGTCTTGGTTTTTTAAAGCAAAAAATGAAAACTCACAATCTCCTGTTTTTTTTTTTAAAGAGTGTTTATTTATTTATTTATTTATGTATTTATTTTTCTTACATGGGCAGGCACCAGGAATCAAACCTGGGTCTCTGGAATGGCAGGCGAGGACTTTCCCACTGCACCACTGCAGCCCGCCCTGTCCTGGGTTTTTAGATCACTGAATATTATGATTCCTGTTTATATGGAAGGCGGGAGGGGCAATTGACCATTGCTTGTTTTGCAATTTGAATTTATTATGAAAATGGTAAAAAGAAAAAATCACTGGTTTCTCGAAAGCATTTATTTCTTAGAGGATGAGAGAGATGGATACTGGTGTGAGCCAGAGTTTTGTAGTTGTTTTCCTAGCAGCATAAAGGTCAGGGCTGGGTTCGTGGTGCCTTACTTTCTGTGAGAAATACGCTCTCCCATTTATTTAAAGACTCAGGCAGCGAAGGGATGCAATTGGACATGATGTAAAGAGCTCTGGAGACAAAAATTGATTTGTGGCCAGCAGTTTTATTCATTGCAGTCCTGAAACACTCTTCTCACATGCTCTGCCCAGCAGAGTTACTTTAAATTGTTTATGTGTTAATTTAATACTTCTTTATTTTAAGGAAAAGATGTGAATAATCTTCCAAACAGATCGAAAGAACGGATTCTCTCCTAACATTATATGCTTCCTCTTGGCAGGCTCAGCATAGGATGGGGACTAGGATGTAATTTTCAGAGCTCTGCTTTCTGCTACCTTCGTTCAGCCTTTTCTGAAGGTAAAAACTCTCCAATGCTTTCAGGGAAAAACATGTGGTTCTATGTCAGGTTTGCCCATAAGGACATGCAGCCTTCCTTTCTTTACAGACAGATTTTCAGGGAAGTGTCTGAGGCATGCTTCTCTGAGAAGAGCTTTGGATCTCGAGGCAATATGGCAGGCCCAGGTTTACAGCGCCCAGGGCGACGAGTTGGATTTTGTCTT
The DNA here is from genome assembly GCF_023851605.1 of Tamandua tetradactyla. Classification (NCBI taxonomy): domain Eukaryota; kingdom Metazoa; phylum Chordata; class Mammalia; order Pilosa; family Myrmecophagidae; genus Tamandua; species Tamandua tetradactyla. Next base: position 6,684,632 of record NC_135331.1, on the reverse strand, counting down.
TCCAGGGTTGTGACTTTCTGCTTCATCCCTAGCCCTCCATCCACCTGCAGTTAAGGCTACCCAGTGTAGTCTCTGTGAGTTCTCTGTTGTGATATTTATTCATTAATGTGAGCAGCCCAGTGTTTCTAGGCTCTAGGCTTGCATTTACCCACTGAATCCCACACAGGAGACGTTAGTACCGTGGCACTGCATGCTGAGAGGGGGCATTTCTGCAGCACTGTGAGAACGTATTTGCAGAAGTAGTTCACTTTACTCTGACTGGAGACATGCCGTCTGGGAAGGCTTCATGGAGGAGGCATCATTTTAGGAAGAAAAGGAAAGTGGGAGTAATAAACCCTTTAACCGTTATTGAGCACCTGCGGTATTCCAAGTGTTTTACACCCTGTGCTGTTTTGAAATGATGTATGGACCCTAGAAAAGCCATGTTTTAATCCTAATCCCATTTGTAAAGGCAGCATTTCTTCTAATCCCTATTCAGTATTGTATGTTTGAAGCTGTAATTAGGTCATTTCCCTGGAGATGTGATTTAATCAGGAGTGGTTGTTAAGCTAAATTAGGTGATAACATGTTTCCACCCATTTGGGTGGGTCTTGGTAAGTTCTGGAGTCCTATAAAAGAGGAAACATTTTGAAGAATGAAAGAGATTCAGAGAGAGCAGAGCAAAACAACATAGCTACAAGAAGCCGAGAGTCCATCAGCCAGCGAGCGACCTTTGGAGATGAAGAAGGAAAATGCCAGGAGAGAAAGCTAGCAGATGACACTGTGCTCGCCATGTGCCCTTCCAGATGAGAGAGGAACCCTGACCGTGTTCACTATGTGCCTTTCCAGATGAAAGAGAAAATCTGACTGTGTTCACCATGTGTCCTTCCACTTGAGAAAGAAACCCTGAACTTCATCGGCCTTCTTGAACCAAGTTATCTTTCCCTGGATGCCTTAGATTGGACATTTCTATAGACTTGCTTTAATTGAGACATTTTCTCGGGCTTAAAACTGTAAACTACCGATTTATTAAATTCCCCTTTTAAAAAGCCATTCTGTTTCTGGTATATTGTGTTCTGGCAGCTAGCCAAGAAGGAACACGCAAGGCTGCAGCAGAGAAGAGAAAAACGGGTGTAGGGAGACGGCAGGCAGAGGGGACACAGGTTTAAACAAAGCTAGGCGGGGGAGATGGGAAGGGAGAATGGAGGAGACTGAAGCTTAGAGACCTGGTGCCACAGAGACAAAGCGAAGGGGAGTCATAGGGAGCGATGACACAGAGGGCAGAGTACAAATTCTGGTCGGGGAGCTCTGCGCACTGCCCCCGTTTCTCCCCTTCCTGGGCCTGCCTACTAACACTTGACTATCCCAGCTGTACCTGTTAACAGCGTTTCCTTGTTGTCTGAAAAAAAAAGTAGCTTCCCATGCAGCTTGAGCTGAATGAACATTTAACACAACTTTTAGTTGCCACAGGACCAGCAAAGCAAATGACAACAGTTCAATTAAAATGGAAACCTGATGCGCCGGCACAGCTGGAAGAGAGGCTCCTGCGGCCGCCCTGAGCCGGACCCACCCTCGGCCCCACTGGCGGCCTGATTCCTGCATTGAGAGGCCCCCGCGGGCAGGGGGGTGGCGTTCAGGGGTCAGCCTGACCTAAGTTCAGACTTAATGGAACTGGGAAGGTTGGACCCACCTTTCCCTCCCGCCCTCCCTCTCATTTTGTTTTCCTCATCATCAAGCTTTGTAAAAATACATTTTATTACACAGGTAATACGTGCATAGATGTGCATTTCATTGTAGAAATCTGTACGACTTTGGCTGTCTTCTGAATTTGGTCTCCCCTGTCCCTGTCCCCTCCTTGCCCCATCGTCTTCACAGTGTCTGTCCGTCCATCCATCTATGCTCTCACCAGACGCTTATTAGCACAGATATCTTCATAACAGAGACCACATTCTTCAAGGCTTTAAGTAAGAACCTAAATGACGTCAAACTTAAGAAACATGTGGTAACTTACTTTTTTTCCACTCAAGATTTTACTTTGGAGGTCTGCACATAATAAAACTAATATTTTTCCAGGGTTTGTCCTGTGCCAGTTGCTCTTCCAAATACTTGGTGTGTGTGTGTGTGTGTGTGAGGGTGTGGGTGGGGTGTGTGTGTGGGCATCTCTGTGTGGTATGTGTGTATGTGTGTGTGTGGGGGATGGGTGTGTGTTGGAGTGTGTGTTTGATTTGTGTGTGTGAGGATGGTGTGTGGGGTGTGTGCATGTGGGTTTGTGTGTGGGGAGATGTGTCCAGGGTGTGTATGTGGGTGTATGTAGGTGTGTATATTGGGTGTGTGTGGGTTTGTGTGTTGGTGTGTGTGTGTGTGTTGTGTGTGGGGGGGAGGTATAATTGGATAGCCAGGACAGGCTGGATTTTGCTGGAGTAATAAACCAGCCCTGATTTTTTAATAAAAACTTGTTCTTATTTAATAATTTCAGTCTGATAGGGAACTAAAAATAATGCAAAGTATTCCCAAGCACCTACACTCAAATTCCCCAATGCTTACATTCTCTCTCAGCTCACACACACATTATTTTTATTTATGAAATATTTGAGAGTAAATTGTTCGTATGTTTTCGCTTTATCCCTAAATACTTCAGTGTAATTTTCCCCAGAGTTTTTATATAAGTAGAGAGAAATTATCCACAGGAGGAAATTAACATCGATACAAGGAATTCTGTGATCCATAGACCTATTAAGTTCAATCTATCATCCTATTAATAATTGCCTGATTTTAGCAAAATAGATTTTTTTTTCTGTTTGAGGCTCCAGCCCAGAATCACATGTCCCATTTTCATGTCTCTTGGTGTCCTTTAATGTGAACATTTTCCAGTGTGTCTTCTGACCATGACATATTTGAAGTATACAGACCAATTATTTCGTAGAGTGCAGCATAAATAGGATTTGTCTGACATCTCCTCGTTATTAGTTTTGGTTTATACATTTTTTGTTGGAAACTTCAGAAGTGCTATTGTGTCCTTTTGAGGACATACACCGTCTGTTTGTCCACTAGTGGTGATCTGTCTTTGATCACTTCCTAAGGTGGCATCTTCCAGGTTTCTGTACCGTGAAGTTAAGTTTTTTTCTTTGAAATTAATAAGTTTCTTGCACAGAGATACTTTGACACCATGAAAACATCCTGCTTTGATCATGCTTTCAGTAACTATTAGCACCCGTTAATGATTCTTGCCTGGGACAAGTTATTAATAAATGTTGTTTGCCAGGTGGCAGTATTTGAAGTTCACTCTTTTTATATGTATTAGTTGGAAGCCTGTAAGGATGAGTCTTCCTTTCTCCCTTGTTTGTTATCAATATGGATGCAGAAGCTTACTGTATCCTTTGGAATATAATCCATTATTATTCTATCATTATTTATTTTGATACTGAAATCATCCCAGATTGGCCAATGGGGGCAACTTTAAGTTGGTTCATATGTCCTTTTGACATTTTTTTAAGTGACTTGTTACCTTCTGTTTCCAAAATATATTTTAGGTTGATTCTCATGTACTTTCTTTACCTCAGCCATATCTGCAAGGAATTCTGTTTTTTTTTCCCACTGGAGAAGGGGACTTTAGAACTAAAATCTGGGTGCTAGGTGTACTTAATGACAGAGAGGTGTTATGGTTTCTGTGTAAACCCTGTGAGCAAACGGAACTAGGGAAAACATATGTGCGCACATATGCACACGTTTATATACACACTAACATGCATTCCCTCCCTCTCCCTTTCCCCCACATGAGTCCCTACTTGTACTTTGCATTCAGTTCAGCATGCAGAGTTCACTCTCATCCCCCCCCCTTCCATTGTAACTCAGTCTTCTATTACTGACAAACCTGACTCTCATTATCCAAAATAGATTATTTGCTCATTCTAGAATGCACTAATGTAGGTTTGGAATTGTCAGCCCACACTGCTGTGGAAAACAAACCTAACTAGAGTTCAGTATGCATTTGCCTGAGAGTAGATCGTCAAAATAACAATCTCAAAAGGTATTTCCAGCTCCTGTTGCTTAAAATGACAGAGTTTTCTTCTTGCTCTCACCGCACGCCCACCATGGTTCACCGGGGCTGGGCTCAGGCCAGTCCTCCCTGGAGACCCAGGCAGACAGAGCAGCCACTGTCCCGGAGACTGAGCCCACAGAGCTTCCCCTGGGCAGTGAGCAGACTTGTGCTCACATCCCATTAGCTGAATCAGGTCATGAGGCCACACCACAGTTCATCTGGGCAGCAAAATCTAGTCCGTGTGCTCAAAAAGAGAGCTGGTGGACATGCCTTATTTATCCAAGATCATCCTTACAAAACCTTTGAAAAAATTCTTATTTTACAGGGAAGAAACTGAAACCCTCTGCCCTAATCTCAACCAATGTATGGAGGCAATTCATCATTCTACCTGCTACATGATATTCTGTATTACACGTATCAAGTTCACTGGCCCATTCTCCTAATGATGGATATTTAATGTTTCTGCCTTTTTCCATTAGAAACAATGCTCCATTGAGTACCTTGGACAAGACCCCCTCGTGTGACCTCTTCTCTCACTGAGGATACCTAGGGATGCGCAAGCTGGCCAGTCCTGCTTCTTTCCCAGCAGAGATTCCTCATTCCCCGTGCCCTTCTCTGTACGATGGAGATAAGGACAGAAGCAGCCTCATTTATTTGTTATGGGCATTGGATCAGATAGCGTGTGAAGCCCTTGCCACGGTACCTAGCCCAGTGCAGATGCTTATAAGAGCTATTCTCATTCTTCTCTCTTGAGAGCTGAGCTGCTACCTAGCTCCACTGCACCGAAGTCCAGGCTTCTAGCTTTCTCCTTCTTTCTTGTGTTCTCTGTGGGTGTTCCCCACATGGAACAGGGAGCCACTGCTCCCTGTCCTTCCTGAAGGCATCTGGGTTTGGCTGTGTGACACAGCTTTCACCTTCCTGATGAAGAGGTAGGGGTGGCAGGTGTGCCCCTCCCCACTCCTGCCTTCCTCCTGTGTTGACAGGATGGCTATGGCTGGTGCGGTGGGCACCATCTTGCTCCTTTGAAGAGGTGGCTGAGATAGTGGCAGAGATGTCACCCTGACCTTTTTGGCTCCCTGACCAAAGCCAGCTGCCGCATTCTTCCAGATTCCAGTTCCGCAAGAAGTGTGCAAACCCATGTGGAATTATTTCAGTACAAGTCAGGGTTTCTGTGACTTCCGTTAGACGCAGCTTGCATGAAGCAGAGGCTGAACTGGTATCAAAGCCCTGTGCGTGATCTGTCCCTGCACAGCTTCTCACGGCCCAGCATGACCCATGGGCCCCATGGATGCAGTGGAGGTGGGGACAAAGAAGACTGCTACCTGCAGGAGCACAGAACTGATAATTTTGAATGCTCAGTCTCGTCAGCACCAGTATTATTATAGAATTGTCATATTGGTAATCACCCTGAAGGAGGGGACTGTGAGACCCTGAAATGGGGGGGGGTGTTGACTATGGGCAGGCAGGGAAAGCCACTTTCTCTGGACAAAGCCACTTTCTCTGGACACCTTCACATTGAGAGCTGAGGGAGGAGAGGAACCGCGAGGCAGCCTCTGGGATTTGGGTTCTGAAAGGGAAAAGCAGCGGTGATGAAGAGCTTACCCGAAAGCTCACCCTGTCAAGGCCCCGGGGCTTGATTGAGCCAAGGGAAGGGGACAGGGTATGAGGCCAGCCAGAGAGGTGGGCAGGGCTTCCCCCTGCCCCCGTACCTGCGAGGGTGGACCTGCCCTCCTGAGAAGCAGGATGTACTCAGAGAGCTCAAGGCCCAGAGAGAAAGAGCCTGAATTATATTGGGGTGCAACAAACAACCGTTGTGAGGGGGAGGGCTCAGGGCTGGGCCAGCGTGGAAGCAGACAGGCCCCTCGGGGTGGGGCCTCCTGTCCTTGTCCAGGTAGGAGGTGATGGTGTGAGGAGGGAGTTGGCCGTGGGGATGGTGAGAACATGACAGATCTGTGATGGATTATGAAGACAGATTCTGCAGAACTCCAAGAGGTCCTTGGAGGAAGAGCGAAATCAATGCATGTCTGTGTGCAGCAGGTCCCTGGGTTGGCGGGGAGGCTGTGTGTGTGTACCTGGTGGGGGGTGGGAGGGTGCTGTGGCCAGCAGAGCTTTTTAATCCACTGCCAGTCCTCTTCTGGTCTCCGTGCTGTTGTCTTCCTGATTTGAAATGAAAATGAAGGCTGCACTCACGATGTTGATGCATCCACAAAATGACGCATTCGCTTCCCCAGTGAAGATGGGGAGACACAGTGCAAAGAGCTCTCCTTCTGTGCACGTGGGAGCCGTACCTGCTGGGGTGGGGTGGGATGGGGGACAGGAGGCGGGGCAGGACGCCACCTCTGCAGCTGGCCACGCCCATGGGCTGCCTTGCCTCCGCCAGGGCGGGCGTGTCCAGGTGTGCACAAGCACCCACTTAGGGTGGGGCCCGGGCCTCGCCCCCACAGGTGACTCCGAAAACCACGGTGCAGGCGTCCCTGGTGGCTGACGTGCCCTGTCCTCTCTCCTCCAGGACACCGAAGTCTTGAACACGGCCATCCTCACGGGCCAGGAAGTCGTGGTCCCGGTGCGCGTGGTGGCAGTGGAGGAGGACGGCTCCGTGGTGGATGTGTCGGGCTCCGTGGAGTGCAGGTCCGCTGATGAAGACGTCGTCAAGGTACCCCGCTGCCCACTCCCTCGGCCGCCCCTTCTGGGGTCCTGGCGCCTGTCCGGGCCGAGCCCCCTGTCTGCAGGGCTGCAGGCCAGGGCCCTCCCAGAGGGGTAAGGGGCTCCTGGGGGGTGGGGGGCTGCAACGGTGATGGGGGGTGGGGGCTGCTGCTCTCTGCCTGCACTGGGGAACCCCCACCCCACTCCCCGCTGTGTGTCTTCTCCAGCAAAAGTAATATTCACACAATTTGGTAAATCCGCAGCCATGGGGCATTTCTGTGGGCTTCTTCATCCCAAGGAACTGGAGTTTAGACTCCACATTCAGCTGGGAACCATCCCATGGCTCTTTCATGTTCTCCACAGACGTCTACTTGAGCCATCCTGTTCAGCGCTTCTGCTACTTTTCTTAGCACACTTGTTGGCCTTTGCATTTTGCAGCAGAGACTTCAGGGCAAAGGGATGTAAATCTTCAGGCCCATCCTTCCTCCCTGTGCTGTTGAGAGCCCCAGGTCTGGTCCGGCCGATACAGAGAAATCCCACAGCACTTCCTGTGTCCGGCCTGACATCCCACCTGCCCCGTGCACAGGGCAAACGAGACCTGGTTCAATCTTCAGAACTTTATGGTAGACTGAGAAGCCATTAGGGGTTTGTCCTGTGCTAGAGGAAGTCTGGGAGGGGCTGATTTCTTCTCGTTGTGATCCACGGGAGACTGTTCCCAAGACAGTTTTGATAGAGAAGAAATGATAATAATTCGTCCTGCTATGGGCCAGCCCTTCCTGGTATCAGGCCTGTTCATCTCCCTAGAGAAGGAAGGTGGTATGCCTCCACACCTGTCACACTTCCCTGCCCTGGGCTCCCAAAGTCCTTGTACCCACGGGCAGTGCTGGAGGAAACACACCCAAGGCATTCAGAATTCAGAGTGTAGACACACTTGATCCAAACCACACGAGCTTATCTGCCCAGAAATGAAATCCACTGAGGATGCACTGCCCTTGGTTGCTTTGTCAATGCATGTTATTTACCGCCCCATGTCGTGACAGAAAGGAAATATTGGTGCTGGCATTTGGTGATGGTTTCTGTGTGCTTATGCTCAGAGAAATTGCTCGTCTCTGCTGCTGTTGTTTGAGCCTTTCGTCGTGTTCCCCCCACTTCCCCCCGCTACCCCAGAGAGCCTGGTGGGAGCCTCCCCGGAGGAGTCCTGCTTCTTCTCCGTGGAGAGCCTCACCCTGAGAGAGGACAGCCCCAGCTCATGAGCCCTGGATTCCATCACTGCCTTCTACTTGGTCGTCTCCCCCTACAGAAATGTACTAAAAATCCCCCCTACCCAACCCAGTAGGTAAATTGCTTTGAAAAACAATAGTTTTTTGGCTGCACTGTCCCTTTCATAGCCACCTTGAGGTGGGGCTTTCTTCCCAGCAAATCTTGGCCTCATCTTCAGAGGCACGGCATGGATATCACCAGGCTGCTTCGAGACTTTTCCAGGGCATTCCAGGCTCTGTTGCAAACCCTGGGGCCTGCGGTAATTGAGAGGATGAATTTGCTGACTGTGATGCATTTGTCATGCTTTTATTGTCAGTATTTACAGTATAATTTGCCACCACCCCAGGGTGAACGGAGCCACCCCAGAGCTGGGCTGTGACTTCAGCACCATCCAGGGCCCTTTGCACCCCAAAGGTGTGACCCTGTCGTTAGTGTCCTCTGACTGCAAATTGCCGCTCCTTCACCCTGTGAAGGTGCAGAAAACACCATGTGAGCCCCAGGGAGGGTCTTTTCAGATTGAGCAAACATTTTCCTGCCTTGGGATGGTGATTTAGATAAGGGAGACCAGGAATTTAGGAAGCTGAAAATTGTGGTAATTTACTAACAAATTAGCCCCTTCCACCAGGAGTTTTTTGACTATGGGGGGTAAGAATCTAAGGACGTAAATGATTTTAAAAGTCAGAAACCCTGGCTTAATCTGCCCAGATTAGGAGGGACAAGTGTTAAATCCTACTTTTAATTTATGAAAAACAAAACTGCAGCCCAAACCCTTCGGGAGTAGAGGATGCGGTTAAGAGCTGGGTGCTGTGCGCGTGCAGGCTGCAGACCACAGCTAGGGCAGAGTGTGCGGGTGCCTGTGTGCACGCACATCTGTACTTTTAAAAATTGCTGTTGTTAAACTTGCTGTCATCGTGTTATAATGGGCAAGTTCACATAAAAGTCTGCATTTCCAGCGTTTATGTAAAATCACAAGGTCCTGCGGCCCTGGAACCGTCTTCTTGTGACCTGCTGGGGCTGAGGACAGGATGCTCCTTTCCATGAGGGCTGCCCTGCCCCGTTGACCGCCGTCCCCACCACTTCCCAGTCCTGTGCGCATTGAGGCTCTCCCACTTCTCCTCACACCTGGGCCTCTGGTTTTCTAGCAGTGGAGCTCAGAGGAAAGCGGTTTAGCTCTCCGGCCCTGGTCTCTATCAAAAGCCTCACTCCATCCTTTTACCTGAGAGTCCTGCATCTCCCCAGGCCGTGCGGGGACACTGGGAAGTCAGTCGTGCTTCACCCAAGAGAGTCTGGGCAGCCTGGGCTCTTGGAATCAAGTCACAGGGCAATGCCTGAGGGAGGCGTGAGGGATCAGCCCCGTGGGGTGGGGAAAAAGCCCAGGGCGAGGGAAGAGGGAGGCGTGGAGGTGCTTAAGTCTCGCAGGGACCACCAGGTGGAGGTTGGAGTTGATTTGTCCTCTTTAGATTCCAAAGGGAAGGCTCAGAGGGAACCATTTGCAGACTGATGACGTGGGTTTGAGTCCTGGCTCCACCTTCCTTGCCAGTTGACCTAGGTTAATTACTCCACCACTCCAGGCCACTTCTCTGATCTGCAAAGTGGGGCCAATCCTAGTCCAGTGAAAGGTGGAAGGAGACCATCTGCAGAGATTGGTTCTAAAGTCAGTGTATCAGGAAGAAGGACCAATAGTCAAAGTGTTCCTTGAAAATTGTTTTAAGAACCCCTGTGCTTTTGGAGGTTCAAAAGATGATTGGCTTCCTGTTATTATTTTTTAGTTCTTTCATTTGAGCTTTGGCTATATTTCCTAGAGCATTACAGGGCAAGGTCTAGTTTCAAAGAGGGTGTTGAGGTAAGGGCTAGATAAACTAGTTTTGGGGGGAGTTGAAGATAACATAAATTTCCGTGTCATTCTCTTTTATTCTTTTATGTTTTCTGATGCAAGTGTTGTCAGATGACAACCCAAGGTTATGCAGAGCACATATGATCGAATTGTCATATGTTGAATCTGGGTGGATAACCTCAATGTGGAGTGTTTGTGGTGATTAAATTAGACTATATGTATGAAGTCACGTAGTGCTTGATCAGCAATATGTCAATAAATATTATAGCTATATGTATATATCTGTATCTCTTTTCTAACATATCTGTGGTTTTAACCTCTGCTTTACTGTTGGTCCAGTGTGTATGACTATGTCTCTTTTACTAACCATTCTGCCCCAGTCCTAGGTCCAATACCTGGAATACAGCAGGAATTCAATAAGTGCCTTTGAATATATGAAAGAATGAGTGAATGAATTATTGAAAGAGTGCTAGAGCTACCCAGAGATGGAACAAGCTGCAAGGCAAGCATAGTCACCTATCTTTACTGGGGTATCTCCAGTGAATTTTCTGTTACCAGAAATCTTCAAAGAGCATGGAAGGTCCCCTAGTCAAAGGGACCTGGTGGCTGGACACTTGGACCCGACCGTACTATCCAAGTCTTCTTCTCTTTCCCCATGGGGATGTTTTTATTCTGCAGATACTTTAAACATCTCTTTGTGGAGGATAATATATAAAGACTTTTGGGAGTGACAAGGTGCTATGCATATAAATACTGTCTGTAGGAGTTGACAGTTCAGTTAGTGAATATTCATTGCTAACATTTATTGAATACTTATTAAGAGCCAGGTACTGTTACAACAAGTACATTAGTGGTATTGACCCATTGCCTCTTCACCAGCAGCCTTTGAGGTAGGTAGTCCAACTGTTTTTAGAGGCTACCTGAGTTCCCACCCAGGTGGGTTGGCTGCAGAGCCAAGGATTGCAGCTTCTGTGCATTCTGAGTTATTTCTGAGGCTGTGTAGGCTCAGGGGCGGGTATTTTTAGGAGCCGACAGCAAAGCATCATTCCTGCAGCTTTCCCATCAGGGAGTCCATTGATAGTGGAGTTTTTCTAAATTTGCAAAATACTGGCTTCCATATTACCTGAAGGCATGCATATGAGTTTCCTATTGCTGCAGTAAAAAATTAGCACAAATTTATGGCTTAAAATATTTATTATCCTACATTTCTGGGGTCATAAGTCTAAAATGGGCTGGTTCTCTGGAGGCCTTAGGGGAGAATCTGTTTTCTTGTCTTTTCAAGCTTCTGCAGGCATCACATGTTCCTTGGTTCGTATCCCTTTCTTCATCTTCAGAGCCAGCAGTGTGGCATCTTCAGATCTCTTTCTGACCTCTGCTTCCATCATCACATCTCCTGGCTCCAAATCTCCTGCCTCCTTCTTATAGGGACCCTTGTGTCTCCATTGGCCCACATGGGTAATCCAAGATAGACTCCCCCCACCTCAAGATCTTTAACTTCATAACATCTGCAGAGTCCCTTTTGCCATGCAGGGTTTTGAGGATGATGATAGGATGTCCTTGTGGTCCAGCCTTCCGTCGCCCACAGCATGTTTTCTCCTTTTGCTAAGTTTCTTTAAAGGTATTCAGAGGAAGGAAGAAAAGTACAATTTCCATATTATAATTATGTGTTAAGCTTTGAGTTTCTGTTTCTGACAAAGTGATGGCCTCATGTTTTTATGTATTTGTAATTGTATTTTTGTCAATGAATTGTGGCTTTCAGAACTCCAAAAGCCAGTCAAGCACCATCAGCAGGGGCTGTACTCTTTCACGCTTGCAGAGAAATAAAAACGAACTCATGCTGATCTCTAAGATGATGCCTTCCAGCATATGTCTGCGATAATTAAGTTTTCCAGCTCTAGTATCGGCTGAAATAGGCAATGATGAGACACTAAAGGGCTAATAGAAGAACATTAACATGTTAGAGCCTTTCCTGCCCCAGGGAAGCATCTTGTTTCCAAACGTGGTCTGCAGGTGGTAAGGTAAGGTGGTGTGTTTTCTGATGGGTGTGCTGTCAGAGTGAAAGCTAAAGTTTCTTGCTGCTTGCTTAGCCATGTGTGGGAAACTGGTCATTAAATAGAGAAAACCACAGCTTTGAAAGTGCAGCTTCATTTCCTGTGCTAATATGCAGCACCTACCCAAGGGCTCTGTGACCAAAGTTTCCTTAAGTGGTTGAATTTAAGGAGAGGAAAGATGGAAGATGATGTGTGACCTGAACATGGTCCTCTTAGAGAGGCATATGTGAGCTCCTGTCCCCAAGCTGGAGACACTACTATTCAGGTGGAGAGGATTGGACAGGTGTGGTAGGTGGTGGGATTTGTCAGGCTCAAGGTGAATTCTTGTATTGGTTAGTGTTGGATTTTGAGTGGTGGGGGTTTGCAAGTAACAGAAACCCAAATCCAACTGCCTTAAGCCCAAAAGGGAAATGTATTTGCTCATGGGACCAAAAATGGCCATGAGGGTTTCAGGCAAAGTTGGATCCAGAGACTGTTTGGGCCTTGGTTTCTCTCTTCTCATTTTTGATTTTCTCTGCATGGTTTTGCACATCATTTCTCTGTGCTCATGCCCTTCCCTCTCCTAGACTCACCTTTCCACTCCCTGTATCCTCCAGACTCCACTCAGTGGCCCCTCCTCTGCAGCCTCCCTCTCCTCTCCCCCAGGTCCTGCCTGTGTGTGTTTCCATCGGCCTGGGCAAATACGGGTAGGGCCCAGCACATCCTTTGTTTTTATGTCTTCATCCCCAGGGTCTCTTAGAGTCATCAACACCGCCCCCCACTAAAGCATGGGGTACCTTGGTGTCAGACCCAGCTCTGCTTGCTTTAGATACACCAGAGCTTTCAATCTGTGGGCACCTCCAGGCAGAAGACATGGTGCGGGAAACTGAGGCACAGGGAGGTTTATGTGTCGGTACTCAGCAGGTTTTGGATAGAGACTACTGTGCTGCACGTCTAAGTTTATAGACCCAAAAATGGACAGATAACTCCGTCCATTTTCCTCTCTCGCTTTAAGACAAATTTAAAGACTGACCAATAATCTGAACTTTTATGTAAGATTTAATTTTTAGATGTAGGCAAGCCATTCACTTGAATAGCAAACACTCAAGATTCCCCAGGGGAATCTGAGCCTGGGGAGTCTCGTCTGCTCCGCTGGGCGCCGAGCAGCGCAGGAGCCGGTAGGAGAAGTGGAAGCTGCAGCCTGAGCCGCGGGTGGGTGGGCAGCAGGACGCTGCTGAGGACCCACGAGGGGGTGGGACCTGAGGAAGTGGGTTCCTAAGGGGCTCTGCGGTGCCCTGCCTCGAAAGGGTCCTTCTCTGCTGTGGCCATGAGGGGCTTCCAAAGAGCCCGCAGGACGACGCTCCTTCTGTGTGAAGATGCAGAGAAATCTAAAAGAGCTTTATGACTGTTTTTCTCCTTTTGCAGTACCTGGCAAAAATTCCTGCAAAAGCCATGGTGATTCTATTTCTGTGCATGAATTTCCTTCCCTTCACCCATCACAGGAGCCAAGTACCAAGAATAAGTTGTCAAGAGGCTTGGATGTTATTGCCTAATTTTGTCCTTTATGCTGGCAATTTGGACTTTCATTATCCTTTTTGGGATAGATTCTGCTGCATTCTCAACCTTTTGTTCCTGTCACTTTCACTCTGATTTCAGTATTAATTAGATCGTTTGTCCGTTTCTGGCTTTGGCATCTTTAATTAGGAACTCACCTTCTGGTCTAGTCTCTGCGTGATATGGAGAAGTCCCGGGGCGAGCCGGGCTGCAGCCTGCTCACCTCCTCACCCGGGAACAGCATGGACGCTCCCTTCTGTCTTCTCGGGCTCCATCCCCGGCTCCTCACCAGCAGCCCTGGCTCGGGTCCAAGGCCTGTGGTGGCTGGAGCCCTGGGAAAGCATCTCGGACATCAGGCCCTGGCCAGCCCGGTGCAGCGCCCAGCCCCCCGTGGCCTGTCTGTGCTCAGTAAGGGGGAGGAGGACCTCGGGAGATGTTGGGTGCTTGGGTCACAGTTTAGATTCCTGCCCGCACCTTTGTGGGTGAACAGAGGTCCTCGGCTTCGTATTTGGGTTCATGGTGTTTCCCGGAGAAACTCCGATATTGGGAGTTAATTGAATGTCATAACAAAGATCTAAATATAGTACTGGATTTAGTTATATGATGTGTTGAGGCAATTGTCCCCTCCCACCTGTTTTCCTTTCTAAAAGCTTTATAGAGGTGTGGCTGATACACAACAAGCTGTACATATTTAAAGCATACGAGTGTACAAATTCAAGATAGTGAACATATTTATAATCTCCCAAACTTCTCTGTGCCCCTTGCTAATCGTCCCTCCTTCCCCTCTCAGCCTACCCAGGCAACCACTGATCTGCGGTCACTAAGATATATTTTCATTTTCTAGAGTTTTAAATAAACAGAATTCTTCCATATGTTCTTTCTTTTTTGGTCTGATTTCTTTTGCCAAGGATAATTAATTTGAGATTCGTCCATGTTGATATATGTATATATTTATCCCCACAGTTCACTCCTTCGATAAGATTATTATTCAATTATAATGATATGCAATAGTTCATCCATGTGTTGAGGGACATTTGGATGGTTTCCAGTTTTTGACTATTACACGTGAAGCTGCTATGAACATTTGTACAAGTCTCTGTCTAACATAAGCTTTCACTTCTCTTGGGTAAATACCTAGGAGTAGCTGTGTCCTATGTAGGTATATGTTTAACATTTTAAGACATTGGCAAACTGCTGTCCAAAGTGGTTGAACCAGTTTACATTCCCACCAGCAGAGTATGGCAGTTCCAGGGCCTCTGCGTCCTTGTGAACACTTGGTATTGTCAGTCTTTTTAACTTTAGCCATTTTTGACCTCTATAGAGAATTGCCATTTGGTTTTAATTTGTACTTCCCCAGTCACTAATGATGTGAATCTTTTCATATGCTTTTTTGCCAACCACATGACTTCTTTGGTGAAATGTCTATTCGAGTCTTTTGCCCTCTTTTAGATTGGGTTGTTAGCTTTCTTATTTTTGAGTTTTGAGAGTTCTTTATATTTTCCAGATATGAGTCCTTTTGCAGATTTTTGATTTGAAAATATTTTCTTCAAGTCTGTATTTATCTTTTCATACCCTAACAGGGTATTTTGAAGAGCAGAAGTTTTCAATTTTAGTGGAGTCCAGTTTATCATTTTTTTTTAATTTTATAGAATATGCTCTTAGTATTGTATCTAAGCAATATGGGCCTATCCCAAGGTCACAAAATTTCTCCTATGCTTTCTTCTAAAACTTGTATAATTTTAACTCAAAAATTTGGACCAATGATCCATTTTGAGTTAATTTTGTAGATGGTACGAGGTAAGGGTCTCTATTCATCTTTTTTTTTTGCATGTATATATCCACTTGTCCCAGTATCATTTATGAAAGATAATTTTTTGTCATTGAATTGTCTTGACACCTTTGTCAAAATATGAACTGATCATAAATCCATTCCACTGAGCTGTATGTCTCTCCTGATGCCAGCACCAAGCAACTTTGAGTAAGTTTTGTAATTGAGACATGCAAGTCCTCCAAATTTGTTATTCTTTTTTCTTTTCTGGATCTCTTGAATTTGCATGTGGACTTTAGGATCAACTTGCCAATTTCTACCAAAAAGGCAGCTGAGATTTTGGTCATTATCATGTTGAATCTTAGATCAATTTGGGAAGGATTACCATTTTAACAATATTAAATCTTGTGATTCATGAACGTGTATCCATTTATTTAGGTCTTCTTTAGACAATGTTTTGTGGTTTTCAGAGCATAAGTTCATAGTTCTCTTGTTAAATTTTATTCCTTTTGAGACTATTGTAAATGGAACTGTTTTCTTAATTTCATATTCATATTGGTCATTGATAGTGTGTATAGGCATAAATTGATATTTGTGTATTGATCTTTTACCTTGGAACTTTGCTGAACTTGTTTATTAGTTCTAATGGTTGTTTTAGATGGATTCTTTAGGGTTTTTTAAATATAAGATCATGTCATGACTTTTGTTTTATTTTCTTTCACCTTCACTGGTTATACTCACCAGTAAAATGTTGAATAAAAATGAATGCAGAGTGACTTCCTGGAAGATGGCGGCTTAGTAAGACGCGCGGATCTTAGTTTCTTCTCCAGGACACCTACTAGGGGAGTAGAAACGATACAGAAAGCGCCCAAAGCCACAACAGAGATAAAAAAGACAGCGTACCCCATCCTGGAACGGCTGGCTGGCTGAGAGAAGCAGCTCGGGTGAGATCGCCGAGGCGCGCGGGCCTTACCGGGCGGGGTGGCAAGCGGCCGGAGTTACTCCCTTCCCCCTTCCCGGGCTGGCTGGGAGAATTGGAAAGGTGGTCCCCTGAAACCAAGGCGACTGGCGCCCACACCACGCGCAGCCCCCGGACCAACTGAGAGAATTGGATCGGAAACCCCCAGGCCGCGGAGAACGGTGACCCCGTGACTCCCGGGGAACGTGCACTCTCTCGGGCGGGCTTCTGCCGCTGGCGCCCTCCCGCCACGCTTGTTGCCCAGGGCCAACTAGGAAATTCGGATGGGCTCTTTCCCTGGCTGCGGCGACCAGCAACCCTCCCTGCGTTCGGACCCCGGGCCGGCTCAAGCCGCTTCGGCTAGCGAACCCCCAGGACGGCGAGAGTTTTCCAAAGTTTAAGGTCCCACAGCACCTTTTACTGGTGGGACCCGCAGACAAACGTGTGCCATGAGCGCCACCTACTGGGCAGGATAAGAAAAACAGAACCCAGAGATTTCACAGAAAAATATTACAACCTTGCTGGGTCCAACACCAAGAGAAATCTGAATAAATGCCCAGATGCCAGCAGCAGAAGATAACTGTCCACGCTCAAAAGATTGAGAATATGGCTCAGTCAAAGGAACAAACCAATAGCTCAAATGAGACACAAGAGCTGAGACAACTAATGCTGAATATACGAACAGAAATGGAAAACCTCTTCAAAAATGAAATCGATAAATTGAGGGAGGACATGAAGAGGACATGGGCTGAACATAAAGAAGAAATAGAAAAACTGAAAAAACAAATCGCAGAACTTATGGAAGTGAAGGATAAAGTAGCAAACATAGAAAAAATAATGGATAGCTACAATGATAGATTTAAAGAGACAGAAGATAGAATTAGTGAATTGGAGGATGGAACATCTGAATTCCAAAAAGAAACAGAAACTATAGGGAAAAGAATGGAAAAATTTGAACAGGGTATCAGGGAACTCAAGGACAATATGAACCGCACAAATATACGTGTTGTGGGTGTCCCAGAAGGAGAAGAGAAGGGAAAAGGAGGAGAAAAACTAATGGAAGAAATTATCACTGAAAATTTCCCAACTCTTATGAAAGACCTAAAATTACAGATCCAAGAAGTGCAGCGCACCCCAAAGAGATTAGACCCAAATAGGCGTTCTCCAAGACACTTACTAGTTAGAATGTCAGAGGTCAAAGAGAAAGAGAAGATCTTGAAAGCAGCAAGAGAAAAACAATCCATTACATACAAGGGAAACCCAATAAGACTTTGTGTAGATTTCTCAGCAGAAACCATGGAAGCTAGAAGACAGTGGGATGATATATTTAAAATACTAAAAGAGAAAAACTGCCAACCAAGACTCCTATATCCAGCAAAATTAT
Organism: Tamandua tetradactyla; assembly: GCF_023851605.1. Taxonomy (NCBI): domain Eukaryota; kingdom Metazoa; phylum Chordata; class Mammalia; order Pilosa; family Myrmecophagidae; genus Tamandua; species Tamandua tetradactyla. Next base: position 6,667,183 of record NC_135331.1, on the reverse strand, counting down.
CCTTCAAAAATGAGGGAGAAATTAAAACATTCTCAGACAAAAAGTCACTGAAAGAATTTGTGACCAAGAGACCAGCTCTGCAAGAAATACTAAAGGGAGCACTAGAGTCAGATACAAAAAGACAGAAGAGAGAGATATGGAAAAGAGTGTAGAAAGAAGGAAAATCAGATATGATATATATAATACAAAAGGCAAAATGTTAGAGGAAAATATTATCCAAACAGTAATAACACTAAATGTCAATGGACTGAATTCCCCAATCAAAAGACATAGATTGGCAGAATGGATTAAAAAACAGGATCCTTCTATATGCTGTCTACAGGAAACACATCTTAGACCCAAAGATAAACATAGGTTGAAAGTGAAAGGTTGGGAAAAGATATTTCATGCAAATAACAACCAGAAAAGAGCAGGAGTGGCTATACTAATATCCAACAAATTAGACTTCAAATGTAAAACAGTTAAAAGAGACAACGAAGGACACTATATACTAATAAAAGGAACAATTAAACAAGAAGACATAACAATCATAAATATTTACGCACCGAATCAGAATGCCCCAAAATACGTGAAGAATATACTGCAAACACTGAAAAGGGAAATAGACTCATATACCATAATAGTTGGAGACTTCAACTCACCACTCTCATCAAGGGACAGAACATCTAGACAGAGGATCAACAAAGAAATAGAGAATCTGAATATTACTATAAATGAGCTAGACTTAACAGACATTTATAGGACATTACATCCCACAACAGCAGGATACACCTTTTTCTCAAGTGCTCATGGATCATTCTCAAAGATAGACCATATGCTGGGTCACAAAGCAAGTCTTAACAAATTTAAAAAGATTGAAATCTTACACAACACTTTCTCGGACCATAAAGGAATGATGTTGGAAATCAATAATAGGCAGAGTGCCAGAAAATTCACAAATACGTGGAGGCTCAACAACACACTCCTAAACAACGACTGGGTCAAAGAAGAAATTGCAAGAGAAATTAGCAAATACCTCGAGGCGAATGAAAATGAAAACACAACATATCAAAACTTATGGGACGCAGCAAAGGCAGTGCTAAGAGGGAAATTTATTGCTCTAAATGCCTATATCAGAAAAGAAGAAAAGGCAAAAATTCAGGAATTAACTATCCATTTGGAAGAACTGGAGAAAGAACAGCAAGCTAACCCCAAAGCAAGCAAAAGGAAAGAAATAACAAAGATTAGAGCACAAATCAATGAAATTGAAAACATGAAAACAATAGAGAAAATCAATAAGGCCAGAAGTTGGTTCTATGAGAAAATCAATAAGATTGATGGGCCCTTAGCAAGATTGACAAAAAGAAGAAGAGAGAGGATGCAAATAAATAAGATCAGAAATGGAAGAGGAGACATAACTACTGACCTCACAGAAATAAAGGAGGTAATAACAGGATACTATGAACAACTTTACGCTAATAAATACAACAATTTAGAGGAAATGGACGGGTTCCTGGAAAGACATGAACAACCAACTTTGACTCAAGAAGACATAGATGACCTCAACAAACCAATCACAAGTAAAGAAATTGAATTAGTCATTCAAAAGCTTCCTAAAAAGAAAAGTCCAGGACCAGATGGCTTCACATGTGAATTCTACCAAACGTTCCAGAAAGAATTAGTACCAATTCTCTTCAAACTCTTCAAAAAAATCGAAGTGGAGGGAAAACTACCTAATTCATTCTATGAAGCCAACATCACCCTCATACCAAAACCAGGCAAAGATATTACAAAAAAAGAAAACTACAGACCAATCTCTCTAATGAATACAGATGCAAAAATCCTCAATAAAATTCTAGCAAATCGTATTCAACAACACATTAAAAGAATTATACATCATGACCAAGTAGGATTCATCCCAGGTATGCAAGGATGGTTCAACATAAGAAAATCAATTAATGTAATACACCATATCAACAAATCAAAGCAGAAAAATCACATGATCATCTCAATTGATGCAGAGAAGGCATTCGACAAGATTCAACATCCTTTCCTGTTGAAAACACTTCAAAAGATAGGAATACAAGGGAACTTCCTTAAAATGATAGAGGGAATATATGAAAAACCCACAGCTAATATCATCCTCAATGGGGAAAAATTGAAAACTTTCCCCCTAAGATCAGGAACAAGACAAGGATGTCCACTATCACCACTATTATTCAACATTGTGTTGGAGGTTCTAGCCAGAGCAATTAGACAAGAAAAAGAAATACAAGACATCAAAATTGGAAAGGAAGAAGTAAAACTATCACTGTTTGCAGACGATATGATACTATACGTCGAAAACCCGGAAAAATCCACAACAAAACTACTAGAGCTAATAAATGAGTACAGCAAAGTAGCAGGTTACAAGATCAACATTCAAAAATCTGTAGCATTTCTATACACTAGCAATGAACAAGCGGAGGGGGAAATCAAGAAACGAATCCCATTTACAATTGCAACTAAAAGAATAAAATACCTAGGAATAAATTTAACTAAAGAGACAAAAAACCTATATAAAGAAAACTACAAAAAACTGCTAAAAGAAATCACAGAAGACCTAAATAGATGGAAGGGCATACCGTGTTCATGGATTGGAAGACTAAATATAGTTAAGATGTCAATCCTACCTAAATTGATTTACAGATTCAATGCAATACCAATCAAAATCCCAACAACTTATTTTTCAGAAATAGAAAAACCAATAAGCAAATTTATCTGGAAGGGCAGGGTGCCCCGAATTGCTAAAAACATCTTGAGGAAAAAAAACGAAGCTGGAGGTCTCGCGCTGCCTGACTTTAAGGCATATTATGAAGCCACAGTGGTCAAAACAGCATGGTATTGGCATAAAGATAGATATATCGACCAATGGAATCGAATAGAGTGCTCAGATATAGACCCTCTCATCTATGGACATTTGATCTTTGATAAGGCAGTCAAGCCAACTCACCTGGGACAGAGCAGTCTCTTCAATAAATGGTGCCTAGAGAACTGGATATCCATATGCAAAAGAATGAAAGAAGACCCATCTCTCACACCCTATACAAAAGTTAACTCAAAATGGATCAAAGATCTAAACATTAGGTCTAAGACCATAAAACAGTTAGAGGAAAATGTTGGGAGATATCTTATGGATCTTACAACTGGAGGCGGTTTTATGGACCTTAAACCTAAAGCAAGAGCACTGAAGAAGGAAATAAATAAATGGGAACTCCTCAAAATTAAACACTTTTGTGCATCAAAGAACTTCATCAAGAAAGTAGAAAGACAGCCTTCACAATGGGAGACAATATTTGGAAATGATATATCAGATAAAGGTCTAGTATCCAGAATTTATAAAGAGATTGTTCATCTCAACAACAAAAAGACAGCCAACCCAATTACAAAATGGGAAAAAGACTTGAACAGACACCTCTCAGAAGAGGAAATACGGATGGCCAAGAGGCACATGAAGAGATGCTCAATGTCCCTGGCCGTTAGAGAAATGCAAATCAAAACCACAATGAGATATCATCTCACACCCACCAGAATGGCCATTATCAACAAAACAGAAAATGACAAGTGCTGGAGAGGATGCGGAGAAAGAGGCACACTTATCCACTGTTGGTGGGAATGTCAAAGGGTGCAACCACTGTGGAAGGCAGTTTGGCGGTTCCTCAAAAAGCTGAATATAGAATTGCCATACGACCCAGCAATACCATTGCTAGGTATCTACTCAAAGGACTTAAGGGCAAAGACACAAACGGACATTCGCACACCAATGTTTATAGCAGCATTATTTACAATTGCAAAGAGATGGAAACAGCCAAAATCTCCATCAACAGAAGAGTGGCTAAACAAACTGTGGTATATACATACGATGGAATATTATGCAGCTTTAAGACAAGATAAACTTATGAACCATGTAATAACATGGATGGACCTAGAGAATATTATGCTGAATGAATCCAGCCAAAAACTAAAGGACAAATACTGTATGGTCCCACTGATGTGAACGGACATTCGAGAATAAACTTGAAATATGTCATTGGTAATAGAGTTCAGCAGGAGTTAGAAACAGGGTAAGACAATGGGTACTTGAAGCTGAAGGGATACAGACTGTGCAACAGGACTAGATACAAAAACTCAAAAATGAACAGGACAATAATACCTAATTGTAAAGTAATCATGTTAAAACACTGAATGAAGCTGCATCTGAGCTATAGGTTTTTGTTTTGTTTTGTTTTGTTTTGTTTTGATTTTACTATTATTACTTTTATTTTTTTCTCTATATTAACATTCTATATCTTTTTCGGTTATGTTGCTAGTTCTTCTAAACCAATGCAAATGTACTAAGAAATGATGATCATGCATCTATGTGATGATGTTAAGAATTAATGATTGCATGTGTAGAATGGTATGATCTCTAAATGTTGGGTTAATTTCTTTTTTTCCGTTAATTAAAAAAAAAAAAAAAGAGAAGGGATAATTGGAGATGAAGGGGTACAGACTGTACAACGGGACTGGATATAAAAACTCAGAAATGGACAGCACAATACTACCCAATTGTAATGCAATTATGTTAAAACACTGAATGAAGCTGCATGTGAGGAATAGGTTTTTTGTTTTTGTTTTTTTTGTTTTTTTTTCTTTCTATTATTGTTTTAATTCTTATTCTGTTGTCTTTTTATTTCTTTTTCTAAATCGATGCAAATGTATTAAGAAATGATGAATATGCAACTATGTGATGTTATTAAGAATTACTGATTGTACATGTAGATTGGAATGATTTCTAATTGTTTTGTTAATTCTTTTTTTAATTAATAAAAAAAAATTAAAAAAAAAAAATGAATGCAAATGAAAAAAAAAAAAGAATGCAAACGGGCACCTTGTCTTGTCCCTGATCTTAGGGGAAACCACTCAATGTTACTCCATTGAATGTGATGTTAGCTGTGTGTTTTTCATATGTGCCCTTTATCCCATTGAGGAAGTTTCCTTCAATTCTTAGTTCTAGAGTATTTTTATCATGAAAAGTTGTTGGATTTTGCCAGTTTGTTGTTTCTGTCCATTGTGATAATCATGTAATTTTTGTCCTTAATCCTACTGATATGAGGCTATTTGTATAGGAAAACAAGTTTTTTTTCTTTTCTATTTTGAAAGTCAGTGTTAGATAGCTTGGGAGATAACAGAGTTTTGGGGCCATGCTTTTTGGTTTCTGTTTTTATTTTAACTCTGGCATGTAAATTCACAGAAAATGGGTGGGAAAATCACAAAGGAAGAACTTTGCCTTGGACTCCAAGTGTGGGTTGTGTTTGGAGGGGTCACTTCAGCATATGTGCGCCACCTCTGTTTATGAAGACTTTGAAGAATCGAAGGGTTACCCCGTGTGGTAGGAGCTCAGTAGTAGTCTCTAGCAGAATGAATGGGAGGGAGGCTTCTGGTCTGGAAGTTTGTGTCTTAGGATCAGAAGTTATTAACCATAAGCCAGAGTAGGAGATGGACTTTCTGGGGCAGACATGCTAACCAGGGCATGAAAGCGCCCCCAACAACTGGAAGCATTTGCTTAAGTGGGAGCACATAGGCTGATTGTATATGTGTCTGCTTAAGCATGAAAGTATTTTTTTAAATACAGAAGTCAGTCAGTCTTCTTAGGTCTGGCATGCCCCGCCTTTCCGTGGTGGGTCCATGGTTGCTCATCCCTGCCCAGGAAACCGTGGTTCAGGGAGCCGGGATGAGTTACGCTGTAGCTGCCCCTTCCCTGGGCAGCTTCTCACATCTCACGTGTTGAGCATGGTGACTGACCGAGTGTACATGGGCAAGAGTTCCCACACGGTCTTGTTCTCCTGACATCATATAGCCAGTAATTAGGTCCAAAGAGAGAAAGGTCAGAAATCAGGGTTGAAGTAGGACGAGAGCCTAGATGACCTCCTGGGTTTAAACGACAGACAAGCTGTGGAAAACCTTCTAGACTGGCAGCTCCACGGGGCAGGGGCTTCCCGCGCTCTCCCTCCCTGCTCGTTCTCCCTCACCTAGAACAGTGCCTGGCACAGGACCTTCAAAAAACCTCCAAAAATTAACATCCAGAAGCAACAAGGCTCAACCTGCGGTCACTTCCTTGACCATCCTGTCTGGATGGGTGGGACAACACTGCTCAGATCACAGCAGTGCCCGTGACGGGCGCTCCCAGCTCGGAGCCAGCAGGGTCCTTCAGAGGGTGAGACCATCTCTCCAGGGTTTGACGTGCCAGCTTGAGTGCAGGTTTACGCTGGAAGACCCCATAGGGATAGCTTTTCTTCTTGAGGTACTCAGGGGGTGATGGGGCGGCGAGCGTGTGCACATTTCCGTTTTATGGCTTCTCATTTGCACACCTAGCCTGGGTAGAAGAAGTTGGCGTGTTTCAATTGCAGCTAAACTTGAACTGTCCTCAGTTATTTAAGAGCAACAATATCACAAGCAAAACGTTTTGTTCAAGGGTTATGTGGAGTGATGGATGAATCCAGAGGGCAGCGGTCGCATCTGGTTGACCTCTCCCAGCTCCCGCGACCCCTATACTGGAGGGAGATGAAAGGGTGCCCTCCACCCTCAGCGGGAACTCAGCTGATCTTTCCCTGGGATCCACCTCCATCTGCTGCGCTGTTCCCCCATGTGCCTTAAAGGCCAGGGCTGTGGGCCCCATTTCCCACGGCGTGGAGAGTGTGCTGGGCCATCTTTGTTCACTCAGGGAATGTGTCCAGAGGGGCAGCTTGTTCATGCCAGAAGGTGACACCATTGCCTTTACTGCAGTGGGGCCCGGTAGATGTGGGCTCTTACTCTGGTTCAGCTCTGCTCTCTGGGGTTCCTGGGAAATTTGCTGTTCAAGGTCAGCTCCGGAGACAGGCTTCATGTGTGATAACAGGTAGCCTCCACTGAGCCCTTCCTGTGCATCAGTTCATATGGTGCACACCCCCGGAGGCCTGAGTCTCGGGATCTCTGCTTTGCAGATGAAGAGACAGCTGCACAGGGAGGTGAGAATTTGGGTTTAGCTCGGTCAGCTGGGATGGGGCAGGGCTGGGGTCTATAGGGATGTTCACTCCTGTTAGGATCTAGTAAACATAAAAAGAAAATCACAAAGAAGAATGGGGACTCATTTTGTCTCCAAGAGTTATTTTATTTGTCCCAATAGAGACATGAGGAACATGGGTGAGCGAAGTCCTCTAGTAGCTCCCATATCTCCCCCAAATACACGGGAGCTTTGCCCGAGTAATTCAGGAGTGTTTCAGTGATGTGCGTCAGCTGGCCAGTAAGGACTTTCAGAAAGCAAAGCTGCCTTTCACAGCTGGTAGACGTACGTTCTGTCTTGGTTAAAAAGAACGAAGCACGATTTTTCGGGGAGTGAATGGTACGGATGCACAACTCACCCATTATACAAACAGGCATGCTGGCTTCTGACTGGTTATTGAGCAAGATGTGCTTCTGGTGGTAAAAAACAGTGTCTAATCTTATACTTAATTTAGTCATCCTTTTCTGATTACATCTTCTGAATTGCTTTTGAATTAGTTGGCTGTAGAATCAGTGCCGTTATTTAAGGTTGGACTTAAAATGCTAAGAGAAAAATCTCAGGTTTCAGTGCACTGCTTTTGACTTACCTGCAGGGTTGGGTTAATTTTCCTAAAAAGCCTCTCTCCCAAATGTATCATTATGGCCACTTCTAAAGCCCAGTGTTCCAAACTGTTCTAGTTTGCTAGCTGCCAGAATGTGATATATCAGAAACGGAATGGCTTTTTAAAAGAGAAGCTTAATAAGTTGCCAGTTTACAGTTTTAAGGTCATGAAAATCTTCAAATTAAAGCAAGTCTATAAAAATGTCCAAATTAAGACACCATCAAGAGATTACCTTCACTCAAGAAAGACTGATTACGTTCAGGGTTTCTCTCTCAACTGAAAAGGCACATGGCGAACACGATGATGTCTGCTAGCTTTCTCTCCAGGAATTTTCAGGAAGCTCTTCCAAGGGCATTTTCCTTCATCTCCAAAGGTCTCTGGCTGGTGGTCTCTGTAGTTCTCATGTCTCTGCTACTCTCATCATTCTAAGCTTTCTCCAAAATGCTTCCTCTTTTAAAGGATTCTAGTAATCAAGACCCACCTGGAATGGGTGAAGTCACATCTTCCTGTATTCAAAAGTTAATACCCATAGCTGGGCAAGTCACATCTCTGTGGAGTCATCTTATCAAACTTCTAACATACACTACTGAATAAGGTTTAAAAGAAATGGCTGCCCCCACAACATGGATTAGGGTTAAACATGGCTTTTCTAGAGTACATAAATCCTTTCAAACCAGCACACAAGCCCTCTTTTAAGGTGAAGGGCGCTGGCCCAGTGACTACCTTTCAAAACCCTGGATCACTGAGAGCCATTGCTGCCACCAAGGGTTTCACCCATGTCGCTTCCCAGGACATATGGTCCCGAGCACAGAGAGATGAGTATGTCAACTGTTGCCTCATATCCTTTGTGTCTTTACATTCAGTAAGTACATGGGTTACAATCTGAGCTGTTCTCTGCACTAGTGCAGTTATGCAGTGAGCAGGAGTTGTGCTGAGAGCGCCTGTGCCGGCAGGCTGCTCACCGAGCAATGTGTTTCCCCTGTGCCTTTGGGGACAGCCTCGTGGGGTGGTAGAACAATACTGAGAATGTGCAGTTGCCAGCTCTGACTGCAGGCCTTGCATGACAGCTATGGCGAGGGCAAAAGGGATGTAGTTCAGGCAAACTGGGCAAGTGTGTTTTGGCTTCATATATGAGTTATACAAATGATATAGAATAAATAATATATGTGTATTTAAAATGCTTAGTAGAGGGTCTTGCACAAAGTATGCAATCAGCACTTGATAGTCATAACTGCTATGATTATGGCTTGGTCTTAATTGTCTTCAAATTTTCTCTTTGCCCTTGGCTTTCATCATTGATGTGTCAAGGTGAGAATCCCTTTATGTTTATCTTACTTCGAGGTTATTGAGCTACTTAACGTGTGAATTAATGAGTTTCATCAAATTTGGGAAGTTTTCAGCTATTTTTCTTCTTAAAAATTTGGAATTTCCAATCAAAGAGTCAAGCAGGACCCTGGACACTGAACTGGAGTCACGGGCATTCCTTCATCCTTGTTTTGCCTCTGATGCTGGCTTCCCCAGCAGGCACTTGGCATATCTGTCTTCAGTTTCCTCATCGTGCAGATAGAAGTGGAGGTACTTTGTCTGCCTACCGCATGCAGATAAAGATCTATGATTTCTGATTATCCTGGCGCTGCAAAGGACATTCCACTTTCATCCTCTTAAAGTATGTTATATATTAGCACCAGCATCACCCATCAGGGATCATCTCTCTCCCTCCTCTGCTTTCTCCTAGATCACAACACTAGACTCTTATATATTCAACACTATTTATTACGTCCATGAATGCTTTTACGATTTTTTAAAAAGATGGTTTTGAAGGAGCTCTCAGAGTCCTCCAGATTGTCCTTCTATTCAGCAACTTCAGAAGAGAAGGGGACGGAGTATTCAAATTCTATCGAATGCCGAGGCAGTTCATGAAAAAAAATATCCTCCTGGCAGAAGGAGCCATCTGGCACCCTGGCAGAGATCGTGGGAACAGGGTAGAGGTGAGATGGGAAGGGCACATGGGGCTAGGCTGTAGTAGCTGTTTCAGCTAGTCCGAGGACTTCGCGTTTATCCTCGGGTCATTTGAGAAGCTTTTGACTGGAGGATTATTTTAGAATATTAACAGAAAAGAAATGTGATTTTGGCAACAGTATGAGGGATTGGAAGTTGAGAGAGGACAGGAGACTAAGTATAAATTTGTATATATAATGTGTTATATTATCCCTTTTACTGGCCAGTTCTGGTTTTCTTCATTTGTTGTTTTTGATTCAAGTTAACATCTGGTTTCATTTCCTTACTTCAATACAGCTTTGATCCCGCCTGTCATCTTTGTCTGTTTGTTAAATATACTAAATTTATTCATATTATAAGCCCAGTTATACAATTATATATATATGCTATTTTATACAACTGCTTTTTAAATCAATTAAGAGAAGACATGCATCTTTTCACATTTTAATAATTAATTTTATTGGTGCTCTTTGTTTTTTCACGTGGATTCACATTACAGTCTGGGGCCCCTGCTTTAGTCAAGGATTTCCTTTAGTATTTCTTATAAGATGGGTTTGCTAGGAACGAATTGTTTTATTTATCTGGGAGTATCTTTGTTTCGCCTTCATTTCTGAAAAATAATTTCTCTGGATGTAGAATTCTTGGTCTACAGACTTCTTTTTTCTTTGAGCACTTTGAGATGTTATTTTACTGCCTTCTAGCCTCATCTGTTATGGATGAAAAGCCAGTATTAATCCTGGTATTCCCTTGTATGTGATGAGCCTTTTGTTTTGCTTTCAAAATTTTCTCTTTGCCCTTGGCTTTCATCATTGATGTGTCAAGGTGAGAATCCCTTTATGTTTATCTTACTTCGAGGTTATTGAGCTACTTAACATGTGAATTAATGAGTTTCATCAAATTTGGGAAATTTTCAGCTATTTTTCTTCTTATACCTTGTCTACCCCTTTATCTATTCTCCTTTTGCTGTTTCCATTATATATATGTTGGCTTGCCTAATGATGATCCACATTTGTCTTAGGCTGTGTTCATTTTTCCCCATCCTTCTTTTGTCTGTTCTTTGAAGTATACAATTTTTGATCATTGTATCAGTTTCACTGCTTTGTTCTTTTGCTAGCACCCACCTACTTTGGAGCCTCTCTAGTGAATTTTCATTTCAGTTTTTGTACTTTTCAACTCCAGGATTTCCAATTTATTCTTTTTTTCTGATAATTTCTATGTCATTATTTATGTTCTCTATCTGATGAAGCATTGTCATCATACTTTACTACTTTAACCACTGTTCCCTTTAGTTTTTTCAACAGATCTATAATGGCAGCTCTTAAGTCTGTTAAATTCAACACCTGGGCCCTTTCACAAGTAGTTTCAGTTGCATGTATATAGTTAACATTTTCCTATTTATTTTTATGTCTTACGATTTTTTTTATTCAAAATTTGATATTTTAGATAATATACTATACCCCTGGGTACTGACCCCTACCCCAGGGCTTTTTATTGATATTTTTGCTTACTTGTTTGTTTAGTGACCAGCCAGACTATCCTGTCGATACCTGTTTCCTCTGCATTATGAAGCTTCTGACAGCTCCTCAGAACTTCATGGGGCTCTCAGTGACTTTTTCCTTGATCTCTCTATTAAGTTGTCTCTGTTGGTATCATTCCCTGCTGTTAAGCTCCACTAATTTCCCACTGATTATTCTAACATTTTCAGCTTTGGTCTTGGGTTTAAATTATTCCACAGTCTTATTTATTACATTTGGGCCCCTTTGCATGGAAGGTTTTGGTGGCTAGTATTTAACGTTTGTAGTGACCTCAGTGGGGCTCTTCTTGGCTGTTTTAATCTAGTTCTCTCTGGAAAACTGGCCTATGGTTTAGCTTGTTGCTTTCCTGAAGCTACTGTTTCCCTCTTAATTGTCACCACAAATATCTCCATTGTTTTTATAATGCCCTTAGGTAAGAATTTCCCCATACTCTCTTCCAAATAATGTGACTGCCTTTGGGAGAGCTTTAGAGCTCTCTGTTCTAAGCCTTCTTCTACCATTAGGTGAAATCTCTAAGCCACTTCTCTGAAGCTGGTGATGGAAACACGTTTTAGCTTCCCAGGCTGCTACGACAAATAATACATAATAGGTGGGCTTAGACACAGGGGTTATTGGCTCACAGTTTTAAGGCTAAGATAAGTCCCTAACTTAAGTGTCAGGATGGTGGTGCTTTCTCCCCAAAGATTATGGTTCTTCAGTGCGGGCTGCCAACAGTACTTGGGGTTCTTTGAACTTCCCTGGCAATGTGGCTTTGAAATTTTTTGCTTTTTTATATATATGTTATTTTTCACTAAAAAGAAAGAAAAAATTTCAATTGTGGCAATAAAAATATATTTAGGCCTTCTAGCCTCCTATATTCTGGAGCAGCTAGAAGGAAAAATCTGAGAGGATCAGGTAGTGGCCCATGACAAACTCTGGGATCTGTCCTGTAACTTCTTGTTGAGGTATGCTTTGAAGACTATTGATTTTTTGTTTCTTTGCTTTGCTTATATGTTAAACTATACAATTGCAAAGTTAAGAAAATAATTTCACAGCACAGCACAACAATTCATTGTAGAACAGATTTCAGAGTTTGGTAAGGGTTACAATTCCATAATTTTAGGTTTTTACTTCCATCTGCTCTAAGGTAACTAGAGACTGAAAAAAATCATATAATGATTCAGCAATCATACTCCTTTGTTAAACCCAAAACGTCAGCCTTTTTCCCCAGCATCTCCTGTCATTGCTCAGTGGGCTCATGAACAAAGTGGTCATGGTGGTAGGGATGGAGGTTATGCATGGGCTCAGCAACATGGACTTCCACTCACCAAGGCTGACTTGGCTACAGCCACTGCTGAGTGCCCAATCTGCCAGCAGCAGAGACCCACACTCAGCCCCCGATATGGCACCATTCCCCGAGGTGACCAGCCAGCTACATGATGGCAGGTTGATTACGTTGGACCACTCCCTTCATGGAAGGGGCAGCAATTTGTTCTAACTGGAATAGACACATACTCTGGATATAGGTTTACTTTCCCTGCACACAATGTTTCTGCCAAACTACCATCTGTGGGCTTACAGAATGCCTATCTATCATCATGGTATTCCATATAGCATTCCTTCTGATCAAGAAACACACTTCACAGCAAATGAAGTGTGGAAATGGGCACATGCTCATGGAATTCTCTGGTCTTACCACGTTCCCCATCATCCAGAAGCAGCTGAATTGATAGAATGATGGAATGGCCTTTTGAAAACTCAATTACGGTGCCAACTAAGTGGCAATACCTTGAAAGGCTGGGATAATGTTCTCTAGGAAGCTGTATATGCTCTGAATCAGTGTCTGCTGTATGGTGCTGTTTCTCCCATAGCCAGGATCCATGGGTCCAGGAACCAACGGGTAGAAATGGGAGTGGTACCACTCACTATTGCCCTTAGTGATCCACTAGGAAAATTTTTGCTTCCTGTCCCTGCTACCCTGAGCTTTGCTGGTCTACAGGTTTTAGTTCCAAAATGGGGAGTGCTTCCGCCAGGAGAAACAACAATGGTTCCATTGAACTGGAATCTAAGACTGCCACCTGGTCACTTTGGGCTACTTATGCCACTGGATCAACAAGCCATGAAGGGGATTACATTATTGTCTGGGGTGATTGACCTTGACTATCGGGGAAGTAGGACTGCAACTACATAATGGAGGTAAAGAAGAGTTTTCTTAGAATATAGGAGATCCCCTAGGGTATCTTTTAGTATCACCATACCCTGTGATTAAAATTAATGGAAAACTGCAACAACCCAATCCAGGCAGGACTACCAATGGCTCTGAAACTTCAGGAATGAACGTTTTGGTCACCCCACCAGGCACGGAACCACAGCCAGCTGAAGTGCTTGCTGAGGGTAAAGGGAACATGGAATGGGTAGTGGAAGAAGGTAGTGATAAATATGAACTTCGACCATGTGATCAGTTACAGAAACGAGGACTGTAATGCTGCTTTGTTCATGTTATACTATTTAAGTTGTAAGATATCAAGTTTAAGAATGATTGTTACCCAAGGATTTGATTTAATGTGTTTCCAGTTGAATGCAGGACAGTTGAGTATTGTTAGGTGAAAGAAAAAAATGTGTGTTTTATCATTTTTTACTTAGAAATTAGGTATGGTTTAAGGTGGTTTAAGATGGTAACTGCCAAGTTGACAAGGGGTGGATTGTCATGGTCAGGTTCATGTGTCAACTTGACCAAGTGGTGGTACCTGTTTGTCTGGTTGGGCAAGTGCTGGCCTATCTGTTGCGATGAGGACATTTCATAGAATTAAATCATAATCATGTTAGCTGCATCCATAGCTGATTCCATTTGTAATCAGCCAAGGGGAGTGTCTTCTGCAATGAGCAATGCTTAATCTAATCACTGGAAGCCTTTTAAGGAGGATTCAGAAGAGACAGGCTCTCTTCCTGCTTCGCTTGGCGAGCGTCTCCTGTGGAGTTCGTCCAGACCCTCCGTCGGAATCATTGGCTTCACAGCCTACCCTGCAGATTTTGGACTCTGTGTTCCTGTGGTCACATGAGACGCTTTCATAAATTTTATATTTGCGAGTGTTCCCTATTGATTCTGTTTCTCTAGAGAACCCTGACTAATACAACCTACCTCCTCTGTATAACTCCACCATCACCTTTACACTTTTTCCTACTCTTTAGAGATATTTAAGTTGTGCCCATTCTAAGTTTTTCATGTTGGAAGGGGCTGTCAATAACATGGGATAGGGAGATTGATCTAGCTGATGTTCTGGAGAGGCTAGACCCTCTCGGTTTCAGGACTTACCTGGTCCAGGACACATCTGGAGGTTGTAGGTTTCTGGAGAGTTGCCTTGTGGAATCTTATATATTGCCCTAGGTATTCTTTAGGATTGACTGGAATGTTTTTGGTTGGAAGTTGGCAAGTTATGATAGGTAGGAATGTCTAACTGAAGCTTGCATATGAGTGACTTCCAGAGTAGCCTCTTGACTCTATTTGAACTCTCTCAGCCACTGATACCTTATTTTTCGTAATTCTTTTCACCCTTTTGGTCAGAATGGAATTGTTGATCCCATGGTGCCAGGGCTGGACTCATCCCAGGGAGTCATCTCCTATGCTGCCAGGGAGACTTTCATCCCTGGATCTCATGTCCCATGTAAGGAGGAGGGCAATGATTTCACTTGCAGAGTTGGGGTTAGAGAGACTGAGGCCACATCTGAGTAACAAAAGAGGTCCTCCAGAAGTAACCCTTAGGCATGCCTATAGGTAGTCTAAGCTTCTCCACTACAAACATTAGCTTTACAAGAGCAAGCATCAAGAACACAGTATCGGGGCTTCCCTGGTGGTAAAGTTTCATATTTCATCTCCCATCCCTCAAGGGACTTTGCCAATACTTTTTGATTATCTGCTTAATATATTCCAGGATATATTCAGGCATTACATTAAGCTATGCAGGATTAAAGGCCCTCATTCTTATTCTGGGCTTCCTGTATTTCAGTTGTTTAAATGAGCTGTTCAGACAGGTTGGGTTAGATTACGTGCTAGAGATAATTTAGGCTTTGGACAAAATAAACCTTTCTTCCTTTGGTCTCAAAGAATAGGTGCAGTTCCAAAATATAGACAATGTCTTCTTTCGCCTGTGCAGAACCTGAATTTTTATGGCCAGCAAGTCCATCCAGCCCTTCCCACGTCGCAGGGACTTGGAGTCCATGGCAGGGGTGGGTCCTGAGAGCCCCTCTGTGTGACTGAGGCCCCCCTGCTGCTTCACGTCTTCCTGTATAAGCCGCTTAGCCTGTCTGCATGCCCATTGCTGGGTCTCTTTGAAAATATTCGGTGGTTTGTGAGTTTGGACATCCAGCCTTCTCTTGGCAGCAGGGAACACATTTGCCTCTGCCAGGTCATTTTAGCTTGGGCCTTTGAAAATCCCTCTTTTCTACTTTCTGTTTGTGGTCCAGAAGCCACCATTTGCATTTACATTTTCTCTTTTCCTGGAGTCTGAGAGATAAACTCTCAGCTACTGATTTTTCACCTTGAATCCACAATATGCAGCTTTCTTGTATAGAAGTTTCTTTTCTGAAAGTATTTTTCCAGAAGCAATTTCAAAATAAGTTTGGAAAACATGCTCTCTTTCTCCCTCTCTTTCCCTTGAGAATCTGCTTATCCTGCCAAAATGCTTTTTTTCTATGTGATTCATTTATATGCAACCCCCAAACTCCTAAGCTGTGGCTCCAGCACCTGTGCCAAAGTAGCTCAGGGTAACGGCTCTCCCATGGCTCCATGTCTGCATCTGGGCCGGTGCGAGGAGCTGGGGGCCTCGCATGCTGGGCTTTCTCCAGTAAACAATTCTCAATCATTTCTGGGGTGCCATTTGATGAATACGAAGTGCTTGGATCTTTTCCTAAGCTAACATGTGGCACTTTTTAAATCTCCCAATGTCAAGGGATAAAATGATAAAATGAAAACACCCACAAATAAGCATATGCTCAACTTTATACCAAGTCCTTATCTGGGGCCAAGGTTGCCTGGGGTGGCCTTGCTAAGGGGCTTTTTAGGTAACATTTGTCTGTGAAGGCAGAATCAAACCTTGTTGAAACTGTTTTAGGCAGGTCTTTCTTCCCCAGGGACAAAGTCCTAGAACTTCTGGTCTCCATAGAGGTGACACAGCTGGGGGACCGGAGGGAAGGGGTGCCAGGGAACCCGCCATGAGGGAGATGTCCCAGGCATCCCAACTCATTTTGGGGATGAGGTCAGCTGCAGCCCCTTCTTCTCGTCCTCCTGGACTGAAGGCAGCCCGTGAACCCCGGCCACCGTGTTGGCACCGTGGAAACCTTATTGTTCTACCATTCCCGGTGCCTTATGATGATGTGCGTATGAGTCTGTCCTCTCTCTGATTCACGTTGTATCCTCAGAGTCCAGCCCAGAGCCTAGCACATAATATCGCTGGCCTGGCCTGGGTCTGGCCTCAGACTCGCTGGGAACTCTCTGTGCCTAAGGTTGGGACCGTGTCCTCGGCTACCTCCCTACCGCGTGGGTGTCAATCACACAGTCCCGGGGTCGCCCTCAGTACCAAGACTTTTAGATCCTGAACGAGATCCTGTGTGTAGGTGGCACGCGTGGGAGGAAAGCGCAGTGGTCTCCGTTCTGCCCACGCTGGCTGGGATGGGCCGAGTGCTGGGCCTGGAAAGGAGAAATAGCCCGGGACGACCGTGGTCCCAGGATGGAGACAAGCTGAACGCGTGAGGGACTGATGGGAGGGAAATGGAGCTGAGTGCAGAGGTCAGGTCAGAACCTGAAGGGTAGAATTAGGGGCTCAGCCTGGAGGGGCCCTTGATGGATGACTCAGTGCTGGTGCAGGCTAGGGAGGGGCGCACGGGACTTGTCAGCCCCTGGATGCAGGATCCTGGGCAGACCACATGAACTCTCACTTATTCTACACGGTTCTTATGTGTCTACCATGTGCCACCCCCAGGCTGCAGAAAATCTGATATGGTAGCACTCTTGTCCTCAGAGGATTTGCATTATGACCTGGGAGGGGCTGGGGAGGGGGAAGTAGTGAGTGTCAGTGTGGTAAGTCCTAGTGTGTGGAGAGAGGAAGGTAGACAGAAGTTTCCTTAAGCCAGGGTCCGTGGGATTATTCTGGACCTTTCTCTGAGAAGTGTTTGATTTCATATATTCATTTTATAATAATCTTAACATATGCGCATCCTGTATCATTGATAGTAGGCCTAAACATTTCCACTTGATTTCAGTCCCAATATTTGCATTTGCGTTCAGAATCATACAAAGGGCCCAAAGGGCTGGAGCTGTGGACATTTAACTCTTCAAAATTCAACTATGTGCATTTGTCCAGAAATAAAATTATATGTGCACATTTGGCTACTTAGGTATTCATATACGTAGAAATGATATGTCTTTCAGTCTGGTTTTCTCAGTTACCCTGCCTTGTGCAGTGAAAGTTTGTACCCATCGGTGTACCCTGTGGGAAGAAGTGTGTGGTGATTGTAAGGGTTTCCCATCCACTCGGTGGATGAGATTTACTATTCTCGCCTCCAGGCAAGTGGGCAGGGATGACTTCATTGCCCTTTTCTCTTTGGGAAGATATTGAAGAATACCTTGAGGGCCACCAAGAAACCTTTGACTAATGAAATATTAGAGGAACTAAAAAATTAGAGGAACTGAAATATTAGAGAAGAAGATGATGACACAAATCAGGAGTAACTAACAAACTGGAATCCTATAAACTTGCTCAAGTGAGAAATAATTCAGTGATTTCTAAATACCATTCCTTTATGCAATTATGCTACATACAACTATATATATATTATTCATTATGCATGCATATTATTGCATATGTTTTTATATTCAGAAGCATGAATACCAAGCCTTATGGATGATTCAAGAGATTTTCAGGCATATCTTTGGTTGGATACAAGTTTTATCTTAATGGCTAACTTTAGAACACAATTGCCATTTAAATGTGATTCAACTGCAGTAGAATTTTGCATGGATCATTGAGAAAAACAAAAGACATGTATTTTATGTGTAAATGATGACTTTGTAGCAGGTAAAGGCTAAATGATATTACAGATGAGGAAGCTAGGACTCAGGTTACATTGCTTGCTCACAGTCAAATAGTAATGTTAACTAAGGCTCAGTAATGTTCTAGAGAAAACAGTTGTCAAGGTGGTATTTTAATGCTTGTTTGTCCCTGGGAGTGGGTAGAAAATTATGTCTCAGGGGGATGGCCTCTGACCAATGACAGCTTAGCATTATCTGGGAACTCTTGGGGACAGGAGCTCTGCTATGTCTTAAAGATTCTTTTTAAATAATTTTTAATATGAATGAATTTGGTCACCACAAGTACATGGTTGTTCTGCCGAAGTTAGGCAGCATTTGAAAAAAATGTAGTAGCATACATTCAGTCCAAACTGATTTAATAGAAAATCATTGTCTGATTAGATGAAAAGGTAAAACTAATTCAGGTGCATCTGCATCCAGGTACCCAAACAGCACTGACAGAATTATGTCTCTCCATGCTTCTCGGATTTGTTTTTCTTTTACTTTATTCTATTCTGACAAGCTGGCCACCGATGCTTTGAGAATATAATCTGCTAACTTCCCAGGAGAAGGAGAATATCTTTGCTCCAGCATTTCTAACAAAGTCCTGGGACTGAGTCTCATTTTTTCCATCTTGAGTCACGTCCCCCACCCCTCTCACCCCCATCTGAGACCTGTACCTCTTGGGAAGGAATTCACTGACTGACCAGGCCAGAGCAGTTTGACCTCTCCCGAGGTGGGGGCAGCTCCAAAGGGAAAGTGGTTGAAAGGTTCTACTCCAAAGGACAATTGGTATGCTGTTATCAGAGGGGGAAAGGATCCCAGGCCACTCAAATGACAGATGTCCCCTTTGTCATTGTGAAATGGGTTCACTCTGTGTCTCCTCACACCACCTCTTCACAGTGACATCGTGGAAGCAGAGGCAACAGAGCCTCTCACATCTGCCCTCCAGAATCCTTAGGATTGCTAGGGTGACAAGGCAGCCGTGGAAGCCCCTGTGCCGTGTTGTCTGGGAAGATACTTAGGTTCCCTGTGCACAATTAGCAATGGCCAGCTCTCCATCTCCAGGCATCACCATTTGGAAAATAAGGGACCCTGGGATGTTTATGACACACTGCATGCTGAGCACATGGGAGCCAGGTGGATAAACCTTTAACACATACCTGTTGAGTGATGACATGTGCCAGGCACCAGGGAAGCAGCAGGAAACAAGACAGACGTAACCCTTGCTCCCAGGGAGCTGACTTTCTTCAGTGGGAGACAGACAGTAAATATGTAAGCCATTAGATACAACAGGACAGCTCCAGACCTTGATGATTCTGTAAGGGAAATAAAAGAGGGTGTGAGGATTGGGCATGCCTGAGGGGGAGCTTCGGGCAGGAAGGTCTCTTGGAGGGAGCTCGTGTCTGTCTGACCTGAGAACTACTGATGAGAAGGAATCAACTACTGAGAGACCCTGGAAAGGAAGAGGTCCTATGGCCAAAGGGGTGCCCAGACCTGCCTAGTTCTGCCCAGAAGAACTAGGCAGCACAAAGAACCTGCTGGGCGCAGGTAGGAGCTGCACAGAGCCAAGAGCGTGGTGACTGGCTAAGGTTAAATGAACAAAGCCCACTTTTGAAGTTAAATTTTCCTCTGCACTTTTGGTCCATCTGTCCTTGCAGTTCTCAGGGGGCTTAGAATCTAGAAATTAAAGTTATTTTGAATCTCAGAACCCCCAAGATCTCTAATTGGAAACATGTAGAACAAAAAAGCAATTAGAGGACAAAGGATTGGGGTTATCTATATCTCTAATGCCAGCTTTATGAAGGTAGAATGGACAAGCAATATCTGTGAAGATCTTACTTATTAAGGCAAGGCAAACTGAGGCAGGCTGGGCCAACATCTCATAGGCCCAGAGTCCTTATAAGCAGAGGAAATTTGGATGCAGGAGTAGAAGTCACAGGGGGCTGAAGGAGACAGATGGCCACATGACAGTGGCAAAGACTCACTGCCAGAAGGCTACCACCCAGCACTATGGAGTTTGGAGCAGGTATGGCCTGCGGAGACCTCAATTTTGGACCTCTAGCCTCAACACTGTGAGCTGATAGATTCCTGCTGTTTACTGTGAAAGTTTCCAGCTTGTAATATTTTATTGTAACAGCTCTGGCCAACTAAGACAACCATTCATGCTGAAAACTCATGTTTGCTTAGCATGGAAGAGCTGGACATGTGGTCAGCACTGGGAAAGCACTTGCTATCTGACCACTATTCTAGTAAATGGCCAATGTGAAGCAGCTCTGGTGGCATCCTATGTGGCAGCTATTTTTATGTACTTTTATCATCACTGTGAGTGATGTGGGTTAAGTGGGTTATTTTTAAGCACTCACCAGGTGCCAAGCAATATGCTAAATGATTTTTGTAGATCCTCTTATTTAATACTTACAACAACCTTTTGAAACAGGTGTTATTGTTCCTTGTCTCATTTCTCTGTCCCCCTTTATGGTAAATTTTGTTAAAAGCTCTCTGTTTTACCCTCCTCCCCCATCTCTCATTCTGTCTTGCACCCACTGCAATCAGGTGTTTGCCACCATTTTCCATTAACTTCCCTTTGCCAAGGTCCCCAGGGGGTTCCACGTGCCCACTTCCACAGTCGACCCTCAGTCCTCACCTTGCTAGACTTCTTTGTAGCATTTGATAGTCGCTAGTCTGTCTTCTTGATACGCCTTCATTACTTGTCTTCTGTCTTGTGGCTTTCCTTTAAAAAAAAAAGCCCCATGTTCTCAATGTCCTTTTCTGGATCCTTTTATTCACCACTTCTAAGTGTTGGCCAAGTTCAAGTGTAAACCAAGTCTTTTTCGCTGTCTTATGGCTTTAAATTCTGTCTCTATACTAGCATAATTCTAACTTATTTCTTTAGCTCGAATCTTTCTCAATGAACTCTGTATTTGTATATCACATCTCTTAGTTAACATCTTTGTTTGGACATACAACAAGCATTTCAAATTTAACATTTCCAAAAGTGAACTCTTGATTCTCTCTCCTTTCACCAAATCCCCTACTCCCACAGCCTTCCCTTAATTCAGCAGTGGTGGCCTCATTGTTCTGGTTGCTTAGGCCAAAACCAAGAGGTCACCCTTCATTGTTTCCTCTCTCTCATGTCCAGTATCCATTTCTTCACCACATCCTGTCCAACACTGCCTTCAGAATGCAGCCTCAGTCTGGCCACTTCTCTTTATCTCCCTCACTACCACTCAAGTCTGAGCCCTTTGTTTTCCTGTTGGATGGACCCCATGGGTTCTGAATGCACCTCCTCCTTCTAAGTCTTGTCAAAGATTTCAATATTTTTATAGACTGTCATTTCTTTGTTCTGAATTCTCCCAAGCATCTTATTACACTTACTCATTGGAGTAAAATCCAAACTCTTGGCTACTTCTCTGATCTAAATTTTACCTTCTCTGTTCACGTGCCTGCAGCCAACCAGCCCGCCTCATTGGTCTTAAGGGCACACCTGTCTTGGGGCATTTGCACTTCCTGGGTTTCTCTCCTTTGAATATTCTTCCTCTGCTTTCTACATGACTCCCTTCATCCCTTCATTTAGTTCTCCACTCAGTTGTCACCCTTCCCCAGGTGTCCCTGTCCATCTGCCCACTGGATTAGCATCACTTGCCTCTGTTTATGCTCTATCCTTGCTTTATTTTTCTTTCTAGCCCATCTCACTGTCTGACCTTATACAGGTCTTCATATTTCTTTCATTGTTGCTTCTCCCCCCATTAGATGGTCCATTTCACAACGGGTGGGGGTGGGGCTGTGGTACCCGGTGCTCAATCTTCAGCACCTAGGACAGTTCATCAGTCTTAGCTGACCTTCAACAAATATTTGTTGAACGAATGAAAGAATGACATTCTTCTTGTACAGCTCAGGGATCACAGTCAGAGAAAGGTTACATTATGCCAAAATACACTGGGACTTTGAGCTTGGCTTCTAAATCCTCCAAATGTTTGATGGCTGAAGGTCAGAGCTGGATGGTTTAGGTCCCCTGAGCTTCCCCGATGTGGAATCTGAGGCTCAGACATGGGGATGGAAGAGCAGGGATGAGGCGCAGGTCGCTCGGTCCCAGCCCACGGTCCCTGGCTGCCATTCCTGGCCCCTCTGCCTCACCTTGGGGCTCTACTTGAAAGACTCTGGCTGTGCTGGTTTGAAAGGAAGTATGCCCCCTAAGAAAAGCCATGTTTTAATATAAATCCCATTTCTTAAAGGTAGAATAATCCCTATTCAATACTGTATATTTGAAACTGTAATGAGATCATCTCCCTAGTTGATGTGATTTAGTTAAGAATGGTTGTTAAACTGGATTAGGGGATGACATGTCTCCACCCATTCGAGTGGGTCTTGATTAGTTTCTGAAGTCCTATAAAAGAGGAAACATTTTGGAGAATGAGAGATTCAGAGAGACTCAGAGAGGGCAGAGAATGCTGCAGCACCACGAAGCAGAGAGTCCACCAGCCAGTGACCTTTGGAGATGAAGAAGGAAAATGCCTCCCGGGGAGCTTCATGAAATAGGAAGCCAGGAGAGAAAGCTAGGAGAGAAAGCTAGCAGATGACGCCGTATTTGCCATGTGCCCTTCCAGCTGAGAGAGAAGCCCTGACTGTGTTTGCCATGTGCAATCTCACTTGAGAGAGAAACCCTGAACTTCATCGGCCTTCTTGAACCAAGGTATCTTTCCCTGGATGATTTTGGACATTTCTCTAGACTTGTTTTAATTGGGACATTTTTTTGGCCTTAGAACTGTAAACTAGCAACTCATTAAATTCTCCCTTTTAAAAAGCCATTCCGTTTCTAGTATATTGCATTCTGGCAGCTAGCAAACTAAAACACTGGCCTCAATTATGGAGGGGTAAATGCCGTAAAAAGTCTTTTTGCAAATTTCAGCTGAGAACTCAGGATAAAATGCACTCAGGAAGGTGTATGAAAGCAGGAATATTTTAGTGGGGATTCAGACTCGGAAGACATCACCAGCACAGGCTATCTTCCTGATGTGGGAACCTTGCCCTGAGGGAAACTGCATTTGCAGTGATGAAGTGGGCAGGCTAAATTGCTGTAGAAACTCCTCCGTTGTTCTGGTGGGAGGAACGCGAAAGAGCCACAGCACCTACTGAGCCATGCAGCAATGTAGGCGGGCCTTAGAACCATCATGCTGGGTGAGGGAGGGTGGGCCAACGGAGATTCCATCTAGGTGGTATCCGAGAAAGGCAAACCAACCTGTAGTAGCAGAAAGCAGGTTGGTGTTTGCCTTATCCAGTGGCAGGGAGAAGGGTAGACTGAAAAGAGGCACCTGGGATCCTGTGGGACGCTGGCAGTGTACTTGTTTTGATTGTGGAGGTGGTTTCTAGTTACACCCTGTGGAAACTCATTTGCACTGTGTACTTTAAATGGATACAGTTTATGGAAAATAAGGCTGATAAACAGACAAACCAGTGTGTGTGTTTAGGGCTTGTTCTTCCCAATCAGCCTAAACTCTAGAGAGCAGGGCCACATCTTCTCTCTGTCCAGCCTACATTGAGTGAAGTGCAGTGCATGAGGGCAGTGTGGATTCAGGGCGCCTGAGTTCAAATCCTGTCCTGCCCTTCACTAGCTGTGTTGCCCGGGATGAGCGGCCTCTTCTCAGCCAAAGTTTTCCATCAGAAACAGGAGGACAGAACAGCTTTATGTACAGAGTGATTTAAAGGCTTTCAAGGGTATAGTTCTAGTTGAAGTTGTGTTTTTTTTGTTGTTTGTTTTTTTACTTTTTTATTGTATAGTGTAACATACATACAAAGCAAAGAAATAAAAAAGCAACAGTTTTCAAAGCACTCTTCAACAAGTAGTTACAGGACAGATCCCAGAGATTGTACGATCCTCTCAGATTTTTCCTTCCAGCTGTTCCAGAATATAGGAGGCTAGAAGGCTTAAATATTATTTTTTACCTTTTTTATTGTATAGGTAGATGAACTTTTAAAATAATTTATGGTACATGGAAAGCACTCAGTGTATGCTAGCCAGTATTATTCTTTTTATGTTCCTGCAAATTATGAAAACTTAAGATAAAAGAAATATTGTTTTGTATTCCTATTGCGTCTCAAACAGTGCAAATATTTGATTCTGATGACAACTGAATGAAAGTTTTTTTTTTCTTTTCTCCATATGGTTTTGATTCCTTTTACTTATCCTAATATGGAATTTCAGCATTTGTGTGTGTGTATGTGTGAATTTGTGGCAAACATACTAGCTAGTTCTTAGCTTTTCTTCCTTCTACCATAGGAGTGCATTTCTGAGGTTGGGAGAGGGGTCACAAGGGAAAACCCAGAGTGCAGGACAGGTTTCCCTCAGTGCAGACAAATGGATCACTGGTGCGGCACATTCTGAGAGTAGCTGTTACACACTTTAAACTCATGCTTCTTTTCTAAATAGAAAATGAAATAAATGATATATCTTACAGGATCCCCAGGGAGAACATATTTGTATCTGGAAAGCCCCTCTTTGACCCTGTACCCTAGAGTAATGTGGCTGCCAATGTGTAATCTGACAGTGCAAATACTCACCTCAAAAGCTGGCTGCCCCAACAGGACATTTACAAGCTGTCTCACACTTGCTCTCAGACTAGCATGGCAAAACTGTTTCCTATCTCCATGTTCCCGTTCTCAGCTCTTCTTCTCTGAGAATTCACAGCCCTTGGTTTTCCATGCTCTTCTTAGGGCGCAGAAGTGCTAAAGGTATTGTTGAGATGAATGGTGGGATTCTGATGGATAATTACCCCCTTTGTCTCTTGTCCCCTCCCAATATCCTCTGCCCTCACCAATGCGCGCGCACACACACACACACACACACACACACACACACACACACACACACACACCCCTACTCACTGTGTGGCATGATACTCAGAAACCTCAATTCCTACTCTAACGGCCACATTCATTACTGGGAATTCAAGGTCTCAAATTCATCAGATTTCAATCCTAAATGTCCTCGACAGTTGGCTGTTTGTTTCTTCTTTCAGTCTGCCTCCATTCATGATACAGGAAATGATCCTCATTCTTCCCAAAGCCATTGACCACGTGGCCTTGTCTAAATCCTCTTCTTACCCACCTGTGGCTTGGGGTGCACAGGGCTGACCATGGCCCAGAGGTAACTTAGCGCTGTGTCATATTCACACTTTCAGCAGCCAGGTATCAGACACTTTCTGTGCCACACGCGGTGCTGGTTGCCGCTGACATGGCAGCTAACAGGAGGCCATGAGCATGTTCCCAGGGACATTACCTTTGAGTAGCGAAGAGAGACAAGAAACAAGTATGCAGGCAAGACTATCCAGGCAGGGATCTGGACTGTGAAGTAAATTAAGTAGGGTGACGTAGCCAGAGCAGTCTGGGGTAATTACTGTAGGGGAAGTCATGTGACATAGCAATAGGAATAGTGAAAGTAACATAATTTGATGTAGTGATATCATTAATATAATGTGCATAAGTAGCGCATACAGTGAAATGGTGTGACACAGATGGAGGGTGGCCAGGTGAGGGGGGCTGCCAGGTTTCAATTAGGATTGACGTGGGAGGGTTTCAGAGGAGTGACATTTGAGCTGAGGTCTTATATTATTTATAATGCTCTTTGGATTACAAATATCATGGCTCAAAATAGCTTTAACAACAACAACAGAACAATCAGCTAATAAGTCTCAAAGTCGGGCAGTTCCAGGGTGGTTAGCCCAATGGCCCGTTCAGGTCATCCAGGACCCAGGTTCCTTCCATCTCTCTGTCCTACCCTCTCCCTGTCCTGTTGTACTGTGTTAACCTGGTCCTCAGCCAGTCCGTCCGGGTCCTTGGGTCACTGCAGCAGTTCTTGGTGTCACATCTGATGTGACAACATCCTGTGGGAGAGGAGGAGGACACTTTCTGTGCATCACTTTTTATAGGCAGGAATCCTTTCCTAGAATCCCCAGCAGACTTCTAACACTTCAGTGACCATAATTGTGTCACATATTCGTCCTTAAGCCAATCACTGGCAGGGACAGTGGGGTTATAATAGTTGACTTGGTGAGGCATATGGCTGCCTGGAGGGCAATGGATTATCTGAATAAAATCTTAGTACTGTTAGAAAAGAGGAAGGAGTATGGGTGTATTGGAGCAAAGTGGCTGGCATGTATGGCTCAGACCTGAATGATGTGAAGGCCACTCTTTCATGGATTGTGGGAAGGCTTTCAGATGCGGGCAGATAAGCTCACTGTGATACATCATTTCAGTAGGTCTTCCAAGTAGGGTTGGTTAACTGAAGACATTGGTGACCTTGAAAGTGGAAATGCCAAGGTTTCTTCTCTGTGACTGGAGTTTTCAGTGTCCTGTTCATTATTTTCTGTTTGGTCTTTGATTTTATTCCAAGTAAACTACTGAGTTATATGACACAATTGTTGGATGATGGGAGGCTCATCTTTTCTGTCTCCTCATGGGTGGACATTCATTTAAGTGCCATTGCAGTGGAGGGGGGGTCATGATAATTTATCTCAAATAATTCTGTGTTTGCTTTTTGGTTTTGGAGTTGGCAAGATTATCCTGATACTCTTGACATGTCTCTTGAGCCATTTAGGAGGTGTTTGGATATATGTGGGAGGCTCAGAAGGGATAATTTATTTGAGATAAACCAAGTTTGTGGCTTTCAGTGGGGCTTTGTGATGATGCCATTTGCCGAGCTGGGGAGCCCTTCAAGGAGCTTGAGCCTGACAGTGCTCCCCTAAAAGAGTAGTGCAACCTGAGCCAGTCATGGCAGCTCCTGGGGCCAGAGTCTCCTCACCTGTAGGAGACAGTGGAGCCCTTGCAGTTGTGTGATTCTCTGGTGAGATGATTGTTAATTTCGTGTCTTCTGCTCATAAAGTGATGCTTGTTCCTTCCTTCCTCTCCCAGCTTAGATGCGCAGAAGACATTTTCCTGATGGTCCAGGAGAGAAAGGCATCAACATTTTACTTGCTTATCAGGAAGTTATGAAGTGAAATGGGGGTTTAAATTGTCTAAGACTTAACTTGCAAATGCCTACATGTTAGAGAAAGCCCCCAAGTTCTGAGTCAAAAGGTCATAATGAAAATACTACATCCTCTCTTTTATGCTACAAAATTATGGTTTAATGGGGCAAAAATAATTACATCCATGTTTCTAGTGCATTCCATGAGCATTTTGCCTACCAGGATTTTAATCTAGTACAAAGCTGTCTTGAGTTTTCAGAAAGGCTCCTCTTTATGACTTGAAATATTTTAGTAACATATGGCCATCTTTTATGCATCTTCAAATATGGCACAAGAAATGCAATATGATGCACCTGGGGTTTGATTAGTGGAGGGTTGCGTACACAAAAAGGTAAGGTAAAGGAGAAAACACCCACCGAAGTGGTGACAGAGGTTATGTAACTCCATTAAATTATGTTTATAGTCCTACTTGTCAGCTCTGAGGAATACAAAATGGTTTTCCTGGAGTCTTTTTATTAGTATCTGTCACTGATTAGCACCTACAAATTGCCTTCTCTCTGAGTCATGGTCGTCTCAATGTCTAATAAAGCAGGGCTGCTGTGGGTCATGAACTTTCATTTTTGGGAGCTTTTCTTATGTTTTTCCTACTGATGCATCTCACGATTCTACCCCTTCTCCAAAGGTTTCCAACAACTGTGAGTCCATTTTTGTGAATGGGAAGGAAATGAAGAGCAAAGTGGACACGATCGTGAACTTCACCCACCAGCACTTCACCTCCCAGTTAGAGGTTACTGTCTGGGCGCCCCGACTCCCTCTGCAGATTGAGATCTCGGACACGGAGCTGAGCCAGGTCAAGGGCTGGAGGGTCCCAGTGGCCTCCAGCAGAAGGTTAGAGTCCAAGAGTGGAGGGACTCTTGGAGGAGACTGTGGGTCTTTATGGTAGGGAGGGGGTGAGCCCATCCTCGGGGAAGGAGTATCCACAGTGGGCCATGACAGATGGGGCTTGGGGTTCAGGTGGGAGTGACTTGGCTAATTACTAGCACTTTTGACATGAGAAAATTATAATGGGAATAATTATGGTTTCTACCCCATAGTGTAGTAGTTAGGATTAAATAAAATAATGCATAAGAAGTATTTCCAACCAGGCCCAGCATTTAGGATGTAGTTATTCCTCATTCCCCATCTCCCTACTTTTCATTCCTATGTTATTAATTCTCAGTTCCCCTGCCTGTAAATGTCACCCTGTGTCCATGGAGTGCAGTGCAATGGTTTAAAGGGTCACTTTTGGAATAAGGGCTGCCTGGATTTTAACTGTGGCTTTGCCACTTACAGTTTGTGACCTTGGACAAATTACTTAACGTCTCTATTCCTTAGTTTCCTCATCTATGAACTGGGGGTGATACTACTACTGAATAGAGTCATCCCAAGAATTCAGTGAAATGACACATATTGTAGCAGGCAGGATTCTAAAGGTGCCTGCAGGGTCCCTATGCCCTGGTCAGTCAATCAACACAAATCTGGTACAGCTGCAAAGAGATTTTACAGATGTCATTAAAATCCCAAATCGGGGGACCTTAAGACATGAAGATTATCCGGGTGGGCCAGAACTAACACATGTACCCTTTAGAATCAGAAAGTTTTCTCCAGCTAGCAGCAGAAAAAGAAATCCGAGAGAGGCAAGGTGGAAGCGCAATGTAACTTGACATTGTTGGCATTGGAGATTGAGAAGATCATGTGCCAGTCTTGATCGCTGAGAGCAGGTCCTGCCTGACACCCAGCTAGAAACAGGAACTCAGTCCTACAGCCCTAAGGAACTGAATTCTGCCAACAACCTCAATGAGCCTGGAAATGGATTCCTCCCTGGGACTCCCATCAAGAGCCCAGCCCATCTGCTACCTTGATTCCAACTTTGTGAGATCCTATGCAGAAAACTCAGTTGAGCTTGTCTGGACTTCTTTTATTTTAACTTTTTATTATAGTAATATATATGTAACACAAAATGTCCTGTTTTAATCACTTTTAAGTGTATAATTCAGTAGTATTAATTCCATTCAATTATTGTGCTACCATCATCGCATCCATTAATGCCTGGACTTTTGACCTATAGGACTGTCAACTAATGAATGGGTATTGTTTTAAGCCACTAAGTTTGTGGAGCTTTTTAAATGCAGCAATAGAAAACTACTACAGATGTGGGTTCTTAGTGGTGGGGTGCTGCCATAACAAATCCCTTAAATGTGAGAGTACAGATGGAATCAGGCAGTGGGTGGAGGCTGTGAGAATGACAGTGAAAGCCTTGATTGCCTTGAATAACCTATAAGGAGAAATCTGGATGTTAAAGATGCTGCTGGGGAAGGCTCAGAAGTAAGCGAGCAGCCTTATAGAAAAATCCTAAATCATCAGCGAGAAATCCTAAATTATTGTGAACTGTTAGTAGAAATCCAGACATTAAAAATGCTGCTGCTTAAGCAAATCCCTAGGGTCAAAAAACTAGAATACAGGTTACTAGGGGCCAGTGTGAGGGGAGAGAATAGGAAGTTAATTCTTAATTGGTGCAGAGTTTCTGTTTGGGGTGATGGAAAAGTTTAGGTAATGTATAGTGGTGATGGTGACACAATATTGTGAATGTAATTAATACTGCTAAATGATTTATCTGAATGTGGTTAAAAGGGTACATTTTAGGTGGTATATATGTTGCTAGAACAAACATTTTAAGACAAAGACTATCAGAAGACTGTAGAACACTGCAAACCCTAATGTCAGTGATGGAGTATGATTAATAGTACAATTATAATCATATTTTCTTATCAACTGTAACTAAAGTACTACCCTAATGCAAAATGTTACAGATGGGGCAGGTATAGGGGAACTCTGTGTTTTCTGTGTACTTTTATTGTAAACCTACAATTTCTCTATAAACGAACCTAAAATGCTGCCAAGAGGGTTCAGAAGGAAGTGAGGAACAAGTTATTGGAAATCAGAGGAAAGCAGGTCCTTGTTAGGCAGTGGCAGGATGCTCAGCAGAATTGTGTCTTGTAGTTACATGGAATGAAAATGAAGTTGGATGTTTAACTGAAGATATTTCCAAGCAAAGTTTTGAAAGTGCATCTTGTTTTGTTTGTTATTATTGCTTATACTAAAATTCAAGAGAAGAGAGCTAAACTGAGGCAAGGGCTATTAAATAAAAGGGAACAAGAACCTGATGATGTTGGAGAGTCTCAGCCTCTCCACATGGCAAAAGATGCAAAAATTAAGGCCTTCACTGTCGGGAAAGCATGCTCTAAAGATAAGTTTTGGTGTGATTCTCATATGCTTTGCTGATACCTGAGGGTTTATAACTGTCACATGAGGAAACACAAGATCTAAATTCCTACCATGGATGTCCCAGGCAGGCCCAGGTCAGCTTTCCTGGGTGTGTGGTGTCTCCCACCCTCCACCTAGCCTAGGGAAGTACACGCCATCCCTATGGGTTAAGCTAGCAGAAGTTGAGTGATGCCTCCACGGTGCCAGGGAGTGAAACTGACCAGAACAGCACCGCACGGATTCTAAAAACCAAAACCAACAAAAGTAGACCATTAGCTACATGCTAAACCTAAAGAGGGTGATAGTCTGATATAATGGATTTCAATAGGTCCGTTATCTCCTATTATAATATCCAAAATGTCCAGAATGCAATAAAAAATCATTCGTTAAACCAGGAATAGGATTATATGAGAAAATCTAATCAACTGATGCTAGTTCCAGATGAATCAAATGTTAGAATGATCTGAAAGAATTTTAAGGCAACCATCAAAAACTAACTTCTATAATACATAATAATCCCCTCAAATAAATGAAAAAAGAAGAATATCTCAGCAGAGAAATAGACTTTATTAAAAGAACCATATGTTTATTGTAGAACTGAAAAATAACTGAAATTAAAGAAAAACTTGCTGGCTGAACTCAATAGTTAAATGAAAATGACAGGATAAAATCAGTGAATTTGAGAACAGTTCACTGGTATTTACACAGTCTGAATAACAAAGAGAAAATAGGCTGGAAATAAAATGAATGGATTTTCAGGGACTTGCAGGACAATAGCACGACATATAAATTTCTATCATTAGAATCCCAGAAAGAAGGGGAAAGAATGTAGGGCTGAAAATGTATTTGAAGCAATAATGGCTGGAAACTTCCCAAATATGGAAAAAGGCATAAAGCTACAGATTCAAAAAAGCTGAGAAAATTCCCCAAAAGGTTAAACAGATCCAAATAAATCCTTGTCAAGATTCATCATAATTAAACTTCTGAAAATTAAAATGAAGAAAGTAATCTCAAAGGCATCCAGAATTAATCTATAGGGGATTTGAATGGCAGCAGATTTCTCACCTGAAACTATGGAGGCTAGAAGAAGTTGCTTAACATTTTCGAAGTGCTGGAAAGAAAAGAGCTATTAATTGGAATCTAGCTGGCAAAAGTACCCTTCAGGTATGAAGGGGAAATAACAAAAGACATTCTCAGATGAAAAATGACTAAGAGAATTTTTTTCTGATAGACCCACCCTTAAAAAATGTATAATGGAAATTAAATTTTCTGAACAAAGAGAAAATGATAGCACAAGAAGGTTTACACATTCAAAAAGGAAAGAAGAACAAAAGCTGGGTAAAAATAGTAATAAATATGACAAATCCTCATACATTTCTTAAATAGTGTTTGATAGTTGATGTAAAAATTGAAGCACCATCTGATCTGGCACTTAAAGGATACAGAGGAAATACATGAAACCATCATGTTTTAAAAATGGGGAAGGTAAAGGAACTAAATGGAAGTAAGGTATCTGCACTTCACTCATAGTGGTAAGACATTGATATCAGTAAGCTGTCAATCTGAGAATGTTAAAAAATGGTGCAAGTAACCCATAGGAAGGCAAAAAAAATAAAAAATAAAAAGACTAACAGGAACAGAAGAAGGGAGTGAAAAACAGAAAACAATAAAACACCAGATGTAGGACCTAAAATATCATGGTTACTTTAAATATGAATGGTCTAAATGAACCAATTAAAAGACAGAGATTGATAAAATGGATACAAAAATAGGACCAATTATATCTTGTCAACAAGAAACTAGCTCTAAACATAACTTGTGTAGGTTGAAAGTAAAAGAATGGAAACAGATATATCATGGAAACTCTTAAGACAAAATTAAAAGAGTTAAAATCATACAGAGTGTATTCTCTAACCATAATGAAATCAAACTAGAAAGGTAATAGGTAAATCTCCACTCATTTGTTAAAGAAGACATTTTTAAATAACCCATGGGTCAAAGATGAAATATCAAATGAAATAAAAAATTTCACAGAACTGAATTAAAATGAAAATATTCAATTTTGTGCAAAGAGCTTAAGTAATGCTGAGAGAAAAATTAATAACACTAAATGTTATTATATATATATAATAACTACTATAAGTACTTAGGGAAGAGGGATGGCCTTCTATCAATCAATTAAAGGTCATACCTGAAATTAGAAAAAACAAGCATAAGGAAGGAAATGATAAAACGAGCAGGAATCAGTGAAAGTGATGATATAAAAACAGTATAGGAAATCAGTGAAACTAAAAACTTGGTCTTTGAAACAATCAATGAGATTGATAAACCATTAGCAAGACTGACAAAGATAAAAAGAGTGAAAATGCACATCAATATCAGGAATGGAATATGGATTATCACTGTAGAACCTGCAGCCAATTAAAGGATATGGGAATCCTACTCACAGACAGAAGTTGGAAGAATTGGACTTTGTTCTTAAAAACCACAAACTACCAAACACTCAACCAAGATGAAATAGATATTCTGAACAGCCCTACAGCTATTATAGAAGTTGAGTCCAAAAAAAATCTCTCAGGCCCAGATGATTTCAGTGGAGCATTTTACCACCGATTTAAAGTTGAATTAATGCTAATTTTACAGTTTTTAAAAACAATTAGAAGAGGGAATAATTTTAAACTCATTTTATGAAGCCAGTATTGCCCTGTATCAAAACCAGACAAAGATAGCACCTTCCTCCCACACCAGGAACCAGAGACTAATATCTCTCCCAAGATTAGATGCAGAAATTTCCAGGAAAATACTAGGAAATTGAATCTGTAATGTGTAATAAGAAGTATATAGCATGACTAGGTGGGGTTTATTCCATATGTGCAAGGCTGGTTCGCCATTTGAAAATCAATCAGTGTAATCCATAATATCAAAGGGCTAAAGAAGAAAACTATATTATCATGTCAATTGATGTAGAAAAAGCATTTGACCAATTTCAACACCTTTTCATGATATAAACTGCCAGTCAGCTTGTAAGTAATAGAGGAAGAATGTCTTCAACTTGATAAAGAGTGTGTCCAAAAACTTACAGCTGCCATCATATTTAATTAACAGTGAAAGACTAGCTCCTTTCCCTCTGAGTTTGGGTACAAGCATAAATATCCACTCTTGCTCCTCTTATTCAGTATAGTTCTGGAAGTTGCAGCCAGCACAATAAAGCAAGACCAGGCAATAAAATGTTAAAGGGACTGTAAAGGAAGAAATAAAACTATCTCTGTTTACAGATGATAGGATTACATAGACATTCTCAAGAAATCTACAGAAAAAAATCTGGTAGAACTAATGAATTCAGCAAGATCATAATATATAAGAAAACAGGGAAAAATTAATCACCTTTCTATAGAGTAACAATGAACATGTGGAAACCTAAATTTGAAACAAATACCATTTGCAGTTACACCAAAGGAAATACCAGAAATCTAAGAGAACATACATAGGATCCGTATGATGAAAATTAAAATCTAAAGAGACCTAAATAAAAGGAAAGATACACTGCACTCACATTCATAAAAAAACCCAGCTCAAAGGGATCATGGCTTAAATGTTAAACACAAAACAATAAAACTTTTAGCAAAAACATAGGAGAAAATCTTTGGATCTAGGGCTAGACAAAGAATTTTTAGATTTGATACCAAAGCTTGAAACATAAAAGGAAAAAATAATAAATTGGACCTCATCAAAATTATAAAACTTTTGCTCTGAGAAAGACCCAGTTAGATAGAATGAAAGGACAGTCTACACACTGGGAGGAAATATTTGGAAACTACATACGCTACAAAGGACTTGCATGTAGAATATATTAGAGAACTTATACAATTCAACAGTAAAAAAATTCAGCAATGTACACAAGACATGAAAAGACATTTCACCAAACATGATATGTAGATAGCAAATAAGCACATGAAAAGATGTTCAGTGCCATTACATATTAGGGAAGTGCTGATTACAACTGCAGGCAAATACTACTATATACCTATCATGATGGCTAAAATAAAAAACGTGACGGCTCTAAATGCTGACAAGGATAGGGAAAAACTAGATCACTCATACCCTGTTGGTAGGAATGTAAAATGGTCCAACCTGTCTGGAAAACAGTTTGACAGTTTTCTTTTAAAAAACCTACACTTACCATACAATCCTCAAATGTAGTCTTCAGCATTTATCCCAGAGAAATTAAAACTTATGTTCACTCCAAAACTTGTACACAGATGTTCATAGCAGCTCTATCCGAAACAGCTCCAAAGTGAAACAACTCACATGTCCTTCAACGGATGAATGATTTAAAGGAACAGTGGCAAAACAAACCATGGAAGACTACTCAGCAATAAGGAATGAACGGACATAACATCTTAGATGAATCTCCAGGGAATTATGCTGAATGAGAAATGTCCATTTCAAAAAGTGACATACCTTGATTCCATTTACTGTGACATTCTGGAAATAACCAACTTACACAAATGGAGAACAGATTAGTGCTTGCTGTTTGTTAACAGTGGTATAAGGGGCAGGACAAGGGAGTTGTGTGGCAGTGGAGTGGTTCTGTATCTTGATTATGGTGGTGGTAACGTGATAAAACTGCACAAAACTGTACACACACACACACATAAGTGCTTGTAAAACTAATGAAATCTGAATAACTTCTGTGGGTTATATGAAGGTCAATTTTCTGGCTTTGATGTATTGCAATTATGCAAAATGTTGACTGAAGAAGCAGAGTGAAGAATGTAGGGCCTTTTCATATTTTTAAACTTTATGTGAATTTGTCATTGTTTCAACATAAAAGGTTTTCCAAAAAAGAATAGGACACAACTGCCTGTAAATAACTGAATCACTTTGTTTCACTAATGGGATATTTCTAAAACTTCATTTACTTACCCACCAATTTCATGTTATTACCATTTTAGAATACACCTATAATATACTTAATATTATTCTTTTTTCAATTTTATACATTTATTTAAGGAAAACAAATTACCAGCACCAGCAGACAATTAGTATCATGTACCATAGAAGAAATTGAGCCTAAAAATCAATTGGAAGAAAACATAACAGTGTTATTAAATTCTGAGTTGATATGCTGTCTGCCCACATGAGTTTATCTTTATTAACGAATAGAAACTAGGAAGTGTCAGAGAACCATTTAAGGTGTCCTAGCACCAAACAGAGACATTCTCTGTGATAAAACCAGAAGGCTCGAAAAACAGAAAGGGAAATAACTTCTGAACCTGGCATTTAATGTTTTTTAATACGTTACCCATTTGTCATTCTAGTCACCCACAAAGATATTCATATGGCCCTGGATTCAGGATCCCTAAGCCTCTATGTTGTAAAGGCTGCCAGGGAAGGCTCCCTTGTTTTTTTTCTAAGGGAGTCCCTTCCCTTTCGGGGAGGTAGAATGGTGTTCAAGTTTGCAAGCTGCTGGAATGCGATATACCCAAAATGGAATGGCTTTTAAAAAGGGGAATTTATTAAGTTGCAAGTTTGCAGTTCTAAGGCCATGAAAATGCCCAAATTAAGGCCAGGCTATCAGTGTCTAAATTAAGGCATCCAGGGAAAGATACCTTAGTTCAAGAAGGCTGATGATATTCGGGGTTTCTCTCTCAGCTGGAAAGTCACATGGTGATGTCTGCTAGCTTTCTCTCCAGGAATCTTCAACAGCTTTCCAGGGGCTCTGTCCATTCTGTTGGCTGTGTTGCTTTTGGTGGCTCTAAACTTTTTCCAAAATGGTTCCGTCTTAAAGGGCTCCAGTAAGCAACCCTACCTTGAATGGGTGGAGGCACATCTCCATGGAAACCACCTAATCGAAAGTTACCATCCACAATTGGGTAGATCACTTCTCCATAGAAATGATCAAAAAACTCCCAGACAGCAATATTGAATGAGAATTAAAGTACATGACATTTCTGGAGTACACAACAGATTCAAACTGGTGCAGATGGCATACTGTAGAGAGTGGCTTTAAGGAGGTAGATGGAACTGACCGAATCTGCCAACTGTCCACGGTTGAGGCTGCATTTCTCACCACTCTGAGCCTTGTTTCTTTGTGTAGAGACAGGTGTGATGATAAAGGTGTCAGCTAAAAATGGCAAATAATGTAAGCAGGGGGCAAATAGCCTGGGCCTGGACCCTGCCTGAGAGGCAACTTCTGCTGCAGCTTTGGCTGAGTTGCGCCCCTCTGCGGGTAGCTTCCTTGCCCACCTCCCCTGTATAGTCCCAAGATCAGCCAAGCTGATGCTTGTGGATGGTGTGGGGTAAGTGCTCGAGTCATGCCTGCCCTCATCCTTACAGAGCACAGAAACCTGGAGCTTGCACATAGTAGGTCCACCTTAGTAAGTGTCGGTTGCTGCCCCTGTCTTCCGTGACACAGCCACCCAGCCACAGAGGATCCAGGCGAGTCAGCCAGCCACCCTACAAGACCTGTCAGGAAAGGACAGAGGAAGGTATGTTTTGAGGGGAAGGTTCTAGAATAGCAGAACCAGATTGGATTTCTCAGGGTGGGTTGTGAATAGCAAGCATCAGGGGGAGAGCATTTGCTGGTGTGGTCAGGAAGGGAGAAGCAAGGCCCGGGCAGGGGAGCAGAGTGCCCACACTCCAAAGACACATTCCAAATATTCTGCAGTGTTGCACAGCAGCTATGTGCCTCCAGCAGGGATTCCAGGTAGAGCAGGGGTTCCAGGTGGGAGCTGGGAATCCAGGTAGGAGTAGGGATTCCATGTGGGAGCCTGCAGTGGGAGGAGAGATGGGTTCCTCCCGGCTTCAGGACCATTAGTTCAGAGGGACCATTTCTGCAGTGGTGAGAAGGGCCTCAGCCAAGGTGGAGATTGGATTCTGAAACCCTTCCAAACCTGTGAGCAGTAGGCCATCTTTGCAGGGAATTCCTAAAGAACCATTCCTGCATGTCCTGACACCTTCACCTGTTGGTTTCTCAGGGCACACTGGTGGTGAAGGAAAGGGATGGTCATTACTATTTTCATTTCCGAGGGGAGGGGGAGGTCGGGCTAAGGTCCCACAGGACAGCAAACGGCTGTTCCGATGAAGGGTCTCACGCTGACTCCTCTAGGCTGGACATCCTGCCTCTGCCTCACACAGGAGATTGTTGTAGAGTTACACGTCTCAGGGCACAGAGGGCAAAGCCACTGCCTCTGCACAGTGCTGGGGCCTGGACCCCCCACTGCTGCCACGGCCCTGCGCCAGCCTCGCTCTTGGCTCCTGTGGCCCAAGCCCCACAGCCCACAGTGACTCCCCCCAAAGCAGCTTCCGAGTGAACACAGCCGTGGGCCAGCAGGGCCAGCAGGGAAAGTTGCCGTCTCATTTCATTCCGGATGCCCCAGCCACGTGGAGCTGGAGAAGGGGGGCATGGCACTTCCCAGTTAGGGGTGCTAACTCTGCTTGGCATGTGCGTTTTGCAGGCCCACCCGGGAGAGCGAGGACGAGGATGAAGAGGAGAGGAGGGGCAGGGGCTGCTCCCTGCAGTACCAGCACACTGCCGTCCGTGTGCTCACCCAGTTTGTGGCGGAGTCACCCGAGTTGGGGCAGCTCACCTACATGCTGGGCCCTGACTGGCAGTTTGACATCACTGACCTTGTGACTGATTTCATGAAAGTGGAGGAGCCGAAGATTGCTAAACTGCAGGCTGGCCGGACCCTGGTTGGTCGGGAGCCAGGGATAACCACCGTGCAGGTACAGCCTGGATGCTGCCTGCCACCCACCAGCGCTGGCCCAGTTACCAGCTGGAGGCCACGTGGGGTGTGCATGGGAGCATACCCGGTGCATGGCAGGAGGTGGTGCGTGCACGTGTGTAAGGGAACCAGGAGGGAATTTTAGTAATTTAAGCTCAAATTAATTTTTGCATTTTAGTGAGAATTGAGATATCTAATTTCTTTCACCAGTGAAAGCTCAGTGATGCACACAGTGTAAGCCATTGTCTCTCCCTTAAAATGCTCCACTTTCTTCATATCATGAAAGGAAGGCTGCAGAACATGTGAAGGCTGGTTTGTTTTTCCGTCCTCAAAGTGTAGCCCTTCAGCCATATTATTAACATTGAACAATGGACAAATTTTTTTAGAAACAATGTATTTGCACTAAATATAATAAAACCCTCCATAGTTAAATGTTTTCTATTTTACTATGATAATAGTAAAACTGTTTTTTCTAGCCAATTTTGACAGGGTAATTATGCAAAAATGGTAGCACATATTCTTTTCATCTGAATATAAAATATTCCTGCACACCCATAATTAAGTCACCTTTTAGATTTTGCCCAAGTTAATTTTAGATAAAGCCACATGAAACGGGTTTTATACTGTGTTAGTTTTCTGTTGCTATCTGACGAAAGACCACACTTAGCAATTCAGAACCACACCTGTTTCTTAGCTCAGATATCTGTAAGAAGCTGGGCAGCCCCTCAGCCTCTCTGCTGACTATGCTCTCAGGTGGGGTGGGGGTTTCCGAGAGGAACTCGCTTTCCAGGCTCAACCTGTTAGAGAATTCACTCCTCCCACGAGATCCCTGTGTGCTTTCGGATTGTCAGCGGGGGACCATTTTCTGCTCCCAGAAGCCGCTCACCCTCCTCCCGTACCCTCTCCTCCATTTCAGCCACGGCGCATCAGGTCTTTCTCATGCTTTGCATCTCTGACCTCCCCTTCTGCCATTGTCCAGGGAAAGTCTCGTTTTTAAGGGCTCATGATCACATAGGACCCCTAACCCAAGATAATTCCGTATCTTAAGGTGAACTGTGCCTTTTAACAAAACGTAACAATGGGAGTGATTGCTGTATTCACAGGTTCCAGAGTTAGGGTGGGACGTCCTTGGGGGGCCATTCTAGAAATTCTTCCAACCCCATTTCTTTCTCCAGATTTTAGTCACCACTGGTTGTAAACTAGTTGGCTAATTGGGAGGGGTGGCCTCTTGGACACTGTGACCACCCTTTTCACGCTGGGTGACAGGCTTTCCCATTGATGACACAATGGCCCATGCAATCGGTATTGTTTTTTCCATAGTGAACCTATAATTGCCCACCAGAAGGAATCTGAACAGGAGAAGATGGCAGAGCACTATTCCTTCCATTTTTACCACATTTCTGCCGTTTTCAAAGTATAAAAATATTAGTTGTTGGAAAAGCACTGTGCTTTGAGTGCCTCGTAACGAGATGGGCCTTCAACTGTCCTCAGAAAATGCACTTGTGCTATTGGTGCGTGAATCGAGGGTGAGAAACTGGCCAGAGTAAACTCTGTAAACTCCTTCCTTTAATGGATGCAGTTCAACAGTCAGCATGGCCCATTCCTAATCCATTCCCTTGAGTGCCTTCTTTGAGCAGAGAATTGGGAGAACACACTGAAGGAGATGTCAGTTAAGGAGTTTAAAATGGCTCCAGGGAGCAGAGACCTGAACTTTCCCACTTACTTTTGAAGGTCCTTTCGCCTCTCTCTGACTCCATCCTGGCTGAGAAGACAGTGGTCGTCCTGGATGACCGCGTCACTGTCACAGACCTGGGCGTACAGCTGGTGGCTGGTTTGTCACTGTCCCTGCAGCCGCACAGAGCAGACAGGAGAGCCATCGTTGCAACGGCAGCTGCCCAGGATGTTCTTCGAGCCCCACAGCAGGTGAGATCCCAGAGGGCCCTGTGTCCACGGGCAGTTGAGATGGCTCTCTCTTTATCAGGCCCTGTAAAGGACAGCACTCAAGCACTTGCAAGGACCAGTGATTCCTGAAACTCCTTCCTTCTGCTTATCCATTGTGTCTTGTCTCTGAGTAAAGTGCTCAGTGGCTTGGATAAATTGTCCTGTTTTATGCCTTCACACATTGACCACCTGTTTGCTTTCCAGTGGGCCTCTCTGAGCTAGGTACAGTCTGCTGCTAGACTATACACAAAGGATCTCTTGTTTTCACTTTTCCCAAAGCAGGTGGTTTGTGGTACTTGGAAATTCTCTTTGAGCTACTTGAGCAAGCATGGCTAATAGGCACCAAATTGCTACTGTTTACTGCAATTATTGTCAACTGGAAAATTCTGCTCCATCGTTAAACTTTTATCAAGTCAATTATTAAGGTACCAGGGGGGCTGTGTTTTTCAAGCAAGCCAGTCTTATAAATGCATCTTTTTCCTTAGTACTTCCAGCCCATGTATGCCATCATCAGCATTTACTTCCTAATAAAGAATGTTTAATGCAATATTATCTTGAGTGGTAGCCTGGTTAGTTGTACCTGAAATTGATTCGGATAAATTGCCTGATTTTTCAAATGTTTTTGGAAATGTCAAAGTCAAATTCAGTTGTATATGGCATACAATACATTAATATATGTTCTGTGGCATTCATTGAAGTATATTATTTGTCCCTTACCCTAGTAGGGCTATAGTACATTATTGATGCCAGTTGAAGGCACGTCAAAAACTGCTCAAGATTATTAATCACGGGAGTTTATTTTTATCAGTCTGTATATTTAAAGAATAATATATAAGAAATCATATTTGTGTTTGCACATTGGAAGGAATCTGATTATAACATAATGCTTTGGTTTCATTTTTCTTAGGAAGCAGTAGTCAGTTCTTGGATTTTGTTCAGTGATGGTTCGGTGACACCTTTAGACATTTATGATCCCAAGGATTTTTCGATCACTGTCTCATCATTGGATGAAATGGTGGTATCTGTTCAACCAAACCTTCAGTCCAAATGGCCAGTTGTGGTTGCAGAGGGCGAAGGGCAAGGGCCCTTGATTAAGCTAGAACTCATGATCAGTGAGGCTTGTCAGAAGACCAAGAGGAAGAGTGTTCTTGCTGTGGGTAAAGGAAATGTCAACGTCAAGTTTGAACCAAATGTGAACGAGCACCAAGGAGTCACCAATGATATCGATGGCATAGCTCGGGAGTATAAAGGCCACCTCAGTA
Organism: Tamandua tetradactyla; assembly: GCF_023851605.1. Taxonomy (NCBI): domain Eukaryota; kingdom Metazoa; phylum Chordata; class Mammalia; order Pilosa; family Myrmecophagidae; genus Tamandua; species Tamandua tetradactyla. Next base: position 6,625,769 of record NC_135331.1, on the reverse strand, counting down.
ATTCCATAGAACGTGAAGGAAACCAGGAGAGAGCAGTTCAGGAGTGGTTCCAACATGGTGCATCCATTGGCCAAGTGGAAAGCACCAACAAAAGCACAACCTCACAGTCCCCCATGGAAGGAAAGGACAAGAAGTTACTCAAGAGTGGTGGTCCAAATGCATTCACAAGCTTCCCCACTCGAGGGAAGTTACCAGAGCCCAATAACCCTGGTGACCTGACAGTGACCTCCAGGGGGTTAACTGACTTGGAGATCGGCATGTACGCCCTGCTCTGTGTCTTCTGCCTGGCTATTCTGGTCTTCTTGATCAACTGTGTGGCGTTTGCCTGGAAATACAGACACAAAAGGTTTGCTGTGAGCGAGCAAGGCAACATCCCCCATTCCCACGACTGGGTGTGGCTGGGGAATGAGGTGGAGCTTCTGGAGAACCCCGTTGACATGACCCTCCCGTCGGAGGAGTGCACGACCATGATAGACAGAGGGCTGCAGTTCGAGGAGAGGAACTTCCTTCTCAACGGCAGCTCCCAGAAGACTTTCCACGGCCAACTCCTCCGACCTTCTGACTATGTCTATGAGAAAGAAATGAAGCCTGACCCTATAAATCCTTCAGCCCCAAAGAGGAAGAGAGTCAAGTTTACTTCCTACACCACCATCCTGCCAGAGGACGGCGGCCCCTACACCAACTCCATCCTATTTGACAGCGATGACAACATCAAGTGGGTCTGCCAGGACATGGGGCTGGGGGACTCCCAGGACTTTAGAGACTACATGGAAAGACTGCAGGACCAGATGTAAACTACTTTCTTATGTTCGTATTCACCTTTATGCCTTCTGTTTTTCGAATGGTGGAGCAGTGAGTTTGATCAGCAATAGGGGATGATTTAACAAAGCTCCATTGGTGGTGGTCTGGCAGGATCCTTTGTAAGCAAGTAGCAGAGGCCTGGAGAGTCGAAGCAGCTGGGTTTTAATCTGGGCAATGCTTCTAAAACAACCACATGTCAGTACTGGAGAAATTCTAAGCCAGCAGTTTTATATACTGCCTGGTACTAGTTCAGTGCGACTGTAATAAATCTGACCCCACAGACAATTGTTAGTCATCTCGTGACATATAGCCGTTTGGAATTAGAAAAGATTTGGGTGTGGATTTTTCTATTCTAGACCTTTTAAAGCACAGTGGACATTTCTCGCCCTTGGCCTGAGATTAGACGTTATGTGAAAGATAACTGAATGTAGCTCTCCTTATTTGTTATGAGCACGGCTCATTATTTTTATATACATTTGCGCCTGCACTTGGTTCCTTTGACCTCTGGAATTCTTTTTGAAACACAACGAGAAGAACTTTGAGACATTTCTTTGAGATGTGTTGGATTTACATGTGTGTTTTATTCCCTGGGATTTGCCATGTCATGTTATTTCCTGGGTATCCATACATGATGTCCGGTGTTGTTCGGTTTCCCACACTTCAGTGTTTAGGGACAGTGTCTAAGAAGCTTATCCTTGCTTGGTCTTTCCTTCTTTCCCTTGTTGAACTTCCCCTTAATGAACCTGGGCACGGTTTTTAATTAAAATTTAAATAATATACTGTGAGGGAGGGCCATCTCTTTACAATTTTCTACATGAAGCTTGCAAAATTTGAAGAAAGGTTGTGAATCGCAAACATTTATTTTTATCCTCTCCCTGTTGTAGATTCTTGGGATAAATCCTGGGGTCCATTTCTGAGCATAGCAAGTCCTCAAAATAGCTGGTATGTGTACGAGTGCTTGGTGGCCAACATAATTTATTATCCAAGCTGAAATCTAAAAGTAGAATTGATATATGCAGAAAGGAAATTGCCTAGGAAATACCTGCCCAATAGACCTCCCTTTTTTTACCAGAACAACAGTTAAAAAATAAGTAAGTAGAATGATGTTTCAACCCAGAGGATAGAAATCCATCCACACTGTGTCCAAAAGAAAACAGAGAGAATCTTCATGTTTCTGGCAGAGATGAATCCTTCATAGGGAGTATACTGAGGGAAATAAGCAATGGGGTTCTCAAAGGAATCCCCCCGAAAAAATGGCTGTCCCAGAGCTCAAGGAACAGTTGTTAGGAAAAACCACAACAACTGGAAAATCAGAGGAGCAAGAGTAAAAAAATAATTCACCTCCCTGTATAAGTTTTAAGTACGAAAAGTTATTTATAGAATAGCACGCGTGGTATCAAGCAAGCAAGAATTCCAGATTAGGGAAGTGTGGCAGCATTTTTATTTATCAAGATGGGATTGCTTGAAAGACAGACTCTGGGCTAGTATGCCTCATCATAAGCTTTGTTGATCCATTTGCATCTCTAAAAATAGAATATTGAGGATCAAAAGTTAGAAGGACCTGCAGGAGCCAGCCAAGGCACTTCTGTGGCAGCCGGTGGCTGATGACTGAGCGTGGTATACCCCCCATGGATGGGATGGCACAGCCCGCCTCCCCCAGGGTCTCATCTCCTTGGCAGCTGTAAAGCTCTTCCTCTATCTTGTGCCCATAGGACTACGTTGTGTTTAGGGACGGTGCACAGGTTACAGGTGAGGTGTACCTGATAACCGAGGCAGTTATTCAATTGTCCCGTAAGAGTTATGGTGAGGCTTAGGAACCAAAGCTGGTGTAACCTGCCGGAAATCCTTCAATTTGACTAGAGAATGAACCCAGGAGACCCAAAGCATTCACTGCAGGAGTTTTCAAGGAGATGACAGATGCATTATAGGAAGAGCTCCTCAGTTAGCCAAAGGAAATCGCCACTGCTGTTCAAGGGTTTGGTGGAGGTGGCCCCAAACCAGCAGTGGAGGGCCAAAGAGAAATTCACATGCCAATTAGGGCACAGTTATATGAAAGCAACCTGTTCCTCTTATAAGACATTGTCTGTTCTCTGTCCCTGGGTTCTCTCCAGGCACAGGGGGATTCATTTCCAAAACAGAGGGTCCTCAGCTCACAGAGCAGGCTGCTTCCTACTGCAGAGGAAGACTTGGGGTGTGTGGTGTGGGAAGCAGGGGAAGTAAAAGAACCTATCTATCTGGGTCCATCACTAAGGCAGTATGGAAATTAGAGCATGTCCTGTGTTGTGTGAGCCCTTGACGGGGTGCAGGAATAATAAACCAGGAGGTTAACATGAGCCAGGGGTTCCTCAGCACAGCTGATGAGTGGGTCAGCAGAGTGACCTCTGTTCCTCTTTGTTCACTTCTGCAAAAACTCATACAGGAGAATAAAAAACAAACGGAAAGGCTGGGGAAGGAGTCTCCTTTACCATACAACACTCATTTACACACACACATGCACGTATGTGTGTGTGTGTGTGTGTGTGTGTGTGTGTGTATGTGTGAATACTCAAAGAATGATAGAATAAATTATTTACTGGACTTTCAGTTCTCAGATTTGGCACGGACCCTATTCACATTCACAAAATTTGATTGAAATTTTCTCTAAGTATTTTAGGCTGAGTAGAATCCATGGGTTATATCACCTTGTTTTCCACCTAGTGCAATTAAAACAAATGGGCACTGCATCCCAAAATATCTAAACCAAAATGGGGGTGGGAGGGGATGAGATAAATTATTAAGTCTCGAAATCCAATTCCCTGGGGCCTTACATTTGCCTGGATCTCCTCCAGCTGTGTGTAGCTGAGATGGCCATGTGATTAGTCTGAATGAGTAACTTGAACCCAGCAGTGTTTATAACGGCCCCTCCTTTACCACAAGAGCAGATGTGCAGACCCGTCCTGAGGCTGCACCAGCTGGGCAGGCATTGGGTCATGCACAGGGAGGTCCAGATGCTACATGGGGGCACGAATTACCTGGTAGAGACAGTGAGATGACAATTCCCAGGCTCCCAAAAGGCCCCTGCAGGGACAGAGTGCAGGGCTCAAGAACCACCTGCCAGAGGAAAGAACTGGAGTTTCCTCCTGGTATGTCGCATTTGACAGAAAGCAGGAAGAGAAGACCCTTGAGGTTTCTCCCATACCACCTAGCAAAGCCCACAAAACACTGTGTGTACCAAGAGAAGAGAAACTTAACTTCCTAGCTGTTTTAGACTGCACACCAGCTAGGTTAAGTTTCCAGGCTAAAATCTTAAAATCTAGCCAGAAAGTTTCTATTTGAAAACACCAATGCAGGGAAAATGATGGATTATTCCCAGTGCCGCAGCTTTGCACCTTCCTGGTTTCTAAGTTTTGGGTGGTCTGCCTTTGTGCATTCCATGCAGCATCCTTGTTTAACTCTTTCCGAAAGGCATCTCCCCAATGTTGGGATGCTGGGACCACAGTCAAGTCTCTATCCATCAGAGAAGGACTCTGAGTCCAACAGCCGCAACCACAGAGGACACTTCCAGCCAAACTCTACACTTCGTGGCACGTCATCTCAAAAATGGCCTTGGTTCTCCATTTCCATCTCTGTATTGACAGGATAAATGGCTTATAAACTAGTAACCATCTCCTCCATTACAAGCATTTGTGTACAATGTAATGTATATCTGTTATGTAAAGGATAGAATGGATGGTGGAAAAGTTATACTAAACAATGGGTAGCAGATATATATGTATGTAATATAGGCAGAATATTATAACATTGAGAGGCGTAGCAGAATTAAGTACATTTTGAAATAAAAGCATGCAAAGCTGTAGCTTTTAAATGTACAGACATCCCACTCAAAACTGTCTAAACTGATGGGTGAAACATTGAGATATAACCTCGGGAAATGCACTGAATTGGGAATCCTGTCCTGGAGAGGACACGGCTCATGCTGAGTTGTTGATGGAAATGCCGGAATGTTTTGATCTCACTCTACATCACTGTTGGATTTTTTTCCCTTTTATTTTTTTCTGGGAATATTTCAGAAACAAAGTGACTTCATTTCCCCATATAAAGGTATATTCTAACCACAGGGTAACTCATCATTTTTAACATAAAAATAAACATTTAAATATTCTTTGGTGTTTCATTATTTTATCTACACATTCTCGTTTCCGTTTTAGCATCTGCATGGTTTGACTGTATGTATGTTTTATTTTCAGCCACAGGTTTTGCCGCCCTTGATGTAATGCAAAATGGAAACCAAAAGAAAGAGATTTTTAAAAGTTGCAAAGTGCTTTTACCATCTCATTGACTGTCTTAGTATAGCTGGGGTAAAACTTTTCTCCAGATGTCTCAGAAAGAGAGTCTCTCTCTCTATCTCTGTCTATCTCTCTGTCTGTCTATTTCTCTGCCTATCTAATCTATCTATCCATCTAATCTCAGCTGAAATGCATGGTGCATTGGCTTTTGGGCAGCCCCTGACCGCCATCTCCCTTTTGATGGTCAGTTTTGTGTACGTGTTTGGGGCAGGGGCTGCTGTGGACTAAGCGTCAGAGGGGAAGGCTGCCATAGACGGTCACCTGAGGGACTGTGCACTGCCAAGCCCCCACCGACTCTCTGTTGGCGTGCATGCACTTGCTGAAACTACCAATGTCATCTTTGGCTTTTGGCAAATGTCACCCCTTGCTTTCATGGTGAAAAGGGAAGTCTCCTTGGCAGTAGCTTGACATGCCATAATAAATATCCTATTTCAAAGCTGGTCATTTTCCAGGGTCTTACAGATGTGATTTAAGTAACTGGGTGTAAACACAGCAACTGGCTGAAATTGAGGCTGTGAAGTAGCAAGCTTTTCTGCCCCTAAAACGTTGGCAGCAAATGAGCCAAAATGCTTTCCCAGGTGACCCGCCCCACCTCTCCGATTCTGCACCTTGGGCAATTGTTTCCCACTCACAGTCTCATCCTCTTTTTTTTTTTTTTTTTTCTGAAATGTAGGATGACTGAGCCATAGGCCAAACGGTTCCCCCACCCCTCACTCTCTACGCCTCTCACAATCCATATGTGTGTAGTTTGTTAAAATTGATTTTAAAAAGAAAGGTTGGAATAGGATCTGGGAAAGAATGCACCCTTTATATTTAGTTTTTGTGTATGTGCAAATGCAAATTCTGCATCTCAAATTTTGTTGACGTTGAAATTCTTAGTGCCTGTTAAATTTGTTTATGGTTTTATGCATTAAATGAGTTATAGTGGTGGTGGTGGTTTGCTTTCAGGTATTTTAAAAATAATTTTAAACTTCAGGAAACATTTTAACCTGGGCTTTCAAGTTTTATGGACAATTCTGTGACTCGGCATGTGAGCAGGACACTGTCACCTTCCAGGTGGAAAATCAGTAGTGGGCCTTGAAATCCATCAGGGAAATTATCTTTTCAGTCCAAAAAAGCATCAGCATTACCAGTTCCCCAGACTGGACAATCCTCATGCTCATGAGTTGGCTTCAAATGTTCTTTGGTTTTAATTGTTGCACTAGATCAGTTGTTCAGATGGGAAATTTTAATTTTATTTAAGGATTGAAGTCTGGCCGTTGCATACATCTGCACCGCCCAGCAGAAAAGAGCACCTTACAGCCAGCTGGATGTTGCTTTGGAACTCGAGTCTATGCGATGCTGACTTTTCTGTCCACTTGAAAATATTTTGCTTCCTTAGGATGGCTTAGTTCGCCTTTAACCTGAAGCTCCTTTCTTTACTTCTTTGGCCAAGGAGCATGAGCAGCTTTCCTGTTTTCTGTCATTAGGCTGGAGCTACGTTGTCAGTTCTTTTGTAACTTAATCTAACTCACAGAATGAAATAACAAAATGTAAGTGTAGGTGCTGCCCACCCGACATAGCTACTTCACTCAGAGATGCTTCCTTAGAGAGTGTGCCTTTCTTTCTGTATGGTGATTGCCTTGGGATCTCCGTTTTATCCATGTATCTTCCCACGTAGTGCAGGCATTTTCCATCCATTCCTGTTACATCCTGCAGGCTGACAAGGGAAAAGCCTGCATGAGGTATGCCTCTCCAAGTATCTAGCACAGCCATTTCTCTGAAACGGTGCTGCCAATCACCACAGGGCACGTCTGTAAATTTGCAATGAGCTTCTTGGTTGCACCAGTGCAATGAATTGTCCCATTGCAGCCAATTCATGTGGCAGGAGGTGCCAGGATGGCAGAGGGAGCGGCTGAAGTACAGCCTCTTAGCACAGACCACCAAGCAACTTCCTTTCTGTCATTGTCCTCCACAGGAACCTTTGTTTTAGACTTCTAGCAGGACATCAATTTAAAACGCAGTATGTATTCCAAGAACAAAGCCATTGCTGGACCCTAGTACAAGTGAATTTCTAGGCATGCCCCGTGCATCACTGTGGGTTTAAGGAAATGCCCGAGCTATGAAAAGCAGGTGCTGAGAGTGGAAAATTGTCATAAAAAAGGGATCAAGCCCAAAGGGGAGGAGTGGTTACAAGACATTGAGATATATTCCCGCACACCGAGTTTCATACTGCAGACCTGGGCTCTCAGCGGGAGGCCATGCATGTCTCAATGGCAAGTGACTATTGCAATGCTGCTTGTTATATAATACATGTCTAAAAGGCATGCCGTGTGCTCACAATTTAAATTTGTAGCCCAGCCGTTAGTTCCCAGCCTCAGACTCTTCTCAGGCCCGTGGATCAGATGGAATCCATACAGCATAGCCATCCACACTTTTTGGTGGTTTTAAGGCAACAAAATGGTGGAAACGAATGTTGGATTGAAAGGTGTTACCCCCTACTTCCCATATTTCCGAACTGAATTCTTTTCCCTGGTGGATGCCAGACGTTATAAACAGAGCATGCTATTATAACACTGTGCTGCTATATATACTTTCTGGTTGTAAAGTGTATCGCATATTACCCATGGTTTTCAGTATGAGCTGTCGTATGATGTTCCACAGTATATTGTACAGGCAATTCCACAAATTTTGACATTGAAGAAATAAAACATGTTGGATGATTCCTTGTTATAGTAAAAAAAAATTAATGGGTAGGTTCTAGGAAGTCATCTCTTCTTCAAATAGGTGTTCATGAAAGGAGAGTAAGAAATATTAGTTCTAGCCTGGAGGCAGCTATGTCTTTAGGTCTTTGATGCTGGCTTTTGGCCAGCACGTTGAAAATTATAGAAAAGAATGGCAGAAGTGTGAGGACAGGATTCCAGGGGAAGGAGGCTTGCCGGGGTGGCCTGGAGGAGATATTCCAGCCGCATAGGATGTTGAGCCTTGTCCTCCTTATCACTACCCCTCTCTGCATTAGGATGGCACCTTCCAGAAAGGAGACCGCGTTGGCCCAGGAGTGTCTACAGCTAAGGCATGCAGACTCAATCTGGGGAAAACCTCGAGTCCATGTTTTTCCTTTAAAACTTACAAAGTTGCATTTTAATGAGAGAAAAAGATTTAGTCATAGATTTGTCCCTGCCAGGGAGGGGAAGTCAATCCTCTATAACTAGAGTGTTGGCAGAGCTAATGAGTTACATTTAGCTCCATAACAATGAAAACATCTCAATATACCTGGCCTCTACTGTCCTGTAAATTCTAACCAGGAAAAGACCTGCACCCCTTCCCAGCTCCTGCCTTTTACAGTTTGTTCCCTAAACTGGATCATGCATCACTCACTTACCCTCTTTCAAAATTCAGCGGGAGAAAAGCAAGTGCAAAGGCAAATGTCAGGCTGGCGTTCTCAGGTAACTGTCAACCCGAGCCTACAGCCATGCTGCCTGCTTCACTGCAGCGGCTGCAGGGGTCTGGGCAGCTTCTCAGCCAGCAAAGTGATCAGCAGCACTTAGATAGAAAAAGGTGTTTCTTAACAACCTTTCTTCCCTGCTGCAAAGGGCGATGACGGTAGCTCGGCCTCCAGCATGCGTTCTGTGCCCGTCTCTCCTCTAAACAAGGAGCTGAAGCAGAGCTCAGGCAGCTGCGTCCTGGAGCATGCCACTTTGGAGCAAGGTCCATCTACACAAAAAAACCACAAACACCGCAGGTGAGTCTCCTTGGCAAATTAAACTCGAATCTGGACTGAGCCGACCATGAAGGAGAAAGCTGCTCGGTGCCACAGTCCAGTACGGTCAATGCCATCAACTGATGTTTCGATATTCTCATCTTTCAGATGATGCTTGCCTTGAAAATTGTCCAGGTAAACGCGTGCATTGAGCATGCAGATGTTCTTGCAGTAAACCTGCAAGGCTAAATAATAAAGGACAAGGTTGGGGTGGATAGTCTTAAGTTTTTTTTTTTTTTTATCATATTCATTGAGGAGCTTGTATTTCTAACTTTTCCTCATTTTGGTTCCTGAAATTTCACCGCCATCTATGACTTAGGAGCTTTCCAGGAATCAGAATATATATTTGTCTTCTTTACAAGTTATAGCGTCTTTTGACTCTCTGTACCCTGGGAAGGTGATCAGAGATGGAGGGGAAACTGAGAGCCAGTGGAGGCACATATTGCTGCTTACCACCCTTACTCCCTTTGGGCCAGACCTGTTGTTGGGGAGAGAGTCCTTCAGGCTTAGACAGGAAGTGCTGACTAGTCCTCGATGCTCCAGGGGCCGAGGTACCATATCTGGGGAGGACCTTTAACCTGGAAAGGTATTTGGTCCTAACGTTTTCTTCTCTGGGATGCTGTGGACTCCCTGTCATTCCTTCCATCATCTGAAAGCCGTGCCTAGAGTCTGGAGACCTTCACCAGCCCTATGGCAAGCCAAGCCCTATACCCAAGCAGGACCATTTTATTTTAGACTGTAAACTGTGAAGAGGACACCCCATCACCCAAAACGGTTACAGGTGTATTTAACTGCCTACGAGATTTAACATTATGCTAACTTCAGCCATTGTTAAATGTAGAGCCAGCGACAATTTCATGCCATTTGAAAATAATTCAGGTAAAAGTTTGCAGGTAAAAGGCAAAACAGGGTTCCAGGCTGAGCAACCAGAAACTCCCAAAGGCGAGATGCCCCGTGTGCTTACATGCAGGAGGAGAATGTGTGGGAGCTGGACTGGGTTGGAGCTTCCCTGAGGAGCTCGGGATTTAAACTGTGTTTCCTGGGGTGGCCGGTGGCAGGGGTGGGGGTGCCGTTCAGCGGACCCCCAGATGGAAAGAGACTCCTGGGGGGGAAGGTGGTCTGAGGTTTCCCTTGAGGGTGATGAAAATACTTTGGACTTGGATAGAGATAGTAGTTGTACAGCACCCTGAAAGCACTGATGCCTCTGAATTTCACATAAAATGGCTACTTTAATGGCATGTGAGTTTCACCTGGAGAGAAAGAAGCAGGTGAGGGAGAAGGAGAGAACGAAAAAGAGACCTAAAGTCCGGGGCTTGGGTGCTGGGGTGTTTCCCCAAAGCTTTCTTGGCATCAAGGAGGTGGGAGCCTGAGAAGCAGCAGCAAAGTGAGTAAGTCCGAGGCACAGGCAGGACGGGATGCGGTTGGAGCAGGTGTGGGCAGAGTGTAGGGGAATCGGGAGTAAAATGGAAGCTCTGAGGAAGGGCTTCTGTGCGTCGTACCGCGGTGACTTCTTTAGCACAGCATTTCTCCAAGTGTGCCACAGTTTTGAAAACTGGCCTGATTGGATGATCTGTGCAAACCAACCAACCAACAAAAAACACTGAAAAACGATTCTTTGGAACATAACCGCTTTGGGAAATGCTTTTTAATCTTCTTGCCTTGAAAAGATTTTCCGAGTACATCTAAGCCTTAAAATGGAGAAACAGTTTAACCACGGAGAAATATTTCAAGCGTTCTTTGACCCCGCTTTGTCAATTAAGTAGCCACTGTATTTTTTCAACTTTTTACATTTTAATTAATTCATTTTAATTTGCTTACTTTTTAATTACTGATTACCTTTCAACTTTTTACATTTTACAAAATATTTCACATTTACACAATTTTTCAACTGTTTACATTTTGATTCAGTCATTACTAATTTGCTTACTTTTGGCTAAAACCTATTAAAAACCCTTAAGGATTGAGTGTATGTACACTTTGAGAAATGCAGCTTTAGAATGTTCTCTCACTATTGTTTTAAATTCGGATTCTACTCTTGTTATCATTGACATTTTCGGGAAATAAAAGGGTAGCACGCGGAGAGGATGGAGCAAGGGGAGGTGGGTGTCCAGAGTTGTTAGAGCAGCCGCTTCGCTTTGGATCCCAGAGATTCTTTGCTGGGCTTAAAACACACACCTGAGATGGATGAACATCGAGGTCTCACCCAAACCACATGCCACTCGGTTCAGGAGCATGGCGTGGGCCCGGAGGGGGTGAGAAAATGTGGGCCCCCATTCAGCTAAGCAGAAAAAGTCAATGCTGTGATAAAAATTGATTTTTCCTGGCACTGATCTGTCTCACACTGACCCACACAGTAAGCAGACATTCTCATAGGAAACTTATGTCATCTCCTTTTACCGGGGCTTCTTATTTGTTTGTTTGTGAAGGCTACGTTGATAAGAGTCACTTGCCACGGAATTCACCCATTTATAATGGACACGTTGGTGTTCTTTCGGTATACTGTGCCATTACCAGGCGATTTTAGAACATTTTTGTCCTCCCTTAAGGACACTTCATACCAATTAATAGTCATTCCCTATTTCCCCAACTCCCCTAACCCTAGGCACCCGTTAATCCACCGTTTGTAACTACAGATCCCCCTATTCTGGGCATTTTCATATAGATTAACTCAATAATATGAGGTCTTTCAAGCCTGGCTTCTTTAACTTGGCATAGCCCATATTAGTACTTCATTCTTCCTTACGGCTGAATATCATTCCACTGTGTGGATAGACCACATTTTTAAAAAAATGTTTTATTGAGAAATCTTGACACACATAAAGTTCATACATAGTGTACAATCAGTGGCTCACAATATCATCATTTAGTTGTGTATTCATCACCATGATCATTTTTAGAACATTTGTATCACTCCAGAAAAAGAAATAAGAAAAAAGAAAAATTTCTTACATCCCATACTCTTTACCCCATCCTCTCATTGACCACTAGGATTTCCATCTACCCAATTTATTTTACCTCTCATCCCCCCCTATTATTTATCTTTTGTCCTTATTTTTTAATTCATCTGTCCATACCCTGGATACAAGGAGCAGCAGATGGAAGGTTTTCACAATCACACAGTCACAATGTAAAGGCTATATAGTAATACAATCGTCCTTAAGAATCAAGGCTATTGGAACACAGCTGAACAGTTTCAGGTACTTCCCTCCAGCCATTCCAAATAAACCATAAACTAGAAAGGGATATCTGTATAATGCATAAGAATAACCTCCAGGATAACCTCTGAACTCTGTTCGAAATCTCTCAGCTACTGAAACTTATTTTGTCTCATTTCTCTCTTCCCCCTTTTGGTCAAGAGGGCTTTCTCAACCCCTTGATGCCAGGTTCTGGCTCAGCCTGGGATTCTGTCCCACATTGCCAGGAAGATTTACACCCCTGGGAGTCTTGTCCCACATACAGGGGAGGTCGGTGAGTTCACCTGCTAAGTTGGCTTAGAGAGAGAGGCCACATCTGAACCACAAAAGAGGGTCTCTGGCGGTGACTCTTAGGCATAATTATAAGTAGGCTTAGCTTCTTCTTTGCAGGAATAAGTCTCACAGGGGAGAGCCCCAAGATCATCAGGGTCTCACCCTACTGATTTGTTTGTCCCCACAGTTTGTGAGAATATCAGAAATTCCCCAAAATGGAAAGTTGAATATTTCCTCTTTTCTTCCCTGTCTCCCAAGGAGACTTTGCAAATATGCCTTTATTCACTGCCCAAATCACTCTGGGATTTATTGGAGCATCACACAAACCTGGACAAACCAACAAGATCTCACACCTATTCAAGATTCCGTGTACTTAGATAGACCATGTTTTAATTATCTGTTTATCAGTTGATGAGCACTTGGATTATTCCCATGTTTTTATTTATTGTAAATAATGCTGCCATGAACTTTTGTTTTGCAAGTTGTTTTTTTTTTTTGCATGTGTGTGTACATGTTTTCATTTCTCTTGTATATATGATTAGGAGTAGAGTTTCTGGGTCGTATGTTAAGTCCATGGTAAACATCTTAAGGAACTCCCCATCTGTTTTCTATATATTTGTACCAGTTTACATTACCCCAGTGAGTGCAGAAGGGCTCCAGTTTCTCCACATACTCTATCTTGTCTTTTTTGATTTAGCTGTGCTAGTGGGTTTGAGGTTGCATTTCATTTTGCTATTGATTTAACTGTCCTGATTGGTAATGACGGCGACCGTCTTTTCATGTGGTGATTGGCCATTTGTATACCTGCTTTGGAGAAAGTCTATTGAATCCCTTTGCCCATTTTTTAATTGGGTTATTGATCCTTTTATTAAATTATTTATTCTGGATACTTTGTCAGATATGACCTGCAATATTTTCTTATTTTCCATGGGTTTTACCACTTTCTAGATAGTGTCCTTGGAAGCAAAAAACTCTTAATTTTGATGAAGTCTAATAGATCGATTTTTTCTGTGATTGCTTGTGCTTTGGGTTGTATCTAAGAAACCACTGCCTAATCTACAAAGATTTACACCTATGTTTTCTTATGAGCGTTTTGTAGTTTCAGCTGTTACATTTAGGTCTTTGATTCACTTTGGTTGATTCTTACATGTAGTATGAGATAGGGACCCATGATCTTACCTTGTTGCCCAGTACAACTTGGTCCTGGGGGCCTCCTCAAAATCAATTGACTCATAAATGTCAGGGCTTATTTGTGGGCTCTCATCTCTCTTCCATTGTTCTATGTGTCTATCCTCATGTCACAACCCCACGGTGTTGATTACTGTAACTTTGTAGTGTGCTTTGAAATTGGGAAGTGTGAGTAGTCCAACTTTCTTCATTTTCAAGATTTTCTAGGCTATTTGTGTTTCTATATGAAATTTTAAGATCAGCTTGCCAATTTCTGTCAAAACCTCAGCTGAGATTTTGATAGGAATTACTTTGAATGTATGAATTCATTTGTGAAGCATCACCATCTTTACAATATTAAGTATTCTGTTCCATGAATATAGGATGTTTCCCTTAGATCCTCAAATTTTTCAACCATTATTTTGCATGGTTTTCAGAGTATACATTTCACATTTCTATTGTGTAATTTATTTCTAGTGATTATTTTCAATGCTGCATAAAATAAATTGTTTTAATTTCATTTTAGTATTGTTCCTTCCTAGTGTATAGAAATAGTATTGATTGTTGTCTATTGATCTTGTATATAGTAACCTCGTTGCACTTGTTTATTACTTCTAATCGGCTTTTTATGAATTCTTAAGATTTTCTATATATAAGATCATGTCATCTGTGAATAAAATAGTTTTACCTCTTCCTTTCCAAACTGGATGCCTTTTATTTTATTTGTTTCCCAAACTGCCCTAGTAAGAGCCTTCAATATAATTTTGAATGGAAGCAGTGAGAGTGGGCATTCTAGGCTTGCCGTTAGGGGGAAGACTTTCAGTTTCAACATTAATTATGATCTGTAGCTTTTGTGTAGGTATTCTTTATAAGGTTATGCAAGTTCCCTCTATTTTTAATTTGTTGATTGATCTTTTCATGAAGAGGCATTAGATTTTGTAAAATACTTTGTATCCATCTACTGAGATGACCACATTGTTTTTGTCCTTTATTCTTTTGACATGGTATATTACATTATTCTTTTTTAATTCTGACATTTTTCATGGTGAAATATAATGCATATACAAAAAGTCAATAAATTTCCAAGTACATTGTAATAAGTAGTTATAGAGCAGATTTCAAAGCTTGGAATGAATTACAGATCTACAATTTCAGGTTTTTCCTTCTAGCTGCTCCAAGACACTACAAAGTAAACAGAAATATCAATATAATGATTCAGTAGCCATACTCATTTGTTAAGTTCTAATTCTATGTTTTAACTCTTCCTTCTCCGTGGATCCTTCTCCCAATCTTTAGGGATATTTGGGCTGTGCCCATTTGAACTTTTTCATGTTGAAAAGGGTATCAACAATATGGGATGGAGGATGGAACTGTTTGATATTCTTGGACGGATTGGCTTCAACTTATTTGGCCTGGGAAACAGCTGAAGGTTTTAGGTTTCTGGAAAGTAAACTTAGTGCATGAAACTTTAGTAGAATTCAGATAGAGCCCTGGGTGCTCTTTAGGGTTAACAGGAATGATGTTGTTTGGGGCTTGGTAAACCGTGGCAGTAAACACTCTCTAACTGAAGTTTGCATAAGAGTAGCCTCCAGAACAGCTTCTCCATTCCATTTGAACTCTCTTCGACACTGATACCTTATTTTGTTATATTTTTCCCCCTTTTGGCCCACAAGGCATTGCACATCCCATGGTACCAGGGCCAGGCTCATCTCTAGGAATCATGTCCTATGTTGTTGGGAAGACTATCCCCCTGAATGTCACATCCCATGTAGCGGGGAGGGTTATGATTTTCCTTGTAGAGTTGGGCTTAGAGAGAGGCCACCTTTAAGCAACAAGAGGGTCTCCTGGAAGCAACTCTTGGGCATAATTATAGGTGGTTTTGGCTTCTCGGCTACAGAAATAAGTTTAGTAAGGGTAAGCCTCAAAATCAAGGGTTTGGCCTTTTTTCTTGGGAGTCCTTAATGTTTGAGAGAGAACCAGGACTTTCCCAGGTAGGAAAGTTTACTAGTTCCATATTTTTCCTCCAGTCCCCTTAGTGCTTCTACCAATACCTTTAAATTATTATAGCCTGGGATGTATCTGAGGAAACATTAAACTGTGCAGAATTTCAAGGCCTCGTTTCCCTTCTGGGCTCTATGTGTTTGGATTGTTGAAATGAGCTGTCCAGGCAGGTGGATTTAAGTTGTGTGTTATGGAAGATTTAGGATCTAGACAAACTTTCTGCCTTTGGTCTCGTGCAGTAGAAGAAGCTCTAGAACACATACACTTTCACCTTTGCTCCGTATTTTCATTTACCTTAGTCCCAGCCAAATCAGCATCATTTTTATCTCTAATTGAAGCCTGACCTCATTTTCAGTTCTTTAACAGTTGTTTTATGTGGTAATGCTGACTTTCCGGCCTGCAGAACTCCAGCTCCGAGTCTCAGGTATCACACAGGTACTCCAAACCATATCATATTTGTTCTTTTGTTCCTGACTTATTTTGCATAATACAATGTCCCCAAGGTTCATTCACTTTATTGCATGCCTCATGATTTGGTTCCCCTTTGTAGCCACACAATATTCCATTATATAATATATATTACAGTTCATCTTTCTGCTTCTCAGTTATTGTACCTTTGGCTCTTTCCATCTATTGGGCATCATGAATGATGTCCAAAATAAACCATGTCTTACAGTACCCTCACTTGGTTGTACAATCAGCATCAATCTCAATTTTAGATGATTTTAATTGGTCCAAAGAGATAAAGAATCAATAAACACAGACTCCCCAAATATCAAATCAAACCTCCCCTTATCACTTGTTCTTCCACCCCAATTATTTACCCCTGGTATTGCTGTGGTACCATAGATGTTTTCCAGTTAACTATAGACCATGGCATGCAATATTAGTTTTCCCCCTAAACCCTTCTATTATTGGCTCTTTGTACAAGATCAAACCTTTGAAGAACTTATCTATAACTGTAGAGTTAATAAATGGGATACATGATTCTATATAACCCCTTTCAATCCTATTCACCTTCAATATGGCAATGCTACTTATAACCCCACTAATGAACTTCCTTCACTTCTATTTATTCCTTACATTTAAGTTCAACATCATTGGGTAACCATTCGCCCATCTTTAGCTTTGGTGTACCTGTAAGTCCTCTATATTCTACACTGTAGAATATCCGTGATGTCAGTTCATGGGCACTAGGATTCTTTCCATCTTTTAGCAATTGTGAATAATGCAGCTATGAACATCAGTGTGCAAATATCTTTTTTGTTTTAATTTATTAATTAAAAAATTAAGAAACAAAATAAAACATCAACATACATAATCAGTAATTCACAATATCATCACTTAGTTGCAGATTCATCATTTCTTAGAACATTTGCATTAATTCAGAAAAAGAAATAAAAAGACAATAGAAAAAGAAATAAAGTGAACACAGGAAAGAAAAAAAATATTATACCTACAATTACCCCTTACCCCTCACTTTCATTGATCACTAGCATTTGAAACTAAATTTATTTTAGCATTTGTTCCCTCTATTATTTATTTTTATTCCATATGTTCTACTCCTTTGTTGACAAGGTAGATAAAAGGAACATCAGACACAAGGTTTTCACAATCACACAGTCACATTGTGAAAGCTATATCATTATTCAATCATCATCAAGAAACATGGCTACTGGGACACAGCTATACATTTTCAGGCAGTTCCCTCCAGCCTCTCCATTACATCTTGAATAACAAGATGATATCTACTTGATGCATAAGAATAACCTCCAGGATAACCTCTCGACTCTGTTTGGAATCTCTCAGCCATTGACATTTTGTCTCATTTCCCTCTTCCCCCTTTTGGTCGAGAAGGTTTTCTCAATCCCTTGATGCTAAGTCTCAGCTCATTCTAGGGTTTTTCTCAGTCCCTTGATGCTGAGTCTCCGTTCGTTCCAAGATCTCTGTCCCATGTTGCCAGGAAGGTCCACACCCCTGGGAGTCATGTCCCACGTAGAGAGGGGTAGGGTGGTGAGACTGCTCGTTGTGTTGGTTGGAGAGAGAGGCCACATCTGAGCAACAAAAGAGGTTCTCTTGGGGGTGACACTTAGGCATAAATTTTAGGTAGACTTGACCTATCCTTTGTGGGGTTAAGTTTCATATGAACAAACCCGAAGGCTGGGGGCTCAGCCTATAGCTTTGGTTGTCCACACTGCTTGTGAAAATATCAAGAATTCAACTTGGGGAAGTTGAATTTCTCCCCGTTCTCACCATTCCCCAAAGGGGGCTTTGCAGATACTTTTCCACTCACTGATTGAATCACTCTGGGATTCATCAGGGGATCACTCTGGACAAAGCAGTAAAATCTCATGTCCTACCTGAGATTCCAAGTACTTATGGCACTCAATCAAACTATCTACATAAGTTATATGAGGAAATGCACTAGTCAAAATATAAATTTTGTAACAAACATTTTTTGCTTTAGTCTCACACATAAGGTGACATTTTAAAATATTAATTACCATCTATTTTCAGCACCCTGCAATAATGACATTCCTTTGTTCTTCCTCATGCAAAAACATTTTTAAAATTGTACCTTGTACATTTCACTATTATTATACACTCTAGGCATTCCTAGATTATACCATCTCAATCTTTAACATCTGTCTTTCTTTCTGATTTCATTTATGTCCCCAGCCCTCCTCCCTCTATCATTCTCACATGCAGCTTCATTCAGTGTTTTCACATCATTGTATTACAGTTAGGTAGTATTGTGCTGTCCATTTCTGAGTTTTTGTATCCAGTCCTGTTGCACAGTCTGTATCCCTTCAGCTCCAATTACCCAATATCCTACCCTATTTCTATCTCCTGATGGTCTCTGTTACCAGCGAAATATTCCAAGTTTATTCACTAATGTCAGTTCATATCAGTGAGACCATACAGTATTTATCCTTTAGTTTTTGGCTAGTCTCACTTAGCATAATGTTCTCTAGGTCCATCCATATTGTTACATACTTCATAAGTTTATTCTGTCCTAAAGCTGCATAATATTCCATCGTATGTATATACCACAGTTTGTTTAGCCACTCGTCTGTTGATGGACATTTTGGCTGTTTCCATCTCCTTGCAATTGTATGCTGCTATAAACATTGGTGTGCAAATGTTCGTTTGTGTCTTTGTCCTCATGTCTTCTGAGTAGATACCTAGCAATGGTATTGCTGGGTCATATGGCAATTCTGTATTCAGCTTTTTGAGGAACCACCAAACTGCCTTCCACAGTGGTTGCACCATTTGACATTCCCACCAACAGTGAATAAGTGTGCCTCTTTCTCCACATCCTCTCCAGCATTTTTCATTTTCTGTTTTGTTGATAATGGCCATTCTGGTGGGTGTGAGATGATATCTCATTGTGGTTTTGATTTGCATTTCTCTAGTGGCCAGGGACGTTGAGCATCTCTTCATGTGCCTATTGGCCATTTGTATTTCCTCTTCTGAGAAGTGTCTGTTCAAGTCTTTTTCCCATTTTGTAATTGGGTTGGCTGTCTTTTTGTGTTGAATTGAACAATCTCTTTATAAATTCTGGATACTAGACCTTTATCTGATATGTCATTTCCAAATATTGTCTCGCATTGTGTAGGCTGTCTTTTTACTTTCTCGATGAAGTTCTTTGATGTACAAAAGTGTTTAATTTTGAGGAGTTCCCATTTCTTTCTTTCTTTCTTCAGTGCTCTTGCTTTAGGTGTAAGGTCTATAAAACCACCTCCAATTATAAGATTTATAAGATATTTCCCTACATTTTCCTTTAACTGTTTTATGGTCTTAGACCTGATGTTTAGATCTTTGATCCATTTTGAATTAACTTTTGTATAGGGTGTGAGATACGGGTCCTCTTTCATTCTTTTGCATATGGATATCCAGTTCTCTAGGCACCATTTATTGAAGAGACTGTTCCATCCCAGGAGAGTTGGCTTGACTGCCTTATCAAAGATCAAATGTCCATAAATGAGAGGGTCTATATCTGAATACTCTATTCGATTCCATTGGTCAATATAGCTATCTTTATGCCAGTACCATGCTGTTTTGACCACTGTGGCTTCATAATATGCCTTAAAGGCAGGCAGCATGAGACTTCCAGGTTCGTTTTTTTCCCTCAAGATACTTTTAGCAATTCAGGGCACCCTGCCCTTCCAGATAAATTTGCTTATTGGTTTTTCTATTTCTGAAAAGTGAGGTGTTGGGATTTTGATTGGTGTTGCGTTGAATCTGTAAATCAATTTAGGTAGAATTGACATCTTAACTGTATTTAGTCTTCCAATCCATGAACACAGTATGCCCTTCCATCTATTTTGGTCTTCTGTGGTTTCTTTTAACAGTATCTTGTAGTTTTCTTTGTATAGGTCTTTTGTCTCTTCAGTTAAATTTTTATTCTTTTAGTTACAATTGTAAATGGAATTTGTTTCTTGATTTCCCCCTCAGATTGTTCATTACTAGTGTATAGAAACACTACAGATTTTGAATGATGAACTTGTAACCTGCCACTTTGCTGTACTCGTTTATTAGCTCTAGTAGTTTTGCTGCAGATTTTTCCGGGTTTTCGATGTATAGTATCATATCATCTGCAAACAGTGATAGTTTTACTTCTTCCTTTCCAATTTTGATGCCTTGTATTTCTTTTTCTTGTCTAATTGCTCTGGCTAGAACTTCCAACACAATGTTGAATAACAGTGGTGATAGTGGACATCCTTGTCTTGTTCCTGATCTTAGGGGGAAACTTTTCAATTTTTCCCCATTGAGGATGATATTAGCTGTGAGTTTTTCATATATTCCCTTTATCATTTTAAGGAAGTTCCCTTGTATTCCTATCCTTTGAAGTGTTTTCAACAGGAAAGGATGTTGAATCTTGTCAAATGCCTTTTCTGCATCAATTGAGATGATCATGTGATTTTCTGCTTTGATTTGTTGATATGGTGTATTACATTAATTGATTTTCTTATGTTGAACCATCCTTGCATACCTGGGATGAATCCTACTTGGTCATGATGTATAATTCTTTTACTGTGTTGCTGGATTCGATTTGCTAGAATTTTGTTGAGGATTTTTGCATCTATATTCATTAGAGAGATTGGTCTGTAGTTTTCTTTTTTTGTAATATCTTTGCCTGGTTTTGGTATGAGGGTGATGTTGGCTTCATGGAATGAATTAGGTAGCTTTCCCTCCACTTCAATTTTTTTGAAGAGTTTGAGGAGAGTTGGTACTAATTCTTTCTGGAATGTTTGATAGAATTCACATGTGAAGCCATCTGGTCCTGGACTTTTCTTTTTGGGAAGCTGTTTAATGACTGATTCAATTTCTTTACTTGTGATTGGTTTGTTGAGGTCGTCTATTTCTTCTCGAGTCAAAGTTGGTTGTTCATGCCTTTCTAGGAAGTTTTCCATTTCATCTACATTGTTGTATTTATTAGCAAAAATTTGTTCATAGTTTCCTGTTATTATCTCCTTTATTTCTGAGGGGTCAGTGGTTATGTCTCCTCTTCCATTTCTGATCTTATTTATTTGCATTATTTCTCTTCTTCTTTTTGTCAATCTTTCTAAGGGCCCATCAATCTTATTGATTTTCTCATAGAACCAACTTCTGGTCTTACTGATTTTCTCTATTGTTTTCATGTTTTCAATTTCATTTATTTCTGCTCTAATCTTTGTTATTTCTTTCCTTTTCTTGCTTTGGGGTTAGTTTGCTGTTCTTTCTCCAGTTCTTCCAAGTGGACAGTTAATTCCTGAATTTTTATCCTTTCTTCTTTTTCGATATAGGCATATTGGGCAATAAATTTCCCTCTTAGCACTGCCTTTGCTGCATCCCATAAGCTTTGATATGTTGTGTTTTCATTTTCATTTGCCTCGAGATATTTACTGATTTCTCTTGTAATTTCTTCCTTGACCCACTGGTTGTTTAAGAATGTGTTGTTGAGCCTCCACATATATGTGAATTTCCTGGCCCTCTGCCTATTATTGATTTCCAACTTCATTCCTTTATGATCTGAGAAAGTGTTTTGTATGATTTCAATCTTTTAAAATTTGTTGAGACTTGCTTTGTGACCCAGCACATGGTCTATCTTTGAGAATGATCCATAAGCACTTGAGAAAAAGGTGTATCGTGCTGTTGTGGGGTGTAATGTCCTATAAATGTCTGTTAAGTCTAGCTCATTTATTGTAATATTCAAATTCTCTGTTTCTTTATTGATCCTCTGTCTAGATGTTCTTTCCATTGATGAGAGTGGGGAATTGAAGTCTCCAACTATTATGGTAGATGTGTCTATTTCCCCTTTTAGTGTTTGCAGTGTTTGCCTCATGTGTTTTGGAACATTCTGGTTTGGTGCATAAATATTTATGATTGTTATGTCTTCATGTTGAATTGTTCCTTTTATTAGTACACAGTATCCTTCTTTGTCTCTTTTAACTGTTTAACATTTGAAGTCTAATTTGTTGGATATTAGTATAGCTACTCCTGCTCTTTTCTGGTTGTTATTTGTATGAAATATCTTTCCCCAACCTTTCACTTTCAAGCTATGTTTATCTTTGGGTCTAAGATGTGTTTCCTGTAGACAGCATATAGAAGGATCCTGTTTTTTAATCCATTCTGCCAGTCTATGTCTTTAGATTGGGGAGTTCAATCCATTAACATTTAGTGTTATTACTGTACGGGTAGTACTTTCTTCTACCATTTTGCCTTTTGTATTTTATATGTCATATCTAATTTTCCTTCTTTCTACACTCTTCTCCACACCTCTCTCTTCTGTCTTCATATCTGTCTCTAGTGTTCCCTTTAGTTTTCTTGCAGAGCTGGTCTCTTGGTCACAAATTCTCTCAGTGATTTTTTTGTCTGAAAATGTTTTAATTTCTCCCCATTTTTGAAGGACAGTTTTGCTGGGTATAGAATTCTTGGTTGGCAGTTCTTCTCTTTTAGTAATTTAAATATATCATCCCACTGTCTTCTCGCCTCCATGGTTTCTGCTGAGAAATCTACACATAGTCTTATTGGGTTTCCCTTGTATGTGATGGATTGCTTTTCTCTTGCTGCTTTCAAGATCCTCTCTCTTTGACCTCTGACATTCAGACTAGTGTCTTGGAGAACGCCTATTTGGATCTATTCTCTTTGGGGTGTGCTGAACTTCTTGGATCTGTAATTTTAGGTCTTTCATAAAAGTTGGGAAATTTTCAGTGATAAAATTTCTTCCATTAGTTTTTCTCCTCTTTTTCCCTTCTCTTCTCCTTCTGGGACACCCACAATATGTATATTTGTGCGCTTCATATTATCATTCAATTCCCTGAGTCCCTGCTCATACTTTTCCATTTTTTTCCCTATAGTTTCTGTTTCTTGTCGGATTTCAGATGTTCCATCCTCCAGTTCACTAATCCTAACCTCTGTCTCTTGGAATCTTTTTTTCATCTCTTCTACTGTGTCTTTCATTCCCATAAGTTCTGTGATTTGTTTTTTTCAGACTTTCCATTTCTTCTTTTTGTTCATTCCTTGCCTTCTTCATATCCTCCCTCAATTCATTGATTTGGTTTTTTATGAGGTTTTCCATGTCTCTTCGTATATTCTGGATTAATTATTTCAGCTCTTGTATCTCATTTGAACTATTGGTTTGTTCCTTTGACTGGGCCATATCTTCAATTTTCCTGGTGTGATCTGTTATTTTTTACTGGCGTCTAGACATTTAATTACCTTAATTAATTTATTCTGGTGATTGCTTTCACTTCTCTTACCTAGGGTTTTCTTGCTAGATGAATTTGTTGTCTCTCTGTTCTTTGATTTCAGTTCAGCTTTTTCTGGACCTCTAGTTTAGGTTTTGTTTAAGAGAGGATAATTTTTCGGTTCTTGTTTTCTTGTTTCTTGCCCTACTTGTATGGTGCCTTTTCCCTCCCCACCCTTAGGAGGGTCTATGTAGGTATTATAGACTCCAGCCAGGTTTTCCTGGACTAAACTGGACTCCTATCAGGGGGAAGGAGTCACCTGCGTCAGTTTTCCCTGAGGGTGAGACCCAGCAGGTTAAAAGACTTTCCTGTGAAGTCTCCGGGCTCTGTTTTTCTTATCCTGCCCAGTATGTGGTGCTTGTCTGCCTGCGGGTCCCACCAACAAAAGGTGTTGCAGCACCTTTAACTTTGGCGGACTCTTCCTGCTGGGGGCGTGGTGGAGACGGAGGAGAGGTTGTAGGCTGGTTTTAATGGCTTCAAATTGCCAAACCCTGGTGTCTAAATTCCTTGAGGGAGGGATTCCACCTGAGTTGGGCTTCACCCCTCCCCTGGGGAAGGCACAGGTGGGAGACAGCCCTGAAAGCAGTCCGTTTCTGCCTATGCCTGGGGCAGTTGCAGCCCAAGAAGTCCCACCACTGAATCCAGAGGCAGCCAAGCCTCCATATAAACAGCCACAAAAACCTCCATTTCCTCCCCTTTCCTCTTTTTCTGTTAGCCCAATAAGCGACCTCTGCCTTGACCAGGTTGAGTCTCTTTCGTTTCCCTTTGGGAAGCTGCCTGTGGGGGAGAGGTGCCGGGTGCTGGCTGTCGCAGCTTGGGGAACTCACGGTTCTGGGGAGGCTTGCAGCCAGTCCAGCTGGTCCAGACTGGGGCACACTGTGTGTCTGGTCACTGACGTGGCTCCGGGAGCTGTTCTGTACTGTTTCTGGTTCTTTAGTAGTTTTTCTGGAGGACGAACTAAAACGTGCACATTGCTAAGCTGCCATCTTGGCCCCTCCCTTCGGTCAGTGTACAAATATTTTTTTGTGTCACTGCTTTCACCTCTTCTGGTTATATACTGAATTTTGGTATCGCCAGATCATAGGACAACTCAATATTTAGTTTTCTGAGGAATCACCAAACTTCCACAGTGGCTGTACCATTTTCCCTTATCACCAGCAATGAATAAGTGTTCCAATTTCTCCACATCCTCTGCAACATTTGCAGTGTTGTGTTTGTTTAATAGCAGCCATTCTTATAGATGTGAGGTGATAGCTCATTGTAGTCTTGATTTGCAATTCCCTTATAGCAAATGAAGATCAAAATTTCTTCATATGCTTTTTTAGACATTTGTATTTCTCTTCAGAAAAAAATGTCTCTTCATAGTCTTTGAAAAAAATTCATTTTTATAATTGGGTTGTTTGTTATTTTGTTGTTGAGTTGTATACTTTTGTTATGTACACGGGATAGCAAACCTTTATCCAATATGTGTTTTCCAAATGTTTTCTTGAGTTGGCCACCTCTTCACCTCTTTGACAAAGTCTTTTGAGGCACAGAAGGTTTTGGTTTTGAGGAGTTCCCATGTATCTGTTTTTTATTTTGTTGCTTGTGCTTTGGGTGTAAAGTTTAAGAAGCTGCCTCCTATTCCTAAATTTTGAAGATGTTTCCCTCTATTTTCTTCTAGGGGTTTTATGGTACTGTCGCTTATATTTAGGTGTTTGATCCACTTTGAATGAATTGTTGTATAGGGTGTAAGATAAGTGTCATCTTTCATTCTTTTGGCTATTGACATCTAGAGCTCTCCCATTCCCATGTATTGAAAAGATTATTCTATCCCCATTCATTGGATTTGGGGCATGTTGAAGATCAAGACCATAGATCTACTGGTCTATCCTCACAATCTCTATCCAATTCCACTGGTCATCATTTCTATCTTTGTGCCAAGACCACACTGTCCTGACCACTGTGCTTTATAATAAGCTTTAAAGTCAGGAAGTGATAGTCCTCCCACTTTGGTCTTTTTTTTAGGATATTTTTAGCTACTCAAGGTCTCTTTCCCTTCCAAGTAAATTTGATAACTAGCTTTTCCAAGTCATCACCATAGGGTTGTTGGAATTTTTATTGGTGTTGCATTGAATCTGTAGATTAATTTGAATAGAATTGACATCTTAATGACATTAAACCTTCTTATCCATGATTAGGGAATGTCTTTCCATCTATTTAGATCGTCTTTGATTTATTTTAGCAATGTTTTGTAGTTTTCTATGTACAGGTTCTTGACATCCCTGGTCCTTGACATCCCCAGTTAAGTTTATACCTAGATATTTGATTCTTTTAGTTGCAATTTTGAATGGATATTTTTCCTTAGTTGTCTCCTCTGAAATGTCATCGCTTCAATATAGAAACATTTCTGATTTTTGTACATTAATCTTGTATCCTGCCACTTTGCTGAAATTGTTTATTACTCAAGTAGCTTTGTTGTAGATTTCTCAGGATTTTCCAAGTATAGTATCATGTCTGCAAATAATGAAAGTTTTCTTCCTCCTGTCCTGTTTGGATGCCTTTGATTCCTTTGTCCTGCCTGATTGCTTTAGCAAGAACTTCTAGTACAATGTTGAGTAATATTGGTGAGATAGGGCATCCTTGTCTCATTCTTGATCTTAAGGGGAAGGCTTTCAGTCTCCCACTGTTGAGTATGATGCTGGCTATGGGTTTTTCATACATACCTCTTATGAAATTGAGGAAGTTTCCTTCAATTCCTACCTTTTGAAGTGTTCTTATGAGGAAAGAAAGGATGCTGAATTTTGCCAAATGCTTTTTTAGCATCAATCAATATGATCATGTGATTTTTCCCTTTCGATTTATTAACATGCTGCATTACATTGATTGATTTTCTTGTGTTGGACCACCCTTGCATTCCTGGTATAAACTCTACTTGGTCATGATGTATAATTCTTTTAATGTCATTGGATTCAGTCTGCTAGTGTTTTGTTGAGAATGTTTGTATCTATGTTCATTAGGGAAATTGGCCTGTAGTTTTCCTTTCTTGTAACATCTTTACCTGATTTTGGTATTAGAATGATTTTTGGTTCCTAAAATACATTAGGTAATGTTCATTTTTCTCAATTTTTGGAAGAGTTTGAGCAGGATTAGTGTTAGTTCTTTTTGGAAGGTTTGATAAAATCCCCATGTGAAGCCTGGCCCTGGACTTTTCTTTGTAGAAAGATTTTTGATGACTGATTGAGTCTCTTTACATGTGATTGGTTTGTTGAGATCTATCTAAAAAAGAAATAGCTCTTCTCTTTCTTCCTGAGTAGGTATAGCTTGTTTGTGTGTTTCTGGGAATTTGTCCATTTCATCTAAGTTGTCTAAATTTGTTGGCATATAGCTGTTCATAGTATCCTCTTATGATTTCTTTTATTTCTTCAGGATCTGTTGGAATGACCCCTCTCTCATTTCTGATTTTGTTTATTAGCATCCTCTCTTTTTTTCTTTGTTACCCTTGCTAGTGGACCATCGATTTTATTCATTTTCTCAAAGAACCAACTTCTAGTTTTATTGATTCTTTCTATCGTTCTTTTCTTCTCCCATTCATTTAACTCTGCTTTAATCTTTGTTATTTATCTTATTCTATTTGCTTTGGGGGTTAGCTTGCTGTTCTGTCTCAAGTTCCAGGCAAGCAGTTAAGTCCTCAATTTTTGTTCTTTCTTGTTTTTTTTAATATAGGCATTTAGGGCAATAAATTTCCCTCTCAACACAGCCTTTGCTGCATCCTATGAGGCCTGATACATTATATTCTCATTTTCATTCATCTCCAGATAGCTACTGATTTCTCTAGCAATTTTTTTCTTTGACCCACTGGTTGTTTAAGAGTGTTTTATATAATCTCCATATATTTGTGAATGTTCTCATTCTTTGGTGGTTATTGAGATCCAGCTTCATTTCATTGTGATCAGAGAAAGTGCTTTGAATAATTTCAATGTTTTAAAATTTATAAAGACCAGTTGTTTGCCCCAGCATATGATCTATCCTGGAAAAAGATTGTTCTATGAGTATTAGAGAAGAATGTATAACCTGGTGTTTTGGGGTACAGTGACCTATATATCTGTTAAGTTTAATTTATTTATCAAGTTGTTTAACTTCTCTGTTTCCATGTTAATCTGTCTGGTTGTTCTATCTATAGAAGAGAGTGGTGTATTGATGTCTCCTACTATTATTGTTGAAACATCTATTGCTCCCTTCAGTTTTGCCAAAATTTACCTCATATATGTTGGAACTCTTTGATTCTGGATTTTCTGCTTCTCTTCAAGATTTAACAGACTGATTAGTATGTGTCTTAGGGAAGGCCTATATAGATTTATTCTTTTTGGAGTTCGTTGGGCTTCTTTGACTTGTATATGTATGTCATTTCTAAGGGTTGGGAAGTTTTCCCCCATTGTATCCTTAACTACTCTTCCTAGCCCTTTACTTCTCTCTTCTCCTTCTAGGATACCAATGATTCTTATATTTCTGTGCTTTGTTTAGTCTATTATTTCCCTGAGATCCACTTCACATTTTCCCATCTTTTTTTCCATTTGCTGTTTTGAGTGCTCAAAATCAGTTGTCCTGTCCTCTAGTTCACTTATTCTTTCTTCTTTGTCTTCAAATCTGCTGTTGTGTGTCTTTAGTATGTTTTTCATTTGGCCTCCAGAATCTTCAATCTCCATGATATCTGCTATTTTTCTATTGCTTCTTTTAAATTCCTCTTTATGCTCTTCTCGTGTCTTCTTGATCTCCTTTATGTCATTAGCCATCCCACTTATTTTATTAAGTAGAGTTGTATAAACATCTTTGATTAGTTGTTCTAACATCTGTGTTATGTTAAAACACCTCTGGTGTTTTAATTTGTTCTGGGCTATATCTGTCTGCATTGTGATATGCTTAGTGATCTTCTGCTTTGTCGCATGTTAATTTCTTGATTGATTTACTTTGGGAGTTGATTTCTTTCAGTAGTCTAAGGCCTTGTATTTGCAGGATGGTTGTGAAGCAGGGAGCAGGTCATGAGGTGGGGCACTCAGTGTGGAGATTTGTTTCAGGGCAGGTATAGGCACAGGTTGGGGATGTTACACTGATGCTTGTGCACATGGATACCCAGCAGCCAGGGAGGATGTGCACAGGTCTGGGGGGTGTAACCCTGGTGTGCACTGGTCTAAGGCACAGGGCCTTTTGTGCACATGCACAGAGCTATGGCAGCAATTTGGCATTATACATTCATGGGCTGGGGGCAGATGTGACCCAGCTGCACAGGTCAGCACTTTCTCAGAGCTGTGAAGTGTGATTGAGGGCCATGCGTATGCGTGCGTCTAAGAGTGCTCCAATAAATGGGAACCATATTCCTATATTCAAAGTCCCAGTATTGGTAAGATGTGTTTCCCCAAGCTGATCTATCGATCTCCAAGTTGATCTAAGAATTGAGGCAATCATAGTCAATTTGAATCAATCCTTGCTATACAAAGCTGATTTTAAAATTTAAATAGAAATGCAAATTACCTAGAATAGCCAAAGTAGTTTTGAAAAAGAGCTACGTTTGAGGGCTTACTCTGCCTACTTTTGCAATATCTCAGAAAGCTACAGTATTTGAGATAGTTTGGCATTGCTGCAAGAACATATAAATAAGCCACTGGAACAGAATAGTGTCCAAAAATAGACCCAATCTTTTGATAATGGTTAGGTTTTCGACAAAGAAGCTGAAGCTATTCAGTGGTGAAAAGGAAGTCTTTTCAGGAGATGGTGCTTGAGAAACTTGGTTTCTGTATGGAGGAAAATAAGATTCAACCTTTATCCTCACACCATACAAAAATTAATTTAAGATGCATCATGGACTAAATATAAAAGCTTAAATTTATCAATTTTAGAAGAAAACACAGGAGAATATTTTTTCCTAACCTTGGGGTAAGCAACTATGTCTTAATTAACATGCAAAATCACTTAGCAGAAACAAGAGAAAATTAATAAATTAGACTTCATAAAACCCTATGTTCATCAAAATATATCATTGTGAAAATAAGTAGGCAATCTGCAGAGTGGGAGAAAACACTCTCATTACACAACACTTGAATCCCAAATATATAAAGATTTGCTGCAACTCAATAAAAAGATAACGCGATTGAAAAATAGGGAGAGGAATGGGGAGAGGAGTGAACAGACACTTCATAAAGGAAGATCTGTGTATGGCACAAGAAAAAGTCATCTGGGAAATGCAAATTTAAACCCTGATGACTATACCCTATCTCCAGCGGCTAATATTAAAAAGATCAAAGCACCTAATATTGGCAAATTCGTCATACATTGCGGGTGGTACCATCAAATACTGGACCACTTTGGAAAACGTGTTGTCAGTTTTGGGTTAGTTAAATATACACTTACCATTTTAATTTGGAATAGCATTCTCTGGTATTTTTCTGAATGCAGTGCAAACATGCAAAGAAGAATGTTTTGTGCCAGAGTTATTCATGGAGAACTAAAAACGGAAACAGCCCAGTTGTCCACCAGTAGCAGAATGCATAAATGATCATCTCTTCTTCAAATAATGGGATGCTACTAAGACATAAAACGGAGCATACTACTGACTTATGCACCTTTCTTTATCGAGTGGAATGAAAGAAGCCAAATGTGAGTATTTCCTACATGATTACATTTACCTGGCAATCAAGAGTAGGCAGAGCTAAATCCTGGGGGTAGAAGTCAGAGCCGTGTTTGTCTTTAGAGGGGGAGGATGTTGGTGGGAAAGGGGCACTAACCAGGGTGTAGAAATGCCCTTTATCCTGAGCAGGAAATAGATGACATTGGTAAGGACCTTTTCTTAAAAAAAACTCATAATTGTACACATAAGATCCATGCATTTCACTGTATACAGATATGTAAAATAAGTAATGTCATGGGAAAAATAATTAACTTTCAAAACAAACAAAGCCAAGCACATACCCCATGTTCTCCCAATCTCAGGTAAGCCCCCGCTGACCCCTAACAACAATGAAAATAAGCAGGAAGGCTTGGAGAGGAGGCTGGATCTTTTCTGTGACCTTTGCAGGCAGGACCAGCCTCTGGGCTGCTAAAGGAAGGGTTTAAACGAAGAGGGGAAGGAGCATCAGGCAGTGGCAGGGGATACAGCTCCCCAACCACAATACTTTGGGACCTCAAGTGCAGAGAATGGGCAGGTTAGACTTCTATAGAAAATTCTGGCCTCTGAAGTAGTCAGGTTGCTTGACTGTTCCCCTCTGAGTTCAAGCATCTCCTCCAGCCCTGCCCTCAGGTGCTGTACAGATGTCATTACCTGTGTTTGTCAGGACCAGAGCAACTTGGGCCTCACTTCTTTCTTGAACCTTGTCTCCTCTCCCCTAGCCATGTTGATGGTCTTCCCTGATTGCTGGGCACTTGTTTGGATTCCAAGTAGAACATTCTGAGAACATTCTGTAGGGTTCTTTTTTTTTTTTCATGGGCAGGCACCAGGAAATGAACCTGGGTCTCCAGCATGGTAGGTGAGAACTCTGCCTGCTGAGCCACCATGGCCTGCCCTCTGCAGGGTTCTGAGAGGACTGTCATAGTCCAGAAGCAGGGGACTGGCAACCAGGTGCCCCTGTCACTTCCAGTTCATCCTGGAGAAGCTGGGCGAACTTCCATGGTGTTATCTAAAGGCTTGAGACAAAGCCCAGGTTGCACTGGGTTTCCTTGGGAGATGTTAAGGCAGTTATGACTTTAATTGTTTTATTGTAAATAGTCAACTTGTGGAGAAAAGAAATTGTAGCTCAAAGATTTTTTTTTTGCCTGTTTTAAAAATTGTAGAATTCACAACAAGCTTGGCCTGATTGCAGAAATTCATGGCTTGAGGCCCTTTCAATGCACGCCAGCTCTCTGAAGGAATTAGAAACACTAAATTTAGCAGCAAGTAATAGAAGTCTGAACAAGTCCATCTCTTTAATTGAGAATAAAATAGAACTTCTCAAAGAAGGTCTAGACAGAGAGCCCCCTAAACCTTAATTTTAACTGTTTGTGGCTCATATTCAAACATGGTTATAGTCCCTAGAGATAAATCAGAGGCCCTCAAATCCCCCAAAATAACATAAAGCCCTCTTAGAAGGACAACAACCTCAAATGCCACCAGTGGATGGTTTGAGTGAAAATCCTCATCTTCAGGGAATCTAGTCTGCTTTCATGGGAAACTGAAGGAGTGGTGGTAAGAGCAAAGGACCAGGGGAGAGGGGCCAAGATGGTGGTGTAGTGAGGTGTGGGATTTAGTTTATCCTCCAGGGAGCTAGTAAATAGCCAGGAACTGTGCAGAACAACTGCTGAGGGGACATCAGTGATGGGAACACATTATATCAAAAATCAAATCAAATCAAATTGAGTTGATGGAAGATATGGTAAATGAGATGAAGGATGTAAAGAAGATATTGATTGGCTAAACAAAAGAAGAACTCAAAAGTTTGAAAAAACAAATCACAGAACTTATGGGACTAAAAGGCACAATAGAAGAGATGAAAAAATATGGAGACCTACAACAATAGATTTGAAGAGGCAGAAGAAAGGATTAGTGAACTAGAGGACAGAACGTCTGAAGTCTTAAGCACAAAGGAAGAGATAAAGAAAAGAATGGAAAAATATGAGCAGAGTCTCAGTGGATTGAAAGAAAACATGAAGCACATGAATATACATTTTGTGAGTGTCCCAAAAAGAGAGGAGTAGGGAAAAGGGCCTGACAGACTGATGGAGGAAATAATCACTGAAAATTTCCCATCTCTTATGAAAGACATAAAATTGTAGATCTAGGAAGCATAGCATTCCACAAGCAGAATAGATCCAATAGATCTACTCAAACACACTTACTAATTAGATTGTCAAGTGCCAAAGACAAAGAGAGAATTCTGAAAGCAGCAAGAGAAAAGCAATCTATCACACACAAGGGAAGCTCAATAAAACTATGTGTGGATTTCTCAGCAGAAACCATAGAGGTGAGAAGGCAGGGGTATGATATATTTAAGATTATGAAAGAGAAAAACTACCAACCAAGAACTCTATACTCAGCAAAACCATCCTTCAAATATGAGGGGGAGTTTAAAATATTTTCAGGAAAAAAGTCACTGACAGAGTTTGTGACTAAGAGACAAGCTCTACAAGAAATACTAATGGTAGCACTACAGGCAGATAGGAAAAAACAGGAGAGAGAAGTCTGGAGAAGAGTATAGAAATGAAGACTATCAGTAAAGGTAAAAAAGAGAAAAAAAATAAGATATGGCATATAAAATTCAAAAGACAAAGTGATAGAGCAAAGTACTGCCTTTGCAGTAAGAACATTAAATATTAATGGATGAAACTCCCCAATCAAAAAACATAGACTGGCAGAATGGATTAAAAAACAGGACCCATCTATATGCTCTCTACTGGAGACTCACGTTAGACCCAAGGACAAAAACAAATTGAAAGTGAAAGTTGGAAACAGATATTTCATGCAAAAACAACCAGAAAAGAGTGGGGTGGCTATCCTAATATCTGACAAATTAAACTTCAAATGCAAAACAATTAAAAGAGTCAAAGAAGGACACTATGTATTAATAAAAGGAACAATTAAACAAGAAGACATAACAGTCAGAAATATTTAAGTCCTGAGCCAAAGTGCCCCAAAATATATGAGACAAACACTGACAACACTGAAGGGAGAAGTTTATATCTCTATAATAATAGTGGAGACTTCAGTTTACCACTCTCATCAATGGATAGAACATCTAGACAGAAGAAGAATGGGGAAACAAATTTTGAATAATACGATAAATGAACTAGACTTAACAGACATTTCCAGAACATTACACCCCACAACAGCAGGATACACATTTTTCTCAAGTGCTCATGGTTCATTCTCAAGGAAAGACCATATGCTGGGTCACAAAGCAAGCATCAATAAATTAAAAAAGACACTTTCTCAGATCATAATGAAAAGAAGTTGGGAATCAATAACAGACAAAGCATCAGAAAATTCCCAAATATAGGGAGGCTAAACAACACACTCTTCAACAACCAGTGGGTCAAGGAAGAAATTGCAAGAAAAGTCAGTAAATATCTTGAGACAAATGAAAATGAAAACACAATTAATCAAAACTTATGGGATGCAGCAAAGGCAGTGCTGGGAGGGGAATTTACTACCCTAAATACCTTTATTAAAAATGAAGAAAGAACAAATTGATGAATTAACTGTTCACCTGGAGGAACTGGAAAAAGAACAGCAAGCTAACCCTAAATCAAACAGAAAGAAGGTTAGAGCAGAAATAAATGAAATTGATAAAATGTAAACAATAGAGAAAATCAGAAAAACTAGAAGTTGGTTCTTTGAGAAAATCAATAAAGTTGCTGGACCTTAGCTAGGCTGACAAAGGGGAGAGGATGCAATTAAATAAAATAAAAAAATGGAAGAGGGGATGTAATCACTAAACCCGCAGAAATAAAGGAGGTAATAGGAGGACACTATGAACAACTATATGCTAATAAACTAGACAAT
The DNA here is from genome assembly GCF_023851605.1 of Tamandua tetradactyla. Lineage (NCBI taxonomy): Eukaryota > Metazoa > Chordata > Mammalia > Pilosa > Myrmecophagidae > Tamandua > Tamandua tetradactyla. Next base: position 6,592,032 of record NC_135331.1, on the reverse strand, counting down.
GTAGGACAAATAGACAACTTCCTAGAAAAGCATGAACAACAAATAGTGGTTCACGAAAAAATAGACAACCTCAACAAAGCAGTCATAAGTCAAGAGATTGATTGAATCAGTCATCAAGAAGCACCCCAAAAGAAAAGTCCAGGACCAAAGGCTTCATTCAAGAAAGAATTAATACTAATTCTGCTCAAACTCTTCAAAAAAATTGAAGAGAAGGAAAAGCTACTGAATTCATTCTAAAAAGTCAACACCATCACCCTAATAGCAAAACCAAATGCTATAAGAAAATAAAATTATAGACCAATCTCTTTAGTGAATATAGAAGCAAAAATCCTCAACAAAATACTTGCATATAGAACCCAGCAGCACTGGGGTTTTTTATAATTCTTTTTATAATTAAAAGAATTATACACCATGACCAGGTGTGATTTATTGCAGGTAATACAAACTGGTTCAACGCAAGAAAATCAAGTAATATAATATGCCAGATCAAGAAGTCAAAGCAGAAAAACCACATGATCATCTCAATTGATGCAGAAAAGGCATTTAACAATACTCAATGTACTTTCTTAATGAAAACACTTCAAAGGATGGGAATAGAAGGGAATTTCCTCAACATAATAAAGGGAATGTATGAAAAACCCACAGCTAACATCATCCTCAATGGGGAAAGACAGAGAGCTTTCCCTCTCAGATCAGGAACAAGACAAGGATGCCTACTGTCACCACAGTTACTTAACATTGTGCTGGACATTCTAGCCAGAGTGATTAGACAAGAAAAAGAAATAAAAGGCATCCAAACTGGAAAGGAAGAAGTAAAACTCTCACTGTTTGCAGAAAAGCAAAGGACTGGAATGAACAGGAAACAATACTTGGTAACTTGCATACAGGAAACAAGTTCTAAGGGTTAGGATCAGTTCCATTTCTGATGGAAACCTGCTGAACATGCCAGTGTGCCTGTTGTCCTTCGAGAAGGTGCACAGAGGGTGGCAACTTGGAATTGAATATAGAGTGAACCTGGAAATGAAGACCATAATGCAAATGCTGATTTATAGAAACTGATTTATGCAGAAAAGTTAAATACTTCTTTAGAAACACTGCAAGGGGAAAGAAGAAATATATAAGACATCTGAAGAAAATCCAATAAACAAAACACTTAGCATTCCAATTAAACTCTCCCAACTGAGCTAGCATTTTCTATGGTCAGAAAATGGGGTTCAAAATGGAATTTTGAAACTTCAGTTGAAAATTAAAATGCAGCCTGAATTGTATCAACATGTCATGAAATTCTATAGAAAATTGTTTGCAGGGAAGAGTATTCACTTAGGGATCAAAAAGACCTTTCCAAAGGGCGTAAAACGTCAGCCATGTTCCCTCAGAAGATGGAAAAGAAGAATTAGAAGAAAAGCACACCTTTTTAAATCAAAACCAGATTATCTCTTTTGGAAAGAGAAATGAGATAATTGAGTGGTGGCCTTTTCCAGTGAGAAAAAGTTCAATGACAAAGATAAAGCAGATGTATACAAGAGACACAGAGCTTAAATCTGAGCTCTTTATCAAAAGGTTCTTATACTTCTGCCATTCCAAAGGCAGAACTTGTCAGAAACATGGAAGACCCTGTGGTTTATCAGATGCAATGAAGGAGGAGAGCTGGCCAGTGATAGAAAGCTGAGTATTGAAATTGATAAATTTGTGTCCTCTCTCTATTGCCAAAGTTCAGTGGGAAAATATAATCTCTCATGAAAAATCTTTGTAGGCACACTGTTTTATACCTTTTTAAAATGCTGGGCTGGGGGTAAGGAAAAATGAGCATTTTTAGGGCATGGCACTTGTGTGTATTTATATACTGTCTAAGCATTTTGTGGCCCTACCCCCAAGCAGGATCTAAGAAATTGAAACTGACAGGTAGTATGTTTTGGATTGGCAGAGTTACTGCTCACACAGGCCATGCCATGTCCAGATTCTCATGAATATCTGAATTAATCACTTCCAGGTGGTTACCTGGAGCTTAATCCTCCTCTGTGTTGTGAATGCCAAGAAATAGTCCAGTGCCTGGGAATGCAAAGTACTTGAGAACTGTTTGATGAATGAATGTGTGATAACTGTTTGGTGAATGAATGTGTGAATGGGTGAATGTTGTAATTGTTGGCAATGTTTTGGTTGATAGTAACTGAAATCCATCCAAGAAGTTAACAACCAAGGAATTCATTAGCTCTTGTAAAGGAAGTCCAGGGTTATGGATTCTGGTATAGCTAGACCCAGCTACTCAATATACATAGGCATTTTTCTTGTTATTTTCTGCATTTACTTTACATTCATATAAGCTTTCCCCAAATTGTAGCAAATCTAGACTAGACTAGTAGATCTAGATTTACAGTCTATCAGCCCAGACCTCATAAACACATATCTACTTAGAAAGCTATAAATGAGGATGCTTACATGCCTGCACATTGCTGGCAGCCATCTTGTGATCACGAGGGAGCTCCTGTCTTGGATAACAAAGAGAAGAAGTGGAAAAACATCAGGTTCACAGTGATACTATGGAACTGTTAGATGAAGCAGCACTTGAAGTGCATTGTACATCTTTGCTTTCTGAGTGTGTTGACCAATAAATTCATTTTATTTTTAAGCCAGTTTGAGTCCAGCTTTTTCTTATTTGCCATAGAGAGGTTTCTAGCTAAAACAGATGGACAGCATGTTTTGTGTATGGTTAGAGAAACTTTAAGGGATTTTAAGAGTCCATATATTTAAATGTGAGGGAAAAAAATGTGTAAGAAATGGAAGCCAACTTGATGGTTATATTCATGAAAAGAATGGATCAAGATCCCTGTCCACCATTTTTCATACCGTTTGTGAAAACACCCAGTTCTCCTTACTTATTCAAAAGTTTGATTCAAAGTAACACATGCTTGAGCTTCTGTTGAGAACTTGATTGCATATTGATTGCTGATAGTGTTACAAAGATGCAGTTGTGAGATACAAACTTTCCTTTCAGGTATATACAGGTAAACAGGGTCACAATTATAATACATGACGGAGACACACACACAAAGACTTGGGAAGGTATTCACACATTGTGAGGGTCCTAATACAGAATGAAAATGCAGATCCCCTTATTAAAAATTCAGGGCAAAAGTACTGTTTAAAGTAATAAAATAGAAAGCTTTTTCCTTCCCAGCTCTCTCTCTTGACTTGTCATATTGTTTTTATTTGCTATTTAATGTTGTTCTAAATTAAAGAAAAATAAAAATTTAAATTATCAGCATGAATTTTGCTGTTCATCTTTCTATCATGCTTGGACATTTAAAATGCAAGTAGCAGAGCATTTGACCCATATGCCAAATCACGGGAATTAAGCATATTTCATAGCTGGTACATGCATCTGTATTTTGTTCATACCAGAACAGTGGAAATGCTGCACAAAACTAAGCCACACTTAGTTCACTTCTTTGTAGGTGCACATTTTCTAGCTTCTCTAGCATTATCAGCTTATGGACAAATGAGGAAGGACTTAAAGGAAAAGGGACTATTTAGTTATCTTTCCCTTTCCTTTTACATCTAATCATCTTCAACATTAGTCATTGCATAATAGAGGTGAGAAACATATGAGTAAGAAAGCCTAAGTTAGGGTTCTTTGGCCGTTCATGGTTCTTAGAATGCCATTGCCTTCTTTTTTTGCATTCGAAGCAATTTCCGGGTCAAATGAAACGTGAGCTGTTGGGGCTGCCAGTACCCTTTCTTGCTCAGGTGAAGCTGTACCCACTTACTTTGCACTAACTTGGAGAGTAGCGGAACTCTCGTGCATTGAGAACCCACCAGAATTCTGCGCTCCTGGCGTGTTGCAGACACTATATGAAATCGGGGTGGCAAGGATTGGTGGGCACAGAGCACACGTGTCTCCTCTGCTCACGTGCACGCCTCTTTGTCCCTACGGACCTGCTCTATGAAACAGTGCCTCAAATGTCACATTATTGAGAATTTCAGGGTGGTGGGACCGGATCGTTGAGCCAAGTGTGGGCGCTTCTGAACTTGGTGCCCCATGTGATGGCACAGGCCACCCCCCAGGAAGCCAACCCCACTTGGGGTGCAGGAGGGAAGGGTGCACAGATTTCATGAATGGGCTTTTGAGACAATTTGTGGGGTTAAAGGTAGAGTTACCAGAGGTTATTCCTGGGAGCTGAGTGGGACGCACCTGAAAGGGAGGGGGTGGTTTCCCTGCTCTTGCTCTGAATCTTCCTAAACAGGGGAGGGAAGGACAAGGGCATATGCTTGAGGTCCCAGGGACCGTGGCTGTTCCCTGCACACCTTCATCTCTGCCTCGGTGGCCCTTCAGTGACAGCGCGGCGGCGGTGGTGACAGTCGGTGGCTGCTGTGGTGGGGGGGTGGCAACCTGCTCCCTCCCCATGGGCAGTGTGCATGCCACACCACACCTGCTCGGGGCTGGGCCCTGTGACTGGCTTTAGCCAGGAGGCTGAGGGTGGAAGTGACAAGGGGACAATGCCAGGAGGCACGGGGTCTCCACTCACTGCCCCCACAAGTGCCCCAGGCCAGGCGTCCTCTCCCCTAGCCCGGGACCTGCCATAAGGTCACACGGGGACTTGCATGGAATGAGGGACCTGGAATGGTGCCCACATGCCCAGGCTCCTGGCACGGGCTCCTTCTAGTCCGAAGTGTAAACAGGCAGAGCTGGCTCATGATCCAGGAGGGAGGTGTGTGTGCCAGGGTCACCTGCAGACGGTGGCACATACGGTGCCAAGATTGGCACTGGGGAGGCGAAAATAACCACACTGTCTCCCAGTTGTCAGCGTTACTGAGTTGGACCCGAGCATTTGCCTGTTGCACGGCCATCCTGCCAGCCACCTGTAGGCCACTTTGTCCTGCCCATTTAGAGATGGGGATATGGAAGCCGATGCGGGCAGAGTTTCTGGTGCAAGGCCACAGAGTGGTGCCACCAGCTCGGAAGGGGACTCGAGCTCCCACAGAGCTGGCCCGGACCCGCGCGCAGGGGCCAGCACCTTCAGACTGTCCCCTTCCTTGCTGTCCCCTCCACCAGCCATGTAGGCAGGGACAGGTCTGGGAGGAGCGCCAAGCTGGGTCGTAAGAAGAGGGGACGTGGGAGTCACCTTCAGCCTGCACACAGGCTTTATTTGGCCTCCTTGGCACTTGTTTGTATACTTTAGAGTTAGTGACTAACCCTCACAAAATCAGGTTTCACATTAAAATACTCGAGTTCTCTGGCTTCTCTTGAAGACGTCGGTTGCATTGGCCCTACTGGATGCAGAGACCTGGCTCTTCTCCGCCAACAGCGCTGGGCAGAGATGGGGAGAAGAGCCTGCAGCCCCAGCGCGCATGGGGTTTGTAGAGGAGACGCCCATTCAGTCTTTCTTCTCCCCACAAATATGTGCAGGGGCCTGGGCCAGTTTCCCGGGGCTGCGGTGACAAAGTGCCACAAGCTGGGTGGCTTAAAAACCACAGCCATTCGCTGCCCAGTAGCTCTGGGGGCCACAAGTCTGAAGTCAAGGGGTGGGCAGGGCCCGGCTTGCTCCCTGGCTGCAGGGGACGCTCCTCCTGGGCCCTTCCATCTTCAAGTGGTGGCGGCAGAGGGGGCCTGCCCTGGGTCCCTGGGTGGCAGCCGCAGTGCCCCGCTCGCCCCCGCCTCTGCCCTCGCTGACCCCTCTCTCTCTCTGTGTCCTTGTCCCTCCTCTGATAAGGACCCCAGCCGTTGGATTTCGGGCCCACTCTAAGCCAGTGTGAACGCATCTTAACTAGTTTTTTCTGCAAAGACCCTATTTCTAAAAGAGGTCTCAGGTGTCGGGGTTAGGACTTGAACACATCTTCTGGGGGTACACGTTTCACCCACAATAGGGAACTGCTAAGTGGCAGGCATTGTCCCAGGGAAACAGGATGCATAAATGCTCAGGAAACTTATATTTTTGCAGGAAGAGAAAGGCAGTGAACAAGTCAGCGAGTGCATGTATAGTAAGTTGGCGGGGGTGGGTTGGGGAATGAAGCGCTGTGGAGAAGCATAAAGCAGGGCAGGAGTCCAGCGAGGTGACAGGGACTGAAAAGAGAAAGGTGAGCAAAGGCCCATTGGGAAACCGGCACTTGAGCACCGACCTAAAGGAAGTGAGTGCATCGGGCTGCGTCACATCTGGGGAAGGGAATGTTCCAGAGAGAGAGAGAAGGGCAATTGCAAAAACCTCAACAGAGGTGCAGGCCCAGCATTTTTGAGGTGCAGAGAATCAGCCAGTCCCACGCCAGTGGAGAGAGTGAGCGTGTCAGGGACACTGAAGCAGGGGCTGCAGCTGGCATTTCTGGTCTACATGTAGCCTGGAAATATTTGGTAAGCAGGACTCCAGACTCCACCATAACTGTTACTTTACAGATGCACACCCAAACATGCATCCTGATAAAGGAAGTGCACCATCAAAACATTTGGAAATCACTCCCCTAGAGAAATAGTAGAGCTGGGAAATTTGCAGTCAGGGAATGGTCTCCAGCCTTCCTGCTGTGATTGCTGGCAAACTTCGGGGAATTCCAAAGTGACTTTAAATCTCTTCACTGACTTGGCTGTCGGAAGGGTGGAAATGGGTCCCGGGTGATGGGTGCTGCCCCCCCACAACCCTTTCCACCTGCCCTTTCCTTCTGTGTTGTCTGTTTCTCAGACCTTGAGCAGGCTCCAATGTAGAAACCCTGTCTCGTCCTCTTCCCTTCCGGAAAACTTGCTGCTCAGGTTCAGAAGTCAAATCAGGAGCCCTTTTCTGCCACAGAGAAACAATGATGATAAATTCTTTACACATGCAAATATATTCTGGGTGATACCTTAGATTTGTAATTATAAAATGCTAGGAGATAACTGATTTAACATCTTAAATATCATGCCCTATTTCAATGACAATTAAGCTTTTGGCTGGCTGAGGAATGAGCGTATGCATCCCTTAACTCTGTTGGGTAAATACTCATCAGGCGGTGATGACATGCTGTGATTGTCGGGTTTGGGGAGATGATTCCTTTGCTACCTGCTACCTCTAGCTCGTGGCATCCCTGAGGCCACCTGGGAGAAGCCCTATAACCTCAGGAGGCGGGCCTTCGGGGACAGGTAGGATGCTGGAGGCACTGAGGGCCGCTCCTCTAAGCTCAGGGATAGAGTCTCACTGTGGACCCCGATAATTAACAGCCGCATCTAAGTGCTGACCGGGAGGAGAAGTGACCACTTGGTTTCATGGAAAGGGCCCGGCTCTCCACAAGGGGGATCTGCTCTGCAGCCGGGCCCCAGCCCCGTGCCTTGCGCGCCTTGGGGAGGAGGGACGCCTCTGCCCCTGCGTGGCTGGCACTCAGATGTCAGCACTGGGCAGAGCCGGGCCCAGCTGGGTTCCCTCAGTTCCATTCTTAGCTCAGGAGGGAAGTGGACGCAGAGGGGATGTGGCAGGGGCTGGGGACAGGGACGCAGCAATTGAACCTCATCCACCACCCTCTTCCCCGCTTCACATGCACCCTCCACCTTCTGAAGTTCCCTGGGGAAGAGCCCCTGGAGCGCTGGAGGAGTGACTGGGGGCTGGGGTGGGGGCCTTGGAGCAAGAGCTGGGCCTTCAGCAGCAGGGGGTGGTCCAGCTCAGGGCCAGCTGGCACCGCAAAGGGGCAGTCAGGGGACGTCAGGCAGCACCGGCCAAGGGACGGGACTCAGGCTCTGGGTCCCAGGGGGCTGGCGACAGTGTGTGCGGGGGAGGGTCGGTGTTCTCTGCTCGGAGCGCATCTCCGGCGCGTGATCAGCATTTGCTGGGAGGCGAATGGCCTCATCTAACATCGGATCTGGGGAAATTTGTTCCCCCAGCTGCTCTTGAAATGCTCAACTTTGGCAGGAGAAAAAAGATACTTATTTTCACTAAATTCCATGTCTTGTCACCCCATTTTCAGCTCGCGGGGTTGAATGCTGTCTAAATTGCCATTCGCCCTGCTGCACCACGCAGGCACCTTTCTCCGTAAGGAGGCATTTAATGATGAGCACCATCCCAGGCTTTTCCTCTGATTCCGGAATCCGTCCGTAAATAACCCTAATAATAATAACAAACATTTTACTCGGCAGGTCTCGGGGTCAGCGGTGACCAGGAAGATATCCAGATGGCCACGTGGGGCAGGCTGGTTCCCACCTGAGCCATTTACAAAGGGACAAGATATATTTTTTAAACGGGAACTTTTTAGTGGGGGAGACATCACCCACCAGCCGGCAGAGCCAGGGTGATGTCCTTTCAGATGGGGAGGTGGCAGCCCTGCGAGCTCAGCTTCTGCCCTCCACGGACCTCACCGTCCAGGGTCTGAGCCCGCGAGGGTACCTGGTGGAGGAAGGGGCTGCTGACTCGCAGGGCCCGTGCTCCTTGTTGCTCACAGTGTTTCACCCTCTTCACTCCATTTGTCCTTTTCAAGACCCTCGAGAGCAGCAGGGCAGGTGCCATCACCTTTATTTTCCAGGTGGGGGCACCAGGCAGGTAGGCCTGACCCAGCAGCACTGGGCATGGGTGGAAGTCAGGACCAGGATTCAGCTGTCATACTGCAGGGTCCCTGCTCCTGTGGGCCCCACAGGATGACCCATGCTGCCCTCAGTGCAGGATGAGGCCGTCCTACCCTGGGGTCAACGGCGACAGACAATTCACCGCAGTCTCTGGGCCATTCATGAGAGGCTTTGGCAGGAGTGAGGCTGGGGTTGCTTTCCAGGATGCACGCTCAAGAGAACCTCGAGCCCAGCCCTTGACTGAGGCTCACCCCACGCAGCTCTAGCAGCTCAGGAGAAGCCCCTCAGTGTCCCCACTGCCATCCCATGCCAGTGCATTTCCATCCACCCACAGTGCCCACTGTGGGGCACTGAGCATGGGGCCTCACACGCCCGAGCAAGAGCCCAGAGAAGGCCTTGGCGTGGGCTGTCTTGGGAAGGTTTAGAGCAAACTCTTCATTAATTGAAATCCCACCTGAATGAGGTGCACATGGTTACTTATTTTATGCTCAGGCCTTTCCACAGCAGTGAGCCAGCCCCCCGTTGGGTGGGGCGCCTGGTGGCAGAGGGTCTGGCATCCTCCTTCAGAGAAGAAGCAGGTGTTGCTTTTAAGCCCTGATGTTAGAGGAAGTGCCCACCTGTGGGACACTGTGGAGAATGGAGGAGGTGACTATCTGCTGTCCAGCTGAGAGGTTCCCTGGTTTCAGCCTGGTTCCTACCCCTTTTGACTCTGCTCTTTGCTGTAGATACTCTGGGCATCTAAAATCCCACCCACTTAGCCTCCTTCACCAGTATCTCCCCAGGCTGCCGTGGAGGAGTTGTTTAATGAACAGGCTGTGAGCCCAAGACAGCTGGCATTCGACGGGTGTGTTAGCACATGGTGGGTGCAGGGAGACCAGCTGGGGAGGGGCTCTAACTCAGAAGATGTCCGGGGGGCTGATGTCAGCCTGGGGTTTGAGGGTTATGGAGTCTTCGGGGCTGGAAAAGTTATTTGTATTTAAAGTGGGCTGAGGGGGCTGGGACTTTGTACAGGGACATGGAGGGTGGCACGAAAGTTTTAGGTCCTCATTCTCCGTGTGAACTCCCTACAGATGGGGGGGCACATGATGGCCCCTCTCACATGATATGGAAAAAAGTCAGCCAGATTCCCACGCCCCTGTAATTAAATCTCCCACAGGCACGTTTGGGGCTGTGTGACAGGCTCTTTCCATTGAAATCACAAGTCCAGGGTGGAGGGTCTGTCCACTTTCCTGGATTTGCATCACGAGAGCATACACCAGCATACATGGAGATTCACACAGGCAGGGAACAGCATCTGCAAATTGCCCTGGAAAAGACAGGGCGGTCTTGCCAGGGTCAGTTTCATGCATAAGTGATGGAAGCACTACTTTACACTTTGTATATTGTAAGGTTAGGGGAAGGACACATCCAACACCAAGAAATCTTCACCCACTTGTCATGCATCTTGGAATTTCACAATTAGAAGCTCAGTTTCTTTGGAACCCTTGGGTGCTATTTTGTAGTTGTGGCAGGTAACGGAATATTCAACTAGAAGACTGCAAACAAAAGGGGTTATTATGTTATGCACCAAGAAGCCTAACTCTCAGCAGTTTCAGGGTTGGCTCAGAAGTTCACCTTCTCTCCAAGAGGTCAGATTCTTTCCACACTACTGCAGGATTTCCTCAGCATATTGGTTGGTTCTTAATCATGTCCCCTCCTGCACACAAGAAGGCTGCCATAGTGCCTAACATCACATCTTCACCCATTCACTTCCAAAGGCAGAAAGAAAGCAAATTTTTATTTATGCCTTTTTCATCAGCTAGGAGCCTCGGGCACTCCTGGAGCTTGGTAACAGCCACATATGCACAGTTTCATTTCTCTTAAAACATGAGAGAGAAACCCTTCTTTCTGTGATTTCTGCCCATGTAGCTAATCTGTCACTGTAGGTTCCACAAGCCTCATTGTTTTAGATGCCCTTAATTTGAAAGTCACAGTAATTGGGACGAGACGAGTTGAAAATTCCTTAAGAAAATGTTTGGTGAGTGAAGAAAAAGTTCTCCAAATAATATAAATAGGAGTAACGAGCAAGGTCGAAACAACTCTTAAAGGAAAGCGACCAAAACAGGGACAAAATTCTCAGCTCACATTGCTATTGCCCAGACAAGATGAGAACAATTCATTACTGTCTATTTATTTTAAGAGGCTGAGGCTTGAGGTGTGTCAACCTTATTTAAATTACCTTTGATTGTGAGTTTGACAGTAATAATGTTCTATTTCTTTTCACATTTCTAATACATTAAGCTTTTTAATGAGTGTCGGCTCAATATTCCCTCTCTAAGGCAGGATTGAAGAGGTTCTCATGATTTCCTAATCTAAGCACTCAACAGAGTTTGCTTTGAAAAAGAGAAAATAAATATTACACATGCACAAAGGAAATTGGAACATGCTTTCACTAGTTGCCACTTGTCACATTCTGCTTTCCTAGGACCTGTCAGCTCTTTCAGAAGAAGCTATTTTTACTCTTTTATTTAAATCCTTAGGCCCACCCATGGGAAATCATAGCAATAAGTTGCTGGGATGGAGAGAGGGTCTCAGGCTGTAGCCTGCCCTGATTAAAAGAAAACTAAACCCAACATTCTTGTTTTGTTGAATGTGCATAATTTTTGAGGCACCCTCTAGTTCCTCTCCTGTTAGTTACACGCTGTGACACCTGGGAGGCCTGAGGACTGAGGACCTTCTCCATGTGGGTTGGATTTGGTGGTTTTGGGGTGGAGATGGGAGAATGGGGAGCGTGAACCCTGACCCTTGCCCTCACAGCTCTGTCGAGCCCTGGCTTTCTGCCCAGGTGGGGTCTCCATGCCAGCACAGAACACCCCGCTTGGAGAGAGCACAGGCTCGCCCCATGCCAGCCAGCCAGGGCATCCTCACGCCCCTTTGCATGGCCACTCATCCATCACAGCATCTCATGCCGCCTCTTACAAGTTAGCAATTCTCTTTAATTCGATTTATTGCTTTACTTTAAAATCACCACTTAGAGATAAATCCCATCACTTCCGTAAGTGCATCAGCTCATAGCTTCCTCTGTCATTAGAATTCTAAATTTCAGGACAAAAAAATCAATCAGTTTTGAATCATGACCTTGCATAGTTCAGCTGCTTTTCAGAAACAACTGTGGTTGTGGCAGCAATCAATGAGAATCCCCCACGTGGCACGCGGGAATGGATGAGCCGCTCGATATCTGCTCATACATAAATTCACAACAACTGTGGGTTTGCTTGGGGATTTATTTGGAGTGGCAGGATGGTGTCAGTACTGACACAGAGCTCAGGTTTCTGTTGATTTTGCCTTAAATTAATGTAGATGCAGTTTCCAGTTTCCCCTCAGAGGTCCTGGGTTGCCCCTGAAGGCTTTGAGAGGCACCCGAACTTTCTGTCCCGTTGCTCTCCAGAGTTTCCTGATTCCAACCTGGAGTGAGACACCCTGCTAGGGGTTCAGTCCTGCCCCCCACAAAAGGCACGTTCAGGTCCCAACCCCTGGCCCTGTGGGGCGAACCATTTGTAAATCGGACCTTTGACGAGGTCATCAGTTAAGGGCCGTCTTCCGATATGGCTGAAATCCTCATAGGCAAAAGAATTTGGACACAAAACAGGAAGCCACAGGGAGCAGCTGAAACCGGAAGTCAACCGAACCTGGAAGAGAAAGGAAAGGAGAAGGCACCACCATATGCATTGCCACGGGACAGGAGTGCCAAGGAACTCCAAGGATCGTGAGCCAGGCAGAAGGCAAGGCTCTGCAACCATAAGCCAATCACTTCCTGTTCTTAAGTGAGCCCATCGCAAGGTATATGTTTTAGCAGCTGGGAAACTAAATCCCACCCTAAGCTTTTTATCTGTTTGCCATTCCATCTGCACTAGTATTCACTCAGTATATTTCTTTTTAAAATATGTTGCTTAAATACATTTTTAAAATGGAAACATGAATACGATGAGATGGAAAACCACTATCGTTTTCCATTATAGGAGATAATTATGAAAATGCACACACACTGCCAGGAAAACATTATATCAGATATGAAGCTGATGCTTGCTTACTGTTCATTCAAAAGGAGATTAGTATGTATTAGAGAGGAGTTAAAGTTACTAGCATCAGACTGAGACTTTCCCTTTGAAGTATTTAGAATGTATCAAAGAAAACCAGAAAGAAAACTACATTACTGTGCTAATCTTCCTTAAGCTCCAATTAAATTACTCAGAAAGCCATCTGGCTTGTCACCTCAGATCACTTCCTCGTCTGGATTCCTCCCAGCAGCCGTCTCCTGCTTTGTTCAAACACTGGTTGGCCACATTTCCACCTCCACTCCCCACCCACCCCCACCCATGCCCTGCTCTCAGGGGATCTGATGGGTCTGAGCCAATAACAGCACTTCCATCCCCGGTCCCTGTTATCGGTGTTGGGACAGTCATGTGACATGCTGAGAAGTCCTCTGGGGAATATTTTCCTCCTTGATAAAAGTAGGGTCAGTGCGAGGAGATACCTCTTTGGCCCTTAGGGGCTTTACTGTGAGGGTGTGATGTCAGGATGTGTGGCTGCCCTTTTGTTACCATGAGATTCTAGTCTGCCCACAGAAGCCCATATCCTAAAGGATCAGAAGGAAGGGAAGAGCCTGGGGCCCCAATGACCAATTCTGTATACACTTAAAGGTCTCTTGCTAAGTAAATAATAAACATCCTTATGGTTTAAGGAATTGCTAATTGAGTTTTCTGTTACTTGCAGCTAAACACATTCCTAGTGGATGGATTTATCTTATACCTGCCTTAAACCATAGTTATTCCCCAAATGTACCTGTTGGTTACCCATTCCCTGCCTTTGCCCTGTAAGTAGCCTAGGCATTTTTCCAGAGCTTGCTCAATATTTAGCTGTTTGATATGGAAGTCAGCTTGCAATCTTCTTGGAGGTGGCTCTGATGAAATAAATAAAAAATATAATAACACAATAACAGTAAAATTATTTAGGATGTGGATGTACCAAGAAGAGAGGGGAAACAAAGATGCATCTCCTTCCCTTCCTTTCTCCCTTCATTTGTTAAATGTTTGATGATTACCTGCTAAATGCTAGGTATCTTCCAGTTCCAGGGAGACAGCAGCCAACAAGACAGACAGGGTCCCTGTTTTTACTATTATTGTTGTGATTCTTTTATTATGCCTCACTGCTTTGGGGCACGTTGGCTTCCTCTGGGGAATGAATTCATGGAATTGCAACAGTGCCTTGTACTATTCAAAGGCAAAATTCTGTCTGAATGTGAGGCTGAGTTGGGGCTTGAGGTGGGTGGAATAATGGAAAGTAAGGGAATGCATACAACTTGCTCCTTATTTCTTGTTCAATTTCTGACTTACAGCCTCTTTCCTAGAAATTAAACTTCAGTGGCACCAATTTCTTCCTTCAGTCTGGAATGCCTCATCTTGGTGCTACCAAGAGTGGGCAGCTGTAGATAAATGGTCATTAAAACATGAAGGGACACCATTCTATTTTCCTCTTTCTTTTGGCTGTCCCTTCCCTCGGCCAGCTAGCACAGTGCCCCCAGAAAGTGAACCACACTGAGATTGCTGCGGTCGGCATTTTCCTGGTTATTTTCTAGGAGCAATTGCTCCATCAATCTGAGTTTTCCTTTTGGATTAGATTGTAGCCCAAGGTGATTATTTCCCAGCTCCTTTCAAATCGAGAAGCAGCAACAAGCCCCAGGAACTTCTCCAAGTGCTAATGGAGGAGAAAACTTGAGTGAGATTTTCAAGTTCTCATGATGGTTTTGCAGTTTTAACTTACCAATGCCTGCTAGAAACATCTGCATTTATATTTGAATTAAACTTTCAGAGTGGCCAGCAGATAGATGGTCATTGCCTTTACTTAAAGTCATTCGATTGCTGTCCCTAATCACATCCGCAAAATCCCTCCACAGTCACAAGTAGGCCAGTGAGTGACCTACAACTGAATGTCATAACCCAGCCACGTTGACACCAAAATTAATCATCACGTGATATAAAGGGAATCAGGCAGTATACATCTTTTTGAGGTTTGCATTTTCACTCAGCATGGCCTCCTTGAGATTCATCCAAGCTTTTGCGTGTATGGATGGTTTGTTCCTTTTGATTGCCGAGGAATATTCCAAGGTCTGCAGGTACCACGGTGTGTGCAACCATCCTCCCACTGAAGGGCATTTGGATAGTTTCCCCGTGGCCATTTTTGAGGCCACTAGCTGAGTCTTACAAATCCAGCCAGAGGGCTTCTCTCCACGGCACTTAGAGGGGGTGCACGGGTGGAGCTGCTCACATCGTCTGCCCACATTGCCCCGAGGTGAGAAGGCCGTGGCCTTCAGACAGGACCACACAACTCCGCATGGAATTGAATCAAGAACTTTATCAAGTAGAGAGCGCGGAAGAGGGACCTCACACAGGCAATTAGCTTGGAAACATCTTCCAAGTCTCGGAGCCATCAGGAGTGGAAACTGGGAACCTGGAAATACAAATTAAAGTAGGTAAACATTCATGTGAACCATGCACGCCCCAGAGATGCTTTCTTTTTGCATTGCGAGGGCCAAGCCTCCTTCCTCTGTCTCATCAGATGCCCCTCATCTCTCTGGGGTGCCCGGGAGGGGGTTGGAGCTTGGGCCTTCCAGTCACTAAAGGTGAATGGTTTTCTCCTGCACCTGTTCTTCAGGATGCCTGGAAAGGTAAAGGGAACCCCCGGGGGAGGAAGCCTGGAGGAACAACTGGCTATATTTC
Source organism: Tamandua tetradactyla (assembly GCF_023851605.1). NCBI lineage: Eukaryota > Metazoa > Chordata > Mammalia > Pilosa > Myrmecophagidae > Tamandua > Tamandua tetradactyla. The sequence goes on along the minus strand of NC_135331.1, from coordinate 6,576,774 downwards.
TTAGTGGTGAAAAGTGAGGTAAGGACTCTCCAGCTTCCTTCTTTTTGCCTTGCTGGTTCGGCTTTATGCTGGTATTTTCTTTCTTGCAACATTTACAAAGTATCCCACTTGGAGGCTGAAGATGTTGAAGAGTTTGCTAAACTCTGAAGCCGGAGAAATCAGCCCAGGATGGTGGTGTATTTCTCAGTCCTGCAGACTCAAGCCCAGAGCGGCAGCGGGAGGCTCATTTGGTGCGAGCAGAATCTGCCCTAAGTGCCAGGATGACAGCCAGTCCTGGCATACAGCTGGTGAGGCTTCCGGCATGCTCGGGCGAGGTCTTCCTGTGCGCCCTGACCTCGGACCTGCCTTCCCACCAGAGAGGAGGTGGGGTTGGGGCCAGGGTGCACTGGCTGCAGGCCCCTGGGCAGCTCCAGGCTCAGCTGTCTGCCCCAGCCTGGGCTGTGCTGAACCCAGCACTCCTGAGGAGGCATTCAGTGCAGTAAGAGAAATGCAGGCTGGAGGGACTGCAAACGCGTCTTCATGAAACTGGACGCGTAGTCAGGTCCTTTTCAGTGGAATAGGACACATGGGCTGGAGTAGGGGAAGGAAGCACTTGGCCTCTGTTCTAATTTGCTAGCTGCAGGAATGCAATATACCAGAAGCAGAATGACTCTTAAAAGGGGAATTTAATGAGTTGCTAGATTACAGTTCTAAGTCTGAGAAAATATCCCAGTTAAAACAAGTCTACAGAAATGTCCAATCTAAGGCATCCAGGGAAAGATAACTTGGTTCAAGAAGGTCGATGAAGTTCAGGGTTTCTCTCTCATCTGGAAAGACACATGGTGAACACGGTCAGGGTTTCTCTCTCATCTGGAAGGGCACATGGCGAATATGGCATCATCTGCTAGCGTCTTCTCCTGGCTTCCTGTTTCGTGAAGCTCCCTGGGAGGCATTTTCCTTCTTCATCTCCAAAGGTCGCTGGCTGGTGAACTCTGCTTCTCGTGGCTATGTCATCCTGCTCTCTCTGAATCTCTCATTCTCCAAAATGTTTCCTCTTTTATAGGACTTCAGAAACTAATCAAGACCCACTCAAATGGGTGGAGACATGTCATCCCCTAATCCAGTTTAACAACCATTCTTAACTAAATCACATCAACTATGGAGATGATCTCATTACAGTTTCAAATATACAGTATTGAATAGGGATTATTCTACCTTTAAGAAATGAGATTTATATTAAAACATGACTTTTCTTAGGGGGCATACTTCCTTTCAAACCAGCACAGCCTCCCAGAGCTGGGGCTCTGTTGTCATTCAGCAGCCTAAGGAGATGACAAAGGACTGGCCCATCCTTACTGGTCACTTGCCTGTGTGTCTCAGACCCATCGCTGGCCCTCCCCGTGCTCTGCTCTGAATGGCAGGGCTGGTCCCTGCCTGCTCCTTTCCCCAGGCCCCTCTGCTCACTGGCTTCTGGATAAATTCCACCAAGAAGGGGCATTGATGCAAGGCTGGAAGGCAGGGCTGGACGGAAACAGGACATCTGTTGTGGGCAGTAGGTCTAGCGTTACCTGGGCCATCTCCCTGTCCAGCTCCCACCCGCTGATGGCTCCGAGTCCCACAGGCAGCGCCATTTTGGCCCACGTTCCTGGAAGTTCCCTGCTCTAAGGGGACAGTTCCTGCCCCTTGGCCTTGGCTCCTGAACTCCAGTGACAGCCTTTCCCTCCTTTGGATTCAGGGCCTGGGGTGGGGACAGCTTCCTGTGGTTATTAATCTCTGGGTTGCCTGCCAGCTCCCTGTGCTCCCCTCTTCCAACACCCCAATACTAGTTCCCCAAAGTAAATTCCTTCTATTGAGCTTCCTATTGTGAGTCCTTGTTTCCTGGCAGGACCGTGGCTGCAACACCCGCTGACCAGTGCCCCAGCTTCACTTTGCACAGCACAGCACCTCCAGCAAAGCTTCAGGAAAGAACATGCCTTCATTCACTGATTGCTTCTGGCACCTAACAAACATTTATTGAATATCCACTCGGTATCACACTTGAGGACACAGAGGTAAGCGAGACTCTGTTCCTGGCGCACAGTTTAATGAGGAGGACAAATATGGAAGCAATAAAATAATCCATAAAATGGGATAATGTAGCAGGCATGAGAGGTAACTTTTATTATTTTAAGCCATTGAGATTCTGGGAAATGTTTGTTATTGCCACACAATCTAGCCCATACTGTCTGCTCTAGTAGCGGAGATTCCTGATGTGTAAATTATGAGCACTAGCAGGTACCTAACTCAAAAGTTGGCCACAGGTGAAGATAACATTAGATGACATAATGTAAATTGCTTAGTCTACTACCTGTCAAGTATTAAATGCTGTGTATATTAGCTTTTTTTTTTTTTAGATTAGGAAGGCATGAGAAGGACACTATATGTTCCAGAGTTCCAAGTTCCCAATTAAATGGAGCAGAGTATACATACACAGGGGACGGAGAAGGGAAATGAGGCCAGTAAGTTTGAGCCAGACCAGGAAGGGCTTTGAGAATCATGGCCAAGCTGGGACTTTGTTTTGTGAATTCTGGAGAGGCATAAATGGTTTTCAAACAATTGAGTGATGTGGTTAGCTCTGCAATCTAGAAAGACACCACAATGACTTTGGAAAGCAAGGATGAAGGAGAGACGGAACGTCGGAAATGGGCCATAGTGGGGAGCAGGATAACGGCTCCCAGAGATGTACATATCCGATCTCTGGGTCCTGAGACCATGTGACCTCACCTGGAATTACGGGTTTTACAGGTGGGATTAAATGAAGAATCCTAAAATGGGGGAGACTATCCTGGATTATCCGGTATCATCAGAAGTTCTTCTAAAAGGGAGAGGGAGGAAAAGACTTAGTTGTAGGAACTGTGAGGACAGAATCAAGTGGCTGGAGTGATGTGAGGAAGAAGAAAGGAGCCAAGGAATGCAGGCAGCCTCTAAAAGCTGGACACAGCCAGGGAACGCATTCTCGTGTGCAGCCTCCGGAAGGAATGCAAAGCTACCAACACCGAGATTTTAGACTCTGGCCTCCAGTACTGGCTTGAAAGAGGATACATTTGAGTGGTTCTAAGTCACTTCATTTGTGGCAATTTGTTATAGCAGCTCATGGCAACTGATACATCTCCATAGCCAACTAGACCTTCAAAGACACAGCGGGCACCCTATTGTCATCTGGGTGTCCTTTGAGGGACTGAGTCTGACTCTCCCCAGGGCTTTCTCACCTCGACACTTCACCTCACCACCTCCTCCTCCTCTGGTCGCTTATGGAACCTCAACTCATGGTTTACAGTTTCTGTGTTCCCCGAGGCCCCCTTTGCAGGATTGGCTATACTGTCAATTATCATGGGAATACATCTCCTCTTTAAAATGCCTCAACCTTTAAAAAGTGCATTCATTTTCTGAGGAAACTATATTACTTCCAAATATGGAAACCAGCATGACTTGCCACAAATAGTAGGCAACCAAACAATGTAACGAATACAGAAGAGGTCATTATGTTATAGCCAGACTCAGCTGGCCTTCAAAGTCCCTGAGCTTGAGAACTGTTTTCCAGCTGGTAAGAGGAAGATTCTCCAGAGTTAGAGAGACCTATCACTCGAAGCTGAGCTTTCCTCTTTGTTGTAGTCAGAGATCTTGGATGAGAATTGAAAATGAAGTCTACATCTGACCCACGTGTGTGTCAAAAGTGAGAAAAGCAAAAGCAAACAGGGCAAACAGTTTCTGCAAAATTGCTCATATTTCCTCCTGAAAGTAAGGAGAAGGCCTCTTCATTTAACAGGCCAAAAAGTAGGGCCTTGAGGAAATTAATAGCTTGTTCCTCTCATTTACTTTACCTGCCTGGGTCCTGGAAATGCTTGACATGGAGACACTTGGCCCACATTTTTAAATCTCTAGACCAAAGGGCCTGATGCATTTAAACATAGGGTAGGGCCAGAGGTGCCACATCTCAGCGTGGGGGCTGAGGTGCTGTGCTGGCCACAAAGTCAGGTCAAGGGCACTGCTTCTAGTTCTTACTGCTCTTCCAAGACTGGGTAAACCAAGCATAGGGTTATTTGGGGATAACAGTTACTTGGAATAAAATCATGGAAGCTCATTTGGCCCACGGACAAATTGAAATTGGCAGCTGGAGTGTCCTCTGTCTAAAGTCTGCGGTTTCCAGAGTGGAAAGTTTGAAATTGCCTTATTTGTCTAAAGTCTTTATTCCATAGGATTGAGTGATGTGCACTAAACAGGAAAATAAAATAAAATTTGAGTGAAAGATTAAAGCCATCTTATAGTAATGAGAGACATCTGTTTATTCCTTTCTTGGTAAATTGTGCATCCACTCAACAAACAGGATTGTTTTGTTTATTTTTGAAAAGTTTGCTATTGAAGTAAAACAGGAACAATGCCTAAGAAGGTTGCTGTGACTTTGGGAAAATTGTCAAAATGAAGGGCAACTTTACGTACAAAAGCTGCATTTAGCGAAAGACTCTGCAGTGGTATGTCACCGTTTCTGATGAATGTGTTTGGATTTCAGTCTTGCAAATATACAGAATACTCAGCATCCCCCTCATTGGAGCTGCCCTTCCTTTGTCCATCTCACAAGCATTCACTGGAGAAGAGACCAGCCCTGGCCCTGCCCGAAGGAGCTTGTGGGTCAGCGGCATCTAATGGCAGTCATCTGACCTTTACTACGTGGCAGGTGCTTTCCCAAATATCTTAACCATGTTAATCCTTTTGATAATCCTAAAAGGCAGCTCCTCTTATTATTTGTGTCCTCAAAATGCAGGGGAGGGCAGTGAGCTGCAGGGGGCCTGGGGAGCCAGTGCAGGGCCCCACGGCAGGTGTCGGGACCGGGAAGTGTTATGAGTCAGGACCAGGTAGGGTAGATTAAATCATGACCCAACAGGAGGTGCGTCCTTAACCGTAAGCTTGTCCCCAAGGCTGTGAACTCGTGCAGGTGGGACCTTCTGAGGATGCTCTTTCTAGCTGAGGTGTGAACAAATCGCATGAGGGTGGGCTCAGTCTGCGTTACTGGGGGCTTTATAAAGAGAGGAGATTGGAAATCAGTCAGGGAGAGCCTAGGAGGAGAAGACACAAAGGGCACAAGATGGCAGCTGAGGATTATGGCAAGACAGTGGTGGCAGGGCCTGGCCACAGCGTGGTGGGACAAGGAGCTGTATCATTAGGCCAGCTACGGTGTGGGCGTGTCCCTGTGGACTGAGTCACCTGTGAAGTGTCGGGAGACAGCTGCTTCATGTTGGGGGGTCCAGCATGGCCCGTCTGGGCTGGTGAGAGCAGACTGGGTAAGGGGTCAGCCCCCTGCAGCCCACAGGCCAGAGCCCGGGCCCACCTGCTCTTTTCTGACCTGCAAGCTAAGAATGTTTGGGTTTTTTTTCTTTTTCGTTTTTTTATACTGTTGAACAAAATCAAAAGATTACTTCCTGACAGGTGAGAATTATTTGAAATTCAGATTTCAGTGCCCACAAATTACTGGACCCCAACAGGCTGGGACTCCTTGGCAGCTAGGGCAGTGACTGTGGGGCTCGCAAAGCCTTTGCTGACCCACCCGGACCTTTGCTGGCCCCTGGGGTGTTAGAAAGGAGGGATGTAGACCAAGCGTCAAAGAGCCAGTGGTGGAGATGACCTGGTGCCTTCCCAGGGGGCTTGAGGAGGGGAGGGCAGTGGGGGGGGTGACGAGCAGGAGGTGGGTGGTGGGAAGTGGGGTGTAATGCCAGTGGGGTGCAGCGCACACGGGTCCTTGGATACCATGGCACGGAATCGAGATTTTTCTCTAGGATGATGAAGACCCAGTGGAGATTATGGGATGGCTGTGATGTGCTGCCTGGTTTTAACAAGCCCCTCTGGCTGCTGTGGGGAGGAGGGTCTGAGGGGCCAGGGGTGCAGGGCGGAGACTCAGGAGGGGCTGCTGCAGGCTCCACAGTAGAGCTGACAGTGGCTTGGATGGGGTGAGAGGGTAGGCTGGGGCCACCCTTTGCAGGTGGGGTGACCCCACTTGTAGATAGCTTGGGTTTGAGAAAGGGAACGGTGGACGTTGGTTCCCAGGTTCTCTCCTCCATGCGTGGGAGGCTGGTGGTGCCCTCTGCTGAAGGTGGACCGTTTGGGGAGGGAGGGACATCACTGCGTGTTGCCACCAGTGGACACTCCCTCCCTCGCCCCTGGCCTTCCCTTTGCCTGGCTCTTTCTGGTTTCGGGCCCGGGGGAGGCCATCCAGTGGGCCAGGCCTTGGTTTGCTCTGTGTGCCCAAGCTGGCTTAGATCCCGGGGATACTGGAACCCAGACCTATAAATTGGGTGATTCAGAACACTAGGAATTTATTGTGTCACCTTTCTGGAGGCTAGAGGTCTGAGATCGAGGTGTTCCCTCTAAGTCTGTAGGAAAGAATCTGGGCTGTGGCTTTCTCCTGGCTTCTGGGGGTGGCTGGTGGCCACCCATTGGTGTCCTGTGCCTCATGGTCCCAGGGTCTTCTCTCCTCTGCCTGGTAGAGTGCCCAGCCTCCCCAGTGGTGGAAGAAGTGGGTGCAACTGCCCAAAGGAAAGGCTGTCATGGAGGCAAAATTTCCTGGAATCAGGGATGGTACTGAAGGGGTTTCTGCATCGGGGGACTTGCCCAACCGGCTCATCTGAAAGATTGCTCCCTACTTCTAAGGTTCTAGAAGGTAAAAGTGTTTGGAACAAGAATCTACTTGGGAATATTATGCAAGTGATGTACATTTTCAGGGGAAAAAAACTATATAGAGTCATGCCAAGATTGATTTGTCCTCTGGTGTTCCTTTCATGGATGGGCTCAGTCTGGTTTTAGGAACTGGGAGCCCAGGCTTGCTGGGCTCTGTTAGGCAGGGTTCTTTGGTTCCAAGTCAGGGAAACCAGTTGACATACCGTAAACTGAAATGGGGGCTAGAAAAAGAAACAGAGGGGCTCTTGGAGCCATAATGGGGTGTCAGAGATGAGAGAGGCCCTGTGTCTCTCTGCCCAACCCCTCCTTTCCTGCAGTCTCCTTGGTCTGTGGATGGACTTTCTCTACGCATCCATCTGGGGTGCTCGCCAAGCTTATGTGGCGTACTTCTGGGCAGATCCGACTTAGCACCTGAAGGCTGAACCTTCAGATTCATATAGTTCATATTTCCTATTGGTTGTGTGCCCTGCAATATCACCTCCAGTCTGGATTAAAAAAAAAAAAAAAGGAGCATTGTCAGGGTGAGGTGAGAACACTCAGGTACCTGAGATGGTGCTTAATTCTCCTGGGACTCCCAGTTCTTATCAGAAGCCTCAGTGAAGCTGGAATCAACTTGAATGCGCTATTAGTTACACAAGTACAAATTACACTCACAGCTGTGCTTCCACCATAACTGAAGTGATGTTCTTTTATCCCCTGCCCAAAAGAAAACAACACCTCCATCGTGGCCTCACGTTTTCACTGCTGTGCTGTGTGACTCTGAGCTGGGAAGGTGAGAAGTGTGGGGGTGCGAACCTGGTCACAGATTGTGCTGCCATGTTAGGTTTACTCCCGTAAGTAACAGCACCCTCTCTTAAAAACAGGTTACTTTTTTTTGTAAGCTGTATGGCAGGGTCACATTTCATTCTTTTTCGATGTCAGTATCCCGTTATTGCAGCACCCTTTGTTGAATTTTTGTTTGCTTGTTTTGTTTGGCGGGGGTGGGGGGAGGGGAGCGCATGGACCGGGAATCGAACCCAGGCCTCCCGCGTGGCAGGCGAGAATTCTACAGCTGAACCACCCTCGCACCCCCAACAGTTACATTTTTATTGAGATGGGAGATCATCTGTTTTGTCTCAAAGCACATTTACTTATATGTAATATTTTTAAAAGAAATGCTTTAGGGATGTCTTAGGTTAAAGCTGTGCTGTTTTAATGTTGAATATTGAAAGGATTCAGGTATTTTGTTTTTTTCAAATGGCTGTGCCGGTTTTCTGCTGTGTGTGCATATGTGTGTGTACTCTGTGTGTACTGTGTGTGTGTGTGTGGGGGGGGGTACTGGAGTGTCTTGATCTACAACTGAAGCATAGCTTTGCGTTTGTTTTCTGTCCCTGTATTATCCTAGAGGGAGCTGAGTGGCCCTGCTCTGGGGGTTGCCAGTGAGTAGAAAGCATGTGTGGTCACAACCTAGTGATCTGGGCTAAGGGGATTTACTTTTATGATAGTTAGGGACACTCAGACTCTCCAATTCAGATTTTGGTTATGTCCAATTGAGAGAGAGAGGAGAATGTGAAAGGGGCAAAAGAGAAAGAGAGAAGGTGAAAGAGGAGGGAAGTAGAGAGAGGCTTTGGAGGTACGTTCGGTTGGAATGTGGTGCAATATTAATTCTGTCCAGAGAAGAGTTGCGTTTCTAGAAGGTTCTCAACACAGGTCGAGATGTTAGAGAGAGAAGACAAAGCTGCATGTGGTTTCAAAGCCTCTCTCTGCAGGGCAGGCGGGTGAGGGAGGCATTGATAGGTGACCCCACTGAAAAGCAGCCTCCCCCCCGAGGGTCCTGGGCACTCTGGGGAGTCCCACAGTCAGGGCAGCATTCTAGTTGAAGGTACTTGTCCACCCTCCTGGTTTCCACCACCATCTCTTTCCCATCTGCTGGTGCAGGGAAGCCCTTTATCCTTCCTTGCAGCCCTTGGCGTCCTCAGGTTGAGCCACCTGACTCTGCTCCTTGGGGACAGTGCCATGCCTCCATTCTCATGCTGTAAAGACGTGAAATGGCTCCCGAAGACACCACTGAGCAGCAAAACATTTCTGTAGGTCCTGGAATGCAGATAAACACCAGAACTTCTGAATGCTTATTGAACAGAATTGTGCTGTCAAGCCTTTGGGGGCGTAATCTGTCTCTACATAAAACTTTATAAGGCCAAGACCATTATCTTTTGGGTCCAGGCTTCCAATAGTGGTTGTACGATGACATTTGTTATGGCACTGTGCTGGGAGAGAGAAACTTCTTAGCAGATATTATTAAAAGGCTTTTAATCCATGGAAGCTTAACCAGCTGAAATGAGTTAAAAGCACCATTGCTTCTTTCTGGAGGATAGAGAGGCATCTTTATCTAATAGTCACCATTTGCTATAATACAGATTTTAGATCAAAGCTGATGAATCACATCTTGGGGGTCTGTCTCTGCCAATAGCTCTAGACACTCACAATCCATTTTATTGTCTTTGCTCCTTTGAGAATTAAAGGAGAGGATCTTCTGTTACCTCCTACAGCATCTGAATTGAATTCTCTTTTCTGCCTCCATCTATGAGGCAGAAGCATGCCCACAGGGAAGGTTCAGGGGTCTGTGGGAGACACGGATTCTTGGCGAGGACCTCCATTGTGTGTTCAGAGGCAGCTGGTCCAAGGAAAGCCGTGTTTTCACTTGAAACGTTTTCTTATCCACATGGTTCAGGAAATAGAGCATCAAACCATTTGCACCATTCTCTTTCCAGGAGGAACCCTTTCATCCCAGCCCTGGTCTCTGGCCTAATAGAAGGAGCTCATACAAAACTTCTGTGAAATAATGACCTACTAACAATGACAATGACAAAAATCTCATCAGATGCACGTTGGGAGTTTGTAAATCCTTTCAGATCAAGTTTGTACACCTAATAAAAAAAATAGCTAATATGTATTAAACCATGAACCTGACACAGAGCTGAGTACCTCCCCTGCATCCTGTGTGCTGTCAGTGTTATGGGATTGGCAATGCCACTGGGACACACACTGGCGATTCAGTGACCAAACCTGACGATTTCCTCCTGGACACCCAGTTCGATGGTGCTTTCAGCATCCACAGGCTACCTTCTGGCCAATGGAATGTGATGCATACATCTCCAGTTGGTGTACATATAACCTCCTTTCAGTCCTCACCTCCAGGCTCTATCTTCCCTGGTCTGTTGGCTGGTGAGGAGTTCCCAGGTATAGGGGATGGCAGAACTATAAAGTGGAAGGATCTCGGGTCTCCCAAATAACCATGTGAAGTCACCCTAAGAATGAGCAGGGACACATCTGCCTTAATCCAGTGTGGCCCAACCTTGGGAGAGGACTCTTCTGGGTATTGATGGTCACCCTGGACAGAAATGGATCACCTGTTTTTACCTGGAGTAGATTATGATGCCCCGATTTGTCATTTGTGTTGTTTTCATAAAAACTGTGCTGAATCATCTGCTTCTAAGTATTTGAGCCATTGATATTAGTGGAGTCCTGTTTGAACAGGGTAAGAGAGAACAGATGAGATAACAGAAAGGTTTGGGCTGTCCAATCGGACTCATAGGATTCGCTGATCTTACCCAATAGCGAGCTTTACTAATAGGTCTGAGGGTACAGGTAATCATGACATTGTGAAGCACAGGCGATGCAAGCAGGCCCAGGACCCCCAGCCCAGGTTCTGCCTTGACACATTAAGACATGCTCTGGCACAATAATGTCCCCAGGTGATGCACTTTGTCAGTTTGTGCCATGCAAGATGCATGTGCCAAAGGGAATTAAACATGCAAGGGCTTTATCGGGGGAAATGCTTATAAATGATGGAGGTGAGGGAACCAGTAGGAGCAGGGTGCATCTTCTTGGGTGAAGCAGGTCTGACATCTGTGGAAGGAGTGGGTGTGGGAACGGTTGGGCAGACAGGGTCTCAGGCTATGGTTCTCCCAGTGGGAATCTGTGTTTGGCAGGAGTGCCCGGCTGGGTTCCACTGCCGTGCCCTGCCCTCAGTGGGATCAGTCTGGGAGAAGCGTGGCCTGATAATACAACCATGGAGCCGAGGTGCCCCAGGAGGAGGCTGGCAACTGGCCATGCTCGGCAGCAGGTTCCTTCGAGGGCAGTGGGGGGGCATCTGTGCGGCCACCATGCATGTGCTCATGATCGGTCATGCGACTAAAGGGCGCTGTCTCATCAGGAAACCCTCCATTTTACATTTTGTGAGTTATATAACTAATGTGATCTTTGCACAAAGCCATGGTTCATAAATGCCTAAATTCCAGTTGTGTTTACCATGTGCAAATTCTAGACAGATGAGGTACAATCTGCCAATAGGTGAGGATTCTCCCACTAGGAATGTAAACTGGATTTGATCGAAGGCCTCCCAAGAGGGTGGCCAGATTTAATAAACACAGATATAAGGTACCCAGTTGAATTGGAGTTTCAGATAAACAATGAATCATTGCCATCATGATTTTTTTATAATCAGTACATCCCATGCAATATTTTGGACATAGTTGCAGTAAAAAAAAAATGTTCATTTTGATCTGAAAATAAACTTTGACCTGGCATCTGGTTTTAACTGGCAATGCTATCTCCTAATAGCATGTTTACTAGGATGTCGGGGTGGGGGGACCCTTCCTTCCTTCATCCCCAGGAAAGGGGGAGACAGGTCAGTGGTGGATAAGGTCCGTGAATGTTTTGAAAAGTCTAAATTTAAAAAGTCTAAAGTTAAACTTATCAGAGAGGCCACGTATTCTTGGATATGGATCTACATTGGTTAGTATACTTTTAGTCACAAGTAGGATAAATTCCTTCTCAGTCTGCTTTAAACAATAGAGGTGATTTATTAGTGCATGCAAATGAATAAGAAGGTAGCAGAGTGGCTTTCAGGCACGGCTTGATCAGAGCTCTTATTTGGTTTGTTGGGAAATCCTAAGCACAGATTCTCCTAGCTCAGCCCTCCGCATATTGCCTTCATCTTCACAAGTACCTCAGTATGACTGCAATGATTTTCCTAGGACTGAGAGCAGAGAAGAGGTGGAACTTGGATTTTTATCACACCGTCTAAATTCCGAGCCTGAGCTCATATGCACAGGCTGTGTCCAGTCTTGGAATCATGTAGCGTGAGCTCACACTGCTGTCTTCCCCCAATCCAGGGGATCGATCGGGCAGTAGACCATTAACGGAAGTCAAATATGTGATATATATATATATATATATATATATATATATTTTTTTTTTAGCTTACCCTGGCTCCCTTTATGAATCTTCTTATTAATCGTATGGATGATTGTTGCCCATTTTTCACCTTTTCAATTTCTCTCTCGTGGTTGCTGTAATGTGATAAGAGATTAATGCCCAGGTAATAATGACAGCAATTGAATTACAAGTTTCATCCATAGGGAAGGACCAATTACAAAGCTATTTCAACAACCTCTCGTGGTGTCTTCAGGAAGAAACCCTTTGGCTTTTGCAATAGCAGAGGAAAAATATGCTTGAAAGTCATGCATACATTTATACTAAAATATATATTAGAGTAAATGTCAGATCGATTTTTGTCTTGTTGGCTTAACACATAATGAAATAAACGCCCCATAAAGGAGAAAGAAAAGGCTTTCTTTAACAAGACAGGGTTTAAATATGCAGACATTTTGAGAACAGAGAGGGCAGGTAATAGAATGAGTTTGATGCATTTTCTTGGTACAGGACTTACCTGGGTATTAGAAGAATTTTGGTGAGTGCCCATGTATAAATTTTATCCTATTACTTTCTGTCACCTGTCACTCTGATAGTCCCTGCGGTATTAGCGTTACTGTTCTCATGAATACCGGAGAGTGTTGTGATTAAGAACAAAGAGGAAGAACTTTAAAACCTTAACGACTGGAAGCTGGAGATAATGGAATTACACTTTTAAAATGATGCCTGGAATTTTCTCTTTTTATTATTATTATTATTTTTTTTTATAAGTAGAGGCTTAATTTCATTTTGCAAGCATGTTGTCCCTGCTGGGGGCTTCCATCTATGACTCTAAGGCTGTCCCATGTTAAGTAAGATCACACTGGCTTCAGCAACAGACATCCTCCACATTGCTGGGGCTTGGCCCAGAACTGAATTTAAATGCAGCTTGTTTCCCGTCCTGGTGAAGCGCAGTCAGCGATGAGGGTCAAGCGGGAGGTGTTACCAGGGGATCCAGGTCTCCCAGCCTCAGCCCTTCCCTGAGCACTCAGTCTCTTCTGGGGCCAGCAGATGGCCAGGAGTGCTGGGGCAGGGCATGAGCTAGGAGTCAGGGTGGAAAGTGACATGCACACCCCACAGACCCCGTGGACAAACAGGTGTCCCATGTCCAGCCCAGCCCTGGCCACGTGTCCCACCCTCCCAGCAGGGGAGACAGGCCTGAGGGCTCCCTGAGTGTCCAGATTGCAGGGAGCCCTGCCCAGGACCCTACAGCCTGTGGACACCTGGCTATTCCAGCTCCCAAATGGTGAGACGGTCAAGTCCTGTTGTGGACTCTCCGCAGCCTGTAGTCTCTGCCGCAGCAGCCCTCGCACACGGAGGCAGGGGCAGCGTTTCTGTTAGGGATGATGAAAGCGATCTGGTGTTCATGGTGGACCCCATAGCACAGCACGTCATGCAGTCGTCACCACTGAAAGTGATGAACGTGGGAAGCTTCGAGTCACGGATGTGTTTCTACAGTGCAAAGTTAGACCCGTGTGTTTGGTTCTTCGGTCGCAGGCGGGTACCGGCCTCAGACCTCTGGCCCCTGTGGCATACACTCTTCCCTGCTCACCTTGGCCACTGACTGAGGCTGGAGAGCATGTTCTGGTCTCGGGGCCTTGGGGCTGGCAGCCACCTGCTCTGGCCACCACTGTCCCTGCTGGCAGTGGCAGGAGGGTGCTGGACACACACAGCAGCTTCGGGGGGGGGGGGGGCTGCAGGTGGACCTTCCCCACTTTGCTCTGTCTTCGGCTCACTTTTTTTTTTTTTTTTTTTTTTTTTTTTTTTTTTTTTTTTAAAGGAAAGACAGAGAGAAGGAAGGAAGGATAGAAGGAAGGAAGGAAGGAAGAAAGGGAAACATTTTTAAACATTTTCTTGTTTTATTGTATTCTGTTTCTCCGTTTTTGTTACATGGGGTGGGGCCGGGAATTGAACCGAGGTCCTCCGGCATAGCAGGCAAGCACTTTGCCCGCTGAGCCACCGCGGCCCGCCCTCGGCTCACTTTTTTAAATGCTAAATAGCAAAGTTCTCTCATTTCTCACGAAAAATTGCTAAACAGTTCTTTAGCTTGTTTTCTTTCTTCTTCTTCTTTTTTTTTAATACCTTTGCTATCAAGTGCCCAGTTTTTACCTCCAAACTTTCCTGCCCGGGTAAGCTCAAACACAGGGCTTCCTTCCTGCCAGGTCACCTGCTACCTGATGCTCAAATAACAGGCATTTCAGGGTGTTTGTCTTGTTGTTTTTCTTTTCCTGCATTCTTTGAGTTGGCTGCCAGTTTGGAACTCTTCGGTTCTGTGTGGTCTTTTTGAGTGACTGAAATGTCAGGGCCTTATGCCTAACAGTTAAAGTATCTTCTGAAAATAACGTGCTGGTCATCATAACCCCTTATCAGGTTCCCCAAATTCCTTTTGGAGGAGGGAGAGCTGCAGAGCTCGTCCCTTCTGCTTCCAGCCACATGCGAGCCTGCTGTGTCCTGAGACACCAGGCCAGGCCGCCCCCGGCTGTCCCTCCTTTTGCACCTTCAACTCACCTGTGGACTCCGGAGCTGCTTTAGAAAAGGCCTCTGTGCACAAACTTCCATTGTTTCCTTTGAAACAAATGCTTCAATGGAAGGCTTTAAATAAACTGTGAAAAGCACAAAAATAACCTGTTCGCACAGCAGTTCTTACAACGTTTTTTTTTTTTTTTCTTTCTACAGCATCTTGCAGCAAAGGAGAAAACTATTCTGTTTTGGCTGAAATTTAATTTCTCATGATACTGTTTAAAAATTTCCAGGGTTTTAGAATGTCATATCAAAAAAGCCGTTTTCTTTATGGTATTTTTTCTGGCACAGATTTTGGCACCTTGTGGAGAGCGGGCGTTGATATTTTGGTTTTAGGACGTTGATTTTATATCTTGGCATGCACATTGATTTTATAATGCAAAATGGTTTTGCGACTGGTGCTGTTGGGGTGGGTACACATATTGCAGTCACGCCGGGCTGAAGTCTGCAGTGTTACACACTCACGTTTTCACGCGTCCTTAGTCAGGCGTAACTTGCATTCCCCGTAATTCCACCAGCCAGGGGAAGGGAGACAGGAGGAGAGGGCAGTCTCTGAAACGGCCGAGAGCCACAGCTGGGAGGCGACACTGGCAGGGATGGAAGGGTTTCTAGGGCCCACCTCATGAGCCGAATGCACCCGTCGAGAGCAGGGACCTCACTTGGTCTCAGGTGGGGAGAAGACTAAAGACCTGCTGGTGGGTGGCCGGGGACCTAAAAGGTGCCGACAGGTGGCAGAGTGGGAAAGAAAGAATTGCCCGAGCTCCAGGGCGCGGTGCCAGGACGGTGAGATGGAAGTGGCCGCAGGAGTGCCCGGGTGGAAGGACGCTGGGTGTCCTGAGGGAGGGGTGGCCGTCGGCATGGAGCCCTCGGCCAGCTGTGAGGTCCCCCGCCCAGGCCGGCCACACATGACACGCACGAGTGCTGCTGTTGTCATCTGATGGCTCAGGTCAGCTGTCCTGTCCTTCAGTACACATGCACGTGTGTGTGTGTGTGTGTGTGTGTGCGCGCGCGTGTATGTGTTCAGAATTTCCTTCCTTACTGGCACCAGAAGATGCTCAGCTTACCTTATGTTTTCTATACCCAGTCCCAGAGTCAACGCTTTCTCAAGGAGTCCTGGTTTCCCTTGTGTGAGTGGGGCTGAGAGCCAGGCTCTGGGGTTGCCGGAGCACCTGCTGATTCTCACCCATCTTAGTGCACACAGCTGGAGAAATCAACGCACACACCCGTGATTCACGACATTTTTAATAACCAAATTTTGCAGTCGTGTAACTTAAACGTTCAAAGAGTTGACCAAGCCTTGTCAGAAAGAATAGCAGTTCACCTTTTCCGCTCTGCCCACGGGCAAATGTTTCCAACTGTGTCAGACTTTTTAAAAACTTTTATGGTGTGTAAGGCTGCATAGTTCCATAACATGTTACCATTTAAAA
This sequence comes from Tamandua tetradactyla, assembly GCF_023851605.1. Lineage (NCBI taxonomy): Eukaryota > Metazoa > Chordata > Mammalia > Pilosa > Myrmecophagidae > Tamandua > Tamandua tetradactyla. Next base: position 6,560,908 of record NC_135331.1, on the reverse strand, counting down.
AATTTTTGTGCAGGGATCTTTTCTTCTCCCGGCACAGTCTCTGTTTCTCCCCACCCCCCCGCAGGTTGCTATTCATTTTGGAATCTGGCTTTTATTCTAAAAGATTTCCTCATATTTGACGACCCCTTGTCAAAGGCTTTAACGTTCATTTGTGATTCTTTTAGTGCTTTGTTCGGTAGAAGTGTTAGTACTTGCTTGTGTTCAATCTGACAGTTGACAAAAATGCCCTGCGTTTGTAAATGTTTGTCTGAATGACTTGATTGTAAACTGACAGTGGTATAGTCTGCAAAAAAACCCCCTAACTTTTGACTGCCATGCGATTCAATTTAGAGTCATATTTAGCCCCCCAAAATTGATTTTATAATGCGAAACGGTTTTAGAAATTTAGAATTTAGAAATTAAATTTTTAGCCCCCTAAAATTAAAACAATCATCTGCCTTTTGGTGTCTGTTTGACGGTAAAAACAAATACAGACTCAGGGCCCTACGGTGCCAGGGCCGGGCTCACCCCGGGATGTTGTGTCCCGTCTAGTGGGGAGGCAATGATTTCACTTTGAAAGGAGCACTTTTTATAGAGATATTTAAGTGTGCGCCAGAGCGGACCAGATCTCTGCTCACATTTGTGGTTTTCAGAAGTAGCAATTCGAACGAAGTTTTGCCCGTGCCCTGTCAGGCCTCCCCCCGCAGCAGCCAGCTGTGGGTTTGGGCCACAGACCCTTCCGTCCACTTGCTCAACTTGGGTGACACAGCTCACCCCAGGCTGCAAGTTTTCTGTAGAGGTTGCAGGCAGCAAAGCAGGGACTCCGCTCTTAGAATACACGTTGTTTCAGCTTCTAGATGGGGTCTCTTTGCTGCAGACAGTGAATGAAGTTTCCGACCTCTCTCCATTGGCTATCTGTTCCCGGAGATGAATCCACAGTTCCTAGAATTTATAACCCTCCAAAATGTGGCTCCGCCCACCGCACCCCAACGTCTGAGCACTGTCCGGAGCCAGGAGACTGGGCGCCTTCATCTGGAGAGCCACAGTGGGGGGCTCCGGGGGCCCCTCCAGCCCTGAGCACGGGCCGGGCCTCAGCACGGAGTGCTCCTGTGCAGGCCTGGGGGCAGCCTTGTCCCTGTGCCCTCCCCGGGGGAGCTCGGGCGTGTTTCCTGGTGACTATTTGCACCCCTAGTGGTCCGTCTGTGACTCTGGACCAGGCTTGTATGGTGAGTCCGGCTGCTGCACTCAGGCCCCAGGGCCGCGGGGGGGATGGTTGGGCTGCAAAAAAATAAAATATTTTTTTCAAGGCAAAAAAATTAAAGAGAAGAAAATGGCAGCCGTCTATGTATAATGCTCTGACATCTAAAAAAATAGAAGGGAGAAGGCAGATAATGCTAGTAGTGATTGCTTTTATGTGTATAGATGTCACGCCTTTAGGGATCGAATCTTTATTTAAGTCATTCTGAGTAGCTCTCTTTTCATAAAACCAGCAAACGGAATACAGTGGGGGTGTGTGCGTGCGTGTGCGTGCATGTGCATGGGTGTGCGTGCATGTTTGTTCATGTTCCCGTGCACATGCATGTGGCTGACAATGAGTGTGAACACGGGTCTTGGGTAGGTTTGCCGACCCTTCGTGGGACAGAACGGTGTCTCTGGAGCTACTTCCCGCATCTGTGACCTCACACCAAACCATTGTTTACTGTTTTCCTCTTGATTCTCCTACCACTTGCTCCACTTTGCAGTGCTTGTAGCATCCTCTCGAGTTGAGGGTCCCAAGCTCTCAGATTTGCTTTTTGTAGAAAATGACTTTTGCTTGCAAAGCCACACATCCGGTCGATTGGTTGCATCCTGTTTAGAAGCCAGTGGACGACTGTGGCTACTTACATTTAAATTAATGAACGTTACATAAAACTTGACTTCCTCCATCTACCAATCGAATTTCAAGCGCCCAATAGGTAGTGTTGACCGGTGGATACCCCAAATGAGGCCGTTTCCAGTCTCGCAAAACGTGTGCTGGGCAGAGCTGGAGTCCAGAGTGGACCTGAGCCCCAGCAACTAGTGTTCATTCATTCATTGATGATGTCGCATGAACAACCAAATTACTTGCAGCTAAGCGAAAATAGGAGTAAAATTGGCTCTGAGAGCCCAAAGGGATTTTCCCCCATGAAAAGCATCACGTCAGCTTCCCAGGCCCTGGGTGGCTAGAGGCTCCTAAGCCTTTACAGAACTCTCAGTCCTTCGCTGTGACCCTGACAGGTACATGTTCTGCATCATGGCTCTATTGCACTGGTTTCCCGCCTCTCCCTGCCATGTCTCCTGAGAACTTCTACTCTTCCCTCCGGAACTTTGTGGTTTGGGAGGTGGAGGGAGGTGCAGTCACTTGGGATTTGGGTGTGGCTGGACAGGGTGTGAGTGTGGGGGCTGCAGAGCCCACGGCCACAACCATATCCCCCCCTCCACGGCTTTTCTGGTCTTTGGGAACTTCCCTCCTTTGGAAATTCTTGGGGGGGGGGGTTCTCCTGCTTCACTGGCAGCTGTTCAAATTGTCTTCAAATCAGCCGAGGCCGTTTGGTTTTCTCCTGGTAATTCACCGACACAGGTGTGACGGGCTGTGGTTTTTGTTTAAAGAATTAGCAGAAGCGCAGGCATTCCTTTTCACTCACCCTGAACGCTGCCTCTCCCCTGCGTTACGAAGGGGAAAGCGATAGGCAAATCTGCTAATTCTGTTCATTTTATTGGAAAAACCCTCAACATTATGATGGGAAGAGACTCAGGTGGCCCAGCCCTAACTGCAGCAGTGTCACATGCGACATTTCCATTGCCAAAAGGAAGGCGCTCTCAAAATATTTCACCTAACCCGAATCCAATTACTCCTTTTGTTTAATGTAAGTTTGCAATTTTCAGAAACCTTTTAAAATGAATAATAGACTGAAGATTCCCCAAACGGCCCCTTGCCCTTCACACATCTCTTTGTTCCTTTAAAACCATAGCATGAGGCTCAAGGAGTGTTATCAAGGATTTCTGATTACATACTTACACCCAGGAGTTAACCGTGTGGCCCTTCCTATCAGAATTTCATTTCTTGAGACAAAAAACATCAAACCCTGCATAAGTATTTAGGGTCTTAAAAAATATTAGCAGCTCATAAATTCTAGGTTTTGAAACTGGCATTTATGAAAGGACACTGATTATGCATTGCAACTTGGTTTACACATTTGCTTTGAAGTGCGGTTTATTTTCTTTGAGATTTAAGTGCCCGCAACCAGTGTAGCAAGGTGTTATTTGAGATATCTCCTGTGCATCTTGGTTCTTTTTAGACTGAGACTTTAAAGAATAAAAAACAGCATAAAGAGACTTGGAATAACAATGTAGGCAGCAAGCACACGTCTCGTAGAGAAAGGAGGAGGAGGTGTGTGTTGGAAGGAGGGTCACTAGAGTTGATAAATAACAATACAGGACTCCCAGTTAGATTTGAATTTTAGATAAAAGTAAGTTTTAGTGTATCGTAAACAATATTTGGGTCATAAGTATATTAAAATTGTTTATTGGAAACTCATATTTAACTGCGTGTCGTGTATTTCATCTGGCAGCTCTAGTCCTGCAGACAGTGATGGCGGGGAAAGTAGAGGGAGAAGAGGAGAATATGTTCCGCATGTGTAGAGAATCATCTGTTCATTCCAGAGTGTAAACTAGCATTGGGAGAGGTGAGAATAGAGGGCATTTTAAAAATCAGGGTGGTTGAGTGGGACAGGAGATTTTGTTGGTTTGTCCAGAGTGATGCCCTCATGAATCCCAGAGTGATTTGATCAGTGACTGAAAAAGCATTTGCAAAGTCCCCTTCAGGGAATGGTGAGAAAGGGGGAAAATTCAGCTTCCCCAAGTTGAGTTCTTGATATTCTCACAAGCAGTGGGGACAACCAAAGCTATGGGCTGAATCCCCAATCTTGAGGTTTGTTCTTACGAAACCTAACCCCACAAAGGATAGGTCAAGCCTACTTAAAATTAGGCCTAAGAGTCACACCCAAGAGAACCTCTCTTGTTGCTCAGATGTGGCCTCTCTCTCCAGCCGACACAACAAGCAATCTCTCCACCCTCCCCCTGTCTACATGGGACATGACTCCCAGTGGTGTGGACCTTCCTGGCAACATGGGACAGAAATCCTAGAATGAGCTGAGACTCAGCATCTGGGGATTGAGAAAAACTTCTCGACCAAAAGGAGGAAGAGTGAAATGAGACAAAATAAAGTGTCAATGGCTGAGAGATTCCAAACAGAGTTGAGAGGTTATCCTGGAGGTTATTCTTACACATTAAATAGATATCACCTTGTTAGTCAAGATGTAGTGGAGAGGCTGGAGGGAACTGCCTGAAAATGTAGAGCTGTGTTCCAGTAACCATGTTTCTTGAAGATGATTGTATAATGATAAAGCTTTCACAATGTGACTGTGTGATTGTGAAAACCTTGTGTCTGATGCTCCTTTTATCTACCTTATCAACAGATGAGTAAAACATATGGAATAAAGATGAATAATAGGGGGAACAAATGTTAAAATAAATTTAGAGTGAAATGCTGGTGGTCGGTGAGGGGGAGGGTTGGGGGGTATGGTATGTATGAATTTTTTTCTGTTTTCTTTTTATTTTTTTTTCTGAGTAGATGCAGATGTTCCAAGAAATGATCATGATGATGAATATGCAACTATGTGATGATATTGAGAATTACTGATTATATATGTAGAATGGAATGATCAAAAGTTTAAAAAAAAATCGGGGTGGAGTAAAGAAGAAAATTAATCTCACAGGGTAATGACTGCAGTTTTTATCGGTGTTTTCCTCCTCCTTTCCATGGCATGTTTTTAGGGGCCCAGACCTGATCCTATAAATGTGGGTGCCTCCCTTGGGACATGTGCTGGGGGACATTAGCATGTGGGGGAACTTTAGGGTCAGGCCCGGGAACCCGGGGCCTGGGTCCAGCCTTGGCCGAGACTGGCCTGAGCCCTTTAAGAAGTTCCGGGGCCTGAGCTGTCCTGTCTGGAAATGGAGAGCATGGCCCTTACTCGAAACGTCGTGGGAATCAAACGACTTGATGGCCGTGAGCAATGCCTCCTGGGGAGTCTTCTTATTTTACCTTTCAAACTGTTAAGATTGAGAAGGTCGTGGACCAGAAATGTCGTCTTCACTGTCTCATGATCCCCGGCCTATGGCAAGTACCTGACACGTAGTCGGATTTTCATGAACATCTGTTGAGGGAATGGATGGTTACTAGGACATACGTTACTAAACTGAACCAGTCATGTAGGATACAGAAATGTCCGTGTGTGTGTGTGTGTGTGTGTGTGTGTGTGTGTTATTTAAGGTAACGCTGGCTGCTGTAACAACCCCTGCCCCCAAATGTGTAAAGGCTCAAACACAACCAGGGTTTGTTTCTTCTTATAGCAAAACGCGAAGGGCTGTTGATGTCACTGGGTGGTTGCCCTCTGAGCTGGGCTTAGGGACACGTCCTTCTCCCCTGTGGTTTCGTCATATCTGCCACCTGGCTTCCAGGATGTCCCTCCTGACGGGCGGCAGGACGGGGAGAAAGGGAAGGAACGTGCGCAGAAGCCTCACCTGCCTCTAAGCTCCTTGGTGCGATGTAACAAGTGTCACCTCTGCTGACGTTCCATCAGCAAGATCTAGCTATGATTCCACATGGAGGCAAGGGGGTCTGGGAGTTGTGGTCTGGGGCTGAGAGTTTGCTCTCCAGCAAGAACCTTGGACTTTGGAATGGGGAGCGCCATCTTTGATGGGCAGATGTGCCTGCCTGCCATAGCATTTACCAGGCCCCATGGTGGGCAGCTTCTGGCATGGTTCCTGGTGACCCCTGCCTCTGGGTTTGCGCCTGTGTGTCACCCTCTCTCTTGAAGTGTGAGCTGAATCTAGTGACTGACTTCTAATGAAGACAATATGGCAACAGTGATGGGATGCTATGTCCTCATTCTTTTTAAAAAAGACTGGTTCTCCCATGTTGCTGGTGTTTCCTTCTCTCTGGCTTTTTTGTATGCTTGCTCTGATGGAGAAACCCATCTTGAAAAGAACTGTGGACAATCTCCGACCAACATCTGGCAAGGAGCTGCAACTCTCAGTGCAGTAGCCTGCAAGGAGTTGAGTCTTGGCCAACAGCCACTGTGCAAGCTTGGAAGAGCGTCCCACCTGGGTTGAAAAGGTGAATCCTGGCTGCCATCTTCATTGCATATCATGGGCTGGCTCCTTGGTTTTAACATTATGAGAGACATGAAGGTGAGGACCAAGGCAACCCTGGGTTCCTGAGCCACAGGAACTTTGGGATAATAACTGTGCATCACTAAGTTGGGGTGGGTAATTTGTCATGCAACAATAGATAAGAAATATACCCAGGGATTCTGGCTTAGGAACGGGCAGGCAAAGATGGCAGAGGGAGACAGGAAGTTAAGCAGTTCCTTAGCAGGAAAGATCCAAAAATTAAACAGCTTCTTAGGCAATATGGAACTTGAACCATTTTTAGGTTTTTTGGTCCTTCAACGTGAGGGGCGTACTGCCTTGCTGGTCTAGCAAGGGTCATTTGAACTGTCCTCCAAAAGAGAAAGGACAGGCTGTCCAGTGGACAAACAGTTCTTATTATGAAGGAAATAGGGGAGATGTCAGGAAAGAAAAACTAGAAATGTCCATGGACAATAAATCAAACAGGAAATGTCCACCTTACTTATTTGGTAGCACATTTTTAAAATTCTCATCGTTCATGTCTCAATGGTGTTTTTTGCATAACAAGACTCATGAGTATATACTCAACCATCAGAACAGTGCAAATCAAAGAAATTTTCACCCCTTTTTACTGGTTCATTATTCACATTGGCATTACTTGTCTTTATGTAAACATATTCCTACAGCTTGATTTTAGTCCAAAGCTGGGAAAGAGCTAATTCCACATCACTATTGATACGTGATTAATTGCTATTCATCGTGGGCTGAAATAGAAGGCTCATGATTGAGTCTGTTGTTAGCAAGAGCTGAAGATTTCTTTCATTAAATAAAAAAGTGACAAAGTTTGAACCTAATAAATGCCTATACACCCCAAATTAAACTTTTATTTTTCAGCATCTTCAGCATGGATATTCTCGGCTACTAATGAGGCTCTAGAAACAGGCAAGAGCTGTAGGTCTACATTAGTCATAAATCCGATGTGTTTTTTCTGTCCATTTAGTTGGAAGTCTGGGCTGGAAAAAGAGATACATTTTTTCTTGATTTTATACTAAAGGAGAAAGTCCAGGATATTTTCACTTTTCCATCTCCATTCTTGGATCATTTTATGCTACATCAGCTTCTTTTCCATATAATAAATCAGATTCCAATTTACTCACTTTAAAAATATCTGTGCTGTTTGTTTCCATCACAAGGAAAACTGCCAGGCTATTTAAAGCTGTTTATGACTGCCAGGGTTGTCTCTTCTGTATATCTCCCGCACTCAGCGCATGCTCAGGGGATCATTTTGTTCTGTAAGAACCATTCCCAGGTTTTGGTATAATCTGTATTTCTCAAAACTCTTTGCTATACCTGGGTTTCACTTGTGTAAGTATCAGATCATGTCACCTGTATGCATAATAAGTTTTAACATGTGAATCCACAGTCAACTCACAGTGTTGGAACATTACTGCACTTCCGGATCCCATGTGTTTCGGTTTGGAGCTGTCGGAATGCAACATACCTGAAATGGGTTGACATTTTCAGCAGGGGATTTACTAGGTTACAGACTTACGGTTCTAAGACGGTGAAGATAGACAAACGAAGGCATCAAGAGGAAGATACCTCCTCTGAGGAAAGGCTGCTGGCATCCAGGTCTCCTCTGTCACGTGGGAAGGCACATGGTGTGGCGTCTGCTCATCTTTCTCTCCCGCTTCTAGTTTCAGTGGCTCTCGCCTAATGTCTCTGGGTTCTTTTTTTCCTCTCTCTCTCAACTTCTCTGCTCTTTTCTCCTCTCATAAAGGACTCCAATGAAGGGTTAAGACCCACCTTGAATAAAGTGGGCCATACCTCATTTGAAATAGTCTAACCAACGGGCCCCACCCACAAGAGGTCAGCTCCTGTGAGAATGAAACAAAAGAACACGGTCTTTTCTGGGGGACGTAACTGCTTCAAACCAGCCAACCACATCAGTCCCCTGCCTTTTCCTTGGAACTTAATGCCCGAGTCGCTCGTGCATTTGTTGAGTCCCTTCCTTGTGTGATAAAAAACTGGTCCCCTGAGCTGGATTGCCACAGTGTCTCCCACTGACCTCATCTTCATTTTATATCTGTCCCAGTTTATCCCAAACTCTTGCCAGCAGATGAATTTCCCTTCATATAATATATTTTATTGGACTTCTATTTTTTATAATTTTTAATAATATTATGTAAACCAGTGAAAATAAATATATAAAGGAAGGGGGCTGCAGATTTGCAAGAAACCATGGAATTATACACTTAAAATGAGTGGATTTTTTGGTATGTAAATTATACCTCCATCAAGCTCTTAAAAACTCTTACCAACTGTGACGTAGGTTACATCACTGAATACATTAGTCAAACCCTTTAAATAGTCTGCATGAATTTGGTGAATTTTATTGCATGTAAGTTATACTTCAGTGAGGTTGACGAAAGACGAAGGAAGGACTTATTTCTCTGAGCTAAATTAAATGTATTGGAAAGTTTGGGGAAGGTGAGTTGCTTTACAAATGCTATTACGTTGGGTGCATTAGTTATCAATTGCTGTGTAACAAATTGCCCCAAACTTAATACATGTGTGCTTTAAGCCATTATCATACCGTGCCTGTGGTCAGGGGTCTGGGCACAGCTTAGCTGGGTCTCTTGCATCAGGATCTTGCAAGGCTACGGGCAACTCTCAGCCACCACTGGGGAAGGATCTGTTTCTAAGCTCAAGGGCTTGTTCACAGAATCAGTTCCTTGAGGACTCAGCAGCGGGGGCCTCAGTGTCTGGTTGGCTGGAGGCTGGAGGCTTCCCTTTGTCCCTTACCATGTGGTCCTCTCCAACATTGCTATTTGCTTCATCAGAATGTGCCAGTCAGAGAGGCATCCGACAGCCTCTGCTGGTAAGGTGACGCTCATGATCTTATGTAACTTAATCAGAGAAGTGTTTTTTGCCATATTCTCTTGGCTCAAGGCCATCACAGGTCCTGCCCATGCTCAAAGGATCCTACATGGGCTTGGGGATTGAGTGGGGCCATTTTACAAGCCGCCTGTTACATTAGCTATGGACAAGAGCATTCTGAAAAGAAAATAGAGAACATTCACAGAAATCTAGGATTCTTCATTCAGATTGCTTTTCAACTACGTTTTGTTCTTTCTCGAGTATAAAGGAAATAGCATTGGAATTTCTTTTTTTTTTTTTTTTTGCGGGGGGTGGGGGGGAGGGGCCAGGGCGGGGGACAGGGTGGGGAAAGGGCCGGGAAGGGGCCCGAAGCGGGTGCGTGCCTGCGCACACAGCATTGGAATATTTTATTAGGTGATGGCCGCTAGATGGGTTTCATGAGAAATATGAGGCAGACCCTCAATCTGAAGAACTAACGCTAGAGAAAAGTCCGTGGCCCTGGTCTTAGTTGGGCTTCCCCTGAAAGCAGAGCCTGAGAAAGAACTTAGAATCCAGGAGCTGACTTAGGAAACAGTTCAGGAGTCAGAGGTCAGGCGGAGGGAAGAGTGACATAGCGGGAGGAAGGGAAGTAGGGGTGCGTGATTTTGCTAAATGCCACAGTATCAGACAGCATGCACATGGAACAAGGGCTCCTGCTTCCTGAAAAGCAATGGCTTAAAACGAGAATCCTTTATTTCACCTGCAGCTTCTGTGGGCCAGCAATTTGGGCTGGGTCTCCACTGAGCTCACCTGTACCTCCAGTGGGAGGTGGGCCGCTCCCCTTGGCTTTGTCCATGGCTGGAGCTGGGGTTCATTGGCTGGGGTCAAAGGGCGTCTCAGGCATGGGACTGTAGTTATCCATGAGCTTCATCACGGCTTAGCCAAATGGACACGGTACAAGAGTGGACATGCAGAGAAGCTCCACCGCCTGGTACTGCTGAGGCCTAGAATTTGCACCAAGTCACCTCTCCAATGTTCCATTGATCAGGGCAGATCACAAGAGCAGCCCAGATTCAAAAGGTATGGAAGGAGACTCTGCGTCTCAATGAGACGAGATGCAAAATATTGTGGCCTTTTTTCTGCAGTCTCACCCACTCTGTGGGATGCTCACCCCGGGGGCAGTATCTTCCCAGCAGTTCTGGCCATGCCTGTGGACAGCTCAGCAGAGCTGGCGGCTGTGTGCTGGAGGTGGGGTCCTGCTAAGAAGCCGGTCAGACTGTTGGAATGAGGGTGATGTGGGGAAGAGATGCATTCACTGAGCTCCACATCCTAAGATTGGCAAATGAGTGCATCTTACAGTTTTTAGTTCAAATAAAATGTATAGGAAGTATCTGTTTCTGAGAGCAGTGAGTGGACTGAAATTTTTCTATATGCAACAAGGCAACTGAAATGACATGGAACAGCTGTTTTCAAACAGTAGGCAGGATTCAGGGTTGGCGTGTGATTCCTGAGAGAAGGGGTTTGGTTGCGGCGAGCCTTAGAATCACGGTGCTTTGCTCCTGGAAGCTGTTTCTTCAGCACAGATGCAATAGGCGGGACCCAAGCACGCCACAGGTACTTCTCTAAGGAGAGAAAAATCATAGACCAGGGACATGCGGTAGCTGATTGTTAGGGGAAGGCTTTGGGGGAAGGAGGAAGATGTGCAGAAAAAGAGCTGCATTAAGTCCCCTGGGGGCCCCTAAGTCTTTGCTGAACGTGGTCACCTGTGTGGAATGCGGCTTGTTAAAGCCAGGTGAGTGGTCACCTGTGTGGAATGCAGCTTGTCAAGGCCAGGTGAGTGGTCACCTGTGTGGAATGCGGCTTGTCAAGGCCAGGTGAGTGGTCACCTGTGTGGAATGAGGCTTGCCAAGGCCAGGTGAGAAAGGACTGGAGAGTCATCAGCCCTCACGCCTGGTGAGGTGTTTGAGGCCAGAGTACCAGGTCCCTGATGGAGACACCTGGAACATCAATGGACACCCCAAAGAGGCCACACGTCACCATCAGGCTCAGTGGTACCTGGAGAGAAGGCTGCTCTTGACCAGCCTCAGCAACTTCAAAACAGGACACAGAGGGCTCAAGATGATGGTAAGTTACTAAGCCACTCGGCAGAACAAAGCACAATGCTCTTTAAAGGGGGACAACAAAATCCAGATGATTTTTAACAGTATAAAGACACTGTATCTGATATGAAGTTAAAAAAAAAATCCTGGACATGAAATACTAGCAAAAAATAAGTGATTCATAACCAGGAAAAAATTCAGTCAATAAAAGCGTACCCAAAAGTGACAAATGATGAAACTAGTACACAAGGATGTTAAAAGGGCTGCTACTGCAAACACATACAAGGAAAGCATAGCCCTAATGAGAGAAATGGAAGATTAAAAATACAAAGGGTTGCCTGCTGAGCTGGAGACCCGAGTTTGATTCCTGGAGCCTGCCCATGCCAAACAAACAAACAAACAAATAAAAAACCCTGAAGAACTTTCAGAGATGAAAAACACAGTTTTTGAGATGAAAATGTTGCCAACAGAACAACTAGGTTAGACTGTTTGCGTAAGAAAAGTCAGGTGGGTTTGGGTTACCACCAGCGGTGTGCCAGAGTTCCAGCATTCCACATTCTTACCAAACACCGTATGTGAGACTCTTTCATTATCCACGCTAATGTGGATTCAGGATGATCTTGGTTTGGTATTCCAGAGTAGCTGTACCCTTGCGTTCCCTTTATGTAAGCCTGAGAGCCCCAGTTCCTCTCATTTTGGTCTGGCCAGCCGATTTCTTTTTAGGCATTCTCATTTTAGCCATTCTGATAGGCATGTGACTGATCTTATGGTGGCTTTAATTTGCATTTCCCTAGTGACTAATGATATGGAATCACTTTTCATGTACTTATTGGACTGTTATATATTTTATTTTGTGAAGGGTCTGCTCAAATCATTTTCACATTTCTTCTTGGGTGCTTATCTTCTTATGGTTGAAATGTAAGAGCTCTGTGTAAAATCTGATCCTCACCCTTTGCCAGGTGGCTCGTCTGTGAATATTTTATCTCAGTCTATGGTCTGCCTTTTCCCTTTCTTAATGATGACTTTCCAAGAGCAGATGTTTTAAGTTTAAGAAAAACCAATTATTTACATTTTTCTTTTTTGACCTGGTTGTGACGATTTCCCGTAGGTTTTCTTCTGGAGATTTTATAGTTTTGACTCTTACATTTAGGTATATTCCAAGCAAGTTTACAGATGGTGTAAGGAAACGGTTCAAGTTCAGCTTCCTTTGATAAAGCCTCATTGTTCCAGCACCCAGTTTTGAAAGACTGTCCTTTTTCCCGTTGAATTGCCTGGTGAGCTGGCTGAAAATGAATCAGTTTTATGTGTTAGTCTCTGTTGACTCAATTCTGTTCCATTGATCTATATGTCTAACTCTCCACCCAGAATACACTCTATTGATCACTGTACCTTTATAGTAAGACTTGAAACGAGCTGGCAATTTGTTCAGCTCGTTATAAATAGGTGCCGTGGGCAAGGTCAGGATGGATTGCTTCCCGGGGCTCATGTGGGACCCCATGCAGCGCCCTCCAGAGCTGCCCTGCCGTGGGCCTCTTCTCTGACCTTGCAGCTTCCCAGGGCCCAGCCTGTACAGCCTCTCTCTGCTGCATTTCCTCTCCTGCCCCTGGGCAGTTTTCCTGGGTAAAGTCACTTTATAAAAAACCCCCCCATTAGCTCCCCCTCTGGAGAACAAGGAGGAGAGTCATTTGTGGACCCCAGAAAATACACACCTTGGCCACTGGCGGAACTGACGCTATCTCCCAGTACCACTGAGAAAAATAGAAAGAATTGATTTTTCTTAAGCTTAAAACTCCTGGTCTTTGAAAGTCACCATTAAGAAACTGAAAAGGCAAACCATCAACTGAGATAAATACTTGGTTTTTCTCTCATCTGACCATCAGCTGACAACTACAGTCCTCAGCCTCTAAGTTTCTCCAGGTGGAGAAATCTCAGGTGACTTCTGCAAACTTTTCCGTGTCATCTTCTCGAAACTTCCCTTAGTTTGAAGTAAGGGGAAAGGCCCTCCTCAGCCTCCCATGAATGTTAGGGAACACACTGCCCGTGGGAAAAGCTGCCTGAAGACGTTCTCTCTTTCGGCCTCTATGAGCTCAGCTCCTCATTCGGATGACATGTGAGCCACACACAACCCCCACTACCCCATCTCTCTCAGCACAGCCTACCTGGGGGTGTAGCCCGTGATGGGTGATGCAGGAGAAACCTGCCACCCTCCCAGAATGGAACCAGGTGCTGGCTGTAGGAGGGGAGGCCCTTGGCCATACCTGATTTCACCTTGGCCTTTGGGGTCCAGCGGTCCAGCCACACCTGGGACAGGTTCCCGTTTTAACATGCTGTGCCCTGTTGCTCTCTCCTTAGGAGAAGGTCCATGGCTTTCATTATAGTCTGAGAAATAGTCCAGTTCTCTACAAGACGTTAGTAACTGTTATGCAGGCAGGTATTTGCTCAGCTGGTCTTTAGGCAGTGATGGCGAGCAGCAGTGGGCTTTTATTCCCGCCCCATCCCAGGGACTGAAAATGAAAATCTACGTGAAGTTTGGAAAGGGGTTTCCTGATCCAGAGACATGAGCACATTATTAAAAAAATGAGAACGGGTGGTCCACAGTAGCTCAGCAGGTAGAGTTTTTGCCTGCTGTGCTGGAGACCCAGTTCGATTCCTGGCACCTGCCCATGCAAAAAAAAAGAGAGAGAGAACAATGTCAAACCTCCAGAAAAATATAGAAAATAATATTAAAAAGCCTTTGTGTACACTACCCAACTTTTCAAGATTTTATTTAGCAAAATTTGCTTCAGAGGACACAGAGAGAGGGAGGGAGGGAGGGAAAACATTGTTTTGGTAATGGAAAAAATTCTATTCTGCAATAAATTAAAATTGCTCTATTTGTTTAGTTTGGGGTGGAAACGTGCTTGAGATTATGTATGTCTTTTGACTAGATCATTATCAGTATGCTTTTCTGCCAGCTAACTATATTTAGAGGCATAATGTTGAGTACACGCTCCTGCTTTTTTTGTTCTCTAGGCCCAACTTTCCAGTACTCACTAAATCCCATCTCTGTGAATAGTTCTGTCCTGGGACCAATGTTGAAACAATCAGCGCTTGTTCTTCAGAAATTCACCGTGAAACTGCAGACTAAATGTTAATTTTAATAACAACTATTATTGTTTCAATAATTTCCATCCTACCATTTTCTAATTAATAATAGCTATTATTAACTGGTAAGTACACTTACGTGGCAGGAGTGGGGCTAATTGCTCCGCATCTAGGGTCTCATATGTCCTACCCAGCAATCCAGTGAAGCGATTTTATTTGCATGTGCTCGAAAGCATCCACACCTGCTCGGTACATAAGTCAGAACTGAAAGTCAGTTGTATCTGATTGCAAAGCCATGCTCTCTGCTACTGAAGCCACAGCTCAACAGTCTTTTCCTAGGGCGGTTGTGAGTGTGGATCCGGGAGGGCCATTTCCATGGGTAGCTCGTTCTACGAAGGCCTAGGGTAGAGACTTTTTTTGTGTGTGTGTGTATAAATCTTTTTTTTTTTTTTATTAATTAAAAAAAGAATTAACAAAACAATTAGAAATCATTCCAAACTACATGTACAATCAGTAATTCTTAATAACATCACATAGTTGCATATTCATCATTTCTTAGTACATTTGCATCGATTTAGAAAAAGAAATAAAAAGACAACAGAATAAGAATTAAAACAATAATAGAGAGAAAAAAAAACAAAAAAAACAAAAACAAAAAACCTATACCTCACATGCAGCTTCATTCAGTGTTTTAACATAATTGCATTACAATTGGGTAGTATTGTGCTGTCCATTTCTGAGTTTTTATATCCAGTCCCGTTGTACAGTCTGTATCCCTTCATCTCCAATTATCCCTTCTCTTTTTTTTTTTTTTAATTAACGGAAAAAAAGAAATTTACCCAACATTTAGAGATCATACCATTCTACACATGCAATCATTAATTCTTAACATCATCACATAGATGCATGATCATCATTTCTTAGTACATTTGCATTGGTTTAGAAGAACTAGCAACATAACCGAAAAAGATATAGAATGTTAATATAGAGAAAAAAATAAAAGTAATAATAGTAAAATCAAAACAAAACAACACAAAACAAAACAAAAACCTATAGCTCAGATGCAGCTTCATTCAGTGTTTTAACATGATTACTATACAATTAGGTATTATTGTGCTGTCCATTTTTGAGTTTTTGTATCTAGTCCTGTTGCACAGTCTGTATCCCTTCAGCTTCAATTACATATTGTCTTACCCTGTTTCTAACTCCTGCTGAACTCTGTTACCAATGACATATTTCAAGTTTATTCTTGAATGTCCGTTCACATCAGTGGGACCATACAGTATTTGTCCTTTAGTTTTTGGCTGGATTCACTCAGCATAATATTCTCTAGGTCCATCCATGTTATTACATGGTTCATAAGTTTATCTTGTCTTAAAGCTGCATAATATTCCATCGTATGTATATACCACAGTTTGTTTAGCCAGTCTTCTGTTGATGGAGATTTCGTCTGTTTCCATCTCTTTGCAATTGTAAATAATGCTGCTATAAACATTGGTGTGCAAATGTCCGTTTGTGTCTTCGCCCTTAAGTCCTTTGAGTAGATACCTAGCAATGGTATTGCTGGGTCGTGTGGCAATTCTATATTCAGCTTTTTGAGGACCCGCCAAACTGCCTTCCACAGTGGTTGCACCCTTTGACATTCCCACCAACAGTGGATAAGTGTGCCTCTTTCTCCGCATCCTCTCCAGCACTTGTCATTTTCTGTTTTGTTGATAATGGCCATTCTGGTGGGTGTGAGATGATATCTCATTGTGGTTTTGATTTGCATTTCTCTAATGGCCAGGGACATTGAGCATCTCTTCATGTGCCTCTTGGCCATCCGTATTTCCTCTTCTGAGAGGTGTCTGTTCAAGTCTTTTTCCCATTTTGTAATTGGGTTGGCTGTCTTTTTGTTGTTGAGATGAACAATCTCTTTATAAATTCTGGATACTAGACCTTTATCTGATATATCATTTCCAAATATTGTCTCCCATTGTGAAGGCTGTCTTTCTACTTTCTTGATGAAGTTCTTTGATGCACAAAAGTGTTTAATTTTGAGGAGTTCCCATTTATTTATTTCCTTCTTCAGTGCTCTTGCTTTAGGTTTAAGGTCCATAAAACCGCCTCCAGTTGTAAGATCCATAAGATATCTCCCAACATTTTCCTCTAACTGTTTTATGGTCTTAGACCTAATGTTTAGATCTTTGATCCATTTTGAGTTAACTTTTGTATAGGCTGTGAGAGATGGGTCTTCTTTCATTCTTTTGCATATGGATATCCAGTTCTCTAGGCACCATTTATTGAAGAGACTGCTCTGTCCCAGGTGAGTTGGCTTGACTGCCTTATCAAAGATCAAATGTCCATAGATGAGAGGGTCTATATCTGAGCACTCTATTCGATTCCATTGGTCGATATATCTATCTTTATGCCAATACCATGCTGTTTTGACCACTGTGGCTTCATAATATGCCTTAAAGTCAGGCAGCGCGAGACCTCCAGCTTCGTTTTTTTTCCTCAAGATGTTTTTAGCAATTCGGGGCAACCTGCCCTTCCAGATAAATTTGCTTATTGGTTTTTCTATTTCTGAAAAATAAGTTGTTGGGATTTTGATTGGTATTGCATTGAATCTGTAGATCAATTTAGGTAGGATTGACATCTTAACTATAGTTAGTCTTCCAATCCATGAACACGGTATGCCCTTCCATCTATTTAGGTCTTCTGTGATTTCTTTTAGCAGTTTTTTGTAGTTTTCTTTATATAGGTTTTTTGTCTCTTTAGTTAAATTTATTCCTAGGTATTTTATTCTTTTAGTTGCAATTGTAAATGGGATTCGTTTCTTGATTTCCCCCTCAGCTTGTTCATTACTAGTGTATAGAAATGCTACAGATTTTTGAATGTTGATCTTGTAACCTGCTACTTTGCTGTACTCATTTATTAGCTCTAGTAGTTTTGTTGTGGATTTTTCCGGGTTTTCGACGTATAGTATCATATCGTCTGCAAACAGTGATAGTTTTACTTCTTCCTTTCCAATTTTGATGCCTTGTATTTCTTTTTCTTGTCTAATTGCTCTGGCTAGAACCTCCAACACAATGTTGAATAATAGTGGTGATAGTGGACATCCTTGTCTTGTTCCTGATCTTAGGGGGAAAGTTTTCAATTTTTCCCCATTGAGGATGATATTAGCTGTGGGTTTTTCATATATTCCTTCTATCATTTTAAGGAAGTTCCCTTGTATTCCTATCTTTTGAAGTGTTTTCAACAGGAAAGGATGTTGAATCTTGTCGAATGCCTTCTCTGCATCAATTGAGATGATCATGTGATTTTTCTGCTTTGATTTGTTGATATGGTGTATTACATTAATTGATTTTCTTATGTTGAACCATCCTTGCATACCTGGGATGAATCCTACTTGGTCATGATGTATAATTCTTTTAATGTGTTGTTGGATACGATTTGCTAGAATTTTATTGAGGATTTTTGCATCTGTATTCATTAGAGAGATTGGTCTGTAGTTTTCTTTTTTTGTAATATCTTTGCCTGGTTTTGGTATGAGGGTGATGTTGGCTTCATAGAATGAATTAGGTAGTTTTCCCTCCACTTCGATTTTTTTGAAGAGTTTGAAGAGAATTGGTACTAATTCTTTCTGGAACGTTTGGTAAAATTCACATGTGAAGCCATCTGGTCCTGGACTTTTCTTTTTAGGAAGCTTTTGAATGACTAATTCAATTTCTTTACTTGTGATTGGTTTGTTGAGGTCATCTATGTCTTCTTGAGTCAAAGTTGGTTGTTCATGTCTTTCCAGGAACCCGTCCATTTCCTCTAAATTGTTGTATTTATTAGTGTAAAGTTGTTCATAGTATCCTGTTATTACCTCCTTTATTTCTGTGAGGTCAGTAGTTATGTCTCCTCTTCCATTTCTGATCTTATTTATTTGCATCCTCTCTCTTCTTCTTTTTGTCAATCTTGCTAAGGGCCCATCAATCTTATTGATTTTCTCATAGAACCAACTTCTGGCCTTATTGATTTTCTCTATTGTTTTCATGTTTTCAATTTCATTTATTTGTGCTCTAATCTTTGTTATTTCTTTCCTTTTGCTTGCTTTGGGGTTAGCTTGCTGTTCTTTCTCCAGTTCTTCCAAATGGATAGTTAATTCCTGAATTTTTGCCTTTTCTTCTTTTCTGATATAGGCATTTAGAGCAATAAATTTCCCTCTTAGCACTGCCTTTGCTGCGTCCCATAAGTTTTGATATGTTGTGTTTTCATTTTCATTCGCCTCGAGGTATTTGCTAATTTCTCTTGCAATTTCTTCTTTGACCCAGTCGTTGTTTAGGAGTGTGTTGTTGAGCCTCCACGTATTTGTGAATTTTCTGGCACTCTGCCTATTATTGATTTCCAACATCATTCCTTTATGGTCCGAGAAAGTGTTGTGTAAGATTTCAATCTTTTTAAATTTGTTAAGACTTGCTTTGTGACCCAGCATATGGTCTATCTTTGAGAATGATCCATGAGCACTTGAGAAAAAGGTGTATCCTGCTGTTGTGGGATGTAATGTCCTATAAATGTCTATTAAGTCTAGTTCATTTATAGTAATATTCAGATTCTCTATTTCTTTTTTGATCCTCTGTCTAGATGTTCTGTCCCTTGATGAGAGTGGTGAGTTGAAGTCTCCAACTATTATGGTATATGAGTCTATTTCCCTTTTCAGTGTTTGCAGTATATTCCTCACGTATTTTGGGGCATTCTGATTCGGTGCGTAAATATTTATGATTGTTATGTCTTCTTGTTTAATTGTTCCTTTTATTAGTATATAGTGTCCTTCTTTGTCTCTTTTAACTGTTTTACATTTGAAGTCTAATTTGTTGGATATTAGTATAGCCACTCCTGCTCTTTTCTGGTTGTTATTTGCATGAAATATCTTTTCCCAACCTTTCACTTTCAACCTATGTTTATCTTTGGGTCTAAGATGTGTTTCCTGTAGACAGCATATAGAAGGATCCTGTTTTTTAATCCATTCTGCCAATCTATGTCTTTTGATTGGGGAATTCAGTCCATTGACATTTAGTGTTATTACTGTTTGGATAATATTTTCCTCTAACATTTTGCCTTTTGTATTATATATATCATATCTGATTTTCCTTCTTTCTACATTCTTTTCCATATCTCTCTCTTCTGTCTTTTTGTATCTGACTCTAGTGCTCCCTTTAGTATTTCTTGCAGAGCTGGTCTCTTGGTCACAAATTCTTTCAGTGACTTTTTGTCTGAGAATGTTTTAATTTCTCCCTCATTTTTGAAGGATAATTTTGCTGGATATAGGAGTCTTGGTTGGCAGTTTTTCTCTTTTAGTATTTTAAATATATCATCCCACTGTCTTCTAGCTTCCATGGTTTCTGCTGAGAAATCTACACAAAGTCTTATTGGGTTTCCCTTGTATGTAATGGATTGTTTTTCTCTTGCTGCTTTCAAGATCTTCTCTTTCTCTTTGACCTCTGACATTCTAACTAGTAAGTGTCTTGGAGAACGCCTATTTGGGTCTAATCTCTTTGGGGTGCGCTGCACTTCTTGGATCTGTAATTTTAGGTCTTTCATAAGAGTTGGGAAATTTTCAGTGATAATTTCTTCCATTAGTTTTTCTCCTCCTTTTCCCTTCTCTTCTCCTTCTGGGACACCCACAACACGTATATTTGTGCGGTTCATATTGTCCTTGAGTTCCCTGATACCCTGTTCAAATTTTTCCATTCTTTTCCCTATAGTTTCTGTTTCTTTTTGGAATTCAGATGTTCCATCCTCCAAATCACTAATTCTATCTTCTGTCTCTTTAAATCTATCATTGTAGCTATCCATTATTTTTTCTATGTTTGCTACTTTATCCTTCAGTTCCATAAGTTCTGCGATTTGTTTTTTCAGTTTTTCTATTTCTTCTTTATGTTCAGCCCATGTCCTCTTCATGTCCTCCCTCAATTTATCGATTTCGTTTTTGAAGAGGTTTTCCATTTCTGTTCGTATATTCAGCATTAGTTGTCTCAGCTCTTGTGTCTCATTTGAGCTATTGGTTTGTTCCTTTGACTGAGCCATATTCTCAATCTTTTGAGCGTGGACAGTTATCTTCTGCTGCTGGCGTCTGGGCGTTTATTCAGATTTCTCTTGGTGTTGGACCCAGCAAGGTTGTAATATTTTTCTGTGAAATCTCTGGGTTCTGTTTTTCTTATCCTGCCCAGTAGGTGGCGCTCGTGGCACCCGTTTGTCTGCGGGTCCCACCAGTAAAAGGTGCTGTGGGACCTTAAACTTTGGAAAACTCTCGCCGTCCTGGGGGTTCACTAGCCGAAGCGGCTTGAGCCGGCCCGGGGTCCGAATGCAGGGAGGGTTGCTGGTCGCCGCAGCCAGGGAAAGAGCCCGTCCGAATTTCCTAGTCGGCCCTGGGCAACAAGCGTGGCGGGAGGGCGCCAGCGGCAGCGGCCCGCCCGAGAGAGTGCACGTTCCCCGGGAGTCACGGGTTTGGAAGGGGCCTCCCCCACCCGTCACCGTTCTCCGCGGCCTGGGGGTTTCCGATCCAATTCTCTCAGTTGGTCCGGGGGCTGTGCGTGGTGTGGGCGCCAGCCGTCTTTGTTTCAGGGGACCGCCTCTCCAATTCTCCCAGCCGGCCCGGGAAGGGGGAAGGGAGTAACTCCGGCCGCTTGCCACCCCGCCCGGTAAGGCCCGCGCGCCTCGGCGATCTCACCCGAGCTGCTTCTCTCAGCCAGCCAGCCGTTCCAGGATGGGGTACGCTGTCTTTTTTATCTCTGTTGTGGCTTTGGGCGCTTTCTGTATCGTTTCTACTCCCCTAGTAGGTGTCCTGGAGAAGAAACTAAGATCCGCGCGTCTTACTAAGCCGCCATCTTCCAGGAAGTCCTCTGTATAAATCTTTTTACGGACATACACTTCCTATTTTCTTCCACACCTAGGAATGGAATGGCCCAAATCATTTGGTAAATATATGTTTAACTTTTTTTTTTTAAAAGAAATTAACACAACATTTAGAAATCATACCATTCTACATATGCAATCACTAATTCTTAACATCATCACATAGATGCATGATCATTGTTTCTTAGTACATTTGCATCGGTTTAGAGGAACTAGCAATACAACAGAAAAAGATATAGAATGTTAATATAGAGAAAAGAAATAAAAGTAGTAATAATAGTAAAACAAACAGACAAACAAACAAACAAACAAAGAAACAAAGAAAACCCTATAGCTCAGATGCAGCTTCATTCAGTGTTTTAACATGATTGCTTTACCATTAGGTATTATTGTGCTGTCCATTTTTGAGTTTTTGTATCTAGTCCTGTTGCACAGTCTGTATCCCTTCAGTTCCAATTACCCATTATCTTACCCTGTTTCTAACTCCTGCTGGTCTCTGTTACCAATGACATATTTCAAGTTTATTCTCGAATGTCCGTTCACATCAGTGGGACCATACAGTATTTGTCCTTTAGTTTTTGGCTGGACTCACTCAGCATAATGTTCTCTAGGTCCATCTATGTTATTACATGCTTCATAAGTTTATCTTGTCTTAAAGCTGCATAATATTCCATCGTATGTATATACCACAGTTTGTTTAGCCAGTCTTCTGTTGATGGACATTTTGGCTGTCTCCATCTCTTTGCAATTGTAAATAACGCTGCTATAAACATTGGTGTGCAAATGTCCGTTTGTGTCTTTGCCCTTAAGTCCTTTGAGTAGATACCTAGCAATGGTATTGCTGGGTCGTGTGGCAATTCTATATTCAGCTTTTTGAGGACCCGCCAAATTGCCTTCCACAGTGGTTGCACCATTTGACATTCCCACCAACAGTGGATAAGTGTGCCTCTTTCTCCACATCCTCTCCAGCACTTGTCATTTTCTGTTTTGTTGATAATGGCCATTCTGGTGGGTGTGAGATGATATCTCATTGTGGTTTTTGATTTGCATTTCTCTAATGGCCAGGGACATTGAGCATCTCTTCATGTGCCTCTTGGCCATCCGTATTTCCTCTTCTGGTACGTGTCTGTTCAAGTCTTTTTCCCATTTTGTAATTGGGTTGGCTGTCTTTTTGTTGTTGAGTTGAACAATCTCTTTATAAATTCTGGATACTAGACCTTTATCTGAAATGTCATTTCCAAATATTATCTCCCATTGTGTAGGCTGTCTTTCTACTTTCTTGATAAAGTTCTTTGATGCACAGAAGTGTTTAATTTTGAGGAGCTCCCATTTATTTCTTTCTTTCTTCAGTGCTCTTGCTTTAGGTTTAAGGTCCATAAAACCGCCTCCAGTTGTAAGATTCATAAGATATCTCCCTACATTTTCCTCTAACTGTTTTATGGTCTTAGACCTAATGTTTAGATCTTTGATCCATTTTGAGTTAACTTTTGTATAAGGTGTGAGATACGGGTCTTCTTTCATTCTTTTACATATGGATATCCAGTTCTCTAGGCACCATTTATTGAAGAGACTGTTCTGTCCCAGGTGAGTTGGCTTGACTGCCTTATCAAAGATCAAATGCCCATAGATGAGAGGGTCTATATCTGAGCACTCTATTTGATTCCATTGGTCGATATATCTATCTTTATGCCAATACCATGCTGTTTTGACCACTGTGGCTTCATAATATGCCTTAAAGTCCGGCATCACGAGACCTCCAGCTTCATTTTTTTTCCTCAAGATGTTTTTAGCAATTCGGGGCAACCTGCCCTTCCAGATAAATTTTCTTATTGGTTTTTCTAATTCTGAAAAATAAGTTGTTGGGATTTTGATTGGTATTGCATTGAATCTGTAGATCAGTTTAGGTAGGATTGACATCTTAATTATATTTAGTCTTCCAATCCATGAACACGGTATGCCCTTCCATCTATTTAGGTCTTCTGTGATTTCTTTTAGCAGTTTTTTGTAGTTTTCTTTATATAGGTTTTTTGTCTCGTTAGTTAAATTTATTCCTAGGTATTTTATTCTTTTAGTTGCGATTGTAAATGGGATTCGTTTCTTGATTCCCCCTCAGCTTGTTCATTACTAGTGTATAGAAATGCTACAGATTTTTGAATGTTGATCTTGTAACCTGCTACTTTGCTGTACTCATTTATTAGCTCTAGTAATTTTGTTGTGAATTTTTCTGGGTTTTTGACGTATAGTATCATATCGTCTGCAAACAGTGATAGTTTTACTTCTTCCTTTCCAATTTTGATGCCTTGTATTTCTTTTTCTTGTCTAATTGCTCTGGCTAGAACTTCCAACACAATGTTGAATAATAGTGGTGATAGTGGACATCCTTGTCTTGTTCCTGATCTTAGGGGGAAAGTTTTCAATTTTTCCCCATTGAGGATGATATTAGCTGTGGGTTTTTCATATATTCCCTCTATCATTTTAAGGAAGTTCCCTTATATTCCTATCTTTTGAAGTATTTTCAACAGGAAGGGATGTTGAATCTTGTCGAATGCCTTCTCTGCATCAATTGAGATAATCATGTGATTTTTCTGCTTTGATTTGTTGATATGGTGTATTACATTAATTGATTTTCTTATGTTGAACCATCCTTGCATACCTGGGATGAATCCTACTTGGTCATGATGTATAATTCTTTTAATGTGTTGTTGGATACGATTTGCTAGAATTTTATTGAGGATTTTTGCATCTATATTCATTAGAGAGATTGGTCTGTAGTTTTCTTTTTTTTGTAATATCTTTGCCTGGTTTTGGTATGAGGGTGATGTTGGCTTCATAGAATGAATTAGGTAGTTTTCCCTCCACTTCGATTATTTTGAAGAGTTTGAGGAGAGTTGGTACTAATTCTTTCTGGAATGTTTGATAGAATTCACATGTGAAGCTGTCTGGTCCTGGACTTTTCTTTTTAGGGAGCTTTTGAATGGCTAATTCAATCTCTTTACTTGTGATTGGTTTGTTGAGGTCATCTATTTCTTCTTGAGTCAAAGCTGGTTGTTCATGTCTTTCCAGGCACCCATCCATTTCCTCTAAATTGTTGTATTTATTAGCGTAAAGTTGTTCATAGTATCCTGTTATTACCTCCTTTATTTCTGTGAGGTCAGTAGTTATGTCTCCTCTTCCATTTCTGATCTTATTTATTTGCATCCTCTCTCTTCTTCTTTTTGTCAATCTTGCTAAGGGCCCATCAATCTTATTGATTTTCTCATAGAACCAACTTCTGGCCTTATTGATTTTCTCTATTGTTTTCATGTTTTCAATTTCATTTATTTGTGCTCTAATCTTTGTTATTTCTTTCCTTTTGCTTGCTTTGGGATTAGTTTGCTGTTCTTTCTCCAGTTCTTCCAAGTGGACAGTTAATTCTTGAATTTTTGCCTTTTCTTCTTTTCTGATAAAGGCATTTAGGGCAATAAATTTCCCTCTTAGCACTGCCTTTGCTGCGTCCCATAAGTTTTGATATGTTGTGTTTTCAGTTTCTTTTGCCTCTAGGTATTTACTAATTTCTCTTGCAATTTCTTCTTTGACCCACTTGTTGTTTAAGAGTGTGTTGTTGAGCCTCCACGTATTTGTGAATTTTCTGGCACTCCGCCTGTTATTGATTTCCAACTTCATTCCTTTATGATCCGAGAAAGTGTTGTGTATGATTTCAATCTTTTTAAATTTGTTAAGACTTGCTTTGTGACCCAGCATATGGTCTATCTTTGAGAATGATCCATGAGCACTTGAGAAAAAGGTGTATCCTGCTGTTGTGGGATGTAATGTCCTATAAATGTCTGTTAAGTCTAGCTCATTTATAGTAATATTCAGATTCTCTATTTCTTTATTGATCCTCTTTCTAGATGTTCTGTCCATTGATGAGAGTGGTGAATTGAAGTCTCCAACTATTATGGTATATGTGTCTATTTCCCTTTTCAGTGTTTGCAGTGTATTCCTCACATATTTTGGGGCATTCTGATTCGGTGCATAAATATTTATGATTGTTATGTCTTCTTGTTTAATTGTTCCTTTTATTAGTAGATAGTGTCCTTCTTTGTCTCTTTTAACTGTTTTACATTTGAAGTCTAATTTGTTGGATATTAGTATAGCTACTCCTGCTCTTTTCTGGTTGTTATTTGCATGAAATATCTTTTCCCAACCTTTCACTTTCAACCTATGTTTATCTTTGGGTCTAAGATGTGTTTCCTGTAGACAGCATATAGAAGGATCCTGTTTTTTAATCCATTCTGCCAATCTATGTCTTTTGATTGGGGAATTCAGTCCATTAACATTTAGTGTTATTACTGTTTGGATAATATTTTCCTCTAACATTTTGCCTTTTGTATTATATATATCATATCTGATTTTCCTTCCTTCTACACTCTTCTCCATACCTCTCTCTTCTGTCTTTTTGTATCTGACTCTAGTGCTCCCTTTAGTATTTCTTGCAGAGCTGGTCTCTTGGTCACAAATTCTCTCAGTGACTTTTTGTCTGAGAATGTTTTAATTTCTCCCTCATTTTTGAAGGACAATTTTGCTGGATATAGGAGTCTTGGTTGGCAGTTTTTCTCTTTTAGTAACTTAAATATATCATCCCACTGTCTTCTAGCTTCCATGGTTTCTGCTGAGAAATCTACATATACTATTATTGGGTTTCCCTTGTATGTGATGGATTGCTTCTCTCTCGCTGCTTTCAAGATCCTCTCTTTCTCTTTGACCTCTGACATTCTAACTAGTAAGTGTCTTGGAGAACGCCTATTTGTGTCTAATCTCTTTGGGGTGTGCTGCACTTCTTGGATCTGTAATTTTAGGTCTTTCATAATAGTTGGGAAATTTTCAGTGACAATTTCTTCCATTAGTTTTTCTCCTCCTTTTCCCTTCTCTTCTCCTTCTGGGACACCCACAACACGTATATTTGTGCGGTTCATATTGTCCTTGAGTTCCCTGATACCCTGTTCAAATTTTTCCATTCTTTTCCCGGTAGTTTCTGTTTCTTTTTGGAATTCAGATGTTCCATCCTCCAAATCACTAATTCTATCTTCTGTCTCTTTGAATCTATCATTGTAGTTATCCATTGTTTTTTCCATCTTTTCTACTTTGTCCTTCACTTCCATAAGCTCTGTGACATGTTTTTTCAGTTTTTCTATTTCTTCTTTTTGTTCAGCCCATGTCTTCTTCATGTCCTCCCTCAATTTATCGATTTCGTTTTTGAAGAGGTTTTCCATTTCTGTTCGTATATTCAGCATTAGTTGTCTCAGCTCCTTTATCTCATTTGAACTATTGGTTTGTTCCTTTGACTGGGCCATATTTTCAATTTTTTGAGCGTGATCCGTTATTTTCTGCTGGCGTCTGGGCATTTAGTCAGATTTCCCTGGGTTTGGACCCCACAGGTTGAAAGATTTTTCTGTGAAATCTCTGGGTTCTGTTTTTCTTATCCTGCCCAGTAGGTGGCACACGTTTGTCTACGGGTCCCACCAGTAAAAGGTGCTGTGGGTCCTTTAACTTTGAAAAACTCTCGCTGTTGGGGAGGTTCGGCAGCCGAAATGGCTTGGAAGAGTGCCAGCCGGCCCGGGGGTCCGAACACGGGGAGGGTCGCCGGCCGCCGCAGCACGGGAGAGCGCCCGACCGAATTTCCTAGTCGGCCCGGGGCGCCAAGCATGGCAGGGGGGCGCCCGCTGCCACAGCCCGGGAGAGTGGACTGTTCCCAGCCGGACCGGGGACTCACGTGTTTGGAAGGGACCCCCCGGTCACCGTTCTCCGCAGTCTGGGGATTTCCGACCCAACTCTCTCAGTTGGTCCGGGGCACCTCGCGTGGTGGGGGCGCCAGCCGCCACGGCCCAAGGGGACCGCCTGCCCAATTCTGCCAGCTGGCCTGGGAAGGAGGACGGGAGGGACTCCGGCCGCTTGCCGTCCCGCCCGGGAAAGCCCACGCCCGTCGGTGATCTCACCGGAGCTGGTTCTCCCAGACAGTCAGCCGTTCCAGGATGGGGTACACTGTCCCTTTGATCTCCGTCGTGGCTCCGGGAGCTGCTCTGTATTGTCTCCACTCCCCCAGTAGCTGTTCTGGAGGAGGAAAGGTGAGGGTGGCAAGGCTGTCGAGGCCGGTGGCGGAGGAGCTGGTGAAGGCGGAAGAGGGCATGGTGGTGGTTGGAGAGCCGCCGGAGCAGGAGGAGAAAGGGAAGGATAAGATGGCGGATGGAGCGCCGCTGGAGCAGAAGGGGGAAGAGCTAGGGTAGAGACCTTTAGATCTACCTACAAAAGACTCTGTGACCCCTGGCAGAACCCCACCAGGCTGTGGGAAGGTGATGGCCAGCAGCCATTCCACAACTGCCAGCTTATGTGTCAGTAGCCGAACACACCCTGCCATCTCTGTAAATTAACATTTTTATAAATGCTGTACTTATCTCATGAGTAGTACGATTATGGAACAATATTTTTGCATGTGTTGACAGTACTTATTTAGAAAATGTCAATATTTAACATCACAGTTCCTGTCAACTCGTGTTGGCATTTCTCTTAAAAAAAAAAAAGTGCAATTAGTTGGGTTTCTCTCGTCTTCAGATGGCCCCCCAGTCTTGTAAATCCTTTGTTGCCGGGGTGAAAGAAACCGTGCACAGAAATGCTAAGGGACGCCACCCAGAAGAGAAAGTTGCCATACAGGGTGGTGACTATGACCCTGGTCAGTGCTCATCCCTCCAGGTATATTTTTGTCTTTTCATCAGACTAAAATCCATAAACCCAGAAGAACTAACAAAGATGTTCCTAAAGCCCCAGACAGCCTCAGCCTCTCCTGCATACATGCGTCCTTCTCTTTTGAGGTGGTGACGATCTCAGGTGAGGAAGGAGAGCTTCCCTTTCCTTGATCAGAGATGGCGATGGGAAAGGAGGTGTCATACCTGTTCACACAGGTGAGCCAGCAGTGCAGGGTGAGGGTGGGTGAAGAGTGGAGAGAGTGGCTAAGGCCGCTGCTTCCTTACGGGGCAGCTGTGACCTGAAGAGCCTGGGTCCCCAGGTCAGGGAAAGGTGCCGCTGCCCAGCTCTTGTGACCATCAGCTCAGACACCTGCTGGACACCTGCCCATAGACACAATTCATAATTCCTCTGCACATCCCACTGACCCTGCCCCCTGGTGACCCCACTGAAACTTTCTGTGTCTCAACTGAAGACATCAGTGCATCGCGTGAGCTCCATTTTCATAAGCTAAGCTTGCGTCTGTTGGGGCAATAGTTCTATTTCAAAAGATTGTCTAGATGGTGCTTCAGGTATGCAGAGCTAGCCTGGACAAAGAAGAGTTTATGGAGAGTTGATTGGTATTATTAATTTTCTCTTGTTCAAAGGGCTAGTGGTTCCTAATTTTGAAGAATTGTCTAAATTATCCAATAACTTCCAAGTATGGAAAGCAAGCATTTGCAAAAAACAGTGTGGTTAATTCAGATAAGTTTGAGATAAGGCATTCTATGCCTGGGACTAAATAGCTCTCAAATACTGAACAAGAGTATCGCTCTAAACAAAATATCCTACCAGCCTAGATTATTTCTTCTAAAGGGGAACAATCATTTTGATACCAGGTGTTTTCCCAAGGAAATGCTTGTTATGTACTCTGTGGCTTAAATGAGCTGAATTAGGACTTCCAAATGCTTTAAAGATACTTCCATTTACCTTTAGGGGAGCACAGTGCCCCCTAGTGTTGCTACACTTATACACACACACACACACACACACACACACACACACACACACTCACACACTCACACTGCCACCTCTGGACACCCCCCTGCTGATACCATTGGCCCTGCTGATGGTTGATGAGTAAGTTTTCACACACACCCAGAGATGTACCATAGAAAAACAGCTTCCCAGTGCTTCCTGCTGAATCTGCCTGGACACCTAAAATAGGCTCAAATCCTTCACCAAATTGCTTTGAGGGCTCGGGTCACTCCCTGTCCTAAAAACCCAGCCTTATATATTTTTGCCAAGTTGAGCAGCATTAGTTCTCCCCACAGCTATCAGTGTTTCCAAAACACATTTTTTTTTCAAACTGTGTTTTTGCCCTTACAGTGTCTTTAATTCCTTCTCCATATTAAAAGTGCATCTAGCCATGCCAAGGTAATACAGAATAGTACACTGAGATTAGCTTTATCAAAACCTGTAATTAAAGGGAAGTGAGTTTTTATATCCAAACAAACCTTGTGCTTGACTGAATTCAACACCTTGTTGCATTTAGGTCAGTGATAATCATGAATTATGGAAAATTTGCAAGGAGAGATACAAAATTAGCTACTGGGCCTGTTTCCAAAGTTAGAGTAAATTCATGACAAATTTGATAACTGTCTGCATCAATAATTTTCAAACGTCTGTTAAATTATTCAGCACTTCCAGCACTGCTGGTTGTAAGGAATTTATTAGACCAGATACTGTAAATTGTAATGAAATAGATTAGGTGTCTCTTTGAAATATTAGTAGACAGCATATCTGATAACTATAAATGTAAACTCGCTCCTTCAGAATATTAATACTTCCAACTGTGGATGGTGCTTTTGAAGTGTTCTTGGAAAGAAAC
Source organism: Tamandua tetradactyla (assembly GCF_023851605.1). NCBI lineage: Eukaryota > Metazoa > Chordata > Mammalia > Pilosa > Myrmecophagidae > Tamandua > Tamandua tetradactyla. The sequence continues at coordinate 6,531,208 of NC_135331.1, read as the reverse complement.
ATTTCAAGACCCCAAATTAAAAGAACAGACTCCAAATAGCAGTTGCCATGGCAAGATCAGAATAGGAAGCCGACCAGCTGGCTGCAGTGGCATTTTTAATTTGTATTCCTAAAGTACCAGTGTGTGGTTATTTTATATTTATATATAATATTTTATTATAATGTTATGTATTATACTTGCAGGAGAAGAAGCAGTAAGTTTGGGACCCCTGCTTTCCACAGGGAGGTGCTAGACTGCCATTGGGAAGGAGGTGTTGGGGTGTCTCTGGGTATATGTGGTGGGCAGGTCTTGTGAACCTGTTGGGTTACCTGGAAAGGGTAAATTAAGGTTACGGATGGGGTTAATGTTAATCATCTGATTTTGAGATGGGGCAATAAATCTGGGTTACCCAGGTGGGCACAGTACAATCAAAGGCTCCTTATCAATGAGAACGAGGCATAAGAGGGGGAGTGATGAGGTATGAGCAAGGCTTGCCCAGCCATTGCTGGCTTTGAAGATGGTTTGTGGGTATGAGGCAAGGAATGCAAATACCTCCTGGGAATTAGAAGCAGCCTCCAGGAGGGAACATGGCTCGTAATTGTGATGCTCATTTCAGACTTCTAATATCCTAAACGGTAAGATAATAGATTTGTGCTGTTCGAAGCTTCATATCTGTGATACTTTGTTATAGCAGCTATGGGAGACTAATACAGTCCAGTAGGGCAAAAGTTTGGCCTGGGAACTTGGCTATGAATCCTAGGGCCTGGGAAGAGAGTCTTCTTCTCTGCCCAGAGGCACTGGGCCAGCCTGGGGCACTGCTAGGGGGACCCCTTCCCTAAATAAAAGACACACAGTTGTCTGGCCTGGGGGAGATCCCAGCCCTCCTAAGTTACACCACTGGGAGCCCCAGAAGCAGCAGATAAACCAAGAGGATTAAAATAGCCCTGCAAAGATGCAGAAAGCTGTACGTCGGAAATAATATGTAGTTTACAGAAGCAGGCTGAGATCTACATACTAAACTTAAACAGGGCCACTGCCTGATAAAAGGTTTAAATAGGAGCTAACACTCCTAACATAGTAGACAAATCACAGGGCATACACTCAAAATCACCTCTCAGAAAAATCCAAAACATTTGCAACTTAGACGAGAAAGTTCAACAGACAGCAACACTAAGATGAATTGGTTTTAAAATTATCTGAAAAAGAAAATTAAAGCAGGCAGCATAAAAAACAATTCAAGTTCAGTTATAAACTTAAAACAAAATGGAATGCAGTGAACAAGAGGTTTTATTTTAAAAAGTGGAAGTTATAGAATTAAAAATTACAATAAAATAGTTAAACCAGTAATAAAAATCTATGAGGTCAGTGGTGGGATGGAGAAGATAGAGAAGAGAATAACTGAATTTGAGAACAGAAAAACTGAATTTATCCAGTTTGAATAACAGCAAGAAAACGGAGTGGAAAACAGGTTCTCAGGGACCTGAGGGAGCATAAGAAAAGGTCCAACATACTGATCGTCGGAGGAACAGAAGAGGAGAAAGAAAGTGGAACTGGAAGAGTATTGGAAGAGAAAATCGCTGAAAACTCCCCAAATTTGGTTTAAGATACAAACCTCCAGACCCAAGAATCTGAGCAAACCCAAAAGAGAATAAATCTAAAGAAAAACATACCCAAATACATCATAATTAAACTTGAAAACTAAAGTTAAGAAAACACGTTGAAAGCAGCCAGAGAGAAGCGGCACCTTAGCTGTAAGCAACACTGGTAGCGATGGTGGTGAATCTCTCCTCTGCAACCAGCAAGCGCCGAGAGAACTGCCAACTGTGAACTGTGTTCTGGGGATACCAGCCTTCAGGTAGGAAGGGGAAAAAAAAACATTCTGAGATGAACGAAAACTGAAAGAATTTGTTGTACCCAAATCTATCCTTGAAGACCAGCTGAAGTTAAGTTCTTCAAAGAGAGAGGAATTGAGAAAAAGTTAAAGATACAAGAATTGGGGAGGACCAGGAAGGAAATGAAGAAGGAATAATGGAAGGAGCAGAAATATGGCAACAGACGACCTTTATCTCATGAATTTTGTAAATCACATTTGATGACTGAAGAAAATTACTCTTCCCTACCCATGAAATACATGAAATAAAACAAAAAGATTGCCAGGGTTACACTCTGGAAAATGTAAGGCAGCTTCTGCCAAACTAATCATGCAGCTACCAAATGACCTAGGGAAATGAAAACTCATGCACAAACAAAAATCTATCTGTGGGTGTTTATAACCGCTTCATTTATCATAACCAAGATCCGGAAAAACTCAGATGTGTTTAGCAGGTGACCAATTAAACAAACTGTGCGGCATCTATGTCACACAGCACTCCTCAGCATTAGAAAGAAATCAACTACTGATACGCATGATATCTTGGATGAATCTTAAGGGAATCCTGCTGAGAAAAAACTTTCTAAAAGATTATATACTATATTGTTGCATTCTTTTTTTAATGACAAAACTTTTGAAATGTCAACATTTTAGAAATAGAAGAAAAGACGAGTGAATGCCAAGGATTAGGGATGTGTGAGAGGAGGTGGAAAGAGATGGGTCAAGGGATGGAACAGCCAACTTGATGGTAGTGGTGGCCACAAATCTACAAACATGATAAAACTGTGTGGAGTGTAATACACACACAAACACAGAGGAGAATGAGTAAGACGAAGAAAATCTGCATGAGATAGTGGATTGGATCAATGTTATATGATTGATCAAGGTTGTGATATTGTAATCGTTTTACGAAAACATTGGAGGAAACTGGACAAGTCCATAAGGACTGCCTCTGAACCAATTCTGATAATTGCATGTGAATCTACATTTATCCCCGTAAAAAGGAGGCTGAAGTGGAAGAGTCCATGAGGTTGCACATTAGTGAAGAGATGCCATTTGAAGGAGAGATCTATGGGCCATGGGCCCCTTGACCTATTGTAGAGAAGAGGTACATTGTCAAGTAAAGCCAAGGCTTTGTCTTAGTTTCAGGCTCTTCCCCAGCCCCCTGCTGCCAAAGCAGATCCCAAGGTGTAATTTTTTTTGTACTACTCATATCTCCACCCAAAGGAGGGCTGGACAGCTACCCCCAGCTGTTCCTTCTTCCTGTGTTGCCTGACCTTTCAGGCATCTCCGGTTGAGCTGAGCGCTCATATTCACCATTTGGTCCAGCCTGTCTGGGTAACTGGGGGAGCCCTAAAGATGGGGTGCAGACCCTCATGGCCATGTCACTGATGCTCGGTCTATGTCCCTGCAGCTGAGTTGAGACTGCAGCACTGCTCACTTCCAGAGAGAAGACATAGGATTGGGGAAGGGCCAGGCAAGCTGGAGCAGCCCTGGAGAGGTGAGCCAAAAGGAGGGAGGCTGGAGGTGAGAACTTCTCACTCCTCCTCCAGAACTGACTCCTCCATCACCCAGAAAATTCATTTAAGGCTGCTGTACCCAAGCACTTGGGTCATTCTTGGGGGAGTAGGTGTGAGAAATCATGAGTTTCCTATCTAGACCAGAGCAAAGGAAAGGGGCAGCCACAGATGGTTGATAAGGGGCTATGAGGGACTGGGAATTCACAGAGGCTGGGATGTGCATATGAAAGAAAGCATGAGAATGGTGACCCACCAAGGTTCTGCAGACATTTTAGAGAGGGCATTGGACTTGCCGTAGACTGCAGGAAAGGGAAAACCAAGCCCATCATTATCTATTTTAACCCCAAAGACCAGAATGATGACAGGTGATATTCAAATTGTCCATAGGTAGACTTTTCTACTTTATATTGTAATATAATTGAACTACAAGATGATAAATTCCATGAGGGTAGGTGGAGGTCTCCTTTACCCACTGTTAATATCTATCTTATCCAGCCCAGTGACTGTAAAACAGTAGATGCTCAATAAATATGTGAAAGAGTGAATTTCTCATGCTATGTTGTATCAGCCTGGATCTACTCAAGAAAAGCAAAACCACGAGCTTGTCAAACAGAGGAGGCTTCATTGAGGGTGTTAGTTACCGAGGTGACGAGGCGCTAAGATGCTCACCAGCAAGCAGCTGCTGCCTCCTAGGCTGGAGGCTCAGGGAAGTAGCAGTGATAAGTGGAGTAGCTGGAGTCAGGCAGATGTGCCCGGTTGGATCTGGACCTACCGTGGAGACGCAGCCACCCCTGGAGACGTGATCCGAGGAAGAGAGCATGGAAGATAAAGTCCTGGATTCTTCCTTGTCTGGTCTTCTCCTTGCTTCTCCTTCTCCTTCGTTGGTCAGGCCCAGTGGGAAGCCAGTTGGCAAGAGAATCTAAAAAAATGTGGTCCCCTGCAGTCAAGAGCAGAGCAGGGGAATAGTGGGCAATGCACCTGAGAGTAAGTAAACCCGCGACTATTCTGCAAGCGTTTGAGAAGTTGTGCGTGTGCGATGGCTGGAGGGAAAAGAAGAGGTTGACATGTGTCTTGCTGTGATTTGGCTGTTGATAATCGGTCACCAGTCTCCAAAGAGCGGCCTTCGCTAGACCAGGATCCCTCAGAAGTCAATCCCGTCCTGTCTTGGGGGTGTTGGCCACATTTTCTTGTTTTAAAGTTCTTGTATCGGTCCCAGCCTATTAACACGGAAGAAAGGGAGTTAAAAAACGCGTTCCTAATTAAAACTGTGATGTTAGTGACAGTTTTCAGATTTGACATGTCACTTTTACAGTCCGTTTAATATTGGGAAAGATTCGCGGCATTGCCATCTGGAAGTTATGCAAAGTTGAAACAGAAATAAAACGTTGGGCTCTCGACACAAAATCCAGTTGAAAATAATGTTTTTATTGTAGGAAAACTGGCTAGCGTCCCAAATGAGATCAGACAAGGCTTTTAAAGTCTCCCGAGTCATTTCCTCATCTTTGGACTGGCTCTTTAGACACTAACCTCACCTCTGGTTGGGTTTTTCTGGGAAACCAGAGCCATCTAACATCCTGACCGGCTGGCCAAAAAGCGTGGCGACCCGGCTCGTTATCACATGGAAACCCCTCCAGTCAATGTTTTAAAAATCCAACTCAACATTTCTTCGGAAAAAAGGAAAAGAAGTGGAGGAGGAAAACAGGGGACAGCGATGAACATTGCTCAGTCTCATTCTTACTTACTCAGCTGTGGCCCGAGGCTGCCCACCCGCCTCAACAATATCCCACAGCCTCAGGAACCGGGCCATAAGCCAGCCACAGGTCCCTGAGATCTATCAGAGACAGAGACTTCTTAGCAAGCCTGCCAGGCCATCTCTTCCTCCTCTGTTCAGGAGGGGACTCCCCACCTCTTCAAGAGCCTTTGAATTTTGGTCTGTGAATGAGAGTCCAGGTTGACCTTTTTTTTTTTTTTTTTGGATTTACAGTCTTCAATTTATTATTCGCATTTGGTATGGGGGCGGGGTATGGTTTAGGGGAAAATATCCACTCTGTGGGTGGTTCTAGAAATACCAGGTTTCACTTATTCATAAGCAAATCAAAGAAATGAAATGATCTCACCTTCAGAAACTTCTAGAAATATTGGCTAAACATGTTTGCTATTTGAAAAAAGAAAAGAAGAAGAAAAAACTGGCTGTCAATTCTTTGCTAGAAAGTGACCCGAAGCTTAACAGACTTTTTTCAAATCCAAAGACACTCGAAAACCCCAGGAGTACTCTCCTTCAATTGTCTGAACTTAGTAAGTAACCCCTACTCCCAGCTGACTTGAAGAGGCGCCAAGAAGAGGCAAAAACAAAAAAGCGGCAGGCAGTGGGGGAGAGGGAGTGCCAGGGGACTCAGACAGTGGCTCTGAATCACAGCGAAGCTGGGCTGATTTGGGTACTGAGCTCCTTAGCAAATAACATCAGAAACCAACATGGGGGTTCTACCCTTGAGACCTCAGTGTGGGATTCGGGTCACAGCAACAAAAACTTTAAAGCACTCCAAAAAACGGATGAAAAGGTAAGACTTCATTAGCAAATGGAAAAAGAAACAAAATGAATTGCCATTGTTTAATTTCAGGGATGGCTAAAAATCCGAAACACTTTTTTGTAAGCAAATTACTTGATTTTTTTTTTTTTAAGTTTCTGACATCTTTTTTAAGTTTACCCCCTTCTCTCTATCCTTTTCCCCCGAAATGAACACAGTGCTTGGTTCTGGTAGAGAAATTAAAAAAAAAAAAAAAAAAAGATTAAACTGTCTATATCCAAACAAACAAGCTCTTTTAAAAAGTTGGAGGGTGCGGGTGGGTTAGATGAACACTGGAAATAGCAAGACGTGTAAGACTGGGGGGAAAGGAAAAGCTGTGGACTGTTGTCCCACACCCAGACAGCTAAATTCAGGGGATGGCTCTTCTTTTTGCAATCTTACCTCTATATTGAGCTTACCAGAGTCAATATTGTTAAATATTTAGCTTCACAAGCTCCGCAAAAATGAGTTGTTGTGACCGACAAAAAAAGGTATATACATATTTTATATAACGCAATATCTTAAAGGTCATATTTACAAAAAAAAATCTATTCACAGAAACACTGCAAAATTCTCATTCAAAATGCAGTACTTGACCTTGGATTTTTTTTAAATGTTATTTTCAAAAAGCATTATTGCCCTACCATATAGGCAAAGGGTGATACCATTACCTTTTTGAGATTAGTTCTTGTCCAACAGATTAGTTTAGACAAAAACCGGGAATGTAGTTCACCATTCCTCAAGACCTCAAGAATATTGCATTTATCCATCACTTTTACAATAAAGTGCGCTCGGCTGCACATTAGCGAGGGAAAGATTGGCTACTGCTGCAATTCAATACTGTCATCCCATTTTCCCTTCTGCAAAGCCACATGACATTAATGACAATCCTTGGAGGTAAAGTATATCAGGACACTCGAGGCGAATGATTCCTATTTGAGAGAAACTCTGGGACAACAAAGAGTAGGAACTTAGCAATTCAACACTATAAAGAATAAGAACTGCGAAATGCCAGTTCCACTTGGACAAAGGTTCAACCTAGGAGTGGTTGAAGGCTGAGATTACTCTTTGTTCAACACTGCAATTAGAAAAACTGCAAGTTCTAATTAGATTTCTCTTGATTTCTCCAATGTTTTCTGGCTTAACTACATGAGAGAGACTTTGGATAACAAGGCAGAAAGAAGTGACACAAGAGAGTCTCGTGGTGGTCTCCAGAATCACATCCCTAAAAGGGAGAACACCAGAAGTATTTGTTTTGAACACCATGATACTCAAAAGAAGAAAAAAAATACAGGTAGATAATGCACTTCAGCTTAAAATCCAGTCCTGTTCAAATGACATTAGATGCAGAGCTAGTCCTTTCTTCAGAGGCAGAGGCTTGGACAATGATTCTTCACCTCCCAATAATCTTAGTGCAATGTCATTTGTACAATGATTTCCTTGGAGTGTGACCATGTTTTAACCTGGTCCCAATGTTATGACCTAGAAAGAGGTGATCACTATGTAAAGAAATGTGAGGCTGACAGGAGCAAGATTTGGTAGAGAGAATGTCACTGTTCTGAATGTAGTTTGTGTATGGTGTGAGGTAGGGATCCAACTAAGTGCCTTTTCTACCTGAAGGCCAACATCTTATAAATTTCTATCTATTCCCCCCTGGTTTGTGTTGTCAACACCATCATATGTCAAATACCCATTTGTGTTTGTCTTAGTTTCTTGGCACTTCAATTTACTCCATTGCTAGTCTTTGGTTTTTGGCTTGGCTGGGAAGATCCCGGCATTCAGTCTTGTTTCCAAGCGAATGATATCTTCATCTCACATGATTGGGCATGAGAACCTCTGCTAAGTACTTTTTTTCGGTACTCGCAGCAGAGAGACCATGCCACAGGGTTGGTCAGGAGCCTGGGCTTTGTGGACAGACCTGCAGGGTTTGCATCCCAGCCCCGCTGCTCAGTAGTGGGGGTTTTGGGAAATGAGCAACACTAAGCCCCACTTCTTCATGTGTTAACATATAATTGATGCCCTTTCATCAGTCTCCTGTAAGGATAAATAGGTTAAAGGGTATATTTAGCCCACTGCTTGAAGCATACAAAGTACTTAATGAGTAATAGGCAATATTATTTATAGTATCTATACCTGCAATAATTACACAACTATCACATAACTGTGAATGCAATAATTTTTCACCTATTGGGTCACAATTATCACAAGTTTCATAATGAATAAAGCCATTAAGTAAAACACCTAGCAGAAACTGATGCCTATCATATCTTTTATGGCTAATAATGGCCAATTTTCTTCCCTAATTCCCCTCCATTTATCTCCTTCCTTAACGCTCCTCCTTTTTTACATGTGCGTATGGCACGAATAGATGGAATTTTTAGGGGGAAATTGTGCAAAAATAATGTGCTACTGCCACTGGAGGAAGATTTTTTTTTAACTTTTTTTATTAATTAAAAATAATTAACAAACAAAACATTTAGAAATCATTCCATTCTACATATATAATCAGTAATTCTTAATATCATCATATAGTTGCATATTCATCATTTCTTAGTACATTTGCATCTATTTAGAGAAAGAAATAAAAAGACAACAGAAAAAGAAATAAAATGATAATAGAGAAAAAAAAACTATACATACCATATCCCTTACCCCTCGCTTTCATTTACCACTATTTCAAACTGAATTTATTTTAACATTTGTTCCCCCTATTATTTATTTTTATTCCATATGTTCTACTCTTCTGTTGATACAGTAGCTAAAAGGAGTATCAGACATAAGGTTTTCACATTCACAGAGTCTCATTGTGAAAGCCATATCATTGTTCAATCATCATCAAGAAACATGGCTACTGGAACACAGCTCTACATTTTCAGGCAGTTCCCTCCAACCTCTCCACTACATCTTGAACAACAAGGTGATATCTACTTAATGCATAAGAATAACCTCCAGGATAACCTCTCGACTTTGTTTGGAATCTCTCAGCCATTGACACTTTGTCTCATTTTACTCTTCCCCCTTTTGGTCCAGAAGGTTCTTTCAGTCTTTTGATGTTAATTCTCAGCTCATTCTAGGGTTTTTCTCAGTCCTTTGATGCTGAGTCTCAGCTCATTCCAGGATCTCTGTCCCACATTGCCAGGAAGGTTCACACCCCTGGGAGTCATGTCCCACGCAGAGAGGGGGAGGGTGGTGAGACTGCTCGTCGTGTTGGCTAGAGAGAGGGGCCACATCTGAGCAACAAAAGAGGCTCTCTTGGGGGTGACTCTTAGGCCTAAATTTTAAATAGACTTGACCTATCCTTTGTGGGGTTAAGTTTCATGTGAACAAACCCCAAGACTGGGGGCTCAGCCTATAGCTTTGGTTGTCCACACTGCTTGTGAGAATATCAAGAATTCAACTTGGGGAAGTTGAATTTCTCCCCGTTCTCACCATTCCCCGAAGGGGGCTTTGCAGATACTTTTCCAGTCACTGATCAAATCACTCTGGGATTCATCGGGGCATCACTCTGGACAAACCAACAAAATCTCATCTGTTACCTGAGATTCCAAGTACTTATGACATTCACTCAAACTATCTACATGAGTTATATTAGGAAATGCTATAGTCAAAATCTAAATTTTGTAACAAATAAACATTTTTTGCTTTAGTCTCACACATAATGTGACTTTTTAAAGTATTAGTTATCATCTATTTTCAGCACCCTGCAATAATGACAATCCTTTGTTCTTCCTCATGCAAAAACATTTTTTAAATTGTACCTTGTACATTTCACTATTATTATACACTCTAGGCATTCCTAGATTATACCATCTCGATCTTTAACATCTATCTTTCTTTCTGATTTCATTTATGTCCCCAGCCCTCCTCCCTCTATCATTCTCACATGCAGCTTCATTCAGTGTTTTAACATAATTACATTACAGTTAGGTAGTATTGTGCTGTCCATTTCTGAGTTTTTGTATCCAGTCCTGTTGCACAGTCCATATCCCTTCAGCTCCAACTACCCACTATCTTACCCTATTTCTATCTCCTGATGGTCTCTGTTACCAATGACATATTCCAAGTTTATTCACTAATGTCGGTTCATATCAGTGGGACCATACAGTATTTGTCCTTTAGTTTTTGGCTAGACTCAGCATAATGTTCTCAAGGTCCATCCATGTTGTTACATACTTCATAAGTTTATCTTGTCTTAAAGCTGCATAATATTCCATAGTATGTATATACCACAGTTTGTTTAGCCACTCGTCTGTTGATGGACATTTTGGCTGTTTCCATCTCCTTGCAATTGTAAATAATGCTGCTATAAACATTGGTGTGCAAATGTCCGTTTGTGTCTTTGTCCTTAAGTCCTCTGAGTAGATACCTAGCAATGGTATTGCTGGGTCATATGGCAATTCTATATTCAGCTTTTTGAGGAACTGCCAAACGGAGGAAGATATTTTTTAAAAAATTAACTAATGAGGATCTTTCCAAAGTGTCCATCAATATGACACGGAGGAAGAATTTTTAAGGCAAATATCGTTCACCAGACAAACTATTGAACATGGACATTTAGAATAGGCCAGTATTGAAATGTTTGACATGAGTGAAAATCAAAAACTAACAAAGAGCATCTATTTAGACAAAACATAAAGACTGGCACTTTTCCCCATCCAGACCATATTTTAAAATGTTTTACCTGAATTAAGAATCTGCTACTGGTTCTGAAATCAGCAGGGGTGGAAAAAAATCATATCTAGCAAACAGGGAAAGATCTATTTTTTTTTTCAGGCCTCTGCTTCACTCTGTAAGGGGAACTCCATTTTCATGCTTTGGAAATTCCATAAGCATTGAATAAAATGAAAGAGGAGAGACATCGGCATTGGAACTGAATGCTTGCCTTCCTGGTAAGGAAGGGAGGTGCGGCTGGCAGTGAGGCACGTGATCATGCCAGTATTTAAGTGGTTCCAGCTATGTGAATGTCTGTCTGTAAGAAACACGGACAGGAGATAAAATGGAGAATGCCGCCAAAGTAAACACGCTGAAAGGGCTGTGCATACGTCTGCGTATAGTAAGACTGTCCTCTCGCCCTAATGTGTATATCCTGCAGCATGCACACAAGACTGCACATCCTGTATATATGCAAACATCCACATCTCACCAACCGCACACTTCTCTATGTATATAAATGAGAGTGCATATCTTGTATATATGCAAACATCCATATCACACTAACTGCATATATTCTCAGTGCATACAAACAAGACTGTACATTGACACAACCCTATATCAAGCAGATCCCACAAATGAAAGAAACACAACTGACTTGAAACTGGTTTTGGGGACTAATACCTTGAGTTGGAACCCAAACGCTTCCAATGTATTTTTGTTTTCTCTGTCATCTACAGGTTAAGACATGAGTTGATGACCAGATAGATCAGTTAACTAAGGATGAGCTCTCTGACTGTTTTCACATTAGGTATTTTATATACATCCTGTGACAGGCCATGATCTTCGTGTTCTGAAAACTGCTTTGATCTTGTGTACTGAGTAGTATGAGGTGTATTAAAAGCCTAGATTTTTAACTTTTGTAGCAAAAATCCTTAACTGATACAGACAGGCATGTGCTAGGTAGTATTTAGTGGCAGACTGTTCTGGTGTTTCTCAAAGTCTATCATATTTACCATGTTGGTTTATATATAGTTTATCAGTGGATTTTCTTTAGATGTATTTGGCTTGAGTTGGTAAAATCTTCCACCCTCTTATTTGAATATCTCTAACCTATGTATACACATCTGTGTATATGTGCAATTACTTTTAAATGTTTAACATTTGAGGACTTTCTATGTTTCTTACCAATACTTTGTAGTTTTATTTATCACATCTCTCAAAGGGTCAAGTCCCATAATGCCACATCACAGCAGCTTACAGATAAAAAGGAATGTATTAGTGCATGTGGTTGGGATTCAGGCTTCGCTGGATTCAGGAGTTCAGAGACAGTTGCCAAGCCTCTCTATTTTTTTTCTCATTCTCTTTGCTTAGCTTCTTTTGCATTGGCTTCAGTCTCAGGCAGCTTTTCTCCATGAGCTTAAAAGAGAGTTCTCAGCACCTCCCAGTTTACATCTTCCAGAAAATCAGCAATCTTAGAGAAAAGAGAGTGGCATTCTCTCCCCCAGCAGTAGATTAGTCCTTGAATTGAGATATTTGGCCCTGCAGTCATGGGTCCACTCGAGATGAGTCACTATTTTTAGGGGCATGGGGAATTAGGCTCACCCTGTGCTGGTGGGCATGGTGGGTCTCTGGAGCAGACTGCCTGGATTCAAATCCCTGCACAGCCACGTGGTACTAAAAGGATCCAGCAAGTCATCTAACTTTCTATGTCTAAGCTTCTTTATCTGTAAAATGGATACCAATAATATCTACCCGATAGTGTTGTTTTGAGAATTAAATGAGCCATTTGTTTGCGCAGGATTTAGACTAGTGCCTAGCATATAGTGGGCCCTGCAAAGTATCCAACAATTAACAGTCACAGGTCTCAGGGTCCCCACAGGAGCACAGGGCACTGGACAGAGGCAGTTCCTAAAATGAAAAAATCAGGACATACCTACAAATAATGCCCACTCAAATTTCTTGTTGTTAATTTAATGAACACGCAGTTAGATAAAGATGCTATTTTTCTGTGCATTTTAGAGAGAGATCAGAGTGCTGAATCTAAGAAGTGTAAGCAATGTGACAAGAGTCACTTAATTGCCAAGTGGAAGCATTGGCATTTGAACCCAAGTCTGCTGGTAACAGACCCCATGCTCCAAACACTACATTAGACTACTCTATCCTTGCAGGTTTATAACTAATTACTCAATGAAAGCGATATCTGGCAACAACAGCTCCTCTCTCCTTCTTGACGCCAACTTAATGGTATGAGTAATTCCAGTGAGCAGACTGGATTATTTTGGATTCTCACAGTCCACTGCAGCACAGACCCTCAAACAATCACTGCCCTGGCATCACTTTAGGACAAACCACCTGTGATTGTTTCATCTTCAAGAAAACCAAGCTTTATGGCAAATAGCAAAAACAATGAGAATCCCAAATGGTAGCGTAACTGGAGTTCCACCAGCACCAGAGCCGAGGTCTGCCCCGGGTTCAGAGTCTCGCCACAAGAAAGAATTCAAGGATATGAGTGAAAGCAAACAGCAAGGTTTTACTGAAGGGAGGGTGCACGCTAAGGGGATTAGCACAGACACACTCAAGAGAAGTCACAAGCTGGATGGGTAGCGTCAGTTGGTTTTGTAGGGGCTTTAGCCACAGTAATTATGTTTTGAAATTTTTGCCCCTTGATTGTTGGTTCGTATTGTTTGAAAAGACTTTATTACCACCTGCACTTTTGGCTTCTTGTTAGTGCATATCACTTTGTTTCAAAGAGTTCTTTCTGTTGGCCTGAGAGGAAACTGGTTTGCAACCTTTGAGCTGGAGCTAGTAAAGAAGTCACATCTTAATTCATCCTGGGGTGCTGGTGGTGAAACTTATTCTTTCAGGATGGAGTGGAGGACTAGTGTCCATAGCTCAGATGCCCTGTTTTATCCTGCTCCAGTAGTTGGTCATTTGCTGTGTGGTCCACTGATTTGATTGCTTTCCTTTTGCCCCATTAGTGAGGGAGGACTTCCCACCCTAGGGTTATGGGATGGCT